>NC_141141.1:45573064-47973064 GCF_053477565.2 Lygodium microphyllum | reverse complement strand
ACCTTCCAGTTGAGTGTTAGGACCCTAGGTCCTGACCTTGCATCAACTGCGGTAGGTTTGGCCATGATACCATGCACTGCAGACTGCTAAGGAGACTCACATACTCACAACCTTACAACCAGCCTTAATTAGAGAATAGGCCTCCAAATGTCTTTGGGAGAGGAGCCCCATTGGCCCTTCGGATACCCAATGATGCAAAACATGTCATCCCTAGGTTGGAGATCAATCCCACATACATACTCAGGCCACCTGGACCTTACATAACCCATCCACCAAGCGATGCTCTAGTCCATTATGTGGAGGATCCGAATGAGGAGGACCCTTATGTCAACCCTTACATCTCATACAATGAAGAGGGCAATCCAATTCTCATGGACTGTCGACCAGTGCCAGTGATGGCATTAGGAAGAGGGAGAGGTAGAGTCTTAGGAGGGTAGACCCAAGAGCCAATTACAAACCCTCAGTGCTTCAATTAGCTTTGTCCTTAAAGCTGCAAATGGGAAGATACTACAAAGGATGTAGCATAAAAATTCAAAGGCACAAGTTGAAGAAGAATCCATGATCCAAGAAGTTCATGACTGTCTTCATGTTGCTCATGCTGTCCAAGAAAGGGTTGTCATAGTTAAAGAGTCATAACTTTTGAAATAAAGCTCCGAATCAAACAAATGAGGTGTCATTTTGAAGAATACACCTAGGAACATCACATCCAATAATAAAATCTTGACTTTGATGACATCATGCCATTTATTTTTATGATAGGAATTTAATACAACAAGCTATGTTAAACAGTGAACTCATGCTTCTTCAACTGTTTCTCCCATAAACTAAATTAAAAAAATCAATGAAGACATGTCAATCATATTTGCAAGTCAAGGGATCAAAAAGTCCAGCTATTCTTCCATGGCAATCCTCTAGGATCATATGGGAATCCATCAAAGTGATCATCATCATGAAAACAACTGCCAAAACTATCAATGACTATGCCTGGGTCAAATGGGAAATAAGAATCATCCCAATGATCCCTCGGATCAAAAGGGTAATGAACATTCTCATAATTTGCCTCATAGTCATCATGGTCAAATGGATGTAAAGGATCTTCATTATCCAACATGTACATATCCCAATCACCTATGGATTGATATAAATCATCAATAGAATCACCATAGAAACCAAAATTTGCATAACCATGTCCCTCTTGAAGGATAGAGGTCTCATGAAAGTCCTCCTTATGTTGCATACTGCCCTTAGTGAGGTTCATTCATCCATGTCATACTGATCATGATGGTTGACATTCTCATAGACATTACCATAGGCGTCTTTATAGGTATGCTGTCCAAAGTCATGTGGATGAAACCTAGTAGAAGAAGATGATAAGGTTCTGAAAGGAGAAGACAATAGGATTATAGAAGAAATAGATGAAGTTGTTACAAGCTATCCATTATGTCCAAGAGACAAAAAAACTCCAATGCTTCAAGTATGGTTGATGAAGGTAAATTCTTCTTCCATTTGATGTAGAGCTTGAAAGATGATAATGAACAACTCCAATGTAGATCATAGACTCTAAAAATTGAGAAGAGAACCAAAGATTTCAGTGACATTGAAGATGCATGCTGTCCAAAGCTTCCATAGACCAATGTATGCCAAAGATTCTTCAATGTTGACAATAGATTGAAGCCACGTGTGTAAGCAAGATCCAAGAGTGATTTGCCACCAAAATCCCCTTCATTTGCTTCAAGAATTCTAAAATTCTTTGATGCTATCCAAAACTATCTTGCTTAGGGTTTCATGGGAGAGAGAAAAGTTCAAGATTGGAAGATATATTGCCCAAGATTGAAGAAGGCCACTTGCCAATGAGGTTTGAAGCCTCAAGCATGGATTGCTTGAGCTATGGAGCTCCTTTCTTAGTAGAATAGTTGGGTATGGACTGCAGGCGCAGTTCATGCTGATGCCTTCTTTGAGTTATGAAGCAAAGGAAGAGGCATAATGTGCCAAACCACTACTCTATACAAAGCTTACAATCCATAGAATCAAACTATGGTATCCATTGTGGTTGGAAGAGACATGATTGGAAGATTTTAGCAAGAGATTGGCTATGGAGTATGAAGTGAGCTTGAGGCGGGAGAGAGAAAGACATAGTTTAGAAAGCAAACCCTTCCTTCTCAAAAGTAACCCCCACTAAACTCATCCTCAACCCAAGTTACTTGCATTTTGTCCATCTCTCTTCATTTTGGGCCAAAATTGAGCCACGACCTGCTAAAATTGACCAAAGCCCATTATCCATTGGTTCATGCCAAGAACCTCCATCTTAGTCATGGTTTGTGACAGATCTCCATGTCACCAAGGTTATGGAAGAACTAACTACTATGACCAATTTTTAACTGCGTTTTCACTTCCTAGTCTGTGAAACTAGATCAAGTACAAGAAAATGACTCTTGACAGGGATCTAAACTAATGCATGCTCTGATACCAATGTAAAGAAGGTCTATTCTACCATGAAAATTTACAAAAAACTAATGAACTAAACTAAGGAAATAACATGAAAATGCTTCAATCATGGCCATGCCATAGACAACTTTCATTATACCACAGCAAAATGTAGCCATGGAAGCTGAAATTAAGATACAAGAAACAAAACTTGGTACTCACCCCAAGATGGTGATGAACAAGAAAGATCACATTGGGGTTCACTTCAGCTAGAATCTCTTTCTTCATATCTTCCAAAGATTTGGCTATTAGCTCAACCACCTTAAAATTGTCTAGACTCTGTCCTCCTATAGATGCAGTAATTGTCTATGTATGGTGGTGGGTATATTGGGGGGACTAGATATGGATTTAAAACCTAAATATGGCATTGATGATGGGGTCACACCTACACTCGTCATATATGCATCAGCTTGACGAGCGACTAGAGCTCCTACATATGGTATACTAGCTACCACGGAGGGCGACATATTTGAGGGAACCAATTCAGGGTTGTTGTATAGCCCCTTTCTCCTCAACTGTCCTAATTGCACTTCCTCCCACTATCGTGCTTCTATCTTTGTATCGGCCAAAGTAGCTAGTCATTTAAGGCTTACATGTTCCCTAACAATTTCCTGCAGCCCCTCAATGAATTTTCGTTTTTGCATATCCTCTGAAGGAGCATTTTGTCCCATCTTTCTAATTAATGTTTCCATATTTTTGATGTAATGTTCCACAGTTTCTCTTAGGGTTTGTGGTAAATAATCAAACTGTAACCCTAAACGGTCCTAAAATCCTTGCCGCCTAAACTTAGTTAAGAAAGCATCTCTTAACACTGTGTAAGTCATCTTTGTGGCAATAGGATGGTTACCATACCACAAGGCTACTTCATCCTTCAAAGTTGCTGGGAATATGTGAAGTTTCTAATCTTCATCAATAATCTCATTTGCTATACACCTCACTTCAAACCGTTGAACATGCATGTTAGGATCATCATCCCAACGACCAGAATATTGTATGAAGTTTGTAAGTCACACAAGTGCTCTGATAGCCATATATGACACTCTTAGCACTTCTAAATCCTCGAAGATTGGAACATGCTCTTTTGGGTCAGCAAATAATATACTAAGACCTTAATATTTTGAAAGACTATATATACTATGGTCCTCTATCATACAATCAATGAAGTCTTCGTCTGTCCTATATCCTATCGTTTCAATGGAAAAGTTATCAGAACTTGCGAAATCGTCACCATTGTGTCCCTCTCCTTTTGTATCTTCTTCTTTCTTCTCACTAGCAGTTGACCCCTTCTTTGAGCTACCCTTATTGGTACCACTCATTTCCTCAGAGCTTCATGCTTACCTCTCCCAATGGTAATCTAACTCAGTTCTAACAAAAGTTGGCTCTCCAGTGACTTTTCTGGTTTCTAGTGGACAAACTCAACCCAACTTACAAAGTATTTTGTAGCTCGACGTTCAATTGTTCTAACTACACTATTCGCTTAGCTTTCTTTTCCAATCTTCTTCTGGTTCTCTTCCTGTGCTAACTTTTGGCTTTCACTAATTCACTCCAGTGCGTGACAGCTTTCTCTACCATGCACATCCTCCTATCACTCTCTACTGTAAGAGACCTTGTTTGTGTAAACTCAATTTCCGAAGAATGTCAAGTAGTTCCTTATCCTCAGACCCATAGGGTATATCATCACTAAGATTTTCTACTAAACCTAAAATTTCAGCCACTTCCCACACTTTCTTTGTATCAAATGTTATGTTGACTTCCTTCATCGTTATTACTACCCACCGAGACACTTGAACCCAATCTATTCTTCTAAAAGACTTATAAGATTCTCTAGAAAACTAGTCATAATGGTGGTTCACACTAATGGTATTAAGTTGAATTTCATCGACTAACTTAAAATGTGATGCTAATAGGACAGTCCCATTTGCTTCATCTTGAAACATCCTTGAATTCCAAGTACATAATTGCTCGACATCAACCCACAGTTGGGGTCCAAAGTGTTTGCCCCCATCCACTAACTCGGTATCCCTGGCCTTATCTACAATAATACATTGAATATCTT
Organism: Lygodium microphyllum; assembly: GCF_053477565.2. Classification (NCBI taxonomy): domain Eukaryota; kingdom Viridiplantae; phylum Streptophyta; class Polypodiopsida; order Schizaeales; family Lygodiaceae; genus Lygodium; species Lygodium microphyllum. The sequence goes on along the minus strand of NC_141141.1, from coordinate 47,968,524 downwards.
ATGGAAATTTAGGGAAGAAGCCTCATAAGAAAGTTTCATTGTAACGGCTCATTAGAGTCTTGTTTTCTTAGGTCCATAATTCTTTTGCTTAATCTCAAAATGATTAATTATGTCTTGTAGCAAGGCCAAATGTAATATTTTCATGCAATAAAAGTAGTTGGTTAGTTCAAAAGTTAGTTAGTCAGTTAATAAGTTAGTAAGATTACTAACTAAAGACTAACTAAGGGAAAAACTAACTAATGTTAATAGCTAATAATTTTTATTTAATTAAAAATATATTAAAAAAATTTGAGAGTCGTAACCCGATATTTTTCTCAAATTGACAAGGATCATAGCCACCCTTCACGGAAGTTACAATGTGAACGAGACTTATGAGCCATATTAATCACTAGTATTAATGTGCATAGTTTGGATGGTCCAAAAATATTAGAATTTTGGGCAAAAAACTAGTATATTTTAGATATTATCCTAAAAATATAGAATTAACAGTCATTTAAAAGAAAAGACAAGTGATGTTTTAGTTAGTTTTGCAAATTTTATAAAAAGAAAAAAATTAAAGAAAAGTGACTGGTGAAATCGTGTGTGTCGCGATCACAATCTACAAGCAGTAGACAGCACTTCGAACAGAGAAAATGAGTGAACTGAGAGCTTTCTAACCAATGTCTTGAGATTTTACCCCCCTTTCGGAGCCAATGCAACTATCAAATTTATAATCTGAGCATCAGATCATTGAGTCTTCCAAGAGCCCCTCCACTCTTGTTCTCAGCCTTATCCCCTCCTCTCTAATTCATTATAAATATGAGGCATGGGGAGGCACAAGGGAGCATAAGGAGACCCCGAGAGGCTGTGAGAGAGAGGTAGAGAGAAGGATACCCCTCCAAGAGATTGTGAGAGAAAGCTTGAGAGAGAGAGAGAGAGAGAGAGAGAGAGAGAGAGAGAGAGAGAGAGAGAGAGAGAGAGAGAGAGAGAGAGAGAGAGAGAGAGAGAGAGAGAGAGAGAGGAGTTACCCTGAGAGGCTGCACAATTCCCTCTATCTCGATCCTTGACTTAGCCATCTTCTCTTACCCTCTCCTGTCTCAAATCTATTATGCCTTGTTAATCTCTTGAGTTTACTTGTAGATGATGGCCTCCAAGCGAAGAATGTCACGTGCGGATGGCAATCCTACAACCAGCAACGAAGCTTCGGGTGAAGGCATCATTGTCAATTCAATTGCGGTATCGGTCGTAAGTAATGTATTTTCTAAATTGTTAGATGCTTGGTTTGATTCTTGCATGAGATACATTAGGCCCATGCTATGACATACGAGAATAGGTCATGGGAAGGGATAAACCTCTTCTCACATATTCGAAAGATAGAGTTTGCAAAGTGCATGTATCAAGCGAAGTTAATTGCACTAGTTGTATATGGCTTATTTGTTGACAGAGCAATCAATCAGGGGTTATGAATAGCATAATCGTAAAAAGAATACATTAAGAATTGTGCATGCAAGTATTAAGTAAAATTTACATAGAATCACTCTTTGAGCCCAAGGGGGAGAGCAAATATACGATAAAATTATTATCGCGTCGCGTCTATTGTTGTATTGTTTGGAAAAAATGCAATTAGTTTTGTTGGTTGATTGAGCAACACCCTAAATGTTTTTCTTTCAATCAATTGATTATTGCATTGTGATTTGGATAAATCTTCCAAGGTTGTGTTGACGGCAAATGTATGGCAGGGGTCTGTAATGACAAGTTGCCATGGGAATAAAGGAATGTTTTCCTAGAAGGTGATATTAGGGCTGATTGCCTCGATTATGCTTGATTCTTAATGGGATTAATTAAGGAAGGGTATTTGGCACGAGTGGATCATCTCCAAGATCGCACCGTGGATTATCCCAAGAGGGCACTGCTCGATTCATGGGCTGAAAGTCGAGTGGTGAAAAGTCCACCCATGGAAAGTGTGTCATACTCCTAGGTCGCTTGGGGTCAGTGGAGCTTTGGACACCCCTTTTCGAGTCCAGAACAGAGTTGTATACTGCCGTGAGCCCAACGTCTGGAGGTGTTGGAAGATCCTATTCTAGATAAAGGATGGAAATTTTGGTGCCATGTGATTTGGACCAGGTACTTCTGTTGGACAGAAGGGATACATAATTCTCCTGTTGTTGAGATATCGAGCTCCACTCGTGATACGCCAGGGTGACCGTTGTGTATTTATGTCACCGACTTGTCAGTTGCAGATGCGGTTGGTACACCGCCCCTGAATAATAGCTACATGATAGCTATCCTTATCTACTCTAGTTCGTGGCTCAGTTAGTATGCCACCTTAGTTAGTTGAGTTTGGTTTGAGACCCATATCTAGGGTTCTTCTATTTTCTTTGTACTAGAGTTCTTTTGGCTTACACAACTAAGAAGAAGAAAATTGTTTTCAGCCTCCACCTCTGTGTGTATTCCCCCATTGTGCAAGCAAGAAAGCTACAAGTGAGACTCCTTCCTTCTCTCCCATAATCTTGACATGGTATCAAAGCCTTGTTTGTGGTAAGGAGCTCAAGAAAGCAAGCCAAGCTCGCGGTGGTCTGGTAAGAGGAGCAGTGTTGCTTTCATTTTCTGTTTTGGGAGCAGATCTCTGCAGGTAGCACAGCCGGAAATTGCAGGAGTGCATTGTCTCAGGTTGAGACGCCCTTCGCGGTGAAGCAAAAGGGCAGTATTTCGGGGCCTGTTTTAGAGGCGGAAGTTTTCTGCACGCACTCAGAAAAAAGCCCAGTTTTATGCTGTGCAGCCACTATTCTACAGGTCGGTGAAAAGTTACTGTAGAAATTGCATCGTATGCTTATGTGCAGAGACATTGGGAGTTACAGAATCATCCTTGGTTCCTGTTTATGCAAAATCGTCACTAGGAAGTGACTGTGTGGTCAAATACCACTTTCGCCAGTTTTGCAGATTTGCCCTTGTGAGGCTGAAGCTGTGTTCTTTGCAGTGACAGAACTTTTTGCAGTATTCTGTAATGGCGTCTGATTCTCTCTCACAGATTGTCACTGAAAAGCTTGACAAGAACAACTTCCAAGCATGGAAGTTTAGAATGACGAATTTCCTTATGGGAAAAGGATATTGGGAGTTTGTTGTAGGAAATGAAGAAGAACCAGTTCTTCCTGATGTTCCCAATCAACAGCAGATGCAGGCATTCAAAGCATGGCATGAGAGAGCCAGGAAAGTTATGTACTGGTTGTCTTTCAGTATTTCAGACTTTATGATTGTGCATATTCAGGATGCAAGTACGCCAAAGGAGGCATGGGATACTTTGTCAAAAATGTATAGCACAAATACGCAAGTCAGGAAAATGCAGCTCAAGCAAGAGTTGCATAATGTGCAAAGAGAAAATATGAGCATCAATGACTACCACATGAAGGTGAAGAAGATTGCAGATGCACTTGCTTCCATTGGGTCGCCAGTGGAAGATGATGATTTAGTTTCCGTGACCTTGAATGGTCTAGGAAAGGATTATGCACAGTTTCGAACATCCATTTCCGTTCGTGAAAGATTTCCTGACTTTGAGGAGTTGATTGCTCTTCTAATTTCTGAGGAGCAGAGAAATGGTGGTGCATCTTCTTCAGGAGGAACTTCAAAAGAAGCTGTCTTCTACTCAAACGCTGGAAGAGGTAGAGGTAGAGGTAGAGGAGGCCGATTTGGAGGCCGTGGTAGAAATCAGAATATGCAGCAAACTCAAGAAAACCAGTCCTATGGAGGAGGACGTGGTAACTCTAGAGGCAGGGGGAGCCAAAGAGGTCGTGGTGGATAGCAAAGAGGTCAAAATGCAAACAGTAATGTTGAATGCTACTAGTGTGGTAAAATGGGTCATATGGCTAAAGACTGCTATAAAAAGCAGAATGACATCATGAATGGAAAACTGCAACAAGGGAATTATGCATCTTCTAGTAGACAGGGTGATGACAGAAATGAGCATTTGTTCATGGTGCAGCACATGAACAATTCTGTGACAAGTGCAGAAGAAAGCAATGATGTATGGTATGTTGACTCACGTGCATCAAACCACATGACAGGTCATGCAGAATGGATGGAGGATGCAAGGAAAATGGAAAAACCAGGATTTGTGGAGACTGGTGATGATACTGCACATCCTATTGTGCAGATTGGAAAAATTCCTTTGTCTATGCAGGATGGGAAAAAGAAATACCTGTCCGATGTATTTCATGTCCCGAATATCACCAAGAATCTGGTTTCTGTTGGTCAAATGGTTGAGCAGGGCTTGCAGGTCAGATTTAATCCTCATGGATGCTTTGTTGAGGATATTAAAAATAAAGGTCGCTTGATAGCAAAAGGAAAGAAGAAGGGCAGAATGTTTACATTGGATGCAGACATGTCTGAATTGAGTGCAGCAATGTTTGCACATGGGACCGGTGTAGTTGCAGATATTGATATCTGGCATAAACGCATTGGTCATGTTAATGTACAACGACTTAAATCAATGCAGGCCCAAAATATTGTTGCAGGATTGCCCAAATTCAAGGTTGCAGAAATGCATAAGGTATGTGAAGCCTGTCAGTTTGGAAAACAGGCAAGGAAACCATTTCCTAGATATGTTCAAGAGAGTGAGAAGCCATTGGAATTAATCCACTCTGATGTGTGGACTACTAAAGCTGCATCTCTTGGAGGCTGTCATTATTTTGTCACTTTTATTGATGACTAAGCAGAAAAGTTTGGGTGTATTTTATGAAAAAGAAAAGTGAAGTTTTTGGGCATTTTAAAACTCTTAAAGCTATGGTTGAAAAAGAAACAGGCCTGCAGATAAAATGTCTAAGGTCAGATGGAGGGGGAGAGTACCTCTCAAATGAGTTTGCAAGGTTTCTGCAGGAGCATGGCATAGAGCAGCAATATTCATGCAGTCATACCCCACAACAAAATGGAATTGCAGAAAGAAAAAACAGACATATTGGAGAGGTGTCTCGTGCCATGCTCAATGAAAAAGACTTGCCAGATTTTTATTGGGCTGAAGCAGTTGCTACAGCAGTCTATATAATGAACAGGACTCCCACTGCAACAATACATGGAATGACTCCAGAGGAGAGGTATACTGGTAGGAAACCATATATTTCTCATTTGAAAATTTTTGGTTGCATTGCCTATGTACATGTGCCAGATGAGTTGAGATCCAAGTTGGATCCAAAAGCTGAGAAGTGTATCTTTATTGGTTACTCTCTGCAGCAAAAAGGGTATAGATGCTATAACCCTTCTACTCGTAAGTTTTCAGTGAGCAGAGATGTTGTTTTTGATGAGATGAGTAGCTGGTATAAACCAGTAAATGTGATAGATGATGTAGATGCACAAAATGGTAATGCTGCACAGAATTCACAGCAGCAGTCACAAAATATTAGTGGACCTGGAGCATCCTCTAGCAGTGGTTCACATTCTTCGCCATGGACAGGCAGATTGAGATCAGGAGAATCTTCTCAAAGCAATGCAGATAGTGGTATGCAGGTATCACGAAAAGGAAAAGAGAAGGTTGATCAGCCCATGTTTGATATGAATGCAGGTCACTCTTATGTGGATGGTGAATCCAGTGGCTCAGAATAGAGCATTGATGATGAGTTGGGTATTCCTTCTATTGTTACACCTGGAGTAAGGAAGACCAGGGATGTTTTGAGAGCACCTGGGAGTGAACCCACTTTGTGCAGGTCTACCAGAGTTAGGTATCCTGTGGATAGGCTGAAATATGATGGATTTACAGCCATTCACTATGCATATATGGTCAAGGTGATACAGGAACCAGAACCCACTTCTTTTGAGCAAGCCATGGGAAAAGAAAAATGGGAGAAAGCCATGGATGAAGAAATGGATGCCTTGGAAGCAAATGCTACATGGGAATTGGTACCTTTGCCTAAAGGTAAGAATGCAATTGGCTGTAAGTGGGTTTATAAAGTGAAGCACAATGCAGATGGTTCTGTGAACAGATACAAGGCAAGATTAGTAGTCAAGGGGTATGCACAAACATATGGCATTGACTATGAAGAAACATTCAGTCCGGTTGCAAGGATGGCAACCGTAAGAGCAGTCATTGCTATGGCTGCATCAAGGGGATGGTCTTTACATCAGATGGATGTAAAGAATACCTTCTTGCATGGTGATTTGCAAGAAGAGGTCTATATGGAGCAGCCACCAGGTTATGTGCATGCTGTTCATCCTGAGTTTGTTTGCAGGTTGAAGAAAGCTTTGTATGGCTTGAAGCAAGCACCTAGAGCATGGTCTGACAAGATAGGACAGTATCTTGTCACTATTGGCTTTCAGATTTCCAAGGCAGATTTCTCACTTTATGTGAGAAAAACAGAGAAAGGTATTATGCTACTTGTCATTTATGTTGATGATTTGATTATGACAGGTGACAGTGATGAAGATATCCTTCATGTGAAAATGCTATTGAAGCAGAAGTTTGAGATGAAGGATTTGGGAGAGCTGCGTTATTTCTTGGGCATTGAGGTGATTAGATCACCAAGTGGGATACAGCTCTTGCAGAGGCAGTATGGATTGGACATGCTGTCCAAATATGGGATTACAGGCTGTAAGCCTATTTCAGTTCCTTTGGAGCAGAATGTGAAGCTGAGCACAGATGCAGGTGAGCTTCTAGAAGACCCTACTATGTACAGACGCATAGTAGGAAGTTTGATTTATATGACTATTACCAGACCTGATTTGAGCTATGCTGTTGGATTGGTAAGTCAGTTTATGCAGGCTCCAAGGAAACCACATTTGGATGCGGCTAGACGCATACTCAGGTATGTGAAGTCCACATTGCAGTATGGACTATTTTATGAGACTGGGGTTCAGATACAGTTGCATGGATACACTGATGCTGATTGGGCTGGTAGTAGTTCTGATAGACGATCTACCAGTGGATATGTGTTCTCTTTTGGGAGTGCTGCAGTCACTTGGAGTAGCAAGAAACAACCTACAGTTGCCTTGTCGAGCACAGAGGCTGAGTACAGGGATGCAGCAATGGCTGCATGTGAGGTAGCTTGGTTGCATAAGCTACTTTATGATATGCATCAGTCTACAGATGGGCCAGTTGTCATTTATTGTGACAACATGAGTAGTATACACTTGGCAAATAACCCAGTCTATCATGCTAGAACAAAGCACATTGAGGTGCATTATCACTATGTACGAGAGAGGGTTTTACTAGGTCTTATTGATCTAGTTTATGTCAGCACAGAGGATCAGGTAGCTGACATATTCACGAAGGCATTGGGCGCAGAGAAGCTGCGCAAGTTCAGAGACCTGCTTGGTGTGCAGGAATTGGGATTGAGCTCGAGGGGGAGTGTTGAGATATCGAGCTCCACTCGTGATACGCCAGGGTGACCGTTGTGTATTTATGTCACCGACTTGTCAGTTGCAGAGGCGGTTGGTACACCGCCCCTGAATAATAGCTACATGATAGCTATCCTTATCTACTCTAGTTCGTGGCTCAGTTAGTATGCCACCTTAGTTAGTTGAGTTTGGTTTGAGACCCATATCTAGGGTTCTTCTATTTTCTTTGTACTAGAGTTCTTTTGGCTTACACAACTAAGAAGAAGAAAACTGTTTTCAGCCTCCACCTCTGTGTGTATTCCCCCATTGTGCAAGCAAGAAAGCTACAAGTGAGACTCCTTCCTTCTCTCCCATAATCTTGACACTTGTATGGGTAGGAGACAAAGATTAACTTGAAGATAAATTAAGGAACTTGTTTGTCAAAAGATTTGCTTGCTCTGTTTTCATGTCTGTGTTGCAAATTACGCGAACGAACCCTGTTCCCTAAAAGGCTTAATTAATGAAGCTGATTTTAAATGTCACACATAAATGTGGTAGGACCTATTTAGAAAACTAAAGTTATCAAGGGAAGCAGGTGGGCGAAATCCCCAACAGGTCCATCCTACGGCTGGGTGGTCCCATAGAATTGGGAGGCTTCTCACAAGGTTTTACCGACAATGACTTTAGGTATTGTTAAGTTAGAACCCGATTCATGTCATTTTAGGGGACCAGAATGGGACTATGTCCTACGGGCATAGAGGTTGAGCGGTGGATCCCTCTCATTTCCCATTCTCTTTGAACCAAGCTGCTTCGGATTGGGTATCTTTGCGTAAAGTAGGATGTCGAAGACCCAATGCTAGGATGTTGTCAGGAGACTTTGTCTACTAGAAACCCAAATTTCATATCGATCCTAGTGGGTTCGGCCATGGATGTTCCGTTGCGAGGCAGACTCGGGAAACCTAGGTGACAAACCTCGAAACATTCCATGGGAGTGTCGGGTGGCAACACCTAGAATCGTTTCTCGATGGACCGCTAAAACGTGCTTGGACAGCCAATAGGCGGGCACGTTACACCAAATAAGTGTAAAGTTCTAATCCTAAGCTCTATAGCTTCTGCCCATCTCTCAGGGAAGACTCCCTATATGTTGCTCCTACTATACTTGTGGTGGTTTATTATTTGGTTCCTTTCAGGATATTGAACTTTGGAAGAAGTTTGGTTTCAGGTAATCGAAAAATCTCATAGATCTTCCCTCCATATTTTATTCCTTTTTAGTGTGCCATCTTCGACTTAAAATTTATTTTCTTTTTAGTTTATGCTTAAATAATTAAAACAACCAAAACCACCCTCTCTTCTCCTTAATTAATACACTTGCTGCTCCCAGCAAACACACCAAAAATGACAGCCCCCTAAGAAACCCCTAAATATACAGGCAAGATGACTATATGTGAAGTCATTGTGTTAATTAAGGATTGGAAGTGGAGTTGTATGCTCTCTTCACCCCCAAATTATTAGTATAAAAGACATTTTATATTTCCCTTATGTAGTCCCACTGTCAACTCACCCAAAAATCCCCTTTAAGTTGCGGTCTTTCAAATACTACTTCTTAACCCTTATTTTGAACTATAACTCCTAACATATCAAACCCATTGTACTCAGGATTAAAATTAGTGAAAATTTTATCTAACAACTCTTAATTCACCATTAACCTCTGTCAATATTTTGGTGAAATCATTGATATACACTAATCAGTACTTCAGTCCTGAATAGCATTTTACGTAGAAAGTACTTGCAAATAGATTACATTAGCCACAAAATATTAACAATAAACTCTGAAAATAAAATAAACTATAGTCTCTTTTCATTTATTTTATTAATTTTTTATTATCAAGACTTATTAATTTTTGTTATTACTACTCAAAAAATAAAAATATTCATAATATTATTTTTAAACTAAAAAAATTAAACCCTCTTAACCAAATATTTTGCATAATGAATTCAACTCATTCCCCATTTGGCATCAATAAATTCCCTCATTTACTCTTAATATTCACTAATTACTTACTAGAAACATAAAAAAACTACCATTTTCAACCCTAAAAACTAGGTATATCTAATTCTAGAGATCCATTAAACCTAAGAATTGATGAGGAGATCCATCATACTATAATTCAACTATGTTTTTGGATTTTAACCTTAATCATTCACTAATATTCTTACTTTTTTCTAATTATAATAAAAAATATTATTTTTATCACTAAAAAATGTATATCTCTTAATGGATTCATCTCCAAAAGGTAATACTTCATCCATAGGTTCATATTATTGTGTTTTCACTCTATTTCAAAATTTTTTCCACTAATACTATCCATAATTCTTAATATCCTTAATTATGATCTAAAAATGCAATTTTTAGCCTATTTTGCATCATTTCTTATCATTTTATTCCATCTAATGGAAGCATTCAACTTATGTTCATCCATTTGAATCTCAAAAATCATAAATTCAATGTATTCAACAACAAATCATTCAAACTATGCAATTTTCATTCAATCTTTAAAAGAACTTGACATACTTGATGATTAATGAGAGAAAGGAAGATCTTTACGTGTATTCGATGATGCTAATGCTTGCTCTACTCTCCCTTCATACTCACCAATCTTCAAATCTCTTAATCTCCCAAGTTTTTCTCTAATATCCCCTAATTTTTCCTTAATCTTGTTGAAAATTGTCTCTCCCTACACCCAAGAATGCTCTTCAAGAACAAGATGATGATGAAAGAGATGAGAAGAGGGTTTGTTTGTAACATATGATGTTGAAATTAAGGCCGAATGCTGTAGCAAACTAATCAACATTCTCATGCAACATGACACTCATTTTTTGCTTATTTTCTTGCTTCTTGCTCAACCCCCACTTCCTGTTACTTCCTCCTCCAACTTCTTGAACATCCTCTTTTTAAATTTTAATGTTTTTCCACTTGAACTAGATCTTTTTACGATTAAATAAAAATCTTTCCCTACATTTGCTTTCTATCACTTACTATTTTTCTTGCTCCCTAAAAAATTTCTTCTAAAATATCCCAACTCTCTACTTTGAACTCCACCTCATCATGATTATATACAACTTTACGATCTTATTGTATTAAATTTTTATGAAAAATATTACATAATATAGAGCCAAAGGCCTCCAATTTTTCATGAAAAATAGTGTAAAAATGACTCAAAATCAGCAATTATTAAAAGGTAGAGATTCAAATTTTTACTCAAATAAAAAAGGCCATGGTAGCCATGGTAGAGGGTTCTCTCGTGGTTGAGAGACTAATTAGAATGCATCTTTGAATGTGAACAATTAGTATAGGTAGTATAGAATGTTAGAGGTATTGGATACTTCTAAGTAAGGGGGAGATCCAACTCTAGAGGTCGGTTCATGGCAATCTTAGAATGCACATGAGAATGCAAATAAGGATAAGGACTACCCCTACTATGAGAAGTATGAGCATATTGCTAATGAATGCTAGAAGAAGCAAGCAAATTAAAGAGACAAGCAACAGGGACATTATGCTTCATTTAGTCATGCTAAGGATTCTACTACTAATAGGTTGTTTGTTATGACCTATGTTTAGAAGAATGCCACTAAGGTTGATAAGTCAGATGACGTATGGTACATTAATTCAAGAGCTTCTAATCACATGATTGTGCATGGTGAATGGTTCATTGATATGGGTCTTGACAAGCATGGTTATGTTTGTACATGCGATGATTCTTAGAGTAGAATTTGCAAGTTTGGTTCAATAAACATGGTTTCTTATTAAGGAGTTTGGAAATGGTTGTGAGCTGATTGTTAAGGGAAAAAGACATGGTCAGATGTTTACCTTTTGGATGCTAGTTTTCCCCGATTGAAATCAACTATGTTTGCATATGGATAGGGTGCAATTAATGATCTTGAGATCTAACATAAGAGAATTGGCCATGTTAATGTTCAAAGGCTGCATACTATGTAGAAGAAGCAGCTAGTTACATGCTTGCCAAAGTTTACCTACATAGATTTTGGTCATGTTTGTGATGCATGTTAGTTTGGCAAGCAATCTTAGTTTTCATTTATGAAACATGCTTGGAATAGCACTAGGCCACTGCAGTTGATTCATTCTGATGTTTAGGGACCAACCCATAATTCTACCCTTAGTGGATCCAAATATTATCTCACTTTTATTAATGATTTCAGTGCATATACATGGGTGTATAACTTGAAACATAAGGATGAGGTACTTGTTGTTTTTAAGAATTTTAAGTGATGGGTTGAGAAGGAATTTGATTGCTTGTTTGAGATCTAATAGTGGTGATGAATATGTATCCAATGAGTTTGATAGATTCTTGGCAAAGAATGGCATTTATTGGCAGCTTATCTGTAGCTACAAGCCACAACAAAATGAAGTAGCAAAAAGGAAGAATAAGGCTCTTATGGAAACTGCTCATGCAATGCTTAATGGGAAGAATGTGCCATTTTATTATTGAGCTGAAGCTGTTATGACAATTATGTATATGCTGAATCGTACTCTTATAGCAGGAATTTATGACATGACACCATATAAGAAGTTGTATGGACATAAGCCACCGACATCAACCATTTGAAAGTCTTTGGATGCATTGCATACATACACATTCCAAATGAGAAGAAAAGAAAGTTGGATCCTACATAATAGAGGTGTGTGTTCGTTGGCTATGCTCAAGAGCAGAAAGTGTATAAATGCTTTGATCCATCTACATGGGAAATCATAATTTGCAGAGATGTTATCTTTGATGAGTTGGCATCATGGTACGGTTCATATACTACTATTCCACATGATGTACCTTTAGATCATGTATCTACTAATATTTCATAGTAGAGTACTACTATCTCTGGGCCAATAGGTGATGTATCTCCAAGTGTTTCTCCTTGGACTAGTAGGTTACATAGTCATGCATCACTATCCACTAGCAGTGCTATGTCAATGAGGGGTAGAAATGAAGCAAAAGGCAAAGGCAAAGAGAAAGTTTCTGATGATGCTCTTTGGATTTTGACTTCTAGATATGATTCAACTAACAACTTGAACTTCCATCTGTTTATACTCCTAGAGTTGGGCAAACTAGATATGTACCACCTCATGAAATAGGCGAATCAACTGGTTCACTACAAGTGAGATGATCACAGGGGGGTGAGATATCCTATTGACATGCTTATTTATAGTGGTTTTTAGCAAATCACTATGTATATATGACAAAGGTCATGGAATATAAAGAGCTTGCTACATTCAATGAAGCTGTAATGGACAAGAATTGGTGTAAAGTAATGGACAAGGAGATAAATGCATTGGCTAAAAATCAAACTTGGGAATTGGTTGCATTGCTTGATGGTAAGAAGTCAATTAGTTGTAAATGGGTTTACAAAGCTAAGTGCAAGTTTGATGATAGCATTGAAAGATATAAAGCTAGGTTAGTGGCAAACAACTATACACAATATTATGGTCTAGATTATGAAGAGACCTTGCCAAAATGGCAACTATCAGGATAGTAATTGCATTGGTAGGAAAGGGTTGGAAGTTACATCAAATGGATCGTTAAGAATGCATTCTTGAATGGAGACTTAGGAGAAGAGGTGTTTATGGATAAATGGGAAGGGTATGTGCACCCTTAGTATCAAAATTATGTCTATAAGCTAAAAAAAGCACTTTATGGGTTGAAACAGGCTCAAAGAGCCTAGCATGCATTGATTAATACTTACTTTCAGAGTCTTGGATTTGTAGTTATTGGCAAGGCTAATCATAGTCTCTTTATGAAGAAAACAAATGCAGGGCTGAAGTGGGAGCTCACACTTGGCTGCTAAGACCCACGGTCCGCTTATTATTTGAAGCGTTTCAAGCAAGCTCTAATAGCTATCTCTCACCTAGCCGATGCGCCTCCGATGCTAGGAGTATAGTGAGCTTACCTTAATGCCCAAATGAGTAGCCTCCTTCCTCAAGCATTTCGGTAGCTCCATAATTCTTGATGCAAGCTCAAGCAAGCTCAAGCCTCTCTTGTCAAGCTCCATCCACCATAGAGAGAAGAGAAGAGAAGAAAAGAAAAGAAGAGAGGAGAAGATGGAGAGCTTCTCCATCATGGTCCCTTAGCGTCACGCACTCACACACTCCCCCTCTCAAGCACAAGCACAAGCACAAGCAAGAGGAGAAGAAGAGAAGAAGAGAAGAAGAAGGGAGCTACTTTTTCCACACACCAAGAATGAGTTTCTCATTCACTTTTTGAGTTTATATACAAGCCCTAAATCCCTTGGGCATCCACCCTCTTTTTTACATGACCGGGCGTCTTGCTACGGTCCTCTTTTTCTATTTCCTTCTATTTACCTTATCCCTCCACCTATGCCCGTCTAGATTTTTATAATTTTCATAGGAGGGAGCCTGGTGCTTTTTTACAAAATTTTAGGGGCATCTTTCATTTAAAGTTGCATTTTTAAAAAAAGATTGCTTTTGCACCTTTTGCATTTTCTCCTTCTTGATGACTTCATTGGGTTTGCATTTCATAATTTTCTTGGATTTCGAAGGTAGTGAGTTAGCATATTACAATCGGCTTCCTCATCGATTGAGTCATCGAAGGTATTTGTAGGGCAGTGATTGTTATGTATAGGTAAGCAGCTGCTATTGCTTCCTCATCTTCGTCCTCAATCTATGTGATAGTGGCAACTCGTACATTCACAAGGGACTCTAGCATCGAAGGCTCATACAATGGATGTGCGAGAGGGTAATACTTCTTTATGCGACTACGATTGAAGGAACCTCTGCCCTCTCCGTCTTGGGTTTTGAGCTCAACATTTCCGGTTCCGACTGATAGTGCAGACTCTAAAAGGCCCCAATACCCTTAACTTCATCTTTTTTTGATGGCATTTCTCTTAGTATAACAACACTAGGTCGCCCTGGTCTAAGTCTTGCTACTTGACGTACTTGTCAAACCAGCTCTTACATCGTGCTTTTTTGTAAATTAGTGGATGGGTTGCTAGAAATTGAGTCTCGAGTCTCTAATAGGTGTTCTAGCTCAACTAGGCATTCTGTTCATGCCTTCTTTCCATCCCATCTCTCTTGGTGGATGGCCACTCTCAAGCTATAGGGACAAAGAATTCTACTAGCAGAATGGCTTCAGTTCCATAGGTCAACTTAAAGGGAGTCTATCCCATAGTTGTTTCATAGGGACAAAGAATTCTACTAGTAGAATGGCTTCAGTTCCATAGGTCAACTTAAAGGGAGTTTGTCCCATAGCTGTTTTATAGGCTACTCAATAGGCCCATAAAGTTACCATCAACTTGTTATCTGAGTCGTTGTGAGAAGCAGAGACTACTTTGGTCAAGACATTCACTAAGATCTTATTTGTGGACTCAACTTGCCCATGAGCTTGAGGGTAGTAAAGTGAAGATTTCCTATGGATGATTAGGAAGGTAGACTGGAGGTGGGCAATCAATTCATTGATGAAGTGTGTGCCTTGATCACTAACTAGTTCAATGGGGCATTTGAATTGTGAGATTACTTGCTCCCACAAGAACTTGGCCGTGGTCTGAGCATCATTTTTCATCGTGACTCGTGCCTTGATCACTAACTAGTTCAATGGGGCAACTGAATTGTGAGATTACTTGCTCCCACACGAACTTAGCCATGGTCTGCGTTGGCCGTGGTCCGAGCATCATTTTTCATCATGGCTTGTGCTTCTACCCATTTTGTGAGATAGTCTATGGAGACTATGATGTACTTTGCCCCTGCAAGTCATTAGGGGAGTTTTGAGGTCTCGAAAATGCCTTTTAGGAGATAGAAAGAGAGTGCTCTAGACCAATAGGAGCAAAGCCTTCGTAACGGAACTTCCATTTTTAAAAAAGGTAAAAAAATTATTTTACTATATATATATATATATATATATATATATATATATATATATATATATAATACATATTAAAAATTTGTATTATCAATATCTATTTTTAGCCTCTTATATTCATGATTATGATATTCTTTGCATTAATGATATACAGTCCCGTCCACTTTTATTTAATGATATGTCTGGATTAATGATAATGACATGTTTACTCTAAATTCAAATTAGTAAAAAGCTTGGGACATATTTTTTATCTCCTTTCTTTTGTCCCTCTCGTGTTTTTCCCTCCTTTGTGGTAGCCTATTCTTCTTCTTCTCAGTGTGTGTGTGTGTGTGTGTGTGTACTATGGATACAGAAATTCGACCTTGAACAAGGCATCCAAGCTCCCAAATCACATCCATATCAGTGTTTAACTCATTCCAAAAAGATGAAAGATGGATTCCTACAATCATTAGCAAAAGCAATTGGATCACCATGCAGCAGGCAAAATGTGGAAAAAGGGAAAGATATGAGAGCTCGTTCATTTTTGCTTAGAAGGGTAGAATTCGAGATTTCAAGCTTGGAGTAAATAAGAATAGCACAAAAGAGGTATTGATGCAATATGTGCTTATGCATAGAGAGCTATATTTGGAACTTGGAACTTCAAATCTTCTAATGTATAGAATTGTAAGAATTTGATTCTTAAAGTCTTTCTTTTTTTGAACTTGGTTTAAGGTTTTCCATTATAACATTTTTTTGTTTGTCTTGTACATGTCTATCCCTCTAATCTTGAGGAATGGCAACCGGTTGAGTCTATTGTTGATGTTATTGATGTGATGCATGGTTCGATTGGAGAAGAAATGTACAAAGGTAGAAAGAAGACAGAGCTTGCAAAGAATGGAATATTCTTTTATTATCATTCTTATATTGTCCCTATACAATGTAGCCTATAGGGATTAATATCCCCCCTCCCTTTGCTCGATTTTTCAAGCTTTGAGTGGCCTTTGCCAAGTCCAACTACTAGTGAAGGCTATAGATGTAAAATATTTTTTGAGATATAGAGAGCATTAAAACCTAATATCTCGAGTAGACTAAGCAAAGTTACTTTTTTCATGCCTATTAATATATTTCGTGACTTCTTTTCTAATGTTAAGATAAGAAGATCAATGGCCATGCTTTCAATGAAGAGACTAATATATGATCATGTCATACAATTTGTTGATGAGGGATGGGACACTAGGATAGAAGAAAAAAATATATGTAAGATAGATCAAGACTCTATAGCTTGTAAATATATGATTGCTACTCTTCATCCTTAGCTTTTATTATAGTAGATGGCATTATGTTGGTAGTCGTCTGGTTGCTTTAGACCAAAATCTTGATAATTTTATCAAAGACCCTATAGTGGATCGTGATGTTTGGTTCAATAAGGACATTATTGCAATCCTAAAGGCTAGATCACCATGTATGCTACATCAAGTGAGGATGGATTTATAGAATGAAGATATTGAACTACCATGCTCATTTGTGTTCCAACTTAATAAAAAACGAGTAAGTTTTTATATCATATTATATCCACTTAGGTATATATTTGGTTTCACTTCTTAATTATTAAACATTTGCAACATATTTTTTGCAGATATCAACAAGGAGAGATAAGAATATACAATGCAAGGATATTGTAGAAAAGATCTCTTTACTATCAATATAAAATACATGTATAAAATTTGTGGCAAATTATTATCAGCCATCTCCATGACTTATACATGCATGGGCTTACAAGAAATGAGGCAAAGCTACTTTTTTTTTTGAGAACTTTTCTTAGGAGAAGGGACATTCTTTTGCCTCTCTTTGATGCTTTGGTTGCCTTGGGTGTTGAAGGCATAGCTTCACCTACTGCAGTTAAATGCACCTCCTCTCCTTCAATGTCCAAGTCCCCCACTATTGTCCATTCTTGTCAGTTGCATACAATTGACCATTATGTACTTCATGATCTTTGCTCTTATATACCAAACATGCTCACTTATATAGCAATCCCTTGTAAACTGTCATACATTTGTAATTTTTTTTAAAAGTTCATTGTTATTTTTTACAATGGACTATATTATTATTATCAATGGACTATTTTGCAACAAACCTTTATAAGTTTATCATCATTGAGATAAATAAACCTAACCAATCTTCTGGCATTTGCAATTACTCTCCAACCACAAGAGTGACTATCATCCTGATGAGGACACTGCAATCAACAATATAAAGTAAAACTATGAAGGACAATAAAATTTCTCTAGCACTTCAATCAATTATTCTATAGCTTTGTACAAGAAAGACAATACAATTTAGAGTACTTACAAAAAGAACGATCAAAATATCAATGAGACCCTGGATTATATAACTTACAACTTGGCATTTCCATGGCTTCCTTTCATAGAATTGATGAGGAAACATTGCCTCTCCACACAGTCTATTCCAATTAGGCTCCAATGAGAATTGAAAGTAAAAATATTTAAATAATCTAGTAAAACAAGATCTCATAAAATCTAACAAAATATCAAATTACTTACTTTTCATTGTATGGAATTAGAAGAAGCTCCAAAGTTTCAAAGTCAATTGAATTGAACCAATGGTCAAATGCACTTGCATTAGGCTCACTCCTCATATAGTATGAGATAGATGGATCAAGAACCTCAACTTTTTGTTGTATATTAAAGGGGAGCTCATGCATTACACACCTATCTCAACAAGAGGGAGCGTCCCATCTCCTCCGTGACAAGGGATGGAATGCAATCCTAAACCTATTGTCTACAATGATGTACTCTGGCTGAGATTGCCTCCTACTGAAAAAGCTGTCTGTAGAAGTCAGTGGCAATCTCCATCACCTCATCTGGGCTAGAGTGGCGATTTCCTTGTAAGTTTGGAAGGCTTGTAGGACTAATGGATCTTTGAGGCAAGACCTCTAGGATCAACTTTCTACTTTCTTGTAGTAGCGTTAGTTCTAGCCATTTGAAAGCTCAAGATAAAACAAAAAATAACTCGGATTAGGAAAGATCTCCAAAATCTAATATAATGTCATTTGCAATCACTTAGTGGTAAACAAACACTACTCAAATAGTTTCAATCCCAAGCCAATTATATATTCACACTTTGACAATAACTTATTTTATCAAATGATAAAATTAAACTTTAATAATTCATCAAAGTTCTACTAATCTTCTAACTTGACTTTCTATTGAGCAATACAGCTCTCTGACTTATGAAACGCGACCTGGGGCTTCTAGGTAAGGGAGACATGCATTTCCAGGTTTCATATGTCACATTTTTTTGGTGAAAATTTTGGTCAAATTCGAAATTTTTTTGAAAAATAAGTCCATAACCAAGTAGAATATGATTTTGCTATTGGACTTACCACGATCTTTTAAATTTGTTGTTTCTTAAACACAAAAGCATAGTAATCAATACATTTAGTTACTTAAACCAATCTTAGCATAAGATTGAGCTATTTTAATTAGTTGTAGAGCCCTTCCTGACATATAAAATGTGAGATGGAAAATCTGCATGGGGGAGAGCTATGCATTATCACGTTCACTTGTCAAACTCTTTTTAAGAAATTTTTTCGACAGGTTCGGAGAAGATTTCAAAGATAATTTCGGCAAAATAAACATTGCTATTGAGCTTACTAAGAATTTTGAAGAAAATTACATTTTTAATACTTTAGCACATTTTGTGTGAGGTGATGAAATCTTACCTTGACCTGGAGGGTGCTGAAGAATTTTTGGCTGTGACAAAGTTGCATCGTGTTGGTGTTTCGGAGGAGGGAAAGGGCTTGGTCTCTTCGAAAAAACGCTTTTGTGGTCCAAAAATTGGTTTTAAAAGGACCTTTGTTCACACATATGGTTGCTATAATACACAATTAACTTGGCACATGCACTGCGTAGACCGTTGTTGCTTCGAAACTTGTGCCACATGTCACGGACATTTTTGGATATGATGGTGCTTTTATGGAACCGCTTTTTGGTGTAAAAGAGAACTTTTAGCCTTTTCATTTTCACTATAAATACAGATCTTCTGCACGAGTGCAAGGTTTTTTCCTGAATAAATGCATGGTAACCATTATACAAGAACTCAGGCTCGTGTTTATGCAAATTTTTGTTCCAAGCAATTTGATTTCTCTTCTACAACCATATCCTCAACAAGGCACTACGAGCCCAAAGTAAGTGTATTCTCAACAAGGCCCATTTATATTGAGGAAGCAATTTAATTTTTGGGTAACAAACTTATATTATCACTATTTTTCTGCAATCTTTGAAAAATAGTTCAATGAGTATTTGGAGGAATAAAAGATCATTAAAATTGTCAACCTGTAGAGGGCTTCGAAAAGTAGTTGTCGCATTTCATAAATCCTCTAACTAAAATAGTGTCCGCCCAATGACACGTGAAATATTATGCTTGCTCTGCTATCTAAAGGGTCAATTCACGTTTCATAAGGCATTGTTATTTTGTTTTGCACAATTTAACATGTATGCTATGTTATCCAGGCATTTGTAAATGTGGAGTATAATATATGGATTTAGATATCCAAGATGAATGAAATAAATTGTCATTGTGGCTCATTGTTCTAGTTTCACATTGATGTCTTGCCCAAGTTTTCTTAGTGAGCATGTCATACATAGCTTATACAATTTTTTTGGCTGTGAGCAAATATAAATTCGTATATTGTTTCTCTAAACTTGTGTTGTTGTTTTAGGATTGGGATCTGTGAGTAATCAGGATGACTAAAATGAAGTTTTCTCTAGAGGGAATGGAGGAAGAGGATTTGGAGGATACAAGTGATGAGAAGCTCTTTGATTTCCTCCATACAACTGAAAATTCATCCAAATTTGTTTACATCAAAGATATGCTTAATGTTCCCTTTGATTTGCAAGAGCTTTTGAAAGAACTTTAAGACAAACTGAAGGATTATAGCGAGTTTTATGATGGACATGTTGAAAGCATAAAGATTGAGGGATTTGTCCATTATAGTGATATAGTGGAAGCTACCAATGCTGCTAGAACAACTTTGCAAACAAGGTTTAGCCTTATTGATGAGGAATTCAAGAAGTGGGAAGCAGATTGTCATTTTCATCGAAATCAACATCAATGTCTTGTTGTATAGAAGGATGTTGGATTTCTTGTATATATTCGATATATGAATAGTTGTTATTTAGACACAATATAGGAGAAGAAGATAGAGGATATTGCAAGCAAAGATGAAGTATTTCAGGAGGATGTTGAGAACTAATTAGTGCAGGGATTTGATGTTGCTTTGTTTAAAAGTGAGAACATTACAAAAGTTGAAGAAAAGGAGTTAGAGTTGAGTGCAGAGATTGAAACACGTCCTCTTGAATGTGTCCCAACATTTCCTAGTTACCTCATCAACAAAAAGAGATATATATTGCTAAATGATATTCAACACCTTTTTGATCTTAGAGAATATTACTGATTGGCAATCCTTGTAGCATGGGGTCAAAATGATAATAATTTTATAGGTTATGAATAGGAATTGCTAGCAAGTCTTGATGTTGAGGGAGAGAATTTCAAGACAGCTCTGTAGCCTTACATTCATGTATTACAAATTCAGTAGAGACTTAGTATTGATGACATGGGGTATGAAGAGAAACTGAAGTCTCCATTAGAGGACAAACCAAAAAGTTCAATAAATCTTTATGATGATAGTCTTCTTGAAGAAGATGAAAACCCTAAGGTATGGAAGATAATTCAAAGATATCCATTGTGGTTTATATTAGAGTATGTTATGTATTAAAGACAAATAATATTGGATGTTTATCTATTCACATCTTACACTATTGTGGTTTATTGTGCAGATAGAATTTGAAGATGTAGATAAATTTCTTGGAAGAGCTAAGGGCTCAAGGCCATTGAATATGTAATATCTCCCCCTCCCCCCCTCATGCCTCCCCCCATGAGGACCCCCCTAATTTTTTTTTAAATTTTTATGAAATTTTTTTACTCTCCCCCTGTCGTGTGCATGAGAGAGAGAGAGAGAGAGAGAGAGAGAGAGAGAGAGAGAGAGAGAGAGAGAGAGAGAGAGAGAGAGAGAGAGAGAGAGAGAGAGAGAGAGAGAGAGAGAGAGAGAGAGAGAGAGAGAGAGAGAGAGAGAGAGAGAGAGAGAGAGAGAGAGAGAGAGAGAGAGAGAGAAGGGGGGCATGCAGCCCCCCAGATGGCGAGAGGCGCCGTCTTCCCCCCGTTAGCCACCTCTCCCCTCAGAGAGTAAAAGGTAGAGAAGGGGGGCCCCCTAGATGGCAGGAGGCGTCGTCTTCCCCCCATAAGCCACCTCTCC
Source organism: Lygodium microphyllum (assembly GCF_053477565.2). NCBI lineage: Eukaryota > Viridiplantae > Streptophyta > Polypodiopsida > Schizaeales > Lygodiaceae > Lygodium > Lygodium microphyllum. Next base: position 47,947,053 of record NC_141141.1, on the reverse strand, counting down.
CCTCCCACCTTAAAAGCTTAAAAGCTTCCCCCCTTGGGGGGGTCTGGAAAGGGATAGCGTCCCCCTCCCTACATGGAATGACAGATTTCTCCCCCCTTCCCGCGTGCTTCGTCACCTTTCCCCCCCTTCGTGTGGATTGCAGCAGCCCCCCTGGGCTTCGTCAGGAACTCCCCCCCCCTCCTCGTTCGTAAGGTGGAGACCCCCTCCTCATTGTGGATAGTGCACCCCCCTTTGTCTTTGCCAGGCAAGCTGCACTCTCGTGATCAGAAAGAGAGAGAGTGAGAGGGAAGGGAAGAAGAAGAAGAAGAGGAAGAAGGAGAGAAGAGAGAAGGAGAAGAAGAAGAAGAAGAGAAGAAGAAGAAGAAGAGGAAGAGGGAGGAAGGAGAAGAGGAGAGAGAGAGAAGAAGAGAAGGAGAGGAAGAGAGGGAAGGAGAAGAAGAAGAAAAGAAGAAGGAGAGGAAGAAGAGAGGGAGAGAAGAAGAGAAGGAGAGGGAGAGAGAGAAGGAGAAGAAGAGAAAAAGAAGAAGGAGAGGAAGAAGAGAGGGAGAGAAGAAGAGAAGGAGAGGGTGAGAGAGAAGGCGAAGAAGAGAAAAAGAAGAAGAAGAAGAAGAAGAGGAAGAAGAGAGAGAGAGAAGAAGAAAAGGAGAGGGAGAGAGAGAAGGAGAAGAAGAAGAGAAGAAGAAGAAGAAGAGGGAGAGAGAGAGTAGGAGAAGGAGGAGAAGAAGAGAAGAAGAAGAAGAAGAGGGGGAGAGAGAGTAGGAGAAGGAGAGAAGAAAAGAAGAAGAAGAGGGAGAGAAAGAGGAGAAGAGAAGAAGAAGAAGAGGGAGGGAGAGAGAGAGCTTTGGAAGGTTCTAGGAACCTTCCAAGTATCCCTAGCTTAGAGGGAGTTTTCTCCTCCTTCCTGGGATTCGCAATTTGGATTGCCAAAGGTGCTGTAGGCCGTGGGAGTTTTTGGAGAAAATTTTCTCCGACTACCTCGTGTACGACTGCTAATTTCCTGCGAAGTATGGCACCTAAGAGGCATGCGTCCGGCAACCATGCGAGTAAGTCCGATTGAGACGGGGCCATCGCCACTAATGGGATCTCAACCGATGGGAACCAGGTCCTAGACTCATATCCTCTCGCTGAATTTAAGCTCGTAATTTGACTTCGTAATCCGCCTTTAACATGTAAAAATATTAGTTGCAAGAGTAGATTGCATCGATTAAAATGATAATAATAATAATAAGTTCAAGGAAGGTTGCATTGATGAAAGTAGTAAATTTTGTCACACTCAATGCATGGAAAGGAATAGGTTATTGCATCCTGCTTTTTACACATTCTCTTGATGGATCAATAGAAGTTCTTCTCAATTTTGTTGTCCTACCAATTAGGGCACACTATGCCGAAATAAGGGAATTAAGGTCTCGACCAATTCCCGATTTAAGCAGTTCATCAATTGCCAATTTGCAATTGTGGTTCCAAAGTTGTGCAACACAACTTGGGACGGAAAAATTCTCTTGTTCTTCCAGGAAGGGGAGACTTATACACTAGGATAAGGACGTCCTAGTGGACTCAATGCGCAACAACATATAGGAGTTAGATAGGTAAACTATCTAGGGAAAAAATCCTATGAAGACCTAGTCGATGCTAAGGTCGTTGGAAAGGGCAGATCACCAGTCCGTAACTCGAAAAGCACGATTTGAATTGGCATTCGACTATGTATATTCTTGTTCCCTACAAGCAAAGGCGTACTTAGGGAAAACCCTAATTCCCAAGGTATCGGATCTTGCGGGTTGCAATCGACCTAAGGAAGAATGCTGAGGGTATTCAGGAAAGGAACTTCACCTTAACAGGAATGTTGTACAAACTACCAAACTTGTCAATGTTTGAAACAATAGGGCAACGTTAGCCTTGATCAAATCAGGATCAAGTGGAAGACCACATAGATCATTGAAAGGATCTATAAGGATTTTTACCTTAGAAAAGATTGTAAATTCCTTGAGCAAGTATTTTGATACATCCAAGTTAAATTCTGGTTGTGCATGCAATGGGATTGCGATGCCTTGAAGCAAGAAGTTGTGCATTCAACTATTTGTTAATGTGGTTTTGGATGTTAATCCAAGTGGGGTGTGATTGATGATTTTATGGCCAGGTCTGTGATGACTGATTGCCATGGGAACAAAAAGGATGTTTTCCTAGTTAAAGGATGTTAGGCTGGTTGTTTCAGCTTGATTGTTCTCGAAAGGATACTTAAGGATTGGCTGTGGTTTTGGATGAATATCCAAGTGATTATATTTTCATGGCGGGAACTATAAGGATAAATTGCCATGAGAACAAAAGGGATGTTTTCCCTAGTAAATGTTATTAGGCTGGTTGCTTCAGCTGTGGATCATTTCCTAAAGGGATAATTAAGGAAGGATGGCGCTAGCTACCCCCGCAAACTGTCAAACCCTAACCAAGGTGGTTATGAATCCGCGCCGGGAATGTGGACCGAACTCGCCGTGAGAGGTCTCTCCGTGGAAATTACTTGGCATAGGAGGACGCTTGGCTCTGGCCATAAATCCCAATGCCTCCGGACCCTACACAAGTGTTCTACGTGACTCGAGATGGGATCTTGAGGCCTTGATACTAGTTACAAGGCAAAATCTTCGTAGGATAAACCTTCGGGTTTTTATTGCCGAGAGACAGAAGGATTTTTTTTTTCTGCGGAGGTAGAAAGGGACACTTAATTCTCCTGTATGGGCGGGAGACAAACATTAATCTGAAGATAAGCTAAGAAAGTGTTTGATCTTGTAATCTTGTCTTCATATCTGTGCCCTAAATTACGTAAAGGAACCTGCGATTAACGGGTTAATTAAGGAAGCTAATTTCATGTGTCAAACATAATGTGGTAGGTAATTAGTTAACCAAAACAACCCCCGAGGGAAGCATGGTGGATGTGACCAATGGGTCTATCCTACGGAAGGGTGGTCTTGGTTAGCCGAGAGCTTTCCTCAATGGAATTTATTTGATGCGAAATTAGATAGACAAGGACCTTAGAACTTGTAAGTTAAAAACATGATTCATACCATTTTAGGGGACCGTAATGGGACTATGCCCTACGGGCAGAGAGGTTGAGCGATGCATCCCTCTCATTTCCCATTCTCTTTGAACCAAGTGCAGTATGAGTTTGCTTTGGCCCGCTTGTGTCTGTGCAAAGTGGAGTAGTTGTAGACCGACGCTAGAAGGCTGTTAGGAAGACCTGATTACAAGGAACCCGGACTTCAGGTCGATCCTAGTGGGAATGGCCGGATAAGTTCCGTTGCCGGGCAAACTCGAGAGACCCTAGTTGGCAAACCCCCTATCATTCCTTGGGAGTGCTAGGCGGCATCTTCTAGATATATCTCTCGATGGACTGCTAAGACGTGTCCTGCAATTTGAGGAGCGGGCACGTTACAGAATACTTTGGCTAGTGTTTCTCAAACATTGGCTTTTCTGTTCCGAGCTTGTCCATTATCAACATGATCCTTAACTGCATTATGTAGGGACTAATTCACTATTCAAAGAACCATTATTTATAAATGACTCCAAGCATTGTTTCTCAGTCTTTTTAAATTTCTTCTTCTCCAAAATATTTTTTGAAACTACTGAAGGAAGAAGAAGATAATAAAATTGAGATGCTTTTAAAGAATCTCTTTCACTTGCATTGAGCTGAAAAAGAAACCTAAACAAAATCAACATCACAAATCAATATAATTAATTATAAATAAATATATATTTAATATTTTTAAAGTGAAAAAAATATACATTGCTGCTTGGATTCTTTTATTGCAACCACCTCCTCAATAGTTTTAAGAGCCTTTTGTCGATTTCGAAGGCTTGAAATAGTTTTCTTTCGTTGATAAGATTTGACGTGTTTATCCAAATGAATGAATCCTTTATTGACAGCCCTCTAGCTTCTGTAACAACTCATTGTTATGTTTTGATAAAATATGGTTCTCCAATCTGAGGACATCTTTTTTTGCAAACAAGTTTAGTGTATAACCTAGAAACCCATTATAACCATCACCAAATGAACCTCAACAATGAAGAGCTATTGTAGAAAGGCGGAGTGCTATTGTTGCATGCCATCTAACCAAAGATCAAGATTCTTATTTTCTTCAAACCTGAGTATATGTTTCATAGACTCTGTAATAGTAATGGGTTTTGTTCTCTTCCTTATTGGTTCATACTCACTATCCAACTCAATATGAAGGTGATAGAGAGGTCTTTTACTAGAGCTATAGAGATCATTGGATGATTGATCCATAGCTAAGGATGTGATTAGAATATTGGATTGAAAAACTATGCAAATTAGAAAGAAGAAGGAAAACGAAGAAGAAACTAGTAAGGATGGGAAAGAAAGAAGGGAGTAAGAATGGAGGGAAGTAATCAAACGTCGAACAAAATTCAAATTGAATATTGGTTTTCACTTTAATGAGGATGAGTAAGATCTTCATTATGACAATGTTTGTCACCTTTAGTGGCGGCCTAGACTTATTAAATTTTTTTGATATATTTACTTACCAAAATATAAATGTTTTAAAAAATATAAAAAATGATTTTATTTTATAAAATATTTTCTCTCTCTAGGATTGCTTACAGGGTATTTTTTTCGAGACCTCAAACCTCCCCTAATGATTGTGCTAGAGGACTAATCAACCTAATGAAGTCAATCTCCCGTTTTTTGAATGGCTATCTTGCGATGATTGGGGTCAGCTCCATCTTGTCCTTGTTTGTAAACTGAGACTTTGGTCTGTTGGCACTCATCACAGTGCTTCACGAATTGTGCTACATCATGGAAAAGTGCAGGCCACCACAGTTGAGACGCAACACCTTGTGTGCTGTCATATCTTCACTGAAGTGTCCTCCCGCGATTCCGTTGTGCGCCTCTGTGAGTACATCGTCCATCTCATGTTCACTGGAGCCCCAAGAGGAACATGAAGGAAAAGGAAATTCTATTGCAAGAAAATCTATCTTGTAACATCAAGAAGCTTTTATTTCATTCTTTTGATCATCAAAACAAAGAAAACAACAATCTTCATGCAGCATCATAGTAGATTTCTCCTACGGATTTGATAGAATCAATCATAATCTTCAACATCTTCATAGAATCCATCAATATAACAAAGAACACAAAGAAATACACCATCTTTGAATGGAAATAAATCACATAGTATTCATCTTCAATGTTTTCATAGTTCTCTCTTCCAATCTCTCATATACAGTTACACTATTTTGATAGAATTGACTATCTTTGGCTCTCTCTCTCTCTCTCTCTCTCTCTCTATCAATAGTACATCATATCCTCACTATAATGCTCTCATAATAACCCTCAATAATCCTTCTTAGGTCACAGATGCACCTCCCAAGAGGTATGTCTGATATGAAGAGTCACCAGAGCCACTAGAGTGTCTTTTTACAGCTCACTACTGTCACTGTCACTTAGTCTTCTCTTCAGTCTTCAGCAACTACTTCTTTCACTTGTTTTAGCTCTTTTGAACTTAGATTCATCCTTTTCAAAGGTTAGAAAACTTTCCCAAAGTCACACATACATTCTACAGAACACTTACAGAAGGTCTACAGAACAGTTACAGTACAGTACCATAACAGCTACAGTACAGCTACAGTACAGAGACAGAGCAAAGACAAAGGGTCTACAAAAGATCATCAGAACCTCATAACTCATACTCAAACCTTTCCAAACTATCAAAAACTATTCAATAGGCTTCGAAAAGATCTCAATCTTCATCAATCATCAATCCATGCTTCATACAGAAGACAACTAGAACAAAACAGAAGCTATACAGAAGATATACAGAACCAATCAGAACCTATTAGAATATCACAGACCTCATATCTCCACTGAGAATCATCATGAACTTCTAAAAAATAATCAATATCATTCAAAACACTCTCAAATAATTTCTTTAACAATCATACATCACTCTAAATCCATCAAAAATCAATCATTCAGACCTAAAAAACAACTAAAATTAGTCAAAAATTCAGTCTTTTTCCACTCTCAACATATCCCCACACTTAAAAAGGAAGCGTGCTCACGACCTAAGGAAAAGAAGAATATAAGTTCATTAAAGAGCTCAATTTTATCTTCCATCAGATCTTCAATAATCTTGCTAATCCACGATCCCAACTTATCACCTGTATCTGATTGAAAATACTACTAAAGGAAAACTTCCGTTATTCATTAACTCATTTGATTAATCATTTAAAAGCCATAACAAATTTGTAAAGGATATAAGAGGCTCTCTTCAGCTTTCCACCATAGGATTTTCATCCACCATCAATAGCTTGAAACAAGCTCTCGATCAAATTATTCTCAATCAACACGAACTTATCACATACAATTATTACAACACATACAGAAACACTAATACAACCATCTGAATGACACCTCCAAAAAGAGATATACATCATTAAGAATAATCCAAGATACATTGCAAAGGCATCAATGAATATGATCCCTTTTGAAGGCTTGGTGGTTTCGAAAGCGATCCATGGAGAAGGATTCATCTACAAATGTACTTGGAGGATTTTGAAAGAACTGCAAGCAACACATCCTTTCTAGCAAGACAAGGTATCTGCTAGGGAGACATAGAGCATGAAAATACAAGACATCCAACCGGTGGGAGTCAATGTTCACATTGACATTCATACAAAGTTTTGGAATGGCCTTTTGATTATGGGAATGCCTATGCATGTATGCTAGATACCAAGCAAAATGAGCTGTCAATCTCACCGAAGGATCTAGAGATTGTGAATATTGGTGAGCAAAATGAAGATAGTTTTGGTATGCTTGACTGGCAGTTGTCCAATTTCTTGGAATTATTGGCCAGTTTATCTAAGGTCCTGTAAGAGAATCATTCGAGCTTCATCCTCGTCTTCTGGGAATCTGCTGATCAAACCCTTCATATTCACTAACCAACTGAGGGGGTTGAGAAATAGAAGTGGCAGGAGATAGAAGTGGAATAAGTAAAAGTGGATGAAGAGATGGGTAGGCAAAATCATAAAAGGAGGAATAGGTTAAAGGAGTGGCTGAAAATTTTAGAGAATCAGTTAGGAAAGGTGTGAATTGATAAATAGGAAAGGTAGAAGTTACATGGATGGATGGAGAAGGGCATGGTGGAGAAGGGGAAAATGCTCTATCTTCAAAAAAATAGCAATATGTAAATATGGAAATTTGAGGAAAAGATTGAGGTTGGAAAAGAAGAGGTAACATTGCTGTTGAATTGGTTTGATAGAGGGAAAGATATGTATCATAACGGTGAGCCATTTGTTGGTAGTACAGTAGGCTAGGAATAGAGGGACCTAAGATAGATCTTCTCTGATAGGCATAAAAAAAGGTGGAATCAAATGGATTATTTTTGGAAAGGTGAGCTAAGAGATCCATCCTTAGTTGGTTAGTGCTCTGTACATAGGTAGATGCTGTGTTCTGTCGTTGATTCAGGACCACAGAATCAATCATGGAGTGCTAGGAATTATTAGGGTAAGTAGCCACTTTTGAGGAGTAACTCTGGAACATGTCATCTATTCGCAAGTCCAAATAGTTAACATACCAAATAGCTTGTAAAACCACATCTCCCACATAGCAGGCCATATCTACTTCATTTGAAATCAACAGATCTCCCCGTAGATACATATATGACAGCAACATGGTATCCGTCATGACAGAATCTTCAAACACCATATGGACCACTTCTGTTAGTAACTCAGGAGACCAAGCCCCACTCCAACCATCCTCTGGAAGAGGAAGATCCATCATTGAAAGCTTCATGTAAAAGGCCAACTTTTGCAATTGATAGTGGACAAAGAAAGAATGGTTTGGAGGAACATATTCTTGGAAATGCTCAAATGTAGACCATAGGAGATCCATCCTGGATTGCAATCTTTCCACTTTATCTTAGAATAAAGGACACAAGGTAGCCTGTCTCTAGAGAACTGCCAAGTCCTGCTGTGAGAGAGAAGGGATCAGTGGAACATTAGGGCTTGGAGGAACAGATTGTGACTGTGCTAGTTGGTCTTGCAACTGCTTGATTTGGGAAGCTTGCGATTCCACTGTGTCATTAGCAATCTGTAAGGCTGAGAGTTTTACATCTAAAAGAGTCTGAAACTCTTGCGCTTCTTTGGACGTCCTCTCTTTCTCCTCGGAGATTCTAGTGACCACGGATTGAGCTTCTGTTAAACTGAATCTTCAAAGAAGATATCTCTTCTCTTTGGGTCTCAATCATTTGGGTTTGTTGCTCCATCTGCTTAAACAGATCTGCCAGTGTGTCTTTAGCAGAGGCTAACTCTGATGTTGCCTTATGTAATTGGTCTTTGGACTGCATCAGTTCTTCATAAAAGGAAGCATACAGCTGTTGAACATAGGTTGTCACTGAAAGTTCAATTGAACTCTGAATGTCTTTACATAGGAATGGAATGGCATCTCCCGATACTAGACTGTTCAGTGAAGGGACTGATATGTCCAAGGAACCCTCTCTATGTGCTCTGAACAGGTTGTTACATGTGAGATAAGTAGGGAGGTCACTGCCAGATGTAGCAGGAATTGTAACTGAAGGAAGAACTGAAGGAGCCTTATCTGCCACCCGCTTCAAGCATTTTCGCTGAATGACCCGTGGAGGAGGAGAATCTAGATCCTCTATATCAATAGGTTCTGACTCTTCGGAAGGTGGAGGGGGAGGTACTAGATCAGATGGAGGAGGAGGTGGAGGCATGCCCTTCTTTAAACCTGAGTAGGTCAAGAAAGCAGACAAGTAGGATCCATAGGTGACATTTGTGACATTGCCCCTGGTTACTTTAACGAAATGTTGATCCATCTTTGTGAGTAGGTAAGTGCTCCAATCAATAGCTACGCCTTTTAACACCATCCTCGAAGCTGTAAAGAGCTCTTTGGATAAGTAATGGGATGGTGTTTTTGCAGGCATAAACCTGTCTTGGAGAAACTGGCAGACCAACTTCCACATAGGATCAGTGATCATGGAAAAGGAAACTCTTGAAGTGTTGATCACTTTTTTGATATCCAGAATTTCCTTGGTCTCTTTCTGTAATAGCTTCAAAATCTCATCGTTAGAGAATAACTGACAAGCTGTAAGAAAGGGCTCTCCTTTGTAGGGAAGAGACAAAGCCTTCCCTAACCCTCGGGGTATCAATGTCATGGAAGTAGTATGGACCAGTCCCGACTTCTTGCTGTATGAGGCAAGGAACTCATCACACATGGATGGATCTTCTGGAATCAAGGGGAAGGAAGCAGCCACGAAAGTCGCAAGTCCTACCTTTGCAATAGGCTCAAAAGTGAGTAGGGAAGAGTAATCCCTACTGACCAGTGGGACATACTAGATAGGGGGAGGAGCGTGAGGTGCCATTCAGATTGTAAACACACACACCACAACACAGACAGTCACAAAGAATGCCTGCAAAACAACCAAAGGGCTATAAAAAAGAAATCAATCCAAAAGAAGGACACACATACAGACATAGACGTAACTAACCCAGTTACCACCCCAGACAATACATAGCCTAGAAAAATTTCGGCATGACCTCTACACATATGCGACCGAAAGCTTCATGCGATGCAACAAACAAGCACCCAAATCCCCGTATTAGGCAAGAAAGAAAGAACTACACACCGTACCCGTAATCATAACACATAGACAAATCAAACTACCAGAAAAATGTACATCAAGACTTGACCATAACCTTGACCATCAGTGTCAACTAAAAGACTTTGACGTGCCCATCCGACGAAGTGTGTTTATTAAAAAGGGAAAAAAAGTGCAGTGAGGGGAAATTATTTTAATGAAGGATTTATTTTAATAAATTATTAACAATGGGTGACATTTTATTAGGGTGATATTTTATTAGGTTATAAACCTTAATAAGAAAATGGTGGTTCCTTCTTAAAATTTTAATTACAAATTATTATGTTGAAATGGTGCTTTAGCGCAACCCGGACTACGATGCCCAGATTGGGTCTCTAAATGCAAATTCCTTGTTTAAAAATTAAGAGTGATGTGGAGCGCTTTTTTGCTAGCGCGTGCTTCTTCGTGACGGCTAGTTCATTTTTATTACAACTTAAGGTGCCTCTTAAGCGCACGTAGCACGTGCAAAGTGAACGGCTGGTTGATTTTTAAAATTATTAAATTGTGTGTTTAGCACGAATGCGCGTGGAAAATATGGGTGAATAAATAGTTCATTTTAGCAATTAATTGTGATTAAGGGGAAATGAAACTAAATAAAGCTCACAAAATAAATACATGGTAGGGGTGTGTATGCAATGGTCTGAAGGCGTACGGAAGAGTCCCCCAAAAGCAATGAATCCAGTCAAACAAAATCAAAGACCATTGACTGAACAAAAAAGAAAACACCGTAGTGGGTTTGTTGATTGTTATTATTATTTTTTATGTTATTATTATTATTTGTTTAATTTTATATTTTTTTATTTGGTATTTTAGGTGTGTTTGTGTTGGTTTTATAATGTGGTTTGGTTAATTTATTTTATTATTTGTGTTTGTTTGGTTTATGTGTGTTTTTCGATTTTTGTTGTTTAATAAATCGTATGTGGTTGTCTTTTTTTTCAAAAGGAATAATAATTAAATCAAGATATATAGCACATGGATATGTGATGAAGAAAAAAATAAAATTTCAGCCATTTAGAAAATATCCACAATTTATGTTATGAAAATAAGTTTTTTTAAATTTTTATGTTTATTCTATTTTTTATTTTTCTCTTCAAAGAATATTGGGGCCTTGTATGAAAATATTTTAAAGTGAGAAATTAGTGGAAAACGGTCAGGGGGTGGGTGGAATTTTTTGGAAAATTTTTAAATTTTTCCTATATTTTTTACTACTTTTAAATGAATTTTATGCATTTTTAAGGTAATTTTAAATGAATTATCAAATTTTGAATTTTTTGGAATGTTGTTGGTTGAAATTTCCACCTGAAAAGTTTTCCAAAAATTTGCAAAAATAGTGGGGAATTTTTAAAATTTTTTTGGTAATTTTTTTGAGTTGAAATGAAGTTTTAAATTAACTAAATCAATTAAATTATGTAAATCAGGTTAGTCAGGTAAGTAAGGTCAAGGTAAGAGTATGGTTAAGTCAGGTTAGTCAAGGTTTATGAGGTTAGTCTAAGCTAGTCTAGGTTAGGTAGGTCAATTAGGGTAGTCTGAGGTTAGTCTAGGTTAGTTAAGTTAGTCTAGGTTAGTATAAACTAACCTAGGTGAGACTAACTAACCTAGGGTTGGTTAGTGGGGGTGGAACTAACCTGAGGTAGGTTAGTTGACTAGCTACAGTTAGGCTAGGGTTAACCTAACCCTAGTTAGGTGAAGGTAGAACCTAACCCTAGTTAGGTGAAGGTAGAACCTAACCCTGGTTAGGTTAGGTGTGACCTAACCCTAGGTGGGTTAGTTTTGACCTAACCCTAATTAGGTTAGTTTTGACCTAACCCTAGTTAGGTTAGGTTAACTCTAGGGGGGTTAGGTTAGGACTAACTAAAGTAAGGTTAATTAACTAAAATTGGGTTAGCTTAACTAAAGTTAAGTTAAATTAACTAAAGGGAAGTTAGCCACTTGGGCAGAGGAGGAGGAGGAGGAGGAGGAGGAGGAGGGAGGCGCGGCGGGCGGAGCCGGTGGAGGAGGAGGCGCCGAGAGGACGAGGGAGATGGCAGGCACGGCGGGCGCTGCAAGCACGGCGGGTGGAGCCGATGGAGGAGAGGGCCACCGGAAGGGGAGGAGAAAGCCGAGGCGGGAGGAGCGAGGGCCGGTGGAGGAGGTTGAGGCGGGAGGAGCGAGGGTCTGGCCAAGGAGGGAGGCGCTGCTGAGGAGGAGGGAGGAGCAGCAGGCTGCCGCGGCGAGGAGGAGAGGTTATGGAAGAAGAAGAAGAAGAAGAAGAAGAAGAAGAAGAAGCAGGAGCAGGAGAGGAAAGAAGAAGGGGAGGAGGAAGGGGAGGGAAGAGGAGGAGGAGTAAGGAGAAACGAATCGGCATGTATGTGGGTTTTTTTTTTCTTTTTTTTTTTCTTGGTTTCCTTTTTCCTTTCTTTGTCTATAAAAATATGGATTTTCCTTTGTGATTTATGTGTATGTGCGTTTTTTTTCCTTCTTTTTTTAAGTTAGATTTTTTAATTGTTTTTTTTATAAAATTATGTGTATAGTTTATTTATATTTTTTTCTTTTTTATATTAAATAATGAAAAAAAAGAAAAATAAAAGAAATAAGAAAAGAACACATCCTCGGCCCGTGCATATGCGCGGGCAGGGGTAAAAAAATTTGCAATGACGGGTTCAAATGAATAGGGACGGGGACGTGCGAGCCACGGACGCCACGGGGAGTCCTGAGGCACGTAAAACAAAAAACAGGCGCGTTCACGTGCGAGGCGAGAAACACAGTTAACGTGAAAAATAAAGAAAAATTAATAAAAGCCAAACCGTTTGTCGGATCAAAAATTCGTAAAAAGGAAAAATGGGCCAAGAGATAAGAGGAAAATATTGGAAACATGCAACACCGGTTCCGGAACAAAATCAGGGTGCTCACATGGAAAAAATGCAAAAAATAAACCCGAAAACACATACGGGCATTAATATCAGAAAATCTGCACATCGGAACGAAGTGTGGAAAAAAGGAAAAGTGTGCAGAACAATGTGTCCGACAACTTTATCACGAGAAAACACAATTTTGATTCTTGAAAGGACGTGTTCACATGGGAAAAATCCCAAAAATGGGCCAAAAAATGGACTCGAAAATTAATACGGGAAAAATCATGCGTCGGAATAGCAAGCGGGAAAAAGGAAAAATGGCCAGAAAAAAGGATTGCACAGGATTGGCATATCAAAACTCAGTTTAGGGGAAAGTAGGTTGGGTTCACGTGGAAAAAACACGAAAAATGCATTAAAAAACGCTCGAAAAAAATAATAACTAAAAATCCAACAGGCAAAAAAAGGGGGGAGAAAAAAATGAAAAAGTAGGGGAAAGGCTGGCAGGACACGGCTGTCAAATCAAACTGGAATTCCGGTGAAAATAGAGCAGATTCACATGGAAAAATGTGAAAAATGGGCACGAAAAAGACTCGAAAACCCGCAAAAATTAATAACGGATGAATCGTGCATCGAAATGACACGGCATAAAAAGAAAAAATATCAGGGGTAAGGGGTAGGACAGGCCTGACTCATCAGATCAGGGTTGCGAAGCAATAGTGTTGCATTCACATGGAAAAGTGTCAATTTTACAAGAATTACTTCAAAAATTAATAACTTAAGAATCGTCTGTCAGAGAAAGGGTTGGTAAAAAGGAAAAATAGGCAGTTCCAAGGGACGAACAGGATTGTGAGGTTAGATTGAGCTTTTGGTGAACGTAAGGTTCGTTCGTATGAAAGAAGCGCAAAACCAAGAATAAGGGCAAACGGTCAAGGAACAACCCCTAGGACAGGGTGAAATAGAACGTAAGGGTGGGGAAGGGACCCCATCAAGGTAACATGAAATCACGGCATAGATACATGATTAGAAGAGGGTGTATGCAACATGGACGCGCAGGGATGTGTCCCCACACTTAAGACCTTAACAGGGAGGTTAAACCAAACTTCAAAGACTTGGTACCTCACACCAGACCAACCACAAACATCCCCACACTTAAAACATGACCATCACTGAGAAACAGAAGGTGTAGGGTTAGAAAAACTTGGCCCATAGTGCCGAGGAGGAATGTCGACTATCGAGATTATATCTGGAGGCGTCATCGGCTACAAGAGGTAACAAGGTGTCTTCACAACACACATTCTTCATCCTTTGTGGCAGGGACCATGCGGAAATACCCCGGGGAGGTAGCTGGTTGAAAGAATCATAAGAAATTCGTCGATAGCGAGGGATATCAACTCACGATCACTCAAATGGATTGAAAAAGCAGGCACTCACCCCATTACTAATATCACTCAAGGAAATAAGGATGAAATCCTAGAGCTCACACCTGGTTTAGAAATCAACAAGGGAATGATACAGAGGGAGTATGCCAGGGTGCACAATTGATGGTGCATCAGTGCATCCAATACGACTGGCATAAGTGCAAGGAGAAAGGCCAGGGAGCCTTGTAGTGCAGTGTATAAAGCAGAGTGATGTGTCCTGTGCTGGATGGCAGAAACCCAACCCATGGGTGCATAGGAAAACAAAAAATGTACCTGACTCCAAAGGTCGTAACGTCCCTCAATCCTCACCTCTCGATAGTTGATTAAAGAAATTCCAATCACACTCAGCCCACCCTCTGTCTCACGCTCTGTTGAAAGATACAGAGGGCAGCCCTTTCCTAAAACCCATTGATGTAATCCTCACTATCACTTGTGCAGAGGTTATGCCTTGTGAGGCATTTGATGGTGCAATTTTGCATCCCGAGATTAGGCCTTATGGTTGGGCAAAGGGGTTAGCGCTCAGCTCTCCCTATTTTTTCACTCTTCTTGAACCAGGCATACAGTGCAAGAAGGAAGGCCAGGGAGCCTTATAGTGCAGTGCACAGAAACAAATCGTGCATTGTGCATTGAGAGGCCCATCCCATGCATGCCACACTCTGTTCACACATCTCACCTCTCATTCGATTTGAAGGGAAAGACTGGTCACTCACCCCACCCTCTGTCTCACTCTTTCATAGATATAGAGGGCATCCCATACTCATGTCCCCATCCTGTTAGGATGAAAGCTCACATCACTCAAGGGGTTGGTGATGAAGATCATGTCGGCTATTGGTGTCATCAGGATCTTGAGGACAAGGCGTACCCAGGGAGGTAGCCTACAAATCTCATACTTCAATGATTGGTAAGAAGAGTTGTCTGTTAAGAAGGGAAAATGGATTGATATTGCAGAGACATCGCACCAAGGGAGGTGGCTTCAAATTACTTGCTAACAAGGTTCTGTGGTGAGTCAACTATCCTGAACTGCGGGGTGTTACTACCTTTTCCACAGTCAGCTTCTCACCCAAGGGTGTTTTCACCTTTTCTTGGAACGAGGCCTGTTATGACAGGGAATTTCTTCCTTTTCTCCCACAACAGTTTTGTTTGTTCTATTTGTTTTTGTTTTGTTTTTTTATTTTTATTTTTTTTCTTAATAAAGGGAATGGTAGAAATACCATATATCAGGACCAACCTCGCCACCGTTGTTGGATCAGATGAGAAGAGAACAATGTCAGGTTGAGATGTTTCTGCGAGGGGGTAGCAGAACGAGACCGCCTCATGAGGAGAATCACAATGGCTATCAGAAGCAAGACAAGAAGGACAATGCAATGCCCGAAAGGGAAAGGGTAGGTCGACTGTGATTGTCAAGATTCCCAGGGAGGGAAGTACTTTTTCAAGCGATAGCCATTGATTAAAAGGATCATCAGAGGCACCAACGGTTTGCACCTGAATAGAGCCGTTAGGATTGACGGCAAGTACCTTATACGGACCCATCCACCGTTGTTGAAGCTTGCCAGGAAACTTGCCAAATCTTGAATCATAGGCTAGGACAAGATCACCTTCTTTGAACTCCTTGTGCTTGATGAAACTGTTATGATAGGCCTTACGTCATGCTTGAGTGGTTTCCATGCACTGTAGGGCTATCCGCCATATCTCATCCAAGCATTCCAAGTGCAGGAGACGGAGTTGCAGTGACTCACTATCTCCCAAGCATTCTTTAATTGCCACTCACAAAGAGGGCAATTTGAGCTCAACAGGGAAGATAGCTTCTGTACCATACACTAGCTGGAAAGGGGTCTGTCCTGTAGCTGCCTTATGAGAGGTTCTGTATGCCTAGAGGGCCTCTATAAGTCAATCGTCCCAGTCACGATGATGTGTGGCAATCGTTCTTGTCAAAATTGAACAAAGGATGCGATTGGTGACTTCAACTTGGCCGTTGGCTCTGGGATAATAGGGAGTAGACTTGGGATGGCGGATCTTATACAGCTCAGTTAGCTCCTCCATGATTTTGTTAAGGAAATGAGTACCTTTGTCACTTACCAGCTCAAGGGGATTACCAAAATGGGTGATGATATTCTCGTACATGAACAGGGCGACACTATTACCATCATCCCGCTTCAAGGCTTTAGCTTCACACCACTTTGTGACATAATCCGTACATACTAAGATGTATCTATTCTGCCTCCGTCTGGTGGGTGGATCAATGGGACCCACAAAATCAATCCCCCACTTCTCAAACGGCTTTAGGGGAAGAACGGGTTGAAGTAGCATGGCACTTGTTTTGGTGGGTTTCCCCATTCGCTGACAAGCATCACATCTCTTGCAGTAATCATATGCATCCTTGTGGAGGGTCGACAACCAGTATCCTGCTAATAGAGCCTTCCTGGCTGTCGCTTCTCCTGCGAAGTGTCCACCACATGGTTCGTCATGGCATGCTTTCAATACTATGCCGATTTCATCTCCTGCAACACATCTTCGTAGCACTTCATCTTTGCCTTTCTTGTACAGTGCATCGCCTAACAAAGTGTAAGGGGCTGATTCTAACAGAAGCTTCTTCTTCTCACGGCTTGAGATGCCAGGAGGATACTGTTGAGTTGCTAGGAGATTGGCTATGTCTGCATACTAGGGAGTAACTGTTTCAACTAGAAACAAGGAAGCATCAGGAAGGTCTAGATCATCATGTTCCTCTTCTTCTATTTGAGGGATCTGTGATATATGATCGACTAGGACATGGGAACGGCCAGGCTTAGTTATCACTTCGAAGTCGAACTCCTGGAATAGGAGCAACCATCTCATCATTCGTCCTTTAACATCTGCTTTGTTCATCAAGAAGGACAGGGCTTCATGATCCACATAGAACTTGAAATGTGTTGACAGTAGATAGTGTTGAAACTTCTCCAATGCAAACATCATTGCCAAGCACTCAAGCTCTGTCACTGTGTAGTTCCGTTCTCTGTCAGTGACCTTTCGGATTGCATAATATATCGGTTGATCTAATTTAGAGGGGCCCTTTTGACATAGGACAACACCTAGCCCTTCAACTGATGCATCTGTGTGCACGTGGAACTCCTTCGTCCAATCAGGAGGCTGTAAAATAGGTGCTTGGATCATGCACTGTTTTAGGGTATTGAAGGCTTCTTCACAGACATTGGTCCAAAGGAAATCAGCTTCTTTCCTTAGAAGCTTGTGTAGAGGGGTTGCCTTGGTTGCAAAATGTGCAATAAATCTTCTGTAAATAGCCCACATGGCCAAATTGCTTGAGGTTTGTTGGTGCTGTTAAGACGACAATCTTCTCAATCTTTGCCGAGTCTATTACAATCCCTTATGCAGAGACAATATGGCCCGACAGAACTCCTGAGGAGACGCCAAAGATACATTTGTCGGGGTTGAGAGAAATCCCATACTCGTAGCATCTATCAAAACATTGCTCTAGGTGTCCCCAGTGCTCTCGGATCAAACTATAGACACAAAAATCATCAAGATACACCTCAATGAAATCATGCAGATGATTCTGGAAGGCCGCCATCATTACTCATTGGAAGGTGGCAGGAGTATTACAGAGCCCAAATGGCATCACTCTATAGGCATAGGTCTCCCATTCTGTGGTGAAGGTTGTTTTGGATTGGTCCTCTTTTGCGATTTGGACTTGGTTATATCCGCTGAATCCATCCAAGAGGGAATAAAGCTCATGGCCTATCACTGTGTCCAATAGTTCGTCTGTAAAAGGGATAGGGAAATAATCATTCTTCATCTTCGAATTGAGCTTTTGAAAGTCAACACATATTTGAAGTTTCCCGTTCTTCTTGGGTACTACCACAATGGGCAAAACCCATTCACTGTTAGCCACGGGATAGATGAACTCTGCTTCAAGAAGTTTCAATAATTTGGCCTTCACCAGAGCAGAATAATTAGGATTCATCTACCTTTGTCTTTGCCTAATAGGTTTGGCATCAGGCTCTAGATCAATATGATGTTGACATACGGTGGGATCAATCCCCTTTAGGTCTTTATATGACCAAGCAAACACATCTAAGTTCTCCTTGAGTAGGTCTCGCAGGACCACTAGTTCTTCTTCTGGAAGATTGAGACCCACTTTCAGGTGATGTTCAGTACCCTCAGTATCCAGGAATGTTACTTGTCTTTCACCTTCCACTTTGCGGATAAATGTCCCACGGATTGCTTCTGGATAGAGGTCTGACTCTTTCAAGAGAGTAGTATCCTCGTCTGATGTCCCACTAGAACCAGTGTCCTCCTTCTGAACAGATAACTCATTTGTTTGTTGAGGTTGTTGGAAGGGTATCAGAGCTTTGTTTGCTTTTGTGTGAGTGGTGATTGCTTCTGGACTTAGGGATTCATCTTCAGAAGATGCATCCAAGAATGTCACATAGCACGGACCTACTAGAGGCCGGGGCTCTGAGGGCTCTAGCTTCTATTGGCAGGGGGCATCATCATCGTCTTTTCTTTAGACTGAACAGTTAGGGCGACAGGAGCCATTGGTGAACTTAATCTTTATGCCTTTAATCCATTGCTTATACATATTTTGCATATTTTGTGGTCCATTGATCAACCCAAACGACACCATGGTCATTCCATCTAGTACCTTGAGATATTCGGTCTCTGAGGTTTTTGTAGGGACATCAACAAGATCATCCTCTATTAGAGGGAATTCTTCATCTGCACTTTCATAACCTGCTTCATTTTCTTCCTCATCATTTTCATCCTCTTTCTCTGGAGGCTCTGTCTCTGCTTTTGTAGAGGCTCTGTAGGAGAAGAACAGATCTTCTACCTCTACATGCGCTTCTACTTCTGTCATAGCTTCTTACTCTACTTTTGCCTCTGGCTCTAGCTCTGTATCTGTTTTTGTCTCTGTATCCGCTCTATCTCTATTCTGTAGCCGCTCTGTATCTTCTCTGTCTCTGTTCTGTAGCCGCTCTGTATCTGCTCTGTCTCTGTACTGACTCTGCTCTGTAACTGTACTGTCTCTAAACTGTCTGCTCTGTCTCTGCGACTGTCATGTAACAGGGAGAACAATACATCCATGCTTCTACTTCACTGTCAGAGATGATTTTAGAAGTTGTTTCTAGTTGAGGCAGGAGGTATTCACCCATGGACAAGGATTTTACATCCCATGGCAGTTGGCTTACAGTGCCCACTATGAGGGACTGTGCCTTTGTTTTATTAGGAAAGATCTACTTAACAGCTTCTTCATCTCCTGATGTACCATCTGTTACCTCATTAGAGGAGTCAGTTTTATGACTTCAATGGATGTGGATCCATTGCTTTTTTGTGATCCATACAACTTTAACACCGCTTTGTTGGGTCCTCTGCCTAGGGTTAGGGTTCCTTTGAACCAATCTGTCCTGGCTCTTGCTTCAAAAAGGCAAGGTCTTCCGAACAGCAGAGGATATGAGGTCCCATAAGAATTTGGTTTGACCACCAAATATGTCAGCCAATAATCTCTTCCTGCAAGGGTTGTTTTTATGTATGGGAGGATGCCCAACGGTTTGACTCTGCTTTGGTCTGCCATTTTGATAAGCCAATGTGTAGGTTGAATTCCTTGCAACCCTAAGTCCTTCATTGTTACATCCGTCATTATATTTATTGATGAGCCTCCATCAATCAATGCATCTGAAATAAAGCATCCTTCTATCCATACACTAATCTCTGGGGTTCCAGGATCTAGGAAGGCATTAGCCACATCGACTTCCTTTACAGGCTCCGGGGCCTTATTGATCTTGGTCTTTGTTGAAGGAGCGATCCTTAGTCCATGCCTTTTTGTCAAGTTGCTTTTGAATCTCTTTTGACAGTTGGAAGATAGCGTCAGCAACTGTCGGAATGTTAAGTTTGGTTTAAAAGTGTTTAGATCTTTGACCAAGTCATAATCTTTGTTAGGATCCACAGGCTTCTCCAACAGGCTGGGGAATGGGGCTACCCCCATTTTCATCTTTCCTTTTTCTTCTAACAATTGCAACATCGGCACTTCTTCTGTTTCTAAAGGTGCTTCTGTATCTTCTATCTCCTGGGCTTCTGGTCTTGTCTCTAGGACTGTCTCTGTAGCTTTCTGTTACACTGTAGTGCTCTGTACTGTACTGTTTTGTTCTGTACTGCTCTGTCCCTGTGTAGGTAGGTTGAACTTTACAGTCTTGGTAGGATAATTATCTTCATTTTGAACCATTGGTTCTTTGTTCTTGGTTCACGTAACAACAGCAACTTCCAACTCTACCAAATTGGAAGCAGGCTCTTGTACCTTCTGTTGGCTATTAGTGGCATTGGCCTTTACAGGGGTTGGACTGGGACAGTCCTTTGTAGTGTGGCCTTCTCCTTTGCATTGGCTGCATAAGGGCTTGTAATCCACAGATCGTCTAGGGTTTGGACAATTTGGGGAGATATGTCCATTTTCTCCACACCTTTAACATTCCACCTTTGATCTCTGAGCACCGCCAGACTGTCATCCTCTGTAACTTTGAGAGGGAAATCTCCTTGGACCGAAATTAGAACCAAATTCCCTAGGCTTGGGTCCAATATCCTGTGTTGTCATTTTGGATTCTAGCAAGTTGAATCTTGCATTTTCATCCTTCTGTATTCGTTCATGCATCTCTTTCAGAGAGCAAATATCCTCTGTATGGTTCTTTCGTAAATAGTAGGAACAGAAGGCTCCAGGAATGGTTGGTTTTCGGGTACATTCAGTGGCTAAATGTCCTGCTGGATGACACTTTTCACATCATGTATTAGAGCGCATCACTTCTCTTCTAGCTCCCACAAGAGTGGATATATTGGTGGTATTCACCTTCAGCGTCTGTAGTTGCTCTGTAATCACATCCAGAAGCTCTTTCTTGATACTTGCAACTGAGTTGGATAAGTAATCCTTCAGATTTTCACCTCCTGAAGTACTTGTAGTAGGGTTTTGGGAAGCGTCTGTAATTACTGCATAGACTAGTTGGGTCGATCCAAAAGGTCCTCTTTTCTGGCTCTGAGTGAGAGCTCCTGTTGAGACTTGGGGTTGTTGATTTTAGTTGGTAGGGCTCCACTGTTGTTGAGTCGCCATTGGAGGAACTGTTTGAGGCCACTGTTGTTGTGGTTGAACCATCATTTGAGGCACTGTTGTCTACGGTGACCACACTGGATTAGGTGCATTATACTGCGGCACTGTTTGCATCTGGGGATAGGGGTAGGGAACTGTCCTTGGGACTGCATTTGGTGGGGATACCATTCCAGGCATGGGAGGAGGTAAGACTCCTCTTCCAAGAGTCATTGACAGCCTTGCTTCAACTTCGTCATACAATCTTGCACCTTCCACTGTAGCTTGCAGATTGACAGGTCTTCTCAATTCCACGAACTTGCGAACTTCTGGTTGTAGGCCCCTGAGAAACACTCCTTTCTGGATTCCTTTATCCAAATGATGGTTAGTCTATCTCTTCAGGATGGATTCCATTCACGAGACATAAGCTTCTACTCTTTCTCCAGAGGATTGACTTAGGTTCATAAACTCCTCTCGCATCCGCTCTTCACAACCTTCACGCTTGAATTTAGTGAGGAAGGCCAACTTTAGATCGTCCCATGTGCTAAAAGTTCCTACTATTGTCTCTCATACCAATGGAACGCTGTGCCCTTGAAAGTGGCAGGAAATATCGCTAACCAATGCTCAGGGGTTCTGGCATTATTAGCCACACATGCTACCATAAACTTTGCTACATGAAGATCAGGGTCTTCATTGTACTCTCCCTTAAAAACTGGCAATGGGACTACATTTGTTGGCCTATCATCAATATTTCCAGGACGAATCTGACTAGGAAGGGGACCTTGAGTCGCCATGGAGACTTCTGTAAAGAGTGATTTTAAGGTGTCAAAGGAGACTTCTACTGCAAGCTCATTCTCAGCTTTGATTTTTGCCTTCTCTCTTCTCACGTGCCTCTGGACTCGTTCCAACGCTTGCCTCTTTATTGCGTCATTCATCAGGGGGTTGGCTTCAACCAGTTGTTCTGGACTCAACAAGATAGTATCAGAGACGGCTTCAGTCTCTGATGGATTCTCTGGCCAACATCTCCTCTACTTCCTTCTTTTCAACATCTCTGAACTCAGCTGTCAAACCACTATAGAGGGGAAGATATTCTGTTCTGAAAGTATCAAAACTCATTCTTCTTAGGATTGTTGTTGTGTCATTATAATAATGCCAACTTCTGAGAGTTTCAACAGTGTATACTGTGAAAAACACACTATCTACCAACTTCTAGTGGGTTGCTAATTGGGCAAACAGAAGATTATCAGTGCACCAAGCATCCCATGTATCTTGTTGTTGAGCATCCAAGAACAAATTCCAACTCTTTTCCTTCTTGTCTTTGTGAACCTCCACAAAACAAGACTCCTGAAGCTTCTTCACAATCTCCCACTTGATGATGTCTGGAAACTTCTCAATGAATGCCAAATCTTCCATGGATGATCATTCTCTCTGTTTCTACTCTTCAGTTTGTTTCCAAATAGTTTACCACCAAGATGTAAGTTTCCGTTGCTTCAACAGGAAGAGGAAACAGTCCACCACATAGAGCATGCATCATGATGGTGATATGTTTGCACCATTGTGGGATGAAATTCTTGTGGAAAGTGGCTTTGATTATGAGAAATTCCAACTCTTCAGCGGAAGAAGAAACTTTGCAAACATCCATTGAATTCTCCTCTTCTTGACAATGCCATTTCTTGCATTTTCAGCCTCTTCTGGTGCTTGTTGATGGCAAGTTTCCCCGGCTGTGCACAAAAAACATGGAGCCCTAAGAGGAACACCAAGGAAAAGGGAATTCTCTTGTAAGAAAATCTATCTTGTAACATTAACAAGCTTTTATTTTATTCTTCTGATCATCAAAACAAAGAAAATAGCAATTCTTCATGCAACATCATAGTAGATTTCTCCCACGGATTTGATAGAGTCAACCATAATCTTCAACATCTTCATAGAATCCATCAATATAACAAATAACACTAAGGAATACACTATCTTTGAATGGAAATTGATCACATAGTATTCATCTTCAATGTTTTCATAGTTCTCTCTTCCAATCTCTCATATACAGTTACACTGTTTTGATAGAATTGACTATCTCTGGCTCTCTCTCTCTCTCTCTCTCTCTCTCTATCAATAGTACATCATATCCTCACTATAATTCTCTCATAATAACCCTCAATAATCCTTCTTAGGTCACAGATGCACCTCCCAAGAGGTATGTCTGATATGAAGAGTCACTAGAGCCACTAGAGTATCTTTTCACAGCTCACTACTGTCACTGTCACTTAGTCTTCTCTTCAGTCTTCAGCAACTGCTTCTTTCACTTGTTTTAGCTCTTTTGAACTTAGATTCATCCTTTTCAAAGGTTAGAAAACTTTCCCAAAGTCATACATACATTCTACAGAACACTTACAGAAGGTCTACAGAACAGCTACAGTACAGTACCAGAACAACTACAGTACAACTACAGTATAGAGACAGAGCAGAGACATAGGCTCTACAGAGGGTCTATAGAAGGTCATCAGAACCTCATAACTTATACTCAAACCTTTCCAAACTATCAAAAACTATTCAATAGGCTTCTAAAAGATCTCAATCTTCATCAATCATCAATCCATGCTTCATACAGAAGACAATCAGAACAAAACAGAAGCTATACAAAACCAATCAGAACCTATCAGAACATCACAGAACCTCATATATCCACTGAGAATCATCATGAACTTCCGAAAAATAATCAATATAATCCAAAACACTCTCAAATACTTCCTTTAACAACCATATATCACTCTAAATCCATCAAAAATCAATCATTCAGACCTCAAAAATAACAAAAATCAGTCAAAAATTCAAGGTTTTTCCACTCTCAACATTCTCACACACATCATCGTAGTAAGCCATGTTGTTCTAACCAATAGAGTTGACGGGCTATCAACTGATAGGGTTGTATCTTGAAGATAATTTGCCTAAGCGGGGCCTTCTCGATATGTCTTTTACGTAGTCCATGCTCTAGTACTTGGACTATGTTATCCACCTAGTATGGCATCAAGTTAGCTCTAAACATGCCCTTTTCACTAGAAGGTTGAAGAGATGAGCATCTAGTAAGTCGTCTACTATGCCTTGTCTAGCAGCTTCTCCCGTGGGTATGCGGGACATGTGATCAGCCATGCAGTGCCGCTTTCCTTTGCATACAACAATGGGGAAGTAGAATTCTAAAAGAAAAAGTAATCATCTAGCAATGCTTTTCGTATAGCACATGGTTTTTTACTAGATAAAGCAAGGCTTGATGGTCAACAAAGGTAAAAGGTGTTGCTAGAAGATAATGTCAGAATCTCTTTACGGAAAAGACCATGGCCAACCCTCTCTCTCAGTCATGGAATAGTTCATCTCAATATCTGTGGTGAGCTGTTTGCTAGCAAAACTCATAGGATAGTCTAAGTTATGTTCTTCAGGCTGACACAAAATAGCTCCCATGGAAAACTTTGAGGCATCAATGTGTATGTGGAAGGTGATGGTCTAGTCCAGGGTTCGTAGAATGGATGTAGTTGTTAGATCCTTTTTCAACTCTTCGTATGCGCATTGGCATTTTTTTGGTCTATTCGAATATTATCAGCAGTTTGTAGAGTACTCTTGTGATTATTTGTGGGAGCTTTCACTCAACCGCCAAGACCCACGGACCGCTTATTGTTTCAAGCATTCCAAGCCAAGCGCTAATGGCTACCTCTCACATAACCGACGCGCCATCCATATCTATGGGTGTAGTGAGCTTACCTCCGTGCCATTCGAGTTACCTCCTCTCCCGCGCACTCCGATGGCTCCACGATCCAAGTGCAAGTTTCAAGCAAGCTCCATCCTCAAGCTCCACGCTCCAAGCTCCATTGCCGCGAGCAAGACAAGACAAGAGAAGAGAAGAGAAGAAGAGAGGAGAAGATGGAGAGCTTCTCCTCCTCGGTCCCTCACCCTCACACACTCACTCCCTCACACTCTCACACTCCCTCTCTCAAGCACAAGCTCAAGAAAGCAAGAAGAAGAAGAAGAAGAAGAAGAAGAGGAGAGCTACTTTTGGCCACACACAAGAATGAGCTTCTCATTCCCTTTTCAACTTTATATACAAAACCCTAAATCCCTTTTGGGTGGTCATCCCCTTTTCCCCTTTTTACATGGCCGGCCGTAGCCTAGGCCCTTTTTCCCATTGTCCTTCTATCTTCCTAGCTTCCTTTCCACCGCCCATCTACATTTACAAATTGCACGGGTGAGAGCCCGGTGCTCCTTGAATTAAACCATGATACGCTTGCACTCTTTTACAAAAGTTTTGACTTGCGCTTTTCCTTGTGCGCCTTTCTCCCTTATTTAGGACTCTTCTCCTTGTGTGTCTTTGTCTTCCATTTCTCTTCTCCTTGGCCTTTGTCTTTGTCTTCTGCTTTAACTTTTCTAGATTTTCCACCTTCATTCGTTTGAGGGTTAACATTATTGCATAGTTCAACACGAAGCACTGATAGTATCCCATATGTCCTAGGAAGCACTAAACTCCCTTGTAGAGTACTCTTGCGATTATTGCATAGTTCAACACAAAGCACTAATAGTATCCCGTATGTCCTAGGAAGCACTAAACTCCCTTATAGTTGGTTGGCATTGGAAGATCGACAATAACCTTGACTTTCGAGAAATTAGTTAACCAATGCCATTCTTGGATAACAGTGCCCTAGGATGCATCCATATTTCACCCAAAATTGGCACTTAAGGGGGTTCAATGAGAGACGATACAATCTACATTGTTCAAAGATTGCGCAGAGTTTGTCTAGGTGTTCCCTCCAACTCGAGTGAACACATAGATCATGAATGAACACTTTTAACTCTCTCCTAAGCATGTCCTTGAAGATGGCACATATGAGTCATTGGAACATGGTTGGTGCATTTTTTAGCCCAAAAGGCATAACTATGTAGGCAAAGACGCCCCATTTGGTAGTGAATGTGGTCTTATGCGCTTGTCATTGGGGTGGACTTTCACTTGATTATAACCTTCGAAGCCATCCAAGAAACTGTAGGCTTCTTTACCAGCCACTCTGTTGAGCATATGCTCAGTGTATGGTAGCGGATAGTTATCGCTTTTTGTGGCAACATTGATACTTTTTTATAATTATGCACACTTTGATTTTCCCGTTCTTCTTTAGGACAATCACAATGGATAAAACCCAGTCCGTGTGCTCAATTTCATAGGTGAATCCCACTCTTAATAGATTGTCTATCTCCTCCTTGATTGCATGAACATGCTTGGGATTCATAGAGTATGGTCATTGCTTGAGAAACATTGAGATTGGTGTCATGGGGATGTTATGAGTCACTGCACTTGGATCTACTCCTTTCAGCTCATTGAGGGACCAAGCAAATAGGTCTATGTGCTCTCATAGTAGCAGGGTAATGAGATCTACTTCTTCCTGCTTGATCAAGTCATCAGCCTATGAAGATTGGTCGGGGCTTCTCCCCTTTCTCAGCCAGCTTGACCTCCTTGACCTTGGCAGGTCCTTCTACAAGTTCATTCTCTTGTCTTTGCCTCTTGGCACCCCCAGCAAGATCACTATTGTATCACCTTTCTTAAATTTTTGGTAGATCTTGTGGTTTTTTATGCTCCTCAACGTTAGGCTCCCTAGGTTGCCTATTTCTTTCCTCCTTCACCTGTCTACGCCTTAGGTGGACTGGTAGGTCCCCCTTGGTGCATTTGGTCTTAGCAATTAGGGTATCTCTAGGTCGCTATCTGAGCTTACTTTCGACTCAAAGTCAAACTCTTTATCTCTTTGTTGGAAGAGAGAGTCTTTCCTAGTGGTTGTAGCTCCGAAGGTGATTTTGTCGTCCTAAGTAGTAGTGCGATACTTGGTTGGGTGAGCCCCAATTGTAGCCTCAGTCGTTCATAGTCAATCACTCCTATGTGCTCCAATCACATGTGATTGCACTCCATTCGCATGATTCCTCTCTCAATTCTAAAGATGCTCTCTTTCCGTAGCTTGGAGTCTACTCGTATTTGCTCAATCTCATTTCCATCAGTGCAATACTCTATTGTGTCAATCTCTTCCTCGCTCTCTTCACTGGAGGAACATCAATCCTTGTACTTGTCATCCGAACTATCCTTGTCCGACTGCTCATCATCTCCTAGGTTTCTACACCTTTTTTTTCTCATCCGTGACCAAGGCCCAATTATACATTAGGTTCAGATCATGTACCTTGGCCCATTTCTAGTTGCGTTTACCCATGAGATGCTTGAGGGGTTTCAGATTAGCGGGTTGCCACCTAGCTTGTCCATTAAGTACTCTAAGATCCTATCGAGCTCTCACTTGTCATTCGGGACGTGGAATGTGACAGGATTGGGTTGGATACAAAAGCTTCTAGCCATCATGCATAAAGGTATTGAGGGCTCATTCATGGGCTTATCATCTATCTTAGTGGCATGCTCATATTCCTGCTCATTGTCTAAGAATGGTAGATTGATTGTGGCTAGCATATACATCCAATCCCGCTCATCCTAAGGGCAAGGGATATACTTTGTCAATGGCCCATAAGGTTTCCTAACTTGAGTGTCATCCTTTAGCATGGTGGAGATGGTATTCAGGTTGACTAGCATGGTCCTCTAGGTATCCATCTCTACCCTTACTACCTTCTTTTGATTGCCCAAGAAGATCAGACCGTTGCCCTAGTCTTCTATGACTTGCACGTTCCGCATCCAAGGTCGGCCTAGTAGGATGTCGTAGTCTACCCTCTTCATGATAATGAAATCCACTGAAAACTGGATTCCTGTGATCTTCAACAGCCAATTATTCAACACCCCAAGTGTCTGAACTTTCATCCCATTGGTCAGTGTGACATTGAACCTAGTGTTCTCAATAGGTGGGTTACCCCAAGCATGGAGCACTGCATGGCTAAGTACACTAACTCCTACCCCTGTGTCTATGATTCCTTTCCTTGTAGCATCTCTTAGCACCAGGATAGGAGGCAAGACCACATGCATCTTAGTGCCCTCCCAGAAGACATTAACATGTAAGGACTTGGGTACTGAGTGTAGTGTCAGGTTTGATATCTGAGTCATTGCATCAAGGTCAGGTAGGTCAACTGTCCCTTACTCCATTGGTCCTTCTACCCACTGCTTCAACTCTTGCCATAGCGTTGGGTGGTGCCTAAACAGGTTTCCTAAGTGCAGAGTCACAGGGGTTGACCCCAACATCGTAAGAAGTTTTCTAGCTGCCTGCTTTACTCCTAATAATTGCATGCTTCTTGGCCGATGGTCTTGACTAGTTTGCTGGCCCATGGCATCTAAGCTTTGTCTATGCAGTACTACTCATGGTGCAAATGCATCTCTTGACTTCAATTGAGTCAGTGAGACTAGTGTGCTCACACTAGAGAGCTCATCACTTTCATCTTCCATTATGGGCTCTACATCCTTTAAGTGTTCTTGGGCTTCCCTCACCCACCCTTGACCTTATCTATGGCTTCAAGCTGGCACCTTGGATTAGGCTACTCTCCAACCTTAGCACTCCCTTTTTCTGTAGTCTTTGGAGTGGATGTTTCTGCCTCTGCATCTATGACTCTTTTTCTTGCGAGTAGTGTTATGGCACTCTCCGTTCTTGAGCGTGGCCTTTGCTTCAGTTCTCTTCTTCCTTCACTATGGCTCTTTTTTCCTATTGAGGAAGCGTCTAGGTTACTAGGGCCTGGCAGTGATATGTTGTCTTGCTTTGTTTGTGCTCGGGTCATAACATGCAATGGGATGGGCATAGCCTTTCTGTTGAGTGTTTCGACATCAAACAACCCCATATCACTGATGGCAGTATTGCTCAAGTAAAGGATGGTTTCCTTCTAGGACAATCGGAAAATTAATCTCCATTCTAGGGATGATTGGCTTCACATCATTAGGCACTAGGAGAGCCAATGGGGCTCCCCTTCCAAGGAAGTTTGGTGGCCTATTCCCTAGGTATGGCTGGTTGTATGATTGCAAGAATGGAAGCCTCCTTGTTAGCTTGCAATGCATGGCATCATGGTTGAACCTACTACAATTGGTGCAAGGTTGGGACCTAAGGTCGTGATATTCTATTGGAAGGTGATTTATGCCACAATGCACGAACTGGACATGTGGACGCATGGGTCTCCTTGCCATATCCTGTAGCCTTGCTAGCTCCATCTTCATCTCTACTAACTCTTGGCCTAGGTCAATGCTTTTCCCTTTATCTTGGATGCTCGGAGTTGACCATTTGCTAGATGTGGTGGTTCTCTCGGAGAATCTAGAGTTAGGGTCATCTTAGTTTGAGTTCCTAGAGCTCCTCTCCTTGATTTGGTCGTCCACTCATATGGCCTCTTCGAAGACCCTAGCTAGTGTGTCTCTCGGCAAGCTTGAGTTGCTTGCCAAGGTCTTGTAGAGTTCCTTGCTACGAATTCCGTTCACAAAGACTATGGAGACCACCCTCTCGGTGGGTCACTTGTTGGTTGGGATTCTGCTAAAAAAACTCTGCACGTGGATAATGCAATCTCTGATGTCCTCCTTGTCCTTCTGCTTGATGTTCATTAGCCTTACTATGAGATTGTCAGAATATCTAGCCTTAGAGAACCTCTTGATGAAGAGATTCTTGAGGTTGTTAGTTGCACTCCACCGTGTCTAACCTAGTGTAGCATGTCCTACCCTTATCACCTAGGCAAAGGTTGAAAGCTTGCGAGTGTTGGGCAAGGTTCGTGAGGTTGTTAGCCTTAGCCTTCAGACTACTCAAACTACTCTACGAAGCTGTACGGCACCTGGCTAGTATTGGTCTAGCTGTTTCACGACTGTGGGGACTTTTGACTAGCTCTTGGAGCCCTGGGTGACTCCTAACCTTGTGACCAATGAGGTTGCTAAGGCTGCTGCACTTTTCTCTATAGTAGATGTATTGTCTATGAGCCACTTTGTGAGGAGCTTGCTCAATGTCAAATCCACCTCTAGCACTCTCTCCCTTTCTGCGTTAGGTCCCATATGATTCCTATTGGCTAGAGCTAAAACATGCTGGACTTCCCACATCTCAATGTCTTGTTGCAATGTCCTAGGTCACTGCTTGTGGTTGTAAGCTGCTATCTTCTATACCGCTAGCTGTGCTAATCTCCTCTCCTCCTCGAGATCTACTATGATGTCTTTCGATGGTCTACCATGGTGGTCCGACCTGGTTTGTAAGTCGTATTTTTTCACCATCTGTTGAATGTCGCCTAGGAAATCTTCCAAGTCAAGCTCATCATTCTCGCAGTTGGTGGAGTTGCATCCTGACATGTCTACAGCTTCTTGCACCACTAGACTATCGATGAGGTTGATTAAGTCAGGCAGTATTGCACCTCCAATGGTGTCAATCCATCGATGCCTCTAGCATTCTGTGTTGGCTCTCTCTTGGTCCGATTGACTGAGATTCTCTAAGTTTGAGGGTCGACTCCTATTATGAGTTTGTTCCACTTGTTATATATGAGTGTGTTTCTTCTTATTACAAACAACCCTCAACTTACATCCACTCAATGTGTGCGTGATGAACCTTTCGTGCATGGTGAAAAATCAAGCTTTCAGCTTTCAAATGGACTTTCAGTGACAAACAATGTGGGGTGCGAATGCCGGATGATGAATGCTGAATGCAATTCTTGCTCTCTCCTTGTTCTATTTTTGGCCAAATATAGCTCTAAGCGCAATTGCTAGCCACTCTTATGGGTTCTCTAAGGCCTCTATTGCATCTCTTAGCTTGGTTAGGGTGTAATCAAGGCTTATGGGTTGATTTGGGGCTCTAAATGGATGGATAGCTAGTGGCTTTGCTAGCTATTGCTTTTAGGTTGTTAAGTCACACTTTCTGTAGTCAGGAGGCTCTATGAGCCGTCAGATGTGTCTGGAAGGTTGTCAAAAGGTTTCCCTACTGCGAGGGGTGCTCTACCTAGCTCAAGAAGTGTTGAATTTGGCAATTTTTCTATCAGTTTCTAGTCCGATTTGCAGTATCCAATTTGTAGGTGCCCGATTATCAAAATTGGTATGTCCGATTTTGATTGGTCCATATGTTTGATTCTAACGTGTCCGATTATGAGAGGTTCGAGGGTCTTGGTCTAATCATCCAATTATCCGATTGTCCGAATCTGACAAGCCATGTGTCTTTGGATGGGTTGGGTGGTGTCTGAGTGATCCGATTTTCAAAATTGGATGGTCTGATTGTTTGGAATCGAATGTCCGAGCCCAATTTTGGGAATCGAATCTTGTCAAGTGTGTTCGATTCCAACTGTCATGGTTCGAAAATCAAATCGATGGCAACAATTCTGGGCATGCCAAGCCATACCAACTTCCTAAATACAAGAATAGACAAGGGACAAGGTTTGTATATACCTAATGCAGTTGAAAAGTACCTATATGCAATGATCGCTTGCCCTAGAACCCTCTCTTCTCTCTCAAGCTCTCTCCCTCTCTCTCACTCACACTGCAGAGACTGAAACTAAGTCTTCACCCCCTCTTCCTTGGGTTCTAACCCCTCTTTCTAATTCCTGAGTGTTGCCCCATTCATGGTCTTGCCTTGTCAATGGATTTCAACCTCTTTTTTTCCTTGCTTTTTCCCTATTTTGGGCATGTTTACAATAGCAACCCTAAAGCGATTTGCTTTGATTTCTTAGTCCTATCCTACTCTAAATGCAACAAAATCAAAGATCAAGTACTAAAATGATTTATCCTACTTGCTTGATCATTAAAAACTCAAAATAATTACTTGCTTCAAAAATTAAACTCCCAAATCTTCTACCTATATCAAGCAATGATTCGGGGATGAAAGCTTACTTTGATGCTCAATTTGAAGCACGCAAGTGCTCAAGCTTGAATCCACTGGTCCCAGCAATGGATCCAAAATGAAGTGGGAGCTCATGCTCAACCGCCAAGACCCATGGACCGCTTATTGTTTCAAGTGTTTCAAGCGAGCTCTAATGACTATCTCTCACCTAGCCGATGTGCCTCCGATCCTACAAGTGTAGTGAGCTTACCTTGACCCATGAATGAGTAGCCTCCTCCCTCAAGAACTCTAGTAGATCCATGATCCATGATGTAGACTCAAGCAAGCTCAACCCTCTACCTTAAGATCCATCCACCATAGCCGTGCACACGAGACAAGAGAAGAGAAGAGAAGAGCAGAAGAGAGGAGAAGATGGAGAGCTTCTCCATCACGGTCCCTCACCCTCACACACTCACTCCCTCACACTCTCACACTCCCTCTCGCAAGCACAAGCACAAGCACAAGCAAGAGGAGAAGAAGAGAGCTACTTTTGCCACACACCAAGAATGAGCTTCGCATTCACTTTTTGAGTTTATATACAAGCCCTAAATCCCTTGGGCACCCATCCCCTTTTTTACATGACTCGGAATCTTGCCAAGGTCCTCTTTTCCTATTCCCTTCTATTTACCTTATCTCTCCACCTATTCCTATCTATATTTTTACAATTTGCACAGGAGGGAGCCTGGTATTCTTTTACAAAATTTTAGGGGCATCTTCCATTTAAACTTGCACTTTCTATCTTTTGCATTTTTCTGAGATTGCTTTTGCACTTTTTTCCTTTTCTCCTTCTTGTCAACTTCATTGGATTCACATTTTAGAATTTTCTTGGATTTATTTTTGATTTTCCTTTTTTCTTGTCCTGTACTGGGGTTAACAAGGACTTGTGGTACTGGCATCTATGTAGATGACCTAATCTCATTACAGGAGATGATGATATTGTGATACAAGGTGTTATGACCATGCTAAAAATTATATTTAATATGAAGGATTTTGGAGAACTGATGTTCTTTCTAGACATTGATGTTGTAAATTTAACCAATGAAAGAAAACCCCAGTTAGATGCAGTGAGGAGAATTATGCCTTATGCCAAGGCTACAATAGACTATGGACTCTTCTATGAGAGTGGTAAGCACTTGAAGCTCATGGGATATACTAATGTAGATTGGACAAGTTGTCCATATGGTAGATGGTCTACTTGTGGATATGCATTCAGCCTTGGTAGTGGAATGATAAGTTGGAGAAGCAAGAAGCAAACGATAGTTGTACTCTCTAGTACAGAGATAGAGTATAGAGGTGCCACATTAGCAACATGTGAGATTGCTTGGTTGTTGAAGCTATTGACAAATTTGGATATGTAGGTAGATGCTCCAATCACACTGTATTGTGACAATATGAGTAGTGTACTTCTGGCTATGAATCATGTGTATCATGCTAGAACTAAACACATAGAGCTACACTATCACTTTATACAAGAGATGGTACTTGCAAGGGCAGATAGATCTCCTACATGTCAGAACTGAAGACCAAGTAGCTGATATCTTTACCAAGTCACTAGCTAAAGATAAGTTTAGTCACTTGAGAGAGGTACTCGAGATACCGTGTCTTTCTTGATCTCGAGGGAGAGTGTTAAGAGCCAAGCTCATCTTATCCCGACATTGACAATCATAGGCTAGCTGTCATTAGCCGTGTGTGATGACTTAAATAAGTCGAGTAGGTAAACTATAGTTAGTTAAATATGATTAGCAATAAGACATATCTCATTACACTATTGTAGACTAAGTGTTGTGTGTTATTAATTATGAATAATGGACGAAGATGAGAGCACACATTGCTCTTTGTTCTTGCTCCAACCCTTTGCCTTTGTTTCTCTCCTATCTTCTAACAATACAGATAATGGTCCCACTTCTTAATGGCATGGAGTATTGCTAATATCTCTTGCTCTCATAAACATATAGTGCCCTCTCCTTTTCGTCAAATTTTCAACTTTCATAAGCAATAAATCTATGGTCATAAATCAAAACAAGCCCAATACCACAACCATTTGCATCAACACATGTGGTAAATTCTTTAGAAAAGTCTAGACAAACCAAAATAGGTGATGAAATAACTAGAGATTTCAGCTCATTGAAGCTCTTATTTGGTATAGCATCCTAAAAGAATGCTTATTTTTTAACCTATTAGTAAGACTTGCTAAAACATGGGCATAATCCTTAGTAGAAAAAAAAGGGTCCAAGAAATCCACGCGATGAAGTAACGTTGGTTGGAGTAGGCCAATCCTTTATGGATTGTACTTTCTTAAGAGTTCACTGTAATACCCTACTTGCTAACAAGATGACCTAAATACTTTATCTCCTTTGCCATAAAAGTGCACTTTGACTCTTTTTCAAATAATCTATATTGTCTCAAGATCTCAAAGACTTCATTAATATGCTAGAAGTGATCCTCCTTCTTGCTATAAATCACGATATCATTGAAAAATACAAGGATTGTTTTGTAAAGGAAATGCTATAGTACATTATTAATCAAAGCTTGGAAGGTACCGAAAGCACTGGATAATCTGAAAGGCATCACCACTAAGAAATAGTAAAGACCCATCTCAGTGCGAAAATCTATCTTATACTCATCTCCATCTTTCATTCAAATTTGATAATAACTTGAATGAAGTTCAATCTTGGTGAATACCTTAGCATCTTTGAGTTCATCCAAGAGTTCATCAATGCAAGAAAAACGGTATCTTTTCTTTATGATACACTTGTTGAGATCCTTGTAATCTATGCACACACAAAATGATCCATCATTCTTCTTAACTAATAGCACTGGTGAATAAAATGGAGACTAACTAGGCTGAATGAAACCCATATCCAAAAACTCTTTCACCTGCCTTTCCACCTCTTCCCTTTCACACTTGGACAACTTATAAGGTGGCTTATTCATAAGCTTAGTTTTAGGAGCCAGATCAATTTAATTATGTACTTTATGGTTTGGTGGCAAAGAAGAAGGAGGCTAAAAAACATATTTATACTCTTCTAATAGCTTATAAAGGCAAGGATTAGATTATTTGGAAGAGCTAGAAGATTGTTCTTCATCCACTTTTGACAATAGTAGTGCAAAGATACATGACTTGGCATTAATTTCCTTTTGAATCTTCTATAGGCTGATTAGCTCCATTCTTTTCAATACCATGGAATACTATTTGCCTTCCTTTCCACATAAGCTCAATCTATTTGGGGATTTTATTTTTGCAAGCTTTTGTTTTCATTCTTTTGCAATCAATCCTTTTTTTTCAAGTTTTTTCGTGCAATGTATCAATTCTACATATAAACATTTCTATTCAATATACCCCCACATGGAAGTATCCTAGGTCATACATGATTTTCATGCATACATTCATAGTATGATGACTAATTCATAGTCATACAAACTATAGACAAAAAAGAAATTCTTCACTATTATTAAAAGAGTTTGATGCTTTGCATTTACATGAACACACATAAAGAAAACAAACCAACATGGCATATTCTCAACATAACCAACCAAAATCTTGTAAAACACATGTACCATATAGTCACAAGGTACACTCTCTTCAACATGATGAAGTACATGACAAACATATAAAAGTAGCAAAAAAATGACTCTACAATAAAGGAGGTGGTGGGCACTATAAAGGCTCTAACACATTTTTTCTCTATGGATATATGAAGGCACTTGTGGTTGTGGCATAAGCCTTTTACCTCTCTTTTCAACAGTGCTAGCAAGAGGAGTAGTGGCTCTAGTGATAGCTTGAGTAGCCTACGCATTATCTTGAGTACATTGAGTGGCATGTCTATCACCCTTACTAGCTTTAGAGGCATGAGTACTCACTTATGCACCTTTATTACCCTTAGTTGCTTGCTCCTCTATAGTAGTGGATGTGGTAAGTGAATCATGGGCAGCAACTTCCTCTATGAACCCTACAAGCATTATTCAACCCTTAGACTCCCACACATGAGTACAAAAACTATCTCTACATAAGTGACAAGTTGCTTTATATGGATTAAAGTACCTAGTATCATGCAAATATTTCTCTTGCTTTGGGACAACTCCTATGGGGTAATCGAGCCACCAAGGACAAACATTCTCCTCTCTTGTAACGATGGAGAATACATAGTATTTTTGTCGTGGACACGGGGGGTTCACTCATAGTAAAGAAGACA
This sequence comes from Lygodium microphyllum, assembly GCF_053477565.2. Classification (NCBI taxonomy): domain Eukaryota; kingdom Viridiplantae; phylum Streptophyta; class Polypodiopsida; order Schizaeales; family Lygodiaceae; genus Lygodium; species Lygodium microphyllum. Next base: position 47,911,144 of record NC_141141.1, on the reverse strand, counting down.
TGCCATGTGCGTGCAAGAACTTCTAAAAAAACCCCTATCTATGAAGCTTGTAAGACTAATATATCCCCCTATTGAAGCTTATAAGATATATACATGTATGACTTTATGTATCCCCTTTCTTAAATGTTTCGTGCTGCGGATATAAAGACAATCTTAGTATTAAGTCTTCATGGAACATATACTAACTTTCTTTTTAAAAGTTGGAATTATCCTAAGCAATTAAAAGTATGAAAATGGTCATATCACAAAGTGATTTATGTAGTGGCACTTGGATACCATCGAAGTACGTGTCGCAATGTTTTTGAGTGCCCGTGCTCCCTTACCACATGAGGAGAGAGAGTAGGGGAATCGAACCCCTTTATAATTAAAGTGACTACACCAAGCTCTCTTTAGAAGAAGGGGAGTTGAATCTCTCTACCAAAACCATGGGAGAGTGCCAACCCCCCCCTCCCACACTATGATTAATTCAATAACCCTACTATGTGAGGGTTTAGGGTTTTAACCTTACTTGTCAAGGTCTCTTGTATGCCATGGAGAAACCAATCTATGGAGAGAGATAGTCAAATGCATCCCCCCCTTCTTTTTCCCCTCTATCCCCTCCTTAAATTTAAGTTCAATATAGGAAATCAAGAGGGGTTTGCCTCTAATGTATACGCTTAAGTGTCCCCTTCCAAAAACCCCCCTCCCTTACACTCACGTGATACCATTCAACATCTATAGTGAACCCTTGGGGTCGTGGATATCAATCCACTCTCTTGTGAATTTTGAAGCTGCATCCAACCTCTTCTCTTCCACACATTGTAGCATCCACCCTACAACATTCTCAACACAAATCTAGCAAGTAAATATATGCAATCTCCTATAAAAAATTAGGTAAATTATGCTTAGTACAAGGGACCAATTTCCAAATATTAAACCAGCCACCTAACCTTGGGCTTCCATGTCGAGTTAAAGATAGAGAAATCAATAACATAAATAGCTTCCATGTGCCATTCCATCTGCTTCATAATGACCAAAGAAATTTACCCTAGGAGAGAAAACAAGTGCATTACCATCATAATACACCAAACACCCTCACTTGGTTTTCCATTTGAAATTTTATTTGAAGACCTTAGAGCTAATACTCCTTTAATCAAAACTGTCATTTTAAAGTTTAAAATAGAGAAGTGAAGGGTCTTCCTAGGAGGGTTTCCTTCCCGCAGCTAGCACTATTCGGAGGAACATGAAATAGGATAGACAAGCTTTCAATTTCAATTGTCGTAAGGATTTTTCACTTCCCTATGAGTGCTTGCGGGTGTCCCCCGTAAGGGCTAAGAGTTGCATTAATTGGTGTGATGAGCTTTGGTTGGCCTATTAGGGTCCATGCTTCATAGGTCAAGATATTAAAATTTGATCCTTCATCAATCAAAGCATCGGTAGTGTGCTCTCTTTTCGCGGAGAGTTTGACCCTAAGATAAACGGGTGGTCCTATGTCTTCATCTTCCAAGTCTTGGCTTGTAAATTTAATCCTTATGACAAATGCCCTTGAGTCCCCAACTACACGATCAGATGTGGATTCTCCACTGATGTCTTGGATCGTCAGTGCAGTGCTATTCAAGGAGCATCTATCATCAGGACTGTCATATCTAGTCATTCTCGCTGTTGTAGCTTGATGTTGTTGCTTTCCGCTTTGACTAGATGCAGTCTGAATGTAATACATATGTGTTTTTGCAATGTGGCCTTTTTGCCATTGTTGGCTAGATTGGCCCATTGATGTTCTAGGGTCTTTGTTTCTCTCTGTTCAAGTATGGGCTTTTGGTTGCTCTTTTGCAAGTGAGAATCCATGCTTGTGTAGAGCCATTACTACACTAGGGTCCAATTTGGAGAACCTGTCACGCGCGTTTTCTCTCCAACCTACTTGGGGGAGATGCGGAGGGGGCAGAGCCCCCTTTGCGGGGGTTCGAGGGGGGGCAGTCCCCCCGACTCACAGGGCCATTACAGTAAACACCATGCATAATTTGGAGGACCATTTATAGCCAAATTTTGAACTATTTGTTCTAAGTTTCAGCCCAGTGATGGATATGTGATGTGCCTTTAGGTCTACGTAGCCTTTGGGGTCAATTTCGGGATTTAGATGCGTCAAAATTTGTGTTCTAGATACCTCTCCGCTTTTGACAGTTTTTTGTCTGATTCTCAAATGTTCGATTTTCAGGAGTCTGATTTCAAGTTGGTCCGATCGGTCCAGTCATCCGATTTTGGTCACATCCGATTTCTGGGATCGGACGTCCGATTTTGATAGGCGTCCGATTCTGAGCCATTCGATTCCTTGTGTCTAATTTGCAGGGTCCGAGTGTCCAATTTTGAAGTCCGATTTTCAGGGTCCGAGTGTCCGATTTTGAGACTGGGTCCGATTCTCGCAGTGGTCCATTTCTGGGAATCGGATCAGACAGGGTGGTCTGATTCTAGTAGTTGGACGGTCCACAACCCTAAAATTGAATGGTCCAAATCTGGGAATCGGACGGACTGGTTCGACGACATGGATGACAGTCCGCGGGTTGCGCGCGATGCTTCAAGATCAATGCCTACTCCTTGGAATCCTCCCGGGCCTTCCAAATAGGTGCAAAACAATGCAAGGGACTGCCAAGCATACCTGGAATCAATGTGGCACTCGAATCGATCGTCACTTCAATGCATTCACTTTTCAACTTTATATACAAAACCCTAAATCCCTTTTGGGTAGCCATCCCCTTATCCCCTTTTTTACATGGCTAGCCGTGGCCTAGGCCCTTTTTCCCATTGTCCTCCTATCTTCCTAGCTTCCTTCCTACCACCCATCTACCATTGCATGGGTGAGAGCTCGGTGCTCCTTAAATTAAATCACGATGCGCTTGCACTCTTTTACAAAAGTATTGACTTGCGCTTTTCCTTGTGCGTCTTTCTCTCTTATTTGGGACTTTTCTATGCTTTTTGTGTTTCTAGATTTTCCTTGTGCGCCTTTGTCTTTCGTCTCACTTTTCCTTGGCCTTTTTCTTCTGATTTAGATTTTCCAAAATTTCCACCTTGTTCGTGTGACAATTAACAGCATAACGACCTATAACCACGAGCAAAGGGCTAGAAAGCTATAGTAGGACATAGAAGTGCGAGAAGTCCAACATGTCCTTGCTCAAACTAATAGGATCTAACACAAAGAGGGAGCGAGCACTAGAAGTTGACCTAACGTTGAGCGAGCTTGTTACCTAGTGACTCATAGACAATACAGCCCCGTTGAGCAAAGCATAGCAGCACTAGCAACCTCATTTCCTGCAGGGCTAGGAGTCAGCCAAGGCTCCAAGAGCTAGTCCAAGATCCCCACAGTAGCCAAGTAGTTGGACAAGTACCAACCTATCAACAACCCGTATAGTTTTTCAGAGTAGTTTGAGCAGGTTTGCAAGGCCAACGGTCTCACGAACCTTGCCCAATACTCCCAAGCATTCGGGCTTTGCTTAGGCGACAAGGGTAGAACTTGGTATGCTAGCTTAGACGCAAGAAGCCAAATGATAGGATGCATACATGAACCCTTATGTCTTATATGATGAAGATGGCAATCCAATCCTCATGGACTACTGACCAGTGGTTGTGGTGATGGCATTAGAAAGAGCTAGGGGTAGAGACTTAGGGGGGAAGATGCAAAAACCAATTTCTTATTGGACTTGCAGTGACCTAGGGCATATCTCCTCGTGCTACCCTAAATGGGAGCAAGCTAATCAAGAAAAGGCCGATCTTAGGCGCCTAGAGTGTGGAATCACTCACTTGTTTTCCCAATGCGCTAGATGGAAGCCACCCTCTAGTCCACTGACAAACGTGCCATCAATACCATTGGGACTATTTGGAGTTGAGACATTTGACGAAGAGGATGCACCTATCCCGTTACATCTCATGACTCGTGCACTATTTGGAGTTGAGACATTTGATGAAGAGGATGCACCTATCCCAAGAGGATACACCTATCCCGTTACATGTCATGACTCGTGCATAAATGAAGTAGACCGGCATATCATTGCTTGGACCCAGCAATCTAGATGTAGCCTTAAAAAAAAGCCATAGGCAAAGGAAGAAGAGGACGGAGGCCAAGGTCATGCTTGAAAAGGAGAGTGCTAGGACACTGCCCACAAGAAAGAACGTTTTTGATGCGGAGGTAGCGACATCTGTGCTCCAAAGATGACAGAGAAGGGGAGTATCCCAACCTAAAACTCCAACTCTCAAATCCATAGAGAAGGTCAAGGAGTGAGTGAAAGAGACCCAAGAACACTTGAAAGACACTTAGCCCATCCTAGAGGATGAAATTAATGAGGTCTCTAGTGTGAGCACACCGGTTTCACATGCAAGGGTAAAATTGAGAGACGTATCGGCACCACATGCAGTACCACAGAGACAGAGCTTAGATGTTACGGGCCAGCAAACTAGCCAAGGCTAACGGCCAAGGAGTGCTAAATTAGGAAAGATGTAGAGAATTGATAACCTCCTTGCTATGTTAGTGACAACCCATGTGACTTTTCCTTTGAGAGATCTGCTTAGGTAGCTCCCAATACTATGGCAAATGTTGAAGCATTGGGTTGAAGGACCAATGGAGCAAGGGGCAGCTGACCTACACAATCATGATGTGGTAACTTAGATACCCAGTCTAACGCTGCACTCAGTGCCCAAGTCATTACACATGAATGCTTTTTGGGAGGGCACAGAGATGCAAGCAATCCTACCAGTCCTAGCATTAAGAGATGCCACACGAAAAGGGATCATGGACACTGGAGCAGGAGTCAGTGTGCTTAGCCATGCAATACTCCAAGCTTGGGGTAACCCACCTGCTGTCGAGAATGCTAGGTTTAATGTTACACTAGTCCATGAAACGAAGGTTAAGCCATTCAAAGTGTTGAAAAACTGACCGTTGAAGATTGTAGGTAACCAGTTTTCTGTGAACTTCATTGTCATGAAAGGAGTGGACTATGACATCTTGCTAGGCCAACCCTGGATGAGGAATGCACGATCATAGAGGACTGGGTCAATGGTCTGATCTTCTTAGATAATCGAATGGAAGAGGTGAGAGTGGAGATGGACACTTGGAAGACCACACCAGCTGACCTTGCCCTGAGGATGAGAAAGATTGGATGCATATGCTAGCCACAATAACCGATCTGCCATTCTCAGACAAAACGAGGAATACAAATAAGCTGCAAACACAGTTGGTGAGCCCAAGGACAACCCCTTAGTGCCACTATGCATGATGGCTAGAAGGCCTATTGAACTGCCCATTCCTATCTCATTTCATGCCCCGAATAAAAAGCAAGAGCCCCGTGAGATCTTAGAGCACTTGGCGGGCAAGCTAGCTAGTAGTCCAGCCCGCTAACCTCGAACTCCTCAAGGATATCTTGGACGAACCCAAGTGGAGGTGGACCAAGGTGCACGACCTCAACTTGATGTACCATTGGGCCCTAGTCACCAATGAGAAAGAAATGGAGCATCAATGCTTAAGAGATGACAAGTAATCAGATGAGGATAGTTTAGACGATAGTTATAAAGACTGCTATTCCATGAACAAAGACAGTAAAGAGGAGACTAGCAAGGTAGATCTCGAAACCACAGATGGAGAGGGAATAGGCTTCTTCAATGGGAGACGCATTAGGAAGTGTTACCCTCCCATGCATCCATCGCATGAGCCTCCCATTCCATAGCCCCCTATGAAAGTCCAAGTCACCACATTAATGGAAATTGAGAAAGAAGATGAGGAGGTAGTAGCACATGCATACCTACGCATGACTGTCACTGCCTATAGAGTCATAATGACCACCGACATGCTAAGTGTAGACGTATGGACCCATCTAACCAGGTGGTCCATCATTAATGTCCGCATGTGTTGAGCTTGTCATCTCAACACTCCCCCTCAAGCTCAACTGCATCTCTGCAACTCCAAGTAAGCTTCGAAACTTTTGAAGCTTCTATGTACCCAATGCCTTCGTAAAGATGTCAGCTATTTGATCCTGTGTGCTGACATACACCAAGTCAATCTCACCTGCTAGTACCTTCTCTCTCACAAAGTGGTAGTGTACCTCAATATGTTTTGTCATGGCATGGAACACAGGGTTCCTAGCCAACTGTATACTGCTCATGTTGTCACAATAAATGACAACTGGACCTTCCACCTACACATGTAAATCAACCAATAACTTTTGCAGCCATACTACCTCACATGCTGGAACAGCAACACCTCTATACTCAGCCTCTGTACTCGACAAAGCAACTATAGATTGCTTTTTGCTGCTCCAAGTAACTGCTGCACTACCAAGAGAGAACATGTATCCACTGGTAGATCTTCTATCAGACATACTACCAGCCCAATCTGCATCTGTGTATCCAAACACTTGTATATCTGTACTTGCCTAATAGAAAATTCCATAATGTAATGTGGACTTCACATATCTCAATATGCGTATGATTGCATCCAAATGTGGCTTTCTAGGTACTTGCATAAACTGACTCACAAGACCAACAACGTAGCTCAAGTCTAGCCTTGTAATGGTCATGTAGATCAAACTCCCCACTATCCTCTTGAACATAGTAGGGTCTTCTATCTCATCCCCAACATCAGTACTCAACTTTACATTTTGCTCCAACGGGACTGAAAGTGGTTTGCATAATGTCATACCATACTTGAACAACATATCCAAGCCATACTGTCTTTGGTACAACTATATACCATCATCACATCTGATCACCTCAATGCCAAGGAAGTACCTTAGCTCACCTAAATCCTTCATCTCAAACTTCTTCTTCAAAAAGTCCTTGACTTCAGCAATCCCACTATCACTATCACCTATAATAATCAAGTCATCCACATAGATTACTATGATGATCAAACCTGCATCTCCCTTTCTCACATAAAGTGAGTGATCAGCATCAGAAACATAAAAGCCAATATTGGCAAGATACTCTCTGATCTTGTCAGACCATGCTCTAGGAGCTTGCTTGAGCCCATAGAGCGCCTTCTTCAACCTGCACACATACATGGGATGCTCTAAATCTTCATAACCTGTTGGCTGATCCATATACACTTCTTCCTGCATGGTGACCTCAAGCACTTTACTTTCAAGCCTGTTTCTCTTTCAACTGCAACCTTGAAAGTTGTAAAGTGCTCAAACGCTTCACTCTTTTCCTTCATAAAATATACCCACAGCTTTCTAGAACAATCATCAATGAATGTGAAAAAGTATGAACTGCCTCCAAGAGATACATTTTGTGTAGGCCCCCAAATGTTTGTATGCACAACATCAAGAATATTTTTGCTTACATCTCTGTCATGTGAAAAGGGTTGTCTTGCCTGCTTACCAAACTGACATCTTCGCATACCTTATGAAATTCTGCAACTCTAAATGTAGGCAAACCTGTAACCAACCCTTTGGACTGCATTAACTTCAGTGTACATTTGCATGTCCAATGCGTTTGTGCCAAATTTCAATATCTGCAACAACGCCTTTTCCTTTAGCATACATAGCAGCATTCATAGTAGGAATTCCAACATCCAGAGTAGACATACGTCCAACTCTACTTCCCTTTGCAACTAACCTGCACTTGTCATTGAAGTCTTCTACAAAGCAGCCATTTGCATTAAATCTGACTTGCAGCCCTTGCTCTACCATCTGAGCGATTGACACCAAGTTCTTTGTAATAGATGGCACATGTAATACATCTGAAAGACTCTTTGTCTCACCATCATGCAAGGACAAGGGAATTTTTTCAACGTGTGAAATTGGGTGGCATGAATCATCACCCGTCTGCACATAACCTGCATTTTGCAAATTCTGCATCTCTTCAAACCATTCTGCATGGCTTGTCATATGATTGGATGCACTTGAATCAACATACCAAACATCATTATGTATTCCCTTTCCTGTTGCAAATCCTGCATCTCTCCAAACCATTCTGCATGGCTGGTCATATGATTGGATGCACTTGAATCAACATACCAAACATCATCGTGTGTTCCCTTTCCTGTAATAGCATTCAACATATGCTGCATAACAAACATATGTTCATTTTTATCTTCATTCTATCATAAAGACGATGCATAGTTTCTTGCTGCAAATTACCACTATGAATATCATCTTTCTTAGCATAACATTGGGCTGCAATATGACCTCTTTTGCCACAGTAGTGACACACAACTTAGAGTTGTTAGAACCTCTATTCTGCCATCCACCTCTTCCTCTAAAGCTCCCCCTGCCTCTAAAGTTACCATGACCTCTTGAAACCTACATATCGCCAAATTGCTGATTCAATCTGTTTTGCTGGTTATCATTACCACATCCTGTACCACGGCCTCTTGAAGAGAACCTGCCACGTCTCCTTCCTGAACTGGAGTAGAAAGCTTGGACCTATTCACCACTTTTTTCAGATGTCTCACTCTGAATGTTGATGATCTCTTCAGTGATCATAAGGGAGACCAACTCATCAAAATCTGGAAATGGCTTTCTGACATATACAGAAGTTACAAAAGACTTCCAAGCCTTTTCATTGTCAAGTCCACCCAAGGTAGATGATACCAAATCATCATCATCGGGCATTGCATCAATCGTTGCCAAGGCATCTGCAATGCTCCTTACCTTCAGTGCATACTCATTGATAGACATCTTCCCTTTCTTCAATATATTCAACTCTTGCTTGAGTTGAATCTTTCGTGCCTTTGTATTTATGGAAAACATACTTTCAAGTATGGTCCAAGCTGCATATGAATTCTCTGCATTTCTGATATATCCCAACATATTATTGTCAATTACTGCAGACAGCCAATACATGACCTTTTTGTCTTTTGCATTCCATTCCTTTCGTGCCTTTGTCTCTTCTGCAGTTGGAGGATCACTCACCTCCGACTTCTTTTCTTCACCTGATGCAAACTCGTAGAGGCCTTTTGTCTTTTGCATTCCATTCCTTCCATGCCTTTGTCTCTTCTGCAGTTGGAGGATCACTCACCTCCGGCTTCTTTTCTTCACCTGACACAAACTCGTAGAGGCCTTTTCTAATAAGGAAGTTCGTGACACGGAACTTCCATGAAGGGTAGTTGTTCTTGTCGAGCTTCTCAATGATAGGGTTTCCACAGTTCTTTGCCATTATCACAAAACTAATACCAAACATCAAGCAAATCTTCTGCAACCCTTGACCTATAGTGCACAACAATACACCAGATAGCCTTTTTCACTGTCTGCTCAACAATACATACAATCTGCAACTAGTTTGCAGTTAAACCTTGTGTTTATTCACTGATAAATACCTTTGAACTTACATATCTGAAATCTGTAACCTGTGCACCTATATTCGGCAGGCACAGCTAAAATTGCAGGGTATCTCGAATTGCTGTCCACAACCTTACGGCTCTAAAATGGGGCCTGAAATGACCTTCGATGGCCAAAATAGTAGCAGGATAGCCTTAAAGGGTTGATCTGCAGAATACACAGCGCTCTTCGCACACACCAAATCTCACTGCAATCTAAGATTTTTGCTCTGCCCTGCTTTTGGTGCCTCCATAGGCATTGTCCAAGAGAAAGAGTGGAAGAATGGGAGAGCTTCTTACCCGTGGCTTGCTTGCTCGAACCTTGCTTCTTCTCCTTCACTTCAGCCTTCGAAATCAGCCTCTCTCAGTGGTGTGGCTCTGATACCATGTCAAGAATCGCGTGGAGGGGGGACATGCTCAAGATGCTACGTCGAATACACACAGAATGCACAAGGAGAAGCTCACTCAAGAGACAAGAAGAGAGATGGAGGCCAAAACGTTTTCTTGCTGGTTTCCTTCTTCTTCTTCCACACTCTTTACAATGTACACAAATTAGAGATAAGATATAACATAAAGGAAAGTGGCCTACTGAGTCAAACAATGCATAACCGACTACACTAGTCGACTGGCGCTATAACTATGCCAGCTGTAAAGAGGTGTAACAAACTGAATATAATAATTAATGAGTCAGTGGCCATGTGAGAGTCATAATGACCATCGATGTGCTAAGTATAGATGTGTGGACCCATCTAACCAGGTGGTCCATCATTAATGTCCGCATGTATTGAGCTTGTCATCTCAATAGGCCATCAGTCCCAATTGATCATTGGAAGATCATGTCATGAGCCACCCTTACCTAGATTGAGTCCTTATTGAAGAAGAGCTACACATTGCTACTAGGATTGACTTTGGTGATCTTATCATTGATGTCCTCACCTATATCACACATGTAGGCATTAGACCTCACAATATGGACCACCACGATCAATTGGAATATACCTCACAATTCTATGTCTAGCTTCTACAAGGTAATGTCCTGCCCACGCGTACTTAAATACCCTTAATCCTTCACTCTCCAATCCTAGGAAGAATTCAAATCATTCCTGGGGGAGGGAGGGGTAAGGTGGAAAGGAAACAAGCATACAAAGAAAACTGAAAAAGAAGAAACCAAACATGCCTTAAATGTCAATCAATGTTTAAATGACAAGACTTAGAATGTGGGAAAAATTATCATGGATATTTTTGAATCGTGTGGATTGCTTGAAGCAGAAATTTTACTCTATACTTAAGCATTTCACATTCTTAAGAGCTTTCATGTATGTTTATCTACCTCCTTGTGGAAGTTGACTCAAGAAAACTAATGGTGAGCTATGATATATGATAGGAACCTAAAATGGCAGGGCAAGATAAAGATGGCAAGCTCCTGTTCACAAAAGAAGACCAAGCAAAGTTGGAGCCCCAAGAGAAACACCAAGGAAAAGGGAATTCTCTTGTAAGAAAATCTATCTTGTAACATCAACAAGCTTTTATTTCATTCTTCTGATCATCAAAACAAAGAAAACAACAATTCTTCACGCAACATCATAGTAGATATCTCCCACGGATTTGATAGAATCAACCATAATCTTCAACATCTTCATAGAATCCATCAATAGAACAAAGAACACAAAAGAATACACCATCTTTGAATGAAAATCAATCACATATTATTCATCTTCAATATCTTTATAGTTCTCTCTCTCAATCTCTCATATTTAGTTACACTGTTTGGATAGAATTGACTATCTTTGGCTCTCTCTCTCTCTCTCTCTCTATCAATAGTATATCATCTCCTCACTACAATGCTCTCATAATAACCCTCAATAATCATTCTTAGGTCATGGATGCACCTTCCAAGAGGTATGTCTGATATGAAGAGTCACCAGAGCCACTATAGTGTCTTTTCACAGCTCACTACTGTCACTGTCACTTAGTCTTCTCTTTAGTCTTCAGCAGCTATTTCTTCCACTTGTTTTAGCTCTTTTGAACTTAGATTCATCCTTTCCAAAGGTTAGAAAACTTTCTCAAAGTCACACATACATTCTATAGAACACTTACAGAAGATCTACAGAATAGTTACAGTATAGTACCAGAGCAGCTACAATACAGCTACAGTACAGAAACAGAGCAGAGATAGAGGCTCTACAGAGGGTCTACAGAAGGTCATCAGAACCTCATAACTCATACTCAAACCATTCCAAACTATCAAAAACTATTCAATAAGCTTTCAAAAGATCTCAATCCTTATCAATCATCAATCCATGCTTCATACAGAAGACAATCAAAACAAAACAGAAGCTATATAGAAGGTATACAGAACCAATTAGAAGCTCAATAGAACCTATCAGAACATCATAGAGCTTCATATCTCCACTAAGAATCATCTTGAACTTCCAAAACATAATCAATATCATCCAAAACACTCTCAAATACTTCCTTTAACAACCATATATCACTCTAAATCCATCAAAAATTAATCATTCAGACCTCAAAAACAACAAAAATCAGTCAAAAATTCTGTCTTTTTCCACTCTCAACATATCCCAACACTTAGAAAGGAAGCATCTTCGCGACCTAAGGAAAAGAAGAATATAAGTTCACTAAAGAGCTCAATTTTATCTTCCATCGGATTTTCAATAATCTCTCCAAAATACGACCCCAACTTATCACCTGTATCTGATAGAAAAATACTACTAAAGAAAAACTTCTGTTATTCATTAATTCATCTGATTAATCATTTAAAAGCCATAACAAATTTGTAAAGGATATGAGAGGTTCTCTTCAGCTTTCCACCATAGGATTTTCATCCACTAGCAATCTTTTGAAAAGAGCTCTTGAACAAGTATTCTCAATCAGCACGAACTCAGCACATATAATTATTATAACATACACACAAACACTAATACAACCATCTGAATGACACCTCCAAAAAGAGAGATGTTGTTGAGATGACAAGCTCAACACGTACAGACATTGATGATGGACCGCCTGGTTAGATAGATCCACATGTCTACACTTAGCACGTCGGTGGTCATTATGACTCTCACATGGCCACTGACTCATTACTTATTATATTCAGGTTGTTACACCTATTTACAACTGGCATAGTTATAGCACTAGTCGACTAGTGTAGTCGTTTATGCATTGTTTGACTTAGTAGGCCACTTTCCTTTATGTGTATCTTATATATACTTTGTGTACATTGTAAAGTGTGTGGAAGAAGAAGAAGAAATCAGCAAGAAAATGTTTTGGCCTCCATCTCTCTTCTTGTCTCTTGAGTGAGCTTCTCCTTGTGCATTCTATGTGTGTTCAGCGCAGCTTCTTGAGCAAGTCCTCCCACCACGCGATTCTTAACATGGTATCAGAGCCGTGCCACTGAGAGAGGCTGATTTCAAAGGCTGAAATGAAGGAGAAGAAGCAAGGTTTGAGCAAGAAAGCCATGAGTAAGAAGCTCTCCCATCCTTCCACTCTTTCGCTTGGATAGTGCCTGTGGAGGCACCGGAAGCAGGACAGAGCAAAAATCTCAGATTGCAGTGAGATTTGGTGTGCGCAAAGATCACTGTGTATTCCGCAGATAAGGGCTTACCCGTAGTTATTTTGGGCATTTGAGTCCGTTTCAGGCCCCGTTTTAGAGCCGCAAGGTTACGGACAGCAGTTTCAGGGTACACTGTGATTTCGACTGTTTTGATCGAAAGTGGGTGCACAGATTACAGATTGCGAATTTGTAATTCTTGAGGTGTTTGCAGGAAGCAAACATAAGGTTTATCTGCAAACAGGTTGCAGATTGCATGTATTGTTGAGCAGATAGTGAAAAAGGCTGTCTGGTGTATTGCTATGCACTACAGATCAAGGGTTGTAGAAGATTTACTTACTGTTTGGTATTAGTTTTGTGATAATGGCAGAGAACAATGGAAGCCCCATCATTGAGAAGCTCGACAAGAACAACTACCCTTCATGGAAGTTTCGTGTCACGAACTTCCTTATTGGAAAATGCCTCTATGAGTTTGTTTCAGGTGAAGAAAAGGAGCCAGAGGTGAGTGATCCTCCAACTGCAGAAGAGACAAAGGCACGGAAGGAATGTAATGCAAAAGACAAGAAGGTCACGTATTGGTTGTCTGCAGTAATTGACAATAATATGCTAGGACATATTAGAAATGCAGAGAATTCATATGAAGCTTGGACCATACTTGAAAGTATGTTTTCCGTAAATACAAAGGCACGAAAGATTCAACTCAAGCAAGAGTTGAATACATTGAAGAAAGGGAAGATGTCTATCAATGAGTATGCACTGAAGTTAAGGAGCATTGTAGATGCATTGGCAGTGATTGATGTAATTCCCGATGATGATGATTTGGTGTCGTCTACCTTGGGTGGACTTAACAATGAAAAGGCTTGGAAGTCTTTTGTAACTTCCGTATATATCAGAAAGCCATTTCCAGATTTCGATGAGTTGGTCTCCCTTATGATCACCGAAGAGATCAACATGCAGAGTGTGACATCTGAAAGAAGTGGTGAACATGTCCAAGCTTTCTACTCCAGTTCAGGAAGGGGACATGGCAGGTTCTCTTCAAGAGGCCGTGGTACAAGATGTGGTAGTGACAACCAGCAAAACAGATTGAATCAGCAATTTGGCGATATGCAGGTTTCAGGAGGGCGTGGTGACTTTAGAGGTAGGGGGAGCTTTAGAGGAAGAGGTGGATGGCAGAATAGAGGTTCTAACAACTCTGGTATTGTGTGTCACTACTGTGGCAAAACAGGTCATATTGCAGCCCAATGTTATGCTAAGAAAGATGATATTCACAGTGGTAAGTTGCAGCAAGGAAACTATGCATCGTCTTCACGACAGAATGAAGACAAAAATGAACATCTGTTTGTTATGCAGCATATGCTGAATGCTATTACAGGAAAGGGAACACATGATGATGTTTGGTATGTTGATTCAGGTGCATCCAATCATATGACCAGCCATGCAGAATGGTTTGGAGAGATGCAGGATTTGCAAAATGCAGGTTATGTACAGACGGATGATGATTCATGCCACCCAATTTCACATATTGGAAAAGTTCCCTTGTCCTTGCATGATGGTAAGACAAAGAGTCTTTCAGATATATTACATGTGCCATCTATTACAAAGAACTTGGTGTCAGTCGGTCAAATGGTAGAGCAAGGGTTGCAAGTCAGATTTAATGCAAATGGCTGCTTTGTAGAAGACTTCAATGACAAGTGCATGTTAGTTGCAAAGGGAAGTAGAGTTGGACATATGTTTACTTTGGATGTTGGAATTCCTACTATGAATGCTGCTATGTATGCTAAAGGAAAAGGTGTTGTTGCAGATATTGAAATTTGGCACAAACGCATTGGACATGCAAATGTAAAAGGCTAAAATTAATGCAGTCCAAAGGGTTGGCTACATTTAGAGTTGCAAAATTTCATAAGGTATGCAAAGCATGTCAGTTTGGTAAGCAGGCAAGACAACCCTTTTCACATGACAGAGATGTAAGTAGAAATATCATTGATGTTGTGCATACAGCCATTTGGGGGCCTACACAAAATGTATCTCTTGGAGGCAGTTCATACTTTGTCACATTCATTGATGATTGTTCTAGAAAGCTGTGGGTATATTTTATGAAGGAAAAAAGTGAAGCGTTTGAGCACTTTAGAACTTTCAAGGCTGCAATTGAAAGAGAAACATGCTTGAAAGTAAAGTGCTTGAGGTCAGATGGAGGGGGAGAGTACCTCTCGAATGAGTTCAGTGATTTTCTGAGGTCTCATGGGATAAAGAGACAGTTCACATGTAGGTATACCCCAAAGCAAAATGGGGTTGCAGAAAGGAAAAACAGGCATATTGCAGAAGTTGCACGCGCCTTGATGGATGAAAAGAATATGCCTAAGCATTTTTGGTCTGAGGCTGTTCATACTGCTGTTTATATTATGAACAGAACTCCCACAGCTGCAGTTCATGGTATGACCCCCGAAGAATGTTTTACAGGTAAGAAGCCTGATGTCTCACACTTGAAAGTGTTTGGCTGCATTGCGTATGTTCATGTGCCAGATGAGTTGCGGAAGAAACTGGATCCAAAGGCTAAAAAGTGTGTCTTTATTGGATACTCTTTAGAGCAAAAAGGGTATCACTGTTATAACCCTGTCACATGTAAGTTCAGAGTGAGCAGGGATGTCATCTTTGATGAAATGAGTAGTTGGTATGCATCTAGTGGTGATGCATTGGATGATGATGATGATCATGACACTCATGTGCAGGTTGAAAAGCAAGAATCACGGACTCTTAGTGGAGCAGAGACATCATCTGGTAGTCCTTGGTCTGGGAGACTAAGGAGTATCTCTACATCTTCAGGTGCATCTAGTAGCACTACAGGTAAAGACAAAGGAAAGAATAAAGTGTCAGATGGCATT
Organism: Lygodium microphyllum; assembly: GCF_053477565.2. Classification (NCBI taxonomy): domain Eukaryota; kingdom Viridiplantae; phylum Streptophyta; class Polypodiopsida; order Schizaeales; family Lygodiaceae; genus Lygodium; species Lygodium microphyllum. Next base: position 47,895,420 of record NC_141141.1, on the reverse strand, counting down.
GATGCAGTTCTTGATGGAGACTCCAGTGGCTTAGAGACTTAGATGATGAGCTTGGTATTCCTTCTGTTAGGATACCAGGCGTACAGAGAGCTCATAGTAATGTAAAGACTCCATTGAGTGATCCGATGGTACGCAGATCTAGCAGGGTCAGATACCCTGTTAAAAGATTTGGTTTTGAAGGTTATGCAGCTCACCATTATGCTTATATGGTGAAACTAGTTGAGGATATTGAGCCTACATGTTTTGAGGAGGCTGTTGGTCATGCTCATTGGGATGCAGCAATGGATGAGGAGATGGCTGCATTAGAGGCCAATAAGACTTGGGATCTAGTATCATTGTCGAAGGGCAAGAAAGCTATCGGATGTAAGTGGGTTTATAAGATTAAGCACAATGCAGATGGTTTTATTAGTAGGTACAAAGCTAGGTTGGTTGCAAAAGGCTATGCCCAGGCATATGGCATAAATTATGATGAAACCTTCAGTCCAGTTGCTAAGATGACAACTGTCAGATGTGTGATTGCTTTGGCAGTAGCCAAAGGTTGGAGGTTGCAGCAAATGGATGTGAAGAATGCCTTCTTGCATGGTGATTTGCAGGAAGAAGTGTATATGGATCAGCCAGCAGGTTATGAAGATTTAGAGTATCCCATGTATGTGTGCAGGTTGAAGAAGGCACTCTATGGGCTCAAGCAAGCACCTAGAGCATGGTCTGACAAGATCAGAGAGTATCTTGTCAATATTGGCTTTTATGTTTCTGATGTTGTGATCACCCACTTTATGTGAGAAAGGGAGATGCAGGTTTGGTCATCATAGTCATCTATGTGGATGACTTGATTATTACAGGTGATAGTGATAGTGGGATTGCTGAAGTCAAGGGAAATTTGAAGAAGAAGTTTGAGATGAAGGATTTAGGTGAGCTAAGGTACTTCCTTGGCATTGAGGTGATCAGATGTGATGATGGTATATGGCTGTCCCAAAGACAGTATGGCTTGGATATGTTGTCCAAGTATTGTATGACAACATGCAAACCACTTTCAGTCCCGTTGGAGCAGAATGTAAAGTTGAGTGCTGATGTTGGGGATGAGATAGAAGACCCTACTATGTTCAGGAGGATAGTGGGGAGTTTGATCTACATGACCATTACAAGGCCAGACTTGAGCTACGATGTTGGTCTTGTGAGTCAGTTTATGCAAGTACCTAGAAAGCCACATTTGGATGCAGTCAGACGCATATTGAGATATGTGAAGTCCACATTACATTATGGACTTTTCTATGAGGCAGGTACAGATGTACAAGTATTTGGATACACAGATGCAGATTGGGCTGGTAGTATGTGTGATAGAAGATCTACCAGTGGATACAAGTTCTCTCTTGGTAGTGCAGTAGTCGCTTGGAGCAGCAAAAAGCAATCTACAGTTGCTTTGTCGAGTACAGAGGCTGAGTATAGAGGTGCTGCTGTTGCAGCATGTGAGGTAGTATGGCTACAAAAGCTAGTGGCTGATTTGGATGTGCAGATGGAAGATCCAGTTGTCATTTATTGTGACAACATGAGCAGTATACAGTTGGCTAGGAACCCTGTGTTGCATGCCAGGACAAAACATATTGAGGTACACTACCACTTTGTGAGAGAGAAGGTACTAGCTGGTGAGATTGACTTGGTGTATATCAGCACACAGGAACAGATAGCTGACATCTTCACGAAGGCATTGGGTATAGAGAAGCTTCAAAAGTTTTGAAGCTTACTTGGAGTCGCAGAGATGCAGTTGAGCTTGAGGGGGAGTGTTGAGATGAGAAGCTCAATACATGCGGACATTGATGATGGACCGCCTGGTTAGATGGATCCACATGTCTACACTTAGCACGTCAGTGGTCATTATGACTCTCACATGGCCACTAACTCATTACTTATTATATTCAGGTTGTTACACCTATTTACAACTGGCATAGTTATAGCGCCAGTCGACTAGTGTAGTTGTTTATGCATTGTTTGACTTAGTAGGCCACTTTCCTTTATGTGTATCTTATATATACTTTGTGTACATTGTAAAGTGTGTGGAAGAAGAAGAAATCAGCAAGAAAATGTTTTGGCCTCCATCTCTCTTCTTGTCTCTTGAGTGAGCTTCTCCTTGTGCATTTTGTGTGTGTTCGGCACATCATCTTGAGCAAGTCCTCCCACCATGCAATTCTTGACAGATAAGTTCATGCGCGAGGCACGTAAAACCAAAAATAGGTGAGTTCACGCACGAGGCGAGAAACACGGTTAACGGAAAAAATAAAGAAAAATTAATAACATCCAAACCGTACGTCGGATCAAAAATCTGTGAAAAGGAAAAAGGTGCCGGTAGACGAGGAAAAATGTTGGAAACATGCAACACGGGTTCTGGGACAAAATCAAGGTGTTCACATGGAAAAAATGTAAAAAATAAACCCGAAAACGCATACGGCTATTAATATCGGAAAATCCACACATCGGAATGAAGTACGAAAGGAAGGAAAAGTGTGCAAAACAATGTGTCCGACAATCCTATCATGAGAAGACACAGTTCCAATCGAGATAGGCCGCATTCACATGGAAAAAGCCCCAAAAATAGGCCGCGTTCACATGGAAATAGAGGATAGTAAAAAGGAAAAATGTTCGAAAAAAGGAATTCACAGGACTGGCGCATCAAAACTCAGTGTGGGGGAAATGAGGAAGGGTTCACGTGAAAAAAACACGAAAAATGCATCCGAAAACGGTCGGAAAAATTAATAACTAAAAATTTGGCAGTCAGAAGAGGGGGAAAGAAAAAGGAAAAAGTGGGGGAAAGGCTGGCAGGACACGACTGTCAAATCAAACTAGAATTCCGGTGAAAATAGAGCAGGTTCACATAGAAAAATGTGAAAAATAGACACGAAAAAGACTCGAAAACCCGCAAAAATTAATAACGGATGAACCGTGCGTCGAAATGACACGGAATAAAAATAAAAACTGTCAGGAGAAAGGGGTAGGACATGATTGGCTCATCAGATCAGGGTTCCAAAGCAATAAAGCTGCGTTCACATGGAAAATTATCCAATTTACGAGAATTACTTTAAAAATTAATAACTTGAAAACCGTCTGTCGGAACAGGGGTTGATAAAAAGAAAAATAGGCAGTTGAAAGGGACAAATAGAGCTATAAGGTTAGATTGAGTTTTCGATGAACGTAAGGTCCGTTCGTATGAAAGAAGCACAAAAACCAAGAATAAGGGCAAACGGTCAAGAAACAATCCCTAGGACAGGGTGACATAGAACGTAAGGGTGGAAAGGGACCCCATCCGGGTAAAATGAAATCACGGCATACATGCATGATTAGAACAGGGTGTATGCATGGGGGTATGCAACATAGACGCACAGGGACGCGTCCCCACACTTAAGACCTTAACAGGAAGGATAAACCAAACATCAAGGACTTGGCACCTCACATCAGACCAACCACGACGTCCCCACACTTAAGACATAACCGGTACTGAGAAAGAGAAGTTGTATGGTTAGAAAAACTTGGCCCATATTGCCAAGAAGGAATGTCGACTATCGAGGTTGCATCTGGTGTCGTCGTCGGCTGCAGGAGATAACAAGGTGTCTTCACAGCACACATCCTTTGTTCTTCATGGTAGGGACCAAGCGACAGCACCCAGGGAGGTAGCCGATTGAAGGAATCACTGGAAATTCGTCGATGACGAGGGATATTACACTCAACTCACGATCACTCAAATGGATTGGAAGAGCAGTCACTCACCCCATTACTAATATCACTCGAGGAAATAAGGATGAAAACCCAGAGCTCACACCCGGTTTAGAAATCGACAAAAAAAAAGAGATGCAGAGGGAGTATGCCAGGGTGCACAATTGATGGTGCATCAGTGCATCCAACCCGTCTGGCATAGGTGCAAGGAGAAAAGCCAAGGAGCCTTATAGTGCAGTGTATAGAACAAAGTGATGTGTCCTGTGTTGATGGCAGAAACCCAGCCCGTGGGTGCATAGGGAAATGGGAACGTACTTGACTCCAAAGGTCGTAACGTTCCTCAATCCTCACCTCTCCATAATTGATTGAAGAAACACCAGTCACACTCAGCCCACCCTCTGTCTCACACTCGGTCCATAGATACAGAGGGCAACCCTTTCTTGAAACCCATGGATGTAATCCTCACTGTCGCTTATGCAGAGGTTGTATGCCTTGTGTGCATTTGATGGTGCAATTGTGCGTCCCGCCCTGTGCCGGCATATAGTGCAAGAAGGAAGGCCAGGGAGCCTTATGGTGCAGTGCACAAGAACAGATCGTGATTTGTGCATTGTGAGGCCCATCTCATGCGTGCAACACTCTGTTCACACATCTCACCTCTCATTTGATTTGAAGGGAAAGACTGGTCACTCACCCCGCCCTCTGTCTCACGCTCTGTTGAAAGATACAAAGGGCAACCCCTACTCACATCCCCATCCTGTTAGGATGAAAGCTCACATCACTCAAGGGGTTGGTGATGAAGATCATGTCGGCTATTGTTATCATGAGGATCTTGAAGACGAGGCGTATCCAGGGAGGGAGCCAACAAGTCCCGTACTTCAATGACTTGTAAGAAGAGTTGTCTGTTAAAAAGGGCAGACAGATTGATATTTCCAAGACAACGCACCAAGGGAGGTGGCTTCAAATTACTTGCTGAAGAGGTTCTGCTTGAGAGTCAGCTATCCTCAACTGTAGGGTGTTACCACCTTTACCACAGTCAGCTTCCCGCCCAAGGGTGTTTTCACATTTTCTGAGAACGAGGCTTGTTATGACAGGGAATTTCTTCATTTTCTCCCATAACAGTTTTGTTGATTTTTTTTTCTTTTTGTTTTTGTTGTTTTTTTTTCTTCTTGTGTTTTTTTTTCTTCTTAAGAAAGAGAATGGTAGAAATACCATATATCAAGACCAACCTCGCCACTGTTGTTGGATCAGACGAGAAGAGAACAATGTCGGGTTGAGATGTTTCTATGAGGGGGTAGCAGAACAAGACCGCCTCATGAGGAGAATCATAAAGGCTATCAGAAGCACGACAAGAAGGACAGTGCAACGCCCAAAAGGGAAGGGGTAGGTCGACTGTGATTGTCAAGATCCCCAGGGAGGGAACTACTTCTTTAGGCGATAGCCATTGATGAGGAAAGGATCATCAGAGGCATCAACGGTCTGTACCTGAACAGAGCCGTTAGGATTGACGGCTAGTACCTTGTACGGGCCCATCCACCGTTGTTGAAGCTTGCCAAGAACTTGCCAAATCTTGAATCATAGGCTAGAACAAGATCACCTTCTTTGAACTCCTTGTGCTTGATGAAATTGTCATGATAGGCCTTGCATCGCGCTTGAGTGGTTTCCAGGCACTGTAGGGCCATCTGCCGTATCTCATCCAAGCATTCCAAGTGCAGAAGACGACATTGCAGTGACTCATTATCTCCCAAGCATTCTTTAACTGCCACTCGCAAAGAGGGAAATTTCAGCTCAACAAGAAAGACGACTTCTGTACCATACACTAATTGGAAAGGGGTCTATCCTGTTGTTGCCTTATGGGAGGTTCTACACGCCTAGAGGGCCTCTGTAAGTTGATCGTCCCAGTCGCGACGATGTGCGGCAATCGTCCTTGTCAGAATTGAGCAGAGGATGCGATTGGTGACTTGAAGTTGGCCATTGGCTCTAGGGTAATAAGGAGTGGACTTGCGATGGCAGATCTTATACAGCTCCGTCAGCTCCTCCATGATTTTGTTAAGAAAATGAGTACCTCTATCACTTACCAGATCGAGGGGACTACCAAAACGGGTGATAATATTCTCGTACATGAACAAGGATACATTGTTACCATCATCCTGCTTCAGGGCTTTAGCTTCACACCACTTTGTGACATAATCCATACATACTAAGATGTATCTATTCTGCTTTCGTCTGGTGGGTGGATCAATGGGACCCACAAAATCAATCCCCCACTTCTCGAATGGCTTTAGGGGAAGAATGGGTTGAAGTAGCATGGCACTTGTTTTGGTGGGTTTCCCCATTTTCTGACAAGCATCACATCTCTTGCAGTAATCATATGTATCCTTGTGGAGGGTCGGCCACTAGTATCCTGTTAACAGAGCCTTCCTGGCTGCCGCTTCTCCTGCGAAGTGTCCACCACATGGTTCGTCATGGCATGCTCTCAATATTATACCAATTTCATCCCCTGCAACACATCTTCACAGCACTTCATTTTTGCCTCTCTTGTACAGTGCACCACCTAGCAAGGTGTAGGATTACCGGATGTCTGGTCACAATTTCTAGGTCTGGAACTGCGTGTAAGGTATGCCAGGAGGTTGGCTATGTCTGCATACCAGGGAGTAACTGTTTCAACTAGAAACAAGGAAGCATTAGGAAGGTCTGGATCATCCTGTTCCTCTTCTTCTGTTTGAGGGATCCGTGATAGATGATCAGCTAGGACATGGGAACAGCTAGGCTTAGTTATCACTTTGAAGTTGAACTCCTAGAATAGGAGCAACCATCTCATTAGTCATCCTTTAACATCTGCTTTGTTCATCAAGAAGGACAGGGCTTCATGATCCACATAGAACTTGAAATGCGTTGACAATAAATAGTGTCGAAACTTCTCCAGTGCAAACACCATTGCCAAGCACTCAAGCTTTGTCACATAGAACTTAAAATGCGTTGACAATAAATAGTGTCAAAACTTCTCCAGTGCAAACACCATTGCCAAGCACTCAAGCTTTGTCACATAGAACTTGAAATGCGTTGACAATAAATAGTGTCAAAACTTCTCCAGTGCAAACACCATTGCCAAGCACTCAAGCTTTGTCACTGTATAGTTCCGTTGACAATAAATAGTGTCGAAACTTCTCCAGTGCAAACATCATTGCCAAGCACTCAAGCTTTGTCATTGTATAGTTCCGTTCCCTATCAGTGACCTTTCGGCTTGCATAATATATCGGTTGATCTAATTTAGAGGGCCCTTTTAACATAGGACAGCACCTAGCCCTTCAACTGATGCATCGGTGTGCACATGGAACTCCTTCGTCCAATCAGGAGGCTATAAAATAGGTGCTTGGATCAGGCGCTGTTTTAGGGTATTAACGACTTCTTCACAGTCATCCTCCAAAGGAAATCAACTTCTTTCCTTAGAAGCTTGTGCAGAGGGGCTACCTTAGTTGCAAAATGTGCAATAAATCTTCTGTAATAGCCCACATGTCCAAGAAATCCTCTTAATTGCTTGAGGTTTGTTGGTGCTGTTAAGGCAGCAATCTTTTCAATCTTTGCCAGGTCTGTTGCAATCCCTTGTGTCGAGACAATATGGCCCAATAGAACTCATGATGAGATGCCAAAGACACATTTTTCGGGGTTGAGAGAAATCCCATACTCACGGCATCTATCAAAACATTGCTCTAGGTGTCCCTATGCTCACGGATCAAACTATAGACACAGAAGTCATCAAGATACACCTCAATGAAATCATGCAGATGATTCTAGAAGGCCGCTATCATTACTCGTTGGAAGGTGATAGGAGTATTACAAAGCCCAAATTGCATCACTCTGTAGGCATAGGTCCCCCATTCTACGGTGAAGGTTGTTTTGGATTGGTCCTCTTCTGTGATTTGGACTTGGTTATATCCACTGAATCCATCTAAGAGAGAATAAAGCTCATGGCCTGCCACTGTGTCCAACAATTGGTCTGTAAAAGGGATAGGGAAATGATCCTTCTTCATCTTCGAATTGAGCTTTCGAAAGTCGACACATATTCGAAGTTTCCCGTTCTTCTTGGGTACTACCACAATGGGCAAAACCCATTCACTATTAGCCACGGGATAGATGAACTCTGCTTCAAGAAGTTTCAATAATTCGACCTTCACCAGAGTAGAGTAATTAGGATTCATATGCCTTTGTCTGTGCCTTATAGGTTTGGCATCAGGCTCTAGGTCAATGTGATGCTGGCATACTGTGGGATCAATCCCCTTTAGGTCTTTATATGACCAAGCAAACATATCTAAGTTCTCCTTTAGTAGGTCTCGCAGGACCACTAGTTCTTCTTCTGGAAGATTGAGACCCACTTTCAGGTGACGTTCAGTACCCTCAGTATCCAGGAACATCACTTGTCTTTCACCTTCCACTTCACGGATAAACATCCCACGGATTGCTTTTGACTCTTTCAAGAGAGTAGTATCCTCGTCTGATGTCCCACTAGAACCAGTGTCCTCCTTCTGAACAGATGACTCATTCATCTGTTTAGGTTGCTGAAAGGGTATTAGAGCTTTGTTTTCTTCGGTGTGAGTGGTAATTTCTTCTGCACTTAGGGATTCATCTTCAGAAGATGCATCCAGGAATGTCACATAGCATGGACCTTTTAGAGGCCATGGCTTTGAGGGCTTTGGCTTCTGTTGGAAGGAGGCATCATCATCATATTTTCTCTGGAGGACTGAATGGTCAGGGTGACAAGAGCCACTGGTGAACTTAACTTTTATGCCTTTAATCCATTGCTTATACAGATTCTGCATACTTTATGGTCCATTGATAAACCCAAATGGAACCATAGTCATTCCATCCAGTACCCTGAGATATTTGGCCTGTGAGGTCTCTGTAGGGACATCAACAAGATCATCCTCTATCAGAGGGAATTATTCATCTGCACTTTCATAACCTGCTTCATTTTCTTCCTCATCATTTTCATCCTCTTCCTCTGGAGGCTTTATCTTTGTTTCTGTAGAGGCTCTGTAGGAGAAGAACAGATCTTCTGCCTCTGCATCTGCTACAGCTTGTGACTCTGCTTCTGCCTCTGGTTCTGGCTCTGTATTTGTCACTGTCTCTGTAACTATCTCTGTATCTGCTCTGTCTCTATTCTGTAGCCACTCTGTATCTGCTCTGCCTCTGTACTGTCTCTGCTCTGTAATTGTACTGTCTCTGTATTGTCTCTGCTCTGTCTCTGCTCTGTCTCTGCGACTGTCATGTAACAAGGAGAACAATACATCCATACTTCTATTTCATTGTCAGAGGTGATTTCAGAAGTTAATTCTAGTTGAGGCAGGAGGTATTCACCCATGGACAAGGATTTTACTTCCCTTGGTAGTTGGCTTACAGTGCCCACTGTTAGGGATTGTGCCTCTGTTTTCTTAGGAAAGATTTGCTTAACAACCTCTTCATCTCCTGATGTACCATCTGTTACCTCTTTAGAGGAGTCAGTTATGACTTCAATGGATGTGGATCTATTGCCTTTTTGTGATTCATACAGCTTAAACACCACTTTGTTGGGTCCTCTGCCTAGGGTTAGGGTTCCTTTGAACCAGTCCGTCTTGGCTCTTGCTTCAAAAAGCCAAGGTCTTCCCAACAACAGAGGGTATGAGGTCCCATAAGAATTCGGTTTGACCACCAAATATGTCAGCCAATAGTCTCTTCCTGCAAGGGTTGTTTTTACATATGGGAGAATACCCAACGGTTTGACTCTGCTTTGGTCTGCCAATCTGATAAGCCATTGTGTAGGTTGAATTCCTTGCAACCCTAAGTCCTTCATTGTGACATTCGTCATTATATTTACTGATGAGCCTCCATCAATCAATGCATCTGAAATAAAGCCTCTTTCTATCCATACACTAATCTCTGGGGTTCCAGGATCTAGGAAGGTGTTAGCCACATCGACTTCCTTTACAGGCTCTGGGGCCTTATTGTTCTTGGTCCCTGTTGAAGGAGCGATTCTTAGTCCACACCTTCTTGTCAAGATGCTTTTGAATTTCTTTCGACAGCTAGGAGACAGCATCAGCACTGCTGAAATGTTACGTTTGGCTTAAAAGTGTCTAGGTCTTTGACCAAGTCATAATCTTTGATAGGATCCACAGGCTTTTCCAACCTGCTGGGGAATGGGGCTATACCCATTTTCATCTTTCCTTTTTCTTCTAATAATTGCAGCATCGGCACTTCTTCTGTCTCTGGAAGTGCTTCTGTATCATCCATCTCCTGGGCCTCTGGTCCTGTTTTTGGGACAGTCTCTGTAACTCTCTGTGGCATTGTAGTGCTCTGTACTGTACTGTTTTGTTCTGTACTGCCCTATCCCTCTGTAGTAGGTAGGTTGAACTTCACAGTCTTGGCAGGAGATTTATTTTCATTCTGAACCATTGGTTCCTTCTTCTTGGTGCGCGTCACAGCGGCAACTTCCAACTCGACCAAATTGGAAGCAGGCTCTTGTACCTTTTGTTGGCTATCAATGGCATTGGCCTTTATAGGGGCTGGACTGGGACAATCCTTTGCAGTGTGGCCTTAACCTTTGCATCGGTTGCATAAGGGCTTGTAATCCATAGATTGTCTAGGGTTTGGAAAATCTGGGGAGATATGTCCCTTTTCTCCACACCTGTAACATTCCACCTCTGATCTCTGACCACCGCCAGACTGTCGTCCTCTGTAACTTTGAGAGGGAAACCTCCTTGGACCAAAATTAGGACCAAATTCCCTAGGCTTTGGTCCAATATCCTATGTTGTCATTTTGGATTCTAGCAAGTTGAATCTTGCATTTTCATCCTTCTGTCTTCGTTCATGCATCTCTTTCAGAGAGAAAATATCCTCTGTGTGGTTCTTCCGTAAATAGTAGGAACATAAGGCTCCAGGAATGGTTGGTTTTCGGGTACATTCAGTGGCTAAATGTCCCACTTGATGACACTTTCCACACCATGTATTAAAGCACATCACATCTCTTCCAACTCCCACAGGAGTGGATATATTGACGGTATTCACCTTCAGCATCTGTAACTGCTCTGTAATCACATCCAGAAGCTCTTTCTTGATACTTGCAACTGAGTTGGATAAGTAGTCCTTCAGATTTTCACCTCCTAAAGTACTTGTAGTAGGGTTTTGGAAAGCATCTGTAATTACTGCATAAACTGGTTGGGTAGATCCTGAAGGTCCTCTATTCTGGCTCTGATTCGGAGCTCCTGTTGAGACTTGGGGTTGTTGATTCCAGTTGGTAGGGTTCCACTGTTGTTGAGTTGCCATTGGAGGAACTGTTTGAGGCCACTGTTGTTGTGGTTAAACCATCATTTGAGGCACTGTCGTCTGCGGCACTGGATTAGGTGCATTATACTGAGACACTATTTGCATCTAGGGATAGGGGTAGGGAACTGTCCTTGGGATTGCATTTGGTGGGTATACCATTCCTGGCATGGGAGGAGGTAAGACTCCTCTTCCTGGAGTCATTGACAGCCTTGCTTCAACTTCATCATACAATCTTGTACCTTCCACTGCAGCTTGCAGATTGATTGGTCTTCTCAATTCTACGAACTTGCAAACTTCTGGTTGTAGGCCCCTGAGAAACACTCCTTTCTGGATTTCTTCATCCAAATGATGGTTAGTCCATCTCTTCAGGATGGATTCCATTTGTGAGACATAAGCTTCTACTCTTTCTCTAGAAGACCGACTTAGATTCATGAACTCCTCTCACATCTGCTCTTCAAAACCTTCACACCTGAATTTAGTGAGGAAGGCCAACTTCCCATGTGCCAAAAGTTCCTGTTGCTTGTCTCTCATACCACTGAAACGCCTCACCCTTGAAAGTGGCGGGGAATATTGCTAACCAATAATCAGGGGTTCTGGCATTGTTAGCCACACATGCTACCACATAAACTCTGCTACATGAAGATCAGGGTCTTCATTGTACTCTCCCTTAAAAACTGGCAATGAGACTACATTTGCTAGCCTGTCATCAATATTTCCAGGACGAATTTGACTAGGAAGGGGACCTTGAGTCACCATGGGGACTTCTGTAAAGAGTGCTTTTAGGGCGTCAAAGGAGGCTTCTACTCTGCAAGCTCATTCTCAACTTTGATTTTTTCCTTCTCTCTTGTCACGTACCTTTGGACTCGTTCTAACGCTTGCCTCTTTATTGCATCATTCATCAGGGGGTTGGCTTCAACCAGTTGGGCTGGACTCAACAGGATAGTATCAAAGAGGGCTTCAGTCTCTGATGGATTCTTTGGCCAATATCTCTTCTACTTCCTTCTTTTCAACATCTCTGAATTCAACTTTCAAACCACTACAGAGGGGAAGATATTCTGTTCTGAAAGTATCAAAACTCATTCTTCTTAGGATTGTTGTTGTGTCATTATAATAATGCCAACTTCTAAGGGTTTCAACAGTGTATGTTGTGAAAAACACTTTGTCTACCAACTTCCAGTGGGTTGCTAATTGAACAAACAGAAGATTATCAGTGCACCAAGCATCCCATGTATCTTATTGTTGAGCATCCACGAACAAATTCCAACTCTTTTCCTTCTTGTTTTCATGAACCTCTACAGACCACGACTCCTGAAGCTTCTTCACGATCTCCCACTTGATGATGTCTGGAAACTTCTCAATGAATGCCAAATCTTCCATGGATGGTCATTCTCTCTGTTTCTAATCTTCAGTTTGTTCCCAAACAGTTTGCCACCAAGATGCAAGTTTCTTCTACTTCAACAGGAAGAGGAAACAGCCCACCACATAGAGCATGCATCATGATGGTTATATGTTTCTGCCATTGTAGGATGAACTTCTTGTGGAAAGTGGCTTTGATAATGAGAAATTCCAACTCTTCAGTGGAAGAAGGAACTTTACAAACATCCATTGAATTCTCCTCTTCTTGGCAATGCCATTTCCTTCATTTTCAGCCTCTTCTAATGCTTGTTGATGGCAAGTTTCCCCGACTGCGCACCAAAAACATGGAGCCCCAAGAGGAACACCAAGGAAAAGGGAATTATCTTGCAAGAAAATATATCTTGTAACATCAAAAAGCTTTTATTTCATTCTTCTGATCATCAAAACAAAGACAACAACAAATCTTCACGTAGCATCATAGTAGATATCTCCCACGGATTTGATAGAATCAACCATAATCTTCAACATCTTCATGGAATCCATCAATAGAACAAAGAAAACAAAATAATACACCATATTTGAATGGAAATCAATCACATATTATTCATCTTCAATGTCTTCATAGTTCTCTCTCTCAATCTCTCATATATAGTTACACTGTTTGGATAGAATTGACTATCGCTGGCTCTCTCTCTCTCTCTCTCTATCAATAGTAAATCCATCAAAAATCAATCATTCAGACCTAAAAAACAACAAAAATCAGTAAAAATTCAGTCTTTTTCCACTCTCAACAAAAGTATAGCTTGATGATAGAAACGAGGGTTTTTAGCTAGTTCACATTTAAGCATATAATCCTAAACCTAGAAGACGCCATCACAGAGGAGCCAACCGTAAAATAACTCGTAGACTAGTGTAGTCTGCATAAGTATGGAGAGAAGGTCGGGAAGGCTGTCGATCACAGTAAGTGCACATAATTTCGGGGGAGCTTTGTTGGGGGTAAAGGCGCCTCCGCCTAGCCGCCCGTGTATTACTACACTGACAGTCACCACCACTGCACACTGCAAGTGGTGGGCGTCTGTCACCGTCACTTTATTCTTTATTCTTTTAGTGACAGTTTGAATAAAGGAAGGCCCGATCACACATTGTGACTGTTGGAGTTCCCATTTCTTGTCTCTCTCTTTCTTGCTCTTGCTCTCTCGCCATAGCTCTCGAGTGCAAGCTTCGATCCTTCTCACCTTTCAACTGGTATTAGAGCTCGGCTTCCCGACTCTTGAGCTTAGTTTGTGGCATTCTCAGCTTCCCATCGACTCCCTACTCACATTGGGTCTCCATCTTGACAGCCATATCCGACTCCTTCGAGCTCCCGTCACTCCTCGACTTCCCGAGCACCTTCCCGGCCACTTTGGGCACCCTCAGGGAATTCACACAGAGGTATACACTCTTTCCTTGCAGGGTTCTATGCTGGTCATAGGGTAAACATGGAAGGGGTAGCCATTAGTGAGCTTCCATGTGGAGTTTGAAGCTCCCCCTTTAGCTTGGCTTGATCAGGATTTGTTGAGGCTTTGTCCAAGGCTTCATTAGCCCCTTTGTGGTGGTTCTATGGTGGTCATAAGGTAAACAGGGAAGGGACAGCCATTAGTGAGCTTCCATGTGGAGTTTGAAGCTCCCCCTTCAGCTTGGCTTGATCAGGATTTGTTGAGGCTTTGCCCAAGGCTTCATTAGCTCCTTTGTGGCCCTCCCCACCAGCCCTTGCTTGACATGTGGTATAGCACCTCAGTCTGCAAGTTTGTGTTGATTGCGCCAGTTGGGCAGACCATTTCTAATCAGCATTTGAATGCTCCAATGAAGCCTGGCACACTCTTGGTAGTTCATACCCTCATTTGGGCACTCCCTATTGCCGGTTGGTATGTCTTGAGCTTTGATAAGGCTTGGAGCACTGACAGTGAGCTTCTTCTTGGCTGGAATACACAGTAGACCTGTTGTTCACAGGTCTGGGAAGACTTCTGCAGGTATATTGGAGCTCACCTATACTTCATATGATGCCCGTATGCCATGGGAACAATGCCCATTGTTGGTGGATGTAATGCTTATGGTTTGCCATCATTTTGGCACTGATTTGGGACTGAAATTTCTCAGTTTTGACAGTCATTTCATGTTGTAATAAAATCAGGCTGAAGCTATTCTAGATGCTTTGGGTTATACCTATTGGTTCCGGATTATGTCTTGGATATATGCCATGAAGTATTGATCTTTGGGGTACAATTTCGAGCTTGGATTTCATTCCGGATGCTTTTGGAAGAGCTTTGACATTACGCACTCATTGACATGGTTCATGCTTGATAGTGGTATATGCTTTGAGAGTGATGCTCCTTGGGTTTATGCACACTCATTGCCTACGAATTGATGCTCATGTCCCGGTTGATTACCCTATGCATACGTTGATCTTGAGTGCTAATTGAGGCTCTACCTTGGATGCATTTTGGATTATCTGGAGTTGTCTTGGATGTTACTTGGCTTATCAGAGTTTGGATTGGGATGTACTTGATGTCTTACATGCTTATGGATGCTACATACGGATGCTCTACCGCCTACATGTTTAGGATGTACTATTGATGTATTGTCTTGGACTTATGTCATTGGCACTGTGTCTTGCCTTGGTTTGAGCTCTTGAGCTCGTACATATGGCTATTGTGCCAGTGGGAGCATTCTTGAATGCTTATCAGACATTGACCAGGCGGTGCTTTTATGCATTGAGCAATTACATGCTATTGAGCAGTTATACAAACACTTGAGACTTTGGGATTTCTTACCCTTTGGGATGATGCATGGTTTATATGTCTTGGTTCTGCTTATGAGCCGAGTCTCAGATTTGTATCCGTCTCTTTGTGAGCTGACACCTACTTGTGTCAAGTTTTGGTAGTGGCAGGAACACTTTGCCCCGTTGATTGGAGGGTATGCCTACTCACTGGCAAATGTTTGTATGACATGTTTGGGTGTTGGATTCATGCTTATCGACTATCATATGCCTATGTTATGCCCGCATGATGCCGGCTTTGGTCTTGGCAGTATCGGATTGACTTGGAATCCGATTTTGGCACTGTTAGCTCTCATTTATTGAAATCTGTAATTTATTACAGCAAGCATATGTGTATGGACTGGCATGGAATTTTCATGCTGAAATATTTTGAAATGATGTACTTTCACTAGTACTTGGTGGGCAGTAGCTTTGGTTACACTTTTCTTGCCATTTTCTCTCGATTTTGGTGATTTTTTGGTCATTTTCTGCACTAAATAGCAAGCAGTTTTGAACTGTCTACAGTCTTCCAGCCTGCATTATGGTGAGTTCATCCACTGATCATGCTATTTTCAACATCACTAAGATGGTACAAATTACTATTATTGGAAGAGCCAGATTTGGCAGGTGTTGGTGCAGAAATTGCAGATCAAACCTTTGAGGTTGAGCGGGCATCCGCCTGCAACTATGCCAGATGAGGAATGGCTTGAGCTTGATGAGTTATGCACATCCACTATTGTATTATCTCTCACAGAACAGGTTCATTACAATGTATTTGAGGAAGAACAGAGTGCATGGCAGTTGTGGGATAAAATCAAGAATCTCTATGACAAGAAAAGTCTAGCGAGTCAGATGTATTGGTTGAAGCAGCTTATGGATTTGCGCATGAAGGAGAATGTGACTATGTCTGTTCATTTGAGCCAATTCCATGCTATACTCAAGAACTTGACTTCGCAGGACATCACTTTTGCAGAGGATGTCACTCCTCTTTTCTTGCTTGGTACTCTTAATGAGTCATGGGATGTATTCCACACTGCATTATGTGCCTCTACTACTGCCTTGAAATTATCTGATGTTGAAAGTACTCTTCTGCAAGAGAGGTTAATCGTAAGAATTTGGATGCCTCTCGTGTGTCGCATACTATGACAGTTAGAGGCAGGAATGATGGATATGGAAAGCATGGCAGTGGCAGTGGCAGTGGCCGTGGATGCGATTCTCAGAAATCTTGGTCCAAGTCCCGTGGAAAGTCACGTAGCAAATCCTGTGGCAGGAATGCAGAAAAGGGACATATTAGGCCACAATGCCATGAACTGCGCAATGAAAGGCGCAAAGATAAGGGGAAAAACAAAGTGCGGGATAAGTCTTCTGATCACAGCATAGTACCTGCAAAGCCCAGTGTTAAAATTGAAGAGATCAATGTTATGCAGCTTGAGGATATTGATGATGATTATATCCTTGCAGCTTCTTCTAGTGCTTCGCAGATGATAGAGATACACTCTATGTATGTGCAGTGTTGGCTCTTGGACTCAGGTGCGTCCTTTCATGTGACACCTTGGAGAGAGTGGTTTCATTCATACTGTACTGTTTCGGGTTCTGTGCGCTTGGGTGATGATAGCTCTCTTGATATTGTGGGCATTGGTGATGTTAGGCTGCACTTTCCTTCTGGCAGCAATTTTGTTATGCAGGATGTACGTCATGTACCTGCTTTGACATGCAGTCTCATGTCAGCTGAACAGCTTGATGATGCAAGTTATCATGTATCTTTTGGAGACTCTACATGGAAGATCACTCATGGTAGACTTGTGATTGTGAGAGGTGCAAAGGCTGGCAGCCTCTATCCCTTGATTGTATCAGCTTCTTCCCTTGATCATGTTTTGTCTGTGGGTTCTATCCCACATGTATCTCTTTGGCATTCCCATTTGGGCCATATGTCTTTGAAGGGAATGAAAATGCTTTCTAGTTTGCAGTACTTACCGCCCCTTGATTATGCATGTTTTGATTCATGTGAGCATTGTCTTTATGGTAGGCAGACTAGGTCTACACATAAAAAGTCTAATAGGCCACGCATGAGTGAGCCCTTGGCATTGGTACATTTGGATGTCTGTGGGCCCATGCCTTGTCAGTCTATGGGTGGTGCCAAGTATTTTGTTACTTTCATAGATGATTTTTCATGAAAAGTTTGGGCTTATCCCACTAAGCTGAAATTCGATGTCTTGGATGTGTTTCAGAGATGACTTGCATTGGTTGAGAACCAGTCTCGGTATAGGCTAAAATGCCTAAGGACAGATAATGGGGGTGAGTATGTCTCACGTGCTTTTGAGCAGTTATGTGATGAGAGGGGTATTAAGCATCAGTTGACCGCCCCCTATACCCTCCCCCTAGAATGGTTTGGCTGAGCAGATGAATAGAACCATCCAGGAGTGTGTACATAGTATGCTTAGCCACGCAGGCCTACCACAGAGGTTTTGGCTTGAGGCAGTTAGTACAGCTGTGCATATCATAAACAGATCACCTTCTAGTGGTTTGGATTTCCAAGTTGCCGAGGAGGTATGGACTGGAAAACTCCCTCTTATGCGCATCTCCGTGTCTTTGGATGTGAGGCATCTTGCCATGTGCCCAGGGACAAGAGAAGTAAGCTAGATTCTAAGAGTGTCAAATGCATTTTCCTTGGTTATGGGGCGCGCGCGTCGCGATCGCTGTAAACATGCTGAAAACTGCAGATTGAACTGAAAGAAGAAGAAGGAGTGATCTGGGAGATCCGTGATCAGGCGTCCTACTGCTTTACCCCCCTTTCGGAGCCAACATAGCCATCAGATTTGGGTTCCGGGGAGCAGATAAAGAGCTGATTTTTTTGATCCACGTTTTTGGTCTATGAAGGAGCTCCAGGAGAACTAATGCCTGGAGATTGCTTCCGAGTAGAGCAAAGATTCCAAGTTCTTTCAATACATATTGTTTCAATTCATTGTGATTTGTTTTTGTCGTGTTTACCACTTGGATATTCTCTATATTCTCTTCCATATTCTATCTCTACTTCCTTCTACTTCTGATCCTCGGTGGATTTGACCTTTCGACAATAACCTCTCCGACAGCACCCATTCCACGAAGTGTATTTATTAAAAGGGGGAAAAAGTGTAGTGAGGGGAAATTGTTTTAATGAAGGGTTCATTTTAAGAAATCATTAACAATGGGTAACATTTTATTAGGTAATAAACCTTAATAAGAAAACAACGATTCCCTCTTAAAATTTTAATCACAATTTATTAAGGTGAAGCAGTGCTTAAACAAAACTTGGACTGCGATTCCCAGGCTAGGGTCTCTAAATGCAAATTCATTAATTAAAAATTAATGGTGATGTGGAGCACTTTTTTACCAGTGCGTGCTTTTTTGTGACGACTGGTTCATTCTTATCATTAATTAAAGTGCCTCTGAAGCGCATGTAGCGTGTGAAAAGTGAATGAATGGTTGATTTTTATTAAAAATTGTGTGTTTAGAGCGAGTGCGCGTGAAAAAGTGGGTGAATATAATTCATTTTAGCAATTAATTGTGGTTAAGGGGCAATGAAAATGAATAAAGCTCAAAAAATAAATACTTGGTAGGGGTGTGTATGTAATAGACTGAAGGCGCACAGAGTAGTCCCCAAATGCAAGGAATCCAGTAAAAAAAAACAAACACCATTGACTGTAAAAAATAAAGCACCTTAGTGTTTCTGTGTTATTTTTATTTATTATTATGATTATTATTATTTAAAAGTTTTATTTTAGGTGTGTTTATATTGTGTATATTGTTTGGTTTGATTTGTTTGTTTTTTTGTTATTCTGTTTCTTATTCTTTTTTTTGTTTTGTTAAAAAAAATAAAACGAGATATATGATACATGAATATGTTGTGAAGTGTAAGGGTGGAATTTCAGCATTCCAATAAGTGTCAACAATGTGTTTGAATTTATCCATGATTTTTCAGTTGATTTTTGAAATTTAAAATGGATTTTCATGAGATGAAGTATTAAATTTAGGATTTTTGGCTTCAAATAATACTTTGGCCATTTATGGAAGCATTTACAATTGAGAAATTATTGGCAAAAGGGGCAATGAGATTTGTGAAATTTTTTGGAAATTTTTTTGGAAATATTTCTGAATTTTCACCCATTTTTAATGAATTTTACTCATTTTGCATGTATTTGTGAAAGAAGTTTTAATTTTTAATTTTTTTGCAATTTATTTTCTTGAATTTACACTTTAAAAAAATATTTCAAATGATTTTAGCAATGTTGGAATTTTTAAAGGATTTTTTTTGCAATTTTTTTTGGATTTTAAATGAATTTTAATGATTTTTTGAAGTTTTTTGGTGTTTTAGGTGTATTTTTATGTGTTTTTTATATATTTTTCGGGTTTAAAAATAAAAGGCGGTACGTGAACTGCGTGTGGACAACAAAGGATGACTGCGTGTGAATGGCTGACTGCAACTCCACCGTAGGGACAAACCGGGAGCGCGTCCTCGCGCGTGAATGCATGCTAGCACACCCATACACCGAGAGCGGGCGCACGACGTGGGAACAGGAGAGGGAGAAGGGGCAGAAATGGGGGCTTTAAGTGAGGAACCTAACTGAATTAGGGGAACTGAGTATGTTAAGTTAATGAGGGTAGCGTAGTCTGTTAAATCAATTAGGTTAGATTAGACTATGAAATCAAATAGGTTAGTTTAGTCTGTGAAGTTAAATAGGTTAGTTTAGTCTGTTAAGTTGATTAGGTGAGGTTAGGTTGTTAAGTTGATTAGGTTAGTTGAAGTAAACGAAGTTATGTTAGTTAATTAGGTTAGTGTAAGTAAATTAAATTATGTTAGTTAAGTAGGACTAACCAGGGGGTGGAAGGGGGGACGGTCGGCGACGGTGTGGGAGGAGGAGGAGGAGGAGAGGACGACGCTGGCCCGCAGCGACAGGGGTTTTTTGTGCTGGTGTGTTATTGTTGTTGTTTTTTTTTTTGTGTCTTGGTTTGGTTGTGTTTGTTTTTTGTTGTTTTTTTTGTTTTGTTTTTGTTTTTGTTTTTTATTTTTTGTTTTTTTGGTAAATTTATTTATGTTGTGGTGTTTTAATTGTTTAATTTTAATTTTAATTTTTAATTTATTATTTTTTGAGTTTTTATTTTTTTGTTTGTATGTTCATTATGGTTAGGAAAAAATGAGCGCACCCCCGTCCTGTGTACATGCACGGGGCGGGGGCAAAGAAAATTGCATTGGCGGGATCAGACGGGGCGGGGACGGTGATACGTGAACCATAGACGCCACGGGGGCGTCTCGAGGCACGTAAAATAAAAAACAGACGCGTTCACGCACGACACGAGAAACACGGCCACACGACAAAAATGAAGAAAAATTAATAAAACCCAAACCGTATGTCGGATCGAAAATCCATAAAAATAAAAAATGTGTGAAAAGATGAGAAAAAAATAATGGAAAAATGCGGCACAGGTTCCGGGGAAAAATCAGGGTGTTTACATGGGAAAAACACAAAAAACAGACCCGAAAACACATACGTGTATTCATATCAAAAAATCCACGAGTCGAAATGAAGTGCAAAAAAAAGGAAAAATGTGCAAAATAAGGTGTCCAACAAGCCTATCACAAAAAAACACAGTTCCGATTGAGATATGATGCGTTCACATGGAAAAAACCCCAAAAACAGATCTGAAAATAGACTTGGAAATGAATAGGAAAGGATCTGTACACCGGAATAGAGGACAATAAAAAGGAAAAATGTCCGGAAGAAAAGGATTTACAGGATTGGCACATCAAAACTCAGTTTGGGGGAAATTAGGAGGGGTTCACATGGGAAAAACACAAAAACACACCTGAAAACACTCGAAAAAACTAATAACTAAAAATCCGGCAGTGGGAAGAGGAGGGAGGAAAAATGAAAAAGTGGGCGAAAGGTGGGCAGGACACAATTGTAAAGTTAAACTGAAATTTTGATGAAAGCAGGGTAGGTTCACATGGAAAAATGTGAAAGATAGGCACGAAAAGGGCCCGAAAACTCGTAAAAATTAATAACAGATCAACCGTATATCGGAATGACACAAAGTAAAAAGGAAAAATGTCAGGGGGAATGGGTAGGATAGGATTGGCATATCAGATCAGGGTTTCGAAGCAATAAGGTCGTATTCATATGAAAAATCGTCCAATTTACAGGAATTGCTTCAAAAATTAATAACTTTAGAATTGTCTGTCGGAACAGGGGTTAGTAAAGAGGAAAAATGGGCAATTCGAAGGGATGAACACGACTGTAAGGTTGGATGTGATTCTCAGTGAACCTAGGATACGTTCGCATGGAAAAATCACAAAATAAAGGATAAAGGCAATCGATCAAGAAACAGCTCCAGGGACATAGTGAAATAGAACGAAGGAGTGGGGAAGGGGCCCCATCAGGATAAAATGAAGTCATGGCGTAGATGCATGATCATAGCAGGGTATATGCATGGGGGTATGTAACATAGACGCGTAGGGACGCGTCCCCACACTTAAAACCTTAGTAGGAAGGGTAAACAGAACATCAAGGACCGAATACTACACATCAAACCAACCACGAATGTCCCCACACTTAAGACATGACCGTCATTGAGAAACAGAAGGTGTAGGGTTAGAAAAACTTGGCCCAAATTGCCGAGGAGGAATGCCAACTATCGAGGTTGCATCTTGTATCATTGTCGGCTGCAAGAGGTACTAAGGTGTCTTCACAACACACGTCCTTCGTGGCAGGGACCATGCGGCAGTACCCAGTGAGATATCTGTTGAAGGAATCGCAGGAATATTCGTCAATGACGAGGGATATTACACTCAACTCACGATCACGCAAATGGATTGAAAGAACAGTCACTCGCCCTTGACTAACAACACTCGAGAAATTAATGATGAAAACCCATATCTCACACCCGATTTAGGAATTAACAAAGGAATGGTGCAGAAGGAGTATGCGAGGGTGCACAATTAATGGTGCATCAGTGCGTCCAAGCCCTCTGGCATAAGTGCAAGGAGAAAGGCCAGGGAGCCTTACAGTGCAGTGTACAGAACAGAGTGACGTGTCCTGTGCTGATGGCAGAGACACATCCCGTGGGTGCATAGGGAAATAGAAATGTACCTGACTCCAATGGTCGTAATGTTCCTCAATCCTCACCTCTCAATAATTGATTGAAGAAATGCCAATCACACTCAGTCCACCCTCTGTCTCACGCTCTGATAGATACAAAGGGCATCCTATCCTGAAACCCATTGATGTAATCCTCACTGTCACTTGTGTAGAGATTGTATGCCTTGTGCGCATTTGATGGTGCAACAGTGCATCCCACCCTGTGCCAGCATACAGTGCAAGAAGGAAGGCTAGGGAGCCTTATGGTGTAGTGCACAAGAACAGATCGTGCGTTGTGCATTGAGAGGCCCATCCCATGCGTGCAACACTCCGTTCACACACCTCACCTCTCATTTGATTCGAAGGGAAAGACTGGTCGCTCAGCCCACCCTCTGTCTCACTCTCTGATAGATACAGAGAGCAGCCCATTCTCACGTCCCCATCCTGTTAGGATGAAAGCTCGCATCACTCAAGGGGTTGGTGATGAAGATCATGTCGGCTATTGTTATCATCAGGATCTTGAAGACGAGGCATACCTAGGGAGGCAGCCAACAAATCTCATACTTCAATGACTTGTAAGAGGAGTCGTCTGTTAAGAAGGAGAGACGGACTGATATTGCAGAGACAATGCACCAAGGGAGGTGGCTTCTAATTACTTGCTGAAAAGGTGCAGCTAGTGAGTCAGCTATCCTGAACTGCGAGGCGTTACCACCTTTTCCACAGTCAACTTCTCGCCCAAGGGTGCTTCCACCTTTTCTTGGAAAGAGGCCTGTTATGATAGGGAATTTCTTCCTTTTCTCCCATAACAGTTTCATTTGTTTTGTTTTTTTTTCTTTTCTTTTGTTTGTTTGTTTGTTTGGTTTTTTTTTTCCGTGAAGAAAGAGATTGGTAGAAATACCATGTGTCAGGACAAACCTCGCCACCGTTGCTGAATCAAACAAGAAGAGAACAAGGTAGGATTGAGATGTTTCTGTTAGGGATTAGCAGAACGAGACCGCCTCATGAGGAGAATCCTAAGGGCTATCAGAAGCACGATGAGAAGGACAGTGCAATGCCCAAAAGGGAAAGGGTAGGTCGATTGTGATTATCAAGATCCCTAGGGAGGGAAGTACTTTTTCAGACGATAGCCATTAATCAGGAAGGGATCATCAAAGGCATCAACTGTCTGCACCTAAATAGAGCCGCTAGGATTGACATCAAGTACCTTGTATGGGCCCATCCACCGTTGTTGAAGCTTGCCAAATCTCAAATCATAGGCTAGGACAAGATCACCTTCTTTGAACTCCTTGTGCTTGATGAAACTATCATAATAGGCTTTGCGTCACGCCTGAGTGGTTTCCATGCATTGTAGGGCCATCCGCCGTATCTCATCCAAGCATTCCAAGTGTAGGAGGTGGCGTTGTAGTGACTCATCATCTCCCAAGCGTTCTTTAACTGCCACTCGCAAAGAGGGCAATTCCAGTTCAACAGGGAAGACGACTTCTGTACCATAAACTAACTGGAAAGGGGTCTGTCCTATTGCTGCCTTATGGGAGGTTCTGTATGCCTAGAGGGCCTCTGTAAGTTGATCGTCCCAGTCGCGATGATGTGCAGCAATCATTCTTGTCAAAATCGAGCAAAGGATGCGATTGGTGACTTCAACTTGACCATTGGCTTTGGGGTAATAGGGAGTAGACTTGTGATGGCGGATCTTATATAGCTCAGTCAGCTCCTCCATAATTTTGTTGAGGAAATGAGTACCTCTGTCACTTACTAGCTCGAGGGGACTGCCAAAACGGGTGATAATATTCTCATACATGAACAGGCCTACGTTGTTACCATTGTCCCATTTCAGAGCTTTAGCTTCACACCACTTTGTGACATAATCCGTACACACTAGGATGTATCTATTCTGCTTCCGTCTGTTAGGTAGATCAATGGGACCCACGAAATCAATCCCCCATTTCTCGAACTGCTTTAGGGAAAGAATGGGTTGCAGTGGCATGGCACTTGTTTTGGTGGGTTTCCCCATTCACTGACAAGCATCACATCTCTTGCAATAATCATATGCATCCTTATGGAGGGTCAGCCACCACCAGTATCCTGCTAACATAGCCTTTCTGGCTGTCGCTTCCCTTGCGAAGTGTCCACCACATGGTTTGTCATGGCATGCTTTCAATACTATGCCGATTTCATCCCCTGCAACACATCTTTGCAAAACTTCATCTTTGCCTCTCTTGTACAGTGCACCGCCTAGCAAAGTGTAGGGGGTTGATTCTAACAGAAGCTTCTTCTTCTCACGGCTTGAAATGCCAGGAGGATACTGTTGAGTTGCCACGAGGTTGGCTATGTCTGCATACCAGGGAGCAATTGTCTCAACTAGAAACAAAGAAGCATCAAGAAGGTCTGGATCATCCTATTCTTCTTTTGCAGTTTGAGGGATCCGTGATAGATGATCGGCTAGGATATGGGAACCGCCAGGCTTAGTGACCACTTCAAAATCAAACTCCTGGAACAAGAGCAACCATCTCATCAGTCGTCCTTTAACATTTGCTTTGTTCATCAGGAAGGACAGGGCTTCATGATCCACATAGAACTTGAAATGCGTTGACAGTAGATAGTGTCGAAACTTCTCTAGTGCAAACATCATTGCCAAATACTCAAGCTGTGTCACTGTGTAGTTCCATTCCCTATCAGTGACCTTTCAGCTTGCATAATAAATTAGTTGATCTAATTTAGAGGGGCCCTTTTGACATATGACAACACCTAGCCCTTCCAGCTGATGCATCTGTGTACACATGGAACTCCTTTGTCCAGTCAAGAGATTGTAAAATAGGTGCTTGGATCAGGCACTGTTTTAGGGTATTAAAGGCCTCTTCACAGTCATCAGTCCAAAGAAAATCCGCATCTTTCCTTAGGATATTGTACGGAGGGGTTGCCTTGGTTGCAAAATGTGCAATAAATCTTCTGCTGTAGCCCACATGGCCAAGAAATCCTCTCAATTGCTTGAGGTTTGTTGGTGCTGTCAAGGCAGGAATCTTTTCAATCTTTGCAGGGTCTGTTGCAATCCCTTGTGCCGAGACAATATGGCTCAAAATAACTCTTGAGAGACGCCAAAGACACATTTATCGGGGTTGAGAGAAATCCCATACTCTCGGCATCTGTCAAACATTGCTCTAGGTGTCCCCAGTGCTCACGGATCAAACTATAGACACAAAAGTCATCAAGATACACCTCAATGAAATCATGCAGATGATTCTGGAAGGTAGCCATCATTACTCGTTGGAAGGTGGTAGGAGCATTACAGAGCCCAAATGGCATCACTCTATAGGCATAGATCCCCCATTATGTGGTGAAGGTTGCTTAAAATTTCGGGTCTGTTTTTGTGTTTTTCCCACGTGAACACCCTGATTTTGCCTCGGAACCCGTGTCACATTTTTCTATTATTTTTTTCTCGTCTTTTGACACATTTTTCATTTTTATGGATTTTCGATCCGACATATGGTTTGGGTTTTATTAAATTTTCTTCCTTTTTGTCGTGTGGCCGTGTTTCTCGTGTCGCGCATGAACACGTCTGTTTTTTATTTTACGCGCCTCGGGATGCCCCCGTGGCATCTATGGTTCGCGTATCGCCGTCCCTGCCCCGTCTGATTTTGCCAATGCAATTTTTTTTGCCCCCGCCCCGCGCATGTACACAGGACGGGGGTGTGCTCATTTTTTCCTAACCATAATGAACATACAAACAAAAAAATAAAAACTCAAAAAATCAAAAAATAATAAATAATAAATAAAAAATTAAAATTAAACAATTAAAAAACCACAACATAAATAAATTTACAAAAAAAAACAAAACAAAAAAAACAACAAAAAACAAACACAACCAAACCAAGACACAAAAAAAAAACAACACACCAGCACAAAAAACCCCTGTCGCCACGGGCCAGCGTCGTCCTCTCCTCCTCCTCCTCCTCCCACACCGTTGCCGACTGTCCCCCCTTCCACCCCCTGGTTAGTCCTACTTAACTAACATAATTTAATTTCAAGAGAGTAGTATCCTCGTCTGATGTTCCACTAGAACCAGTGTCCTCCTTTTGAATAGATGACTCATTTGTCTATTGAGGTTGCTGGAAGGGTATCAGAGCTTTATTTGCTTCTGTGTGAGTGGTAATTTCTTCTGGACTTAGAGATTCATCTTCAGAGGATGCGTCCAGGAATGTCACATAACACGAACCTTCTAGAGGTCGTGGCTCTGAGGGCTTTGGCTTCTGTTGACAAGGGGCATCATCATCATCCTTTCTCTGGACTAAACGGTCAGGGCGACAAGAGCCATCAATGAACTTAATTTTTATGCTTTTAATCCATTGCTTATACAAATTCTGCATACTTTGTGGTCAATTATCCAACCCAAATGGAACTATGGTTATTCCATCCCGTACCCTGAGATTTTCGGCCTCTAAGGTCTCTGTAGGGACATCAACAAGATCATCTGCTATTAGAGGAAATTCTTCATCTACACTTTCATAACTTGCTTCGTTTTCTTCCTCATCATTTTCATTCTCTTCCTTTGGAGGCTCTATCTTTGCTTTTGTAGAGGCTCTGTAGGAGAAGAACAGATCTTCTGCCTCTGCATTTGCTTCTGCTTCTGTTACAGCTTCTGACTCAGTATCTGGCTCTGTGTGCCTGTTACTGTCTTTGTGACTATCTCTGTATCTACTCTATCTCTGTTCTGCATCTACTCTGTCTCTGTATCTGTTACTGCTCTGTATCTATTTTGTCTCTGTTCTATCTCTGCGACTGTCATGTAACAAGGAGAACAATATATCCATGCTTCTATTTCATTGTCAGAGGTGATTTCAGAAGTTAATTCTAGTTAAGGCAGGAGGTATTCTCCCATGGACAAGGACTTTGCTTCCCTTGGCAGTTGGCTTACAGTGCCCACTGTTAGGGACCGTGCCTCTGTTTTCTTAGGAAAGATATGCTTAACAACCTCTTCATCTCTTGATGTACCATCTGTTACCTCGTTGGAGGAGTCAGTGATGACTTCAATGGATGTGGATCCATTGCCTTTTTGCGATCCATATAGCTATAACACCACTTTGTTGAGTCCTCTGCCTAGGGTTAGGGTTCCTTTGAACCAGTCCGTCCTGGCTCTTGCTTCAAAAAGCCAAGGTCTTCCCAACAACAGAGGGTATGAGGTCCCACAAGAATTTGGTTTAACCACCAAATATGTCAGCCAATAGTCTCTCCCTGCAAGGGTTGTTTTGACGTATGGAAGGATGCCCAACGATTTGATTCTGCTTTGGTCCGCCAATCTGATAAGCCGCTATGTAGGTTGAATTCCTTGTAACCCTAAGTCCTTCATTGTCACATCCTTCATTATATTTACTGATGAACCTCCATCAATCAATGCATCTGAGATAAAGCATCCTTCTATCCATACACTAATTTCTGGGGTTCCAGGATCTAGGAAGGCATTAGCCACATCGACTTCCTTTACAGGCTCCGGGGCCTTATTGGTCTTGGTCGCTGTTGAAGGAGCAATCCTTAATCCACGTCTTCTTGTCAAGATGCTTTTGAATTTCTTTCGGCAGCTAGGAGATAGCATCAATAACTGCCGAAATGTTAAGTTTGGTTACAAAGTGTCTAGGTCTTTTACCAAATCATAATCTTTGATAGGATCCATAGGCTTCTCCAACCTGCTGGGGAATGTGGCTACACCCATCTTCATCTTTCCTTTTTCTTCTAGTAATTGCAGCATCGGCACTTTCTCTGTTTCTGGAGGTGCTTCTGTATCATCTATCTCCTGGGCCTCTGGTCTTGTCTTTGGGACTGTCTTTGTGACTCTCTGTGGCACTACAGTGCTCTGTACTGCACTGTTCTGTCCTGTACTGCTCTATCCCTCTATTGGCAGGTTGAACTTCACAATCTTGGAAGGAGAGCTATTTTCGTTTTGAACAATTGGTTCCTTCTTCTTTGCACGCGTGACAGCGGCAACTTCCAACTCTACCAAATTGGAGGCAGGCTCTTGTACCTTCTATTGGCTATCAGTGGCATTGGCCTTTACAAGAGCTAGACTTGGACAATCCTTTGTAGTGTGGCCTTCACCTTTGCATCGGCTGCATAAGGGCTTGTAATCCACATATCTTCTAGGATTTGGACAATTCGGGGAGATATGACCCTTTTCTCCACACTTGTAACATTCCATCTCTGATCTCTGACCACCGCCAGTCTTTCGTCCTCTGTAACTTTGAGAGGGAAACCTCCTTGGACCAAAATTAGGACCAAATTCCCTAGGCTTTGGTCCAATATCCTGTGTTGTCATTTTGGATTCCAACAAGTTGAATCTTGCATTTTCATCCTTCTATCTTCGTTCATACATCTCTTTCAGAGAGCAAATATCCTCTGTATGATTCTTCCACAAACAATAGGAATAGAAGGCTCCATGAATGGTTTGTTTTGGGTACATTTAGTGGCTAAATGTCCTACTTGATGACACTTTCCGCACCATGTATTAGAGTGCATCACATCTCTTCCAGCTCCTATAGGAGTGGATATATTGGTGGTACTCACCTTCAGTGTCATCTGTAGCTGCTCTGTAATCACATCCAAAAGCTCTTTCTTGATATATTGGCAGTATTCACCTTCAGTGTATGTTCATCTAATACAAACCCTAAAAGAAGAAATGTACTGCAAGAAAATACTTCTTGATCAGGCTATAGGAGTCCTCGCCTTGTAGGAGCTCCTAGTTGCGTTGTCTTTAGTTGGTAAGTAGTTCAGACTATCATTTAGGGCAACCTATTTGATAGGTTTTTCTGGTTTGGCTGTGTTGGAGCAGCTGGTTAGTGATTCACTTTGGATCTTCTATTAGATGATGCTAGGCCTACTCCTTGTGGATGTCATGCCTTGGTTCTGTCCAGGGGGAGGGGGAGTATTGTGCTGAGTTTTATTATATAATTGTTTTGTATCAGTTTGATGCTTCTTTGGTTGTTTATGTGTAGATATGTTTGTGGATTCGACGGGCTGAGTTGCCCTATCCCGTGGTCGCCAATGAGAGCGGAATTTAGGTGACGGAAAGTGCTTAAAAATAGCTAAAAATTATGAATATCAAAGGAAAAATATTCAATGTCAAAGGCGGCAGCTCGATCTAGGACGATTTTAAGCGTCAAAGTGCTTTAAAGGCGCCCGAGCGACACTTGTTGATTTTTCATAATTTTTCAGACAATCGTGTGGGTTGACAAGAGCTAGTGGCCAATGCAGGATGCTAACCCGGACGCCCAGGATTTTTCAGAGCTCGATTCCGAGTCCGGACGGGGAAATGGCCAAGCAACCGGTCAAGATGCGAAGGGGTGGACAAAATTTGGCCCAAATGAGTAAGTGACTCTTGGGAGCCCAAGATTAAAAAGTCACATGAAATGTTAGATGCAAATCGTGGAGAGAGAGAGATGGAGAAGTCGTGATCAACATGGCACCGAAAATTGCGCCCCATTGTTAATCAATGGAGATGGCAGTCTGCAAACAACCCCCCACAATGATTATGGGGCTTCATTTCCCTCTGAACCCTGACTCTATCGCCGCCCTTCGCTCGCGCAATGATGCCCTCTTTGAAGATCTCTGATTTCAGTCTTTCTCTCTCCTCCCTCTCTCTCTTCTAAAGGCAAGTTCATGTGGGGAGAAGAAGGAAGAAGAAAGAATGGTGGAGGCTTGTCCGGCATGGATCGGATTGCTCCGCGGGCTGGAGATGGTGATTGGTGATTGTGCTGGACATGAAGTGCTGCTGATTTCCAATTTTGCAGCCATGGACATGAAACCCGAAACACACAAATAAGCGGTAATTTAAAATTTTCAAAGGAAATTTGAGATTCTATAGCTTTTGATTGATGAAATGTTGTTCATGTGGCATAAAAATTGTTCATGTTGCTGTTTTCTATGAGTTCTTGCTGGTCATAATCAAAAAATCAGAAAAATATGCATCTTGTGGTTCATAATAATACATTAAAACACGTAAAACATGAAAAATCAAGGGAAAATGATGGTTTTTTTGCATAAAAATGGGGAAGTAAATAGGAACATCAACTATTTAAACGGGGAAGGGTAGGGGAGTTGAAATATGTCTAAATGCCGTGTGAGATGATGGGAAAGTTGCTGATTTCTATGCATAGCATTTTAGGACGGATAATAATTATTCCACACAAAATAACTAAGTCTAAAACATGATTAAAACCTAATATGAAAGTACCATAACATACATGTGATCATTAAGTGTGAACCCTCTAGGAAAGAAGAGGTGGCACAATAAATATGCCATAACCAAGGATGGACTACATGGATGTAGTCTAGCTATAGAATCACTGGCGTATCCTTATGTTGGTCACCTAACATGCCAATGAATAATGTCATGCCATATCACCATGGCATGTAGTGGATGCTAGCTCATTTAGAGCTCGGTATCTCAATACTCCTCCTTAATCAATCATCGATTAATATATGTCTCTAATTGTAGATTATCAAGGTTGATCAATTCCACTGATAGAGAGTTGAATTCTTGATGATAGCATTTAATAAGGGTTGTTATAGCCTCCAATACTTTGGTGCAAACTTTGTTCTTAAAAAATAACTAGAAATTTGAAGCAATTGTTATAAAAAGTATAATATCCCTTTTCAAGAGTGTGAAATGTCCCAAGATCCTTCCATAGATCAACAATGTTGATCAATCAATACTAAGTGGGATAAACCACCTCTTATATCCTCGAAGTGATTTAGCACAAAATCCCCATGATTAGGGGTACAATAGTCCAAGATTTTATAAAGATAAGATGATACCCTACTATAATGATTGTCAAAGGGAGAAGAAATATCATCAAATATTGAAGAAATTATGAAATCTTCATTGAAGCTTCAAGTATTTGGAGAAGAAGTTTGCTAAAGTGATTAGAGAACAAAAGCCCCTTGAAATGAGCAAGATTAAGCCACAATTTCAAAGAATTCCTATGCTTCCCTATTATGGAAACCATGGAAGAAGGATGATCAAGCTTTGATGATAAAGGAAGAGGGCAAAGCTTTGAGGAAAGTTCAAAGACGTCTTAAAGCTTGAGAGAGAAATCATGAGATGAAGTACCTAATTATTGTCTTGAATCTCAGCAAAAAAGAGAGAGATATCTTCTAACCTAGTGAACTTGAAAGAGGCTCATATCTTATTGATCTTTCATCAAAGAGTGATGAGACCATGGGATTGAGTCCATAGAAGCAAGATGATTGTTAGTTATTCAGATTTGCTTGCTCATATTTTGCACTACAAAATACATTGATCTCAGTTGCCTTACCACGTGGTTATGCTAGTTTAATAGTAAGCAATATGGTGCTCTCGTGGCTCCTATAGAGGAGAGGAATCAACCTTTGATATCATGAAAAGAGTTCAAGCTATGAGAAGAAGATTAGGTCCAAGAAATCTCCACGGGAGCTTTAGCCTTATGAAGAAGGTGAAGTAAAACCCTAACTCTCTAAAGAAGAGGCTCTTTAGTTGTTTCTCACTCTAGTCCCTTTTCTTTTTTTGACACAAGGATCTCCAAAAATGGCTTTAGTTTAGTGATTACGTACTAGATTAGTGAGAGTTGTTTTTAAAGTCAATTTTAGAGCACAAAAGTGGCCCTTGAGTTTTAAAAAAGATGTTTTTGGTGAAAAATGGAACAATCATAAATCAAGGAACTACGAGTTTTCTAGATGCATTTCGATGCCATGAATCTAATGCAAGTGTCAGTTCGTTGATCTGAGTCCATTAATGGCCACAAGGTTTGGCATTATGAAGTAGTGCTAGATCCAAAATCCAAAAAGTAGGTGATGGAAGCCAAGGTAATAGATTTCAATGCAAGAAGCCACATGTCTAGTCGAATCACAAATTTGAGGTCGTTTGCCTGTGTGTCCAACCCAAAACGGGGATTTTATTTTTGCGGGCTTTCATTTTTGTTCTTTTCTAATCAATCTCTTTTTTTCGAGCTTTTTCGTGCAACATATCCATTCTACATATAAATATCTCTTTGCAGCATACCCCACATGGAAATATCTCATGTCATGTGTGGTTTGCATGTATACATTCATAGCAGGATTACTAATTCACAGTCATACTACCTGTGGGCATAAAGTGACACAAAACGAAAATAGAAATTATTCACTCTTACTTAAGGAGTACGACACATTGCATTTACATGAACACGCATCAAGAAAACAAAACCAATGGAAAACTAGTAAAATATATTTGTGTCAAATAGTCGCAAGGTACACTCTCCTAAAAACAAATCAAAGATCCCAATGCATGTAATCTCTTAGACAAAATCGGGCATAATCACATGACAAAGTGTATAATAAACATATAAAAGTAGTAACAAAATGAAATGTCTAGAGTCTCTCGAAAAAAAGACAGACTCTCTCTCTCAGCATGGTACCGGTCCACACACTATGGTGGACAAACACTCCCCATAGAGCACATCATCTATTTCTAGACACATGCAATGTCTCATCTCCTTTGCATTGGCCTGCACCAAACCACCACACCCCGCAAACACATCCAAAACATAGTCGTAGCTCTTCGTAAATGTAGCTAGTAACCACCTAACCATATCACCAATCACATATCACCAATCAAGATACAGAATCTTTGCGGCCATGCAAGTAGAAACAATGAAAATACCATACAAGGTAACCTGAGAGCAAAAACATGCAAGACTACTTACCGATAGAAAAGATGAGACCTCTCTACTCCACCTCTGATCATGACACCATCAACGTCCATGGGAAAGACACAATCATCCATCATGTAGCTACGATATGCTGGAAACAATCTCTCTGAAATCTTCTCCCCAGCCTCTCTATCGTAGCAAGGCACAACATGACCAGCACGATGCCAAAGACACACAGTAAGATCAAGTACCTATTCACAAGTGGAAATAGAATAAGTGATCCATGTTTTTATTTAAAGCATGTAACAAAAAATTTATTTAGAACATACAACCATACGTTCAACGTATCCAACTTTGTTATCTTACCACCTCTCTAGTAACGGGATGTCGATAAGCCTTGGAGTCACACATGAGTGTCCAAGTGCGGTGAAGCACAAGGCCCACTCTTGCCGCATCTGTAATAAACTCACCTATATGCTCTGCTAAGCACATAGTGACTAAGAATCCCTGGTCGGCCAAATACTCATGAGCAAGGTCCATACAACCCATAACTAGACCCTTTGAGAACGTATTCCACTTGGGAATAGTCATGCCCTCTACAAACAACATTGGCATTATGATATATGAGAAGTGAGTTTGATGTAAACCTTGTGTGATAGAAAGCATAACTTACCCAATGGGATGGGACCTAGAGCATCCACAAGCAAGCTTGTCAGAAAATTCGCAAATATCAATCGAGCCACCTCTTGACATGGAACTCCATCTTTGCTATAAAGATGCATCTTTTGTGTTGCAAAAAACTTGTTGATGCTATACACAAAACAACATAGTCATTAATGCAAAGTAAACGATGATGCAATGCTATATGCAACATGTAAATTGATGTTCTTGCAATATGTAGTTGTCATGTCTACCTATCAAGGGCAAATCTATCAATTTGGGTCACATCCACTAATAGAGCATCGACATATGTTTGATACTGGAACCCTGCAACAATTATTTCAAAGTAATTTATTTTTAATAATCATACATGACTATCTTCATGGGCAACCAATAAAGCACATGAATTTCAAGTTAATATAAGACTTCTCACCTACTAAACGGGTCATAGGTCGCCTCTCCCAATTCTCTCGACCAAGAGATGAATCTGCAACAAAGGAGGTGGTGGGCGCCATAGAGGACTCTGGCACATTTTTTCTCCCTGGATTACCTTGAGTACCTTGGGTGGCATGTGTAGCATCCTTGCTAGCTTCACTAGCCTGAGTACTTCCTTCTGCACCTTTGGTATCCTTGGTTGCTTGCTCCTCTATAGTGGTGGGTGCGGTAAGCGGTTCATGAGTATCAACTTCCTCCTTGAATCCTACATAGTATCATTCACCCTTAGATTCCCATGCATGAGCACAAAAACTATTGCTACAAAAGTGACGAGATGTTTACATAGATTGAAGTACTTACTCTCATGGAGATCTTTCTCTTGCTTAGGGATAACCCCCACTCTTGTGAATTGCGGAGCTGGATCCAGCCTCTTCTCTTCTACACATTGTAGTATCCACCTGCAACATTATTGCCAATTACGCAAGCAAATGCATGCAATCTAATATGAAAATTAGACACACAATCTCCTTTATATAAGACAATAGTATTATAATAATAAACAAACCACCCAACCTCGAGCTTTCACGTGGAGCTTAGAATAGAAAAATCAATAACATAAATAGGCTTTCAAGTGCCATTATATCTACTACATTTAAGATGAAGAGTTTGCAAAAAAATAGTTTTAATGCTAACCTATAAATCACACGTTTGACTGAAAACGTAAGCTTTGGCATCTTCTCTGCAACATCTGAAGATTTCACTCCATCCAAGAGGTGTACAAAATCCTACACAAGTTTCACAAGCGCTTAACATTAGCACATATACATTTTAAGAAAGAACTTAAGAAAGCAATATGAATGCACTGCATTGAGTCAACCTGCATGACATGATTCTTCATGTTAAGCTTAAAGAACTCCTCAAATGAATCTGGTAGCTGTGGACCTTCTACTTGTATCCTTTCAATCTGAAGTAGTGCTTCTGAATGCAAGTGAGCCCAATATGTCTCTTTCTTCATGTAAACCCGAAAGAGCTTATAATCACCAAAATGCGGGTATTGGGGGTCTTTGGCCTTTGTGAGACTCATAATATGCAACAATATTTTTTTCCTGTGATGCACAACAATATACGCAAATAGAAAGCATCGAAGAAAAAAGCATCACATACACACACCTTGCGTTATATATACAAATTACCTTTCCGCAGGGATTTTTGAGCTTGTGAGACAATACAACTTGTCTCTTGTGATCTTGAGCATGCTTGCATCATCCCACTTTAGCCCAAATAACAACTTAAAGAACTCATCACCATTTTGGGGATTAGCAATGGATAGGTACTTGTAACCCCTATCCTTAAGGCGCTCCTCTTCCACCCTTGTAGCCTTCTCCAAACATTTCTTCCTCTCTACCTCATCTAGACCAAGAGCCTCAAGCTTCGCAGTTTCTTTTGAGATGAAGACATGAAATTCATCCTATCATTCCAAAAAAAAAACTAAATTAGAGATAGAAAAGCACATCTCATACAAGTGAGCCATAGATAGAAAATCACCTTCCATACAAGCTGAGATATTAAACCGCAAGGAGAGTTATACCATGGAGCAACACCATGATAATACCTTGCCTCTATACTCATCTCAACCTTAGCCCACTTCCTCATGGCTGGACTCAATCTATCTAGAATGGAGTCTTTGTTTGCAATACCAAACTTTTGAAAGATATACACCTCAAGCGCAATATTTGGAGTAACATGAGCTCTGGAAATACTATTGAAAACTAACAAAAGCATAATATGAGAATGTAAGTGTAACATATTACAAAGAGGAGCATAGTTAAAGGAAGAAGACTTACGCGTTGGTGGTGTCTAGTGCGAGTAGTAGCTCTGCTTCCTTCGCCTTTGGCACCTCAATGAATTGGCACCATACACTAACATGGTAGTGAGCACAGTTGGAGTACTCTGTAATTGAAAACCAACTAACATAAGAATGGGATACAAACATTCAATACTTGCATGTATAGTGGACAACTTACTTTCTTTGATGCGTTTCCACCACGTTTTAAGCCTATGGTTTCCATCCCAAACCAAGAACTTTTTACCCTTAAGGTCTTGCCACTCTCTTCCAAGAGCCCTCTCAAAGTCCTCATTTCTTTGATGCCATATTGGACCCCATTCATCTAGATTGCTGGCTGTCACAGACATGGTCTCCCCTCTCGGACCTTCAACTGACACAAGGAAGTGTCCCATAGTCTCAAGATAATCAATGAGTGGAATCAAAGGAAGGAATCAACCACTGGGCATCATCCGTAGCAAATCTGACTGCCTCATGAGCCACCCATCTACAAAGAGGCACAAGAGGAGGCAACGTCCTCTTTTTTATATAAAATTGATTCAGCACGTCCTTCATCAGTCCTAGAGAGACTTGCTTGCCTAAGTTCCTTGAGTGCTTCTTTTCTTTTTCATCATCATTCTCCCCTTGATCATTATCACCACTCACCTCTTCTTTGTCATCTAGACTATCATGCTACACATTAGTCTCTGTAGGAGCAAATATTAATAAGTAACAATAAAAAATAGTAGCATTAAACCAATCATATATAATGGATAGACAATATATACATAGATAAAACAATACATAACAATGAACAAACAGTCATATGTAAATGAAATGGACATATAAGTGACTACCTGTGTGCTCCGCAACCCCGTCAATTGTATTGGAGTCCCCATCCACTTGTGCTTCGTCATCAATGTAGACACATCTTTTTGGACCACGTCCTTTCTTTGTTGAAGGAGTGTCCACTGATCTCAAACGTGATGATGCTTCTTGCTCTAAGATCCGCCCAGGAACACATCCTGAACGTAGCTTCATACAAACCTCACGGCTACTATGAGGTGACACACATTTCTTTCTCTTTCTAAGCACTCTTTAAGGTGCCATAACTTTCTTTGCACTTGCAAATAGATACACAATAAACCTCTTTAAGATTAACAACACAATCAATCTCTTTAAGATTAGCAACACAATCAATCTCTTTAAGGTTAAAGATTAACAACACAATCAATCTCTTTAAGGTTAATAACACAATCAACCTCTTTAAGGTTAATAACACAATCAACCTCTTTAATACACAATCAATCTCATGATACACAATGAATCTCTTAAAGTTTGAAAATTCAATGAAAATAGGCTTGTGCATAAGCCCACCCATCATCCGCGCGGATGCGAACGATTAGGGGGCTTCAATGTCAATGAGCTGCACGATTTGTAAGGTCCACACAGAGCTGCACAACGCCACATAGATGAGCTGCACAACACGGACGACGCCAGGTGCAGCTGCACGACGCCATACGGGAGAGATGAGGTGACACAGACGATGCCACACGGGAGAGCTGAGGTGATACGGACGACGCTGAGCTGAGTTGAGGTGACACAGGAGAGCTGAGGTGACGCCATGCGGAGGTGCAAGACGTTGACGCTGACGCGGAGGTGCAAGACGCCACGCTGACGTGGAGGTGCAAGACGCTGACGCAGAGGTGCATAAGCCCACCCATCTTCCGTGCAGACGCGAACGATTGGGGGGCTTCAATCTCAACATTTGGAGTCTGTATGTAAACGATTGCGCGGACACGGAGCTGCACGATGCCACTTGGAGCTGCATACGCCACGCTAACGGACACAATCGAGCTGCACCACGAACCTCAACAATCAAGCACACGCAATCAAGCTACACCATGCTAGCACACACAATTGAGCATTTTTCTTCAAAGAGGCGTACCTCAACAAGGGCAGGAGTTACGGGGCAGGGGCTGCGGGGCGTTCAGGCTGCAGGTCTAAGGAGGGTGCAGGCTGTAGGTCTGAGGAGGGTCCAGGCTGTAGGTCAGAGTGTGTGTATGTGGGGGGGGGAGAGATTTCTTGTGTGTGTGTGTCGCGAGAGAGAGAGAGGGAGAGAAGGGAGAAAGAGTCTTTTTGCATTGGTGTGTGTGTGTGTCGCGAGAGAGAGAGAGAAGGAAAGAAGGGAAAAGGGAGAAAGAGAAGGGAGAAAGAGTATGTGTGTGTGTGTCGCGAGAGAGAGAGAAAGAAAGAAAGAAAGAAAGTTATATTAACGTCTTCTAAAGACCAAAACTGGCCTATGAGACAAACTGTGATACAACTGATGAGGTCCAGCTATCCAAAATAAAAGTGCTGAATGAAAAGCTAAAAACTGGGAACTGAAAATATGGTGCTATGAGTGTGATAAGTGTCGTGTATGTGTATGTGCGTATGTAGCTCTGGTACTCCAGATAATGGCTACAAAAGGGGAACAAATGTCGGCTGTGATAGGGGAACAACTGTCGGCTGTGATAAAGTGGTGCGATGTGTATATGTAACAGATGCAGGGAGATATACTATCCTGGGATGTAGTAGTAGTCGTCGAAGTCGCTAATAGCACGTGATCCCTCCTGGATGCAGGATGTGGTACATCGACGGTGGAGAAAGAGCAAACTGGAGATCTGAGATCCAATGTGTCGAGTGTCGTCGAATCTCAGTCTGCTGTCAATGTAGATCAAGAATCCTCTAGATCTCCTGTCGGTGTGGCTGTGGGGTCCGAAACCCACGGATCCTCGTGCGGTGTCGGGTACGCTGGTCCTCAGCCTACAGTAGTGTGAGCCCAGAGGTCTGGCTGGAGGCTGGTACAGTAGCTCTCACTCTGTCTGTCTGAAATAACTGTGTAATAGTCATTTGGGTGGGCCCCTCTCTGACTGGGACCCGATGTGTGCTCTGCTCTCTGATGTGCCATGCCTCTCCCAGAAAACGGCCAAATGATCTCTGATCCATATCAGTCATACATCCCTGAAGTGAGCTGCTCAATGTGTATCTAGATCTCAACTCTGAGTATGCCGGGCATCTGAGAACAAAATGCTCCTCACTCTCCACCTCTGATCTGCAAAGGGGGCATATCCTCTCCTCCCGTGGGATGCCACTGGCTCTGCCACTCTCAATCATAAGCTGATGTGATGATACCCTGAGCTGTCCAATAAGAACTCTCAATCGATGTGGCATATAGATCTACATATATCTCGGAATCTCTATGAATCCCTGCTCTGATATGCTCAAGAACTGTGTATAATAATGTGCCATCTTCGATGGCAGTGGCTGTGTAGGGCTGACCCATGTCCTCTGTACAGGGAGAAAGAGAGAAGGGAGAGAAGGGAGAGAGAGAGAGGGAGAGAAGAGAGAGAGAGAGACTAATAAGCTAGTTAGTCTCTCTCTCGTAAGTTACTCGTTAAATAATTAATAATTAGGTAATTACGTAATTAGGTAATTAGTTAGTCGTTAAATGATTAGGTACTTAATACAACGTAAATAAATCTTAAAATATTAATTTAATCTAATTTACAACATTATTTTGAAAAACTCATGGGGCAAGAGCTCTTAATTATGAGTGCATAGTTGGTTATTTAGTTAGATATATAGTCAGAAATGTAGTTAGATATATAGTAAGAAATGTAGTTAGATATATAGTCAGAATGATAGAGGGCAATAAAGGTGAAGGTTGGTGGGTGATTGAGTCATAAATTTTGCTTTTAATTTTTGATGATTATGCTTATTTATTATTGCTCTTAAATGTTGATGAATGACTGTGGCTCTTAAATTTTGATGAGTGTGCATATTCATTATTTAGTCATCTCTGCTTGTAGTGACAGTTGCTATAGCTTCGAGGTTATTCTAACCCTCTTGTAACTTCCTCCATGCCTCCCTTTTTTCTCTACACGGTCATCCGACGATGAACTGTTGCCTTCTCTTCATCAAATACACACTATGAGCTCTATTCAGAGTTTTCTTCTCTTCATCAAATACTAACCCACCAGAGGGCACAACATGTCGAGTTTTGCTATTTTGACATGGAGACTAGCCACCAGTGATTGCTTAGAGCACAGGGTTTCATTAAGAAATGGAGAGGTTCTTTTGAGTGAGTACCACCTATAGAATCTATTGCCTCCAACACAAAAATTCCAGGGGTTGCAAGCCGTCATAGAGAATGATGGTGGAGCAAACAACGTCACCCTGTCTCCAAGATGGGATCATCAAGGGCATGCACACTATCTGATTGATAGTACATTATCAGTCACCTACTCTATCATGCACTTAAATGACTATGTGTGCATCTCTAACAGTATTGAGTCAATAGAAGATGAGATTGACAACTACATTGATTGTACTCCTGGTTGTAGCAAATCAACTCCAGTGTGTCTTGACATACCCTCAGATAACAAGGAGGATGTTGATGAAGTAACAATTTCAATAGGTGCATGCAATGACGGAGGGATCAATAAGGATCTACATGACACAAATGTCGAGGAGGACCTATGTGTGGGCAGCCAAAGCGAGGACTTATCTTCCTATGATAACTCCATTGCAGCCTTCATTGAGGAGAAAGCTAGAACGGGTAGATTGAAAAAATTACTAGCGCTCTGTGGACCTCCACGAAGGGTGGATGAGCTCCCAATCGAGTATAATGGCACAATTTCTTTTGAGCTTCCAGCCACACATAGCAAGAAACGAATGATGGGTATGGAACAAAAATATGATGGTCACCTGTGGTCGCAGCCCTCACAAACAAATATGGCAATTGAGTGCATTGTGCGCTTGAGCTATTGTCTTGGAAGTCTTCAATGTCTCAGGATCACTTGTCCTTACTACATAACAGAGGGAAAATACAATGATGTTTTTTTCCATGGTCACTTGGATAGAACCGTGAGCATGGGTTATCCTGCAAGTGAGGGAAACTCCAAGATAACATGTCACTATTGTCAAAATGTTGCTACTTGTGCAGCCATTTGCAAATGCATGATCTATTATGTGTTGCCACTGGATCCTACAATGACACGTTTGGTGATCCATGTTGGGGAGCATGCTCACAGTGTTCAACAGGGCACAAAGAGGGCAACCCTTGACAAGGTGCAGAGGCTTGTGAGCACGGTCCTAAAGATAAAAAAGGGAGGCCCACAAAAAATACAGATGCTAGTCGCTCGACAGATGTTGTTTGAATCTTTAACAAAAGAAGACGAGTCGGAGGCGACTGAGGTGGACCTTAATCATTTTCTAGAAGAAATGATGCCACTTGTGCAGAATAAAGGGTAAGCTTGTGCATTATTATTTTCTGCTTACAATGTATGTCCTGCATTTGAAATAACCCTCTAATAAACACATAGGTTCAAAGGCATTGTTTCACAAGAGAGAGCCAAACAAGGTCAGGTGGTTGGTGATGGGTATGACAACATACTTCTTTTGCAAAAACGTTGTGTCTTCCCATTTTTCCATGGAAGTAGATTTCCGGGACAAGGTGATGCCAAGGAGAAGTGCTACTTGTTTAAAATGTCCACCAAGGGACTAGCATCAAGGGTGGACTTAGTGAATCGTATGAGGCGAATAGGGACTGGAGATTTACGACGTGCATGGGTGCACTTTGATCATACCCATAGGATTGATGGGTGGGCAACTATGTCTTGTTCAGTTTATGATCACGGGTATGTGGCAACATAATTAAAGCTTGTATTGAAATTAAATTGTTGTTAATGAACACTATACTAATGTATCAATCATGAACTAGCATGAGAGCATTACAGGTAATTGCAATATGTGAATTTAAAGAGGAGGACGGAGAGTCTCAAATCCTGTTTTGGAGAAATTTGAATTCTGTCATGGTTCAATGTGGCCATGATCCACCTGACTTTGCTGGATTTATGTCAGATGAGGCAAGTGCGAATTGGATGGCAATAAGGGCTATGTACAATGGAGGACCTCATAACATAATGGAAGGGAGGGAGTGTTCTTGTCTTTTTCATTGGGAGCAAAGTTTGCAAAAGCATACCAAGAAATTAGTCACTATGGATAAACAAATGCATCACATTGAATTGTGTGAAGCATGGAGGCTAGCAATGACAACTCAACTAGCCTCACTTCAGGCCTCTGCTATCCGAGATTGGTGGGCTCAAAATGTAAACAAGGAACACATCAAGGCTTTGGATAGATGGTTGAAATGGTGGGAGCAAAGAATTGCCCACTGGGGAGAAATTGAATCTCATGTAAGTGTGACATTTTTTCCAGCTCATTAAGATTTGTTGCACAATGTAGCAATGGGGAGAGCTACTGATTCTATTTTTGGATTTGACTCCGCAGGCTAACAAAAGTCCTTGGGAACATGCTCAAATTCCAAGCATAAACTTATTAGAAAGTGTCCATGCCAGTTGGTTAGCAGGTGAGGGTGGAAAACGAAAGATATCACTTTATGATGCATGTGTTAGTGATGTTTTGAATGCATATATTCAATTTGCAAAGAGGTTGGGCTATATCACAGGGAGGCTTATTGGATCTGGGCCTTCTACGGAGTCTTTGTTGGCTAGTGCCAACAAGAGGGAATCCCCAAATCCCACCTCTGTTGCACGTGCGTTGCAAGGTGTTGTAGCTGGAAGTCCTTTGTACGAGGATCCTATAATGCAAGGTGATAGGGAGACTGTGCAAAGAAAAAAGAAGGGAGGTGGAGCAACTGTAAGTTCTCATAGACCGGGGTACGTGATGGAGTCAAGGCAAAGGAAAATCAAGGGCAAGCCACGGAGTATATAGTTTGACAATGGAAAGATGGAAGAGATATGTATCCAAGAGGATGAGGAGATACCAATCAAGCCCTTTGCAAGTGGAGTAAGTGCACCAGATGCGGGAACATCAACCCACATAGAAGAGGTAGAAGTGGCACAGGAGGAGTGGGCTTTACGAAGGACACCACCTAACTGTGTGAGAAAGTGTTTTGGTATGGAGGGTAGAAAGAATTGCAGCAGCAAATTACAGAGTCAGCAAGTGGGGTTAGTCGCGCCATGCTTTTGGTCTGAGAGAGCCTATAAGAACAAGGCCATTGCACAATGGATATGGTTCTGTAATCATGATGTCAAGCATACAAACGCTATGCAGAAACAAGTGATAGCCTCACCAATTGTTCCATCTTTGTGGCCAGTTGATATAGGAACAAATATATCAAAGGAAGAGTGTAGCAACCTAAGACAGGCTAGTTTCAAGTTTGCGTGCTTTACAACACCACCAAGGAACGAGAAGAGCAAACCTCCTATTTCTACAGAATGTGGTTCAAGTGGGAGAAGACGCAAGTGGAGACATGGAATTTCCAAAGATGCACAAAAGAGAATAGAGGCAGCTGGTTGCATGGTTGTAACATTTTTGGAGGAGGTAGTGTAACTTGAGAGACAACATTCAGTATTTCGAGTCTTGACAGAGAGTTGTTATGATGTGCACATCAAAGAAGAGCCTAGGCGCACTTGTCCTGATTTTCAAAAAATAGAATCTGCCCAAAAGGCATTTCTTGCTTGCAAACATATGTATTATGTGTAGATGCACATACTTGGCCTTCAACCCAAGGAGAACATGGTCATACATCAGCCTGCACTAACTCCCACTGACCTTGCCTTTGTGTTAGGGCAAACACGTAAGATATGCCCTGTTATGTAGGAAGCCCAAAGTAAGCATGGCTCATTCATTGTTCTGGAGGACTCATCATCATGCACTTCATTAGGGTGTGACATGTCCTTTTTGTTACATGAAGATCGATCAAGGCGTAGCAATCTTGGAACCTTTCTAGATATTGTACTCCTTTTGGGTAATGCAAAACTTTGGAATGTTATTATTTGTTGTGATTATTCAACACCATTGCTCCCTTTACTGTGAATGGTTTAGTATTCTCCTTGGGAGCTCCCAAATGATGATGCATGCATGATGCGCAATATATTTTTATGTTAAAGAAGAGCAGTAGTGCATGACATGTCGTTTGTAGAAAGCATCCAACGTTGTTTCAAAAAGCTCTAAAAATCAATTTCAATTGCAAAAGCACGAAATCAAAAGCTTGCAAAAATAACACACTCACCCAAAACCACTTGTGAGATAGTGTGAATGTGAAGGGTTGAATCGTTTTTTTTGAGGTTTAATGGTTAATGTTGATTAGAAAAAGTAACTAATCAAGAAACTCAATGAAGGGAGGGGAGGACGGGGCGCCATTTTTTCGGTGACCCCTCAAATCATGCAAAAATGGGATTTCTCAGCTGTTCACATCAAGCTTCATGCTCCTGGCCATGGATTCCTCGATTTCTTTCTCTCTCCTCTTTCTCTCTCACGATAAAT
The DNA here is from genome assembly GCF_053477565.2 of Lygodium microphyllum. Classification (NCBI taxonomy): domain Eukaryota; kingdom Viridiplantae; phylum Streptophyta; class Polypodiopsida; order Schizaeales; family Lygodiaceae; genus Lygodium; species Lygodium microphyllum. The sequence goes on along the minus strand of NC_141141.1, from coordinate 47,851,266 downwards.
GCAGTTCATATGGGCTAGGAGGATGATGGGGAATACATACCAGTTCGTGACGAAATGTGAGAAATGGATCAAGAAAGTGCAAAGGAGGCATTAGCAACGGCTACAAAAGAGTATGAGTAGCTTCCCATTTTCGAAATACAATGTATGCATATCCAAATTATAGCGTAAGCGCCTTTTATGGAATTTTATGATGAATCTTTCATTCTTGTGATGGAAAATGATTGAAAATGGTTAAATATACTTGAATATGTTTGAAATCATAGAATAATCAATAATTTTTAGTAATTCACATAACAAGAATCAAAACCACAAAACTCACAATGTGGGATTTAAAAGAAAAATGATAATTTTATATATTTTTATGATTCAAATGGTGTTCCTATGGAGTTATATTGAATATGATGTTAAATCACAATCTATATAAGCTTATGGATCTCAAAATTTAAAAAAAAACTAGTAATTAATATTAAAATAAATGATAAAAATGATAAAAATATATTTTTGATTAAAAATATTTTTTATGCATTAAAAATTACAATAAATTAGACACATGTATGTGGATGTATGGTGAAGGCAGGATATGGATATTTGCCTCAGCCTACCTTTATCTTTATGTAAAAGTGTGTGTTTATCGCTTTTTTACATGAAAAAAATGGCATAAAATTTTCTTTTAAACCGGTGCATGATTGCAAAATGTAAATGGTAGGGGGAAAGGGATTGTGAAATTTTAATTATTAATTAAATATTTATTTCTATGCATATTATGATATATAGGAATCGCTTCAATTAACCTTAAAGGGACAATATCATTGATTAGTCTTGTATTGTTTCTAAGCAATGCAATAATTTGCTAGAAAGAAAATCATTGAAAGTGTGGTTTGCACACGACACATTGAGTAATTTGTGGTTAATTTTTTTGAGTACTATATGACATTGCACATTGCATCTACCTTTAAATATGATATTAAGGGAAAATCTCCTAGATGCATTGCAATTGGTTGCTAAAGCTATTGACTGATGAGAGTATGAGAATCCCTAAGTTGTAAGATAATATGATTATTTTTAGGGACTCTTATGTGAGAAAACAAATTTTTAGGCATCGCATCCTGGGGCAAAACCCTAGGGTATAGGAGAGCCATAAAGGAGCCACGGCACTCTACTGTTGTGGGAAGGTTTTGTATATGATACAAGGTGCTACCCACCTAAATGTATGGGATACTCCCTCTATTGGAGTTGGGAAGGGGTAATATCATTGGACTATAAATCAATACAAACACATGATTTATTTAGAGTACTGTGTAGCCCCCAAACGCTCATGGATGCGAGGCCATGGGGTTTGGTTTGGTGAGCATAGGAGGCCCCCCAACTAGACCCCTAGAGCCAGTGTGAGGCCCATTTTTGGTATTGATAGTTAGTAACAAGATTGCCATTCCTTCAAGAATCTTGTCAATGACCACAAAAAATGATCATGGTTTATTATATAAGACACTATCTCTAGTCAGAATTACAAGAATTAACTAAGCTCGTGACTAAAATCTAACTGTAGTCCTATATCCTAGTCTCTACAACTAAATCCATGGTTGACAATGACTATAAACATGATCTAACCTAGAGCTTTGATAACAATGTAAAGAACAACTACTCTAATTGAAATTACACTAATAGTTAATGCCGATAAAACAATGAAACTGAATTAAAAATGCTAGATATAGACATGGCATGGAAAATTTCTTATATTATTCCATGATACAATGAAGCCATGGTTGCTGCAAGAAAAGATAAATGATAACTAGTGCTAAAACTAGAGCTAAGTTGAAAGTACTTGGTAATGTTTTCTTTGGATGTGTATTACATATAAGAAAGGATAGTAATACTTGTATTTTTCATTTCAATGGGTGTCTAACAGACTCCTCAAATAGCATGGAAGTTAGGGATGCCAAGAAATGAAAATAGACAAGAGTGGAGAGAGGTGGAGAACCCAAGAGCATACACACAAAAGCAATGGAGACTTGAGAATACAAAGAGATAGGGCTGAAATTTTCTTCTTCTTCTTTCTTGTTCCACACAAAAGAACTAAGTCTAAAACATAATAAAAGACTAATATGAAAGTACCACAATGTATGTACATATTTTCCCTAAGTGTGAACCCACTAAGGAAAGAAGAGGTAGCATAATGAATGTGCTATAAATAAGGATGGACTACATGGGTGTAGTCTAGCTATAGAATCATTCGTGTATCCTCATATCAATCACCTAACATGCCAATGAATAATATCATGTCACATCACCAACACACATAGTGGATGCTAGCTCATATAGAGCTTGATATCTCAACATACCCTTAAGCTCAGCATGAGCTCATGAACTCTAAGCATAGTCCTGAAGCACTCAAGCTTCTCAACTTTCAAGGCCTTGGTAAAAATTTCAATAGCTTGATCCTCAATGTTGATGTAAACTGAGTCAAAATCATCTATTGAACCTGCTCTTGAATGAAATGATAATAGACCTCTATGTGTTTGGTCCGTGTACGATAGGCCGGGTTCCTAGCCAATTGAATGCTACTAAGGTTATTATAATAGATGATAACCTTCTTATCCACCTGCATCCCCAAATCACGAAGTAGCTTGCATAACCAAGCTACCTCACATGTTGCGATTGCACCAGTTCTGTACTAGATAAGGTAATTGTTAACTATTTCTTGTTGCTCCAAGTAATAGTAGTATTTTCAAATGAAAACATAAAATCATTGGTAGAATTCTTGCCTAAAATACTAGTAGTCCAATCTACATGTATATAACCATGCAAGTCCAATGGTACAATTGTACCATAGAATAAGACATAATCCAATGTGGACTTGACATAGCACAATGTGCATCACACTATATCCAAATGTAGCTTTCATGGAACCTACATAAACTGACTCTCCAAACCAATTGTGTAGCTTAGGTCTATCCTACTAATTGTCAAATAGATAAGCCTTCCCACAATCTTCTAATGCATAGTGGCATCATCAATCAAGTCACCTTCATGATTAGTAAGCTTAGCATTAACATCCAAATGTATAGAAATAAGCTTGTAATCATCCATGCCATACTTCTTCAACATATCCAAGGCATAATGTCTTTGTGACAACCATCTACTCTCTGGAGTCTTGATTATCTCTATGCCAAGAAAATTGCAGAGCTCTCCCAAATCCTTCATCTCAAATTCAATCTTGAGAAAACTATTCACATTGTCAATCTCTATCTCACTATCATCCACAATGATCAAACCATCCACATGTATAGTAATGACCACAATTATATACATAGAGTGAGTGATCATCAGCCAATGTTGTACAAAAGCCAATGCTAACAAGATATTTTTGGAATCCTTTCATGCCATGCCTTGGGTGCTTGCTTCAGCCCATAAAAGGCTTTAAAAATCTTGCATATATAATCTGGATAAATCTCATTCACATAACCGGTGGCTATTCCACATAAACTTCCTCTTGCAACTCCCCTTGTAAGAATGCATTCAACATCTATTTGATGCATAATCCAACCTTTTGATATAGCCATTGCTATCACAACCCTTATAGTGGCCATTTTAGCCACTGGAGCAAAAGTCTCCTCATAATTGATACCATGAGTTTGCATATATCCTTTGGCAATTAGTCATGCCTTAAAGTGCATATATCCTTTGCATATATCCTTTGGCAACTAGTCATGCCTTAAAGTGCTCAATAGATCAACTTGACTTCTGCTTTGACCTTGTAAAACCATTTGCACCTAATAGATATTGTACCATTAAGTAATGGTACCAACTCCCATGTGTCATTATCCATAATTATAGCCATTTTTTCATCCCCATAGCACGATTCCAATACTCATTACCAAGTGCATTCTCAAAACAAGTGGGTTCCACATTTTGCACAACCCATAGCCATGTATCCATATAGTGATGAGCTATATAGCTATCATATGCCAATCACTACACTGGCTTTCTTACTCTACTGGATGTGCATGAACCTAGATCACTACCAGGTGCTTTGATGTCCTCATGTGCCTTCTGCACACCAAGTGTTTTAATTGATAGAATCCTAAACTCCTCATCCAAGCTCTACTCAGAGCCATCTGAATTAGCATTAACATGAGAGAAACTTGATGATACATCTATCATAATACATGAGTCCCTAACTTTCTCTTTATCTTTTCTTGACATTTGTGATGTACTTAATGGAGTAACATGTGACCTCAATCTAGTACTCCAAGGTCTATTAATAGAACCATAACTAGGAGACTCTTGTGGTCCGCTCAATGTCTATGGGTGCTAACCTACTTTTTGCATAGTCACACCCTCATCCTCATCAACCCCAATTGCATTCTGCACATCACTATACTAGCTGCTCATTTCATCAAAAACAACATCCCTACTAACTCTTAGCTCATATCGTGTAACATGGTTATAATATCTATACTCCTGCTCAAGAGAGAATATCCAACAAATACACATTTTTCTGCTTTAGGATCCAATTTACTGTGCAAATCATTGAGAATATGTCCACGAGAAATACATTCAAATACTTTTCAATGGGACAAATTTGGCCTTCTACTCATAAACTCCTCTTCAGGTGTCATACCATGTACAATAGCAGTGGGTGTCCTGTTCATAATGTATATATTAGCAACTACTTCAACCCAATAGTAATGAGGCTTTTTTTTAATATCAATACATGAGCCACCTTTTTAGTATACTTGTTTTTCAAATCAGCAACTCCATTTTGTTGTAGAGTAGATCTACATGTATACTGCCTCTGTATACTATTTTTTGTAAAAAATCAAAAAGCTCATTATAGATATATTCTTCTCCTCCCTCTGACCTTAGACATTTAATATGCAACCCTATCTCCTTCTCAATCAAAGCCTTAAATCTTTTAAAGTGAGTAAACACCTCACTTTTCTCACGCATAAAGTAACCCATACTTTGCAAGTATGATCATCAATGAAGGAAACACAATACTTACAACTACTCAAAGTTGCAGTCTTTGTAGGACCCCACATATCAGAATGCATCAATTCAAGTGGTTTCTTGCATACGTTCTTTTCATGTTGAAACTCATACCTTGCTTGCTTTTCAAATTGATATGCCTCACATACTTTATGCATCCTATCAACTCTAAACTTGGGCAAGCCATCCACAATCTACTTTGACTACATGTCTTTTAGCCACCACTGCACATTCACATGACCAATTCTCTTATGCCGAATTCCAAATATCAACCACAACACCAAAACTTTGCGTAAACATGGTAGCATCCATTTTATATAGACTTATATCAAGAGTAAACAATTTTCCAGTATGTTTCCCTTTTTCAATCAAGTTATAACCATTTTTGAGATCTTCTACATAACAACCATTAGATGTGAGCCAAATGTGCATTCCCTATTCTACTATTTAACCAATAGAAAACAAATTTTTTGTAATATTTGTACATGCAACACATCAACTAAATACTTAGTTTTACCATCTTGCATACTCAAAGGAACATTTTCAACATGAGTGATGGGGTGAATTGTATCATCCCCTGTCTCCACATAGCCTGGAGACTTTGGACTGTGCATCTCTCTAAACCACTCTCCATGAAGAGTCATGTGGTTAGAAACATCTAAGTCTACATACCATGCATCATTCTCTGGTGAACCCTTGGCAGTCATAGTATATCATAAAGTACTGCATAACAAACAATTGTTCACTTTTTTCATCATTGTTTCTACTACTAGATGCATAATTGGCTTGCTTATTTTTTCCATTTCTAATTTTAGACTTCTTTTTAAAACAATTTTTAGAAACTGGTGTTTTTTACCACAATACTAACACTTTCTACTATCACCAAAATTTTGCTACCTATTAGAATATGCAATATGGCCTCTTTGACTCTCTCTTCCTTGAGACTATCATCCTCTATTTTGTTGTGCATCAAAAATTTAAACATAACCACCACTTTGGTCTCTGCCACCATGAACTCTCCCTATGCTAACAGAGTAAAACACATATTCAAACTTGTTCTTGCTTTGAGAAGAAAAGGAATCCAGGCCAAGGTTCTTCTCCTCAAATATTAGCATAGAAATCAAGTTTGCAAAATTAGGAATATTATTCCCCATATTCATAGATGACTATAGATAACCTGAAGCTCTTGTATTCATCTCCAAGTCCATCTAAGTACACATATTCAATATCATCATCATCAACTATCACATTAATAGATCTAAGAGTCTCTACAATACTCTTGATCTTCAAGGCATAATCTTTAATGGATAGGTTCCCTCTTTTCACTTGATTCATTGAGCTACAGCTTTCTAGACTTTGTGTTTACTTTGAACATCCTTGCCATATTCTTCTATGCAACAATGGGGTATGATTCCTACAAACAGCCTATGATCCTATCTATGTCATTGATAAATAGTCAATAGATGACTTTACTCTATCTCTGCTCCCAATCTTTCCTAGCCTTTATATATTTTGTAATAGCATTTCGTGCAAGAACTTTGAGTGCTACTGCTATATCTCCTTCAATGTAATTCCAAACACCTTTGCCCTTTAAGCAATTTTTCATCCTAAACTTCCATGTAGGATAATTATTCTTATCAAGCTTCTCACACTAACAATCTAACTGAAGTTGTTAGACATTTTGACAAAACAAACAACTTACAAAAAACTGCAATCTGCAAGCAAGCTGATACCAAGCATACCACAAGCAAATACATAGCCTTTTTCACTGACTTCACAATAATAAGCACAATCTACAATTTGTATACAGATGCATTCTATGTGTAACCCACAAATACTGAAAATATTATAGATTTGAAATGTGTAACCTATACACATATAAATGGTCAACGCAATCGAAACTATAGTATACCAAAAAACTAATCAAACCACTTGCAAGTCCAAAACGGAGGACGAAATGACCTTAATCTACAATATATATACTATTTATTTGCTTTAAAGGACTAATCTACAATATATATACTATTTATTTGCTTGGTAAGTTTCATTGCAATCGGAGATTGCAACCCTACCAACCTCAAGAGCCTCTTGCAACTATAACCCAAGGCAAATCAAGCAAGGTGGAAGAACTTCTTACTTGTTGCTTACTTGCTTGTTTTCGTACTCCAATGCCTTCATCTCAATCTTAATTAAGCTTCGTTCAGTTGTGGGATAGTCATGAAAAGAAACAACAAAGGAGAGAGGTAAAGAACCCAAGAGCACACACACAAAAGCAATGGAGACTTGAGAACATAGACAGATAGGGATCTTCTCTTTCTTCTTTCTTTCACACAAAAGAACTAAGTCTACAACATGATAATATGAAAGTACATAGCATATGTATATGTAGCCACTAAGTTTAAATTCACTAGGGAAAGAAGAAATAGCATAATAAATATGCCATAACTAAGGATGGACTATGTGGGTGTAGTCAAGAGCTCAACATCTCAACAAAGAGTGGGCTAATTATGTAGTTTGCAATGTTGGCTTGTTGTTTGTAGATCCATGACTATCCTGCTTTTGATATTTTCTTGTATCTACATTAGAAACAATAGATCAATCATGACTTACTAAGATAGATCCAAGTAAAGTTGCTAACAATTCCTTTGCTTTCTCATTCCTCACTATCTAAGACATGTATTCGAATGGGGTTTGTTTTGCAACTAGAATTGTTGTGGCCCCCTCGTTGCCTTCGTAATCTCTTTGTGCATATTGATGATGTTGCTACCATGTCCTACCACGCATCACATTCAGACTTCTTAAAAATGCAAAAGAATCAAAAAGGTGACCCCACATAATTTTTATAAGTGTTGAAGGGGGTGGGGTGGGATGGGGGGCTACATTTTCTCATATAACATGTATTTGGAGCTGCATCTTGACACCTCCCCTTAATTTTTTATTTAATATTTTTGGTCCCAAGCCCCTTGGGCATCCTATAGGCCCCCTCCCCTCCCCGCCTCCCTAATTTTTCCTTTGACCATTTTATGTGGGCCCCGAACCCCTCGAGTGTCAACATTGAAATGAGGAACAAGCATCCCACTTTATACATAGAAGTTTGGAAGGAGAGGGAGGGGGTGCTTTAAAGTTGTTGAGATATGCAAGCTCAGTCTACCTACTACCGACCCTATCTAGTAGTAGATTAGCTTGATGACATGTGTGTATAATAAAGTTGGTCGTAGTACAGTTAGACTAAGTCTCTTTACACTACTTGACTTAGGTCGTAGTACATTGTAAGTCTGCTCTATGTTGTCCCTATCTCTCTCATCTTTCTAACATGGTATCAAAGTCGTGAATCCTATGACTGGTACAGTTAGACTAAGTCTCTTTACACTACTTAACTTAGGTCGTAGTACATTGTAAGTCTGCTCTATGTTGTCCCTATCTCTCTCATCTTTCTAACATGGTATCAAAGTCGTGAATCCTATGACTACTTGACTTAGGTCGTATAAAGCTGGTACAGTTAGACTAAGTCTCTTTACACTACTTGACTTAGGTCGTAGTACATTGTAAGTCTGCTCTATGTTGTCCCTATCTCTCTCATCTTTCTAACATGGTATCAAAGTCGTGAATCCTATGACTCTATAAAGCCTGAGAAGCTTGGGAGCTTGGCATCAGCATTGTGGGAGCTAGAGCCTGAAGTTAGGAGTTAGAATGAAGAGATCTGAAGTGGTCTACAGGAGAAAAGGGAACTGCCCTGAAATGTCCTACAAAAATGGCATCCATAGCTTTGTTCATTGGTATGTATCGCCTGAGGTTCCTTTATCTTGTTGAGGCTTTTCAAGAGGGTTCTTTGCCACTTGAATGAGCTCTGTTGCATGAGCATTCAGTGGAAGAACAACAACAAACCCAAAAACATGGGCTGATTTGCACTTGTTTCAAAATGGGTAAATGGACTGCTTGAAGGGTTGATATGATGAAGGCTATGTAGCTCAATTAGAAGCTAATCAAAGCAAGAATTATTGGTAGCACTAATCACAATAGGAGCAGTCCCCCATTTGAACCTAGAAACCATTGTAAATAGGTTGAAATTGTGCTTGTACTTTCTTGGAATGTGGAAAGTAGTCAAACTTGAAGAAATGCTTCTGTTGGACATAGACAAGTACATGATATGTTTGGCAATGTATATGCCTTGGACTTTGTGCATTTGGCATGATTAAAAGGGGTTGAGAATTCAGTTCTAGAATGCTAACCCTCCCCCCTCCAAAACATGTAGCTTTAAAAATTTTAAGGGGGGGAGGGAAAATTAAAGATGGAAAACATGTACAATCCCCCTTGCCCTAGCATATAATCATAATAAGAAAATTTATAGAATAGTTTTTAAAATATTTTAAAACATTTTTAAATTAAATATTTCTTACCTCGAGATTAGGCTACCTCAAGTGATGGAGTTGCCTAGAATATTTTTTCTATTGCACAAAAATTTTAAATTTTAAAAAGCTTAAATATTAAATTAATAAAATCTAATTTTTAATTTAAAATTCAAAAATCCTAACATTAAAAACCCTAACATTGAATTTAAAAACCCTAACATGACATTTTAATTGAAAAAGTTAAAAACTTTTCGCTTCATAGAGTGAGAAGCCATCACTGCCTTGGCGATGTCGATACTTTGGAGCATGATGTCTCATTGTGGTATAGGCCCTAGGTTGGGGACCATAGTGGCCCCCAACCCACCGTGCCTTATTGGGGGATCTACAAGGCAACGTTGACACCCCGCGAATCATCATGGATCCAAGAGGCCATGTTGCCCCCCTACAATGCCCCTGACACATTTCCAAGGGATTCCTGGGGTGCAACAACAAAGTCCCCCTTCCCCTTGCCTCCCATGAAAAACCCTAAAATTTGTAAGTTTTGGGGTGGGGGTTATGGAATCTCCTTTCCTTTTCTTTTGCCTCCCATTTTTGGGAGACAATGAGAGGTGGGGATGGAGTGAGAATGAGAGGTTGAGAGTATGGAGAAACGAGAATGAGATTCCTCTCCACCTTCTTGTAACTTCCATGAAGGAAGGGAGTGCAAGACTAGGCTTCATAGTGTTGGAATATTAGTACTTCCACACATGATCACGAGCTCAAAGACATGGCTATGGAGGATAGTACCATAGAGTGCTCATGATTTTGTGTGTATGGAGAGAAAAGAAGAGAGAGCAAGACACAAACTAGATACAAATTAGAAATTTGCTCATATTGATAGATCCAAGTTTTTGTTACAATGAGAATGAGCCTCTTATATAGGCTAAGGCAAGTGGCTTACTTATATAATTGGTGATGTCATGATCACATGGCTTGTAACGTGCCTGTCTTTGGCTACCCAAGCACGCTTTAGCGATCTGTCGTGAATCTAAGTGTCGCCGCCTGGCACTCCCATGGAATGTTCCGGGGTTTGTCGCCTAGGGTTTCCCGAGTCCACCTTGCAATGGAACGTTCACGATCGAACCCACTAGGATCAATCTGAAATTAGGGTTCCTAGTGATTAAGGTCTCCTAACAGCATTCTAGCGCACTACAACAAAAAGGCCTCATACACACACATTTAGACGCGATTTTTGAACACAGAGAAAAACTTACGGGCGCGTCTATCCGCCCGTCTATTTGCTCGTCTATCATTCTGCGTCTATAATTGCATGTATCGACAAATTTACACGCACAAATAGACGCGCAATAGACGCACATATACACACATATATAGACACGCTTTTAGACGCGCTTTTACAAGCACTGATAGACGCGAGCGGAAAACAAAAAATATCTTTTTTTAAGATATTTAATTTCCTTTTTTAATTTGAATTATGTAGCGCGTGTATGAGCACATGTAGTCTGCATTATAGACGCGCGAATAAACGCGAATTACCTGCAATTTAGACGTGCTGATAGACGCGCAAAACAGAACTGGAAAAAAAAAGACAATGTATCTTACGGGCACGAGAATTGAAAGTGAAAGTCCATGTATTCATTATATATCAAAGCATTTACAAGGGAAGTTTTGAGTGCTTGCGACCTAAAGCGTGGCCGCAAGCAGTAGGCTCAAAGAGATATCATACATATACAAGAAAAGAAGGCCTCATGAGGAGGTATGGTGCTCCTCTACGAATCTGAAGAGGAAACATCCTCTCTAGTACCACCATGGCTACTAGCGTCGCTATCCCCCTCCTCGCTGTGCTCCACATCCGGGTTCGCCTACACACACAAAAGATCAGGGTTGCTTACATAGACAAGGTGGAGAAAAAGTTATAATTAGTTATACTTTTAATAGGAAAGTAAGAAAAACATACCTCCTCTGGCTGTCGAATCCTCATGGCCCGGTTGTATTGGTCCTCAATGATGAGACCCTCCTCATAAAAGTGAAGCCATGTCGCTGCGCGGTTATGGCCTCGATGGTAACCTACCTCTCTAGGGGTAGGTGTCCTACCAACGATGGTAGTCTGTAAAACATTTAGAGATATACAAACAATTAGACGTCACAATATATTAGACTAAAATATATAAATAATTTAAAGAAATATATATTAAAAAAAACTAGAAATCAAAATATACTTACAAACTCTACCTCCCACGACTCTCTGCCGCCCGATCCGTAATGCGACGATCCCATGGTTTCCATTTGGATCCGTCGCACCTTTGCGTGCTGGCGACTCTTCACTTTCTCAGCTGCTTTCTTCTTAGCTTTCTTCCACTCTACGCAGTGGCACATAGGTGGTTGGTTGTAGGCTCCACGCCCCTCCTCCAGCCTCCGCAGTGAGTCCCTGGCCCGTGTCATGAGGTGGGATCTTTTGTTGTGAGGCATATCCCTCACTTTTGTACGTCCCCAATCATCCGAGAATCGTTGACCCTCAGGATTTGGGTACGTCCTATGGACTGCCCTCAACACCTCCTGCCACAAGCCGCTTTTCTAATTTTTGAAGGTAATGAAACAATCTTTATACGTCGCATGCACGACGCTCCTCATGTACGCCATTACATCCCTTCCCTCATTATCATGAAAGATGCCACCAGCATCTGTAACTCTATAGTAATGGCATACAACCTCCTCTACATGATCTACTAGCGAGGGTGATCGCTCGCCACCTCCTAGGCAACCCCCACACAACCCTCGTCCTCCCCCTCGACTCTCCCTCTGCCTCGCTAGACGCACGAGCTTCTGCAGATGCACGTGCTTCTGCAAATGCTTGTGCTTCAGTCGATGCACGTGGAGCATGTGGTGTACCTGCAAATGGAGTACCTGCATATGGAGTACCTGCATATGGAGTACTTGTATGTGGAGTACCTGCATGTGGAGTCTGGGAAGTAGTGCCAGCCAAAGATGCTAGAGACGTCCCAGACATGACACTGAACACCTCGTCTGCTATGGGAGAGCGGCCAAGGTATCTGGTCATCTCTCCCATGAAGTCTTCCCTACTAGGAAAACCTCCAAAAAATGCATTGACCCCCCTGCCAAAGGAGGCCAATGTATCATTCATACGATCCACATCTGGGTCATTGCTAGATGAACCAGGATACGACATCTGCAAAAAAAACACATGAAAAAGACAAATTTATTGCATACAAAAAACATAGGAGGATATTGTGCAGTACAAGCAACTCATGGATGAGGGGTGGAGGTGACTATCCATAGACTAGAGGGCACATTGAGGCCTATATGCCTAGGTGAGGGCTCTAATTCACGAGATCCACATGTAGAATACACAAGTTTCAATCTCACTTTATGCAAAAGAATGTAATGTTTGTATAAATGTGTATAAAAGTATACCATTTCCTAATTTGTCACTTTTAGATCTAACTAGACTTCTATTTAGGAGTTAATCAATACCACGCAACAAGATTCTGCTCTAGGTGATGTCACACAATAGGACCTTGTAGTTTTTAATGTGTATAAAAGTATAACATTGCAGTTTTTAAGCCTTTGACATAACATTGCTGCTCATCTTTTGTCCAGCGCGTCTATTTGCGCATCTAACGTGCAGCACAGACGCGCTGTCAGACGTGCATCCCAGGTCAATGTGCGTCTATTTGCGCATCTAACCTGAAGCACAGACGCACTGTCAGATGCACATCGCAAGTCAATGTGCGTCTATTTACGCATCTAACCTGCAGCACAGACGCACTGCCAGACGCGTATCCCAGGTCAATGTACGTCTAAAATCGTGTGTACACTGTAGGTCAAACTTCTGTGTAGCACGTGTATCATGGCGTGTGCATTGCAGAGCATACGCGCCAGCACACGCGCTGTAAGACTCTCTCTCAGACGCACTGAGAGGAGACAATTTTTGCACGTCTATGTCTGCGTCTACACTGAGATGTAGACGCGCTAGCAGACGCTCTGGGTCGGCCGATTTTAGACCCCGACGACAGCCATTGACGATTTACATAATGCAATACATTATAATGGAATCACAAATGAGCAATACACAGACAGAGTAGAGAGAGGAAGAGAGAAACAAAGAGAGAGAGAGAGAGAGAGAGAGAGAGAGAGAGAGAGACAGACTCACCTTGGGTGTTTGGTGTGGCGGGTGGTGGCGCTTCTCCTTCTCCTTCTTCCTCTCCTTGGTAAGTTGCCCTCCCGTGATGCTTGTTTGCTTGCTTGCTGCTTCTTCTTGTTCTCCTCTTTCTTGTTCTCTCTTTCTTCCTCTCCTTGGCTTTCCTTTTTCCCTTCTTGTGTGTTTGAAATGAAAGAAGAGGTGAGTCATGAGGAGGTGAGGCATGAAGAGACTAGGTGAGGCATGAAGAGACTACATGTCGGCTAAACTCAAGCTTCAGAACCGCAAAAAACGCAAGAAAGGAAAGGCGCAGTTTGAAAAGAAATGATTTAAATATGGTTTGAATTTTGACGTGTGCGTCTATTTTTGAGTGTATATGTGCGTCTGTTGTTCAGATAGACGCAAGCATAGACGCGAATGTAGATGCAAGTATAGATGCGTAGGTAGACGCGGATATAGACACACATTTGGGATTTATATATCTTTGAATTTCTACACAAAAATAAACAATTCTCAAATACATCTTGACAGATACGTGAGCTCGAAGGAAATTGATTTTTGTGTATTTAAAATTAATATCTTATGTAAACATATGAATGACAAATATTTTGATGTTGTCATGAATTAGGTTTAATCATGTCGACGTCGTCATCACCTAGTGCGGTGCAAGCTGGTGAGTTAATGAGCACATCCTCAAGTGAGGATGAAACATTGCGTCTTCATAATCAAGATGCATGGCTACGACGAAAAATTAGATGCATGTGTGATCGTTGTCGAGGGTGTATTTTTCGAGCACATCGAATTGCAATGTCACACCTCAGCTTGTATGGAGAATGGGACCAAGAAAAACCACCGGTATTCATTGATTTTTTTTACCACTAAGATTGCTAGTCTATGTTACGGGAATTATATATCAATGTACATGAAACTCCCTTTTGTGGTTGAGCAGGATGCGGTGCCACATCCTCAGATGCTCCCTCCGGGGCGTCGAGAGGCTGCAAAACATCGACGTGAGGAGGCAGAGTCTTCAAGAAGAGTAGAGACTGACGACCATGATAGTAGCCCTCATGAAATGCCCCATCAAGTCGTAGAGGATGAGATTTTGGACAACATGGTACACCATCTATTTTCACAACCGGTTCAGGGAGAAGGTCACTCTACGAAGCCAGATGATCCACCATATGTAGCATCATCTACTCCGTTGTATGAAGGTTGTACGTACTCCGTTCTTTGTGCGTCCCTCGAGATACTTAACTTGCAAACAATTTATGGATGGAGTAATGTCATTTTGGATGCGTTATTGAAGTAGGTATCAATTCAGTTTGGCTTATATATGAATCATAATATTAATTGTTAACCTCTTTATTTTGAAATCTGACAGAAATATATGTTAGTGGTTTTTTAACTCACTTTTAAAATATATGTAGGTTATTATCACAAATGCTTCCAAAAGGAAACAAATTGCCAGCTAAGAGAGAGCAAGTAAGACATTACTTGACATCTCTGGGAGGCCTCGATTATGTCAAGATCCATGCATGTGTCAATGATTGTGTCTTATTTCATGGGATTCATGAGTTCGCACGAGAGTGTCCTGTTTGTGGCGAATCAAGATACGAAGTGGAGATGAAGTCAATGGATGTGCCTCGTAAGGTTTTGCGACATTTTCCGATTGTTCCATGTATAAAACTTATGTTCAAGTGTAAGTCTGCCGGAAAGCTCATGTCATGGCATGCTAGTCATCGTTCAAGTGATGGAAAATGGAGGATCCCTGCAGACACACCCGCATGGCAACATATAGATAATTTATGGCCCGTTTTCAAAGAAGAGCCAAGAAATTTGAGATTTGGTTTAGGTATGGATGGAATCAATCCATTTGGCATCAAAAGCACATCATACAGTGTATGGCCAGTGGTATTGGTGAACTATAATATTCCTCCATCCATGGCAATTAAAAAGGGACATGTGATGTTGTCCCTTCTGATTCCTGGAAAGCACAAGGTAAAAAACATGGACATTTACTTAGAGCCTTTGATTGAAGAGTTAGAAATGTTATGGGAAGGTATCGAGGTGCAAGATACAAGTGCATCTGCATCCTCTAGAGATTTCACATTGAAGGCCATGTTGTTGTGGACCATGCACGACTTTCCAGGATACGGAGAGTGTTCAGGTACATGTATATAACTCTATATTTGAAATTCAAGACTTGAATCAATTGCATTTTATTAATTCACTTGTTTTTTTAGGTTTAACCACGTTAGGATATCATGCATGTCCTATTTGCGGTCCCTCTCTAGTTTCCTCTAGGCCGGCAGGTTTAAAGAAGGTTATCTACGACAATCATCATCGATTTCTTCCTATTGACCATCCCAAATATGTTCTCCCTACTAATGGAATTACTCCACAATCTCTAACCATTTGAGATTGGAAGGAGAGATGGATTAATGCCGACAGCCACCCTCCACATGGCATGAGTCGGTAAGAAGTGCATTTCTCTCGATTGACTTTAATGTATTTAGCATGATGAAATGTTTACATAATATATTGTTTGTTTGTTAGGTTCTCTATATTCTTTCATCTTCCGTACTGGACTGAACTCAAGATCAATCACCTGTTGGACCCCATGCACATATTCAAAAATGTTGTATCTACATTATGGGATCACTTGATAGGGGCTCACGATTTAGTTAATGTAAGGGAGGATTTACGTAACATTGGTCGCATGAGACGAGCCTGGCCACGAATTGGACCCAGAGGAAAGATTGAGCTACCCCATGCACCTTGGATATTGTCAAAGAACGAGGAAAAAATAGTGAAGGAACAAATATATAGCTTTCGAACACCCACAGGATGTATGAGATGTCTCAAGGGAGCCTTCATAAAGAAAAAGAAAAGAGGTGTGGAGCAACTATCTGGTTTGAAGTCTGACGATTGGCACAAAATGATTCAAGTAAGGGTATCTCTAACCATGAATATAGTAATTAGTGGCATAACTATGTGTAAACTTTGGGGTATGATGACTTTTTCCTCTACTGACAATTTGCATCTATGAATATTGTTTACATTCAGTTCGTACTTCCTACTAGCATATCCCATTGTGCCTCCAAAGATGTACGTGATATCATTTACAAGATGGGAGAGCTTGTGAGGTGTGTATACATTGTATTTTTTCATTATATATCTTTGAATTTCTACACAAAAATAAACAATTCTCAAATACATCTTGACAGATACGTGAGCTCAAAGGAAATTGATCCAAACACATTGCAAGATGCTCGAGTATTATCTATTGAGGTGGTTTGTTTGGTGGAGGAAATTTTTCCTCGATCCATTTTGACTACTCAATTACATTTACTCGTACATTTGATTGATGAGATCGCACTTTGTGGGGCAGTTCATGTAAGGTGGATGTTTTTTCTTGAGCGCTTCATGAAAACCTTGAAAGATTTTGTGAGGCAAAAAGCACGGCCTGAGGGAAGCATGGCTGAGGGTTGGTTAGTGCAATCATCCCTTGTTTATATCTCTAAATATCTTGCTGAAGTGGATCCCTCTCAACCACGACTATGGAAAGATGATGAAGACTTGAGGATGACCTCTATAGTACCTCAAGGAAAAGGAATGAGTAAAGTGCTAACAAAACAAGAACTTCGTAAGTTAAATAGTTTTTGTGTGCTCAATAGTGATGTTATGAGCAAATGGGTGACACTATATAATGAAGCAAGGGCAAGAAGAAAAAGCGAAAGACAAGAATTTCGCACTAGATATGGACGTAATGTCTCATTTCCAGATCATCTAAATGCGCTCCCACGTCATATTGACATAGATTGGTTACATGAGGAAATGGAGAGAATGGAAAAAGAGGAGGAAATTAATATATCTCAAGAAGAGTGGGAATACGCACGAGGTTGCTTATCAAAGGTGAGACATACTATCAATTAATTTGTTTCTATAAGTTTTATTTTATATAAATAATTGACATGTTTGATCTTTTATCTTTTACTACTAGTGCACATTATTCAATGCACTTTGGTGTGAGGGTAAATATCTTCAAACTCAACGTATAGATGAAAAGAGAAATACCCAAGATTGTGGTGTCCTTGCTCACTTCGAGGCTGCCAATGGTACCATGGAAGGTTATTGTGGCTTGATCCAACATATTCTGAAGCTTGACTTCAGATGATTCTTTATATGTGTATTGGATGTGAAGTGGTTTAAAGAAGTGGTAACAAATGGTGAGCATTGCACAATCAGACGTCATCCAAGTGGTTTTGTAATCATTGACTCTACAAAATTTCACCAAAATAAGAATGACACATTAGTACGACCTCAACAATGCGAGCAGGTATATATGCAAAGGCTAAATTTTTTATATGTATACATGTGATACATATACACAATATAATAAGTACTTAAGTTTTTTGCTTTTGTTTTTCAAATAAAGGTTGTGTATCATCCAATGGTAAACAATAACCGATGATGGTATGTCATCCCTATATCTAATCGTTCAAAACCAATATATGGTAATATTACCGACATGGAGATAGCAGATGACAATCCAACAAATAATAATGATGTACATGATGACACCATAATGGATGATATGCGTGATATAGTACAAGATAAACCTTGCGATGATGTTCAAGGAAACGCAGAAGAAGACAATAATGTGATTGTCGATGATATTGATGAAGTTATTGAGCAATATAGCAACACATCTGATAGTGAGATAGACTTATTTGTTTCGTTACCTCTTGGTAACATAGACCTAGAAGTAGATAGTTTAGCAAGAGCTGATCTCATTGAAGATGAGATGGATCATTCACTGTAACATACTTAATTTGCTTATTGATTCATTATATGTGTATTCCTAATTCTATGCTTTTTATCATGCGCATAAAAACAGTGTAACTGTATATGAGAGATTGAGAGAGAACTATCAAGACATTGAAGATGAATACTATGTGATTGATTCCATTCAAAAATTATGTATTATTTTGTGTTCTTTGTTCTATTGAAGAATTCTATGAAGAAGTTGAAGATTATGGTTCATTCTATCAAATCCGTGGGGGATATCTACTATGATGCTGCGTGAAGATTTGGTGTTTTCCTTGTTTTGGTCATCAAAAGAATGAAATAAAAGCTTGGATGTTACAAGATAGATTTTCTTGCAATAGAATCCCCTTTTCCTTGGTGTTCCTCTTGGGGCTCCATGTTTTTGGTGCACAGTCGGGACTGAATCGGCCCTCTTGGCCTAATGAAATCAAACAATACTACGCATAACATCCTCCTAAAAACAACTATGATAGACATCAAAGCATACCATTCCCAGGGGAACAGAGGCTCGTAGCCCTAAACTAGGTGCATTAAATTATGACCTATCCCTCCTGCGTATATCGCAAGAGGTGTTCGCATCACATGTCGTCGAATCAGTCTATGGGTCTAAGATAATAAAGGCAGATGAGTCTCGCTTACCCTCTGCATCACCCAAATCAACCATCGTCTGCCAAAGAGGGCATGTTCAGAAAGCATACCCCACAAACGACCAGGTCCTGTCTCACCATCAATAGATATATCGGGACAAGGGCCACAATTAAAGAAGAGGTCCTCTTCATACGCGAAATTAGCCAATGAATCGGCAAACTGATTTCAATTCCGTGGAATCAGCTGAAAAGACACTCTATCGAATTTGTCTAGCAGGGCTATGGCAGTATGATGGTACATGCAAAGGATGGGGTTTCGTACCATGTACGTCCCATTGAGTTGATTTAAAACCAACTGAGAGTCCCCTTTCACCAATAACTAACGAATACCACCCTTCTTTGCAATATTCAAACCCATTATCAAGGCTTTGTATTCTGCCATATTATTGGTAAAATGCACCCCGAGATAAACAGCTAACTTCATGACAATGCGTCGTCGGGGGTCTCGGATGACAACTCCTACACTTCCTTTTTTGGATGCACCCCTGGACGCCCCATCAAAGTACAAGGTATACGTCCATAAAGGGTTTACATATCCCGCCATCCGGAACTCTACTCGTAATTATGGTAATCGAAATTCAGCATATTCAACGGGTGGACTGTAGGCTCCATCCCTCCATCATCATTGAATTCAACAGGGATGCTCGTCAAAATTTGTAGGTAGTGATGGCAGAAGACCTTGATCTCCCAAATAAATGTCCCGCCTTCTTGCTCAATCACCTTGTATCCTTTGCTCCACCAAATGAGCTTTCCCTGATGATACCTCTGTTCTAAATATGGGTGTTCTAAATAAGGGATCAGACAACCCATCAACCTCTATCACGATTTCCTTGCAGATGTTTGATCGATCTCGCCTAGACCTGCAAGGTAGTCATAGCATTAGTGCAATCAGAAATAATAAGGTTTAATCTTATTAAGATTAACCTTATTTTTAAATTCTATCCCCTCAAGGCCAGCTAACAAGACTGTGGATTTATTCTTTCCTATTCTAACGATCCTATAGGGCCCATCCCATTTAGGCTCTAGCTTGCCTGGAAATAATTCACGTCGTGCATCATAATATAGAACAAGCTGTCCTTTCTTGAAGGTGTATTTCTTGGCTTTGAGGTCGTGTAGCTGCTTCATTCGGCGCTTCGCCACTTCTTGGTGCAATAAGCTCTGTAGTTTAAGCTCATCTAAATGTGCCAGTGTCGTCAAGCGCTCAAAAAGTGCGTCTTCATCACTCAAAGAATGATTGATGGCAAACCGAATAGTCGGCAGCTCAATCTCTAAAGGCAAGACACACTCCTCCCCATATACTAACTTGAACGGGGTATGGCTAGTGGCTTGTTTGAAGGTCGTATTATAAGCCCACACTGCCACGTATAACTTTTTATCCCAATCCCGTTTCTTTTCCAACACAATTTTGGACAGGATGCCCACAAGCTGCTTGTTGGTGCTTTCAACCTGCCCATTGGCTTGCGGATTATATGGGGTTGTCTTGTTATGCTTGATTTGCCACATCTCTGTCAAACCTTTAATCACCTTATTTAGGAAATGAGTTCCGCGGTCTGACACTAATTCTTTCGGCGGACCAAACCGGCATATTATCTGCTCTAAAAGGAAACTAGCAGTTTCTTTAGCATCATCTTTCCTTGTTGCAGTGCTTCTGACCACTTTGTGAAGTAGTCAGTTGCGACAATGATGTACCTCTTTTGCGTAGTCGACGACGGAGTAATAGGACCCACAAAGTCTATTCCCCACTTCTCAAATGGAAGTATCGCCATAATAGGGGTGAGTGGTCGTTTCCTATTCTCTCGACTATCATGTCGTTGGCAAATATCGCATCTCTTAACATATGCAAACGCATCCTGAAAGATGGCGGGCCACCAATAACCTGCTCTTAAAGCTTTTTGTGCTGTGAGCCGTCCAGCAAAATGGCCACTGCAAGCAGAATCATGGCACTCTTCCAAAATGAATGGCACCTCATCAGGCATCACACATCGGCGATAGATGTCATCAACCCTTGCCGATATAATGTACCTGCGATCAAAGCAAACTTTAACGCTTGCTACTTAATTTTCCTTTTCTCAGCCTTAGATAATTCGGATCCCGCCTCTCCTGTCAATAAATAATGCGTTATTGCAGCATACCAGGAGGGAATAGATGCCGTATCTATTTTAAATAACAACTCCATGTCACTACCTTCAGCCACAGATTCTTTCGGCTCCCCAAAGTCCACAAGGCATTCCACGATGCCTTGCAACCTTGGTGGCTTACTCCTGATTTCATAATCAAATTCCTGCAAAGTGATTAACCACTTTACTAAACGATCGGGTGGTTGTAGCTTATTCATCAATAATCGAAGCCCCTCCGCCTTCGTATAAAGCACGACTTTCTCATAGAGAATGTAATGCCTAAATTTCTTGGTCCCAAAGACCATCGCTAGACACAATTTCTCCATGTAAGTATAATTGATTTCGGATACCCCCAGCTTCCGACTAGCAAAAGCAATCGGGTGGTACCACTTCTCTTCCCAAATTTGGGCTAAACAGCAGCTGATACTATACATCGTGGCTGCTGAAAATATATAAAACACCTCACCTCTTTTAGGTGCTTTCAAAACGGGTGCTCTTGCCAGCTCTTGTTTCACATCCTCGAATGCTACCTTACAAGGGTCACCCCATACAAACGAACAGCTAAAGGACAATAAATTTGTAAGCGGCAACGTTCTTTCTGCTAAGGCATTGATGAATCTACGGTAGTAACCAACCGAAGACAGAAAGCTATGAACCTCTTTCGGAGTGCGTGGTGGACCCATGGCAACTATAACTTTAACCTTCTCGCGGTCTGTCGCAATTCCTACTGAACTGACCACATGACCTAGCAATAGCCCATAAGGTACTCCAAAAACACACTTCCGTGGGTTTAGGGCGATGCAAAATTGTCTACAGTGCTCAAAGCATTTTCTTAGAATGATCAACTGCCTTCCTCTTACGGTGGCGGCCCCTAAGTCATCAATAAACACCTTCAACTCTTCAGGGGATATGTCACCGAATGTCTTATCTGCTGTTCGTTGCCAGGAACCAGGCGCATTGCATAAACCAAAGGCCATCACATGGTATGCAAAAGTACCAAATACAGTGATAAAAGTTGTTTTCAACTTATCCTCTTCTGCAATTGCCATTTGGTTGTATCCTGCAAAGCAATCCATGAACGAATATATCTCCCTATCCGCTAATTGATCCAAAATCTGGTCAATAAATGGCAACGAGTAGTAGTCCTTAACTGTCTGCTTATTCAGCTCCCTAAAGTTTACACATAATCGGATTTGATTATTCTTCTTCTTTCTTATCACAACCGGCGAACACCATTCCGTGTGTTGCACAGGAAAAATCAAACCCGCTTTCCGAAGCTTCTGTAACTCTTCAAACAACCCGTCCCTCACTTCGAAAGGCATACGCCTTACTTTCTGCCATACAGGACGACTGGCCTCCTTCAACGGAATTGTATGAACAGCAAGACTAGGAGGAATGCCTCTCAACTCATCATAACTCCAGGCAAAGATATCACGGAATTCCTGGATCAAGGCCACATAGTCCTCCCTTTCTGCTGAGCTGAGCATAGAACCTAATTTGATTGGCCGCGAATCATCAGGCATACCAAGGTCTAGCTCGATAACATCTGCATCTCTTATACGATCTTGGCCCTCTATCGGCTCATTCAAAGTGATCTGATAGATGTCCTCTGTGGTGGATCCCTCTTTGGACTCATCACCCGATGATGTCTCACTGGCAGATAAATCTTCTAATGTCTCCAATTCTGTAGAAGATAGAGGAGCTCTCTCACTCTGCGGGGACTCAGGATAAGCATCAACCACCACACGCTGGGCACCTCTGCCGAATATTAGTCGACCGGTAGGTATATCTACTTGGCAATCCGCTTGCAAGATCCAAGGTCGTCCGAGTAATACTTGGTAACTTGGACGCCCTGCAAAACGAATCACCCTAAAGTCCAACAAGCATTCTACATTTGCAATAGTGACATGGACCTTAGTAATGCAACCTTCTGGCTGTCTCAGACTATCATCTGCCATTCTGAGAATTGTGGAGGTATCTTTCTGGATTGCAAGACCCAACCTTTCCATCAGTTCAGAACTCATAATGTTAATAGATGATCCCGTGTCGACAATGGCATAATCTACTAATATCCCATCGACATAGGCTGCAACCCTTGGGCAATGCTTCTCAGCATGCTCGAACCAGTCATCACCAACTCGCGCAATACCCAAAGGTTCTACGATATACCCGGTACGTAGGATCTTTCTAAATTCCTTACGTACTCCTGGGGAAAGATTAATAAGCTGTAAGAGGTTCACATCCGGCTTGACTTCGCAAAGAGAGCTCGCCAAATCGAATTCATGATAGTTCGATAGAGCTCGCTTTTCATGCCAAACCATCCGCTCTTTAGGTCGCTGAACCGGGTTTATTGCCTCTTTCTTAACTTTCACCTTCTTCTTTGGTGGTTCCTTATTAGCTTTACTCTCTACGGGCTTCAAAGGTCCCCCTTCCATGGAAGGATCCAAAACTTGCGTTCCTTTGTCGCCTTGTTTAGGGTTTTCGTCGACAGGCTTATCCTTGTCGGCCTCTCTACCTTTTTGACCTCTTGTAAGGACAGCTCGCAGATTAGAGGTTTCAACATCATTAACGTGTACAGCCTCAATCAAACTAACCCCACTACCACTTGGTAGCTCCTCCACTGTAGTCTTTGGTCGTTGAAGTATTTGTTTAGGCCCATCTTCTCGCTGGGAATCACTTCCTTGGGCACGATGATTAACAGGCCCTGGTTGCCGACTTCCTCGCTGGAGGGAACTGATCTTACTCCAGCAAGTAGCTGCTAAATGGCCAGATTTTCCACAAATGTCGCACTTAACATTTGGGCAATTTCTTGGATAGTGCTGCCCACCACACCATTTGCAACTAAACCTCGACGGTGCACCCTCCTCTGGGTATCTACTTCATATCAAATTTGGTTGTTTTTTAAGAAAGTTGACATCAACGGCTATTTGTCGATACTGCTCCGTAATCATATCGGTATAATGCTTCATCATGTCCTTAACCTCGCCAAGAACATTGGAAGAACTCGACTCATAGCCTTGGTCATTACCATGGCGTTCCATCGGCCTAACAATTCGATTAGGCACTGGTTGTTGAGCCACAGGCATGGTATTAGAATTAACCGCCTGGCCTCCACCATTTGGAGCCATTTGACTGCCCGTAGGCATCGACATGCTAGGGGGAGCTGGTAATAAAGGCACATTCTGCATCATGTTTCCTCTCCCATTAGGGTTAGCCATCGCTATCCCTTGACCACTACTGCCATTGGCCATTGCCACATTATTTCCCAATACTAAACCCATATTCGAATTGCCTCGAGAAGCATAGGCTGCTTGTAGTCTAGATTCCACCTCTTGTGCTCGTGTAATGGCAGTATCTATATCCCCCAAGGGGACACTACTCAACTGCAATTGGATATTAAAGTCCAAACCATGAAGGAAATATTGCAATTGGGCAGCTGCGGGGATAGGAATAGAGGTGTCCAACTTACGGAAAACCTCTTTTATCTTCTTCGCATAAGCACGAATATCCTCGTGTGGTTCTTGGCGGGTCACGTTGAGTACACGCAACCAATATTGCCCACCCCTTTCAGGGGCAAACTCCCTTCGAAAAGCTCCATAAAATGAATCAATATTCAATATGGTTCCGGCTTCTAAACCATGATACCATATAGCGGCTCTTCCTTTGAGAGTCATATTGAAGAACATCATTAAATGTCCTTCCTCTTGAATGCGACAATTAAACATCAGCTTTTGAAACTCCCTAATGTGGAGTTCCGCATCTTCCTCAACTAACCCATTAAAAATGGGTAGCGGGTAACCTAGAGCCGGCAAATCCGTCGTTCCTGCTGGAATTGCAATAGGCTGCGCCATGACAAGGATTGGATTTGCACTAGAAATAGGGGACGGTGGGGTTACACCTCCCGCAATTGACGTGGACTGGCTTATAGAAGGAAGGGGAGCACTAGAACTTCCACCTTCTCCTAACTTACTGCTTGTGGCCCCAAGACCACTAGATCCACTCCCTCGTAAGGGTTCAGCACCGCTACGCTTAGGGGAATATTTCCAAAAAATTTCAGCACGTCGCCTAGCTCTTTCGTCTCTTTCTTGCTTTTGGATTTCTGCTAGACGATGCTTATCAATAAATAACGGATCAATCTCAGTATCCTTTGGCATAAACTGCTAGTTGGTCCCTAAACAATCAGGATTCGAGAACCGCCACTTTTAAGCGGCTCCCGGCAGACGCACCACTGATGGACCTAAAAACGGGCCGGCACTGGCTCATGCACTAGCCGGGCCTTGTCACTACGCACAAGACAACCCCTCGGCCTTGCGGCCAGGAGCGTCTATCAAAATCTCAGCCTTCCTAAACATTGCGTTTGTAATGCGTTGTAGTCCAACCGATCCTAACCCAATATTACTCCTTAGAGGGAGTCCCTTTCACATAGCCAAAAGGCTCGAATCACATACACATGGGGTTCCTCCTTCGGCTGAATGCCGTCAACCCTCTGCGACTCTCCTATACCTTGGGGATTGGCCCCTCGATGCGTCGCTCAACATTTCGCACAAACGTCGCTCAAGGTACCACATAAGCGTGTCCAGGAATGTACCATTGTCCTTACTTGATTTCCCCTTTGGGACCCGCGTCTACCTACAGCATGGGTACCTCACTGCCTCTCATCGTAGGTCACGTTCTAATAAACCAATTGCAATGCATGTCCAGGAGCTAATCACTGATACTTTTTAAAATCTTTTCATGCTCTATGCATTTGGTGGATGCCTAGTGCTCAAACATTTAGCAAAACAGCATCGTGCCCGAGTGCAAAAAACATTCTTTTAATGGTTTCCAACTACCGATCGTGCTTCCTTGCATGGGCTTAGCACCGAGGTGATCCTCGTGCTACTAAGCTCTTAATTTTAATTATTATCCGTCCTAAAATGCTATGCATAGAAATCAGCAACTTTCCCATCATCTCACACGGCATTTAGACATATTTCAACTCCCCTACCCTTCCCCATTTAAATATTGCATCGTTGCATAGGTTTATAGGATATTTTGACATCATTTTATGTGAAAAAACCGGAAAAAGACACACTAGAACAATAAGGTGGGGTTGAACTGAGGAAAATCCTCATGCTTCAGTCCCCACAAACATTCACAAACATTGCTCTTATTTATCCTTATTTTTTGAAACCCAAAATGAAAATTTTCCCTATTTTTTAGGGTTTTTTCACCATTTTCTTGTATTTTTCCTTATTTTCCTGCATTATTTAATTACTAAAAATTCAAACCAGGTTAGAGGCTGTGGCCCTTAGTTCATTCTTGCAGAAAAATGAGAGTTTAGTTGATGTTCCTATTTACTTCCCCATTTTTATGCCAAAAAACCATCATTTTCCCTTGATTTTTCATGTTTTACGTGTTTTAATGTATTATTATGAACCACAAGATGCATATTTTTCTGATTTTTTGATTATGACCAGCAAGAACTCATAGAAAACAGCAACATGAACAATTTTTATCCCACATGAACAACATTTCATCAATCAAAAGCTATAGAATCTCAAATTTCCTTTGAAAATTTTAAATTACAGCTTATTTGCGTGTTTCGGGTTTCATGTCCATGGCTGCAAAATTGGAAATCAGCAGCACTTCATGTCCAGCACAATCACCAATCACCGTCTCCAGCCCGTGGAGCAATCCGATCCATGCCGGACAAGCCTCCACCATTCTTTCTTCTTCATTCTTCTCCCCACATGAACTTGCCTTTAGAAGAGAGAGAGGGAGGAGAGAGAAAGACTGAAATCAGAGATCTTCAAAGAGGGCATCATTGCGCGAGCGAAGGGCGGCGATAGAGTCAGGGTTCAGAGGGAAATGAAGCCCCATAATCATTGTGGAGGGTTGTTTGCAGACTGCCATCTCCATTGATCAACAATGGGGCGCAATTTTCGGCGCCATGTTGATCACGACTTCTCCATCTCTCTCTCTCCACGATTTGCATCTAACATTTCATGTGACTTTTTAATCTTGGGCTCCCAAGAGTCACTTACTCATTTGGGCCAAATTTTGTCCACCCCTTCGCATCTTGACCGGTTGCTTGGCCATTTCCCCGTCCGGACTCGGAATCGAGCTCTGAAAAATCCTGGGCATTCGGCTTAGCATCCCGCATTGGCCACTAGCTCTTGTCAACCCGCATGACTGTTTGAAAAATTATGAAAAATCAACAAGTGTCGCTCGGGCGCCTTTAAAGCACTTTGATGCTTAAAATCATCCTAGATCGAGCCGCCGCCTTTGACATTGAATATTTTTCCTTTGATATTCATAATTTTTAGCTATTTTTAAGCACTTCCCGTCACCTAAATTCCGCTCTCACCTATCTCTTTATGTACTCAAGTATCCATTGATTTTGTGTGTGTGCTCTTGGTCTCTTCATCTCTCTCCCCTCCTCTAGTCCATTTTCATGGTGTCAGAGCCATCCCATGACTACATGGAGCTCGATTGAAAGCTAAGGTGAAGGCATTGGTGCACAGAAGCAAGTAAGCAAGCAATGGGTAAGAAGATCTTTCACCTTGCTCGATTTGCCTTAGATTACAGGAGGCTCCTGAGGTTGGTAGGGCTACAGTCTTTGATTGTAGTGAAACTTGTTGAGCAAGAAGAACTGTGTATATACTACAGATTGACCCTCTAGGGCTTTCCCGCTATGATTTTTGCATTTGAGGTCATTTTGGCCTCCGTTGTAGACCTGCAAGTGGTCTTGACAGTAGTTTTGGGCATATTGCAGTTTCAATTGTGTTTGCCGTTTATAGGTACACAGGTTATAGATTTTGAATTTGTAAGGTTTTAGGTGTTTGCTAGATTCAAACACAAAAGGCATTTGCATACAGATTGCAAAAAGGAGTTATTGTTGTACAATCAATAAAAAACCCTACATGTTTAGTTGTGGCACACCTAGTATATCAGCTTGCTTGCAGGGGCGTTTTAGTCACTGCAAGAGGGATTAAATCCCTATCCCTTTCCTTTTATTTTAGTCTATTTCTTATTCTCATTGCATCTCATTGAAAGAAATAGAGTTTTATTTCTACCCCTACATTTCATTATTATTTGATTAGTCTAGTATACCATTACCATATTGAAAATAATCACGAGGAAAAGTGGATGTTGGGGGAGTTATGACCAAAAGAGAGGTGACCTTCCCTCATAACAAAGAATCCAAATGGGTTTACAACCTAGCTTGGGGAGAAAATTAGCACACCCCCAAGTCTTTGAGCCAATGTAAGTACCCATCTCATTGTTTTATCCCTCACACATGTATAATAGCAGTGTGGAGGACTAAAGATGGTATTGTGGTAGTGATTTTGGGTTACATTTTGGCATCCTTATAGCGATCCTAATGTACTTCAGTATCATTACACGTTTTATAGGGTATTTTTAGCTTAGTAGGGCCAAAATAGAGCATTTAATGCTAATCACACGAGTATGACAGATAGATATAGATACTTGCAAATAGTATTTTCCCTTTACAAGTGGTTTCTAGCCAAATAGGGATAAACAATGAATTTTAAGCAAGAATTCCAACTTATACGTGTACTTATAGGTATTTTTCCCACTCTTGGAGTAGTATTATAAGTCATACAAGTATCCTATAAGTGTACTTTAGGGTTATTCAGAGTTTGGTTAGTCAAGTCTACTTACATGTGTCCTTATAGCTCGGGTAATTCACTATATGTATACCCTCTATATCACGTGCATTCAAGGCCTATTTATAAATATCCTTATATGTGAATTTTCCCTTAATAAAACATAACCCTCTTCAATTCAATCTGTAAGTAACCCCTTATATGGGGCCCTTCTGTATGTAAAAATTGTATTTTAAAGATCCATTATACTAAGTCCATGTGATTCATACATATATTTATGATTGACCTCCTCAGGCCTTATTACATGCATAAACAAGGCATATACAGATGTTTGAATTATCCTCAATAGATAGTTGAAATCAGTTCCAAGATCAGTATAAGGCATTCTAGCGAAAATTAATGTCTATAGGAGGATTGAATCCTCGGTAATAATGTCTTCAATCTTCCTATATCTTGATTGACTTGGTACGAAAGATTAACTTGGTACGAAAGATTAAAATCAAGCAAGAGTTAAATGCCTTGAAGAAAGGGAAAATGTCTATCAATGAGTATGTGTTGAAGGTGAGGAGTATTGCAGATGCTTTAGCAGCGATTGATGCAATGCCTGATGATGATGATTTGGTTTCATCCACTTTGAGTGGCCTTAACAATGAGAAGGCATGGAAATCATTTGTTACTTCAGTATATGTACGGAAGCCATTTCTAGATCTTGATGAGATGATCTCTCTCACGATTATCGAAGAGATCAATATGCAGGGTGACTCATCTTAAAAAAATGGTGAATAGGTTTAAGAATTTTACTCAAGTTCAGGAAGGAAATGTGGTAGATTCTCTTCGAGAGGCCGTGGTATGGGACGTGTTGGCGATAACCAACAAAACAAGTTCAATTAGCAATTTGGTGAAATGCAAGTTTCAGGAGGCCGAGGAAACTTCAGAGGCAAGGGGAGCTCTAGAGGAAGAGGTGGATAGCATAATAGAGGTTCTGAAAATTTTGCTATTGTTTGCTATTATTGTGGCAAAACAAGCCATATTGCAGCCCATTGCTATGCAAAGAAGAATGATATTCACAGTGGAAAATTGTAGCAAGGAAATTATGCATCGTCTTCACGATAGAATGAAGAAAAAAATAAGTGTCTGTTTGTTATGCATCATATGATGAATGCAATTACAGGAAAGGGTACACATGATGATGTATGGCATGTCAATTCAGGAGCATCTAATCATATGACCGGTCATGTTGAATGGTTTGGAGAGATGCATGACTTACAAAATCCAGGTTATGTGCAGATGGGTAATGATTCATGCCACCCAATTTCACACATTGGAAAGGCTCCCTTGTCCTTGTATGATGGCCAGACAAAGAGTCAGACAGATGTATTACATGTGCCATCAATTACAAAGAATCTAGTGTTTGTTGGCCAAATGGTAGAGCAGGGGTTGCAGGTGCAATTAAGGTTGTTTTGTATAAGACTTTAATGATAAGTGTAGGTTGGTCACAAAAGGAAATAGAGTTTAGATGTTGGAATTCCTACAATGGATGCTGCTATGTACGCTAAAGAAAAAGGAGTAGTTGCAGATATTGAAATATGGCATAAACATATTGGACATGCAAATGTGCAAAGGCTGAAATTAATGCAGTCCAGAGGATTGGTTATAGGGTTGCATTCTTTTAGAGTTGCAAAATTGCATGAAGTTTGTGAAGCATGCCAGTTTGGTAAGCAGGCAAGAAAACCCTTCTCACATGACAGAGAAGTGAGTAGAAAAATACTTGATGTAGTATATACAGATGTTTGAGGGCCTGCACAGAATGTATCTCTTGGTTGCAGGAAATACTTTGTCACATTTATTGATGACTGTTCAAGGAAGTTATGGGTATACTTCATGAAGGAAAAGAGTGACTTGTTTGATCACCTCAAATCTTTTAAGGAAGCTATTGAAACAAAAACATGCTTAAAAGTGAAGTGCTTGAGATTAGATGGAGGGGCTGAGTACCTCTCTAATGAGTTTACTGGCTTCTTGAGGACTCATGGGATAAAGAGGCAATTTACTTGTAGGTATACCACACAGCAAAATGGGGTTGTAGAAAGAAAAAATAGGCATATTGCAGAAGTTGCATGAGCATTAATGGCTGAAAAGAATATGCCCAACATTTTTGGTCTGAGGCTGTTCATACTGCTGTCTACATTATGAACAGAACTCCCACAACTGCATTTCATGGGATGACCCCTGAAGAATATTTTACTAGTAAGAAGGTCGATGTATCACACTTGAAGGTATTTGGATGTGTTGCATATGTTCATGTGCTAGATGAGCTACGAAAGAAGCTTGATCCAAAGGCTGAAAAATGTATTTTTATTGGGTACTCCTTAGAGTAGAAAGGATACTGCAGTTATAACCCTGTCACAGGTGAGTTTAGAGTGAGCAAAGATGTTATCTTCGATGAGATGGGTAGCTGATATGCTCCTCTTGGTGATGTATTAGACGATGATAATGATCAGGACAGCTATGTGCAAAAAGAAAAACAAGAATCACAGAGTCTTAGTGGACCAAAAACATCATCTGGTACTATACCTACAGTGAGCCCTTGGTTTGGGAGACTAAGGAGTAGCCCCACATCTTCAAGTGGATCTATAAGTGTTGCAGGGAAGGACAAAGGAAAGAAGAAAGTGCTGGATGGTAATGATGCATCTACCAATCATTTGGGATTTGATGGAGATTCTAGTGGTTCAGAGAGTTTAGATGATGAGCTTGGTATTCCTTCAGTAAGGACACCAGGTGTACAAAGAGCTCATAGTAATGTAAAGGCTCCATTGAGTGATCCGGTGGCATGCAGATCTAGTAGGGTCAGATACCCTATTAAAAGATTTGGTTTTGAGAATGCTTTCTTGCATGGTGAATTGCAAGAAGAAGTGTATACGGAGCAGCTAGCAGGTTATGAGGATTTAGAGCATCCCACATATGTGTGCAGGTTAAAGAAGGTGCTCTATGGGCCGAAACAAGCACCTAGAGCATGGTCTGACAAGATTGGAGAGTATCTTGTCAATATTGGATTTTGTATTTCTAATGCTGATCACTCACTTTATGTGAGAAAGGGAGATGCAAGTTTGGTCATCATAGTCATCTATGTGGATGACTTGATTATTACAGGTGACAGTGACAATGGGATTGCTGAAGTTAAGGACTTCTTGAAGAAGAAGTTTGAGATGAAAGATTTGGGTGAGCTGAGATAATTTCTTGGTATTGAGGTGATCAGATGTTATGATGGTATATGGCTATCCCAAAGGCAGTATGGCTTGGATATGCTATCTAAGTATGGTATGACAGCATGTAAGCCTCTTTCAGTACCATTGAATCAAAATGTGAAGTTGAGTGCTGACATTGGGGATGAGATAGAAGACCCTACTATGTTCAGGAGGATAGTAGGGATTTTGATTTACATGACTATCACAAGGCCAAACTTGAGCTATATTGTTGGCCTTGTCAGTCAGTTTATGCATATGCCTAGAAAGCCTCATTTGGATGCAGTTAGATGTATATTGAGGTATGTGAAGTCCACTTTGCATTATGAACTTTTTTATGAGGCAGGTAAGGATGTATAGGTCTTTGGATATACAGATGCAGATTGGGCTGGTAGCATGTCAGACAGAAGATCTACAAGTGAATTCATGTTTTCCCTTGGTAGTGCAGCAATTACATGGAGTAACCTACATATGATATACTTAATCAAGATCTTAAAGAATGCTAGTTAAGTACTACAAATGGTTAAAGATTGCATGAGGCTGATGCTCAAATGGTACTAGAGGTGATCCATGTTGATGATGAGACAAATGTCAATCATGCCTCATTAAATTCAAATAGTAATTAGCAAATATCTACTAATATCAAGGGTCTCAAGAGTAGCATTATTTATCTTGCTATGAACCTTGATTCCAAGCTAGAAAAGTTTCTTGAAGTTCAATCTAGCATGGGACTTAATTCCAAGTTTGATCAGGTGATGACCTTGTTGAGTGAAAGGTTGGTTCCTACAACAAACCCCAACGTGCAAGCTTCTCCTATTTAAGAAAATACAATCCCAAGGACTAGTGGTCAACAAATGAGAGTTAATTTTGAGGTTGGGGAGCCCTCCAAGTCAAGGAATTTAGCCAGCCATATTAGTCAAAGTATAAGCAAAAGGGTCCTATTAATTCAAGATGTAATGACCAATTTGAAGGAATTCATGGAAATAAAAGAAAATATGAAAAAGTTAATTGGTGTGACCTCTTTTAATTTTTTTAATGGATAGTAGTCAAATACTCCAAGAAGAGTTGATTCTAATAATCAATATCCACATGAGAAAAGACATGAAGAAAGAAGTTATCTCATGGGCACTCTAATGGACAACAAGACTCTTATGGACATCAACACATGTTTGGATAGAAAAACCCTCTTGGCAATGATCATGGAAATGGAGTAAACTCTTATGGACAACAACTAACCCATGTTAATGTACATCCATAGATCAACCACATGCTCAATGCGATACTTTAATAATTTTGGATGACCATCCATACCACACACTCATTTTGGATAGCAACAAGCCTATGTTGGAGTAAATCAATTATTGGGATAGCCATCTCATGCTCAAGGATCATGTAGCAATGATATAAATAGGTCACATCATAGGGGGATGTATAATAATGCACCAAATTTCAAACATGGTCAACCCCATCATTATGACAAGGAATATAAAGAGAAGATTAACATTTCCAACTTCAAAGGAGATAATCCATCACCTATGAAGCTTGAAGAGTTGTTTAATGAGCTAGAGATGTACTTTACTCTCTACCCACGAGTTGAAGAACCCAAGGTATATTATGCAACCCTTCATTTGGAGGGGTATGCTCATACATGGTGGAGGTATATGACAAATATAGGGCAAGTATTTTTGACTTGGGATGATTTGAAAAGAGATTTGATAGAAGTCTTCATCTTATCATTGGAAAAGAAAAAGTTAGAAAGGCATTGCTACTCTTTATAACAAAGGGAGCAACCCATTAGGGAGTATTCCAACTAGTTTCTCAATTTATCAATGTATGTAGATTGAATTTCAGATGGGGCAAAGTTAAATAAATGCATCTTGTCCTATCTTTTGAAGTTGGAGCTATGAGCCTGCCTCCATACATGAGGCTATTCAATTGGTAGAAAGGTAGAGCCTAAAATATAGAATTTTTTAGCCCAAAATAGGGGGTTATAAACCAATCCAATCAGCCCACAAGAGGAGTACAATCATATGGACAACCAAAGGATGCTATTAGAAATTATAGAAAGCCATTAAATACCTACAATATAATTCCCACTTTTCCTATAGCATATGCATCAAAACAGGGCTAAAATTTTAGACCTAATAGTGAAGGGAAAGTTGACCAAAAGAGTACTGATTTCAGTGCTAAAGTTTAAGCCAACAATGCTCAAGGGAAACATGTTACCAATGACAAGTTGAATGACATGTTTGCTAAAGGATTATGTTTTAAAAAGTGGACAATTGCTCATAAATCAAAGTGTAAGGTAAAGAATGCAAGATTCAGTATGATCATTGAGGATGATTCTGAGGAAGAGCCACATGCTATTATCATGCAAAATGAGGATGAGACCAAATGTGAAGTAGTGGATGGGAATGAAGAGGACATCTATGATGAGTATTATGATCCTATGGATGGATTTCCATTTTATCCGAGTGGTTACTACATAATAGATGCTAATCACTCTTCTCCAAGTTTGTGTTCTATCTCTCATGATGCATGGACTGGCTTTAAGGGAGACAATACACTTTGATTCAAGGGGTTTAACAATGGGAGAGATACTCATATCCTCATTGATATAGCATGCACTCACAATTTTGTGAATTGTAAATTCCTTGTAGGGCTAAAATTGTTTCCTCTTGAGATGGAGTTGTCCTTACGCATTCAAGTAGCTAATTGAGCTCATGAGATCGGCCATAAAATTTGCCCACATATTCCTATTGTTTTGTCTTCATCATGCACCACTCATATCAATCTCATTGCTTTGGAAACTAGTCCCATTGATATAGTATTTGGTTGTGAGTGGCTTAGACACATTAGGAAGTTTTCAATGTATCTAGAGAAGAAATAGATGGAGTGTGTTATTTTTATGAGCTTTCGATTTTGTGCTTTTGTAATTGAAACTAATTTTTCGAGCTTTTTGAAACAACCTTGGGTTTGTTCTACAATGATATCAATATTATTGTTCAATACATAAAAGTATAATGATAATTAAAATACAATAGTATCACAATACCATGATCTTTTGATTTTGTGCTTTTGTAATTGAAACTAAATTTTCGAGCATTTTGAAACAACCTTGGGTTTTTTCTACAATGACATCAATATTATTGTTCAATAAATAAAAGTATAATGATAATTAAAATACAATAGTATCACAATACCACACATTATTGTGAGCATGCTTTCCAACATGGATCAACAATGGTGTCATTGTAGAGTCCAGTGGCAACACATAATAGATAGAGCATCTACAAAATGGCTGTATAACTAACAACGTTTTGACAATAATGACATGTTATCTTAGATTTTCCCTCACTTGCAGTATAGCCCATGCTCACATGTCTATCCAAGCGACCATGGAAAAAAATATAATTGTATGTAGTAAGGTCAAGTGATCTTGAGACATTAAAGAGTTCCAAGACAATATCTCTAGTGCATTGTGTGTCAAGATTGTGGGAGAGAAGAAAGGAGTCTCACTTGTAGCTTTCTTGCTTGCACAATGGGGGAAGACACACAAGGGTGGAGGCTGAAAACAGTTTTCCTCTTCTTAGTTGTGTAAGCCAAAAGAACTCTAGTACAAAGAAAATAGAAGAACCCTAGATATGGGTCTCAAACCAAACTCAACTAACTAAGGTGGCATACTAACTGAGCCACGAACTAGAGTAGATAAGGATAGCTATCATGTAGCTATTATTCATGGGCGGTGTACCAACCGCATCTGCAACTAACACGTCGGTGACATAAATGCACAACGGTCACCCTGGCGTATCACGAGTGGAGCTCGATATCTCAACACTCCCCCTCGAGCTCAATCCCAATTCCTGCACACCAAGCAGGTCTCTGAACTTGCGCAACTTCTCTGCGCCCAATGCCTTCATGAATATGTCAGCTACCTGATCCTCTGTGCTGACATAAACTAGATCAATAAGACCTAGTAAAACCCTCTCTCGCACATAGTGATAATGCACCTCAATGTGCTTTGTTCTAGCATGATAGACTGGGTTATTTGCCAAGTGTATACTACTCATGTTGTCACAATAAATGACAACTGGCCCATCTGTAGACTGATGCATATCATAAAGTAGCTTATGCAACCAAGCTACCTCACATGCAGCCATTGCTGCACCCCTGTACTCACCCTCTGTGCTCGACAAGGCAACTGTAGGCTGTTTCTTGCTGCTCCAAGTGACTGCAGCACTCCCAAAAGAGAACACATATCCACTGGTAGATCGTCTATCAGAAATACTACCAGCCCAATCAGCATCAGTGTATCCATGCAACTGTATCTGAACCCCAGTCTCATAAAATAGTCCATACTGCAATGTGGACTTCACATACCTGAGTATGCGTCTAGCCGCATCCAAATGCGATTTCCTTGGAGCCTGCATAAACTGACTTACCAATCCAACAGCATAGCTCAAATCTGGCCTGGTAATAGTCATATAAATCAAGCTTCCTACTATGCGTCTGTACATAGTAGGGTCTTCCAGAAGCTCACCTGCACCTGCGCTCAGCTTCACATTCTGCTCCAAAGGAACTGAAATAGGCTTACAGCCTGTCATCCCATATTTGGACAGCATGTCCAATCCATACTGCCTCTGTAAGAGCTGTATCCCACTTGGTGATCTAATCACCTCAATGCCCAAGAAATAACGCAGCTCTCCCAAATCCTTCATCTCAAACTTCTGCTTCAATAGCATTTTCACATGAAGGATATCTTCATCACTGTCACCTGTCATAATCAAATCATCAACATAAATGACAAGTAGCATAATACCTTTCTCTGTTTTTCTCACATAAAGTGAGAAATCTGCCTTGGAAATCTGAAAGCCAATAGTGACAAGATACTGTCCTATCTTGTCAGACCATGCTCTAGGTGCTTGCTTCAAGCCATACAAGGCTTTCTTCAACCTGCAAACAAACTCAGGATGAACAGCATGCACATAACCTGGTGGCTGCTCCATATAGACCTCTTCTTGCAAATCACCATGCAAGAAGGCATTCTTTACATCCATCTGATGTAAAGACCATCCCTTTGATGCAGCCATAGCAATGACCGCTCTTACGGTTGCCATCCTTGCAACCGGACTGAATGTTTCTTCATAGTCAATACCATATGTTTGTGCATACCCCTTGACTACTAATCTTGCCTTGTATCTGTTCACAGAACCATCTGCATTGTGCTTCACCTTATAAACCCACTTACAGCCAATTGCATTTTTACCTTTAGGCAAAGGTACCAATTCCCATGTAGCATTAGCTTCCAAGGCATCCATTTCTTCATCCATGGCTTTCTCCCATTTTTCTTTTCCCATGGCTTGCTCAAAAGAAGTGGGTTCTGGTTCTTGTATCACTTTGACCATATATGCATAGTGAATGGCTGTAAATCCATCATATTTCAGCCTATCCACAGGATACCTAGCTCTCGTAGATCTGCGCAAAGTAGGTTCACTCCCAGGTGCTCTCAAAACATCCCTGGTCTTCCTTACTCCAGGTGTAACAATAGAAGGAATACCCAACTCATCATCAATGCTCTGTTCTGAGCCACTGGATTCACCATCCACATAAGAGTGACCTGCATTCACATCAAGCATGGGCTGATCAACCTTCTCTTTTCCTTTTCGTGATACCTGCATACCACTATCTGCATTACTTTGAGAAGATTCTCCTGATCTCAATCTGCCTGTCCATGGCGAAGAATGTGAACCACTGCTAGAGGACGCTCCAGGTCCACTAATATTTTGTGACTGCTGCTGTGAATTCTGTGCAGCATTACCATTTTGTGCATCTACATCATCAATCACATTTACTGGTTTATACCAGCTACTCATCTCATCAAAAACAACATCTCTGCTCACTGTAAACTTACGAGTAGAAGGGTTATAGCATCTATACCCTTTTTGCTGCAGAGAGTAACCAATAAAGATGCACTTCTCAGCTTTTGGATCCAACTTGGATCTTAGCTCATCTGGCACATGTACATAGGCAATGCAACCAAAAATTTTCAAATGAGAAATATCTGGTTTCCTACCAGTATACCTCTCCTCTGGAGTCATTCCATGTATTGCTGCAGTGGGAGTCCTGTTCATTATGTAGACTGCTGTAGCAACTGCTTCAGCCCAATAAAAATCTGGCAAGTCTTTTTCATTGAGCATGGCACGAGATACCTCTCCAATATGCCTGTTTTTCCTTTCTGCAATTCCATTTTGTTGTGGGGTATAACTGCATGAATATTGCTGCTTTATGCCATGCTCCTGCAAGAACTTTGCAAACTCATTTGAGAGGTACTCTCCCCCTCCATCTGACCTTAGGCATTTTATTTGCAGACCTGTTTCTTTTTCAGCCATAGCTTTAAGGGTTTTGAAATGCCCAAAAACTTCACTTTTCTTTTTCATAAAATACACCCAAACTTTTCTGCTATAGTCATCAATAAAAGTGACAAAATAATGACAGCCTCCAAGAGATGCAGCTTTAGTAGTCCACACATCAGAGTGGATTAATTCCAATGGCTTCTCACTCTCTTGAACATGTTTAGGAAATGGTTTCCTTGCCTGTTTTCCAAACTGACAGGCTTCACATACCTTATGCATTTCTGCAACCTTGAATTTTGGCAATCCTGCAACAATATTTTGGGCCTGCATTGATTTAAGTCGCTGTACATTAACATGACCAATGCGTTTATGCCAGATATCAATATCTGCAACTACACCGGTTCCATGTGCAAACATTGCTGCACTCAATTCAGGCATGTCTGCATCCAACGTAAACATTCTGCCCTTCTTCTTTCCTTTTGCTATCAAGCGACCTTTATTTTTCATATCCTCAACAAAGCATCCATGAGGATTAAATCTGACCTGCAAGCCCTGCTCAACCATTTGACCAACAGAAACCAGATTCTTGGTGATATTCGGGACATGAAATACATCGGACAGGTATTTCTTTTTCCCATCCTGCATAGACAAGGGAATTTTTCCAATCTGCACAATAGGATGTGCAGTATCATCACCAGTCTCCACAAATCCTGGTTTTTCCATTTTTCTTGCATCCTCCATCCATTCTGCATGACCTGTCATGTGGTTTGATGCACCTGAGTCAACATACCATACATCATTGCTTTCTTCTGCACTTGTCACAGAATTGTTCATGTGCTGCACCATGAACAAATGCTCATTTCTGTCATCACCCTGTCTACTAGAAGATGCATAATTCCCTTGTTGCAGTTTTCCATTCATGATGTCATTATGCTTTTTATAGCAGTCTTTAGCCATATGACCCATTTTACCACAGTAGTAGCATTCAACATTACTGTTTGCATTTTGACCTCTTTGCCATCCACCACGACCTCTTTGGCTCCCCCTGCCTCTAGAGTTACCACGTCCTCCTCCATAGGACTGGTTTTCTTGAGTTTGCTGCATATTCTGATTTCTACCACGGCCTCCAAATCGGCCTCCTCTACCTCTGCCTCTACCTCTTCCAGCATTTGAGTAGAAGACAGCTTCTTTTGAAGTTCCTCCTGAAGAAGATGCACCACCATTTCTTTGCTCCTCAGAAATTAGAAGAGCAATCAACTCCTCAAAATCAGGAAATCTTTCACGGACGGAAATGGATGTTCGGAACTGTGCATAATCCTTTCCTAGACCATTCAAGGTCACAGAAACTAAATCATCATCTTCCACTGGTGACCCAATGGAAGCAAGTGCATCTGCAATCTTCTTCACCTTCATATGGTAGTCGTTGATGCTCATATTTTCTCTTTGAACATTGTGCAACTCTTGCTTGAGCTGCATTTTCCTGGCTTGTGTATTTGTGCTATACATTTTTGACAAAGTATCCCATGCCTCCTTTGGCGTATTTGCATCCTGAATATGCACAATCATAGAGTCTGAAATGCTGATAGACAGCCAATACATAACTTTCCTGGCTCTCTCATGCCATGCTTTAAATGCCTGCATTTGCTGTTGATTGGGAACATCAGGAAGAACTGGTTCTTCTTCATTTCCTGCAACAAATTCCCAATATCCTTTTCCCATAAGGAAATTCGTCATTCTAAACTTCCATGCTTGGAAGTTGTTCTTGTCAAGCTTTTCAGTGACAATCTGTGAAAGAGAATCAGATGCCATTACAGAAGACTGCAAAAAATTCTGTCACTGCAAAAACCACAGCTTCACCCTCACAAGGGAAAATCTGCAAAACTGGCGAAAGTGGTATTTGACCACACAGTCACTTCCTAGTGACGATTTTGCATCAACAGGCAACAGGGATGATTCTGTAACTCCCAATGTCTCTGCGCACAAGCATACAATGCAATTTTTACAGTAACTATTCACCGACCTGTAGAACAGTGGCTGCACAGCATAAAACAGGGCCTTTTCCTGAGTGCGTGCAGAAAACTTCCGCCTTCAAAACAGGCCCCGAAATGGCCTCAAATCAAAAAAACAGGGTCGCCAAGAGCTAAAGCTCTTTCCCGCAGCATATACTGCCCTCTTGCTTCAACGCGAAGGGCGTCTCAACCTGAGACAATGCACTCCTGCAATTTCCGGCTGTGCTATCTGCAGAGATCTGCTCCCAAAACAGAAAATGAAAGCAACACTGCTCCTCTTACCAGAACACCGCGAGCTTGGCTTGCTTTCTTGAGCTCCTTACCACGAACAAGGCTCTGATACCATGTCAAGATTGTGGGAGAGAAGAAAGGAGTCTCACTTGTAGCTTTCTTGCTTGCACAATGGGGGAAGACACACAAGGGTGGAGGCTGAAAACAGTTTTCCTCTTCTTAGTTGTGTAAGCCAAAAGAACTCTAGTACAAAGAAAATAGAAGAACCCTAGATATGGGTCTCAAACCAAACTCAACTAACTAAGGTGGCATACTAACTGAGCCACGAACTAGAGTAGATAAGGATAGCTATCATGTAGCTATTATTCATGGGCGGTGTACCAACCGCATCTGCAACTAACACGTCGGTGACATAAATGCACAACGGTCACCCTGGCGTATCACGAGTGGAGCTCGATATCTCAACATTGTGCACTTTAATGCCATATTTGTTTGTGAGGGCCGTGACCAAAGGTGATCATCATGTTTCTATTCCATACCCATCATTCAATTCTTGTTATGTGTAGCTGTAAGATCGAAAGCAATCATACCATTATACTCAATTGGGAGCTCATCCATTTTTCATGGAGGTCCATAGAGTGCTAGTAAAATTTTCAATCTACATGGCCTAGCTTTCTCATCAATGAAGGCCACAATTGACTTATCATAGGAAGACACTTCCTCGCTTTGGCTGCCCACATGCTCCTCCTCCTCAATATTTGTGTCATGCAACCCCATGTGAACAACTCTATCATTGTCTAAAGCTTTTGAAATTGTCACTTTGTCAACATCCTTGTTATTATCTGAGGGTATATCAAGACACATTGGAGTTGATTTGCTACGACTAGGAGTATAATCAATGTAGTCATTCATCTCATCTTTTATTGACTCAATACTATCAGACACATACACATAGTCATTTGAGTGCATGATAGAGTATGTGATTGATAGTGTGCTATTAATTAGGTAGTGCGCATGCCCTTCATGATCCCATCTTGGAGACACATTGATCTTGTTTGATCCACCTTCGTTCTCTATGAAGGCTTGCTACCCTTGGAAATTTCATGTTGGAGGCAATAAATTCTGCAAGTAGTACTCACTCAAAATAGCCTCTCCATTTCTCAATGAAACCATATGCTCTATGCAATCACTAGCTATTCTCCATGTCAAAATGGAAAAACTTGACATGTTGTGCTCTCTATTGGGTTAGTATTTGATGAAAGAGAAGACAAATTTGTATTGAGCTTACAATGTGGATTTGATAAAGAGAAGGCAACGATTCACAAATTGAGGACTGTGCAAAGGAAAAAGGGAGGCATAGAGGAAGTCTCAAGAGGGTTTGAATAACCTAAAAGTTGTAGTAGCTATCACTACAAACCAAGGAAGAGATGAAAGGATTGGTAGAAAGGATTGAATGATGAGCCTAATATTGTACAATGTACCTTTGTTGGAAAGGTAAAATGTACCTTTGTCTAGATGCATCATTAAGCTTTCACTTTTCCGAGACATGGTTTAGTTTTCTTATCTCGCATGATAAATTATGCACTCTAATCTACATCTCTCATTATATATTTAATCTAATGGCACTAGGTTTTCATCACTTCAAAGGCACGGTGATTAAGTTTCTGTGTTAAGATCAAACATTGGCCCTTTTTTGAGATTTTAGAATATGTCAAAATTAGTTACAAGGTTTAATGTCTATAGATGTTGTTTGTTTTTTAAGTTAGAAGGGACATTCTTTGGAGTATATATTTTTTAGCATAATTTTTTCTCTATGTAGCATGCCTGCCTATCGGCTATCCAGGCATGTTTTTAGCGGTCCATCAAGAGACAAATTTAAGCGTCGCTGCCCGACACTCCCATGGAATGTTACGGGGTTTGTCGCCTAGGGTTTCTTGAGTCCGCCACCTAGCAACAAAACATTTGCGGCTGAACCCACTGGGATCGACCTGAAATTTGGGTCCCTAATGGTCAAGGTCTCCTGACAACATTGTAGCTTCAGGTCTTGGATGTCCTACTTTACGCAGAGATACCCAAGCTGAAGTAGATCCATGTCGCACTTGGTTCTAAGAGAAAGGGAAACGAGAGGGATGCATTGCTCAACCTCTCTACCCGTAGGACAGTCCCATTCTAGTCCCCTAAAATGGCATGAATCCAGGTTCTAACCTAACAATTTCTAAGGGTTGGATGTCGATAAAACCTTGTGAGAAACCTCCTAGTTCTCTAGGGCCACCCTGCCATACGGACTCATCGGGGGTTCTACGCACCCGCTTCCCTCAATAGGCATTCTTTAGTTATTTAGTTAGGTCCTACCACATTTATGTGTGACATTTAAATTCAGCTTCCTTAATTAAGCCATTTAGGGAACATGGTTCGTTCATGTAATTTATAGCACAGACACGAATACCGAGCAAGCAGTCCTTTTGACAAATAAGTTCCTTAACTTATCTTCAAGTTAATCTTTGTCTCCTATCCATACATGAGAAATTATATATCCCTTCTACCTCAAAGAAGTAACTGGTCCAAATCACATGGCACCATAGATTCCATCCTTTATCTAGAATAGGATCTTCCAATGCAATAGATGTTGGGTCCACAGAGGTTTTCAACTCCATTCTGGACTTGGCAAGGGGTGTCCAGACCTCCACCTGACTCGCAAGCTACCTAGGAGTGAAACATTATTCTTGTGGTTGGCCTTTTCACCACTCAACCTTTGGCCCATGAATCGAGCAGTGCCCTTTTCAAGTTTATCTGCAGTACGATCATGGAGGTGATCCACCCATGCAAAAAATCCATTCCTTAATTAATTCATTTAAGAATCAAGCATAGCCAAGGCATTCAG
Organism: Lygodium microphyllum; assembly: GCF_053477565.2. NCBI lineage: Eukaryota > Viridiplantae > Streptophyta > Polypodiopsida > Schizaeales > Lygodiaceae > Lygodium > Lygodium microphyllum. The sequence continues at coordinate 47,807,849 of NC_141141.1, read as the reverse complement.
CCCTAATATCATCTTCCAAGAAAACATTCCTTTATCCCCATGGCAATTTGTCATCACTGACCCCCTCCATGAATTTACCATCAAACACAAGCACTTGGAATACTCATCCAAATGACAATCCAACAATTAGTTGAATGTAAAATCATTTAGGATGTTGTTTAATCAACCAACAAAACCAATTGTATTTTTTCCAAACAATGCAAGAATAGATGCGATAACATTTCCATCCGCATATTCGCTCTCCCCCTTGGGATGTAAGAGCGATACTATACAAAATTTTACTTAACACTCCCTTCCTTCGGCAAAGACGTATATTAAGGTCTCATACAACTATACAAGATGTAAGTTCTATTGATCACTTACATTGATCGACAACCCAACCTTCTTTCCAAACAAGTATAAGAGTATTAGTCTTTCCTTTGACTTAGGGTTTCCTAATCCTTGAGCTCTCCACTTGCCTTTGAGGCTTGGAGTTGTTGTTTGTATCTAGTTTCACTCTGAATTGGATTGATGAAACTAGTAATTAACAAACGGATCTAAAGGCATCTTAGTTTTAATCCTTATGGTCATTGTTTGTACTAACTACGCACATTAAGATCCCAAACTTTAAAATTTGAGCTATAAGTTCATGATGTTAGCAAGAGCTTGGGCGAAAATCTAGAGTTTCTAAAATGAATTTCCTTTAGGCTAGATTGCTTACCATGAAATCCATCAAGTGTGCAAGCTACAACATACACCTTCAATGTGGTGAAAACATACCTACTATTTACAAGAAAGGGGAGTCGACAATACTTTGGATCCTTATATGCTATTTATGCTATGTATGAATTTATCACATAACATCTAGTTGCAATTAACTTCTCTTGATACATGTGTTTTGAAAACTCACTCTGGCAAATATTTCAGATGAAGTTTATCCCTTTCAATGTTTTTATTTGGTATGAGGATTTGTGTGAATTGCAATGAACCATATGCATAAATCTATGCAAGGTCATTTATGATTAATGTGGGAAGAATTACCCTACGAGTTCATTAACCATTGAAAAATAAATTCAAGCTACTCATTTAATTGAATTCAAGCACATGCCAAGGCAATATAGTCTATGACTCAATGAATAGAGGAGATGGCAATTAGTACCTGGGTATTTGGAGATGAATTATCCATACCCAACATTGTATTCGTATTAACTACAATGCCTTGGCCAGTGGTTCTATTGTTGGATGTGAGATTACCATTGGTGCATGCCACTCTTCGTTTTGGAGCCATATTTTCAGATGAGGATTCGGCCAAGGACTCAATCGATAAATCGAGGCGTCTCAAAAAATGGCATGGTTGTGCACGTCCTTGGTAGAGGACCTTGCTGGACTACCTAACCTTGCAGAGAAATTCTATGAAGTGGGAAGAGGGAATTTTGCAATTGAGGCCTCTGGAACAAGAGCAAGTGATAGAGGGTGGGACTATATTCGATTGCAGGGCTTGTGCATATGAACCCTGCTTATGGAAGGGAATTTTGGAAACCTTCGAGAAGTCTCTTTATCTCTCTGCCTCTCTCTTGTTAGAGAGGCAGCGTGCTATGGCGTCCATTCTCCTTCCTTTTTCATTTTGATGGGGGGCATTTTATCATGGAAAGGAGGTGGGGGAAAGTGGTATGGAGTGGTGGTGGTGGTGTCACACCTCATCCACCACATGTCCGTTTGCATGGCGGCAGGGGTTCTCAATCCCCCATGTGGCCACAGAATGGCCGAGAGGGCTGGGGGGGTAGGCCATGTGGCCTCCCCCTTCATCATCGTCATCTTCATTATCGTTGTTGTCATCCTCTTCAACTTTCCCTTCCTCCCACTAGCTCGTGGCACCAATGGGGGGAAGTAAAAAAATTTCAAATAATTTTAATTATTTTTATAGGGGAGTCCTATGGGACATGGATAGGGGGGTTTATTGCATCCTCTCCCCCTTAGAGAACTTGAGATGTCCTCATCTTGGAAGAAACTGGGGATTTCATTTTGGAACCTATGGGGTAGGACCCATCATGCATTCGTTGTGACACTCTAACCACTCATAAGCATGTAGTCTTTTTAAAACAACAACTTATTGTATTTGATATATCTGAGTTTGGATTACAAGAGAAAACTTTATTGTACTTACATCTCATGAATATCTTCTAGGTTTTTTTTCTAAGTATCTGATAATTTCTTGGTAGGCTCTGGATCACTGAATGTACAACTTCATTCCTTGTAAGTTCAAGTTCTCTTGATTTCTGTTGGGATAATTGATGTGGATATGTCCAGTGTTGTGGCACTAGGAGCATTGATGTTTAGGGTGCTTTGGACATTCCCTTTTGAAATGATCTAACTTCTTGCAATAGAAACATTGCGGAACCTTACTTGGGGTCACAAGATTCTTGGTTCTCTTTGGCAACATTTTCTTCTTTGAACCAAATTGCCCTAGGATCCTTTTAGCAGATCGAAGTGGTCTTCTATCTCAGAAAATCTATTTCCAAATTGTCCTCTTTTTAGATTTGGACTGAGATCCATGGACAATCAGCTTTTCTTGGATTACTAAAGAATACTCCCAAGCTTCGACATTCTAGTAAGACCCAATCTATATTACTTGAGAAGAAACAACTTAAGAGAAATTCATTGTGAGTTATAATTGTCGCTCCTTGCTAAAGTATCTCTAATCACTTGTAAGTTCTAGGCTCAAAATTGATGTAACTCATATTACTTGGGTTAACAATAGTTACAAGAGTAAGGTTTATTCCAATATAAGTTATATTACTTGTCATTAAAATTTCTAGGGTTTCTAATAATCCTAAGAGGTGTAGTGGGTTCTAGGTCTTCGTCTTCAGCTGATTCCTCTATATATCCAAAGACTGCACTTGTGTAGCTTTGTTTTCTTGGAGGCTCAATATCTTCTGGACTTAAGTCAGGGTAGTCTACTTGGACATGCCTTAGCTAATTGCAGTGGAAGCATCGACGGTTGGGACATCTCTTATGGATATGCCCTATCTCTCTGCACGTGTGGCATCTCTTATCCTAATCTTGGAAATCATCTTTGTCACAATTGTCTGATTTAAGTTCTTGGATGATTGGCTTTGCTCGAATTAATGCATCTTGCAATTCTGTTGGACACATTGCTTCAAGACAGTGGTTCAGAGGAGTGTTCAGGCCATGGAAAAACTTGGATACTTGTTGCGCAATATCCATAGGTGGTGTATATTTTAGTAGGATTACAAACTTTGAGTAGTAAGCTTCCAAGGTTAATTCCAGCTGCTTAAGCTTGAAGAATTCATTCATCCTCAAGGTCTGGTAGGTTTGTAGAAGGTATCATCCGTGTACATCATCTTTCAGATGAACCCAAGTGATAGCGGCTTTAGAGATACCTTGATCTTTGCACCATCGCTTCCACAATATCCAAGCCTGACCAACTAACTTAAGTTTGGCTATCATTGCTTGATTGATAGAAGCAGTTCCTGAAGCAGAGAAATAATCATTCATTGACTCAATCCATATCTCCGCCTCTATTGCAATGTCTGTTCCTTTTCCACCAAACTTGGGTGCCTTAATTTGCTTGAGAAGGAATTTCTTCTCTTGCGCATGTCAACATTTGTGGGTGCAAAAGGTGCCTGACAATCAAGCCATACCACTCAGGTTATCCTATTTAGAACTCGTTTAGGATATGTCTACGAACCACACATTAATCAATCACATATCATTACAAAGTTTGGCTCCGATACCAACTATAACATGCCTGCCTATCGGATGTCTAGGCACTTTTTTAGTGGTCCATCGAGAGATGAATCTAAGCGTCGCTGCTCGGCACTCCCATGGAATGTTATGGGGTTTGTTGCCTAGGGTTTCTTGAGTTCGCCTCGTAACGGAACGTTCACGACCGATCGAACCCATCGGGATCAACTTGAAATTTGGATCCCTAATAGTCAAGGTTTCCTAACAGTATTCTAACATCGAATCTTGATATCCTAATTTACGCAGAGATACCCAAGTTGAAGTAGATCCATGCCGCACTTGATTCAAAGAGAAAGGAAAACGAGAGGGATGCGTCACTCAACCTCTCTAACCGTAGGGCATAGTCCCATTTCCAATACCCTAAAATGGCATGAATTTGGATTCTAACCTAACAATTTCTAAGGGTCAACATCGGTAAAACCTTGTGAGAAGCCTCCCAGTTCTTTGGGACCACCCTGTCATAAGGTAGACCCATCAGTGGTTCCGCCCACCCGCTTCCCTTAATAGGCATTCTTTAGTTATTTAATTAGGTCCTACCACATTTGTGTGTGACATTTAAATTCAACTTCTGTAATTAAGCCTTTTAGGAAACATGGTTCATTCGTGTAATTTATAGCACAGACACGAATACAGAGCAAACAGTCCTTTTGACAAACAAGTTTCTTAACTTATCTTCAAGTTAATCTTTGTCTCTTGCCCATATAGGAGAAATTATATATCCCTTCTACCTCAAAGAAGTAACTGGTCCAAATCACATGGCACCACAAATTCCATCCTTTATCTAGAATAGGATCTTCCAATGCAACAGATGTTGGGGCCACATAGGTCTTCAACTCCATTCTGGACTGGGCAAGGGGTGTCCAATGACATGCAAGCAGCTTACGAGTGAAACATTGTTCCTGTGGTTGGCCTTTTCACCAGTCGACCTTTGGCCCATGAATCGAGAATGCCATTTTTGGGTTTATCCGCAGTACGATCATGGAGGTGATCCACCCATGCAAAAAATCCATTCCTTAATTAATTCATTTAAGAATCAAGCATAGCCAAGGCAATCAGCCCTAATATCATCTTCCAAGAAAGCATTCCTTTATCCCCATGGCAATTTGTTATCACAGACCCCCGCCATGAATTTACCATCAAACACAAGCACTTGGAATACTCATCCAAATGACAATCCAACAATTAGTTGAATGTAAAGTCATTTAGGATGTTGTTTAATCAACCAACAATACCAATTGTATTTTTTCCAAACATTGCAAGAATAGATGTGATAACATTTCCATCCACATATTCGCTCTCCCCCTTGGGATCTAAGAGCGATACTATGAAAAATTTTACTTAACACTCCCTTCCTTGGGCAAAGGCATATGTTAAGGTCTCATACAACTATACAAGATGTAAGTTCTATTGATCACTTACATTGATTGACAACCCAACCTTCTTTCCAAACAAGTATAAGAGTATCAGTCTTTCCTTTGACTTAGGGTTTCCTAATCCTTGAGCTCTCCACTTGCCTTTGAGGCTTGGAGTTGTTTTTTGTATCTAGCTTCACTCTGAATTGGATTGATGAAACTAGTAATTAACAGACGGATCTAAAGTCATCTTAGTTTTAATCCTTACGGTCATTTTTTGTACTAACTACGCACATCATTAAGATCCCAAACTTTAAAAATTGAGCTATTAGTTCATGATGTTAGCAAGAGCTTGGGCGAAAATCTAGAGTTTCTAAAATGAATTTCCTTTAGGCTAGATTGCTTACCATGAAATCCATCAAGTGTGCAAGCTACAACATACACCTTCAATGTGGTGAAAACATACCTACTATTTGCAAGAAAGAGGAGTTGACAATACTTTGGATACTTATATGCTATTTATGCTATGTATGAATTTATCACATAGCATCTAGTTACAATTAACTTCTCTTGATACATGTGTTTTGAAAACTAGCTCTAGTGAATATTTGAGATGAAGTTTATCCCTTTCAATGTTTTTATTTGGTATGAGGATTTGTGCGAATTGCAATGCACCATATGCATAAATCTATGCAAGGTCATTTATGATTAATGCAGGAAGAATTACCCTATGAGTTCATTAACCATTGAAAAATAAATTCAAGCTACTCATTTAATTGAATTCAAGCACATGCCAAGGAAATATAATCTATGACTCAATGAATAGAGGAGATGGCAATTAGTACCTAGGTATTCGGAGATGAATTATCCATACCCAACATTGTATTCGTATTAACTACGATGCCTTGGCCGATGGCTCTATTGTTGGATGTGAGATTACCATTGGTGTATGCCACTCTTCGTTTTGGAGCCATATTTTTAGCTAAGATGAGGATTCGTTCTATCCCTGGCCAAGGACTCAAGGACTCAATCAATAAATCGAGGCATCTCAAAAAATGGCATGGTTGTGCGCGTCCTTGGTAGAGGACCTTGCTGGACTACCTAACCTTGCAGAGAAATTCTGCGAAGTGGGAGGAGGGGATTCTGAAATTGAGGCCTCCCGAACAAGAGCAAGTGATAGAGGGTGGGACTGTATGCGATTGGGAGGCTTGTGTGTATGAACCCCTCTTATGGGAGGGAATTTCTAAAACCTTTCAGAAGTTTCTCTGTCTCTCTGTCTCTTTAAAGAGGCAGTGTGATGTAGTGTCCCTTCTTCTTCCTTTTTTGTTTTGATGGGGCGGATTTTATCATGGAAGGGAGGTGGGGGAAAGTGGTATGGAGTGGTGGTGATGGTGTCGCACCCCACCCACCACCTGTCCATTTGCATGGCGGCAGGGGTTCTCAACCCCCCAAGTGGCCGTGGATTGGCCGAGAAGGCTAGGAGGGGGTAGGCCACGTGGCCTCCCCCTTCATCATCATCATCTTCATTATCATCGTCGTCGTCCTCTTCAACTTCCCCTCCCTCCCACCAACTGGCGGTGTCGATAGGAGGGATGTAAAAAAATTTCAAATAATTTTAATTATTTTTTTAGGGGGGGTCCTATGGGACGTGGATAGGGGGGGTTATTACACTCTATGTTAGTTAGCATGTTAAACTAATTCCTCTTGGATTTCAATTTATTAAATAATTTGTATGCCTATTTGAATGTTTTATATACTTTCTAGGTGCACCTATGTTTGAAGGGTGTCAAGGAAATACTCACTTTAGATCCACTATCTAATCATGAGAAAATTGATGTCAAAACAATGATGTTAGAATCAAATATGAATGGTAGATTTAGGACAACAAAGGTGTAGGGGTTCATCATCATAGAGTATGCACAACACCTTAATATTAACAGTTTTCTTACGTGGGGTAGTGCAAAGTATTGTCATTATATAGCCATTATTAGAGAAAAAAAATCAATGTACTACAAATTCACAATACTTCTATCATCTATCAAAATGCCTATTCATCATGTCATCCTATACTCTAATTCTTGCTAATGCTTGAGTCTATCCATGAGCATCATTTTGAAGATAGAATCTATTATCAACTAGCAAGAGATTTAACTAACAATGTTTTCATAAGTAAAGTGGATTATGTCAATGTATTTTCTTCTTAATTGTATATGATGTTGTCTTAAATGATGGATCTAAGACTACAAAATGATAAGTTTTTGAATTTTGCATAATGTTTGAGAGGTATTATGAAGGGAACTCATTGATATTTAATTTCTAATTTTCATGAGAGAGAGAGAGAGAGAGAGAGAGAGAGAGAGAGAGAGAGAGAGAGAGAGAGAGAGAGAGAGAGAGAGAGAGAGAGAGAGAGAGAGAGAGAGAGAGAGAGAGAGAGAGAGAGAGAGAGAGAGAGAGAGAGAGAGAGAGAGAGAGGGAGCGAGAGAGAGAGAGGTCTATATGCATGTGCATACATGTTTGTGCATATTGATATTCATGTTGTCTTTGAGAGGAAGGAGCTAGTTTTGGTGATAGCAGTGTGGAGAATATGTTTATTCATACTTGCGACTGAATGTCATCATTAACCTACCTCACTTTCTACCTTTTATAACCTTTACTTTTATAAGCACTATTAACTTTATAATGATTCAACCATTTTCATCTTAGGAATTCAAAGTTGTCTCTTAGCAAAACAAATATCATTTTCTCCCAAAAATAAAAATTTCATTATAAATTACTATAATGAACCTTAGTTTATGATTATATTTTAGCTTAGACTAAGTTCTATATCAAAGCTAAATTTAGTAGATAGAAGCTCATTATGACAAAACTTGTTCAAATGTTTGCATGAGCATGCTTAGAAAGCATATTATCACCATGTGTACTAGAAGTAAAGAATGTAGAAAAAGAATAAAAAAAAGGGAGCCTTTTCATATACTACTTACCACAAGAAACAGTATGGTCAAAGTACATAATATTGGTGTACAAATCATATGCCCTTTGAGAAATTTGAAGTGAAATTTGTAGGCATTATGTCCCCAACAAGGAGAACTCATCCACCATGGATTGTGCTTTTTACGCACTGAATCCCCATCAAGGATTCCTGTGTCCTACATGGTCCATGCAATGTCCTCATACAATGTTGCAAAGAGACATGTTTACAAATTGAGATGTATCTAGTGGGAAACAACACAAAATGAAGCCGATACTCTTGTGATTGGAAAGTGCTAGCCTCACCTTAATGGATATGGCCTCGTCCTCTCTCATCTCTATTATGATATAAGGTATCCAATGTTCTTTGAAGATGATTGTTACAACTCTTGATCCACGAACGCCTCCACCCTTCAAAGTGATTCCTTTACACAATGATTCCCATAACTACTATCTCTTTGTTCCTAGTATGTTTCCTTGAGCCCAGTTGGACCATACCATGCCATTCTAGTTCACCATTTGTGTTCCTCTCCCTTCTTAAACCATTCCTAATCCTGATAGATAGCCCATCTCCCTACCTCTCTAGTTGCCTATCCCTAATTCGTGTAGAGATAACTCGTTTCCCTACCTTTCTAGCTAAAAATATCTCTAGCTTCTTGGATGTTTAAAATCCTACTTGTGTAAATATCAAAACTTCTCCCATGTATATTTTTGCAATCTATACGTTTGATGTTACTTTATAAAACATGTTTCCACCATCATGTTTACCAATTATAACTTTCCCTAGTGGCACCTCCTCCACTCTCTATGGATGTACGAAGGGTGTCACTTTAATTTTCAATGTTTTACATAAAGACTTTGCATCTTCCTTGGGATTCTAGCCTTTCACTAGCTAAGTCATCCTCAAATGTAGAACCCTCCCTTTTCTTCGCTTAAGGCTCCCTTCAATGTGTTAGCCTTGTAATGTCTCGGTTGTTGCCTTCTTTTATTCTTTGTTGACCACTTTGGCCTATACATTAAACCAAACTCTTGTACTTGAAAGATTCTATTTGATGGTGAGAAACCTACTATGCCAAAAAAGGCTAAGAAATGCCACTCCTTTACAAGAACAAGAATAAAGGCTTTGCAACATCATGCATAAAACTTGCTCAAAACTTGTAGATATGCTACACATAAACTCAAGCCATGGAGTAGGCACATCACAAGCCTTTCTAGTACATTAGATGGACCCCCAAGGTAGAAACCAAACAAATGAGAATGTTTTGACTAAATTTTGTTAGCTTGAGGCATTCTTTGCAATGCATATGCACAATTGGTATCCCTATATAGTGTTACAAGTGTAGATATATTGGAAATGAAAGATGATATCTATCTAGCTATAGGGAAAGTTAGATGAAGTAGAGTTTGCATGAGGCAATGGAAATAAAACAAAGAGGTATATTCTCTACACATATAGCACACATGATGCACTAGCAATGAGCTACTTAAGAGTATAACACCTTGCGTTACCATTAGAAAGGAGCCACTCTGAATTATTTAACCCAAACAATATCCTCAGGGTGAAATTTGAATTGCCATATCTATAGTATTCTATCCCATTGTGTTATCTCTATGTGACCACCCCTTATTTTTATGTTGTGGAGGAAATTTGGCATGAGGTTGTTAGAAGCAAGTGATGTCCCTTCAACACATAGATGGGGTAGTTTAGGCTGACACAAATTATGTGAAATCACCAATATTTTCATAGAGCTCATTCTTGGGTTCCCCATTTTTCCTTAAGTGCAATGTATTTTTTAAATGAAATAGGTTCAAATATCTTATTGGTTTAGTATACAAAGCATTCAATATGATGACATTATCCATATCTCATCTTTAAGAGTTTTTACTTTGCATACTTCTATATAGGTTTTGTTTTATATTCTCTAAGAGATGTGTTACAATCCATAACTCGTGCACACTTTAGAGAGTTTGTTGATATGAGTGCTATTTTATAATAACTTCTCACATATTTTAACATTTAGATGTAAAATTATTTTGAAAATTTTGTACCTCATTGATAATTTATTGACTATTTTGTTAAGTATGCATGGGTGGATATGTCTATATGCATACATATCCTTAAGTGTTATATCTTTAACATGCATACATATGCAATGTACTTGCATGGATGTGTGCACATATGCATGCATACACATGTGTATAGCTTGCACAAGTATCCACCATTTGTAGATATATATGAAAACATACATCTAACTTGTTAATGAAGTTGCTAATCTAAATATACATACCATAACATCATAGAGAAAATTCGAAAGGACCTTGAAATCTATCTTATTATTTAACTTGTAATTCTCCTAGCTACTTCCAATGCACTATTGCATACTTTTAAATATGGTTTTTCCTTTTGGTAATAGTTCCTACACCTTCATTGATCATTTTAACTTAGCCTCTACTCTTACCTTGGCATGCCTTGGTGATTATGTCACCTTGTTTTGTCATTTGAAGTTTGATGCAAATCGAATTTAGATTCAGTATGGATTTTGAATATATACCTTCAATCAAGTTTTTTTATGTTGTTGGATCAAGCATGCCTCCTTATTCCCTTTCATCAAATCACTCCTCATTACCTTACATTAGCATTTTCCTAGTTGGCAAGCTCTGTTGTCTTGATTTTTTCAGAAAATGAAGGGGGCAAAGCCCCCCTATTGTCCGCATCCACGCGGATGATGGAGGGGCTCTGCCCTGCCCTTTTCCCCCCAAAAATGGTTATTATCCTTGTCATTCTAGCTTTGTTGTCTTGATTTTTATTTTTTTAAAAAAGGGGGGCATTGTCTATGTCCACACAGACGATGGGAGGACTCTGTCACCCTTTTCATTTCAAAAAACTAAATCATCCATGGGTTTCGCCCCTCCCTTTTCTTTTAAAATCAGTAATTAGTAATCCTAATCAAAGATGGAATTCACCGTCAAGGTCATCCTCTCATGCAGAGTGTTAGGTGGCATTGGTGTTGTGGCCTTTATCATTTATCCCTTTAGAGCAACTGCCACATTGCCTCGATTTGTTATTTTGGGCTTACGTGGCCTTGGCCATGGACCTGTTATTTCTTCCACTTGATGATCGTTGATTTCTCCATGAGGTCCATGACTTGTTATCTATCCGAGAGATGGATTGGGTGTCTTAAACCCTCACATTGGTGTCTCTTTTTGTTAAACACTTGCCTCAACAGATGTTGCTACCAAAGTTCATCCAAGGTGCAGCAAAGCCCCTTAGCTACTAGTCCAGTACTTTATACTTTGATGTGCTACAATTTACCCATCACAAGCAAACCAAATAATATATGTGTAAGAGCTTTTACTACTTATAAGATAATATAATTGGCATGATACACCTTTGCTCATCATGTGGCCACATAAAGTTTAAAGAACTTCTAGAGATTTTCAAAATTTTTATTGACTTGGTGATAAGTTAGTGTAGCCTCTTGTACATGATGCATCTACTGTGGCAAGCTCTCCTCCAGCACAAGAGTGATTTGATTAGTATAAAATTATGTGCACGCATGCACGCACATGCACATGCACACGCACACACACACGCACACGCACGAGCGCGCGCGCGCGCGCGCACACACACACACACACACACACACACACACACACACACACACACACACACACACACACACACACACACACACACACACACACACACACAATCTATGTTTTTGAAAGATGTATCATGTGCATTCTAAAACATGTGTTTCATGTTGTGCTAGACTTCAAGATCCTAGTTGAGTTCTTCAACGCTTGGTTTCCTTATTGGCCAACACATAGTTTGGTTAGCATGATTGTGATCAAGATTACATAGTTTGGTTCCTTCTGCCAGCTTGGGGCTAGTTTCTTAGACCATAAGTTCTTCAAGATCACCTTATTTTTCCAAAATCCAAGGGTGTTAACCTCAACACAAGAAGAAAGAGGAAAAAAGTGGAAAACCGTAAGTCGGGACGACCTAAAAGAGGTGGCCCAAGAGGAAACTGGACACAACAAAAGAGGCAGGAATGAGAATGACTAAAAGCGCAAGGGTGACCTCAAAAATCAAGTCAAAGGTAAAAGTGCATTTTTAAATACAAGACGCCCCTAAAACTGTTGTAAAAGAGTGTGAGGCTCCCTCCTGTGCAAATTGTAAAGGTAGATGGGCGGTAGGAAGGAAGCTAGGAAGATAGAAGGATGATGGAAAAAAGGGCCATGTAAAAAGGGGATGATCGCCCAAGGGAAAGAGGGCATGTATATAAGCCAAAACGTTAATGGAAGCTCTCATTCTTGGTGTGTGGAAAAAAGCTTATTCTTCTTCTTCTCTTCTTCTTTCCTTCTTGTGTATGCTTGAGTGAGGGAGTGAGTGTGAGAGAGTGAGGGAGTGAGTGTGTGACAGTGAGGGATTGAGGAGAAGAATCTCCCCATCTCCTCTCTTCATATTTTTCTCTCCTCTTCTCTTATCTCAAATGGCTATGGAGGATGGAGCTTGACAGAGAGGGATTGAGGCTGCTTGAGCTTGCATCAAGGATCATGGAGCTATTGGTGTGCACAAAAGATGAGGATACTCAATCGGGCATCAAGGTAAGCTCACTACACCCCACAGGTAGGGAGAGCACTTCCACTATGTGAGAGGTGGCCATGGCTACTTGGCTTGAAACGTTTGGCCAATAAGCGGTCCGTAGGTCTCGCGGGTTGAGCAAGAGATCTCCCTTCATTTTGGTTCCATTGCCTGGACCAATGGATTTGAACTTTGATCGCCGCATGCTTCGAATTGAGCAGCATGGAAGTAGGGTTTCTTCCCTGAACCAGTGCATGAGGTAGATATGAGATTTAGGAGTGTTAACCTTTGAAAGAAGTAAGTATTTTGGGTTTTTGATGTGTAGATGAGTAGGTTGATTTAGCCCTAGCATTTTCTTGTGATTTTTTTTTGCATTAAGGTAGGATAGGACCAAAAGATTGTGAGAAAATAGTAGGGTTTTGTTGCTATAAATAGGGAACAACCAAGAAAAGAGCTGGAAAAAGATGGGCTTCCAAGCCTAATGACTAAGGAGGGTGAGTTGGGAGGTAAGGCTGAGTAAGGAAAGACCATAAAACCCCAAGGATAGGGGGAAAGAGCTCATTTCTGCACACTGAGAGTGAAAGAGAGAGCTTGAGAGAGAGAGAGAGTTGCAGGTCAAAGAAGAGATCACGCCCATTGATTCGGAGTTTTTTGGCCACCCCAAGTAGATACAAACTTTCCTTGCTATGTATTTGCTCGATCTAGAAAGTCTTGTAGACAATCACAACCACAGTGTGGAGAAATCAGCCAAAATGCATCACAATGCGTAGTCAGGCTTGCAGTCGAACCACTGTGTCTTGGTCCGACTCCCAAAATCGAAGAGTCAAACCATCCAATTGGTCTAGTCAGACCACCCATCAGTACCACATGGTCAGATATTGGACCCAAACCCCATGTCCAATCGGACACCCACCTCAATTGGACCACCCATCCATTCAGACACCCAAATTGCCAGTCAATCGGTGGACCCAATCAGACCAAACTTTGAGTCATACTAGCCCAGTCGGATCAGACCATCCAATTGGATGACCACAGTCGCGGACCGTTCGACTCCCAGAGTCAAACCACCCAGAATCAAACAGTCCGATTCTGGGAATTGGACCAGTTGGGCAAAGGACAAAAAAACTAGGAATAGGACCACCTCCCTAGGTTAAAAACAATTGGGACACATTCCTGAACATCCTTAGATGCTCAATCCGGTTCACCAAATCCAAAAACCAAAGAAAACCACAACTATACAGTCTAGATGCAACCTCTAGCAGCCTGGCCAAGAGACCCCGTCGACCTGACTTAGAGCCAAAAAATGACCTTTATATGGTAACCCAACCTCGATAGAGCATAGAGGGAGCGACATAGACCCCGGACAATCCTTAGGAGTGACCAGAGACCGTGCTTAGAGCCATACTAGGTTGCAGACAAGCCAAGGGGGTAGCCATACTTGTATGATTATTTTGTTTTGCTTGCACACCCCACAGTGATTTCTTGAACATAAGTGTATTAGAAAAGGACAGAAAGCTTGATTTTGCACCGTGCACAACAGAGCACCCAACACTGAGTGTACATAAGTGGAGGACTATTTTCAATAACAAGGAATACAATCAGACATAATAGCTCAAAGGAACCCACCAATAGGAGGAGACCCCATAACATAGTCGGGTGCCTTGGTGGAGCCCCATCGATAGTACCTTCGGAGATGGCAGCAAGACTGAAAGGACAAAAACATTGAGGGAAAAGTGTTGCCAAAGCTACTCGGACTAATCGATAACCTTGTCGAGCGAGAAGTAGAGACCATGTTAGGAGCACACACAAACCCGGGAGATGACCCCAACTAGACTTGGATGAATTCCAAGTCACGCTCCAAGACATAGTCAACGAGTACGACCTACTAACTAGAATAGTAATCCATGGTAAGCCAATAGAGGAGGTAGTGGCAAGCCTACAGGAAGAGAGGAAAGTGGTTAGGAAAGCGTTGTAGGGCATAGCTACCTACAACTATGAGAAGAGAGCTAGGAAGCTGCAACAGAACATAGATGTCCACGAAGCCTTAGCTAGCAAAAGCAAGGAAAAACCAAACACGGAGAGAGAGAGAGTGCTAGAGGTAGACCTCACACTGAGTGAGCTTGTGACCAAGCGGCTCATGGACAACACGGCTGTTGAATAGAGTGTAGCAGCACTAGCAACATCACTACTCTCAGGTCTAGGAATTACTCAGGGGACAAAGAGCCAATAAAAAATCCATGTAGTAGCTAAGAAAATGGACAAGCACCAGCCTAGTAGCGACCCATATAGTTTCGTAGAGTAGTTCAAGCAAGTTTGCAAGGCCAACGGTCTCACGGACCTTGCACAATGCTCCTAGGCTTTTGGGCTCTACTTGCTGATAAAGGTAGGATGTGGTACACCAGCTTAGATGTGGCAGAGCGAGCAAACTTTTCTCGACTAAAAGATCTCTTCATTAAGAGATTCTCAAAAGTAGGATACTTTGATAACCTCATAGTCTGATGATGAACATCAGCCAAAAGAACAAGGAGGACATAAGAGACTACATCACTCATGTGCATAGTCTCTTCAAGAGAATTCCAATGAATGAGCAGCCCAATGAAAGAGCTATATCCACCGTGTTTATAAAAAAAATCTGCAATGAGGAGTTGTACAAGGCTATAGTAAGTAACTCTAGCTTGTAGCGAGATGTGTTAGATAGGCTCTTTAATGAAGCAATTAAGGTGGATGACCAGCTTAGAGAGAGAAGCTCTCGAATTTCAAACTCTGACAACTCCAATCAGAGGACCTCAAAGAAGACCACAATCTCAAGCGAGGGATCAACCCCTAGCATGCAAGACAAGGGGAAGAGTGTAGATCAAGGCCAAGAGCTAATCGAGGTGAGAATCTAGGCCAAGAGCTAGCCGAGGTGAGAATGGAGCTAGCACGACTACAGGAATTGGTGAGGAAACCAATGTGACCGCACATCCAATGTGTGCATTGTGGCTGCAACCACCTCCCAGCCGAGTGCCAAGATCCTAGATCTAGGCCGCCTTGTAGGAATTGTGGTAGGTTTGGCCACGATGCCATGCACTGCAGGTTGCCTAGGAGATTCCCCTATGTCCAGTAGTACAATCTGTTGTACCTAGGGAACATGACACCAAATTTCTTTGGAAGAGGAGCCCAATTGGTGCTCCTAGCACCAAACGATGTAAAACCAGCCATCCCTAGGATGAAGATCAAGCCAATAGGCATACCCAGGCCACCAAGACCCTATGTAACCCATCCACCAAGCAATCCATTACGTGGAGGAGCCTGATGAAGATGAAGCCTATGTGAACCCTTACGTCTCATACAACGAAGAGGGCACTCCAGTCCTGATGGACTATCAACCCATACTGGTGATGGCGTTAGGTAGAGGTAGGGATAGAGGATTCCTAGGGCGGACCCAAGATCCAATCTCATGTTGGACTTGCAATCACCTAGGCCACATCTCATCATGATGTCCAAAGAGAGAACAAGCCACCCTCAAATGTGTCAGGTGCGGCATCACTCATCTCTTTGCCGATTGTCCTGGACGAAAGCCATCCTCTAGCTCAAAAATCGTGCCATCAGTGCCTTTGGGGCTATTTGGAGTCAAGACATTCAATAGCAAGGACACACCCATCCCGCTGCATGACATGACCAGAGCACAGATGAAGCATGCATGCATTTTATTGCCAGGGCCTAGCAATTTAGATGCAGCCTCAATAGGAAAGAAGAGCCAAAGGAGAAGGAAGAAAAAGACTGATGCAAAGGTCGCACTTAAGACTGAGGATGCAACAATGCTAGTGACTAGCAAGAAGGTCATGGATATAGAGGCATAGACCACTGCTCCAAAGACGCTAGAGAAAGGGAGTGCCAAGTTAGGGGAGTACCCTCACCCTAGGTGCCAACTCGAGGAAATAGCCAAAGTCAAGGAGTGGGTAAAGAAAGCCGAGAAGCACCTCAAGGATGTTGAGCCTATCTTAGAGGATCAGATCAAGTATCTCTCTAGCATGAGCACGCCAGTCTCACGTGCACAACCAAGGTCAAGAGATGCACCCATACTATGTGGTAGATCAAGTATCTCTCTAGCGTGAGCACGCTAGTCTCACGTCACAACCAAGGTCAAGAGATGCACCCATGCCATAGGCTGTGCCACCTAAGCCAAGTTTAGATGCTATGGGCTAGCTAGTCAGTCAAGACCAATGGCCAAGAAGCACAAACCTAGGAGAGAGGCAAGCAACCAACAACCTCCTCGCAATGTTAGTGACCACCCCAGTGACTCTGAGTTTAGGGGACCTGCTCAAGCAGCAGCACCCCACACTATGGCAGGAGTTGAAACACTGGGTGGAAGAATCGATGGAGTGTGCTGCCCCCACCGACATGCAATATCATAATGTAATCATGCAGATACCCATCTTGACAGTGCACTCAGTACCAAAGTCACTACACGTCAACACCTTTTGGGAAGGCATTGAAATGTACATAGTCTTGCCTATTCTAGACCTAGGAGATGTAACATGGAAAGAAATCATAAATACTGGGGCAGGAGCAAATGTGTTGAGCCATACTGTGCTCTAGGCTTGGGGAAACCCACCTATCAAAACCACTAGGTTCAATGTCACTCTAGCTAACAGAACAAAAGTAAGGCCATTTGGAGTCTTAAAGAATTGGCCAGTGAAGATCGCAGGTGTCTAGTTCTTTGTGAACTTCATTGTCATGAAGGGAGTGGGGACTTTGACATTCTGTTAGGCCGACCCTAGATGAGGAACGCTTGAGTTGTCGAAGACTAGGCCAATGATCTAATCTTCTTAGGAAATCGAGTGGAAGTAGTAAGGGTCAAGATGTACACTTGGAAGATGACCCCTATTGACCTAGATTCCATCTTTTCCATGCTCAAGGGTGATGTGCTAGTAAAAAAATCATACATGCCATTAACCAAGTACATCCCTTGCCCTGAGGATGAGCGAGATTGGATGCACATCCTAGCAACCATCAATCTTCCATTCTCAGACAAAGAGGAGACATGCAAACAGGCTACAAAAATTGCGAGTGTGTCGAAGGAGCCCACAGTGCCACTCTGCACTATGGTCAAGAGCTCAAGTAGCCCTACCAAGGACTATCTCTTTCCATGTTCCTAGCAATAGGCTAGAACTTCATGAGATATCAAACCTCTCAGAGACCTATTGGACAAACCTAAGCAAAAATGGACTAAGGTGCACACTCTGAACTTACTGTACAATTGGGCCTTAGTCACCAATGAAGGACATGTTAGAGATGAGAGTCTAGGGGATGACGAGTAGTCAGGAGGAGCTAATTCCGATGATGAGTACGAGGACTACCTCTTTGTTAGTGAGAAAAGCAAAGAAGAGATAAACACCATAGAGTATGACACTGAGGGAAGAGTGATAGAGCAAATAAGGGCAGAATCCAAGCCTCAGAAAGGGAGTGTTTACAAGATCGAGAAGGGAATCATGCGAATGAAGTGTGATCGCTCCTGGTTGGAGCACGTGGGAGCAATAGATTACGAACAAGCAGGGATAGCCCACGCACCTACCGAGATACGACTACTAGGGGAAACTCCTTCCTCTAGCAATGATTGTAAGTTTAATTCCAAATCAAAGGTTAGTATGGAGTGTGACACAGAGATACCTCGACCTCCTTGGACCAAATGCACTAAGGGGGACCTGCTAGTCCACCTAAGGTGCAAATGAGTGAAGGAAGAAAGGAGAGGATAGACGAAGAAGTCGGAGGCAAAACAACAAAAAGAAACCACAGGACCTATCAAAATGCTTTACAAAGTTTAAGAAAGGTGACAGGGTAGTGATCCTGCTGAGGGAAAAAAGACAAGGACAGACAAGTGAGCCAATCGAGGGACTTGCCAAGGTCAAAGAAGTCAACTTGGCAGGGGAAGGTGAGAAGCCTCGACCTATGTTTATAGCTGACGACCTGATCGAGGAGGAAGAGGCGAGTCTTATTGCACTCTTGCAAGAGTACACGAACGTATTCGCCTGGTCCTTAGATGAGTTCAAAAGAGTGGATCTTACAGTGGTGACGCACAACATACCAATGGTCCCTGATGCGATGCCTGTAAAACAACGACCGTACCCTATGAATCCAAAACATGCCCAAGCTATGAAGGAGGAAATCGATAAGATAATGAGGGTAGGATTCATCTAAAAAATAGAGCACATGGACTGGATATCACCTATCCTGATAGTTATGAAGAAGAATGGGAAGATCCGAGTGTGTGTGAACTATAAGAAGGTTAACGGTGCGACAAAAAGGGATAATTACCCATTGCCATACACAGAGCACATTTTTGAAATGGTAGTAGGTAAAGAGGCCTATAGCTTTCTGAACAGCTTCTCAGGATACAACTAAGTGCAAGTACATCCCGATGATAGACACAAGAACGTGTTTGCCACTGAGTGGGGTGTCTTTGCTTATATCATAGTGCCCTTTGGATTGATGAACACACATGCAACCTTTCAATGTCTAATGTGCACCATCTTCAAAGATATGCTTAGACGAGAGCTAGAGGTGTTTGTAGATGACCTATGCGTGCACTCTAGATGGGCAGAACACTTGGAAAAGCTTCAAGAAGTCTTGTCATTGAACCCCTTGAAGTGCCAATTCTGGGTCAAGCATGGATGCATTCTAGGGCATGTGGTGTCCAAGAACAACATAGCCATCGACTTTTTGAAAGTCAGGGTCATTGTCAACTTTCCACCACCTAAGGATTATAAGGTAGTTCAGTGTTTTTTAGGTCACATCGGATACTATCGGTGCTTCATGTTGAATTACGCATTGATTGCAATACCATTGTATAAGTTACTAATTGTGTTCGAGTGGACTGATGAGTGCCAGTGGACATATGAGGAATTGAAAAAGGCTCTCACAACTACACCAATCTTACGAGCCCTAGATTGGAGCATCATGTTCCACGTGCATATAGACACATCTAAATTTGCTATTGGATCTATCTTGTGCTAGCTTGGTAAACATAACTTGGATTACCCCACGAGTTTCGCTAGTAGGCAGCTCACTGACATGGAGATGAATTACTCCACCACAAAAAGGGAGGGGTTGGCCATGATGTTCGATGTAAAGAAGTTTCGACACTACCTCCTAGCCACGCCTTTCACTTTTTTTGTCAACCATCAAGCCTTGCTATATCTTGTGAATAAAACATGCGTCACTAGACACATTACTAGATGGTTGCTTCTTCTTCTAGAATTTGACTTCTCTGTGGTTGTACGCAAGGGCAAACAACACTACATGGTTGATCACATGTCCCAAATACCCATAGGAGAAGCCGTTGGACAAGGCATCACACTGATGATTTACCAGCAGATACCCACCTCTTTGGCCTGTCTAGTGAGAAAGATTTTTTTAAAGCCAATCTAACGTCGTACTGGGCATATGATATAGACCAAGTGCTAGAGCATGGTCTACCGAAGAGACCTATCAAGAAGGCCAGGCTTAGGAGACTTATTCTAAAAATCCAACCTTACTAGTTGATAGTCGGCCAACTTTGTTAAGATATTTGCAATCACACCTACTTCGATCCCTTTGTGAGGAGGTGAGGGCTCAGGACCAGAATCCCATATGCACAATAGGAGAAAGTACCACCACTCATTTCCTATAAAGCATTGTACTTGCACTCTTTTTCTAATGCAATGATAGTACTCTTTTCTTTCCAGTAAAGTGTCATGTCACTGTCAATACACAAGATTGTGTTTATGAGTCCAAGTCTCAATCTTGGAACCTAATTCACTTGTGTAACAATTTGTCCTAGTCAGGGTCAAATTCTTCATGAGTTTTTTTTTCCTCTTTCAACCTCCATAGCTTCCGCATTTGCCATGCTCTAGATCCTGCGTATTTAACATGGTATCAGAGCTCAGTTGTGAGCATGGCCCAAGTCTCCTTTCAATCCTCTTAGCTCCTTTCCATCTCTGCTAAGCTAAATTTGAGTACTGGACCCTATCTCCAACTTCATTTGCATTCCTATCTTCAATGAAGCTTCCATGGCAGCCATAGCCAATAGCACCCTGTCAGCTTGAAGCTTTCATATCTCTCTCCACATGCCAAACATCTCTAAACTTCCTTCCGAAGAAGTGTTTCTCTACTTCCAGATCTTCTCCTTGGCACCTCAATCATTGAGATTGGGCAACTATAGCTTCAGCATTGTCTCTTTTCAGAGTCGATGCCATAACTGCGTGTGTGGACAGCACCTACTTACCTCTATTGGAGCAGACATATCTCATCAATCAGTCCATATCTCTTCAAGATTTCTTCTCAAGAGTTGTTCTTCAGGTCAAGGCGCAACTTGTTGGCACAAAAATCAAGGATATTGATGCATACCATGCCCGGAATTTGCATTTTCCCAAATCTGGGTGCAGTTTTGACAGCGACCATTTTGAAGGCTTAGATCTCTCAACTTGGGCAAAATGGGTACAAACCCTCTTAAGGGGAGTTAGACCCATTAGTGAGGGTGCTTCATATCAAAGGGTTTGAGTATATTCGACCGACGGAGCTCGTGGGAGATCATTTACCAGTCGGCTGGTCCCTGTTTTGACAAGATAGCCATAGCCAAACTTCACCAAGCTTAAAAATCTCATCATTTTCTCTCTTCTGCCCACTGGAACAACCCATTGCTACTGAGACCTGAAGGTCCTAGCATCAAATCAAGAAGGGGAAGATCTAGATCTAAATGAACTTGAAGGATTTTTACAGGTTTAAAAGACTTAGGGAAGAAACATAGTGTCTATTGACACTCATTTTTAGTGATCTAAACACTTTGTGTCTCTTGACACATCTCAAACAACTCTTCAGCTGCTTAAATTTGATAAGTTTGAAGCTGATTTGTTGTTGGTCCCTCAAGTTGAACATGGGCAAAGATTCTCAAACTGCCCATTTCAAAGGAGTCGGGTTTCATACCTGGCAGACTCACATCAAACTGATCCTGATGAAGAAGGGCCTCTGGGCCATTACCACTGGAAAAGAAAAGAAGCCTCATGATGTGGATCTTGCTATCACTTGGCAAAAGAATGATTATAAGACTCAGACCATTATTAAATTGGAGCTAGAAGATAGCTATATCCACCATGTGGATAAGTGTGAGACTTCACAGGATACATGGAAGAAACTTGATACTTTGTTCGGTGCACAGTCTAAATCATCAAAGTATGGTCTCCTGATTGAGTTTTTCAGGCTTGAAATGAAGTCCAACACATCACTTTCCACACATCTAAATTACATGGAAGGACTTCTAACCCAACTTGCAGGAATCAATATTAAAATGGAAGAAGATGTTTGCATCGGTGTTCTACTTAAGAGTTTGCCTCCTGAATATAATAATGTATTAACAACTCTAATTAATATGCTAAATCATGAACTTGTTGATATCCAGGAATCACTGTTAGAGGAGGAAAAGAAGCTAAAAACTAAGAACCAAGTACCTCTAGAGATGAGCATGCATTATATGTAGGCAACAGGTACAAAGGCAAGAAGGATTAGCTCTTCTGTGATTTTTACAAAAGGACCGAACACACCAAGAAGTTCTGCCATGCTAGAAAGAGGTCCCAAAAGACCTATCTAGTTGCAGTCAAAGAAGAAGAAGAAAACGGTACAAAGGAAGAAGAAGAAGAAGAAGAAGACCACCAGGAGAAGCACAAACCTCATCAATCCTTCTATTCAGACAGACTTTTTTAGCTATGTATTTCCTAGCCCTAATGCCTCATACATAAACTTGTAAACTCCTTAGTTATCCTTGTACTACAGCCTCTGTACACTTTGTGAGGCCCTTGCTGCTACAGCCTCTGGATATCCATCATGTTTGTGGTACCCACACTTAGCCTATTCTGCGAGACAGCCTCTGGTGTTTTGCCATGTTTATGGTGTGCCCACACTTTGTAGGTGTTCCTTTCACTAAATCCTCTATACGCTTTGTACTTCTAGTTGTGATTGAGGAGGGGTGTTGAGATATTTGCAATCACACCTACTTCAGTCCCTTTGTGAGGAGCAGTGATGAGGGCTCAGGACCAGAATCCCATATGCACGTCCATATGCACAGTAGGAGAAAGTACCACCACTCATTTCCTATAAAGCATTGTACTTGCACTCTTTTTCTAATGCAATGATAGTACTCTTTTCTTTCTAGTAAATTGTCATGTCACTGTCAATACACAAGATTGTGTTTATGAGTCCAAGTCTCAATCTTGGAACCTAATTCACTTGTGTAACAATTTGTCCTAGTTAGGGTCAATGTCTTCATGAATTTCTTTTTCCTCTTTCAACCTCCATAGCTTCCGCATCTTCCATGCTCTAGATCCCACGTATTTAACAAACTTTATAGGTTAGGGCAAGACGGGTTGCTACAACGATGCATGTGCAAGGATGAGATGCACGACGTGTTGAGCGAAGCGCATGGTGGGATTACTAGAGGGCATTTCAGTGGGGATACGACAGCATGTAGGGTTCTGCAATGCTAGTTGTGGTGGCCCACCCTATTCCATGATAATGTTAAGTTCATAAATCATTGCGATGAGTGCCAAAGGACTAAAGTTCTTACATGTAAGGATAAGATGGAGTTGACCCCCCTGTCATTACATGACAACCCTTTGAGGAATGGGAATCGACTTCATTAGACCCATCAATCCCACAACACAATACTCATAGGCTAGATACATCATCGTAGCAACTGACTATCTTACAAAATGGGCCAAGGCATGAGCCACCAAGAAGAATGATGCTAGGACCACAACGAAGTTCTTATGGGAGCAGGTTATCTCATGATTTGGTTACCCTATCGAATTAGTAAGTGATCGAGTCACTCACTTCATCAATGAGGTGATTGTCCACCTACTCTCAATCTTCTTAGTCGTCCACATGAAATCCTCAGCCTACTACACTCAAGCTAATGGCCAAGAAGAATCCATAAACAAGATCTTAGTCAACGTTCTTACGAAGGTAGTTTCTACCTCCCGAGGTGATTGGGACAACAAACGTATGGCAGCATTATGGGCCTATCAGATAGCCTATAAAATGGCTGTGGGACAGACGCCCTTTAGGTTGACCTATGGGACTCAGGCCATCTTACCATCATAATTATTTGTCCCTAGCTTGAGGATAGCAGTATAGGAGAGATGAGAAGGAAAGGAAGCGTGGACCAACCATCTCATGGAATTGTGTGGGAGCTTTCACTCAACTGCCAAGACCCACGGACCACTTATTGTTTCAAGCATTCCAAGCGAGCTCTAATGACTACCTCTCACATAGCCGACGCACCGTCAATCCTACGTGTAGTGACCTTACCTTGATGCCAATATGATTTTCCTTGTCTCTCACACACACTGGTAGCTCCACGATCCTAGATGCTAACTCAAGCATCCTCAAGCCTCCTCCATCTCCAAGCTCCATCCACCATAGCCGCATGCGCAAGAGAAGAGGAGAAGAGAAGAGAAGAAGAGAAGAGGATATGGTGAAGAGCTTCACCCTCTTGATCCCTCACTCTCACACACTCACTCCCTCACACCCTCACACTCCCTCTCTCAAGAGCACACACAAGCAAGGAGAGGAGAAGAAGAGAAGAGCTCTTGTTAGCCACACACCAAAAGAATGAGCTTCCATTCACTTTTTGAACTTTATATATACAAACCCTAAAAACCCCATGGGCGCCCATCCCTTTTTACATGACCGGCCATTGTGGCAAGGTTCTTTGTCTATGTCCCCCTTCTAGCCTTGTGCCTCTAACCTACACCCGTTTAATGCTTTACAACTGGCACAGGAGGGAGCTTGGCGCTCTTTTACACGAACTTTTGGAGTTTTTTGAGGCACCTTTCATTTGAAATTGCACTTTTGGCCCCAGCTTAGCTTTAGAGGCAGCCTGCGTGTCTTTGCTCTTTTTCCATATTCTTCTCGCTTTTTCATTCATTCTTCTGCCTTCTTGACTTGGGGTTAACATTTACCCCCTCCGAGACGGGTGCCAGTCCCATGGCACTCTTGGCTGCTGTTGGGGTTTACGAGGTAGTTGGCGAAGTAGTCGTGTAAGGGTAGGGCCACATGTAAACTCGGGTGGTCGTGGAAGCTGGGTAATAAGGTTGGTTGGAGAAGCCAAATGGATAGCAAGTGGTTGACGGGGCCTCCGAAGTCGGTGGTTGGTTGCCTTTGTGATGATTGGAAGAAAAAGGTGCAGTGCTCTACCTAAGGGAGGTGTGGTCTTATTATCTAGTGTATTGTGCTCATGCTCGTGGAATGGGGAGTTGGATCTAACCACAGGCTAGCCAGGGTGATGTCCCACACTTGAGGACCCCATTCATGCAAAGGGAGGTGCAATGCAAGGAGCTTAAGGTGGCAAGTCTAACCATAGGCGAGTGATACCCCCTAGGTATGTCCTGTCCTTGATGTGCCCTAAGTGTGAAGTGGGGGAGCAAAAAGGGCGAGGGGGTTAGGAGCGGGGCCAGTTGGCCGAAGCCAATGGGCATGCCCAACGTGAGGACCCCTAGGTGTAGTGATTGTGCTTCATGTGGTGCTAAGTGCTTCTGTTAGTGAGTTGTTTTGTCCATTCCATGCATAATGTTCCTCTTGCTCTTCCTTGGATACTTGTTTGTTCTCTTTTTCTTTTTCTTTTTCTTTTTTTTTATAAAAGGGATAGTATTACACTAGTAGAACGACAGCCTGTACCTAATCTTCCTTGTCTGATTTAGGCGGAGAAGGGGGTCGGATGGATTTGCTCAAAAATTGATGGCTTTGCATGTATCCTTTGAGATTCATGCAGACGTGGAGGGAGGTGGTAGAGAGGAAAGGATGGTTGCATCTAGTGAACTAGCTATCGTTCATATCCTCTAGGAGAGCTAGGAAAAAATAGGGGAGAAGGCTAGCTCTCATCATTAGACGCACCATGGCACAGCTGTCGATGGCGTTAGGGTCAAAAAAGAGGGGAGGCAGGCCATGTTCTTGTGGGGTCGGGTCCTGCTTGAGTAGTAACTTAAGTAACCTAAGATAATTACATGTAGTTATAAAGACTGGATCAGGGCATGAAGAGAAGTCCGCGAGAAAACGCGTCATGGAATCATTTAGGCTTCCCGAGTGGAAGAGGAGGGCATGTTTGAAGAAGGCAGCATTGGAGTTGTAGATGATGGGGAAATCATGACGCCCATGGAGGGTGGCAACTCTACGAGGATACGCCATGAATGGGGAAATCATGACGCCCATGGAGGGTGGCAACAAAATCCACACCTACCCTATGAGGATATGCCATGAATGTGGGGTCGTTCCTTTCATAGGGCAAGGTGTTACAAAAAGCCATCCAAGTGAGCATGCTAATGTCACACACTTGCCTCCTCCATAGGGTTTGGCAGTTATAGCCTTGTACAGTATGTGGTATTTCGAACACCTTGTTTTGCCAAAACTCTGCTTCTTTCTTTTCCTACAGAGTGGGGGTCCTCTCCCTTTCTTCCAGCCATTTCTAACCCAGTCGGCCACCAGTCGCGATCACCTCCTCCATCACCTTGATCGGTAGGACCATCCACAGGCTGTTAGGCATGAGGAAGATGAAGGTAATCTGGTCTTCTTCTTTTTCTTGCCGTTTCCAAATCACCAGCTCCGCATGGAATCTAGTAGGGAGATCATCAAGGCACGATGGGAGGGGTGCGGACTGCTGCACGACCGGTTTGCTTTCTTCAACTAACTTTCTCTGTCTCTCCCTTAGTGCAGCTTGTCTTTCTGCGAATGGATCAATTTGTTGTTGTTCTTGGACATGCGGCGAGGGGGTTGTGGGATTACCTCTTCTCTGATTCTCCCCATAACTAATTCAAGGTCAGCCTCCTCCCCCTACCGGTCTTCTAGTTGCACTCCTTCTTCAAATCCCATTGTGTCCATTTCCTGGGGGGTTAGGCCGGCCAGTAGTAGGTACTTCCGTTGCTCTTCTAGGCTCAGGCTAACCTCCACAAGTTGGGGTGGCATCTGTCAAGAATCGCGTGGTGGAGGGGGTTGCTCAAGATGCTACGCCGAACACACACAGAATGCATAAGGAGAAGCTCACTCAAGAGACAAGAAGAGAGATGGAGGCCAAAAACGTTTTCTTGCTGATTTCTTCTTCTTCTTCCACACTCTTTACAATGTACACAAAGTATAGATAAGATACAACATAAAAGGAAAGTGGTCTACTAAGTCAAAAAATGCATAACCGACTACACTAGTCGACTGGCGCTATAACTATGCCAGCTATAAATAGGTGTAACAACCTGAATATAATAAGTAATGAGTCAGTGGCCATGTGAGAGTCATAATGACCACCAACGTGCTAAGTGTAGACGTGTGGACCCATCTAACCAGGCGGTCCATCATCAATGTCCGCATGTGTTGAGCTTGTCATCTCAACACTCCCCCTCAAGCTCAACTGCATCTCTGCAACTCCAAGTAAGCTTCAAAACTTTTGAAGCTTCTCTGTACCCAATGCCTTCGTGAAGATGTCAGCTATCTGTTCCTGTGTGCTGACATACACCAAGTCAATCTCACCTGCTAGTACCTTCTCTCTCACAAAGTGGTAGTGTACCTCAATATGTTTTGTCCTGGCATGGAACACAGGGTTCCTAGCCAACTGTATACTGCTCATGTTGTCACAACAAATGACAACTGGACCTTCCACCTGCACATCCAAATTAGCCAATAGCTTTTGCAGCCATACTACCTCACATGCTGCAACAGCAGCACCTCTATACTCAGCCTCTGTACTCGACAAAGCAACTGTAGATTGCTTTTTGCTGCTCCATGCAACTGCTGCACTACCAAGAGAGAACATGTATCCGCTGGTAGATCTTCTATCAGACATACTACCAGCCCAATCTGCATCTGTGTATCCAAACACCTGTACATCTGTACCTGCCTCATAGAAAAGTCCATAATGTAATGTGGACTTCACATATCTCAATATGCGTCTGACTGCATCCAAATGTGGCTTTCTAGGTACTTGCATAAACTGACTCACAAGACCAACAACGTAGCTCAAGTCTGGCCTTGTAATGGTCATGTAGATCAAACTCCCCACTATCCTCCTGAACATAGTAGGGTCTTCTATCTCATCTCCAACATCAGCACCCAGCTTTACATTCTGCTCCAACGGGACTGAAAGTGGTTTGCATGCAGTCATACCATACTTGGACAACATATCCAAGCCATACTGTCTTTGGAACAGCCATATACCATCATCACATCTGATCACCTCAATGCCAAGGAAGTACCTTAGTTCACCTAAATCCTTCATCTCAAACTTCATCTTCAAACAGCCCTTGACTTCAGCAATCCCACTATCACTATCACCTGTAATAATCAAGTCATCCACATAGATGACTATGACGACCAAACCTGCATCTCCCTTTCTCACATAAAGTGAGTGATCAGCATCAGAAACATAAAAGCTAATATTGACAAGATACTCTCTGATCTTGTCAGACCATGCTCTAGGTGCTTGCTTGAGCCCATAGAGTGCCTTCTTCAACCTGCACACATATGTGGGATGCTCTAAATCTTCATAACCTGCTGGCTGATCCATATACACTTCTTCCTGCAAATCACCATGCAAGAAGGCATTCTTTACATCCATTTGTTGCAACCTCCAACCTTTGGCTGCTGCCAAAGCAATCACACATCTGACAGTTGCCATCCTAGCAATTGGACTGAAGGTTTCATCATAATCTATGCCATATGTTTGGGCATAGCCTTTTGCAACCAGCCTAGCTTTGTACCTGCTAATAGAACCATCTGCATTGTGCTTAATCTTATAAACCCACTTACATCCAATAGCTTTCTTTCCCTTCGGCAATGATACTAGATCCCAAGTCTTATTGGCCTCTAATGCAACCATCTCCTCATCCATTGCTGCATCCCAATGAGCATGACCAACAGCCTCCTCAAAACATGTGGGCTCAACATCCTCAACTAGTTTCACCATATAAGCATAATGGTGAGCTGCATAACCCTCAAAACCAAATCTTTTAACAGGGTATCTCACCCTGCTAGACCTGCGTACCACTCGATCACTCAATGGAGTCTTTGCATTAACACGTGCTCTCTGCACACCTGGAGTCCTCACTGAAGGAATGCCAAGCTCATCATCCAAGCTCTCTGAGCCACTGGAGTCTCCATCAAGAACTGCATCAATGCCTTCTGACACTTTATTCTTTCCTTTGTCTTTACCTGTAGTGCTACTAGATGCACTCGAAGATGTAGAGGTACTCCTTAGTCTCCCAGACTAAGGACTACCAGATGATGTCTCTGGTCCACTAAGAGTCCGTGATTGTTGCCTTTCAGCCTGCACATGAGTGTCATGATCATCATCAACATCCAATGCATCACCACTAGATGCATACCAACTGCTCATTTCATCAAAGATGACATCCCTGCTCACTCTGAACTTACATGTGACAGGGTTGTAACAGCGATACCCTTTCTGCTCTAAAGAGTATCCAATAAAGACACACTTTTCAGCCTTTGGATCCAGTTTCTTCCGCAACTCATCTGGCAACCAGTTTCTTCCGCAACTCATCTGGCACATGAACATACGCAATGGAGCCAAATACTTTCAAGTGTGAAACATCAGGCTTCTTACCTGTAAAACATTCTTCGGGGGTCATACCATGAACTGCAGTTGTGGGAGTTCTGTTCATAATATAAACAGCAGTATGAACAGCCTCATACCAAAAATACTTAGGCATATTCTTTTCAGCCATCAAGGCACGTGCAACTTCTGCAATATGCCTGTTTTTCCTTTCTGCAACCCCATTTTGCTGTGGGGTATACCTGCATGTGAACTGTCTCTTTATCCCATGAGACCTCAGAAAATCACTGCCCTCATTTGAGAGGTACTCTCCCCCTCCATCTGACCTCAGGCACTTTACTTTCAAGCTTGTTTCTCTTTCAACTGCAGCCTTGAAAGTTCTAAAGTGCTCAAACGCTTCACTCTTTTCCTTCATAAAATATACCCACAGCTTTCTAGAACAATCATCAATGAATGTGACGAAGTATGAACTACCTCCAAGAGATACATTTTGTGTAGGCCCCCAAATGTCTGTATGCACAACATCAAGGATATTTCTACTTACATCTCTGTCATGTGAAAAGGGTTGTCTTGCCTGCTTACCAAACTGACATGCTTCACATACCTTCTGAAATTCTGCAACTTTAAATGTAGGCAAACCTGTAACCAACCCTTTGGACTGCATTAATTTCAGCCTTTGTACATTTGCATGTCCAATGCGTTTGTGCCAAATTTCAATGTCTGCAACAACACCTTTTCCTTTGGCATACATAGCCGCATTCATAGTAGGAATTCCAGCATCTAGAGTGAACATACGTCCAACTCTACTTCCCTTTGCTACCAACCTGCACTTGTCATTGAAGTCTTCTACAAAGCAGCCCTTTGCATTAAATCTGACTTGCAGCCCTTGCTCTACCATTTGACCGACTGACACCAAGTTCTTTGTAATAGATGGCACATGTAATACATCTGAAAGACTCTTTGTCTTACCATCATGCAAGGACAAGGGAACTTTTCCAATGTGTGAAATTGGGTGGCATGAGTCATCACCCGTCTGCACATAACTTGCATTCTGCAAATCCTGCATCTCTCCAAACCATTCTGCATGGCTGGTCATATGATTGGATGCACCTGAAACAACATACCAAACATCTTCATGTGTTCCCTTTCCTATAACAGCATTCAGCATATGCTACATAACGAACAAACGTTCATTTTTGTCTTCATTATGTCTGAAGACGATGCATAGTTTCCTTGCTGCAACTTACCACTGCGGATATCATCTCTCTTAGCATAACATTGGGCTGCAATATGACCTGTTTTGCCACAGTAGTGGCACACAATACCAGAGTTGTTAGAACCTCTGTTCTGCCATCCACCTCTTCCTCTAAAGCTCCCCCTACCTCTAAAATTACCACGACCTCCTGAAACCTGCATATCGCCAAATTGCTGATTCAATCTGTTTTGCTGGTTGTCACTACCACGTCTTGTACCACGGCCTCTTGAAGAGAACCTGCCACGTCCCCTTCCTGAACTGGAGTAGAAAGCTTGGACATGTTCACCACTTCTTTCAAATGTCTCACTCTGCATGTTGATCTCTTCAGTGATCATAAGGGAGACCAACTCATCGAAATCTGGAAATGGCTTTCTGACATATACAGAAGTTACAAAAGACTTCCAAGCCTTTTCATTGTTAAGTCCACCCAAGGTAGACGACACCAAATCATCATCATCGGGCATTGCATCAATCGCTGCCAATGCATCTGCAATGCTTCTTACCTTCAGTGCATACTCATTGATAGACATCTTCCCTTTCTTTAATGTATTCAACTCTTGCTTGAGTTGAATCTTTCGTGCCTTTGTATTTACAAAAAACATACTTTCAAGTATGGTCCAAGCTGCATATGAATTCTCTGCATTTCTAATGTGTCCCAGCATATTATTGTCAATTACTGCAGACAACCAATACATGACCTTTTTATCCTTTGCATTCCATTCCTTCCGTGCCTTTGTCTCTTCTGCAGTTGGAGGATCACTCATCTCCGGTTCCTTTTCTTCACCTGAAACAAACTCGTAGAGGCCTTTTCCAATAAGGAAGTTCGTGACACGAAACTTCCATGAAGGGTAGTTGTTCTTGTCGAGCTTCTCAATGATAGGGCTTCCACTGTTCTCTGCCATTATCACAAAATTAATACCAACAGCAAGTAAATCTTCTGCAACCCTGGACCTGTAGTGCACAGCAATACACCAAACAGCCTTTTTAACTGTCTGCTCAACAATATATGCAATCTGCAACCTGTTTGCAGATAAACCTTGTGTTTACTCACTAGTAAACACCTTTGAACTTACAGATCTGAAATCTGTAACCTGCGCACCCACTTTCGGTCAATACAGTCGAAGTCACAGCGTACCCTGAAACTGTTGTCCGCAACCCTGCGGCTCTAAAACGGGCCCTGAAACGGCCTCAAATGCCCAAAATAACTGCGGGAAATCCCTAAAGGGCTAATCTGCAGAATATACAGTGCTCTTCGCGCACACCAAATCTCACTGCAATCTGAGATTTTTGCTCAACCCTTCTTCCGGTGCCTCCATAGGCACTATCCAAGAGAAAGAGTGGAAGGATGGGAGAGCTTCTTACCCGTGGATTGCTTGCTCGAACCTTGCTTCTTCTCCTTTGCTTCAACCTTTGAAATCAGCCTCTCTCAGTGGTGCGGCTCTGATACCATGTCAAGAATCGCGTGGTGGAGGGGGTTGCTCAAGATGCTGCGCCGAACACACACAGAATGCACAAGGAGAAGCTCACTCAAGAGACAAGAAGAGAGATGGAGGCCAAAAACGTTTTCTTGCTGATTTCTTCTTCTTCTTCCACACTCTTTACAATGTACACAAAGTATAGATAAGATACAACATAAAAGGAAAGTGGTCTACTAAGTCAAAAAATGCATAACCGACTACACTAGTCGACTGACGCTATAACTATGCTAGCTGTAAATAGGTGTAACAACCTGAATATAATAAGTAATGAGTCAGTGGCCATGTGAGAGTCATAATGACCACCAACGTGCTAAGTGTAGACGTGTGGACCCATCTAACCAGGCGGTCCATCATCAATGTCCGCATGTGTTGAGCTTGTCATCTCAACAGCATCTATAGCCCCGCATGCAGGGCTTTGCATGCAATGCTCAGTTTTTTCTGTACCACTTCCAATGATTCATTTTCCTCTGGGCGGGTCATGTCTAGTAGTGTGTTGATAAAGGCCTATTGCTGGGCACTAAAGGTTGTATGGGTGGCGTCTGCTTTACTTTTTGTGAGGATTTTTTCTTTCTCCGCTAAAGCAAGGTGTCGTGCTAGTGTCTTCACCATTTTTTCGTTCTGCGCTACCCATTCCTCTACTCTCTTGTTTATTTCTTCCATACTTTTCCCCTGCTTCTCTGCCAGGGTTACGAGCTTCTCGTCCTAGGCTTTGAGTTCCTTGATCATGTTCTCGTGCTCTTTCCTTCCCAAATGTAGCTGAACTCGATCTCCTTTTGCTGCTGCTTCCTCTCCTGCTTTCTCTCCTCTTCTTTGGCATTCAATTCCTCCATCATTTGCTCGATTTTGGTGGTTTTCGCCTCCAATTTCCCATGTTGCATCAGGAGGAGCTTATATTCTCTCTGCGTCTGCACCAGTTCTTGATTCTCATCTTTGAGCTGCTGTTTGTAGCTCTCCTCCATGTCCTCCTTGGCCTTTAGTTCTTGCTTGACGTCAAAGATCTGTCATTGTTGCATGGCTATTGTGTGGGTTTTTTCAAGTTGGAGGGCGGCTATCAACTCCTTTTTCACCACCAACTCAGCCACGACCATCCTCTTAGCCCTCTCCAATTGGGAGAGCAACTCAGTGATGTACTCCTCATAATTGGCTTGTGGTGTCATTGTTGTGTAGATTGGGGTGGTTGAGGCTTCCACTCTCTGACGCTTCTGGTCATATCTCGACTCAACATCTGCAGCTGGTCTCTTTTGCCCGGTGGCCGTGGTCTCTTTGCTCTTTCCCTAGGTCATTTCTGTATTGATAAAATATTGCATCTAGGCCACGAAGTTGGAGACCTCCATGCTGGTGGGGATGCTAGGGGTAAGGGTGGTTGGTTAGATGAGGGCACCATGAGGGTGGGGATAGGATGGAGAAGGGCCTTGCCTTTGCCTTCAAGGACAACGGGTGGCATGACTTCTGGTACCTGCGTGCTAGAACTAGGCCCTTCTCCCCTCAGCGGGCTCCAGGCTCCCAGATCATCAGCCCTGCACTGTTGCTCAATGAATTGTCGTGTGGCTTCAGCCAAGTCCTCCTCCGCCTTCCTTCTTAGTTCCTCTTCTTCCTCAGCAGCTCTTCTTTGCCTTTCTTCTTCAACTTTCTTGTACTCTGTTACAGGCTAATTTACTGCCTGCGATTTACTCCCTGAAAAACTACTCTACCTGACATTTCTGAATCCAACTGACTTACTTTCTGACTGCACTGACTTCATATAACTTTCATACACACATTCCATCATTACAATACACCTTTACAGAACCATCTGACTTCATTTCAGCAATAAATAACATGAATACTGAAAACAGTTTACCACTTCAAGACAGGGAAACAATATCTGACTCTGAACTGTTCTTCATAACTTCAGTTTTTACTTACAGACAGACACGCAGACATGATCTACACCCGCATATGCGCTCTGACTTGAACAGTTACATTCGGGGATTGATAACTCCTCACATCCCTTACTTATGACTATTCATTCCAAAAACTTACACCCCTTCATATCTGACTTACCCTAAGGCTTAACTTGACTTCTAAACTCCTAATACATAACTCTAAGGTGTAGTGTCAACTCAGTCTTAACACTGGCACACCCGGTGGATACTATTTTCCCAAAATAGTGGACCTGAGCCCACAACATCCCTTGATCCGTTATCAACTAGAAAATACTGATTCAAGTAGTCAGGAATATTTCCTTGTAAAGTGCAGTGGTTGTCAGTTTGGAGTAGGATCATCATCATGTCCTCCCCCTTCTTGCTTTGATCTAACATCCTCTGTTTCTGAAGCTGGTTGCTCTTTCTCATCAGTCCTAGCAGAGACTGTTGCTGCTATACATCCCACTTGAACTCCTTCTTCTTCAATGGCAACATCCCTGACTGTACCTAAAGGCACAATTGCCCAACATTGATTTATCACTCCCTCTGGCAAAAACAGTTTTAACCTGAAACCATTCACAGGTTTCTTTAACAGTGTGCCTTGCAAATCCATCAACTGAAATGTCCCTTGTCCCAAATCCTTGTAAATTCTATATGGTCCAACATATCTGAGTTTCAGTTTCCCTGGATGCTTTCCTAACTTTGACTTGTACATCAGGACCAAATTTCCTTCCTTAAATCGTTTCTTCTTCAAATACTGATTCACCCATGCAGCTCTCCTGTTTTGAATCACAGTTGCGACATAAGCACTCTGAAATCTGTCTTCTTCCAGAGACAGTAAGTGTTCCAATCTGTGTTTCAGAGAATCCTCCTGTGTTAGCCTGTGTTGTATTGCTATCCTCAAAGATGGTACAACAAACTCCATAGGCACTACAGCCTCAAGGCCATACACTAGTCTAAAGGGTGTGAGACCTGTACTGACTTTGTAAGCTGTTCTGAATGCCCATAGTGCTGAATTCAACTTCAAGTCCCAATCCTTTCTGTTTTCTGAAACTGTTTTCTTCAAAATTTTAACCAACACCTTATTACTACTCTCAGCTAATCCATTTGCTTGTGGATGATATACAGAAGACATTTTGTGACTAATCATGTGTGTTTCTGCAAGCACTTTGATAACTTTATTCAGGAAATGAACACCTTGATCAGATACAAGCTCAACAGGACAACCAAATCTGGTCATAATATTGTTGTAGACAAAAAAGGCTACACTCCTGGCTTTATTATCCTTCAAAGCAACTGCTTCTACCCACTTGGTACAATAATCAGTAGCCACTAGAATATATCTGTTTCCTGAATGTTCTGCTGCAGGTTTGAATGGACCCATAAAATCCATACCCCACTTCTCAAATGGCCCTAAAGGCAGCACTGGATTTTGAATCATCCTGTCCTGATTCCTGGGATATCCATCTCTCTGACATTGTTCACAGGTTTTTGCAAACAGGTATGAGTCCTTAATAACAGTTGGCCACCAAAGTCCACTCTGAAATATTTTCCTGCTTGTAATGTCCCCTGAATAGTGACCACCTGAAATTCCTGTATGAGCTTCAAACAAAACTGTCTTTTTCTGACTTTCAAGAACACACCTTCTAAGTATCTGATCAACTCCTTTCTTGTATAAATGTCCTCCAATAACTAAAAATGTTGCACTTCTGAGTGCCAACTTTCTTCTGTGATCAATGTTCATATTTTCAGGAAAAACTCCTTCAGTAAGATAGTTCAGCATTTGTCCATACCAGTCTGTTGACTGAGTTGGTTGAATCTGAAAAAGATCCGCATCAGGAAGATCATCTGCTATTCCTTCAGCTGGGTCTCCTGATTCCAGTCTGCTCAAGTAGTCATCAATTATATGATCTTTACCAGGTCTGTGTATGATGCTGTAGTCAAATTCCTGCATCTGCAATATCCATCTGGCAATCCTTCCTGTTGGATTTGGTTTATTCACAAGATATACCAAAGCTTGATGATCAACATGTATGACAATAGGGTTTCCCAACAAATAGTGTCTGAATTTTTTCAGAGCAAAAATCACTCCCAAACACTCTCTTTCTGTAACTGAATAATTCCTTTCAGCTCCTGTCCTTACTTTGCTTGCATAATAAACAGGCCTGAACCATCCTTTCTGCTTCTCTTGCATCAAAACTGCTCCCACAGCTACATCTGATGCATCTCCAAAAACATGGAAAGGTAAATTCCAGTCAGGTGGTTGCATTATAGGTGCCACCTGTAACATCTTCTTCAGTAGCTTGAATGCTTTTTCCTGTTTTTCTGTCCATTCATACTTCACATCCTTCTTTGTGAGCTTAGTTAATGGAACACAAACATGGGATAGGTATTTCAAAAAACTGCTGTGCCATTTTATCTGACCAACAAATCTACTGAGTTCCTTCAGATTGACTGGTGCTTTAGCCTTCTGAATGGCTTGAACTTTTCTTGGATCCACCTGCATTCCATCTTCTGAAATAATATGGCCTAGTAAAATCCCTCTTCTTACTGCAAATGCACACTTGGCTGGATTCAGACTTAACCTAGCCATTCTGCATCTTTCAAAACAGAGTTTCAACTGAGTTAAATGATCATCTGTCTTCCCAAACACACTGAAATCATCCAAGAATACTCTCATAAATGTGGTAAGATATGGAGCAAAGACTTCCTGGACCCACTTTTGAAAAGTAGGTGGAGCATTCTTTAATCCAAACACCATGACAGTGCTTGCATATACTCCCCATTCTGTAATAAAGGCAGTTTTATCTATGTCCTCCTCTGCCATCAGAATCTGATTATAACCACTGAACCCATCAAGGAAGCTGTACATTTGATGACCTGCAACTACATCCAGCAATGTGTCTTGAAAAGGTAGGGGAAAAGGATCAGTGATAGTGGTTGCATTTAACTTTCTGTAATCTACACATATTCTTAATTTCCCATTCTTCTTTGGAACCACCACAATAGGTGATAGCCAAGTCACCTTCTCTACAGGATAGATGAAACCAACCTTAAGTAGTTTATCCAACTCCTCCTTAACAGCTCTAGCATAATTAGGATTCATCCTGTATCTTTGGGAAATGACAGGTACTGCATCCTTTTTGAGATTAATCCTGTGCATACAGAATTGTGGATCCACTCCCTTCATGTCAGTATAACTCCATGCAAATATGTCCTTAAATTCCTGTAACAGCTCCTCCAATTCTGACTTAAACTGTCCTGTCACATGAATACTGACTTTTACCATTTTGGGATTCTGTTCAGTCCCTAAATTCAGATCCTGAAGATCATCCTCTTGCACCCTAGCTGTTCTGGCCATCTGTTCTTCAAAGGCTTTTTCAGCTTGGATTATTTGCTGAATGTGCATTTTCTCCTCCTGTTCAGTCAGAATTTTGTTTACATCCTCTCCTTCTGGTACATCCTGTAATGCTTCCTCCTGTTGTAATAGATTACCAGAAAG
This sequence comes from Lygodium microphyllum, assembly GCF_053477565.2. Lineage (NCBI taxonomy): Eukaryota > Viridiplantae > Streptophyta > Polypodiopsida > Schizaeales > Lygodiaceae > Lygodium > Lygodium microphyllum. Next base: position 47,770,498 of record NC_141141.1, on the reverse strand, counting down.
TTTATTCTCCTTAAACTGCTGCACAATTTTAACCACATCAATATCAAAGACAGGATTCATTGACTCATTGGCTTTAAGAAAAGCATCTTCCTCATCATCATCTACTTCTTCTAACATATTCAGTCCCTGTGCATACAATGCTCTAGCCTCTCTGGGTAGAGTTGCAGTAGGAACCATACTCAGGTGTACTTTCTTCTTTCCTCTTCTGAGTGTTATTTGAGCTGCCCCCCAATCCTGTCTAACCTTGGCCTGTTTTAACCATGGTCTTCCCAACAGAATAGGATATGGACTGTCTCCCTCATCCATTTTCAGGACTACAAAATTCACTGAAAAAGTGAGCCCTGCAACTGTAATCTGTTGATTCCTGAGAATTCCCATAGGTTGGATTCTTCTCTGATCAGCCATTTTTAACTGAAATGGAGCTTCATCAAGATCCGGCAATTTCAGCTTAGTATACAGGAATTCAGGTAAAATATTTACCCCTGATCCTCCATCCAGAAGTGCTCCCTGTATATCCTGTTGCTGAAAAGTCACAGTAATCTTGGGAACTTTGTAATCCACATCTTCAGGTTCAATCTGACAAGCTTCAGGTTCAACTTGCTGAACTTCTTCACAGTAAAAGGTTCTCAATACCTGTCTTTTAAACTCAGGTACCAGACTGAGAATTTGATCCATTGTGACAGTGGTTGCCTTTAGCACTTCTTCTATCATATCAGCTTCCTTCAATTCTTGCTGATGGATCTCCTCTTCTATACTGGGTAGTACAACAGGTAATGTTTGATGCATCTGTGTCCCCATCTTATATGTCTTCTGACTTTTCTGAATTTCTTTCACACAACCCAATCTGACCTGTCTCTGTGTATCCCAAAACTTAGGATTCTTCATCTCCTTATGGGAAATAACTGGGTCAGCAACATATTGTGCACCTGATCTTGTAATCACCAAAACAGGAGCAACTTTGTCAGTAGTCACCTGTTCCTGTAAACAGTTAGAACAGTCACATTGTACATGCATAGCATCCAGATCCTCATAATGAACATTATGGCTCACAACTCCATGAATCTCTTTAGCCTGTTCTACAATTACTACATTTGCCTGTGGAGGTCTATTTTGTTGCTGTTGCACTGGTGGCCTTTGATTGTTGTATCTGACAATGGGTATGCCTCTTTCCTCTCTGTGTTTGCACCATAAAGGACAGTTTGGACCCTGTCTATGACCCACCTCTGCACAGTAAGTACAAGGATCAGCAGGTCCTTGTTGATTGGGTGGTACCCAATTATTTCTTCCTCCAAATCTATTTTGTTGGCCATCCCCTGCTCTGCTCCTGTCAGGTTGTACTGCATTAGCAGCAGGTACATTGGCTCTCTGTGTTTGCTGGTTGGGATTTGCCCTGTTATTAGGGTTGTACCAACAGTTAGCATCACTATGACCATGTTTCTGGCAAGTATTATAGTAGGGCTTTTCCTTCTTTGCTGAAGTGGAGATCCCCATACTTTTAAGAGTGGCAGAAATCTGTTTAGTCAGGTCTTGAACCTTCCTTTTGGATTTTCTGTGTTCTTTCCTGTCTCTAGAGTCCTTACTCCTGCTTTTCAGTTTGTGTTTCCTTTTCTTCTTCTTTGTTTTAGTTTTTCTTCCATCTTCTTCTGAATCAGTATCCTCTGAATCTGAATCATATGCTTCTGACTCTGAATCTGTGTCAGAATCTGTATCTGTACCTGAATCTGAATCCTCCTCTGAGTCTGAGTCAGTATCATGTTTTTTCTTCCTGGATCTGGTAGAACCTAGTCTCTTCTCTGCTCTCCTTGCAGCTGCCACTAGTTCATTAAAGCCTCCAACACCTCCAGGTATTTCAGTACTTGCTACTGCTGTCCTTAAAGTTCCCCTGAGTCCATTGCAGAAATATTCCCCCAACATCTCATTGGTAGGTCTTTCTGCAGGTGCTAATCTCCCATTCAGATCTAGAAACTGTTGTGCATAATCTTCAACAAGAAGTCGCTTCTGTTTCATTGTTTTAAGCTGTTTCAAAATATCAGTTGGTGTCTTCCATTTTCTGAATCTAGACAGGAATGCTGTCTGTAATGCCACTGTGTCAGGAAAATGAGCTGCCCCATACTGAGTAAACCAATTCATGGCTTTTCCCTCCAATGTGGCAGTAAATTGCTGCTTTTTCACATCATCCCCATACACTCCTGCTAAGCCACTTGCCTCCCATTTAGTGCTGAACTGTGCTACATGGGCATCAGGATCCTCTTTTTTTGAGTGACCCTTGAAATGAGCAAATCTAACTCTCAGGTCTGCTGGGTTAGGGGGTTGTGCCATTATGACTGGTGGTACTTTTGGTGCTGTCTTCTTCCTCCCTGACAATTTAGGTAATGGTTGGAATTTCAAACTCCTTTTAGACTGTCTTTGAAGTTGGGACCATGCCAAACTTCCTAGAAACCTGTTCCTGTTTCTCTGTTCTTCATCTGGTGTAAGTGGTGTAAATGAAATAGGTGCAACATCAGGGATACTCTGGCTTGAACCAACTTCTTCAGTTTGTATCTCCTGATCACTCAGATAGCCCAGATCCAAACTGTCTACCTGACTTCCACTGCTGGACCTGTAATGTCCCTTTCCTTTCTATTCTAGTTTCTGCTTTTCCTCTTGCTCTAGCCTTGCCTGTAATCTTGTATAATACTTGCCAAAGCCTTCCCCTCTATACTTCTCTGCTGACATAAAACAGGGATTTCTCTGTCATTAGCCTGTCTTAGTGCTGTTCTCCTGTAATGCAGCAGTGACAATGATGACAAGTCAAACACAAGTTAGAAGTTCTCCCCCGTCTGCATCTGGATGATATGGAATTAAAGCCATATGCATGGTGGAACTGCCATTTCTCATGATTAACCCATATCCTCCTGCTATTGGGCAAACCTTGCTCAACTGAAATTTCCAGACCCTATCCCTGACTAATCTGACCACGTCCACAGGTAAGTCAGGAAAATAATCAGTCAGGAAATTTTGGCCATACACCTCAAATTCCTCTTCTGGTGTAGTCCAATTGTAAAATTCCCTGCAAAGAGATTGCGCGAAGGCTTCTTGCTCCTCTGCTTCTGTTGTCCAATGTTTAAAATCCTCCAACCAAGACAGTAGGACCTCTTCCATTCTGAAAGCGAGAATTAGACAATTCTGCCATTCGCATGCATAAGACCTGTGCCGTCTGAACAATTCGCAGGATCGCCAAGTGTTACAGGCTAATTTACTGCCTGCGATTTACTCCCTGAAAAACTACTCTACCTGACATTTCTGAATCCAACTGACTTACTTTCTGACTGCACTGACTTCATATAACTTTCATACACACATTCCATCATTACAGTACACCTTTACAGAACCATCTGACTTCATTTCAGCAATAAATAACATGAATACTGAAAACAGTTTACCACTTCAAGACAGGGAAACAATATCTGACTCTGAACTGTTCTTCATAACTTCAGTTTTTGCTTACAGACAGACACGCAGACATGATCTACACCCGCATATGCGCTCTGACTTGAATAGTTACATTCGGGGATTGATAACTCCTCACATCCCTTACTTATGACTATTCATTCCAAAAACTTACACCCCTTCATATCTGACTTACCCTAAGGCTTAACTTGACTTCTAAACTCCTAATACATAACTCTAAGGTGTAGTGTCAACTCAGTCTTAACATACTCTTCCTCCAATTTCTCTATTTCTTCATGTTCTTTCCTTTTCTTCTTCTCGGCCTCCTGTTTTGACACCTTTTTAGCCCTGTTGACTTCTTCCTTTGCTTTTTCTTCTTCCTATTTCTTCTTCTTCTCTCTCTCCTTGGCCTCCTTGAGGGATTCTCTTTTTGCCTTTTCCAAATCCTCTTTCTCCTTCTTGCGGCCTTCATCCGGCTTCTTTTTCTTTTGTGCCATCTTCTTCTTGGGTTTCTTGGCCTGCTTTTTGCCTGATTGTTCTTCTTGTTCCTGCCCTTCCTTATCAGTCTCGGTCCTGTTGCTAGACCTCTCTTGGTCCTAGCGAGGGGTGACCTGTCAGGAATTTCTCCTTTCCCTTCTTCTACATCTTGTGTCTCCTTCACTGCCTCCTGGATGAGCGTAGTCAAACTGCTTCCATAGGCAATAAACGAGGCCTTGGACAAGGCCTTATTTCTTTCCGTGGCCTTGGAAGCTAGGGACTCTCCTCCTACTGGTGTGCTTCCTAACGCCAATGCTTTAGCCACCTGGTCGATGGTTTTGCGTACATAACCATTCCAGTTGACTTCATGCAAGGTGTGAGCCGCTACGTTCTCCAGCACAGGTAGGCTGATTCGATGCATTAAGGCATTGTACCGCTAGCTGGAGAAGAGCGCGTGTACTAGCTTCGCTTGCAGTCTAGCTTCCGCATCAGGAATGTCCTGGATGTTGATGCCGTTGTTAGTTGGCACATCCTCCTTTTGCATTTTCAGCATGGCGTACACATCCCTCTTTTGCTTCTTCTCTATCTTTGGCTTCAATCCCAATGCCTTCTCCACCAAGGCAGTGGTTAAGTGAACATGTACCTATTTGGCATTTTCTCCACCAAGGCAGGGGTTAAGTGAACCTATACCTATTTGGCGTTTTCTCCCCTTCCTACCGTGATGATGCCACACTCATTGTCAAGATCGTAAGTCCTAAGAAACTCCATACACTTTGTGTGGTCAGGTTCTTGCGCAAATTTTTCAAGGCCCTTGGTGAAGTTGCATTGTTCGATGACTCTCTTGGTCACTTCCTCCTTGGCCACCACACCCTCTACATTGTGAATGGTTCGGAACTTAAGCTGGTTGTAGGCGCAGATTTCAAGAGTGATGCTGTACTGCGCTCTTTCCTCTTCTGTGAACGGAAGTCGGTGGGCGTAGTCTTGCTGCGACATCTTTTGTTCCTGTCATAATCCCAAGTTTCCATTAGTGCTTCCAAATTAACAATTCCCAAGAAAAGTCATAGTTTAAAAAGAAAGACTCTATATGTTTATTGAATGAAAGCATTAAAATCCCATCCAATGTAAAATCTTCCCTTCCAACTTTAACTTTTTGCCCTTTCTTTCAAAGTTCTCTTGCCATTTTCCTACCTCGCTCGTTGTTTACGTATTTATGCTTTTTGCTTGATTTTCCTTGGTTTTAATTTGATTCACCTCACTCCCCTCGAGAAGAATCCTTCCTAGGATTGAAGGTTTTGGAGGTCAAGGACAGTCTGCAATGGGCCTAGGAGTTACCAGCGTAGGAACCAAGTGTAGAAATCAGGGTTGTACTCTAACTGAGCTTCGCGGTCTAGATCAAAAGGTTGAGTGTCCACATGTGTAATGTAAGTGAGAACATATGTTAGAAAGTCATTGAAGGTGACACGGCTGGCAATATGTAGCTCTTCCTCAGTCATTAGGTGATCGAGGTAAGGGTGTCCCTTGATGTGCTCTTCCAGGGGGCGGTCACGAAGAGTGGTTAACACTCTATATGAGGTTGGCACGACATAAGTGGGGTCGTACTCCGCTGTTTTGATTGTGCGGCACTGCTCAGCATTTGTCATGACTCGGCACCCTTCTACTTCCCATTGCAACCTAAGAGTGTACTAGTGCCTCAAGAATGGGGATTCAGTCTCAGCAAGTTTAGATAATTCTACAATTTCTTGGTCGATGATGGCAGAAGTGGTTCGCTAATCATATGACGTGATGAGGCAATGTTTGAGGGATTGCTCTTTAGAGATCTCGCTGTTGAGCAAGATGGCAGTGGAGTTAGCTACTTTTGCGAAGGCAAGTTCAAATGTCTCCCAAGAACAAGGCATCGTACGAACTTCAGTTGCAAAGGGCTCAGACAACAAGCCTAAGTCCAAGCAGTCATAGCTCAGAGCTAGCTCTCGAAAAGTGGCATCGAGCCATCTAATGCAATCAACCATGTCATCCCTTGTATCTTTGGCTAAATCTGAGGCCAGTGTCAAAAATGATTTCCACTCATAGGAGGGTTTAAGATGTGCTGGTGGTTGGGGTTTGATAGCGCTAGAGCTTTTGACAATAAATAGTTGTGGTTGCGGGTGTCCTTGAGGTTGCAGTTGGACCTCCTGGCTTAGGACTGGAGAAGTAGCAGCTACTCCTATTGGACTGTGGCCTTCAAAGTGGATCATTGTAGTTGGATGGGCTCTAGCGAGTGATGGCTCATGTGACGATGTCTGTCATTTGGGCTGATAGGCTTGTTCGACTCTCTTGGGCATGTGTGTGGATGAGCCTAATGGATGTGGGCCTGGGAAGCACTACGGTTTATGGTTTTGAGGTTCTATGGGGCTTGGGGTGATCAAACTTGGGGGTGGCATACGAGTGGTGCACTTGGCTGTGTGGGATTTAGGGATCCATATCCAGGCATTCCTCTCATAATAGCCTTGCGCATGCAAGAGGGCCTTAGGGACCCACCTTTGTTTAATCATGCACTGATTTTTGTAATTGCACCCTGGGTTCCTAGATTTAAAGCTTTGGGTCTTATGAGGTTGTGTGCAGTGACTCCTAGGCGGTGGTTGCGGCTGTTTAGGCCTCCATTGAAAAATATGGTGTTGGGCCTTAGCTTTTGCCATGAGCAGTGGTTCTTGAGAGGTGGTGGGTGGTGGGCGAGCACTACCCTTCTCCTTAGATTTGGCTCCTAACAGTTCTATCGGTGGCCGTGCAGACTGGGATGAGGTCGTGCAGCCCTTGCTGAAAGCTGTAACAATGTGGATGTTGCCTATGGCAAGGTGAATGCACTGCAACTCATAATCAACGTTGCAACGAGTTTGCTTTTTGAAGGTTCGCCCTAGCAGTGTCTCCATGCCTGCGTCCTTGGCGTCTGGCAGCACGGGTAGAAGATCATTGGTACCTTCTCAGACTTGATAGAAACGGTGGCCCTGCACTTGCCGAGAAGTGCATATGAGCGGCCCCCATATGGACTCAATTTGGCTTTAGTGGGTTGTAGTGGTGGTTTGCCAAGTTGGGTCCAATGATCGTGAGTCAAGACATTGAAGTCCACTCCCTTGTCAATCAAGGCATTGAATACGCATGTTCGCTTGGCAGTGACCATGATGTGTAGGTATGCGGGCTCCACGGTTTCCTCATCCTCATCATCAATTTTGGTGATGGTGGCTACTCGTACTTTGATAGGTGGTTCCAACATTGGTGGCTCGTGGGAGGATAGTACTTCTTGACACGATTGCCATTGAAGAAGCCTATTCCCTCACCGTCTAGAGTCTTGAGCTCGATGTTGCCCGTTTGAGACTGATTGCACAGACATTGAAAGGTCCAAGACCCCTAAACTTCATTTTTTGCTTATGCCCCTTAACTGAGTATAGGAGCACTAAGTCGCCCTGTTCAAAGTCGCGTTGCTTGACGTGCTTGTCAAACTTGCTCTTGCGTCGTGCTTCTCACATATGAGTGCATGAGTGGCTAGAAGGCGAGTCTCCGAGAGACATTCGAGCTCAACTAGGTGTTGTGTCCATGCCTCCTTTCCTTCCCATTGCTCCTGAAGTGCAATTCGTAGGCTAGGCACGAAGAATTCTATGGGAATAATTGCTTCGGTTCCGTAGGTCAACCTAAAGGGGGTTTGGCTGACAGTCGTTTTATAAGCTGTGCGGTAAGCCCACAAGGCTGCCATCAGCTTGTTATCCCAGTCGCTGCGCAATGAAGAGACCACCTTGGTTAGGACGTTGACAAGAATCTTATTCATGGATTCTGCCTAGCCGTTTGCTTGAGGGTAGTATGGAGAGGATTTCCGATGGATAATTAGGAAGGTGAAGAGTCGAACTCGCTGTCTTCGCTAGAAGAGGGGGTCTCCCCTGGTGGTCGCAGTTCAGATGGTGATTCTATCCTAAGCATCGGTGTCACTCCTGGTTGAGCTAGGCCTACTTGCTCAAGGTCTATGGCTCCTATAAGGAGTCTGCCCGTATTTGTTCTATTTCATGTCCCTCAGTGTCATATTCTACCATGTCCATCTCACCCTCACTTCCATCACTGAAGGATTGGTAGTCTTTGTACTCGTTATCAGAGTCCTCTACGTCAGACTGCTCATCATCTCCTAGGGCTTAGTATATCTCTTGTCGTTGATCAGGGACTAGGGCCCAATTGTACATAAGGTTCAAGTCATGCACCATGGTCCATTTGTTGAGATATCGAGCTCCACTCGTGATACGCCACGGTGACCGTTGTGTATTTATGTCACCAACTTGTCAGTTGCAGACGCAGTTGATACACCGCCCATGAATAATAGCTACATGATAGCTATCCTTATCTACTCTAGTTCGTGGCTCAGTTAGTATGCCACCTTAGTTAGTTGAGTTTGGTTTGAGACCCATATATAGGGTTCTTCTATTTCTTTGTATTAGAGTTCTTTTTGGCTTACACAACTAAGAAGAGGAAAACTGTTTTCAGCCTCCACCTTGTGTGTATTTCCCCATTGTGCAAGCAAGAAAGCTACAAATGAGACTCCTTCCTTCTCTCCCACAATCTTGACATGGTATCAGAGCCTTGTTCGTGGTAAGGAGCTCAAGAAAGCAAGCCAAGCTCGCGATGTTCTGGTAAGAGGAGCAGTGTTGCTTTCATTTTCTGTTTTGGGAGCAGATCTCTGCAGGTAGCACAGCTGGAAAGTGCAGGAGTGCATTGTCTCAGGTTGAGACGCCCTTCGCAGTGAAGCAAGAGGGCAGTATATGCTACGGGCAGGGGCTTTAGCCCTCGGCGACCTTGTTTTTTTTATTTGAGGCCATTTCGGGGCCTGTTTTGGAGGCGGAAGTTTTCTGTACGCACTCAGGAAAAAGCCCTGTTTTATGCTGTGCGACCACTGTTCTACAGGTCGGTGAAAAGTTACCACAGATATTGCATCATATGCTCGTGTGCAAAGACATTGGGAGTTACAGAATCATCCTTGGTTCCTGTATAAGCAAAATCGTCACTAGGAAGTGACTGTGTGGTTAAATACCACTTTCGTCAGTTTTGCAAATTTGCCATTGTGAGGCTGAAGCTGTGTTCTCTGCAGTGACAGAATTTTTTGTAGGATTCTTAATGGCGTCTGATTCTCTTTCACAGATTGTAACTGAAAAGCTTGACAAGAACAACTTCCAAGCATGGAAGTTTAGAATGACGAATTTCCTTATGGGAAAAGGATATTGGGAATTTGTTGCAGGAAATGAAGAAGAACTAGTTCTTCCTGATATTCTCAATCAACAGCAAATGCAGGCATTCAAAGCATGGCATGAGAGAGCCAGGAAAGTTATGTACTGGCTGTCTATCAGTATTTCAGACTCTATGATTGTGCATATTCAAGATGCAAGTACGCCAAAGGAGGCATGGGATACTTTGTCAAAAATGTATAGCACAAATACTCAAGCCAGGAAAATGCAGCTCAAGCAAGAGTTGCATAATGTGCAAAGAGAAAATATGAGCATCAATGACTACCACATGAAGGTGAAGAAGATTGCAGATGCACTTACTTCCATTGGGTCGCCAGTGGAAGATGATGATTTAGTTTCTGTGACCTTGAATGGTCTAGGAAAGGATTATGCACAGTTTCGGACATCCATTTCAGTTCGTGAAAGATTTCCTGACTTTGAGGAGTTGATTGCTCTTCTAATTTCTGAGGAGCAGAGAAATGGTGGTGCATCTTCTTCAGGAGGAACTTCAAAAGAAACTGTCTTCTACTCAAATACTGGAAGAGGTAGAGGCAGAGGTAGAGGAGGCCGATTTGGAGGCCGTGGCAGAAATCAGAATATGCAGCAAACTCAAGAAAACCAGTCCTACGGAGGAGGACGTGGTAACTCTAGAGGCAGGGGGAGCCAAAGAGGTCGTGGTGGATGGCAAAGAGGCCAAAATGCAAACAGTAATGTTGAATGCTACTACTGTGGCAAAATGGGTCATATGGCTAAAGACTGCTATAAAAAGCAAAATGACATCATGAATGGAAAACTGCAACAAGGGAATTATGTATCTTCTAGTAGACAGGATGATGAAAGAAATGAGCATTTGTTCATGGTGCAGCACATGAACAATTCTGTGACAAGTGCAGAAGAAAGCAACGATGTATGGTATGTTGACTCAAGTGCATCAAACCACATGACAGGTCATGCAGAATGGATGGAGGATGCAAGGAAAATGGAAAAACCAGGATTTGTGGAGACTGGTGATGATACTGCACATCCTATTGTGCAGATTGGAAAAATTACTTTGTCTATGCATGATGGGAAAAAGAAATACATGTCCGATGTATTTCATGTCCCGAATATCACCAAGAATCTGGTTTCTGTTGGTCAAATGGTTGAGCAGGGCTTGCAGGTCAGATTTAATCCTCATGGATGCTTTGTTGAGAATATGAAAAATAAAGGTCGCTTGATAGCAAAAGGAAAGAAGAAGGGCAGAATGTTTACGTTGGATGCAGACATGTCTGAATTGAGTGCAGCAATGTTTGCACATGGGACCGGTGTAGTTGCAGATATTGATATCTGGCATAAACGCATTGGTCATGTTAATGTACAGCGACTTAAAGCAATGCAGGCCCAAAATATTGTTGCAGGATTGCCTAAATTCAAGGTTGCAGAAATGCATAAGGTATGTGAAGCCTGTCAGTTTGGAAAGCAGGCAAGGAAACCATTTTCTAGACATGTTCAAGAGAGTAAGAAGCCATTGGAATTAATCCACTCTGATGTGTGGACTACTAAAGCTGCATCTCTTGGAGGCTGTCATTATTTTGTCACTTTTATTGATGACTATAGCAGAAAAGTTTGGGTGTATTTTATGAAAAATAAAAGTGAATTTTTTGGGCATTTCAAAACTCTTAAAGCTATGGTTGAAAAAGAAACAGGCCTGCAAATAAAATGCCTAAGGTCAGATGGAGGGGGAGAGTACCTCTCAAATGAGTTTGCAAGGTTCCTGCAGGAGCATAGCATAAAGCAGCAATATTCATGCAGTCATACCCCACAACAAAATGGAATTGCAGAAAGGAAAAACAGGCATATTGGAGAGGTATCTCGTGCCATGCTCAATGAAAAAGACTTGCCAGATTTTTATTGGGCTGAAGCAGTTGCTACAGCAGTCTACATAATGAACAGGACTCCCACTGCAGCAATACATGGAATGACTCCAGAGGAGAGGAATACTGGTAGGAAACCAGATATTTCTCATTTGAAAATTTTTGGCTGCATTGCCTATGTACATGTGCCAGATGAGTTGAGATCCAAGTTGGATCCAAAAGCTGAGAAGTGTATCTTTATTGGTTACTCTCTGCAACAAAAAGGGTATAGATGCTATAATCCTTCTACTCGTAAGTTTACAGTGAGCAGAGATGTTGTTTTTGATGAGATGAGTAGCTTGTATAAACCAGTAAATGTGATTGATGATGTAGATGCACAAAATGGTAATGCTGCACAGAATTCACAGCAGCAGTCACAAAATATTAGTGGACCTGGAGCGTCCTCTAGCAGTGATTCACATTCTTCACCATGGACAGACAGATTGAGATCAGGAGAATCTTCTCAAAGCAATGCAGATAGTGGTATACAGGTATCACGAAAAGGAAAAGAGAAGGTTGATCAGCCCATGTTTGATGTGAATGCAAGTCACTCTTATGTGGATGGTGAATCCAGTGGCTCAGAACAGAGCATTGATGATGAGTTGGGTATTCCTTCTATTGTTACACCTGGAGTAAGGAAGACCAGGGATGATTTGAGAGCACCTGGGAGTGAACCTACTTTGCGCAGGTCTACGAGAGCTAGGTATCCTGTGGATAGGCTGAAATATGATGGATTTACAGCCATTCACTATGCATATATAGTCAAAGTGATACAGGAACCAGAACCCACTTCTTTTGAGCAAGCCATGGGAAAAGAAAAATGGGAGAAAGCCATGGATGAAGAAATGGATGCCTTGGAAGCAAATGCTACATGAAAATCGGTACCTTTGCCTAAAGGTAAGAATGCAATTGGCTGTAAGTGGGTTTATAAGGTGAAACACAATGCAGATGGTTCTGTGAACAGATACAAGGCAAGATTAGTAGTCAAGGGGTATGCACAAACATATGGCATTGACTATAAAGAAACATTCAGTCCGGTTGCAAGGATGGCAACCGTAAGAGCAGTCATTGCTATGGCTGCATCAAAGGGATGGTCTTTACATCAGATGGATGTAAAGAATGCCTTCTTGCATGGTGATTTGCAAGAAGAGGTATATATGGAGCAGCCACCAGGTTATGTGCATTCTGTTCATCCTGAGTTTGTTTGCAGGTTGAAGAAAGCATTGTATGGCTTGAAGCAAGCACCTAGAGCATGGTCTGACAAGATAGGACAGTATCTTGTCACTATTGGCTTTCAGATTTCCAAGGCAGATTTCTCACTTTATGTGAGAAAAACAGAGAAAGGTATTATGCTACTTTTCATTTATGTTGATGATTTGATTATGACAGGTGACAGTGATGAAGATATCCTTCATGTGAAAATGCTATTGAAGTAGAAGTTTGAGATGAAGGATTTGGGAGAGCTGTGTTATTTCTTGGGCATTGAGGTGATTAGATCACCAAGTGGGATACAGCTCTTGCAAAGGCAGTATGGATTGGACATGCTGTCCAAATATGGGATGACAGGCTGTAAGCCTATTTCAGTTCCTTTGGAGCAGAATGTGAAGCTAAGCGCAGATGCAGGTGAGCTTCTGGAAGACCCTACTATGTACAGACGCATAGTAGGAAGTTTGATTTATATGACTATTACCAGGCCAGATTTGAGCTATGCTGTTGGATTGGTAAGTCAGTTTATGCAGGCTCCAAGGAAATCGCATTTGGATGCGGCTAGACGCATACTCAGGTATGTGAAGTCCACATTGCAGTATGGACTATTTTATGAGACTGGGGTTTAGATACAGTTGCATGGATACACTGATGCTGATTGGGCTGGTAGCATTTCTGATAGATGATCTACTAGTGGATATGTGTTCTCTTTTGGGAGTGCTGCAGTCACTTGGAGCAACAAGAAACAGCCTACAGTTGCCTTTCGAGCACAGAGGCCAAGTACAGGGGTGCAGCAATGGCTGCATGTGAGGTAGCTTGGTTGCATAAGCTACTTTATGATATGCATCAGCCTACAGATGGGCCAGTTGTCATTTATTGTGACAACATGAGTAGTATACACTTGGCAAATAACCCAGTCTATCATGCTAGAACAAAGCACATTGAGGTGCATTATCACTATGTGCGAGAGAGGGTTTTACTAGGTCTTATTGATCTAGTTTATGTCAGCACAGAGGATCAGGTAGCTGACATATTTACGAAGGCATTGGGCGCAGAGAAGCTGCGCAAGTTCAGAGACCTGTTTGGTGTGCAGGAATTGGGATTGAACTCGAGGGGGAGTGTTGAGATATCGAGCTCCACTCGTGATACGCCAGGGTGACCGTTGTGTATTTATGTCACCAACTTGTCAGTTGCAGACGCGGTTGGTACACCGCCCATGAATAATAGCTACATGATAGCTATCCTTATCTACTCTAGTTCGTGGCTCAGTTAGTATGCCACCTTAGTTAGTTGAGTTTGGTTTGAGACCCATATGTAGGGTTCTTCTATTTCTTTGTATTAGAGTTCTTTTTGGCTTACACAACTAAGAAGAGGAAAACTATTTTCAGCCTCCACCTCTGTGTGTATTCCCCCATTGTGCAAGCAAGAAAGCTACAAGTGAGACTCCTTCCTTCTCTCCCACAATCTTGACACCATTGCCACTTGGATTCGCCTAAGAGATCCTGGAGTGGTTTGAAGTTTGCTGCTGAATTGTCAGCCAGCTTGTTCGTTGAGTATTCCAGAGCCTCCTGGAGTTCTCTCTTGTTGCTTGGAATTGGGAAGGTAACGGGCTTAGGTCTCCCAAGAAGGATTCCTTCCATCATGGAAACTGGTATAGAGGGCATACCATCAGACGTTCCCATCATCTTGATGGCTTTCTCATACGCCTCTTGATCCGAGAACAGCAGGTCGACTATAGTAAAGATATGCATCCAATCTCGCTCATCCTCTGGGCATGGGATATACTTGGTCAAGGGCCCATAAGACTTCTTAACTTGAGCGTTACCCTTGAGCATCGCGGAGATGGCATCCAAGTTGACTGCTGAGGTCTTCCAAGTGTCCATCTCTACCCTCACAGCTTCTGTTCTGTTGCCTAATAAGATCAAGCCGCTACCCCAATCTTCAATAACTCTGGTATTGCACATCTAGGGTCGGCCTAACAGGATATCATAGTCCACCCCGTTCATGACTATAAAGTTGACAGAGAACTAGACACTTATGATTTTCACTGGCCAGTTTTTAAGTACCCCGAATGGATTCACTCTCATGCCATTTGCTAATGTGACATTAAACCGATCGGCTCGACAGGTGGGTTTCCCCAGGTCTGTAGTACTACGTGGCTTAGCACACTAACCCCAACTCTTGTGTCTACGATCCCCTTTCTCGTTGTGTCACATATAGCTAGGACTGGTAACACTGCATGCATCTCGATGCCTTCCCAGAAAGCATTCATGTGCAAGGATTTTGGCATGGAGTGTAGCGCTAGACTCGGTATTTGTATTTTTGCATCATGATCGTGCAGATCTGCAGCTTATTCTCATGACCCCTCAACCCACTGCTTGAGGTCTTGCCATAGGGCAGAATGTTGCTTAAGTAGGTCTCCCAAGCGTAACGTCACAGGGGTGGTCACTAGCGTGTTAAGGAGGCTGTCGGCTGCTTGTCCCTCTCCTAAACAGGATTGTCCTGGCCAATGGCCGTGACTGATTTGTGGGCCTGCAGCATCAAGGCTTGGCCTAAGCGGTGCTGCCTGCGGTGCGGTTGCTGTCAAGATTGTGGGAGAGAAGGAAGGAGCCTCACTTGTAGCTTTCTTGCTTGCACAATGGGGGAATACACACAAAGGTGGAGGCTGAAAACAGTTTTCCTCTTCTTAGTTGTGTAAGCCAAAAGAACTCTAATACAAAGAAATAGAAGAACCCTATATATGGGTCTCAAATCAAACTCAACTAACTAAGGTGGCATACTAACTAAGCCACGAACTAGAGTAGATAAGGATAGCTGTCATCTAGCTATTATTCATGGATGGTGTACCAACCGCATCTGCAAACTGACAAGTCGGTGACATAAATGCACAACGGTCACCCTTGCATATCACGAGTGGAGCTCGATATCTCAACACTCCCCCTCGAGCTCAATCCCAATTCCTGCACACCAAGCAGGTCTCTGAACTTGCGCAGCTTCTCTGTGCCTAATGCCTTCGTGAATATGTCAGCTACCTGATCCTTTGTGCTGACATAAACTAGATCAATAAGACCTCGTAAAACCCTCTCCCGCACATAGTGATAATGCACCTCAATGTGCTTTGTTCTAGCATGATAGACTGGTTATTTGCCAAGTGTATACTACTCATGTTGTCACAATAAATGACAACTGGCCCATCTGTAGACTGATGCATATCATAAAGTAGCTTATGCAACCAAGCTACCTCACATGCAGCCATTGCTGCACCCCTGTACTTAGCCTCTGTGCTTGACAAGGCAACTGTAGGCTGTTTCTTGCTGCTCCAAGTGACTGCAGCACTCCCAAAAGAGAACACATATCCACTGGTAGATCGTCTATCAGAAATACTACCAGCCCAATCAGCATCAGTGTATCCATGCAACTGTATCTGAACCCCAGTCTCATAAAATAGTCCATACTGCAATGTGGACTTCACATACCTGAGTATGCATCTAGCGGCATCCAAATGTGGTTTCCTTGGAGCTTGCATAAACTGACTTACCAATCCAACAGCATAGCTTAAATCTAGCCTGGTAATAGTCATATAAATCAAACTTCCTACTATGCGCCTGTACATAGTAGGGTCTTCCAGAAGCTCACCTACATCTGCGCTCAGCTTCACATTCTACTCCAAAGGAACTGAAATAGGCTTACAGCCTGTCATCCCATATTTGGACAGCATGTCCAATCCATACTACCTCTACAAGAGCCATATCACACTTGGTGATCTAATCACCTCAATGCCCAAGAAATAACGCAGCTCTCCCAAATCCTTCATCTCAAACTTCTACTTCAATAGCATTTTCACATGAAAGATATCTTCATCATTGTCACCTGTCATAATCAAATCATCAACATAAATGACAAGTAGCATAATACATTTCTCTGTTTTTCTCACATAAAGTGAAAAATCTGCCTTGGAAATCTGAAAGCCAATAGTGACAAGATACTGTCCTATCTTATCAGACCATGCTCTAGGTGCTTGCTTCAAGCCATACAAGGCTTTCTTCAACCTGCAAACAAACTCAGGATGAACGACATGCACATAACCTGGTGGCTGCTCCATATAGACCTCTTCTTGGAAATCACCATGCAAGAAGGCATTCTTTACATCCATATGATGTAAAGACTATCCCTTTGATACAGCCATAGCAATGACTGCTCTTACGGTTGCCATTCTTGCAACCGGACTGAATGTTTCTTCATAATCAATGCCATATGTTTGTGCATACCCCTTGACTACTAATCTTGCCTTGTATCTATTCACAGAACCATCTGCATTGTGTTTCACCTTATAAACCCACTTACAACCAATTGCATGCTTATCTTTAGGCAAAGGTACCAATTTCCATGTAGCATTTGCTTCCAAGGCATCCATTTCTTCATCCATGGCTTTCTCCCATTTTTCTTTTCCCATGGCTTGCTCAAAAGAAGTGGGTTCTGGTTCCTGTATCACTTTGACCATATATGCATAGTGAATGGCTGTAAATCCATCATATTTCAGCTTATCCATAGGATACCTAGCTCTGGTAGACCTGCGCAAAGTAGATTCACTCCCAGGTGCTCTCAAAACATCCATGGTCTTCCTTACTCCAGGTGTAATAATAGAAGGAATACCCAACTCATCATCAATGTTCTGTTCTGAGCCACTGGATTCACCATCCACATAAGAGTGACCTGCATTCACATCAAACATGGGCTGATCTACCTTCTCTTTTCCTTTTCGTGATACCTACATACCACTATCTGCATTGCTTTGAGAAGATTATCCTGGTCTCAATCTGCCTATCCATGGTGAAGAATGTGAACCACTGCTAGAGGACGCTCCTAGTCCACTAATATCTTGTGACTGTTGCTGTGAATTCTGTGCAGCATTACCATTTTGTGCATCTACATTATCAATCACATTTACTAGTTTATACCAGCTACTCATCTCATAAAAAACAACATCTCTGCTCACTGTAAACTTAGAGTAGAAGGGTTATAGAATCTATACCCTTTTTGCTGCAGAGAGTAACCAATAAAGATGCACTTCTCAGCTTTTGGATCCAACTTGGATCTCAACTCATCTGGCACAAGAACATAGGCAATGCAACCAAAAATTTTCAACTGAGAAATATTTGGTTTCCTACCAGTATACCTCTCCTCTGGAGTCATGCCATGTATTGCTGCAGTGGGAGTCATGTTCATTATGTAGACTGCTGTAGCAAATGCTTCAACCCAATAAAAATCTGGCAAGTCTTTTTCGTTGAGCATGGCACGAGATACCTCTCCAATATACCTGTTTTTCCTTTCTGCAATTCCATTTTGTTGTGGGGTATGACTGCATGAATATTGCTACTTTATGCCATGCTCCTGCAGGAACCTTGCAAACTCATTTGAGAGGTACTCTCCCCCTCCATCTAACCTTAGGCATTTTATTTGCAGGCCTGTTTCTTTTTCAACCATAGCTTTAAAAGTTTTGAAATGCCCAAAAACTTCACTTTTCTTTTTCATAAAATACACCCAAAGTTTTCTGCTATAGTCATCAATAAAAGTGACAAAATAATGACAGCCTCCAAGAGATGCAGCTTTAGTAGTCCACACATCAGAGTGGATTAATTCCAATGGCTTCTTACTCTCTTGAACATGTCTAGGAAATGGTTTCCTTGCCTGTTTTCCAAATTGACAGGCTTCACATACCTTATGCATTCCTGCAACCTTGAATTTAGGCAATCCTGCAACAATATTTTGGGCCTGCATTGATTTAAGTCGATGTACATTAACATGACCAATGCGTTTATGCTAGATATCAATATCTGCAACTACACCGGTCCCATGTGCAAACATTGCTACACTCAATTCAGGCATATCTGCATCCAATGTAAACATTCTGCCCTTCTTCTTTCCTTTTGCTATCAAGCGACCTTTATTTTTCATATCCTCAACAAAGCATCCATGAGGATTAAATCTTACCTGCAAGCCCTGCTCAACCATTTGACCAACAGAAACCAAATTCTTGGTGATATTCGGGACATGAAATACATCTGACAAGTATTTCTTTTTCCCATTCTGCATAGACAAAGGAAATTTTTCAATCTGCACAATAGGATGTGCAGTATCATCACCAGTCTCCACAAATCCTGGTTTTTCCATTTTCCTTGCATCCTGCATCCATTTTGCATGATCTGTCATGTGGTTTGATGCACCTGAGTCAACATACCACACATCGTTACTTTCTTCTGCACTTGTCACAGAATTGGTCATGTACTGCACCATAAACAAATGCTCATTTCTCTCATCACCCTGTCTACTAGAAGATGCATAATTCCCTTGTTGCAATTTTCCATTCATGATGTCATTCTGCTTTTTATAGCAGTCTTTAGCCATATGACCCATTTTACCATAGTAGTAGCATTCAACATTGCTGTTTGCATTTTGGCCTCTTTGCCATCCACCACGACAGCTTTGGCTCCCCCTGCCTCTAGAGTTACCATGTCCTCCTCCATAGGAATGGTTTTCTTGAGTTTGCTGCATATTCTGATTTCTATCACGGCCTCCAGATCGGCCTCCTCTACCTCTACCTCTACCTCTTCCAACATTTGAGTAGAAGACAGCTTCTTTTGAAGTTCCTCCTAAAGAAGATGCACCACCATTTCTCTGCTCCTCAGAAATTAGAAGAGTAATCAACTCCTCAAAATCAGGAAATCTTTCACGGACGGAAATGGATATTCAAAACTGTGCATAATCCTTTCCTAGACCATTCAAGGTCACGAAAACTAAATCATCATCTTCCACTGGCGACCCAATGGAAGCAAGTGCATCTGCAATCTTCTTCACCTTCATGTGGTAGTCATTGATGCTCATACTTTCTCTTTGCACATTGTGCAACTCTTGCTTGAGTTGCATTTTCCTGGCTTGCGTATTTGTGCTATACATTTTTGACAAAGTATCCCATGCCTCCTTTGGCATACTTACATCTTGAATATGCACAATCATAGAGTCTGAAATGCTGATAGACAGCCAGTACATAACTTTCCTGGCTCTTTCATGCCATGCTTTAAATGCCTGCATTTGCTGTTGATTGGGAACATCAGGAAGAACTGGTTCTTCTTCATTTCCTGCAATGAATTTCCAATATCCTTTTTCCATAAGGAAATTCGTCATTCTGAACTTCCATGCTTGGAAGTTGTTCTTGTCAAGCTTTTCAGTGACAATCTATGAAAGAGAGTCAGACGCCATTATAGAACACTGCAAAAAATTTTGTCACTGCAAAGAACACAGCTTCAGCCTCACAAGGGCAAATCTGCAAAACTGACGAAAGTGGTATTTGACCACAGAGTCACTTCCTAGTGACGATTTTGCATCAACATGCAACAAGGATGATTCTGTAACTCCCAATGTCTCTGCGCATATGCATACGATGCAATTTCTACAGTGACTTTTCATCGACCTATAGAACAGTGGTTGCACAGCATAAAACAGGGTCTTTTCCTGAGTGCATGCAGAAAACTTCTGCCTCCAAAACAGGCCCTGAAATGGCCTCAAATCAAAAAAGAGAGCAACCCAGGGATAAAGCCCTCTCCCGTAGCATATACTGCCCTCTTGCTACACCGCGAAGGGCGTCTCAATCTGAGACAATGCACTCTTGTACTTTCTGGCTGTGCTACCTGCAGAGACTTGCTCCCAAAACAGAAAAAATGAAAGCAACACTGGTCCTCTTACCAGAACACCGCGAACTTGGTTTGCTTTCTTGAGCTCCTTACCACGAACAAGGCTCTGATACCATGTCAAGATTGTGGGAGAGAAGGAAGAAGTCTCACTTGTAGCTTTCTTGCTTACACAATGGGGGAATACACACAAAGGTGGAGGCTGAAAACAGATTTCCTCTTCTTAGTTGTGTAAGCCAAAAGAACTCTAATACAAAGAAATAGAAGAACCCTATATATGGGTCTCAAACCAAACTCAACTAACTAAGGTGGCATACTAACTGAGCCACAAACTATGTCAAGAATCGCGTGGTGGAGGGGGTTGCTTAAGATGCTGCGCCGAACACA
Organism: Lygodium microphyllum; assembly: GCF_053477565.2. Lineage (NCBI taxonomy): Eukaryota > Viridiplantae > Streptophyta > Polypodiopsida > Schizaeales > Lygodiaceae > Lygodium > Lygodium microphyllum. The sequence continues at coordinate 47,750,194 of NC_141141.1, read as the reverse complement.
TACAGAATGCACAAGGAGAAGCTCACTCAAGAGACAAGAAGAGAGATGGAGGCCAAAACGTTTTCTTGCTGATTTCTTCTTCTTCTTCCACACTCTTTACAATGTACACAAAGTATAGATAAGATACAACATAAAAGGAAAGTGGCCTACTAAGTTAAACAATGCATAACCGACTACACTAGTCGACTGGCGCTATAACTATGCCAGCTGTAAATAGGTGTAACAACCTGAATATAATAAGTAATGAGTCAGTGGCCATGTGAGAGTCATAATGACCACCGACGTGCTAAGTGTAGACGTGTGGACCCATCTAACCAGGCGGTCCATCATCCATGTCCACATGTGTTGAGCTTGCCATCTCAACACTCCCCCTCAAGCTCAACTGCATCTCTGCAACTCCAAGTAAGCTTCGAAACTTTTGAAGCTTCTCTGTACCCAATGCCTTCGTGAAGATATCAGCTATCTGATCCTGTGTGCTGACATACACCAAGTCAATCTCACCTGCTAGTACCTTCTCTCTCACAAAGTGGTAGTGTACCTCAATATGTTTTGTCCTGGCATGGAACACAGGGTTCCTAGCCAACTGTATACTGCTCATGTTGTCACAATAAATGACAACTGGACCTTCCACCTGCACATCCAAATCAGCCAATAACTTTTGCAGCCATACTACCTCACATGCTGCAATAGCAACACCTCTATACTCAACCTCTGTACTTGACAAAGCAACTGTAGATTGCTTTTTCCTGCTCCAAGCAACTGCTGCACTACCAAGAAAGAACATGTATCCGCTGGTAGATCTTCTATCAGACATACTACCAGCCCAATCTGCATCTGTGTATCCAAACACCTGTACATTTGTACCTGCCTCATAGAAAAGTCCGTAATGTAATGTGGACTTCACATATCTCAATATGCGTCTGACAACATCCAAATGTGGCTTTCTAGATACTTGCATAAACTGACTCACAAGACCAACAGCGTAGCTCAAGTCTGGCCTTGTAATGGTCATGTAGATCAAACTCCCCACTATCCTCCTGAACATAGTAGGGTCTTCTATCTCATCCCCAACATCAGCACTCAGCTTTACATTCTGCTCCAACGGGACTGAAAGTGGTTTGCATGCAGTCATACCATACTTGGACAACATATCCAAGCCATTCTGTCTTTGGGACAGCCATATACCATCATCACATCTGATCACCTCAATGCCAAGGAAGTACCTTAGTTCACCTAAATCCTTCATCTCAAACTTCATCTTTAAACAGCCCTTGACTTCAGCAATCCCACTATCACTATCACCTGTAATAATCAAGTCATCCACATAGATGACTATGATGACCAAACCTGCATCTCCCTTTCTCACATAAAGTGAGTGATCAGCATCAGAAACATAAAAGCCAATATTGACAAGATACTCTCTAATCTTGTCAGACCATGCTCTAGGTGCTTGCTTGAGCCCATAGAGTGCCTTCTTCAACCTGCGCACATACATGGGATGCTCTAAATCTTCATAACCTGCTGGCTGATCCATATACACTTCTTCCTGCAAATCACCATGCAAGAAGGCATTCTTTACATCCATTTGCTGCAACCTCCAACCTTTGGCTGCTGCCAAAGCAATCACACATCTGACAGTTGCCATCCTAGCAACTGGACTGAAGGTTTCATCATAATCTATGCCATATGTCTAGGCATAGCCTTTTGCAACCAGCCTAGCTTTGTACCTGCTAATAGAACCATCTGCATTGTGCTTAATCTTATAAACCCACTTACATCCAATAGCTTTCTTTCCCTTCGGCAATGATACTAGATCCCAAGTCTTATTGGCCTCTAATGCAGCCATCTCCTCATCCATTGTTGCATCCCAATGAGCATGACCAACAGCCTCCTCAAAACATGTGGGCTCAACATCCTCAACTAGTTTCACCATATAAGCATAATGGTGAGCTGCATAACCCTCAAAACCAAATCTTTTAACAGGGTATCTCACCCTGCTAGACCTGCGTACCACTAGATCACTCAATGGAGTCTTTGCATTAACATGTGCTCTCTGCACACCTGGAGTCCTCACTGAAGGAATGCCAAGCTCATCATCCAAGCTCTCTGAGCCACTGGAGTCTCCATCAAGAACTGCATCAATTCCTTCTGACACTTTATTCTTTCCTTTGTCTTTACCTGTAGTGCTACTAGATGCACTCGAAGATGTAGAGGTACTCCTTAGTCTCCCAGACCAAGGACTACCAGATGATGTCTCTGGTCCACTAAGAGTCCGTGATTGTTGCCTTTCAGCCTGCACATGAGTGTCATGATCATCATCAACATCCAATGCATCACCACTAGATGCATACCAACTGCTCATTTCATCAAAGATGACATCCCTGCTCACTCTGAACTTACATGTGACAGGGTTGTAACAGCGATACCCTTTCTGCTCTAAAGAGTATCCAATAAAGACACACTTTTCAGCCTTTGGATCCAGTTTCTTCCACAACTCATCTGGCACATGAACATACGCAATGCAGCCAAATACTTTCAAGTGTGAAACATCAGGCTTCTTACCTGTAAAACATTCTTCGGGGGTCATACCATGAACTGCAGCTGTGGGAGTTCTGTTCATAATATAAACAGCAGTATGAACAGCCTCAGACCAAAAATGCTTAGGCATATTCTTTTCAGCCATCAAGGCACGTGCAACTTCTGCAATATGCCTGTTTTTCCTTTCTGCAACCCCATTTTGCTGTGGGGTATACCTGCATGTGAACTGTCTCTTTATCCCATGAGACCTCGGAAAATCACTGAACTCATTTGAGATGTACTCTCCCCCTCCATCTGACCTCAGGCACTTTACTTTCAAGCCTGTTTCTCTTTCAACTGCAGCCTTTAAAGTTCTAAAGTGCTCAAACGCTTCACTCTTTTCCTTCATAAAATATACCCACAGCTTTCTAGAACAATCATCAATGAATGTGACGAAGTATGAACTACCTCCAAGAGACACATTTTGTGTAGGCCCCCAAATGTTTGTATGAACAACATCAAGGATATTTCTGCTTACATCTCTGTCATGTGAAAAAGGTTGTCTTGCCTGCTTACCAAACTGACATGCTTCACATACCTTCTGAAATTCTGCAACTTTAAATGTAGGCAAACCTGTAACCAACCCTTTGGACTGCATTAATTTCGACCTTAATATTTGCATGTCCAATGCGTTTGTGCCAAATTTCAATGTCTGCAACAACACCTTTTCCTTTGGCATACATAGCCGTATTCATAGTAGGAATTCCAGCATCTAGAGTGAACATACGTCCAACTCTACTTCCCTTTGCTACCAACCTGCACTTGTCATTGAAGTCTTCTACAAAGCAGCCCTTTGCATTAAATCTGACTTGCAGCCCTTGCTCTACCATTTGACCGACTGACACCAAATTCTTTGTAATAGATGGCACATGTAATACATCTGAAAGACTCTTTGTCTTACCATCATGCAAGGACAAGGGAACTTTTCCAATGTGTGAAATTGGGTGGCATGAGTCATCACCCGTCTGCACATAACCTGCATTCTGCAAATCTTGCATCTCTCCAAACCATTCTGCATGGCTGGTCATATGATTGGATGCACCTGAATCAACATACCAAACATCTTCATGTGTTCCCTTTCCTGTAACAGCATTCAGCATATGCTGCATAACGAACAAACGTTCATTTTTGTCTTCATTCTGTCGTGAAGACGATGCATAGTTTCCTTGCTGCAACTTACCACTGCGGATATCATCTCTCTTAGCATAACATTGGGCTGCAATATGACTTGTTTTGCCACAGTAGTGGCACACAATACCAGAGTTGTTAGAACCTCTATTTTGCCATCCACCTCTTCCTCTAAATCTCCCCCTGCCTCTAAAGTTACCACGACCTCCTGAAACCTGCATATCGCCAAATTGCTGATTCAATCTATTTTGCTGGTTGTCACTACCACGTCCTGTACCACGGCCTCTTGAAGAGAACCTGCCATGTCCCCTTCCTGAACTGGAGTAGAAAGCTTGGACCTGTTCACCACTTCTTTCAGATGTCTCACTCTGCATGTTGATCTCTTCAGTGATCATAAGGGAGACCAACTCATCGAAATCTGGAAATGGCTTTCTGACATATACAGAAATTACAAAAGACTTCCAAGCCTTTTCATTGTTAAGTCCACCCAAGGTAGACAACACCAAATCATCATTATCGGGCATTGCATCAATCGCTACCAATGCATCTGCAATGCTTCTTACCTTCAGTGCATACTCATTGATAGACATCTTTCCTTTCTTTAATGTATTCAACTCTTGCTTGAGTTGAATCTTTCGTGCCTTTGTATTTACAGAAAACATACTTTCAAGTATGGTCCAAGCTGCATATGAATTCTCTGCATTTCTAATGTGTCCCAGCATATTATTGTCAATTATTGCAGACAACCAATACATGGCCTTTTTATCCTTTGCATTCCATTCCTTCCATGCCTTTGTCTCTTCTGCAGTTGGAGGATCACTCATCTTCGGTTCCTTTTCTTCACTTGAAACAAACTCGTAGAGGCCTTTTCCAATAAGGAAGTTTGTGACACGGAACTTCCATGAAGGGTAGTTGTTCTTGTCGAGCTTCTCAATGATAGGGCTTCCACTGTTCTCTGCCATTATCACAAAATTAATACCAACAGCAAGTAAATCTTCTGCAACCCTGGACCTGTAGTGCACAGCAATACACCAGACAGCCTTTTTAACTGTCTGCTCAACAATACATGCAATCTGCAACCTATTTGCAGATAAACCTTGTGTTTACTCACTGGTAAACACCTTTGAACTTACAGATCTGAAATCTGTAACCTGTGCACCCACTTTCGGTCAATACAGTCAAAGTCACAGCGTACCCTGAAACTGCTGTCCGCAACCTTGCGGCTCTAAAACGGGCCCTGAAACGGCCTCAGATGCCCAAAATAACTGCGGGACAGCCCTAAAGGGCTAATCTGCAGAATACACAGTGCTCTTCGCGCACACCAAATCTCACTGCAATCTGAGATTTTTGCTCTGCCCTGCTTCCAGTGCCTCCACAGGCACTATCGAAGAGACTGAGTTGAAGGATGGGAGAGCTTCTTACCCGTGGCTTGCTTGCTCGGGCCTTGCTTCTTCTCCTTTGCTTCAACCTTCGAAATCAGCCTCTCTCAATGGCGTGGCTCTGATACCATGTCAAGAATCGCATGGTGGAGGGGGTTGCTCAAGATGCTGTGCCGAACACACATAGAATGCACAAGGAGAAGCTCACTCAAGAGACAAGAAGAGAGATGGAGGCCAAAAACGTTTTCTTGCTGATTTCTTCTTCTTTTTCCACACTCTTTACAATGTACACAAAGTATAGATAAGATACAACATAAAAGGAAAGTGGCCTACTAAGTCAAACAATGCATAACCGACTACACTAGTCGACTGGCGCTATAACTATGCCAGCTGTAAATAGGTGTAACAACCTGAATATAATAAGTAATGAGTCAGTGGCCATGTGAGAGTCATAATGACCACCGACGTGCTAAGTGTAGACGTGTGGACCCATCTAACCAGGCGGTCCATCATCCATGTCCACATGTGTTGAGCTTGCCATCTCAACAAACTAGAGTAGATAAGGATAGCTATCATCTAGCTATTATTCATGGGCGGTGTACCAACCGTATATGCAAACTGACAAGTCGGTGACAAAAATGCACAACGGTCACCCTTGCATATCACGAGTGGAGCTCGATATCTCAACAGTTGTATCTCTTGACTTTGGTCGAGGGGGTGAGACTGCTATGCTTATGCTGGGGAGATCATCAATCTCGTCCTCCAAGATGGGCCTGCAGCATCAAGGCTTGGCCTAAGCGGTGCTGCCTACGGTGCGGTTGTATCTCCTGACTTTGGTCAAGGGGGTGAGACTGCCGTGCTTATGCTGGGAAGATCATCGATCTCGTCCTCCAGGATGGGCTCAGCATCTCTTAAGTGCTCCTAGGCCTCTTTCACCCAGTCCTTCACTTTCTCTATGGCCTCGAGTTGGCGCTTTGGATGCGGGTATTCCCCTACCTTGGCACTTCCCTTTTCAGCCGTCTTGGGGACTAAAATTTCTCCTCTACATCTGTGACCTTCTTTCCAACAGGCAGAGTCATAGCACTCTCAGTTTTTAGTGCGATCTTAGCCTCTGACCTCTTCTTCCTTCGCCTGTGGCTCTTCTTTCCTATCAAGGCTGCATCGAGGTTGCTAGGTCTTGGTAGTGATATGCCGGCCTACTTTTTCTAGGCATGGGTCATGACCTACAACGGGATGGGTGTGGCCTCCCCATCAAGGTTCTAGACACCAAACAGCCCCAATGGAACAGATGGTACGTTGGCTGAACTTGCAGAAGGTTTTCGCTTTGGGCAATCGATGAAGAGATGGGTGATTCCGCACTCAACTCACCTTAGGTCAGCTTTTTCTCGGTTCTGCTGCTCCCTCTCAGGGCAACATGATGAGACATGACCTGGGTGACCACAAGTCCAACAGATGATTGGATCTTGCGTCTGCCCTCCTAGGCCTCTACCTCGTCCTCTCCCCAATGCCATCACTCGTACTGTTCGATAATCCATAAGGAGTGCATTCCCCTCATCGTCGTGAGAGACATAAGGGTATAAGTAAGTCTCTTCCTCATTTGTCTCTTTCACGTAGTGGATTGGAGTGTCACTCGGCGGATGGGTTACATAGGGACCAGGCGGTCTAGATATACCTATAGGGTTTATGTCCACCCTAGGGAGAGCTAGCTTAATGTCATTAGGCGTAGGAAGGGCCAATGGGGCTCCCCTTCCGAAGAGTGGCTGCAGTCTATTTGCTACGTATGGCTGACTGTATGGTTGGGAGTACGGAATTCTTATGGGTAATCTACAATATGCACGATGTCGTGACCGAACCTGCCATAGTTAGCGCAAGGTCTTGACTTAGGGTCTTGACACTCGGCCGGTAAATGGTTTCCGCCACAGTACACACATTGGACATGTGGGTGCGTTGGTCATCTCCACACGTCTTGCAGCTTGACTATCTCCATCTTGACATCAACCAAGTCTTGGTTCATCTCGGTGGCCTTCCACTTATCTTGCAATGATGGGGCTGGTCATTCACTAGAGGCTGATGCTCTTTCTGAACTTCACGAGTTGGCTTCTTCTGAGTTGGAGCTCCGCTCTTTTAGTTGATCATCAACTCTGATGGCTTCATCAAAAACCCTAGCTAGCGCATCTTGCTATAAGCTTGAGTTAGCTGCCAAAGCCTTATACAGTTCCTTGTTTCGAATTCCGCTGATGAACACAGTTGAAACTGCTCTTTCAGTCTCGTTTGCCTTGTAGGGATTCTCTTGAAGAGGCTCCTCATGTGGGTTATGTAATCGCGAATGTCCTCCTCTTTCTGCTTGACATTCATTAGTCATACTAACAGATTGTCGGAGTATCCAGGCTCAGAAAATCTCTTGATGAAGAGATTCTTGAGGCTATTGAAATTTGCTCGCTCTGCGGCCTCTAAGCTTGTATACCAAGTCCTGCCCTTGTCACCTAAGCAGAGCCCAAATTCTTGAGAGAGCTGAGTCAAGTCGTTGAGGCCGTTGGCTTCGCAGACTTGCTCAAACTGCTCTACAAAGCTGTATGGATGGTCGTGGGGTTGGTACTTGTCGAGCTGCTTTGCAACTATTGGGATTTTAGACTGGCTCTTAGAGCCTTGGGTTGCTCCTAATTCTGCCAGCACTAAGGTCGCCAATGCTACAGCACTTTGCTCTGCTGCGGTGTTTTCTAGTAATCGCTTCATAAGAAGCTCGCTCAACATTCAGTCTCTTGCTAGGGCTCTCTTGTGATCCATTCGGTTTCTGCCGGCTAAGTTCAACACTCGTTGCACCTCACACTCAACACTCGCTACACCTCACGCAACTCTGTGCTTTGCCTTTGACTCCTGGCCTGCTGGTCTCTATTGTATGTAGCTATGCTTTGCAACGCTTTGTGGGCTAGCTTTCTCTCTTCTTCTAAGTCTATGATGATAGCATTTGCTGTCCAACCGCGGTGCTTATACCGGGCATGCGCATCGTAGCTGCTGACCAGTTGTGTTGAATAGACTCTAGGAAGATGCCTAAGTTGAGTTCCTCATTAGACCTACGGTCTGAGCTTTCTTCTGCCATAGTCGAGTTCTCATGCTCCACCAAGCTATCGATCAGGTTGAGTAGGTTTGTCAAATCCACTTCGTTTGAGCCACTTGCTTGGTCCTACTTTGCGTGGTAATGGTTTGTCTCTGTCTGTGGGTTCTCTCCTATTCGTGGGTTCCTTGAGTGGCTTATCTAAGTGCATTCCTTGACTTATTTAAATAAATTTCTCAATTCTTCTCCACTCAATGCGTGTGTTCCTTCTAGTGCACTCGTCCTCAATCAGGCTTTCAGTTTCCCTTAAGTGCACTTCAAGTGCGGAAATTCCAGGTGAGTGCGGCAACCAGTCTCTAAGTGTCTTACGCACCCTCGCTTCGTTTTGGGCCTGATAGGCTTTGTTGATCAATTCTCTGGCCATCTTGACAGGATTTAGGGCTTTTCGCTTACATTGCCTTGCCCGTCTTTGGGTCCAATCAGGGTTTTATGGCTCAGTGGGTTTCTAGGTATCGCGACAACCCACTTAAACTGCTAAGCGGCTGCTCCTTACGATTTTGTCTATTCCACGCACTAGAATCAAGTTCTGAGCATCAGAGTGCTTGCAACAGTTTGGTTGCTGAGCTTCAACTGGATCAAGTCAAATTTTTGAAAAGTTGAGGCAAATACACACTGGGTCCAACTGGTCCGAATTGCAGGGGCCGAGTGGGTGACTCGGACGGGCCAAATCGCACTCGTTTGGGTACGAAAAAATTTCACGGGTCGAGGTCCAAGTGGTGTCACTCGGACGGGCCGAGTCAAGTGTTGGGCCGAGGGCCGAACTGGTAAATGGGGCCGAGTGGACTTCCAGTCGAGTGCCGTCACTCGGACGGGCCGAGTGGACTATGGGCCGAGGGCTGATTAAGGTTTTCGGGTCGAGCCGATCGAACGGCAACGTCTGAGGGCCGAGTCTAGGACTCATCCTAACAACGGCCGCTCGGATGGGCCAAACGCGGCGCGATGAATGCCGCGCGACGACGATTTTGATCAAATCTCACGATTTAGGAAATCACTCCAAGCACAAACTTCCAAATCCCAACTAAGGCACCAAAGGAAGTGATTGGTATATCTAGGGTGAGCGGTAGGCTCTCCAATGACGAGATTGAATCGAATCTTTGCAGGGGATCTCTCTCTCAATCTCACACTCTCTCTCTGCAATGGTTGCAAATGAGCTCTCCCTTGGCCTCTTGGCTCTTAAACCCCCTCCCGGGTAAGGCTTTGATGCTCCCAATCACATCTTCCATATCTTCCTGGCTAGCCCCTGTATCATGGCCACTATTTTCTTCCAATTCTAGCAACTCATAAGCAGTAGATTCGAGACAATGGATATGTGGGTTGCAATCCATCCCGATGTCTCACAGTTAAATACATTTGACATGTCGTACATGTTTCCACAAAGTGAGCAACATCCTTATACATACCCTGCCACCAATATCTTTCTTTGATCTTTGTAAAAGTACCCAAAACACCTCTATGACCAGCCCCCAAACTTTCATGAAATTCTTGCATTACTTTTACTTGTGAAGCTCTGTCACCCAAAACTCGCAATGGCATACCCTGTTTCTTTTTAGCATGTTTCCATAAGTATCCATCTTTTAAGAAAAATCCATAGGCTTTCCTCTTGATCTTCTTAAACTCCTCATCTGACCATTCATCTCTCTTTGTTAATGTACTGAGATATTGACCAATTCTCAGCCATTCTCCTGCATATTTGTCTTCCAGAAACACTTCTACACAAGATGCAAAACATCTAAAGTGTCTTCTCTTTGTTGTCCAAGCTTCTGTTAATGCTGTAGCAACACTTTGCATTACTAAATTCACTCTTGCAACATCATTTTCAGCCATAAGAAAGTCATCTTCTTCCTGCTCATCCATCATTCCATCTTCATTCTCATAGCGTGCTTGAAATAACATGTCTGCCATTGGGTTATCTCTTCCTGCAATATGCTAAAATTCAGGGTTCAAAGATTTGATGTATGCAATCCACCGGAGCATAACAATATCCGGGGTAGCACAACTAGTAATCATACCCGATATTGGCAAACAATCAGTCTCAATGATTACATGAGCACCCATAAAATACTCCTTATCATATTTAAGGTTTGTCACAATTCCCCATAATACTATTTTTACTTGTGGATATCTTCTCTATCGTTTAGTCAATACTTTTGCACCAAAGCGTATTGCATACCTTTTTCCTTCCTCATCATCTTGCCCAATTGCCCATCCAATCCCAATTGGGCTTGTATCAACAGTAATAATGATAGGATTTCCATGTGAATAGTCAGCCTTTCTCAACATAGGAGCAGATTTTAAGAGTTGCTTCAATTTCTTCATTGCTTTCTGATGCTTCCTTTCCCAATGAAATTTTTTACCTTTCTGTAGAAGCTGATAAAGAACATCGGCTACATGTGCAAAGTGAGGAATCCATATCAAATAGAACACACATGCACCCAAGAATCTACGCACCTCTGATACATTCGTGCATACATCTCGCATTCTATCAATCCCATCTATTTTTACAGGTGATGGCCTTCGCCCGTAAGGCCCACACATATGCCCAACAATCAAAACCTCCTCAACTCCAAAGACAAACTTTTGTCCAAAAAGAGTTAAATGCACCTCTTCTAGATGTGTCAAAATCCTCTCACAATCCACAATATGATCTGCAACAAACTGTCTACATCCATGAGCATCCATCTCTTCATTCTTTTCATCACACCCTTTGATTGGAACATCATCCAAGAAGGGCATAGTCAATTGTGGTATAAAATCCCCGAGTACCCTATTCATAGCATTTGTCATGTGTGCCACTGAGTTTATTGCACCCTGTGGGAGAGTACACATCTGTACTAACCCCAAAGGAGTCTTCATGGTTGTGATAACCCTACTTTCAATTGCAAGCTGAAACTGATCATACCCCGAGTAAAGATCACCCAAAGAATAGATTGCTCTACCTACAAAAGCCTTTGCAAATTCATCAACCACAGGACCTGCACCCACATTTCTTATGGTCGCTTTATTGACCGGTTGCATGTCTTGAATAAATCTCAAAGCCCCATTATTTTTGGGCACAGTAAACCAACAATTTGAGTACGGTGCTGAAGAAGGCTCCAAGATCTTCATGCGAATCTTTTCATTTAGCAAATCCATCAACTTTGGCAAGTAAGTTTTAGGCACTGAAATAGGCCTCAAGTTCCATGGTACATGTAGCACAGTAAATATGACCATAGGGGAGACAACATTTGGATCCACACAACCTATTTCACTTGGTTGAAATGCAAATGCCTTCCCATGTCTAGCCAACATCTGCATAAAACAGTTTCTCTCAGCACGCAAAAGAAACCCTTCTGCACCAACTTTCAATTCACGTAATGTTTCAGATGTAAACTGATGACCTATATCTTTAGTATCCCATAAGCTTGGCTGCCTTGACACTTTTTCATACATATCCTCACTCTCTGGTGGAAGTGGAAAAGCAATTGGTTTTACCTTTTTGTCAACTGTCTTATACTTTGTCTCCACAAGTGCTTCAGCCCATTATAATCCTTCCTGCTGAGCAAACAATGCTATAACATCATACATATCTAAAGAACATCATACATATCCAAAGAACATACTGACAACACTCTGTTTTCAGCCTCATTTTCTGCATGTATAGTTGCTGAAATTTCAACCATAGTGTCAGTAATATTCAGCCCATAAAAGATGCCTGAAATGCCATCATTTTCAGCTAACATCCCCAATGATCTTAGTTTCTTAATAGCCCATTTCATAGATATGCATTCAGCCCTACACATAGCTTTCATAGGCTTAAACCAACATGAATTGTTTGTTGTAAACTGAAAATTACCAATAGTAAATACATGCTTCATTTCATCAAGAGGCGAGTACACCCTCTGATCAGCACTACTGTAGCCCCGCATTACAGCAGTGCTTAATGAAAATCCAGGTCTTTGAATTCCCTTGCATTTGGAACCAAAGGAGACTCTCGAAGCATATCACGATTTCTAGGATGATTAACACAAACAGTAAGAAATTGGACTACTTTCCTCCCATCTTTGCTTCTGACTCTTGCATAAGCAAAACCATCATCAAACACCTTTGTTTCCATACGCATACTTGTAGTATAGGGCTATCCCAAAATCATTGCATATGAGGAATTATCTCGTACAAAGAAGTGTTGCTCTTCCTGTACATCACCAATTGTCACTTTTACATTAGGAGATGCAGCATAGAGCTCCCCTGAAGAATTATTTGCAGCCCTCATATGCCAACCATGATCAGTGTCCACGGGCCATGCACCATTTTCATACAATCCCCGCTCAATGACATTTATCTCAAACCCATGGTCAAGTAAAGCAACACAAGGAGTTTCACGCTCCCCTATTTTCACTACCGTTTCAGTGGTAGCTCTAGCCCAATGATTTCTTGTGTAGTGACTTCGAGGAATAAATCCTAGAGTCTCTTCTCCATATTGTTGCATTTTCCTTTCTCCACCATGCATATTGCTATAGGACAATGCATTTTCAGCCACTTTCTTCTCTTTTTCACTTGCTGTCCATTGATTAGTAGCATCCTGCATAGACAATCATGTACTTACTTCATGCTCATATTCAGCCCGAATACCCAACAAACCAGTTTCCTCTTCAAATTGTAGCAATGCACTAGTAGTATCACTAAGAAACTGACGCTTCCTTTTAATTATGTCAATTATCTCATCATGAAATTCTCGCTTGGCAATTCCAAGCACCTCTCCCAAGGTAAATTCCACCCGACTATTTAAGATCTGTTCTTCAAGAACCTTCTTAAGATCTACGGTTGTCTCAATGTCAGATTGTAGCTTATATCCTGGCTGCTTGCCCTTCTTTTTGCCCTGTTGTTTGTTAACCTGTTTTTGCTTCTAACTGACCTCTTCCATATCATGCTCAGGTGGTGGCTGATTTGCAACTTTAGGCTGATCCATACTTCTTTTTGTCATTCTTTTAGATGTCCCTACAATATCTTCATCTCTTTTTCATTTTTCTTCCACAAGTACATCCGTGTTTTGTACCTTTGCTAAATATGCATACATTAAATATGCATCTACCAATGATTCCCAACCAGTTACGCCACGAATGTCTTGCTCTACATGAGACATTTCACTATTAGTGACCTTTCTCTTTTCAGCTGCATATAAAGGATGTGTCCATATTTTAGCCTTTGGACCAACCATCACTTGGCCGTGCATTCTATCCAACTGTAGACCAAAAGTAGAAGCATGTACCGCCGCATAAGCATTTCGGACAGCCAAGTATTCCAACAACTTCTGCATACCTCCCTTTCCAAAATTCAAAGCAAGAGGAAATCCCATTTCTTGTGCATGGATCTTGCCATCTTTCCAAAAGATAAGCTGTCGTACTAAGGCCTCCTGATAGGCAGCACAATCCTTTCTCTCGTGCTGCAAACTGTCACACCACATACATCTTTTTCGAGCCTTAGGGGCTGCTGCCCGTCCCCTTTCCTCTTTTCCTTTTTCATCCAATTTTGCAACCTTCAATTAAAGATCCCGCATCCCTTTGACCAATTCATCTAAGATATCTTCCCTAATGGAGGAAACAATAGTAGGTACAGCCATAGGGTTAGCCACAGAAGCGGGTGGCTTACTGGGTGGATACTTCAACTGTCTTACCCATAATAGTGGGTAAGCTAGAGACATGCAATCTTTCTCTTCTACTATGTTTCTTCACAAGCGCAGTAACAGCTTCCTTGACATGTCGCCACTCTGTTTTCAAACCTGTCTCTATAGTCTGATCCTCCAGCAAATCATCAAGCTTCTCTTGAAGCTCAGGATCAGCTGCCTTTAGAAACAATTCAATTTTCTAACTTGCAAGAGCTTGCTATTCTGCAAGATCCAACTGCTCAAATCTACTTTCAAATTCTCTTAACAATTCTGTAGCCACAAGACCCTTATTGGGTTGTATAACCCACTCCTGAAAAGTCTTGCACGTAATCAAACTGGTGTTCTCAATGTAAAATTCTTCCCTAAGTGTCTTCTTAAAGGCTACCCAATCAGCATCCTGCAAGTATAATTCAGTAATCTGTGCTTTCAGTTCATGAACAGCAACACGTACAAAATAACGGCTCCATGCAGATTGAGCCACTCCAAAGAATTCCATCTTCTGAGCATAGGTATGTACATATGCAGATACATTCCTGCCATTGAATAACTTCACCTCACGCTCAACTGCTTGTAAAGCATTCATCACAACACTTTCTGTTTGAGTTGAAGCTTGCATCACCTATTGTTGTTGTTGTACCTGCATAAGCATATTCATATTTTGTACCAACTGTTGTAAAACATCACTGGAGATTGTATTTAAAGGTTCTCCTATCTTATCTTTCCTTCTTCTGTGAGACGACCTTTCACATCGGGTTCACCAATGTCGGAGGGGTTATTGTCGAAAGGTTGAATCCACCGGGGATCAGAAGTAGAAGGAAGTAGAGATAGGAAATGGAAGAGAAGATAGAGAATACCCAAGTGGTAAACACGACAAAAAAAAATCACAATGAATTGAAACAATATGTATTGAAAGAACCTGGAATCTTTGCTCTACTCAGAAGCAATCTCCAGGCATTAGTTCTCTTGGAGCTCCTTCGTAGACCAAAAACGTGGATCAGAAAAATTAGCTCTTTCTCTGCTGCCCGGAACCCAAATCTGATGGCTTCGTTGGCTCCGAAAGGGGGGTAAAACCCTAGGACACCTGATCACGGATCTCCCAGATCACTCCTTCTTCTTCTTTCAGTTCAATTTGCAGTTTTTAGCCTGTTTACAGCGATCGCAACGTGCGCGATTTCGTCAATCTGTCCTTCTTGTGAAAATCCCCTAACTGGCTGAAAAAGCAACTAGCTTTTTGCATGCCATCCTAATCTAGAAGTTTTTTCTAACTTTTTTGGATTTTTATAATAAATAATAACAAAAATAGACTAAAATTATCTAAAAATCTAGTATTTTCTGATAATTCATGCAACTCGCACTAGTACTAATGGCTCAGATCACATTGACTCTCTAGATCAATAGAGAAGTCGGATGATGATGCATTCCATACATTTTCACACTATGTCCTCATAACATCACGACAGCGCGTAAAGTCCTCTAAGTTGAAATTGTTGGTCAACGTTATGGTCAGGTCCTGATTTAGATTTTTATGGTGTTATGGTTTGTTTATGTGCTACGATTACAGGTGCAGTTTGAAGTTTTTCTTTCTTTTATGCCTGATACGGGGTTTTGGGTGCCTGCTTGTTGCATCACATGAAGTTTTTGGTTGCATATGTGTAGAGGTGATGCCGAATTTTTTCTAGAATGTGGGTTGTTTGGGGTGGTAAATTGGTTAGTTACGTTTATGTATGTTTTTGTTTTTAATTGACTTCTTTTTTATAGCTATTTTGGTTGTTTTGCAGGCATTCTTTGTGATTGTCTGTGTTGTGGTGTTTGTTTTCCATCTGAATGGCGCCTCACAATCCTCTTCCTATCCAGTATGTCCCGTTGATCAGTAGGGATTATTCTTCCCTACTGGCTTTTGAGCCTATAGCGAAAGCAGGACTTGCAACTTTCGTGGCTGCCTCATTCCCATTGATTCCAGATGATCCATCCTTGTGTGATGAGTTTCTTGCATCATACAGTAAGAAGTCTGGCTTGGTTCATGGTGCTTCTATGGTATTGACACCCCGAGGGTTAGGGAAGGTTTTGTCTCTTCCCTACAAAGGAGAGCCCTTTGTTACAGCCAGACAATTATTCTCCAATGATGAGATTTTCAAGCTATTACAGAAGCAGACCAAAGAGATTCTGGATGTCAAGAAAGTGATAAACACTTCAGGAGTATCTTTTTCCATGATCACTAATCCTCTTTGGAAGTTAGTCTACCAGTTCCTCCAAGACAGGTTTATGCCTGCCAAAACACCACCTCATTATTTGTCCAAAGAACTCTTCACAGCTTCCAGGATGGTGTTAAAAGGGGTGGCTATTGATTGGAGTACTTGCCTACTTACAAAGATGGACCAACATTTTGTCAAAGTAACTAAAGGAAATGTCACAAATGTCACTTATGGTTCCTACTTATATGCTTTCTTGACATACTTAGGTCTTAAGAAGGGTGTGCTTCCACCTCCTCTATCTGATCCAGTTCCTCCCCCACCACCTTCAGAAGAGTCAGAACCTATTGACATAGAGGATCTTGATTCCCCTCCTCCATTGGTCATTCAGCGGAAGCGCTTGAAGCGTGTAGCAGATAAAACTCCCTCAGTCCTTCCTTTAGTCACAATTTCTGCTACTTCTAGTAGTGACCTCCCTGCTTACCTCACATGTAACAATTTATTCAGGGCATATAGAGAGGGTTCTTTGGAAATATCAGTCCCTTCACTGCACAGTTTAGTGTCAGGAGATGCTATTCCATTCCTTTGTAATGACATCCAGAGTTTGATTGAACTTTCAGTGAACAGCTTGTGTTCAACAGTTGGATGCTTTTTTCTATGAAGAATTGATGCAGTCCAAAGACCAGTTGCATAAGGCAACTACAAATTTAGCCTCTGCTAAAGACACACTTGCAGATCTATTTAAGCAGATGGAGCAGAAGACTCACATGATTGAGACCCAGAGAGAAGAAATATCTTCTTTGAAGATTCAGTTAACAAAAGCTCAGTCAGAGGTCACTAGAGTTTCAGATGAGAAATAGAGAATGTCCAAAGAAGATCAAGAGTTTCAGACTCTTTTAGATGCAAAACTGTCAGCTTTACAGACTTCTCATAATACAGTGGAATCACAAGCTTCCCAGATTAAGCAGTTGCAGGACCAATTGGCACAGTCACAGTCCATTCCTCCAAGTCCCAATGTTCCTATTATTCCTTCTATCTTTAAGTAGGATTTGGCAGTTCTCTAAAGATAGTCCACATTGTGTCCCTTGTTTCAAGATAAAGTGGAAAGATTGCAGTCCAGGATGGATTTATTATGGTCTACATTTGAGCACTTTCAAGAGTATGTTCCTTCTTTCTTTGTCCACTATCAGTTTGCAAAAGTTGGCCTTCTATATGAAGCTTTCAACGAGGGATCCTCCTCTTCCACAGGATGGTTGGAGTGGGGCTTGGTCTCTTGATTTGCTGACAAAAGTGGTCCGTATGGTTTTTGAAGATTCTGTGATGACGGATACCATGTTGCTGTCTTACATGTATCTACGAGGTGATCTGTTGATTTTAGATGATGTAGATCTGGCCTAGTATGTGGGGGATGTGGTTTTGCAAGTTGTTTTGTATGTCAACTATTTGGAATTGCGGATAGATGACATGATCCAGTGTTATTCCTCAAAAGTGGCTACTTGCCTTGACAATTCATGGCATTCAATGATTGATTCTGTGGTCCTGAATCAATGTCAAAATACAGCTTCTACTTATGTGCAGAGCACTAACCAACTGAGGGTGGATCTCCTAGCTTATCTTTCCAAAAACCATCCATTTGATTTATCCCTTTTTGATGCCTATCAGAGAAGATCTGTCTTAGGTCCCTCTATTCCTAGCCTATTGTATTACCAACAAATAGCTCATCGCTATGATACTTATCTTTTCCTTTATAAAACAAATTCAGCAACTATCTTACCTCTTCTTTTCCAACCTCAGGGTTTTCCTCAAATTCCTATATTTACCCATTGTTCTTTCATCGAAGATCGAGTTTTTTCCCCTTCTCCACCATGTCCTTCCCCATCTATCCATATACCTTCTACTTTTTTCCCCTTCTCCACCATGTCCTTCTCCATCTATCCATATACCTTCTCCATCTATCCAGATCGAGTATTTTCCCCTTCTCCACCATGTCCTTCTCCATCTATCCATATACCTTCTACTTTTCCTGTTTATCAATTGACACCTTTCCTAACTGATTCACTTAAATTTTTAGCCACTCCTTATTTATCTTATTCCTCCTTTTATGATTTTTCCTACCCATCTATTCATCCTCTTTTACTTATTCCACTTCCACCTCCTGCTAGTTCTATTTCTCAACCCCCTCAATTGGTTAGTGAGTACGATGGATTTGATCAGCAAATATCGAGAAGAAGAGGATGGAGCTCAACTGATTCTCTCACAAGACCCTAGATAAACTGGCCATTAATTCCAGGGGACTGGACTACTGCTAGTCAAGCATACCAGAATTACCTTCATTTTGCTCACAAATATTCACAATCTCTAGATCCTTCAGTGAGATTGACAGCTCATTTTGCTTGGTATCTAGCATACATGCATAGGCATTCCCATAACGATCAAAAGGCCATTCCAAAGCTTTGTATGAATATCAATGTGAACATTGATCCCCAACAGTTGGATATCCTATATTTTCATGCCTTATGTCTCCCTAGCAGATACCTTGTTTTGCTAGAAAGGATGTGCTGCCTACAATTCTTTCAAAATCCTCCAAATATATTTGTGGATGAGTCCTTCTCCATGGATCATTTTCGAAACCACCAAGCCTTCAAAAGGGATCACCTTCATTGATGCCTTTGCAATGTATTTTGGATGATTCTTAATTATATATATCTCTCTTTTTGGAGGTTTCATTCAGATGGTTGTGTTAGTGTTTGTATGTGTGTTGTAATAATTGTATGTGATGAGATTGTGCTAATTGAGAATAATTTGTTCGAGAGCTCTTTTCAAACTATTGATGGTGGATGGAAAGCCTATGGTGGAAAGTTGAAGAAAAACCTCTTATATCCTTTACAAATTTGTTATGACTTTTAAATGATTATCAGATGAGTTAATGAATAATGAAGTTTTCCTTTAGTAGTATTTTTTCTAGACATACAGGTGATAAGTTGGGGTTGTGGATTGGCGAGATTATTGAAGATCCTACGAAAGATAAAATTGAGCTCTTTAGTGAACCTATATTCTTCTTTTCCTTAGGTCGCGAGGACGCTTCCTTTCTAAGTGTGGGGATATGTTGAGAGTGGAAAAAGACTGAATTTTTTACTGATTTTTGTTGTTTTTGAGGAGTGAATGATTGATTTTTGATGAATTTAGAGTGATGTATGGTTGATAAAGGAAGTGTTTGAGAGTGTTTTGGATGATATTGATTATGTTTTGGAAGCTCATGATGATTTTTAGTAGAGATATGAAGCTCTGTGATGTTCTGATAGGTTCTGTTGAGGTTCTGATTGGTTCTGTATACCTTCTGTATAGCTTCTATTTTGTTCTTATTTTCTTCTGTATGAAGCATGGATTGATGATTGATGAAGATTGAAATCTTTTGAAAGTTTATTGAATAGTTTTTGATAGTTTGAAATGGTTTTAGTATGAGTTATGAGGTTTTGATGACCTTTTGTAAACCTCTGTAAACCTTCTGTAGAGCCTCTGTCTCTGCTCTGTTTTGTAGCTACTCTGGTATTATATTGTACTGTTCTGTAGACCTTCTGTAAGTGTTCTATAGAAAGTATGTGTGACTTTGGGAAAGTTTTCTAACTTTTGGAAAGGATGAATCTAAGTTCAAAAGAGCTAAAACAAATGGAAGAAGCAGCTTGCTGAAGACTGAAGAGAAGACTGAGTGATAGTGACAGTAGTGAGCTGTGAAAAGACACTGTAGTGGCTCTGGTACCTCTTCATATCAAACATACCTCTTGGGAGGTGCATCCACGACCTAAGAAGGATTATTGAGAGTTATTGTGATAGTATTGTAGTGAGGAGATGATGTACTATTGATAGAGAGAGAGAGAGAGAGAGAGAGAGAGAGAGAGAGAGAGAGAGAGAGCCAGAGATAGACAATTCTATCAAAACAATGTAACTGTATATGAGAGATTGAGAGAGAACTATGAAGACATTGAAGATTAATACTATGTGATTGATTCCATTCAAAAATGATGTATTCTTTTGTGTTCTTTGTTCTATTGAAGAATTCTATGAAGAAGTTGAAGATTATGGTTGATTCTATCAAATCCCTGGGAGATATCTACTATGATGCTGCGTGAAGATTTGGTGTTTTCCTTGTTTTGGTCATCAAATGAATGAAATAAAAGCTTGTTGATGTTATAAGATAGATTTTCTTGCAATAGAATCCCCTTTTCCTTGGTGTTCCTCTTGGGGCTCCATGGTGCAATTGAAGCTATTCATGATGCCTTGCAAGTCCCAATGCAAGTCTCCCCTAAGTTGTCAATGTGATGCGAGGTACCTATTCATAGAAATCCCTTCCAGTACATTTATGCAACTCAAAAGGCATGACTTAATTACTCAAATGCGAGTGTACATGCATTCATTGAAAATGCAAGTTTATTCTCTACGATGGTCTAAGGAGTACAATTGACCTAGACGGAATATTTATGTACCCTGAAAATCTATGATGCATCTACGGAAGTTAGATCTTATTTCTTGACTTGTTTTTGCTATACTTGTAGATATTCAATCTATTTTTGACATCTCATGACTATTAAACCCCTTTTTGGCTACCTTTCAAAATATCCAAACTACTCAATGCGAGGCATGACTTAATTTCTAATAATGCCTATACTTAAATATTCGATTTCAGTTTTCTAACATGGTAGTGGTACATGGTTTTGGAGAGTCGAGTTAGCATTTCCACCTGATAAACCGTTCATGTTGATAGTGGTGTCTTTTCCCGATCCTTCCTCCGTAGTCGTGGCTTTTCTTGTTTCCTGGGAGAGCTTATGCTTTGGTGCCATTATGGAGTTGGAGGCGGCCTTCACTTCCTTCGAAGGACTCCTTGGTGCCGGAGTTACCTACGCCTTGTCTTGCCTTTCACGATCTCCTTGTCAATTTGAGGAAATCGATGGAGAGGTTACGAGGGTCGCAATGGGGGAAGACAGTACTCGAGCCTTTGCTCGAGGAAGGGGTTTGTTCTCGAGCCTCTTCTCCTCTCTCTCTCTTACTCTCTCCCTCTCTCTTGTTGGGGGTAAAGGCGCCTCCACCTAGCTGCCCATGTATTACTACACTGACAGTATCCACCATTGCACACTATAGGTGGCAGACGCCCGTCACAGTCACTTATTCTTTATTCTTTTAGTGACAGTTTAAATAAAGGAAGGCCCAGCCACACATTGTGGTTGTTGGAGTTCCCATTTGTGACTCTCTCTCTTCTTGCTCTTGCTCTCCACTATAGCTCATTTCCAAGCAAGCTTCGATCCTTTTCACCTTTCAACTAGTATCACAGCGAGGCTTCTTAACTTCCCGAGCTTGGTTCGTGGCATTCTTAGCTTCCATTCAAATACCTACAACATTGGGTCTCCTTCCTGGTAGCCATAGCCGACCTTCCCGAGCTCCCGTCACTTCCCGGCTTCTCGAGCACCTTCTCGGCCTATTGAGGCACCCTCAGGGCATTGCTACAGAGGTATTGAAGTGTTCTTTTAGTGTTTTTCTTTAGTTCTTAGGTTGCAGTCAAACAAGGCAGCCATAGCTCAAACCCTTGGAGCTTGGATCTTGCTCCCTCTCACATTTGGGCACTTGAGGCTTGTTGTGGGCCTCCCTGGGCACCCCTCGGAGCCTCCAACCACTACCATTGAGGCCATGTGGATGCACAAGAGTAGAATAAGGGATCAAAAAATTTGCATCATTTTTTTGGCTATTCTGGACAGCACACTACAGCAGCTCACCTACTCCTCATTGATGGCTATGTCATGCTTCTTCAAGCTTGGCAATGCACTTGGCAATGGTCTCTTGCTTCGATTGAAGCCTCCTTGACCATTGGCATCAGTTTTGGGTCTGGTCTATACATTCCCAGGACTATTTATAGCAGTCCCACAGTCATGTAATGTAGAAGTAACATTGGCATCTAATGCTATGCTTGTTTGGGCCCTCTTACTTAACCGGTTTGGTACCTATTGATGCTCGATTGTTTGGGGATGCAAGGCACATGTTATGCCATCATTTTGGACTGATTTTCTTGCTGAAAATACTTAGTTTTGAATAGTAAATCACTACTGTACCACAGTGGGCTGAAGCCTATTATCTCATGTTTGGTCATGCCTATTGGTTTTGGGCTATGTCTTTGGGATATGCAATGAAGTATTGACCTTTTCGGGGTACGACATCGAGCTTGTCTTTGGTTTCGGAATACTTTTGAGATTGTATTAAGCTCCGACTTGGTTGTTCTTCACTGGAATTTGGCATGCTTTGGACCGATCTATGTGTATTGTCATTGCTTGACATTTAAGCCTCTTGCATTTATACTTTGGTCAGATATGAATGCACTTGGTTTTCCCATGCTTGACAGTTACTTGGAGCTTCATCTTCAGATGTATTTGAGCACATCTTCAGATGTATTTGAGCATTTTGGATCTACAGGGCATTACATTTGGTTGTCAATTACATGCTCTTTCAATGCTTTCAAGCTTATACTTTATGGGTTTGAGATAGCTTGGAATTTATGCTTCGGATGTATCCTACTGGGATTTGGCATGTCTAATGCTATGTATTTGATGTATTAGAGCATTGCTTGCTCTCTTTGCATCTGACTTCACTTCGAGTGGAAGCCTCTTGGTATATTCGGATGTACACAGAGTCTTATTTACAGATGAGCTTGAGCTTGTGGGACAGGTACATGCATTTACTCTCTTGAGAGATTTATGTCTGCAGTTTGTCTATAGTGGGCTGATTTGATACAACTATTGAGGCAGGCACCTATCTCTGTCACAGGTTTTTCAGTTTTGTATGCATCTTGGATGGTTATGTATTGAGCTTCTTGCTCTATCATTTGTGCTTGTGCTTGGTCTCTTCTCTTATCCCGAGACCAATTACATGCATGACTTTTGAACCTATGAGATGTCTCTTGCCGGGCAGGTTATTGGTTTGACAGTTCTTGGTACCTTCTTGCCCCTAGAAACTCAATGTTGGATGTATCTTGTTACTTGGCAGTTACAATGACATATGTATCAATGATTGCTTCATTTTGGGACAATTTTACATACTTCTGTCATTTATTACAGCAAGCTAAAATCTACAGATTTTGAGCACTTCTCTTAGGGTAATGCTTACTATTTGATGTTCTCTTGGTCATATTTGGTAGATAGGTGCTTCTCTTTGTGAAATCCACCCTTTTAGCCAGTTTCAGCAGTGGTTTTAGTGCATTTTTTGCTAATTACAGCAACCTGCAACTTTACTTTTTTGCTTTGATTTGGGATAGTATGGCTAGTCATTTGAAAGATACATCTCTCTTTAACATTGCCAAGTTGGATGGTACCAACTATGGGTATTGGAAGTCCCAAATATGGCAAGTTTTGGTGCAAAAGTTGCAGATTAAACCCTTGTGTTTAAAGGGTGTCAAACTTGAGGATATGGATGATGATGTTTGGATGGAAGTTGATGAGCTATGCAAGTCTACCATTATTTTGTCACTCTCAAAAGAGGTCCATCATAATGTTGTTAAAGATAAGAATCAGAGTGCATGGGATTTATGGGAGAAGATTTAGGAGCTTTATGCGCAGCAGAGTCCTGCGTCACAGATGTATTGCTGAAGCAGTTAATGGACCTTCACATGAAGGAGGGGACCTCCCTTTCATCTCATTTCAGCCAGTTTCATGCTATCATGAAAAGTCTGTTGTCACAGGGTATTGAGTTCAAAGACAACTTGCACTTGTTGTTTTTGCTTGGCACCTTGCCTGAATCATGGGATGTCTTCCGTACTGCCATATGCTTGAACAAGCTTGATGGGCCAAAAATCAAAGATGTTGAAAGTGCTTTATTGACTAAGGAAATCAACACAAGAAACAATGATCCTTCCTGCTCTTCACATGCATTGACCGTTAGAGGTGGCAGAAATGGCAGGCATGATAATCATCATAAGGGTAGGGACTCTCGGAAGTCCAGGTCCAAGTCACATGGTCGCAGTAAGTCCCATGGACAAAATTCTGATCTTACCTATCATTATTGTGGGAAAGCAAGACATATTAGACCGCAGTGCCATAAAATGTACAATGATAAGTGCAAGGAAAAGGAAAAAGAAAAACTGCAAGAAAAGTCTTCTGAGCGCAGTATTGTACCTGCAAAGTCCAGTGTGAAGATAGAAGAGATTAATGTCATGCAGGCCACTGAATCAGATGATGATTACATACTTGCAGCTTCTTCATGCCATGCCTTACAAGCTTCTGAGATACATTCTATGTATGCACAGTGCTGGCTCTTGGATTCAGGTGCGTCCTTTCATGTGACATCCTATCAAGATTGGTTTCATACCTATCGTACCATGTCTGGTTCTATGCATCTTGGTGATGACAGGTCTCTTGACATGGTGGGCATTGGAGATGTTAGGCTGCAATTTCCTTCTGGCAGTCCTTTTTTTTTTCATGATGTACACCATGTACCTGCGTTGACTTGCAGCCTTATGTCAACTAGACAGCTTGATGATGCAAGGTATTTTGTGTCTTTTGGAGACTTTGCATGGAAGATTACTCGTGGTAGGCTTGTACTTGCAAGAGGTGCCAAGTCTGGCAGCCTCTATCCCTTACTTGTATCAGGAGCTACATTGGATCATGTTTTTTCTGTGGGTTCTATCCCCCATGTATCCCTTTGGCATGCTCGTTTGGGGCATATGTCTCTTAAATGAATGAAAATACTCCGTGCTTTGCAGTATTTTCCACCTTTTGACTCTTTGCATTTTGATTCTTGTGATCATTTTTTGTATGGTAGGCAGACTAGAAATACGCATAAAAAGTCTGGTAAGAAACGCATGGGTGAGCCCTTGGCTCTTGTGCACTTAGATGTATGTGGGCCCATGCCCTGTCAGTCACTTGGTGGGGCAAAGTACTTTGTTACTTTCATAGATGATTACTCACATAAGTTTTGGGCTTATCCCATAAAGAGAAAATCCGATGTCTTAGACACATTTTAGTGTTGGCTTACATTGGCAAAGAACCAGTCTGGGAAAAGGCTCAAATGCCTAAGGTCAGATAATGGGGGTGAGTAGGCAAAGTACTTTGTTACTTTCATAGATGATTACTCACATAAGTTTTGGGCTTATCCCATAAAGAGAAAATCCGATGTCTTAGACACATTTTAGTGTTGGCTTACATTGGCAAAGAACCAGTCTGGGAAAAGGCTCAAATGCCTAAGGTCAGATAATGGGGGTGAGTATGTATCACGTGCTTTTGAGAAATTTTTTGATGAGCGGGGTATTAATCGTTAGTTGATCGCCCCTTACACCCCACCCCAGAATGGTATGGTTGAACGCATGAATAGGACCATTCAGGAAAGGGTCTGTAGCATGCTTAGCCAAGCTGGCTTACTGCAGCACTTTTGGGCTAAGGCAGTTACTACTGTAGTGCATCTCATTAACATGTCACCTATTAGCAGTGGCATTGACTTTCAGGTTGCAGAGGAGGTATGGGCAAGAAAGCCCACCTCTTATGATCATTTGTGTGTCTTTGGATGTGAGGCATTCTGCCATGTGCCCAAGGACAAACACAATAAGTTGGATCCTAAAAGTGTCAAATTCATTTTCATTGGCTATGGAGATACAGGAGAGATGGGTTACCATCTATGGGATCTGCAGGCGTGGAAAGTGATCTACAGCCATGATGTCATCTTTCATGAGGAAAAAATGCATATGCAGCCTGAGAAAGTGGTTGAGGTACGCAGAGTTATCTTTCAGGAGGAGCCACCAGCTCCCGTTCAGTCTGCTCCACGGCCAGCTAAACAACGTGCAGTATCACCTAATGCTCATGGCCCAGATGTTAGACATATTGATGTTAGACAGGATGTTGGTCAGGCAGCAGAGCCTGGATTGAGGCATTCTATTAGAGATAGATGACCTCTTGACCGTTTTGCAGCCTCTATGGATTATGTACTAGTTACACATGGAGGAGAGCCTCTCACTTATGATGAGGCTATGCACATGGGTGATTGTCACTCTTGGGAGAGGGCTATGCAGTCTGAGCTTGACTTATTGCATAAGAATCAGACTTGGGATTTGGTTTCCTTGCCTCAGGGTAAGAAGGCTTTGCCATGCAAGTGGATGTACAAGTTGAAAAGTACCCCTGAACACCCCAAGCTAGCATATAAGGCTCGATTGGTTGCTAAGGCTTTTAAGCAGGAGCATGGTGTTGACTTTGATAGTCTTTTCTCCTATGGTCAAGATGACCACCCTACTCTTAGTCTTGGCCTTGGTTGCACAGCTTGACCTAGACTTATACCAGATGGATGTCAAGACGACTTTTTTACATGGAGCAGCCTAAGGGCTTTGCAAACCCTGGAAGGGAACACCTAGTGTGCAAACTAAAGAAGAGTCTATATGGCTTGAAGCACGCACCTAGGGAATGGTACCATAAGTTTGATGCATTCATGCAGTCACATGGCTACAGCTGTAGTGCTATGGATCTGTGCTTGTACACGAAGAAAGCCCGTGACGATTCTTTATTGATTTTGGTACTCTATGTGGATGGCATGCTTTTAGCAGGGACAGCTCATGAGGAGCTAGACGCTCTTAAGGCTCAGCTCAAGAAGAGTTTTGAGATGAAAGATCTGGGACAGGCCTCTCATATACTTGGTATGTGCATTACACGCGATAGATTTGAGGGACTACTCTATCTATCATAGAGGGAGTACATTCATAAAGTCCTTGAGTGCTTCCACATGCAGGATGTTAAGCCTATTGGCTATCCATTACCTTCTCATGTGAAGGTTTCACAGGCTGATTGTCCGCAAATAGATGAGCAGAGGGCCGAGATGGCCAAGATTCCCTATGCATCAGTCGTGGGCAGTCTCATGTATGCTATGATAGCCACCTGTCCAAATATTGCTTTTGCAGTTGGGGTTGTGGCACGTTATATGGCTACACCTGGCAAGAAACATTGGGATTCCGGGAAGGGTATCATGAGGTACCTGAAGGGCACAGCAGATATGTGTCTTTGTTATGGCAGCCACTAGGATATAGGAGTCGTGGGGTACACTAACTCTGATTATGCAGGACACGCATATAGTAGGAAGTCCACTTCTGGCTATGTCTTCACTTATGCTAGAGGGGCTATCTCTTGGATGTCCAGGGTGCAGAAGTGTACGGCTCTTTCTAGTATAAAGACCGAGTATATTACAACCACAAAGGCTTACAAGGAGGCTATCTGGTTAGGCCGTTTGATTGCAAACCTTGGTATGACAGATGTTATGCCTACACTGCATTCGAATTCTATGAGTGCCATTCAGTTGGCCAAGAATCCGATCTTCCATGTGAAGACGAAACAGATTGAGGTGAGGTATCACTTCATTCGTGAGGTCGTTGAGGACAGGTCTGTTGACCTTGTCAAGATTCCGACTGAGCAGAATCATGCAGACTTGCTCACGAAAAGCCTCACTACCGAGCGCTTTGCCTTCCTCAGAATCATGCAGACTTGCTCACGAAAAGCCTCACTATCGAGCACTTTGCCTTCCTCAGGAGATTGATGGGCATTGGATGAGATGACATATTTTTCCTCATCATGTTGTACATATGTTTAGTGATAGTTTGAACAAAGGAAGGTCCGGCCACACATTGTGGTTGTTGGAGTTCCCGTTTGTGTCTCTCTCTCTCTTCTTGCTCTTGCTCTCCGCCATAGCTCATTTCCAAGCAAGCTTCAATCCTTCTCACCTTTCATCTCTCTATTACTCTCCTTCACTACCTCTCCCTCTCCTCTCTTTCTCACAAGATGGCAGCAAGGGGAGGGGAAGAATGGCGTATCCATGGTAGGGAAGGGGGAGATTTACAAAGAAAGAAGGTTAATAGGTAGGGAGGAAAGGAAGAGAGGAATTCTCAACCCTCTCAGGGAGGGGGGGCTTTATAAGGGTGAGGTGGGTAAATATGGAGGGGGTTCTTGTTAACATCATCATGGTGTGGTGATCGTCGATCTCCTCTTTTGCCACGTCACTTATTGTGATCTCCTCCTCTACCCCCATCAAATGCCAGTCATCTCTACTCTCACCTTTGTTATTTCCGAGTTCATCCCCTCCCTTTCATTATCATCAACACGGCCTCCTACCCCGTCAACCTTAGTTCAACTCCCCCCTTCATCTTGTAGTTTAACTCCCCCTCCCGCCACCCACTAACGGCAATGACAGGGGGGAGAAAAGTTAGTTTAAAAAATTGTTTTTCTTTAGTAAATAAATGGGGGGAGAAATGACAGTGACGACGGTAGGATCAAAAGGGGGGCGATGTCATTATGGCGGTGGGATGGCGGCGTGTTACATGGCTATCATCACATGGGTGAAATAATACCTTCTCTCATGGGTCCATTGCATCTACCTTTTCCACCACAACTAAGGGAGCATTCCTATGAGCCTAGTTGAGGAGTCTATTTCCAACACTCTCCTTGGCTTGAGAGTGAGTTCACAAAAGATAATGGATAGAAAAGATACAAAGGAGGATGAGCTAGGTGATACTCACTCCCTAAATAAATATAAGAAAACATATAGAACAATGTCTAGGATTATAAAATAGGATAAAACATCTGGAACAATGTCCAAGATTACAAAATAGGATGAATATCTAGAATAATGTCTAGAATCACTACAAGAGAGACATTTTGAACTTTTTTATCAATAAAGTGTAGGCTTACATCATAAAGACATTTGGCAATGTTGCTCAAGATTACAAATAGAAACTTCTGATACTTGAAGCCTAGGATTACTATGAAAAGAAAATACTTCTAGGACTTACAAAGTGTAGGGATACAAAATATATGAGATACCAAGATAAATGAAACCTAGCCTCTAATTTTTTTTTAATAGTCTTCCAATTTTCCAAGTGAAAGATGAACTATCATTGAATATGCTTAATGGCAAGCACATAGTGTGACTCTTAACTAAAGAGAGAACTTGAGCATACAATATCCATTGATCCTGATAAGAGTAGTTTTTCGTACTTTGTTGAACACCTTGGATGATGCACAAACTTCTACTACATTATTGTTGCTCTTAATGGGGTGGTCTAAATAGGCATGTCTAATATCCCTCCCTTACATATAGCATAGATTAATATCCTCATGGAAGACACATTAAGCATCATCAGGTTTGGAGCTAGCTAGAGGGGCCATTGATTGTTGAGCTATGAACTTGGAGTTGAAGTGGATGATGTTGAGTATGTTGTGATACGGGTCATTGATTGGAGACCGAAGTGGGGAGATCACTAGAGATTGCGCTTTGGAGCAGAAGCTATTTTTCTGTGCTGCTTGCTATGAAGATCCTACTGATGTGGAATGAGAATGTAGAGATATTGCCAAAGTGTTGCTAAGGTCTTTAAAAACCTTCATGAAGTATATATATATATATATATATATCTCTCTCATTAAAGTACTTAAGTAGACAAGAAAGGAAGGAGAGAAAGATGACAAAAAAATAGGTATAAAGAAAGGCTACTCTAACTAAAACTAAACAAACAATTAATGCAAGGAAATATGAAAATTGAATAGAAAACACTAGACATGGTATGCCGTGGAGAAATTCTTACATTAATCCATGACACAATGGAGCCATGGTTGCTGCAGAAAAATACAAGATGATAACTAATGTTAAAACTAGAGCTAAGCTGAAGTACTTAGTAAATTGTCAAATGAGCCAAAAGTGTTCACAATGCCATCAAGGCTCCTTTATACTCTTCTAGCAATGTTCCAAATCTCTCTCTAACTAGGCACAATTATTTTCCTTCTAATTAATAATGGTTCTCCAACAAGTAATTTTACTTCATTATAGACTATCCCCTCCTAGAGTAGCTTTGTCCTCAAAGCTTGGATTAAAGAAATAATAGAACCAAAGGAATCTCATCAAATCTAAAATACAAAGAATTCTGCTCAATAGAATCATGAATGGTGAAGTATCCTCTAAAAAATGAAGAGTGGCAATTATGGCAATTTGTAAAAATATCTGAGTGCTATTCAAAACACAACTGCAAGAGAGAAACGGCCATAACTTTGGATGTACAACTTTGAATAAAACAAATGAGGTGCCTATAGATAGAAGACACTCCATAATACTCATCTACATCTTAAAAAACCAAATTTGATAGAGTTGGGCCAATCATTTTCACTTCAAAAATTTAATACAACAAGCTATTTTTCCTATCTTGTAGTCACGAGTCCTCTTAGAAGAAGCCATGGAAAATTATCCAAATAAGTAAATAGGTACTAAGTAGACTTCTATAATGGTAAACCCTTCAATTTGATGAGATATCTAATGAGAGAACAATCGCAAAGAACCTTCTCATGCTTTTGCTAATAATCCTTTCATGTTCATAGCTGATGAACTTGTCCTCATCAATGGGTGTGGTAATTCCTCAAGCACTTGAATTTCAAGTCCAACATAAGGCTTTAACTAAGAAACATGAAAAGCATCATACATGTGGATAATCGAGGATAATTGAAGCCTATAAGCAAGATCTCCAACCCTTTGTGATATAGACCATAGAAGCGATGAGCTAACTTATTGTGATCTACTTTTGAGTGATTCATAATGAGACTTAGGTATTTTTAAAAATACCCAATCTCCCACTTGACACTCCACATATCTTCTCCTATCATCCACATAATACTTCATAATGCCTTAAGCTTTTCTATTCTCTTGACATTGTTTCATAAGAGACTCCATGCACACAAGTTCATAAGGGACTTCGTGATAAAAGAGTGCTGAAGATACTTGGACCTTGTATCCATATAGAGCCTTGAAGGGTAACATCCCAATACTCAAGTGATGAGTGTTACTGTAGCAAAACTCAACAAGGTGAGCCCAATGGTCCCAACTAGACTTTGTATCATGGCAATAGTATCTCAAATAAAGTTCAAGCCATTTATTCACTCTTTTTATCTATCCATCTGTTTGGAGGTGGTAGGTGGTACTAAGAGTGAGTACAATGCCAATAGAGTTAAAGAAACACTTCCAAAAGCTACCCATAAACTTAGAATCTCTATCATAAACAATCTTCATGGACATACCATGAAATTTAAAAACCCCCTCCATATATTACTCTACCACTTGCTTGGCTAAATATTGGGTCTTAGTTGAAAGAAAGTGAGTAGATTTTAAATTTTAGAGTTAAATATTGGGTCTTAGTTGGAAGAAATTTCCAATCATGTTTAGTAGTTGGAAATTTTGTAATGAAATCCATGGATATATCAGTCCATTTGCCAATAAGAATAGATAATGGCTATAATAATCCACCAAGTAAAAGAGAAGGATCTTTATTTTGTTGACACTCTAAGCATTGAGAAACAAATTCCTTCACATATATCCAAAGCCCTTTCTGATAGAAAATCTTATGAACCTTATCAAATATCTTGAGAAGGCTCAAATGCCCCACCATGGAGAAGAGTGCATCTCTTAAAGAATCTTTTGCTTGAAGTTAGACAAAGGATTCAAGTATACCCCACCTTTGAACCACAGAAGACCATTATGTCACTTATAATAGGAAATTTCACCATAATCTACTTACTGTAATTTTTGTGTAATAGTGGGTGCATTCTAATGCAACAAATACTCTTCCTAGATATGATCAATCCAATCTTTTTGAATAGTGGAGATGGTTGATAATGAGCATGCCCACATGCATGAAAGAGCATCAACAAACAATGTTATCCTTTCCAGCCATGTAAGTGTCAAGATTGTGGGAGAGAAGGAAGGAGTCTCACTTGAAGCTTTCTTGCTTGCACAATGGGGGAATACACACAAGGGTGGAGGCTGAAAACAGTTTTCCTCTTCTTAGTTGTGTAAGCCAAAAGAACTCAAGTACAAAGAAATAGAAGAACCCTATATATGGGTCTCAAACCAAACTCAACTAACTAAGGTGGCATACTAACTGAGCCACGAACTAGAGTAGATAAGGATAGCTATCATGTAGCTATTATTCATGGGCGGTGTACCAACCGCGTCTACAACTGACAAGTCGGTGACATAAATACACAACGGTCACCCTGGCGTATCACGAGTGGAGCTCGATATCTCAACACTCCCCCTCGAGCTCAATCCCAATTCCTGCACACCAAGCAGGTCTCTGAACTTGCGCAGCTTCTCTGCACCCAATGCCTTCGTAAATATGTCAGCTACCTGATCCTCTGTGCTGACATAAACTAGATCAATAAGACGTAATAAAACCCTCTCCCGCACATAGTGATAATGCACCTCAATGTGCTTTGTTCTAGCATGATAGACTGGGTTATTTGCCAAGTGTATACTACTCATGTTGTCACAATAAATGACAACTGGCCCGTCTGTAGACTGATGCATATCGTAAAGTAGCTTATGCAACCAAGCTACCTCACATGCAGCCATTGCTGCACCCCTGTACTCAGCCTCTGTGCTTGACAAGGCAACTGTAGGCTGTTTCTTGCTGCTCCAAGTGACTGCAGCACTCCCAAAAGAGAACACATATCCACTGGTAGATCGTCTATCAGAAATACTACCACCCCAATCAGCATCAGTGTATCCATGCAGCTGTATCTGAACCCCAGTCTCATAAAATAGTCCATACTGCAATGTGGACTTCACATACCTGAGTATGCGTCTAGCCGCATCCAAATGCGGTTTCCTTGGAGCCTGCATAAACTGACTTACCAATCCAACAACATAGCTCAAATCTGGCCTGGTAATAGTCATAATAATCAAACTCCCTACTATGCGTCTGTACATAGTAGGGTCTTCCAGAAGCTCACCTGCATCTGCGCTCAGCTTCACATTCTACTCCAAAGGAACTGAAATAGGCTTACAGCCTGTCATCCCATATTTGGACAGCATGTCCAATCCATACTGCCTCTGCAAGAGCTGTATCCCACTTGGTGATCTAATCACCTCAATGCCCAAGAAATAACGCAGCTCTCCCAAATCCTTCATCTCAAACTTCTGCTTCAATAGCATTTTCACATGAAGGATATCTTCATCACTGTCACCTGTCATAATCAAATCATCAACATAAATGACAAGTAGCATAATACCTTTCTCTGTTTTTCTCACATAAAGTGAGAAATCTGCCTTGGAAATCTGAAAGCCAATAGTGACAAGATACTGTCCTATCTTGTCAGACCATGCTCTAGGTGCTTGCTTCAAGCCATACAAGGCTTTCTTCAACCTGCAAACAAACTCAGGATGAACATCATGCACATAACCTGGTGGCTGCTCCATATAGACTTCTTCTTGCAAGTCACCATGCAAGAAGGCATTCTTTACATCCATCTGATGTAAAGACCATTCCTTTGATGCAGCCATAGCAATGACTGCTCTTACGGTTGCCATCCTTGCAACCGGACTGAATGTTTCTTCATAGTCAATGCCATATGTTTGTGCATACCCCTTGACTACTAATCTTGCCTTGTATCTGTTCACAGAACCATCTGCATTGTGCTTCACCTTATAAACCCACTTACAGCCAATTGCATTCTTACCTTTAGGCAAAGGTACCAATTCCCATGTAGCATTTGCTTCCAAGGCATCCATTTCTTCATCCATGGCTTTCTCCCATTTTTCTTTTCCCATGGCTTGCTCAAAAGAAGTGGGTTCTGGTTCCTGTATCACCTTGACCATATATGCATAGTGAATGGCTGTAAATCCATCATATTTCAGCCTATCCACAGGATACCTAACTCTGGTAGACCTGCGCAAAGTGGGTTCACTCCCAGGTGCTCTCAAAACATCCCTGGTCTTCCTTATTCTAGGTGTAACAATAGAAGGAATACCCAACTCATCATCAATGCTCTGTTCTGAGCCACTGGATTCACCATCCACATAAGAGTGACTTGCATTCACATCAAACATGGGCTGATCTACCTTCTCTTTTCCTTTTCGTGATACTTGCATACCACTTTTTGCGCTGCCTTCAGAAGATTCTCCTGATCTCAATCTGCCTGTCCATGGCGAAGAATGTGAACCACTACTAGAGGACGCTCCAGGTCCACTAATATTTTGTGACTGCTGCTGTGAATTCTATGCAGCATTACCATTTTGTGCATCTACATCCTCAATCACATTTACTGGTTTATACCAGCTACTCATCTCATCAAAAACAACATCTCTGCTCACTGTAAACTTACGAGTAGAAGGGTTATAGCATCTATACCCTTTTTGCTGCAGAGAGTAACCAATAAAGATGCACTTCTCAGCTTTTGGATCCAACTTGGATCTCAACTCATCTGGCACATGTACATAGGCAATGCAACCAAAAATTTTCAAATGAGAAATATCTGGTTTCCTACCAGTATACCTCTCCTCTGGAGTCATTCCATGTATTGCTGCAGTGGGAGTCCTGTTCATTATGTAGACTGCTGTAGCAACTGCTTCAGCCCAATAAAAATCTGGCAGGTCTTTTTCATTAAGCATGGCACGAGATACCTCTCCAATATGCCTGTTTTTTCTTTCTGCAATTCCATTTTGCTATGGGGTATGACTGCATGAATATTGCTGCTTTATGCCATGCTCCTGCAGGAACCTTGCAAACTCATTTGAGAGGTACTCTCCCCCTCCATCTGACCTTAGGCATTTTACTTGCAGGCCTGTTTCTTTTTCAACCATAGCTTTAAGAGTTTTAAAATGCCCAAAAACTTCACTTTTCTTTTTCATAAAATACACCCAAACTTTTCTGCTATAGTCATCAATAAAACTGACAAAATAATGACAGCCTCCAAGAGATGCAGCTTTAGTAGTCCACACATCAGAGTGGATTAATTCCAATGGCTTCTTACTCTCTTGAACATGTCTAGGAAATGGTTTCCTTGCCTGTTTTCCAAACTGACAGGCTTCACATACCTTATGCATTTCTGCAACCTTGAATTTAGGCAATCCTGCAACAATGTTTTGGGCCTGCATTGATTTAAGTCGTTGTACATTAACATGACCAATGCGTTTATGCCAGATATCAATATCTGCAACTACACCGGTCCCATGTGCAAACATTGCTGCACTCAATTCAGACATGTCTGCATCCAATGTAAACATTCTGCCCTTCTTCTTTCCTTTTGCTATCAAGCGACCTTTATTTTTCATATCCTCAACAAAGCATCCATGAGGATTAAATCTTACCTGCAAGCCCTGCTCAACCATTTGATCAACAGAAACCAGATTCTTGGTGATATTCGGGACATGAAATACATCGGACAGGTATTTCTTTTTCCCATCCTGCATAGACAAGGGAATTTTTCCAATCTGCACAATAGGATGTGCAGTATCATCACCAGTCTCCACAAATCCTGGTTTTTCCATTTTCCTTGCATCCTCCATCCATTCTGCATGACCTGTCATGTGGTTTGATGCACCTGAGTCAACATACCATACATCGTTACTTTCTTCTGCACTTGTCACAGAATTGTTCATGTGCTGCACCATGAACAAATGCTCATTTCTGTCATCACCCTGTCTACTAGAAGATGCATAATTCCCTTGTTGCAGTTTTCCATTCATGATGTCATTCTGCTTTTTATAGCAGTCTTTAGCCATATGACCCATTTTACCACAGTAGTAGCATTCAACATTACTGTTTGCATTTTGGCCTCTCTGCCATCCACCACGACCTCTTTGGCTCCCCCTGCCTCTAGAGTTACCACGTCCTCCTCCATAGGACTGGTTTTCTTGAGTTTGCTGCATATTCTGATTTCTACCACGGCCTCCAAATCGGCCTCCTCTACCTCTGCCTCTACCTCTTCCAGCATTTGAGTAGAAGACAGCTTCTTTTGAAGTTCCTCCTGAAGAAGATGCACCACCATTTCTCTGCTCCTCAGAAATTAGAAGAGCAATCAACTCCTCAAAATCAGGAAATCTTTCACGAACTGAAATGGATGTCCGAAACTGCGCATAATCCTTTCCTAGACCATTCAAGGTCACAGAAACTAAATCATCATCTTCCACTGGCGACCCAATGGAAGCAAGTGCATCTGCAATCTTCTTCACCTTCATGTGGTAGTCATTGATGCTCATACTTTCTCTTTGCACATTATGCAACTCTTGCTTGAGCTGCATTTTCCTGGCTTGCGTATTTGTGCTATACATTTTTGACAAAGTATCCCATGCCTCCTTTGGCGTACTTGCATCCTGAATATGCACAATCATAGAGTCTGAAATACTGATAGACAGCCAGTACATAACTTTCCTGGCTCTCTCATGGCATGCTTTGAATGCCTGCATTTGCTGTTGATTGGGAACATCACGAAGAACTGGTTCTTCTTCATTTCCTGCAACAAATTCCCAATATTCTTTTCTCATAAGGAAATTCGTCATTCTAAACTTCCATGCTTGGAAGTTGTTCTTGTCAAGCTTTTAAGTTACAATCTGTGAAAGAGAATCAGACGCCATTACAGAATACTGCAAAAAATTCTGTCACTGTAGAGAACACAGCTTCAGCCTCACAAGGGCAAATCTGCAAAACTGACGAATGTGGTATTTAACCACACAGTCACTTCCTAGTGACGATTTTGTATCAACAGGCAACAAGGATAATTCTGTAACTCCCAATGTCTCTGCGCACAAGCATACGATGCAATTTCTACAGTAACTTTTCACCGAACTATAGAACAGTGGCTGCACAGTATAATACTGGGCCTTTTCCTGAGTGCGTGCAAAAAACTTCCGCCTCCAAAACAGGCCCCGAAATGGCCTCAAATCAAAAAAACAGGGTTGCCGAGGGCTAAAGGCCTCTTCCGCAGCATATACTGCCCTCTTGCTTCAGCGCGAAGGGCGTCTCAACCTGAGACAATGCACTCCTGCAATTTCCGGCTGTGCTACCTGCAGAGATCTGCTCCCAAAATAGAAAATGAAAGCAACACTGCTCCTCTTACCAGAACACCGCGAGCTTGGCTTGCTTTCTTGAGCTTCTTACCACGAACAAGGCTCTGATACCATGTCAAGATTGTGGGAGAGAAGGAAGGAGTCTCACTTGAAGCTTTCTTGCTTGCACAATGGGGGAATACACACAAGGGTGGAGGCTGAAAACAGTTTTCCTCTTCTTAGTTGTGTAAGCCAAAAGAACTCAAGTACAAAGAAATAGAAGAACCCTATATATGGGTCTCAAACCAAACTCAACTAACTAAGGTGGCATACTAACTGAGCCACGAACTAGAGTAGATAAGGATAGCTATCATGTAGCTATTATTCATGGGCGGTGTACCAACCGCGTCTACAACTGACAAGTCGGTGACATAAATACACAACGGTCACGCTGGCGTATCACGAGTGGAGCTCGATATCTCAACAGTAAGAGATCTCAAAATTAGTGTTTTGAAGGGTGGCCAGCTAGCTTCTTTGCTTGAAGGAGAGTCTAGGCTATGATAGGAAGTATTTCAATACCTAATGATTACTTTTCACTTTAAAAGGACTACCATAAAGATAATGGTTTCACTTCTTGATGGCATGGAGTATTGCTAACATCTCCTACTCATAAACATGTAAGCTCCTCTCCTTTTCATCTAACTTTTGACTCTCATAAGCTATAATTGTAATATCTCGAATCCAAAACCCTATGAAAACAAGGATTATGGAGGAATTAACTAAGGATTATAGCCTTAGTAAAAATTAAAAATGAAAAAGAAAATCAAATTCAAATAACTAGTCAAATATGTCATCATCATCATCATCTCACGAGCAATGCCATCAAGCTAATTGCCATTGATAGCAATGCCCTCTCAATTGAACTTGCGATGAGGATTCGTCCTTGTAATCACCACTAGTCATAACCTTTGATTTCATCGGTGAGTTCCGTGCCACCACACACTGTTACCTAGAAGCATCACATAACCCTGCAACAAAGAAAATATGAATAATAGCCATGGCTTAGGCTATAAAGCCTTAGCCAAAGGCTTAAGCCTAGTTGGTTGTTGGTATTCGTGGCATGCCAGTTACTACTAATGAGTTTTCACTCACACACACACACAAGAGAAGAAGAGAAGAAGAGAAGAAGAGAAGAGGTGGAGAAGAAGGGAAGAGAAGGAGGAGAAGAGGAAAATAGAGAGAAAGAGAGTGAAAGAAAAAGACAAGGGAGGAGAAGAAAAGAAGAAGGGAGAAGGAAAGAAGAGAGAGCAAAAGAAGGAGAGAGGGAGAGAAGAAGAAGAGCAAGAAGAGGTCGTCATCAACCACCCCCAAAACATACTCCTTTGGCTTATGATAACTCCACCCTATTACATTCGTCAAGCAATCCTTCTCTCTCTAAGGTTCCCATCTCGCGAGGAATCCCCTAGCCACTCGAGGCTCTTGATCAAGACCATATCAAAGTTTGAAGCTAGCACATGTGGACTCCCTACTTGCAATGGCTCCGAAGAGATGATATTCTGGAGTGGGGAGCATGGGAATTACGAATAAGATCGTGAACGATGGAAAATACACCATCACATACAACATAAAACCAAGTTCTTCTATAAATTAATGATAATTATTAATATGTGAATAGGAACCTAAATAAAAGAGTTTTAGTATTTATAGCTTGATTTAAAAAATAAAAAATTAACACGAAAGAAGTGATAGAATAAGTAGGAGCTATTAATTTAGAGTTTTGAAAGGTAGGATAAATTGCATGACATCGAAAAGCATTGAATAAAATCCCTCTTGTTGTATATAAACGAAGAGCATCAAGAATATTTATTTTAGCTTTAGGAAACAGTGAAGATGATATCAAGAATATTTCTTTCACTATTTTTGAATTTATAAATATAGGAAATTATTTTTCTTATATTTATAAATCATGTAAATAGAGAGAAATAGTTTTCTTGGTATTTATACTTCATATAAAGTGAACTAAGATAATTAAAATAGATTATTAGAATTCTTGATTGGAAGTGTTCTGTTTAAAGAAAAATTATCCATTATTAATTAGGAAAAAATTAGTAAATTAGATACACTGTCATTATAAAATTATTAAATTGAGTACGTATGTATTAGAACTTAGGATATTCAAATAAATTCACTTTGGCAACATAATAAAGTAAAATAGAAGCCCTATGTTATGAAGTAACCAATAGGGACGATATAATTCTCCTTTAAGAAAAATAAAAGCAAAAAAAATCCTTTAAAAAATACTCACCTTGTTAACTCACATAGGTTCCAAAGTAAAAATCGTGATTCTAAGGTTCCAACTTAGTTTTAAAAAATTAGGACCGAGTTGGAAAGAATTGCCACTAAGTTAAGACTTTTTCTTGATTGCCTCCCTATTTGTATAGAAATATTGCTTGAGGAAGGATTGCTTGTGCTTTTAACAACACATACAAGTTTAACTTGATGTAGTTAGGAAGTTAATTGAATCGAATCAAAATCCTAATGTACTAAGTTTGCAACATGATAAAAAGGAAAGCGTGCTAGACCTCTCATAAAACTAGGAGCGAATCCCTTTTTCCAGGGGGATTAGCTTTACTACCTCAGAGAGTTTGAAAAAATCCTGATGGTGAGAGGTTGCTCCGTAGGGGGATTCTTGGGTAGAAGAAGTTGAGAGTGTTAGGGGGTTCTGGCCAGTAAACTCATAGACTCCTAGAAATCATCCAAATCCCTACATGACTCAAGATAGACTTCCTAAGGCCCCAATACTAGTTAGGGGTAGAAATCTTGGAAAAATAAAAGACTTCGTACCGTTCTTCCATATGGATGGAAGGTGAACACATGTATAATATTCTTTATTAAATAAAAAAGTTCCTCTTCTAAAGGATTGTTTTCATTATTTGTGTATCGTGACTTAAATTACATGAATGAACACTATGACTAAAGGGACTAATTAAGAAGGTGATCTTATGTGTCTAAAATAAATGTGTTAGGAACTAAACCAAACCCCTAAGAAATACAGGAGGGCAAGATTCCCAAAGGATCCACTATATGGATGGGTAATCTTAGTGAGTTGAGAGTTTTCATTAAGACATTAGATTTAGCAAGTGACTGAGTATGTGAGTATCTAGTGTAAATCCCGAACAGATACCATTTTAGGGGAACATACTCAAGGCTATACCCTACAGATAGAGGGGTTGATGTGTATTTCTCTCCCTTGTTTCTCACTCACTATGAACCAACTGGGGTATTGATCTGCTTCAATCTGAGTCAACTTGCGAATGTAATGGCTCAAAGGATGATGCTAATAAATCCGAATAGGAGACTTTAGTTTACTTAGAACCCAAAAGTCAATTCAATTCTAGTGGGAACAATCAAGACCCTCCATTGCAGAGTGGACTCAAGAGAGTCTAGGCAGTAAATCTCATGCTATTTGAAAGAGTACTGAGTGACATCACCTCAAAAATTATCTCGATGGACCACTAAATTGTGCCACTAAGATTGTCTCAGAGCAAGCATGTCACACATGGTATCAGAGCTAAATGGAATTAATGTATAGAAAGATTCATTTATAACCTTGTTTAAGGAAACATTTGATGCAAAAATGATTCATCTTCTAACTATTGGTGGAATCTCTTTCAGAATAATGAAGATTGGTAAAAATTATTGTTATTTCAAGCAATGTTTATCTCAGTTATGCATTTCCTTAATGTTGATTGATGGGATCATTACACGAGGATCTCGGAGAATGTTTATAACCTTCACTACTGTATCAGGAGCGTCGATGGACGTGAAGTGGAGTCTATTGCTTGATCAATATTGATCGACTTTCCTACCTTCAAAACAACCTTAAAAGAATCAAGTGGATGGAAGACCTTAAGCTAGTCAAGCTATTTATCCTCAAAGAATCACATCTAAATCCTATCCTCAATATAGGCAAAGAACGGGTTCACCAAAACCATTATCTTTATTATCAAGTGCTCCATATTCTCCTAGTTGAGCACATTCCCATTTTTGGGTGCTCGCATTGTCACAATTATTATAAAGATGGTTTCCCAAATCTTTCCCAAAAATACAAAGTCCTAAATATATTTGATGAACCTCCAATCCACAAAATTATTAATGTATCTGAATTTCACAATTAGAACTATTGTAACCCAAAAATCTCACTAGCTTGAGTTCAATTATCTATTTAATGTAATAAAGAAATCTGGTTAGCCCTATTGTGAGAGCTGTAATAAAAGAATCTAAAATTCTTACAAGATTGTGTAGTTTGTACTAACCTTATGCCATAAATTTAAAATTGGTGGATTTAAGTATTTAAAATTTTAAAGAGAGATTAGTATTGTAAGCATGCAAGACATGCAACTAATCTTGCAAATGTTAACAAAATTAGGGTAAATTTAAAATTTGTGGATTTAAGTATTTAAAATCTTAAAGAGAGATTAGTTTGTACTAACCTTATGCTGTAAATTTAAAATTTGTGGATTCAAGTATTTAAAATCTTAAAGAGAGATTAGTATTGTAAGTATACAAGACGTGCAACTAATCTTGCAAATGTTAACAAAACTAGGGTATTGCATCTTCCATGCCTATCCTTACCCTAGTGGAAGTACAAGAGAAGAAATTCCTTCTCAAGAATATCAAACCGCCTAAGTTTGATGGCAAAGGAAAGAATATCAAGTCTGAAGCATAAATTTGGATCGAATCTATGGAGGATTATTTCATTGTTGCAGGCACTGTCCCTCCTAATCAAGCAATGATAGATAAGCTAAAGTTGACAAGAGAAGCCCGACTTTGGTGGAAACAATGGTGCAAAGACCAAGGGATTGTGGAAGCAACCATTACTTGGGAAAAACTAAAGAAACCTATATGCAGGCAATACCTCCCACTAGCATATCCTACACTAGAGATGAATGAGTTCTTTAGTTTGAAGCAATCTTGATTGAGTTTGGAAGCCTACTATTCTAGATTTGTGTCCCTTTTGAACTATGTCCTATCCATGGACATCACCTAATAGGTGTCAAAGTTTTATCATGGGCTAAACCCTCCATTGGATACTCGTCTCGAAGCAATGCACCCATCAAAATTACAAGATGCATTAATTTGAGCCAGACGCATTATCTAGAAACTTCAATCAACATCCAAGAATGGTAGATTTTGGGAACAAAGTTATCCATACAAACAACCATGAGAATATGTCAAAAGAATCCAAGGATAATATTAGATAGGTCAAAGGAAGAGGGCCAAGACAAGTACAATTGGAAACTTTGTATTGACAATCAATAATAAGGAGACACCAAGATGTTTCCATTGCAACAAACTTGGCCACTTCGAAAGACAATGTCTAGTCGATTCCCCAAGGACAATTTGATGGCCAAAATTGAGCAGTTTCAACCGCAAAAGGGAAAGTTGCTAGACTAACCTTAAAAGGGAGGAGCAAAAGGAATAGATGGTAGTAAAGATTCCACTTTAGAAGCAAACATGGAAAGAGCAAGGGTAAATGCTACTCTCAACAAGAAGGGCCCCAATCACTTGTTCTTAGTTATTGAAACTCCAACAATCTACCAAGGTAAAACCTTTAAGATTTTGATTGATTGTGGAAGCACCCACTCATTCGTCTCATTGAAGTGTGCAAAAAGGCTAGGAATAAACAATGTTCTTGCATCTAAGTTGTTAGTAGATTTGGCAAATGAGAAAGAGACAATTTCTACTCAACAAACTAGAAGAGTGTAATTTAACTCAGGAGGGCAATCTTTCCAATATGGGTTTTAGAGTCATGAATTTAGGAGCTTACAAGTACTTGCTAGGAATGGATTGGGTTAACCCCCAATTACACTCACGTTCATTGTGGGAAAGGTCAAATCACTTTCTTGAATCAAAAATGAGAGTTAGTAACCACTCAAGGCAAAGCCAAAAACCCTAAAATCCAACTAGCAAAAGCTTCTCAAATCATGAAGGGACTAAGGAAAGGACTACCTATCTATCTAATAAAACTT
Source organism: Lygodium microphyllum (assembly GCF_053477565.2). Lineage (NCBI taxonomy): Eukaryota > Viridiplantae > Streptophyta > Polypodiopsida > Schizaeales > Lygodiaceae > Lygodium > Lygodium microphyllum. The sequence goes on along the minus strand of NC_141141.1, from coordinate 47,707,337 downwards.
AATAAGATCAAGAAAGAAAATAAAGTTAATGAAAAACCATCCTGGTTAAAGGAATATGCATGTTTGTTCCCTAAAGAGCTAACAAAACTTCCTCCATCAAGAGAAGTTGATCATGAGAGTAAGCTAACACAAGGAGCTACGACAATAGAAAAGTGACTTTATTATAAGTCCATTCCAAAAGCCATTGAGTTGAAAGAATAATTCAAGCAACTTTTATACCATTAGACCAAGTAATTCACCATGGAGAGTCCCCCGTGCTATTCAAAAAGAAGGACGAAACCCTCCATCTTTGCATTGACTACCATGGATTGAATTAGGTGATGATCAAAAACAAATATCCAATTCCAATAATAGATTAATTACTTGACCCTCTTCAAGGTGCAAATCTCTTCTCAAATATTTATCTAATATCTTGCTATTATTAGATAAGAATCAAAGAAGAAGACATTCCAAAAACTACATTGGCCATTACGAGTTCATTGTGATGTCTTTTGGATTAACCAATGCACTTGTAGCTTTTAACATACTGATGCAAGATATCTTTTGACCCTAGCTTAATGATTTTGTTTTTTTCATATTTGATGACATCTTGACCTACTCAAAGAGGGATGAAGATCATGAATCACAATTCCGAGTTGTCCTTGAAACAATGAGGATGAACAAGCTTTATGCCAAGAAGAAGAAATGTACCTTCTTTAAGAGGAAAATTGAGTATCTTGGATTTATAGTATCTAACAAAGGAATTATGATAGACCCTACCAAGGTTAAAGATGTACAAGAATGGACACCCCCAATGACAGTTTATGAAGTTTAAATTTTTATAGGCTTGATAGGACAATACAAGATTTTTATCAAGGACTATGCCTTGATTGCCACACCCTTGACTAATTTACTCAAGAAGAAAACTTCCCATTGTATAGACTCCCATTGAACAATCTAACTTTGAGAAGCTTAAACAAATCTTAACCATAGCTCATATTCTAAAACCACCTGACTTGAACCAAGAATTTGAAGTTGTCACTGATGCAAGCTCACTTGCATTAGGTTGTGTACTCATGCAAGAAGGCCATCATATAGCCTATTCTTTTAGGAAGCTGAAGATTCATGAGAAGAACTATGCTACCCATGAGATCTTGAGCTACTTGCTGTAATTCATGCTCTCATATTATGGAGGCAATATTTGCTTGGCAGCAAGTTTACCTTAGTCATCACCGACCATAAGAGTCTTAAGTGGATCTTTGCTCAACCAGACCTAAACATGAGGCAGCAATGATGGATTGAAGTCTTCAAGAGTATAACTTCAAGATCAAGTATAGACTAGGAAAGGAAAATGCCATTATAGATGCCCTAAGCCACAAAGCATTTCTCAATGTCCTTATCTCAAACAAACCCTCCAAGGCAAGATCTCTAATAGAAATGGCATCAATGCCTAGTAATCCAATCATAGAAATGACTAAGGAGGAAGTAGTTAAGGACCGAGGTATCAAGAGATGATAAAAGAAGTCCTATCCAAGGGAATAGACCCTAAGTTCAAGTTCAAGTATTTCAACTTCTTTAAAGAAGGAGGACTTGTCTACTTCAAGACGAGTTTGTGCATCCCAAGAAACCAAGTCCTGAAGAAGAAGATACTTTGGGAAGCCCATGATTCTCCTTTCTCAAGACATCCGTGCTATGCAAAGACTCTCAATATTGTAAGAAGAAGCTTTCATTGGGAAAATCTCAAAGGATATGTGCTTAAATATGTTATTGAATGCTTGAGATGCCAATGGGTAAAGGCTAAGTGCATTAAAATACCAGGAAAGCTCCAATCACTTGACATCCTGCAAATGAAGTGGAAATTTATTAGCATGGATTTTGTAAGTAGTTGGATTATCATGTATCCAAGGAGGATATAATTCAATCCTAGTCATTGTGGATATGCTAACTAAAGTTTTTAACCTTATGCTAGTTAAAACTAACAACAAGGCTTCACATATTGCAACAAGGATCTTTGCGATGGAGTTCTTTAGGCTATATGGATTGCCAATAAGGATTATCAGTGATCGTGATTCTCTTTTCACTTCTCATTTTTAGAAGAGCTTATTTGAGGCCATTGGTACCCAACTTTGTTTCAGCACTACCTACCATCCTCAAACTGAAGGGCAAATCGAACGGGTTAATCAAGTCATTGAAGACATACTTAGATCTTACTACTATAGAGAACCTAAGTGGTAGATACAATACATACCTTTGGTGGAGTTTGCTTACAATGCATCCTATCATCAAAGCATCCAGATGACCCCATTCCATGCTTTTGTATGGACAAGAATGCCTAACTCCACTAAGCTTTTTTGATCCTACCCTAAAAGTGGTAGCTTCTAGGAAGATATTGGAAGACATGGGTGAACAATTTCAAGCTATAAAATAAGATATCCAACTACTACCAAGGATCGATAGAAAGTGTATGTTGATCTAGAAAGACAAAAACGGATCTTCAAGGAAGGAGGCATGGTTTTTATTCATGCCCGTGCTAAGAAGAGTTCTTTATCCTTGGGAAATTCAAGAAGCTAAGCCCAAGATATTGTGGACCATACAAAATTCTCAAGTGTCTAGGACTCAATGCCTACAAGTTACAACTTCTAGAACACTTGAAATATCACAATGTATTTCATGTTAGCCTTCGAAAAAGTTATGTACACAATCCTAATCATGTTCTTGATTATCAACAAGTTGTAATGCCAAGACAAGGAATCCTTAAGCTTCAACTTGAGAGCATACTTGATGTAAAATAACATACCCTCTGAAGTCAAACCATCAAAGAATATCTCATCCAATGGAAAGACTATCCTAAAAAGGATACCACTTGGATAGAGGAGGATACCCCTATGTAAACAACATCACTTGTAATAAAAACTATCTTATAGTGGCTATTCTAACTTGTCCTTTTAATCTTAAATTTCAAGTATTGTAAGTAATCAAACTAGGTAGTAAAAAACATTTATGGGTCTTAATCCATAAACTCTATGATCCCCACTTATGGTAGAATCCATAATCCTTAGTTCCCTCAAGATGAGGACATCTGGATTCCTCTAAGGGGGAGAGGATGTAATATCACGAATCTTGAACCCTATGAGAACAAGACTTATAGCGGGGATTAACAAAGGATTATAGCCTTAGTAAAAAAGTAAAAATTAAAAAAATCAATATCAAATAACTGATTGACAAACTATTTGCACATGCTATTGTCATCACAAGCTACAACACCCTCTAAATTAGACTTGCGATGAGGATTCATCCTTGTAATCACCACCACCAGTCACAACCCTTGATTTCATTGATGAGTTCCATGCCACCACACACCAACATCCGAAAGCATCCGATAACCCTACAATTAAAATATGAATAATAGCCATGGTTTAGGCTATAAAGCCTTAGCCAAAGGCTTAAGCCTAGTTGGTTGTTTGTATTTGTAGCACACCACTTAATTGCTGACAAGTGGAGAGAGAGAGAGAGAGAGGCAAAAGAGAAGAGGTGGAACAAAAGAGGTGGAGAAGAAGGAAAGAGAAGAAGAGAAGAGAAGAGATGGAGAAGAAGGGAAGAAAAGGAGGAGAAGAGAAAAAGAGGAGCAGAGGAGAATAGAGAGGAAGAGAGTGAAAGAAAAAGATAGGGGAAGAGAAGAATAGAAAAAGGGAGAAGGAAAGAAGAGAGGGCGAAACAAGGAGAGAGGGAGAGAAGAAGAAGAGCAAGAAGAGGTCATTGCCAACCACTGCCAAGACGTACTCCTTCGGTTTACAATAACTCCACCCTATTATGCACGTCGAATAGTTATTCTTCTCTTCACAAGATTCTCATCTCACAAGGAATCCCTTAGCCACTCAAGACTCCTAATCAAGATTGTCAAAGTTTAAAGCTAGCACACACAAACTCCCTACTTGCGATGGCCTCGAAGAGATGGTATTCTTGAGCAAGGAGTATGGGAGTTATGAATACAGTTATACGAGCATGGACAACATGTCATCACATGTACAACACAAAACTAGGTTATTCTATAGATTAATGTTCATTTACTAATATATCAATAGGAACCTAAATAAAAGAGTTTTAGTATTCGAAGAAAAATTTATAGCTTAAAAAATGGATTCAATAGGAAAGAAGTGATATAATAATTAGGAGATAGTAATTTAGATTTTTAAAACATAGGATAAATTGCATGACATCGAAAAGCATTGAATAAATTTCCTCTTGCTATATATAAATGAAGAGCATCAAAAATGTTTCTTTTAGCTGGAGGAAAAAGTGAAAATTACATCAAGAATATTTCTTTTAGTATTTTCGAATTCGTAAATTTAGAGAATTATTTTTCTTATATCTATAAATCATGTAAATAGAGAGAAATACTTTTCTTAGTATTTATAATCTATATAAAGTGAGTTAAGATAATTAAAGTAGATGATTAGAATTATTGATTAGAAGTACTCTCTTTAGAGAAAATTTTACCGTTATTAATTAAGTAAAATTTATTAAATTATGTACATAGTCATTAAAAATTTATTGAATTGAGTACATATCTATCAGAATCTAGGATATTCAAATGTATTTACTTTGCCAACATGATAAAGTGAAATACCATCCCTAGGTCATGAAGTAGCCAAAAGGGATAATATAATTCTCCTTTGAAAAAAATAAAAGTTAACAATAATCCTAAGAAAATAAATCGCATTGTTAACTCACATAGCTTCCAAAGTAAAAACGATGATTCCAAGGTTCCAACTTAGTTTCCATAAATTAGAACCAAGTTAGAAAGGATTATCACTAAGTTAAGATTTTGCCTCGATTACCTTCCTATTTGTGTAGAAATATTGAATGAGGAAGAATTGCTTGTACTTGTAACGTTGCATACAAGTTTAACTTGATGCGCTTAGAAAATTTATTGAATTGAATCAAAATCCTAATGTACTAAATTTTCAATAAGATAAAAACAAAAGTATGCTAGACCTCTCCTAAGGCTAGCTGCTTGCAGATCCCTTTTTCAAAAGGGATTAGCTTTGCTACCTCGAAGAGTTCGGGGTCCGACCCCAATGGCAAGAGGTCGCTCTATAGGGGGATCCTTGGGTAGGAGGACTTGAGAGTGCCTAGGAGGCCTTTGGTCAGTAAATTCTTAGACTTTAGGAATTTTCTAAACCCTATTGTGACTCAAGATAGACTTTTTGAGGCCTTGGTACTAGTTTGGGATGAAAATCTTGAAAACATAAAGCCTTTCGTGCCATTCTTTCATATGGGTGAAAGATGAATACTTGTATTAGATTCTTTATTAAATAAAGAAGTCTTTTTCCAAAGGATTGTTTTCATTGTTTGTGTATTGTGACTTAAATTACATAAACAAAAAGTGTGACTAAAAGAACTAATTAAGAAATGTGATTTTATGTGTGAAAAATAGTACCTGAATGGTATGGCTATGGTTTAAGATGATACTTTGACTATTCAAAGCTTGATTACCTCATTTTTCATAGGCTTATTTCTATCATAATAGTTTGGATAGTAAGCATACAATAGTGAGCTTCATGTTTTGAATGCCTATTATTCCTACATGGTATTTTGGTTATGTTGCATGTCTATGGTGATGTCTATCATTGATATATAAGCCTCGATATGGTTATGACATGATTTGGCACTTGGATTTGATCTAGGCTTGCTCACTTATGGGTATTGAAGCTTCATTAGACACTTATGCTCTCGGATGTATTTGTGATGTACTTGGGCTTCCCGAATGCTTTAATGTATATGCCTTGATCTTTTCTTGATCACTTTTCATTTTTTATTTGCTTCTAGTGGGGGAGATGCTTGTACTTCCTTGCCAAAGCTTTGTTCTTTGAGATAGTGAGACTCTAGTTACTCCTACTTGTGGACTGATTCGATTCCATATGCTTTGGACAGCAACACTTACCTTTGTCAATAATATTTCAATGATGCATATGCTGATGGGATGTATGGTTTGTTGACACTTTGACTTCCTGACAATCTTTGATGCCATTAGTATATGCTTAATCACTCTACTAGTTGCACTCTTTGTATCCGGATTGTTACTCAAAAGTCCCTAGTAATGGGAGCTTTCTTTCTTGGCTATTTTCCCAGAGTTGGATTGACATATACTATTGTCTTTATTTCAGTATTGCTATAATTACAATTTTTAGCATTATCTTTAAGAGCAAACATTGTACTTTGGCAGTCTGTTGCTTGCAGTTGGTGGACAAGTCTATACTTTGTTATCCCTTCCTATTTTTCCATTGTTTTGGGGCTAAGTCTTGGGGGCTAATTTGTAGTCATTTACAATAGCCCATCCTCTTAGAGTTTACATTGGTATACTATCATTATGGCTGGTTCTACAAATGATATTACTTATTTCAATATTGAAAGCTTGATGGCATAAGTTTTACCTATTGAAAGATGCATATTGCAAGTACTAGTCCAAAATAAACATGTCAAGCCATTGAAAACCAAGAGAGTAAAGCCTAAAGGTATGGATCAGTATGATTGGATGAGTTGGATGAGCTATCTACATCCACCCTTATTATTTTCATTGTCTAAATAAGTTTACTTCAATGTTGTTGCACCTGAGGATAATATCTAGCATTTTTGGAAAAATGTATGTAATCTTTATTATAAGAAAAGTCCTACATCACAGATGTATTGGTTGAAATAACTTATGGACCTTCACATGAAGAAAGGAACTAGTGTGTCCCTACATTTGAATGAATTTCTTTTGATTTTTGGCTAGTGGACTTTGTAGGTCATTGAGTTTAAGGATAATCTATCTCCCTTGTTCTTACTTGTGACACTTCTTGAGTCATGGGATACTTTTTGTTCAGCCATGTGTGGTAATATGCCTAAGGATGGCTTGAAACTCTAGGATGTTGAGGGAGCTTTACTCATAGAGAAGATAAACGAAAAGAATGTGGATATAGCATGTACTTCTCATGCATTGAGTCTTATGGGCAAACATAATGGTAAGAGCAGTAATGACCAATGTGATCAAGATTCACGGTGTCTCAATCTCACAGGTAGTCTCATAGTAGGTTCCATGGTCCTAAGTCCTCTTTCACATGTAATTATTGTGCAAAGTAGGATCATAATTAGCCATAGTGTCATAAGATGCGTGATGATAAGCTCAAAGAGAAATGCAAGGGAAAAGTGTAAGAAAAGTTTGACAATCATAACATTGTCTATAGTAAGTCCAATGTAAAGATTGAAGAGATAAGTATTGTAACTAGAGTCAACTAATGATTACATCTTTGCAATTGTCTCTCATGATGCTTCTCAATTAATTGATAATTTTTCTACATATTTTCAATGTTGGCTACTTCATTCTGGGGTTTCCTTTCATGCTATCTTGTATAGGGATTGGTTTCAATCCTATTGTAGCATGACAAGTTTTGTGAGAGTGGAAAATGACTTGTGGAATTGAATACTATTGGTATTGGGGACACATGGCTGTAGTTTTGTTTAGGTAGTTCTTTTATTTTGGATAATGTATGGCTTGTACTGTCTTTGACCAAAAGCCTTCTACCTACTCAATAACTAGATGATTACATCTTTGCAACTTTCTCTCCTGATGCTTCTCAATTAATTGATATTTTTTCTATATATTTTCAATGTTGGCTACTTCATTTTGGGGTTTCCTTTCATGCTACCTTGTATAGGGATTGGTTTCAATCCTATTGTAGCATGACAAGTTTTGTGAGACTGGAAAATGACTTGTGGAATTTGATATTATTGATATTGGGGACACATGGCTGTAGTTTTCTTTAGGTAGTTCTTTTATTCTGGATAATGTATGGCATGTACCGTCTTTGACCAAAAGCCTTATACCTACTCAATAACTAGATGATACATGCTATTATGTATCTTTTAGTGACTTTGCATGGAAGATTATCCATGTGAACCTTGTTTTTGCCCCAAGTGCCAATGTTGGCAACCTCTATTCTTTATTTATATATGGATCCTTGACCATGTTTTGGCTATCACTAACATACCACATGTATCTTTATGGAATCATCGTCTTGGGTACCTATCTTGAGAGGGAATGAAAATTCTTACTCATTTGCAATATCTTTTGCCTTCTAATTACAAATCTTTTGATTATTGTGGCCATTGTCTTTATGGCAAGTAGACATACAATTCTCATAAAAAGTCTAGCATTATGTACATGGGCGAGCCTTCGGTTCTTGTGCATTTTGGTGTATATGGTCCCATGCCCTGTTAGTCATTAGGTGGCATGTACTTTATTACATTCATTGATGATTATTCACATAAGATCTAGGCATATCCTATTAAACAGAAATCAAATGTCTTATCTACCTTTCAATCTTCACTTGCTCTTGTTGAGAAGTAGTTTGGATATAGGCTAAAATGCCTAAGGTCTCATAATGGGGATGAGTATATTTCTAAAGCATTTGAGTAGTTTTATGATGAGAGCGGCATTAAGTGTCAGTTGATCGCCCTGTATACTCCACCCCAAAATGGTGTTGTAGAGAGCATAAGTAGGACCATTCAAGAAAGAGTATGCTTAGCCTAGCAAGCTTACCATAGCATTTTTGGACTCAGGCAAATGCTCTACTACCATGCCTCTCATAAACATATCCCCATGTACAACTAGTGGTTGTTAGCATGTTATAGAGGAGGTACAAACTAGCAAACCTCCCTTATATGCACATCTTAGAGCCTTTGGATATAAGTCTTTCTACTATATACTCAAGGACAAATGCAATAGGCTAGATCCTAAGTCAATGAAATGCATCTTTCTTGGTTATGAGGATGCACGGAAGATGGGCTATTTCTTATAGGATCTGTAGGTTCGGAAGCTCATCCACATCCATGATATTGTTTTTCATGAGGAGAAGATGTATAAGTAGCTCGAGCATGTAGTTGATGTACCTAGGGTGATCTTTCAGGTGGAGCCTTCTATTACCATGTAGCCAACTAGATAGCTTGTAGCTAATGTTCCCATGGCCCATGATCATGATGTTATAGATAGGATGTACATGCCCCATAGTCTATTTTGAGATGGTTTACTAGAGATAGGCATTAGCCTAATGGGTTTGCATCACCTCCATGGAATATGTTATGGTGACTAATTCTGGTGAGTCCCTTACTTTTAAGGAGGCCATGCACAAAGTTGTAGTTACACTTGGGAGAGGGCCATGTGGTTTGAGTTTAATTCATTATAGAGAAATCTTACATGGGATTTGGTTCCTTTGCCCAATGGAAAATATGAATTGTCATGCAAGTAGGTGTATAAGTTGACCCTTGGATACTCCAAGCCTACATGTAAGGCCAGATTGGTTGCTAAGGGTTTTAAGTAGGTGCATGGTATTGACTTTGATGATGTATTTTCTCCTATAGCCAGGATGACTATCCTATGATTGGTTTTGGACTTGGTTGCACTATTAGATCTAGACCTTTATTAGGTGGATGTGAAAATGGCTTTTCTACATGGGGACTTGCATGAGGATATCTATATGCAATAGTCTAAGGGCTTTACAGAAAAGAGCAGGGAACACCTAGTATGTAAGTTAAGAAAGAGTCTTTATGGCTTTAAGGAGGCACATAGGAAATTGTACTATAAGTTTGATGCTTTCATGCATTCGCAAGGATATACTTGTAGTGATATGGATCCATGTTTATACACGAAGAAAGCCCTTGTAATGGTAGCCTTATTATATTGGTACTTTATGTTGATGATATATTGATTACTAAGAGAGATCCTGATGAGATGGATGATTTGAAGATTTAGCTCAAGAAGAGCTTTGAGATGAAGGATATGGTGGAGGCATCACATATTCTTGGTATGTGTATCATGCACGATTGCTCTAAATGACTCCTTTATATGTCACAGCAGGCACACATACAGAAGATACTTGAGCAATTCCATATACAAGATATTAAGCCTATTGTCTATCCTTTACCTTCCCATGTGAAGATCAATCAGGCCAATTATCCTGAGTCAGATGAGCAAAAGGCCAAGATGGCTAAGATCCCTTATGCATCTACATTGGGTAGCTTGATGTATACCATGATAGTTAGGCGCCTTAGCATAGCATTTGTAATAGGAGTTATAGCATGCTATATGACTATACCTAGCCGGAAAATTTGCAATGTCATAAAGGGTATCATGAGGTGCCTAAAAGTCACTACATATATGTGCATTTACTATGGTGGCTAGGATACTATAGTCATGGGTTATATTGACTTCAACTATGCAACATGTAGACAGTAGGAAGTTTACCTCTAAGTATATCTTCAATTTTGCTGGAGGTGTTATTTCTTGAATGTCTAAGGTGTAAAAAGGCATTGTCTTATCTACTACTACTGAGGCAAAGCATATTACAACTACTAAGGCTTGTAAGAATGCCCTGTAGTTAGGCCATTTGGTGGCAAGCCTTGGTATTACTATTACTCCTACACTACATTCACATTCTATGAGTGCTGTTCAATTGGTCAGTTCCTGATGCAAAGAGAAAGCACATTGAGATACACTATTGCTTCATCAAGGAGGTGGTAGAGGACAAGTTTCTTGAGCTTGTCACGATCTCGATTGATGAGAATCTTGTAAGTCTTGTTACTAAAACTCTCTCAATGGAATGTTTTTCTTTCATGAGGAAGATGATAGGTGTAAGATAAGATGATGTCTATTCCTCATCTTATTGTACTCTATGTATATTTGAACTTTTTCACTTTTTCTTATTCTCTGCTCACTAGAGGCACATTTTCCTTTAAGTGGAAAGTTATTGGGGATAAAGGCATATCTACCTATACTACCCTATATTTACTACACACAATGTGACCGTATACTTGTACACTACATGTGGCAGGCGCCCATCACTATCACTTTATTCTTTATTCTTTCGGTGAATATTAAATAAGAGAAGGCTAACCACACCTTGTGACTATTGGAGTTTTCACATACGGTGTCTCTCTTGCTCTCTTATTCCATCTACCATAGTTCTTGCTTTGCTCTTGCTTCCACTTGTGTGCTTCCACTCGAGCTATACCTTTCATTCTCCCCTTGATCTTGAGCATTGTGGAGTATATGTTGTGCTTGTTGAATATACTCCTTATGAAAAATTCAAGATTCATTATCATTCCAAAATGAATAGTGGTGAATATTTTCTTATGGATGCCTCCCTCTCTTCCAAATATCAATGACTTTCTTCATAGAAGAGTATTCCCATTGAGACAACAAAACATTTGCATGAAGAGAAGCTGTTGATTGAAGATAGTTCAGCCCCTTTAGTTCTAGGTAACTTAAGCTCCATCTCCCTTTTGAATTCATCATTTAAGGAGCCCTTCAATAAAGTTCCAACTATTGACCTAGAGATGTTGACTATATCGTACAATGCAACAACACTAGTTCCTCAATGGAAGGAAATATTGCCATGGATTCAAAGTCCTAGTCACTTAACCGTTCTTATGAGTTTCTATAAGTTAATATTTAATATTTAATGACTTTTTTATTAATATGCATGGAAAATCATTGATTCTAGGCTATGATTCATAACTACACAATAAGACCTATCTTTATTATTATAATAAAAGATTATAATTTTGTCTCAATGTTGTTAATTCAACACAAGTTGTTCTTGAATTTTCTTTAATATAGCATACTATTTTTTTATATTTGAATAATATCAAGGTATTGCATTTGGTCCCATGTTGTAGTTTCAACATAATGAAGCAAGAAGTTGAAGGGGGTTGTTGAGCACAAGTCAAGGTCCTCTCTCAATCAACGAGCTACCACATGAGTATAGTGGACATCTTTTTTTTAGTTTACCCCGCTAACATTTGGTACCAAGTCTAGAATGCATGGAGTGTGACACAATTACGATGGGCATCTTTGGTCTAGTAGGCCATGTATGACCATCATCTTTTCTAAATGCATTGCTTGTATAAGTTATTGTTTAGGCTTCCTTCATTGTCCCAAAGTGAGTTGCCCATATTATGCTACTAATAACAAGTATAATGATATGTATTTTCATGGATATTTGAATGGGGTTGTTAGCAAGGGTTATCCAACTTGCAAGAAGATAGCTAGCATAACATTCACTATTGTAAGAATATGATGTATTGCATTGAAACTTGTGACTACAATACATATTATATAGTATCCATTAATCTTTACATGAAGTGTTTGATATTACATGTGGGTTCTTGTAATCACAATATGCAACCCATTACTTTAATGGTTCCCATAGAGAATGTAAGAAGTCTACTTAAATATGTACTGGATATGAATCACCATAATAGGCCAAGGAGAATACAAATGATTGTAGCCATGAAATTGATAGTGGATATGCTCGCAAAAAATGATGAAGTATCATGGGGGATTAGGAGATAACTATTTTTTGGAGAAATTGATGCCATTGGTCTAGAATGAAAGGTGTTTCTCAAGATAGACTTTGCAATACTATTTGTTTGATATTATTAACCATAGTTTCTCATGTGCAATTACAATGCAAGTTCAAAAGCATTATTGCAAGTGAGAAGAAAAAGGATGCCTTCATGGTAAAAGAAGGCTTTGATAACATCGAGAATCGACAAAGGAAGTGATTTTTTCCCGTTTACATGGAAGTCGATTCCTCGAGCAAGGTACACCCATAGAAAAATGTTTTTTCTTTAAAATATCCACCAAGGGTCCTAGTTCAAGGGTTGATATAGTGAATTGAATGTATGCTTGTGAGGGAATGGATCTTTGCAAGGATTGGGTGCACTTTGACTTTACACATAGGATTGAAGGATGGGTACAAACAAAGTTGTCATGAGACTACATATTTATTGGAGAAAAAGTAAGAAAAGGCATCCATACAAGTATTTTGAATATGTGCTTATGGGTTACTTGCACATGATCTTTATAGGATTTTCACATAACATAAGTGGTCTAACAAAGTAGTCAAATTTTCCAATATTAGGTTCTAATGACTTAATGAAAATTTTGGATAGATCCAAATACATACATGGACCCATCTTGAACAATACAAGTCGTCCAAGGCCAAAAATATCAAAAGCTAATGTGTTTTATGAAAAGCATTATTTTCAGATATTTTAAGAAGTTTTTTGCAAGTCTACTCACATTGACTTGTGGAGACTAAGGGTCACTTTGATCATTTTGACTACTCGGATGACCATATTCAAAGTTTGTATGAGAAAGTTATGGCTAAAACAAATTGCAACCAGCTTGCACAAAAATGAAAATAGGGAAAAGCAAAAAAAACATAGCATAAAAGGCAAAAGCCTATGCTTTTAGCATGAAAATCAAGGCAATGGACTTCTATTTAGGATGCATAGCTTGATGTATAAAGGCCTTGGAAAAACAATACAAAGCTTGAATCAAAGATTTGATTGTGATAGGGGTTTCCAACAAGGTTGCGTTGCCTCTTGCCCAAAGAGATGACTCTCATTGTAGATCAGATTATTGAGGTACTTTGTTCTTCTACTTTGTATATTATTTTCTTATAATATAAATAGTTTCTTGGCATCATTCTAATCCCATCTTTCCTATTTTGTTGAGCTGATCCCTTGCAAATTGTGGCTAAACACACTACCTCCCAACATCTTCGGTGAACTTGATATGAAATGCCACAACAAAATTAGGAAATGGGAGACTTTACAAGTTTTTCAAGATTTATAGATTCTTTAGATTGCAAAGTCGAGTTTACCCTAGGAAGAATCCTAGGTATAGTAAAGAGTGAGTTTCTTGATGGAGTTACAAGTATTATAAAGCAAGAGATGCAGATTGTGGAAGAGAAAATCTTGGGTTAGCCAATCCAAGATGTGATTTTGCAAAAATTAGACATGATACATACCACTATGCAGGTCATTTAGAGAGGGAATTTAAATACAAACTTCAAGAGGAAGTTGATCCAATCATGCATGGAGACAGAATATATTGTAGAGGAAATTGTGGATACCTCACCATAAGATAGTGCATATGCAGTGATAGAACATGATACGAATACTAAATCAGATGATATTAATGAGATAGGGATTATATCTAGTGTTGCATATGATCTACAAGAGATGAAGATTCCATTGATGAAAGGGATGCTTTGAAGTGAGAACAAATGTAAGAGGTTGATTATTTTTAGCTTGAAGAGATGTTTGAAGAAGAATTGGATATGTTTGATGTAGAGATGCATTCCAATTTGGATTATGAAGCTAGATGGGATGGAGATGATCCATTAATTAGAAATATATTGTAGGATATTCAGGGATGGTTAAATGATCAAGAAATAAAACCAAATTTTCAAAGAAAGATGGATGATAAGATTGATGGATTGCCTTATGATTTGGGTGGAAGAGTGATCCAGAGAACAGGATACCTTGTGAAATGCATATAAAGATTTTTGATCCATGTCTCCTATGATATATGGCACATGCCGAAGGATGTGTAGGTTCAAAGGGAGTGGATGTCATGATACTATAAGTTCAATGAAGAAAAAGCAAAGAAAATGCATCCATACATATATTTTAAATACCTACTTACGAGTTACTTAAACATGATCTTTATAGGATTTTTAGGGAGAAAAATTCATCCAAAAAAATTCTAAATTTCTAATTTTAATTTCTAATGAGTTAATGAGAACTTTGGATGGATCCAAATGTTAGAAGAATGGGAGAGAGAGATGCGACAACAGAGAGCTAACTCCTCTCATTTTTTTTATTATTCAATTTCACACATAGACTGAGTAACCAAAACAACTAGGTCTAAGTGGCCAAACCATATTGATCTACTAATTATAGTTAAGCCACATACCCAACTTATTCAATGACGCATACATGCTAGGGATAGCTAGACACATAGCTGTCATGTTGAGTCAATAGCTTGAGCTTGAAGTCTCAATACTCCCCCTCAAGCTCAAGTAAGGTATTGTACTCCAAGTAGCTGTCTGAAGTAACTAAACTTATCTTTACCTAATGACTTGGTAAAGATATCTACTACTTGCTCATTTGTCTTCACATGCAAGAGATCCACTTTTCGTGCAAGTACCATCTCACGAATGAAATGATAGTGTATTTCTATATGCTTCATTAGGCATGGTAAACATGATTTGTTGCCAAAAGTACACTACTCAAATTATCACACTATAGTATCACTAGAGCCTCTACCTGCATATCCAAATCAGTCGTCAACTTCACCAACCATGCAATATCACATGCCTCTAAACCAGTACCTCTGTACTCTGCCTCAGTACTAGATATAGTGTAATAGTCGGTTGCTTCATACTACTCTAGCTAATCATCCCACTGCCAAGGCTAAATGCATAGCCACTAGTAGACTAGTGATCATAAGGACATCCTGTCCAATCTGATCAGTATATCCAATGAGTTTTAGGTCCTTATCTTTCTCATAAAACAGCCCATAATCTATCATTGCCTTGTCATATCGCATGATCCTTCTTACTACATCCAAATGTGGTTTCTTGGGCTTTTGCATAAACTGACTAATAAGCCCAACTGCATAGCTCAAATCAAGCCTAGTGATAGTCAAGTATATCAAACTTCCAACCATCTGCTGCTAGTATATAGTAACATCTACAATCTCAACTCCAATGTCTACATCCCATTTTGTATTCAAATCCAATGGTTTATCAAGTGGTTTATACTTTGTCATGCCACACTTTTTAGCATTTCCAATCTGTATTGTCTATGCATCAACCACAGTCCATTGGTTGAATTAACCACCTCAATGCCCAAAAAATATTTTAGCTCACCTAAATCTTTCATATCAAACTTTGATTTCAGCATAGACATCACAACATGTATTCTAATATCATCATCACCTGTAATAATGAGATCATTCACATAGATGACTAGCACAACCAAACATGTACTTTTCTTTTTAGTAAACAAACTGTGATCAATCCTGCCAACTGTAAAACCAAGACTCTGCCAAGTAATTGCTAATGTGTGCATGTCAAGCTCTTTGAGCCTGTTTCAGCCCATAGAGAGCTTTCTTTAACTTGTAGACATAGTTCAGAAACTGCAGTTGTACATACCCCTCAAGCTGATCCATCAATATATCTTCTTCTAGGTCACCATTCAAGAATGCATTCTTTACATCCATCTACTATAATTTCCAGCCCTTTTCTATAGCCAATGCAATCATAGTTCTCATGGTTACCATATTGGCAACAGGGCTAAAAGTTTCTTCATAATCTAAACCATATTGCTGAGCATACCCTTTGGTGGCCAACCTGGCCTTGTATCTCTCTACGATGCCATCAGACTTGCATTTTACTTTATACACCCATTTACAGCCTATAGTCTTCTTGACTTCATTATCAACATCAGCTCCGCCAACTAGAGTTAGCTAATCTACAATGGTCTTAATTTTGGTCACATAGTCCTGTATGCATCGAACTTTCCTATCCATCTTGTTAAACTTCTGGTTTAGCTAGATTTTGCAAGCACTAGTGGTCGTGCCATAATACCACATCAAAATATTCCAAACATCCTCTAGTGACTTCCATTTCATTATCTTCATGAGCATACACAAGGACAACCAATGCAACACCCTTGGGGCTCTTTCTATCCATGCTCAATGTGCCCATCTTTGTTTAGCAATAGGATTTTTGTCAGGAAGCTCGGGTTCAACTTCAACATCTATGACTAAATCCCAATAGCCCTTTCGAATTAGGAAGTTCTCCATCTGAAACTGCCAAATAGCATAGTTATTGTTATTGAATTTGTCACCCGCTATTTGAGTGATATTATTTATCCTATCTCCATTTGCCATGTTTGTAGCTCTATGTATTTACTTGCAGTATTTAAGCTATCAATGCCTGACTCCCTGCAGACCAAGATGTCTTTTCACTAATTGAATAATGCTCAAGCAACACATGTACATTTGTAGGTACTCAATATCCAATTCAGTCCTGGCTCATTCTAGACATGTAATAGACACCAGTTCTTCAGTTAGAATCCCAAAAACTTCAGTCAAGCAGCATAAGTATGTCACTTCTCAAATAGGACAGTTTTAGTCCTAGAGTAAATGATAGTAAAAATTCTGCAAACAGCCAAGGTTTTTTAACTCAATAACATGCCAAGACATCTCTAAACATTCGCCATAACATCCACAAGTAGTAGCATATCATGTAGATATCATTGACTGCATGAACCTTATGCATATGTGAAGAAGAACCTTCCAATAACCACTGATAGACAAGTAGTCTAAAACAACCAATAGCAAAACCTCTGCTACAACCAAGGTATTCTCTTCTCATACTAGCCTCAAGGCATATTAGACATGTGTCATAACTTCTAAAGTTGATACATGGACATATGAGCATCAATACTTATACATACATCGAGTAGTAGTGACAAAGGAGTTCCTCACAAGCTATAACTAGCCAACAAACTTGTTAAACCAACTATAAATAAGTTCAAAACTAAGCAATCAATGCTCATAACCATTCATAAACCATACACTAATCATGTGGCATCATCCAAACATTAATGTCCAACAACTCAAGCTTTGTTGAATGAGCTCCAAACATTACATACAAGTTTCCTCAACTTTATGACAACACTTAGTCTATTACATAAGGCTTTAGATCACTTCACGATTGCTCCACCACATGACAAGCATACTAAGTGACAATTCTCAAGAAGATCTTTCAATTTTTGTGTTATGCCAGACTACTTTCATTTTCTTAATTATTCAATTTCACACACATACTAAGTAACCAAAACAACTAGGTCTAACTGACCAAACCATATTAATCTACAAACTATAGGTAAGTCACGTACCTGACTTATTCAATGACACACACATGCTAGGGACTGCTAGACGCATAGCTATCATGTCAGGTCAGTAGCTTGAGCTTGAAGTCTCAACACCAAATACATACAAGGACCTATCTTAAATAATACAAGTCATCCAAGGCCAAAAATATCAAAAGCTAATGTTTTTAACAAAAAGTGCCATTTTTAGATATTCTAAGAGGATTTTTGCAATTTTGCACACATTGCTTGTAAACAGGGGTTATTCCAATCATTTTGAGTACTTGGATGACCATATTCAGAGTTTTCTCTTGAAACAAGTTGTAGCCAGAGACTTAGGGCCTACACAAAAATGAAAATTGGGAAAAGCAAAAAAGAAGGCATAAGCCTATGCTTGTATGAAAAGCAAGGAAATGAACTTCTATATAAGATGCACATTTTGATGTATGAAGACCTAGGCAAAAAAATACAAAGCTTGAATCAAAGAGTTGATTATGATACGAGTTTCTAGTAGGTTTGACTTGCCTTTTGCCCACAAAGGCAACTTTCAATTGTAAATCAGATTATTGATGTACTTTGTTCTTCTACTTTGTATACTATTTTTATATAATATAAACAATTTATTGACATCATTCCAATCACATATTTCCTATCTTGTTGAGTTGATCCCTTTTAAATTGTGGCTAAACACACTACCCCCAGTCGATAACATCATGCTCCCTATTTGATCTAAGGTATTCCATTTTGTAGTTCATGAGTTATATTCTAGTACCCTATTTTCTTATTATGATTTTGGCTATCATTTTAGTTTGGAGGGCTTGATAGTGATTGCCATTTATGATACAAAGAGGAAGACATTGTTGCCCAAATCCTTTTTTGGGAGTGCTTGAATAATGTTATGAAAGAGAATGGTCACCCCATATAAACTTTGCTAGCTTCATGGTGGTATTCAAAGTGGGAGCTGATTGGATTGCAAGATAATGTTTAGTGGCATGCTTAACAATGTAATGGAGAGAAGAGAGAAATCATGCTTGTTTCATTATGAGTAAATTTTGCTGAAGCATCCCAAGAACCTAATCCTCCCTACCATCCTAACAAAGAAGCACCATTGTGCAAGAAATGGTAGCTTTCATAGAAATATAAGAAAGGAAAGAACAATGCATTGTGTATAAGGCAATGGTGGCAATCCCATAAACTGCCAATTCTAAATATTAAAGCTTTGGATCAATGGTTAAAGTGGTGAGAGAGTAGAGTTGATCATAGCTCGGCAAAACCACATGCATGTATGTTTTCATTTTGCTTTCCCAAAATCTATATACCATTTTTTATTAGCTTCTAAAATCTAAATGGCAATCTGAGTACATCTAAGCTCTTAGGACATGCTCAAATGCTAAATACTAATTTTTCAAGAGGACACATGCAAGCTAGTTGGCTTGGAGGATGGGCAAAAAAAAAATTGTACGATGCTTGTGTTACAGAGGTAATAAACTCATACATTCCATGTTCAAAGAGTATAGAAGGCATGAAACAAACTGTCTTTTTCATATGGATCAATAGTAGTGCCCTTTGATTCACAAAGCCATAGGATTTCTTGTGTTTCTCTAATATATAGAGGATTCCCCTTTAGAGAAAGGGCAAGAGACCAAGGGTGAAGATGTTGCCTATATGCATAAAGAGGTTAAAGAGAAGGCAGAGATGTTTCAAGAGGATGTTGAAAACCAAGGTTATGATCCTTCAGTGTTTAAGAGTCAGAACATTACAAAGATAGAAGAAGACAAGATGGAATTGGGTACAAAGATTGAAGAAGGCCCCTTGGATTATATCCCTACATTTCTTACCTACCTTATCAACAAAAAAAGATATGTATTTCTCAATCACATTCAATATCTTTTTTATCTCATAGAAGATTACTGATTAGCCATCCTAGTAGCATGGGGTCAAACTAATAAGGATTTCATAAGTTATGAACCCCACTAGCAACTCTAGATGTTGAGAGAGAGAATTTTCAAGATAGCTCCATGGCCCTACACACATGTATTAATGAGATTGTGGAATTGAGTGCATGGCATTGAGGGCCTGGAATATGAAGACACACTTAAGCAACCATCATAGGATAAATCAAATAACTCAATAAATCTCGATGAGAACCTTCTTGAAGATGTGAAAACCCAAAGGTATTAAAGATATTTCCAAGATCTTCCTAGGCTTAAAAGTAGGAATTAAAGTTAAGTGACTTTGAGCTTTTTCATTATTTGATAAGGAAACCGTTTTTGTTTCTTATGCAAATTGAAATTTAAGATCATGATAACTTTCTTAGAAGAGCCAAGGACTCTAGGCCACTAAAGCTTGGAAATAGTCAAGGACTTAGCCACTATATTGGAAGTTTAAATAATCAAAATGTTACAATTTATCATAACAAATTCTCAAGCTCTCCAAGTTTACCAATGATGGCTTTAAAAGCTATTTGCAAAGTCATTGGATCTGAAGTTTTCAATAGAGAAGTTGAGAAGATAATTTTGGTAGAGAAGAAAGAAGCCATAAGGGTTTTTGGCTACATGCTTGGTTACAATGGGTCTAGAGCTGGATACTTTGGAGTCCTTAGCTCCTATATTTACTCTCTCATGTGGGAAATGAAAAATATTTGAAGCTTCTCCCCGACTATAGAAAGTAAGAGTTTTTGAAATATAGAGGTCTTATTGAGTGGGATGAATCCAAAGATTCCTCCACAAACAGAGATAGCTGAAAGATCCTAAAGAATCAAGAGTTTGTTGAAATGTATCTTTTGCCTTCTCTTTCTTTAGTTTGTAACCACTCACAAAACCTATGCTTTGCACAAGAGTTTCGATATCCCTCTTTCCTTTTCTATGTAACCATTTATATTGTTTTTTTCCAAAGGTAATAGCATGATGTGGTTTTATCTTTAAGCTTGAATTTATACCAAATTTGTATGCAAAACCATTGAGAGACCTATAATAATAAACGGTTTGCTTTGACTCTTCCTCCTCCATGTCTTGTATGCCTAAAGTATTTTGTTCTTTCTTGATAATCTAATTTTTCCATGCCTTGGGTTGTTGACCAGATAGATAGGCTTTCATACTGTTTAATAAAATATGCTACATAATTAAAAAATAAAGAGAGTTAATGGAAAATCTTATATGAGTTAGACAATGAAAAAACATATCAATTACTTACCATACAAACATGAGAACTTCTTATCATATAGTGAGTGAAGTGTTGATTATCTTAAGCTTTTGTCATTGCCTTTTTGAAAAGGTTCAATTGGTCTCTGAAGTCTTTGAGACAAGGACTTCTTAGCATATAGTGAGTGAAGTGTTGATTACCTCAAGCTTCTGTCATTGCCTTTTTGAAAAGATTCAATTGGTCTTTGAAGTCTTTGAGATCATCATCTTTCTAATCAATTTTATCACAATAAAATAATATTTTATCTAGTGTTTCCCAAACTCTGGCTTTTCTACTTCGAGCCAATCTATTCTTAGCATGATCCTTAACTACATTATGTAGGGATTTCCATTAATTATAATTCATGGTTGAATCCCCATTTTTAGAGTTAATCTTACCAAGCTTTCCATGAAAGCCTAGGAACCTGTTGGGGGTAAAGGCGCCTCTGTCTAGCCACCCGTGTATTACTACACTGACAGTCACCACCACTGCACATTGCAGGTGGCGAGCGCCCATCACCGTCACTTTATTCTTTATTATTTTAGTGACAGTTTGAACAAAGGAAGGCCTGGTCACACATTGTGACTGTTGGAGTTCCCATTTCTTGTCTCTCTCTTTCTTGCTCTTGCTCTCCTGCCATAGCTCTCGAGTGCAACCTTCGATCCTTCTCACCTTTCAATTGGTATCAGAGCACGGCTTCCAACTCTTGAGCTTGGCTCATGGCATTCTCAGCTTCCCATTGACTCCCCACTCACATTGTGTCTCCTTCCCGGCAACCATAGCTCATTCTCTTGAGCTCCCGTCACTCCCCATCTTCCCGAGCTTCTTCCCAGCCTATTAAGCTCATTCTCTTGAGCTCCCATCACTCCCTAGCTTCCCTAGCTTCCCGAGCTTCTTCCCGGCCTATTGAGGCACTATCAAGGCATTGACATTGAAGTATTGCTTCATTATTTCAAAGTTTTACTTCAGTCCACATGTCTAGGTAAACAAGGTTTTCACAGGTTGTGGGCAGCCATAGCTCACACCTCTTGGAGCTTCCTTCACCTGGATCTTGCTTCCAGCCTATCATGGCCCTTGCTGAGGCTTGGTGTAGGCCTTCTTTGGCCCCCATTTGTGCCCCCTTTGGGTGCCATTGTTGACACATGGGACAGCAGACCCCCCAGCCAGCTCACGTTTTTTTTGCGCCTATTTCAAAATCTGGCCCAAAAATCACTCTTTTTGTCATATCTCGAGCATTCGGAACCCAGTTCAGGCAAGATAAGAGTCTAAGTTGGGGTTTTGGCACGCTTCAAATGCGATGGTGATGTTGGATTTGCCAAATTTTGATGATAAAATATTCTGCAACAGATTTCAAATCTGAGACAGCATGTATTTATATGCCTATGGCTTATGTGATGCTTCTACTGATATCTATTGATACCGGATCACTTGTGGATGTTATGCCTCTTATGTGAGACACATTTAGAGCTGATTTAGCTCAGCCATTGACTGTTTTGAACAATCCTAGATCTGTCCAAAATAGACCAGCCACCTGTTACTTCAATTTTATGCTTACAGGTCTTGGCATTTGATGCCCGATTATGTCCGATTGGTGCCTATACATACGGGAATGTATGCCTATGGTTTGCCTATGGATTTGAGCTTGGATTGAGCACTGATTTGCTCATTTTACAGAGGTTATATGCTGTTGGAAACTTCAAGGCTGAAGCTATTTATACTACAGTTGGGTTATGCCTATTGGTCATGGGGTGCTCCTGGCTACTCGGTACGATGTCATGTTGTATTTGGAATATGCCACATGTCTTGTTTATGCTCCGAATGCTTTTGATCTGAGATTAGAGCTTGATTTGGGTTTGACTCTCACTTCTTTGCAGCTGGCATTTCATCTATGACATGGTTTATGCCTAACTACCCAGTACGGGTTATGATGTCTTGGTGAATGCTTTATGCTTTGGCTATGGATGGCAATTGTTTGAGCTCATCTCGACATTCATTTGAGTATTCCCTTGAGCAGTTGGACATTGACTTGGATTTTTTCATTATGACTTGGCTTTTTCCATTACGACCTTGGATGCTATTGAGGCATTGTCTTGGTTACCTGTCTTTGGTACTTTGACTTGGTTTGCTTGAGCTATTGAGCTCGTTTATCTGCCTTTTGAGCCAATGAGAGTATCTTGTATGCTTGACCGACATTGAGTAGGAGGTTTATGCTATTTAAGCATTTTGCAAATACTTGAGACTTTGGGATCTCTTACACTTACATGTTGCATGGTTCATGCACTGATATATTGGAATTGCTTTTGACCTGGTCTTGGGCTTTGCACTCTTGTGAGCATACACCTACTGGTGTCAGGTCTTGCCAGTGTTATGTATACTTTGCCCTATTGTCCAGGGGGTACGTGTACTCACTGATGGATGCTTTGGGGACATGTTTGGGTGTTTGCTCAGGGTTTTGATGACTATTTAGTGTTGATTTATGCCCGTTTATATAACTCTGGACTGACATGGATTTTTCATACTGAAATATTCTGAAACGATGTACTTTCACTAGTACTTGGTGGGCAGCAGCTTTGGTTACACTTTTCTCTCGATTTTGGTGATTTTTTGGTCATTTTCTGCAGTAAACATCAAGCAGTTTTGAACTGTCTACAGTCTTCCAACCTGCATTATGGCAAGTTTGTCCACTAATCATGCTATTTTCAACATTACTAAGCTTGATGGTAAAAATTACTCTTATTGGAAGAGCCAGATTTGGCAAGTATTGGTGCAGAAATCGCAGATCAAACCATTGAGGTTCAGCGGCGGGCAGCCGCCTATAACTATGCCAGATGAGGAATGGTTTGAGCTTTATGAGTTATGAAAGTCCACTATTGTATTATCTCTCACAGAACAGGTTCATTACAATGTATTTGAGGAAGAACAGAGTGCATGGCAATTGTGGGATAAAATCAAGAATCTCTATGACAAGAAAACTCCAGCGAGTCAGATGTATTGGCTGAAGCAGCTTATGGATCTGTGCATGAAGGAGAATGTGACTATGTCTGCTCACTTGGGCCAGTTCCATGCTATACTCAAGAACTTGACTTCGCAGGACATCACTTTTGCAAAGGATGCCACTCCTCTTTTCTTGCTTGGTACTCTTAATGAGTCATGGGATGTATTTCGCACTACATTATGTGCCCCTACTGCTACCTTGAAATTATCTGATGTTGAGAGTGCTCTTCTGCAGGAAGAGGTTAATCGTAAGAATTTGGATGCCTCTCGTGTGTCGCATGCTATGACAGTTAGAGGCAGGAATGATGAGTATGGAAAGCATGGCAGTGGCAGTGGCCGTGGACGGGATTCTCAAAAACCTCAGTCCAAGTCTCGTGGGAAGTCACGTAGCAAATCCTGTGGCAGGAATGTTACTTGTCACCATTGTGGGAAAAAGGGCCATATTAGGCCACAATGTCATGAACTACGCAATGAAAGGCACAAAGATTGATGCCATGAGGCATATTTCACGGTGGATTCCGTGCCACGGTGGATTCCGTGAGGTTTTATGGTGGATTTCGTAAACTTTGTTGACCGGGGCTCATACACAAACTGGATTTTTTGTGCGAGAAGTTGATGGGGACGCCTATCCTTTTCGGGCATTTCATTAATTTAGTGTGTACATGGGTGATTCCATAGCAAGTGATTCCGCAAAATACATATTAAATTAATAAACGTTTATGAGTTTAGAGTGCGCACTCGTGATAAATTAAGGTTAGGATTGATTTCTAACCAGTTGATTTATTTATGTAGCTAAAGACTGCTAGGTATTCACTTTTGTCGATTTAATTGTATTATTTTACTAACGATTGTGAATGCTTCAGTTGATGTGTAGAGATAGCAGCAGTGGCGGAGGAAAGCATTGGAGGATAGCGTGTATTCGAGTTATCACTTATATTTTGATGGGCGCATACCTTAGGCATGGCGCCTATATTTTGTCGCGCCTATTTATTAAGGCGTTGGATATTTATTTATTATTTCGTATGCGCATGGGTGCACAATTATGATATTTGTATTTGGACATTGTATTGGGTAAGCATGACTCTTTGGGCGCCCGCCTGTTAGCTTTATTTCTATTTTGTGCTAAAGCAAACTCAAAAGCCAAAAGCGTGCTATTTTGTAATTTGGGCTACTATTTGAGCTTGAAGATGATTAATACATAAAATACATGCTTTGTGGAGCGCTCACACAAGGCATGGGGGGAGATTGCACCCAATTGGTCTCTTGTTCATGTCGTGCATGCTTTCTACCTTGATTTTTCTGCAAAAAGTAGAGTTCTTTTGTTCTTGGGGACCTTCCGGCGTTCACTACGTGAGCATACAGCATCCGATCTGTGCACCAGTGGTATCAGAGCAAAGCTGAGATCGAGAGCTTCCAATGGCTACCCATCTTATGCGAAGGCGGAGCTCCTGGAACGATCGAGCTCTACAATCAGTCTCATCGCAAATGGTCAATACGGGTGGATTCCTGGCAGTCAAGAACCTCTGTTTACAGTCTTTGATCGCGAAGGACCGGCCTGTAACGGCGGAGGACCATGTCAACATCTCCTACACCAAGTCGGTTTCCTACAGGTCATCATATAATATTCATAACTTTCAAAAGCTTAAAAGCTTAAGTTAAAAGCTTAATAAAAGCTTAAGTTAAAAGCTTAATAAGCTTATTTAAAAGCTTAAAGCCCCAAATCTCGTCATCTGATAACGCGGCATGTTCTCAACGGATTCAGCGGCGTAAAAAACGCCCCTCCCCCTAAAATTCGCCGTTTTCATTCAACTTAGCTATAAGCTAAGTTACCTAAGTCTCAAATCACACAAAGCTCCAAAGTCTATCAAGTTTCATAAGTTTTGTTACTCTGTAAGTCCAACAAGTCACCAGAAGTCAGAACTGACTTGTGCCAAAAACTCCCATAAGGACTGTTCCTGCGCAGAAGCATCGAACTGCAAA
Source organism: Lygodium microphyllum (assembly GCF_053477565.2). Classification (NCBI taxonomy): domain Eukaryota; kingdom Viridiplantae; phylum Streptophyta; class Polypodiopsida; order Schizaeales; family Lygodiaceae; genus Lygodium; species Lygodium microphyllum. The sequence continues at coordinate 47,681,429 of NC_141141.1, read as the reverse complement.
GTTGTTCCCTGGAAGACTCTGTTCGCATACACAGACTTGCTGAACCAGTTTCAACACACGCAGAAGGTCAAACGCAGATTTTACAAAGATTTCAAACCCTGCAATTGCCAAAGTCGAAGACTGTGGAAGCCAAACAAAAATCTATAAGCCTTGTACACCCGATTTTGAGCTACGCTCATCCCGGTAATTGGATTTTGAGAGTGTGAGGTCTTTTGAATTTTTACAAGATGACGAAACAAAATATGGATGATTTAATGGCTGAAGGTGATCTTCCTGGACCTATAGTGGAACAAAAGTTGGATTTAATTATGATGCAGTTGGACGAAGAATGAAGAGCCTGGCAAGCATTGCAAGTTAAATTGGCCAATTTACAAAGATCGACTACCGACAAAGATGGACCACAATCTGAAGATCTTATCCGACGAACCATCAATGCGACTCTCAAAGCTCAATCCATCTGCAAAGAAACAAAGATAAGTAAAAGAAATTTCAAATTCCGTACTTTCAATGGCACTCGAGATGAAAAGACTGTTCTTGCATTCATCAGTCAGTTTGATGATTACTTTCATGAGAAAACATACGCTGAAAAAGATAAAATCAAGTGTGTCACTAATCATTTAGTGGATAGAGCATCTCTTTGGTGGACCGTGGTTCATAAGAGCATAGATTGTCCCACTACCTGGGAGAATTTCAAGAAGTTTATGAGGAATTTCCTTCCTCCACAATTCCATGAAAAAGCCATAAAGCAATGGGACCTTCTTCAGCAAAGAGATCGTGAGCCTATTTCCCAATACACCGAACGCTTTTGGAATGCCTTACTCCAACTAGGCATGCTTGAAGACGTACCTGAAGTGACTCATAAGCACAAGTATATGTCTGGATTACTTGGGCATTACTACGTTGAAGTCAATATGTTCAAGCCTACAACTCTTGAAGATGCAATTTCTTTAGCTCATGATACTGAAGACAAGATTCGAGGAAGAGACAAGCGTCCACAACAATTTCAAGCAAATGGTAACTATGGTTCTAAGCAATTCAATTCAAATTTTAGAAGATTCAATCAAAGTCGATTTCCTTCATCATCTTTCCGTAAGTCTTGGACAAAACCACCTGCTTTGCCATCAAATACCAATCAAAACCCTAAGCCATTCTCACAACCAAATCCTAGTATTCCTAGACTTCTTGCCATTGCAAACAATGTATCTAAAGCCAAATCTCTAGTTTGTTACAAATGCCATCAACCTAGATATCTAGTAGCCAATTGCCAATCGAAGAAGCCACATGTCCATATCAACTATCTTGGAGCAATGGAAGATGAAGAACATGAGGAAATGCCTGACTTTACGGAAGATGAGGACGACATTACTACTCCTTCGGATACTTTACCAGGTATGCCAACTCCACATTCTTTGTTGATAATGAAATGTTTAGTGCATGGAAAAGAAAAGATTATTTTGCATGATGATGGTAGTACACATGATTTTATTTCTACAAAGTTAGTGAAAGAATTGAAATTACAAACTATTCCTACGCATTATCGCATTAAAGCAGCATTCTTAGGCACAAGGTATAATGGAACACAAGAGGTGCATGATCTAGAAATTCAAATTGGTGAATACATTGAAAGAAGAAATTTTCTAGTCATACCATTACAGTCTAGTGATTTTATCTTAGGTATTCCTTGGCGTCATCAGCATAATCCTGACATATATTATTCCACGCATTCAATTAACATTCATTTTCAAGGAAAAAACATTACATTGTATGGTATGCACGCATCTAATGCTTTTCCATTGCTTACTCATACTCAAGCTAAACGTGCATTACGCAAAAGTAGTAAATCTTATCTAATTTGAGTGAATGAATTGCAAGCTAAAGAAAAACATATGCACCCTAGGCATAAAGAATTCATTGCACAATTTAAAGATTGTTTTGCTGAAGATCTACCACCTGGACTACCTCCTTCACATCCCGAAGACCACAAAATAGATTTAATTCCTGGTACACAACCACCTTGTAAAGCACCATATAGGCATAACCAGATAGAGCAAAAAGAAATTCAAAATCAAGTTGAGGAATTATTAGACAGAGGATTGATTAGACCTAGTAGTTCTCCATTTAGCGCACATGTTTTGTTGGTAAAGAAGAATAATAATACTTATCGTATGTGGATTGATTATCGTGCCCTAAATAAGATTACTGTAAAGAATAGATATCCAATTCCTAGGGTAGATGATCTTATGGATAAACTACAAGGTTCTGCCATATTTAGTAAAATAGATCTTAAAGCTGGTTATCATTAGGTGAGATTAGATAAATCTAACATATTTAAGATTGCATTTAGAACACAATTTGGCCATTATGAATTTCTAGTGATGCCTTTTGGATTGACTAACGCACCTGCTACATTTAGTAGAATGATGAATTGCATATTTTTGAAATATCAACATTGTGTTATAGTATTCTTTGATGATATCTTGGTATTCAGTAAAAATGAGAAAGAACATTATGAACATCTATCTTTGGTTTTCAAGTTGTTAAAAGATAATCAATTGTGTGCTAATCCGGAAAAGAGTGAGTTCTTTCAAATAGAAATTGAATATCTAGGTCATATTGTGTCATCAGAAGCTATTAAGGTTGACCCTAAGAAGATAGAAGCAATATTGAATTGGCCTATACCCAAAGATGTGCATGAGCTACATTCTTTTCTAGGTCTTGCTAGTTTTTATAGGAAATTCGTGCAAAATTTTTCATTACTTTCTTTGCCTTTGACTAAACTTTTAAAGAAAGGTATTGTTTATCATTGGTCTGATAATCAACAGAAATCTTTTGATTTATTGAAACATGCATTAACTCATACTCCTGTATTACAACTACCTGATTTTAATAGACCATTCTTTTTAGTAGTTACTGATGCTAGCGGATCTGGAATAGGAGCCGTACTTATGCAAGATAATCATCCTATAGCCTATTCTAGCTATAAATTGAAACCCTCTGAACTTAAATATTCCACATATGATAAAGAATTGTTAGCTGTTGTACAAGCTTTAAGACAATGGAAACATTACTTCATGGGTTCTGAGTTTATGATTAAGACTGATCAACAAAGTATTAGACATCTTTAGTCAACCTCAAATATCTGACCGACATATCAAATGGGCAGCTTTTATACAGAGTTTTCATTCCCTTATCCAATATCAACCAGGTAAAGAAAATGTAGTAGCCGATGCATTAAGTAGAAGACCACCATTCATAATATCTATGTTATATCATTTGATTCTCTAACTCCTATGAAATATACTTATCATCAGAACATTACTTTTCATGCTGATTGGAATAAGTTAGTTGGAAATAACTGGATTCCTATTGATTCACTATCTTACAATGATGGATTCATGTTTTATGAAAAGAGATTATGTGTTACAGTTTCATTTAGATCTTTTTTTTTTAATGAGATTCATTGTCCTCCATATCAAGGTCATAGAGGTATCATATCTACTTTACGTATATTGACTGAAGATTTTTATTGGCCACATATGGACACAGATGTATCTAACTTTGTTTCTGAATGTTTGGTTTATCAAAGAGTTAAGAGATATCATGGTAAACAGTATGAATTACTTATGCCTTTGTCTATTCCATCAAGACTATGGGAACAGATTTCTATGGATTTTATTACTGGTTTACCTAATACTAAAGCTAACCATGATATGATTTGGACTGTAGTAGACAGATTTAGTAAACAAGCATATTTCATTCCATGCAAGAAAACTTTAACAGCATCTCAGGCAGCACAATTGTTTTTGAAAACTGTTTTCACCAATCATGGATTACCAAAAGTTATTTTTTCTTACCGTGATTCTAGATTTTGTAATAATTTTTGGATTACTTTGTTTGCTAACCTAGGAACAAATATTGATTTTTCATCTGCATTTCATCCTGAAACTAATGGAAAAACAGAAGCTACTAACAGTACTATTTTAGATCTTTTACGTGCTTACACTATTTCTAAACCACAGACATGGGACACACATTTGCATTTACTGCAGTTTGCATATAACAATACACCACACACAGCTACAAAGAAAGCACCCTTTGAAGTGATTTATGGTTATAGATTGTCTACACCTGTTGCATCTTTATCAAATAGAATTCAGAGTGCTGATGATATTGCTAACAAGCACGCTACTATTTTTGATGAGGTTAAAGACATGATTGCCAAAGCCCAGCAATCATATACAAAACAAGCCAATAAGAAAAGACAGGCCATGAATTTCAAAGTTGATGACTATGTTTGGTTGAGAATAGAAAAACGTAGATTACAAAGTGTAGATAAACACCCAATTGTGAAATTAGCACCTAGATTCTATGGAACATTTAAGATCATTCACAGAATCAATGACAATGCATTCAAGTTAGAACTACCACCTCACTGGAAAATTCACAACACATTTCACATTAGTTTATTACGACCCTTTAGAGGCCAATTACCTGTACACCCTATTTATGAAAACCCACCTTTGCTAGATGAAGAGACTGAAATCCTTGAGCCTAAAGCTATCATAGATACTTACTTTATGACTACTAGAACTGGCCATAGATATTCTAGATATTTGGTCAAATTTAAAAACCATCATGTTGAAGAAGCCCAATGGATGCACGCTAGAGACTTAAATGCTTTCCCCACTCTGTTAGCTCCACATTGAGCTAATAGCAATTGAGGACAATTGCTATCCCACCCCGGGGGTATGATGCCAGGAGGCATATTTCACGGTGGATTCCGTGCCACGGTGGATTCCGTGCCATGGTGGATTCCGTGAGGTTTTACGGTGGATTCCGTAAACTTTGTTGACCGGGGCTCATACACAAACTGGATTCTTTGTGCAAGAAGTTGATGGGGACGCTATCCTTTTTGGGCGTTTCATTAATTTAGTGTGTACATGGGTGATTCCATAGCGGGTGATTCCGCAAAATACATATTAAATTAATAAACGCTTATGAGTTTAGAGTGCGTACTCGTGATAAATTAAGGTTAGGATTGATTTCTAACCAGTTGATTTATTTATGTAGCTAAAGACTGCTAGGTATTCACTTTTGTCGATTTAATTGTATTATTTTACTAACAATTGTGAATGCTTCAGTTGATGTGTAGAGATAGCAGCAGTGGCGGAGGAAAGCATTGGAGGATAGCGTGTATTCGAATTATCACTTATATTTTGATGGGCACATACCTTAGGCATGGCGCCTATATTTTGTCGCGCCTATTTATTAAGGCGTTGGATATTTATTTATTATTTCGTATACGCATGGGCGCACAATTATGATATTTGTATTTGGACATTGTATTGGGTAAGCATGACTCTTTGGGCGCCCGCCCATTAGCTTTATTTCTATTTTGTGCTAAAGCAAACTCAAAAGCCAAAAGCGTGCTATTTTGTAATTTGGGCTATTATTTGAGCTTGAAGATGATTAATACATAAAATACATGCTTTGTGGAGCGCTCACACAAGGCATGGGGGGAGATTGCACCCAATTGGTCTCTTGTTCATATCGTGCATGCTTTCTACCTTGAGTTTTGTGCAAAAAGTAGAGTTCTTTTGTTCTTAGGGACCTTCCGGCATTCACTACGCGAGCATACAGCATCCAATCTGTGCACCAAAGATAAGGGGAAAGACAAAGTGCGGGATAAGTCTTCTGACCGCATCATAGTGCCTGAAAAGTCCAATGTTAAAATTGAAGAGATCAATGTTATGTAGCTTGAGGATGTTGATGATGATGATTATATCCTTGCAGCTTCTTCTAGTGTTTCGCAGATGACAGAGATACACTCTATGTATGCACAGTGTTGGCTCTTGGACTCAGGTGTGTCCTTTCATGTGACACCTCGCCGAGAGTGGTTTCATTCATATCGTACTGTTTCGGGTTCTGTCCGCTTGGGTGATGATAGCTCTCTTGATATTGTGGGCATTGGTGATGTTAGGCTACAGTTTCCTTCTGGCATCAGTTTTGTTATGCAGGATATACGTCATGTACCTGCTTTGACACGCAGTCTCATGTCAGCTAGACAGCTTGATGATGCAGGTTATCATGTATCTTTTGGAGACTCTGCATGGAAGATCACTCGTGGCACACTTGTGATTGCCAAAGGTGCCAAGGCTGGCAGCCTCTATCCCTTGATTGTATCTGCTTCTTCCCTTGATCATGTTTTTCCTGTGGGTTCTATCCCACATGTATCTCTTTGGCATGCCCGTTTGGGCCATATATCTTTGAAGGGAATGAAAATGCTTTTTGGTTTGCAGTACTTACCGCCCCTTGATTATGCATGTTTTGATTCATGTGAGCATTGTCTTTATGGCTGGCAGACTAGGTCTACGCATAAGAAGTCTGGTAGGCCACGCATGAGTGAGCCCTTGGCATTAGTACATTCGGACATCTGTGGGCCCATGCCTTGTCAGTCTATGGGTGGTGCAAAGTATTTTGTTACGTTCATAGATGATTTTTCATGAAAAGTTTGGGCTTATCCCATTAAGCTGAAATCTGATGTCTTGGCTGTGTTTCAGAGATCGCTTGCATTGGTTGAGAACTAGTCTGGGTATAGGCTAAAATGCCTAAGAACAGATAATGGGGGTGAGTATGTCTCACATGCTTTTGAGCAGTTATGTGATGAGAGAGGTATTAAGCGTCTTGAATAGAACCATCCAGGATGGTGTATATAGTATGCTTAGCCATGCATGCCTACCACAGAGCTTTTGGGCTAAGGCAGTTAGTACAGCTGTGCATGTCATAAACAGATCACCTTCTAGTGGCTTGGATTTCCAAGTTGCAAAGGATGTATAGACTGGAAAACCTTGTACCCCTAGACACCCCAACCTTGGTATTGATGCTATCCCTACACTGCGTTCGGATTCTATGAGTGCTATTCAGTTAGCCAAGAATCTAGTCTTCCATGTGAAGACGAAACACATTGAGGTGAGGTATTACTTCATGCGTGGGGTCATTGAGGACAAGTCTGTTGATCTTTTCAAGATCTTGACTGACCAAAATCCTGCAGATCTACTCATGAAAAGCCTCTCTACGGAGCGCTTTGCCTTCCTCAGGAGGTTGGTGGGCGTGGGATGAGATGACGTCTTTCCTCATCCTGTTGTACATGTGGACATGTTGTACTGTCTTTTTTCTTTTCCTTTTCACTCCTCACTAGGGCAGATTCACCTTTAAGTGGGAGGTTGTTGAGGGTAAAGGCGCCTTCGCCTAGCTGCCCGTGTATTACTACACTGACAGTCACTGCTACTGCACACTGCAGGTGGCGGGCGCCCGTCACCGTCACTTTATTCTTTATTCTTTTAGTGACAGTTTGAATAAAGTAAGTCCTAGTCACACATTGTGACTGTTGGAGTTCCCATTTCTTGTCTCTCTCTTTCTTTCTCTTGCTCTCCCGCCATAGCTCTTGAGTGCAAGCTTCGATCCTTCTCACCTTTCAGAACCTTCTAGCCTTCACCCCACCAATAGATAGCTTTTTGAGGATACAATTTCCATCCTTGGACTTTTGGAGATCTAGTTCAATATCAACATTATCTCCATAAAAACCAATTGCAAATAAAACTTGCTCAATCTTTGTTATAGTTTCTTGTCTAGTTGATAAGGGTTTTAGCTTCCAAGTAAACCCTATATAAAGATGAACAAGCTTTTCAATTTTTATGTAGAGTGCATGGTGTATATATATGAGCATTGGCCAAAGGAATATCTAAAATTGGCTTGAATTGTGGATCTTTGATATGCCTAGAAGGGACTCTATTCCAATTGCTTGAGCTCAGCTGTGTAGATGGGGACATGCAATATAGGTAGGGACATATAAAGTTTGCTCCTTTAGACACATTGTACATGCATTTGAGTGTCTTTAAGTCACTAGCTATATGCCGTCCAATCTTGTAGTTTTCAAATATCTCAACAAATAGCTCTTTTCCTACTTGTTGGCTCTTAATCACATCAAGTATTGAAGTTTGATGGAGAACCTAATATAATTTATCAAAATCCTCTGTGTCTACTTAAAAATATTCTAACCACCGAATATTACATTTAGATTGAACATTAAATGACATTGAATAATTTCAATGACTTGGTGAAAGTGCTCTATTCATCAAAGTAAAAGAGACTCTTACTAATTTTGTACAGTTTAAAATCTCACTTTCATCAAGTTTAATCACAGACTTGTCTATTCCTTATGCCTCTTCTAAAGACAAATCATAGAATCTCATCATCAAACATTGTAGGATAGGTAGATCAAGGAAATTTTTGTTAAATTTATTATAAACAATATCTTTCTTCTTGCTCTTGAAGTTGGCCTTGATGTGGAGATGCCCACCCAAAACTTCCATTACCTTGCCATTGTTTCTTTGTCTAATAGTCTTCATCACACATGGCCAAACAATTTCATATTAGACTCTATTTCATATGTGATTTCATTAGCTAGAAAATCTGTGTATATGCATCCCAACTAATACCAATACTATCCAAAGACTTATACACTAGCTCAAAATCCGAAGAATGATGCCTAATAAAAGAATCCAAGCATTGTTTTTTGAACTTCTTCTTCTCAAGAATATCCTTTGTCATTCGTAAGGGCAAGAGATGATAATAAAACAAATATGAATTTAAAGCATCTCTCGGCAAGAGATAATATAATAAAACTAAGATGCCTTTGAAGCATCTCTCTTACTTATATTTGGTTGAATAAGAGACCTAAAAAATATCAACATCATAACTCAAATACTATTAGAAGCAAAGTTATATTCAACATTTATTAAGTAAAAATATATATATTGCTGCTTGGATTTTTTTACTACAATCACCTCCTCCTCGTTTGACATACTAAATATTCTTGAGAGATCTTTGTTAATTTCAAAGGCCTAAACTAGTTTGTTTTCTTTGGTATGTTTCGATGCATTTCTCCAATGAATGATTCTTCTACTAACAATCCTATAGTTTTTGCAAAAAATCATCTCAATGTTTTGTTAATAAGTGAATCTCCAATTTAAGAACGTCCTTCTCTCCAATAAGATTAAGTGCATAGCCCAAAAATCCATCATAACAATCACCAATAAACTACATTACTGAAGAGTTATTATAGAAAAGGTGGAGTAGTATTTTTTGTAGGATATTTGGGGTATAACCTTTCATCCAACCAAAGATCTAGTTGTTTTTTCCCTTCAAATTGAAACACATGTTTCATGGACTTTGAAACAATATTATGTTTTGTTCTTTTTTTTTATTGGTTCATACTCACGTTCTAGCTCAACATGAAAATAATAAAGAACTCTTTTACTAGTGTTACAAGGATCATTGGATATTTTCCATAGCTAAAGATGTGATTTGTAGCTTTGAATAAGAATACTGTGTGAATTCAAAAGGTGAAAGAATGAGTACATAACCAAGAAGGAGAAGAAGAAGGAAAAGAGAAAATGAGGATGGAGGGAGGTAACAAGATGTCAACAAAATTCAAATTGAATATTCACTTTCACTTTATCAAGTCAAGGTAGGATCCGTATTAAAGTAGTCACATCATCATCTTTATGGCAGCCTAATTTCTAGGTTTGATGCAAGCGGCGAGAATACTTAAAATATTTTCTCTCTAGGATCTCTTATAGGGCATTTTCAAGACCTCAAATCTTCCCTAATGTAAGATAATTAAATGAATAGATAGTCTCAATACATCTCAACTAGAAATGTTGGAGATAACCATGCCGACAGGGCTTGCTACATATATACCTTCAACATCATTACCACCTCTGAAGAAGACATGATCAAACATGTGATATAGAGTCTATGATAAAACATCAATGCGCACAAGTTTTGGGTGGTATTGGCCATCCTAGATATCATTGATATCATACGAATATATAGTATAGAATAATCACCTCTTATTTGGATGATTTAGTATTATAATAAGAATATCTTTTCTATTGAAAGGGCTCACTTAACTCATGATAATTTAATATGATAGATTTATATAATTATTAAAAATAGAATTCTCAACTAGACTCATAGGATGGTGTGCAAATCGGATGCCATATATGTGTACGTAGCGAGCGCCAGAAGATCCCCAAGAACAAAGAACTCTACTTTAAGCTCAAAATCCAAGAGAATAGACTTGCACAACATGAAGCAAAAAGACCAATTGGGTACAATCTCCCCCCATGCCTTGTGTGAGCGCTCCACAAAGCATGTATTTAATATTTTATTCATCTCCAAGCTCAAAAATAGCCTAAATTTACAATAAGCATGCTTTTTCTTTTGTGTTTGATTTTTTTCAAATAAAGAATAAAGCACTTAGGTGCCCCAAGAGTCGGGGTTGTGCCCAAATACAATGACCAATAATAAATATTTAAACCATGCGCCCATCGCATACAAAATAATAAATATATGTCAAGTATTTCAATAAATAAGCACATCAAAATAAATATTGGCGTCATGCCTGAGACGCGCGCCCATCAAAAATGATAATTTCTTCTAAATAACTTGAATACACACTATCGCCTAGTGCTTCCCAACACCACCACCGCCTGCTCTACACATCAACTGAAGCATTCACAATTGTTAGAAAATAATAAAATTAAACCGAAAAGAGTGAATACCTAACAATCTTCAGCTACAAAATAAATAAATAGGTTAAAAATCTGTCCTAATCTTGATTTAATACGAGTGCGCACTCTAAACTCACAAATGTCCATTAATTTAAATATGTATTTTGCGAAATCACCCACTATGGAATCACCCACTTGCACATTAAATTAACGTGATGCTCAAAAAGGATAGGCATCCCCATCAGCTTTTCGCACAAGGAATCCACCTTGTGTACGAGCCCCAAAAAATAAATATAATTTTACGGAATCCACCGTGGAATATGCCTCCTGGCATCATACCTCGGGGGGTGGGATAGCAATTATCTTCAATTGCTATTAGCTCAATGTGGAGCAAGCAGTGAGGGGTAAGCACTTAGGTCATGATCGTGCATCCATTGGGCCTCTTCAACGGGATGATTTTTAAATTTCACCAAATATCTAGAATATCTATGGCCAGTTCTAGTGGTCATATAATCAATGTCTAAAATAGTTTTAGGTTCAAGGATTTCAGTTTCTTCTTCTAACAAAGGAGGATTTTCATAGACAGGGTGGGTGGATAGGTAATTGGCCTTTGAAAGGTCGTAACAAACTAATATGAAAAGTATTGTGGATTTTCCAGTGTTGGGGTAGTTCTAATTTAAACACATTGTCATTGATTTTGTGAATGATCTTGAAAGGTCCATAAAATCTAGGAGCTAACTTTACAACAGGATGTTTCTCAACACTTTGTAGTCTTCGCTTTTCAATTCATAACCAGACATAATCATCAACTGTGAAATTCATAGCTTTTCTTTTCTTGTTATCTTGTTTAGCATATGATTGCTGGGCTTTCGCAATCATATCTTTAACTTCATCAAAAATAGTAGCATGCATATTGACAATATCATCATTAGCTTTAACTTTGTTTGACAATGAAGTAATAGGTGTAGGCAATCTATATCCATAAATGATTTCAAAAGGTGTTTTTCGTGTAGCTATATGTGGAGTATTATTGTATGCAAACTGAAGAAAATACAAGTGTGTATCCCATGTTTGTGGTTTTGAAATTGTGTATGCACATAAGAGATCCAAGATTGTACTATTTGTAGCTTCTGTTTGCCCATTTGTTTCAAGATGAAATGCAAATGAGAAATCAATCTTTGTTCCTAAATTAGCAAACAAGGTAGTCTAAAAATTATTGCAGAATCTAGAATCTCGGTCAGAAATAATAACTTTTGGCAAAATTTGATTAGTGAAAACAGTTTTCATGAGCAGCTTGAGATGCAGTTAATGTTTTCTTGCATGGAATGAAATATGCATGTTTGCTCAACCGATCTACAATAGTCCAAATCATATCGTGATTAAGTTGATTGTTAGGTAAACCAGTAATAAAATCCATTGAAATATTCCCATGGTCTTTCAGGAATTAGTAAAGGCATTAACAAACCATACTGCTTACCATGGTGTCGCTTAAGTCTTTGACAAATTAAACACTCAGATACAAAGTTAGAAACATCAGATTCCATCTGTGGCCAGTAGAAATCTTCAACCCATGTACGTAAAGTGGAAAAAATACCTCTATGGCCTTGATATGGGGGACAATAAGTTTCGTGTAACACAAGTGATCTAAATGGAACAGTTACACATAACCTTTTCTCATAAAACATAAATCCATCAGCATAAGACAATGAATCAATTGGAATCCAATTATTGGAAATTAATTTATTCCATCAGCTTGAAAACTAGGGTCTTGATCATAGTATCTTTCATAGGAATAAGGGAATCAAGAGAGATCATAGAAATATTATGAATAGTTGGTCTTCTACTCAAGGCATCGGCAACAACATTTTCTTTTCTGGTTGGATAAGTGGATGAAAACTTTGAATAAAAGCAGCCCATTTAATATGACGGTCAGAGATTTATGGCTGACTAAGGAGGTGTTTGATACTTTGTTGGTCAGTTTTAATCATGAATTCAGATCCCATTAAATAGTGTTTCCATTGACGTAAAGCTTGTACTACAGCTAGCAATTCCTTATCATAGGTAGAATACTTGAGTTCAGAGGGTTTAAGCTTGTAGCTAGAGTAGGCTATGGGATGAGAATCTTGCATAAGGACAGCTCCTATTCCAGATCCACTAGAGTCATTGACTACTAGGAAAAATGGTCTATTAAAGTCATGGAGTTGCAATACAGGAGCATGTGTTAAGGCACGTTTCAGTAAATCAAAAGACTTTTGCTGATTTTCAAACCAATGATACACAATACCCTTCTTTAATAATTTTGTCAAAGGTAATGTAAGCAATGAAAAAATTCTCACAAATTTTATGTAAAAGCTAGCAAGACCTAAGAAAGAACGTAATTCATGCACCAATTCAAAATTGCTTCTATCTTTTTAGGGTCAACTTTAATACCTTCAAATGAAACAATATGTCCTAAATATTCAATGTGGGTTTGGAAATTTTCACTCTTTTCAAGATTAGCGTATAGTTAATTCTCTTTCAATAATTTGAAAACCAAGGATAAATGTTCATAATGCTCATTTTCATTTTTACTAAAAACCAATATGTCATCAAAGAAAATGGTAACACAATGCTGATGCTTCAAAAATATGTGATTCATCATACGACTGAATGTGGTTGGTGCATGAGTTAAACCAAAAGGCATAACAAGGAATTCATAATGTCCAAATTGAGTTCTAAATGCAGTTTTAAAAATATCAGATGTCTCCAGTCGTACTTGATGGTATCTAAATTTAAGATCTATTTTACTGAATATTGTAGCCCCTTGTAGTTTATCCATGAGATCGTCTACCCTAGGAATCGGATATCTATTTTTGACAGTGATCTTATTTAGGGCATGATAATTAATGCACATTCTATAGGTATTGTTTTTCTTTTTAACTAAAAGGATAGGTGCACCAAATGGAGAACTACTGGGCCTAATGAGTCCTTGGGTTAACAATTCTTCAACTTGAGTTTGAATTTCTTTCGCTTCAATTTGATTATGTCGATAAGGTGCTTACATGGTAGTTGTGAACCTGGAATTAAGTCTATTTTACGATCTTCAAGACGTGTGGGTGGTAAACCAGGTAGTAAGTCAACAGCAAAACAATCTTTAAATTGTGAAAGAAATTGTGCGTGCTTAGGATGCATCTGATTTTCTTTAACTTCAATTTCATTCACCCATATTAAGTAGGATTTGCTACCTTTTCTTAATGCACGTTTAGCCTGTGTATGACTAAGCAATGGAAAATTATCAAAAGTGTGCATACCATGCACTGTGATTTGTTTTCCATTAGAATAAATCTTCATTGAATGCGTGGAATAATCTATATCGGGATTATATTGATGACGCCAAGGCATTCCTAAGATAATGTCACTAGATTGCAAAGGCACAACTAAGAAATTTCTACGTTCAGCATAATCACTAATTTTAATTTCTAAGTCATGCACTTCTTGTGTTCCATTGTATCTAGTGCCTAAGAATGCAGCCTTGATGCGATAATGAGTGGAAACAGTATGTAAATTCAATTCTTTGACCAATTTTGCAGAAATTAAATCGTGTGTGCTCCTGTTATCATGCAAAACAATCTTTTCTTTACCATGCACAAGACATTTCATCGTTAATAAAGAATGGGGATTCGGTATACCTAGTAAAGTATCTGAAGTAGTGCTGATATCCTCATCGTCTTCCGTGAAATTTGGCATTTCTTCATGGTCTTCATCTTCAGTCACTCCCAAGTAGTTGATGTGAACAGTTGGCCTTTTGGATTAACAATTCACTGCTAGATGTCCAGGTTGATGGCATTTATAGCAGACTATGGATTTGACTTTAGAAACATTATTGGTAATAGCAAAAAGTTTAGGAATGTTGGGATTTGGTTGGAAAGATGGCTTAGGATTTGGATTTGTGTTTGATGGTAAAGCAGGGGGTCGTGTCTAGGATTTACAGAATTAAGATGGAACAAAGCGGTTTTGATTGAATCTTTGAAAGTTAGAATTGAATTTCTTTGCACCGAAGTTACCATTGTTTGAGAATTGTTGTGGTCGCTTCTCTCATCCTCGAATTTTGTCTTCAACATCATGGACCAAGGAAATCGCATCCTCGAGAGTCGTTGGCTTGAACATGTTCACTTCCTCATAGAAGTGACCAAGCAAACCAGACATAAAGTTGCATTTATGGGTCACCTCAGGTACATCTTCAAGCATTCAAAGTTGCAATAAAGCATTCGAGAAATGCTTGGTATATTGTGAAATAGGCTCGCGATCTCTTTGTTGCAGAAGATCCCACTGTTTGATTGCTTTTTCATGGAATTGGGGTGGAAGAAAATTCTGCAAAATTTTATTTTGAAAAGTCTCCCAAGTAGTAGGACAATCAATGCTTTTGCGGACAACAGTTCAGCATAGCAATGCTCTATCCACTAAATGATTAGTGACACACTTAATTTTGTCTTTCTCGGCATACTGTTCTTCATGGAAATAATCATCAAACTGACTGATTAAAGCAAGTACAGTCTTTCCATCACGTAACCCATTGAAAGTACGAAATTTGAAATTTCTTTTACTTATTGGCTTCTTTTCGAATAGATTGTGCTTCAAGTGTCGCATCAATCGTGCGTCGTATAACATCTTCAAGTTGCGGTCCATCTTGATTAGCAGTAAATTGTTGAAGACTAGCCAATTAAGCTTGCAAAGTTTGATGTGCTCTTCGTTCTTCTTGAAGCTGCATCATAATTAGGTCCAATTTTTGCTCCATCATTAGTTCCGGTAAATCACCTTCCACCATAAAATCTTCCATATTTTGATCGGTTATCCTGCAAAATTTCAAACAACCTGGCACACTCGAAATCATGTTAGTGGGATGAGCGTAGCTCGAGGTCGGGTTTAGAAGGCTTGCTCTCTTTTTTGTTTTAATGGCTTTTTAGTAATCTTTCTTCTTCGCGGTTACAAAAATTGATGTCGGTCTTCTTCCGTATACGTCTTCTGTATAGTCTGCGTGTGATTCTCTGCTTACTAGAATTTGGCTTTGTCAGAGTGCAGGCATGAACAAGGACTTGCAGAGAGGTTGAAACGAGTTCATGAGTGATTGTGTGTGAACTGCTGCTATGGGAGAGATTAAAAAGGTAAGGTTTTGAATAAAGCTTAGCCTTAAGCTTAAGCTTCATAGTAAAAAGCTTAATGAATATGGAAATTCGTTCCAAGACGGCGGTATGTTCTCGCCATAATCGTCACCAGCAAAGACGTCCTCCCGCCACGATTCGAAAAATTGTAGAGGCTAAGCTTTTTTTAATAAGCTTAAAGCTAATCTTAATGAAGGTTCTTACTATTGTCTCTGAGAAAAAAAAAACGTTTTCATAAGAGAGCTTCTCGAGTGGTCCTCCCCTGCCTCCAGAGAGTGGTCCTTCATGATCCAACAGCGTAGCAGAGGGTTCTTCACTGCCAAGAACACGCTGGCATTGACAGATTGACTATAGAGCTCAATCGTTCTAGGAGCTTCACCTTCGTGCGAGATGGTAAGAGATTGGAAGCCCTCAATCTCAGCTTTGCTATGATACCACTAGTGCACAAATCGGATGCGGTATACGTATGCATATGGCATCCGATTTGCGCACCATAGGAATGCTCCCCTCTCTAGCAAAAAAATGAGATATGCTAAA
This sequence comes from Lygodium microphyllum, assembly GCF_053477565.2. Taxonomy (NCBI): domain Eukaryota; kingdom Viridiplantae; phylum Streptophyta; class Polypodiopsida; order Schizaeales; family Lygodiaceae; genus Lygodium; species Lygodium microphyllum. Next base: position 47,665,177 of record NC_141141.1, on the reverse strand, counting down.
CTCATTTACTCGTATGAGAGAATGTTAGTAGGTGAACCCACTTTGAGGTCACCAAGGCAACTTGTATCAACCTATTTAAGAGCCTTATTCTCTTTGTTTGAAACACTCTGAATGTAATGAAGATCATTCTCTATTGCATATATCTTGTGTCAATGTCTCTTCCTCTCTACACACTCATTTTCTCTCTAATCCACACATCATGAGCACCTCAAGGTATCATCCTCCATACCTAGCATGTGAGCTCTTTAGTAGTGGACATCATGTTTTTAACATGGTATCAGAACAGAACTATCATTTACTACTCCTTGAGGTAAAACCTTAAGATAGGATTTATGCATCTAAAATTGCATAATTTATATCCCACTAAGACCATTTGCATCCTACATTAAGTCTGAGTTCGGTTGGTAGATCAAAGGTAGCTCATTGCCTTCATTTATAGTCTCTTCTCTCTCATCACCATTTCTGGCCTATGCACCTACCTAACTTGGAGGGCCTATATCTTGAGATTCAAGTCAAATCAATTTGAGATACAAACTGAAAAAGTATAAAGCAGCTCAGGATGCAAGTACTAGTACTTAAGTCAACCACATTGCATGCTCTCTAGCCTAGTATTAAAGAAATATCCACATCTAGCATAGTTTTGGCTAATGTTTAAATGACCTACTAATACTCCCTCTAGTGAGCTTCATTAGAGGAGCTTTCATAGGGCTTTTATAAGCCTCATAGTATGCTAACTTTTCTCAGGAGGGCTCTGCAAAATTCTACTTATATATCTCACATTAAGCCAAATACTAAGAGGAGGTGCTATGGCAGCCATAGCTCAAACTCCTTAAAGCTCACTATCACTCTTCTTTCTTACCTCTAGATGATTTAGAAGCTATCAAAAGTCATTGTGAATTCTTTTTCAAGCTTCTTCTTATATTCTCCAAACCTCAACGTGGATTCCATGACTAGCAACTTGGATGGAATGGCTCTCCACACATGGTAAGCAAAGATGAGGGGTTATCTCATGAAACAAAAACTTTGGCATGTTATCTCTTAAGCTCAAAGTCAACCAGTTGCATCAAATTCCCCTCTATTTACCACAAGATCTACAACTCAAGCAACTCACCAAACTCCCAAGCAAAAGGGGAGAAAGACGAATAAGTAGAAATCATTGTGACCAATCTTATAGATGAGCTTGTTCATCATGTAGATGGAGCAAAGATAATATATAAAGCTTGGCATACATTGGAGACTACATTTGGAACTAAAGGTAAACATTCCATTGCTAATCTTAAGATTGATATTTATACTTTAAAATGGAAGATGGAGAAATTGTTGCCTTTGTAGTCAACAAAGTGAAGACCTAACTTGCCAATGTTGGAGAACCAGTCAAAGATATTGATGCTACAGCATTGATATCAAAAATATACAAAGTTCACATGTAGCATGGACCACATTTGAAAATATGTTTTCTATGAACACAAAGGCACGAAAGATTTAGGTCAAGTAAGAGTTGAATACTTTAAGAAAAGTAAAAATGTCTATCAATGAGTACGTTCTGAAGGTGATGAGCATTGCAAATGCTTTGGCAACAATTGATGCAATGCTTGATGATGATGATTTGGTATCATCTACTCTGGGTGGTCATAATCATAAAAAGGCTTGGGAATCATTTGTTACTTCTGTGTATGTATAGAAGTCATTTTAAGATTTTGATGAGTTTGTCTCTCTCATGATAACTGAAAAGATCAACACGTAAGGTGAATCATCAAAAAAAAAGTTGTGAATATATCCAAGTATTCTACTCCAATTCAAGAAGGGGATATAGCAGTCCTCTTCAAGAGGTCATGGTATGGGATATACTAGTAATAATGAGCAAACCAGGTTAAGGTGATATGCAGGTGTTAGGAGGCCATGGCAACTTTAGAGGAAGGGGAAGCTCTAGAGAAAGAGGTGGATAGCAGAACAACAGAGTTTCTAGCAATTTTAGTATATCATTGTTTGACAAAACAGGTCATACAACAACCCATTTTTTTGCTAAAAATGATGATATCCATAGTGATAAATTGCAGTAAGGAAACTATGCATTGTCTTCATAGAAAAATGAAGACAAAAATGAGCATATGTTTATTATGTAAATATGATGAATGGTGCTACTACATGAAAGGGAACACATGATGATGTATGGTATGTTGATTCAGGTGCATCTAATCATATTACCATAGCCATCCTGAATCGTTTAGAGAGATATAAGATTTACAAAATCTAGGTTATATGCAGATGGGTGATGATTCATGCCACCAATTTCACACATTGAAAAAGTTCCCTTGTCCTTGCATGATGGTTAGACAAAGAGTGTCAGATGTATCACATGTGCCATCTACCACAAAGAATTGAGTATCTATTGGTCAAATTATAGAGCAAGGATTGCATGTCTGATTTAATGCAAAATGTTACTTTGTGGAAGATTTTAATGATACGTATAGGTTGGTCACAAAAGGAAGTAGAGTTGGTTGCATATTCACTTTAGATATTGGAATTTCTACTACATATGCTAAAGGTAAAGGAGTGGTTTCAAGCATTGAAATATGGCACAAAAATATTGGACATGCAAATGCGCAAAGGCTGAAATTAATGCAATCCAAAGGGTTGCTTGCTTTTAGAGTTGTAAAAATTCATAAAGTGTATGAAGAATGTCAATTTGGTAAGCATGCAAGACAACCATTTCTACATGATAGAGATGTGAGCAAGGATATACTTGATGTTGTGCATATAGACGTTTGGGGGCCTACACAAAACATATTTCTTGGTGGCAACAAATATTTTGTCATATTTATTGATAATTGTTTAAGAAAGTTGTAAGTGCATTTCATGAGGGAAAAGAGTAATGTGTTTGAGCACTTCAAAACTTTCAAGGCTATTATTAAAACAAAAATAGGCTTGAAAGTTAAGTGCTTGAGGTCAGATGGAGGGGAAGACTACCTCTCTAATAACTTCAATGACTTCTTAAGGTCTCATGGAATAAACAGAGTTTATTTATAGGTATATCCCACATCAAAATGGAGATGTAGAAAGGAAAAATAGGCATATTTTTGTAGAAGTTGCATGTGCATTGATGGCTGAAAAGAATTTGCCAAACTATTTTTGGTCTAAAGCTATTTATACTACTATCTATATTATGAATAGAACTTCCACAATTACAACTCATGGGATGAACCCCCGAAGAATGCTTTACAAAGCAAGAAGCCCGATGTTTCACTCTTGAAAGTGTTTGGTTGTATTGCATATGTTCATGTGCCAAATGAGCTACAAAAAAAAGCTTGATCCAAAGGATAAAAAATGTATTTTCATCGGATGCTCTTTAGAGTAGAAATGGTATCGCTATTATAATCCTATCACTGGTGAGTTTAGAGTGAGCAGAGATGTTGTCTTTATGAGATGAGCAATTGATATGCATATAGTAGTGATGCATTGGATGATGATCATGATCATGATAGTTATATACAGGGAAAAAAGCAAGAATCACAAAGTCTTAGTGGACCAAAAACATCATCTAGTACTACATCTACAATTAGCCCTTAGTCTCTAAAATATTAAGGAGCAGTCCCACATCTTTAGGTGTATCTACTAGTGTTGCATGTAAAGATAAAGGAAAGAAGAAAGTATCAAATGGTAATGATACATCTACTAGTCATTTGGGATTTGAAGGAGATTCCAATGATTCAAAGATTTTGGATAATGAGGTTGGCATTCCTTTAGTCATGACACTAGGTACACAGAGAGCATGTGGTAATGTAAAGGCTCCACTAAGTGACCCAGTGGTATGTAGGTCTAGTAGGGTCAAATAACTTATTAAAAGATTTGGTTTTTAAGGTTATAAAACTTTCCATTATGCTTATATGATAAATGTGGTTGAGGATGTTGAGCCTACTTATTTTGAGGATGCTATTGGTCAAGATCATTGGGATACTTCAATGGATGAGGAGATGGTTGCATTAAAAGTCAATAAGACTTGAGATCTAGCACCATTGCCTTAAGGGCAAGAAAGCTATTGGTTGTAAGTGATTCTACAAAATTAAGCATAATGTAGATGGTGTTGTTAGCAGGTATAAGGCTAGGCTGGTTACAAAAGGCTATGCTCAAACATATGGCATAGATTATGAAGAAATATTTAGTCTAGTTGCTAAGATGGCAACTATTAGATGTGTGATTGCTTTAGCAGTAACCAAAGGTTGGAGTTTGCAAAAAATGGATGTAAAGAATACCTTCTTGCATGCAGAATTGGAAGAAGAGATGCATATGGAGCAACCAACATGTTACGAGGATATAGAGCATCCCATCTATGTGCATAGGTTAAAGAAGGCACTCTATGGGCTATGAAGGTCCATTGAATCGATCGTTGACAATGTGGAGCTCTTCCTCAATTAGTAGTATGTCAAAGAGTGGATGATGTAGCAACTCCTTGGGAGACATTAACACATGGAATTCAATGATTTCCCATAGTGAAGATGTCTCACTATATATTGGGTCATATTTCAAGAGGTTGAAGATGTCTATGTTCAGTGGTGATGACCACTTTTCTTCCTAACATGGCAGTGTCATGGTAAAGTGTGTACTAGTTTTTCAAGAAGAAAGTGATCGAGCTACATAGTCGTTGTAAGTTGTCAACAATGCATAAGTATTTGAGGATTGTAGTTGATAGATCAAAAGAAAGAAATTGGCATGCTTCCAATTACCTTTGAGGTATTTCATGAACCAATTGTTCTAGGATTATGAGACTTTTGCAGAAGACATGCTCATGTTTTTCCCATATAGGGTGCCACTAAGAAGTGAGTATTAGCATATTGGCATTGGCCAACCTTAAATCTATCATCGCAAATAGTTTGGCAAAGATGCCAAATGTGGAGTCCAATTGCAGAAAGCAATCAACAGTGGGCTTGTTAGTGCATGTGGATAAATCTTTGCCATCTTATAATAGAGTGGCATTTCCGCAACACTCTATAGGTAGTGATCCGGGTTTTTTACAACCCGGATTACTACCACAAAATTTGGCCAAAACCCCTATCAAGAGCTTACCATATCACTTTGGGTTTACTCTTCAAGCACTAGGTATGCTACATTGCTTCTCGATTATGATAACTCTAGCAAATGGGGAGAACAAGTTCTTAGGAGGCATGTCAATGTAAAGGGTAAAAGAGATGGTTATCTTAGTGAAGATGGAAATGGATTATATCTAGGAGTTGAGTGAGTGCATAGATTTTTCAAAGGACTAGCCTCCAACTACACATGAGTTCCGCCTGTATCACTAAGATTTGGAATCTATCACCATCATTAGAGGACACCTCACCCTATCACACAAGTCAATATCCACATCATGGTGTCATTTGGATCTTACATAAAAGCTTACAAGCATGGACCCCTTCTGTCACATGCTTATATGTATTTATATATATATGGGAGACTAAAGTCAAAGCAACTTTTGGAAGCCATTTTTAACATCTCGATAACTCCCAAGAAAAAGTGAATTTCAAGAAAATTCTTGCGTTGCCCGATCAGTTTCGACCTGGTCTACAAAGTTGCAGAAGAAACTTTTTTCAGATTCTTCATGGATTTGAAGTTACGAAGGCGCAGACTACTGGCTACATGCAATTTGCTTCTCTCTTTCACCACACCAACTTTCCACTCTATCCTTCTTGTAAATATATTATAATAATGTGCTTTGGGCACCCACCTCTTGTAATCTAGCTCCATTTCTCTATTTTTTCTACCACCACCCTTGGCTTCTTGCATGATGACCAAGGTGGAGACTTGTCCCATCCACTATTCTCCATATTTTCAAAGATGCCATACATCATCTAAGATTATGTTAATCAAGAAGATTAGCTTAATCTAATCCCTCATGGAGGCTATATAAAGAGCCCATGGAGAATGAAGAGAAAAAATAAGGACAATGACAAGCCCATGAGAGCACTCTAGAATACCCTCATCTCTATGAGGTAAGCTATGAGTAAGTTCTTTTATTATGTAGTATAATGGCAAGCTTCCTCTACCTCTTCTCCTCTTGTCTCCCTCTCCTCTCATCTCTCTCTCTCATATTCCAATATGGTATCTAGTACATATATTCTCTCTTGTAAATTTGTGTCTTGGTTCTCTTGATTCTCTTTGAGAAAAGGGATGTCCTAGCCCATCCTCCCTTTGGCTAGGTGGTGCCCCTCTTTAGTTCTCTTAGTGAGGATTGGAGGTTGAATGGGTAAGAGGCAACCCGTTCATCATTTCAGCCCTCATTTTTGGTGCCCCCGCTGAGGACATTCTCAACCACAATTCTCTACCTCCTTATGCGGGACAATACAACACATGGTGGTGCATCCTCTACAACAAGTGCCCCAAGCGGCTCTTCTCCAACGCCTTCACTAAATTTTTTTGAAGCTGGTCGAATTCCACGACTCCCACAATGGTCTCCCAAGGAAGCCCAAGAAAGGAAGTATGCCTATCGGATGATGGCACGTATGCAGGTAAAATGTGTTCACCTTAGAAATTCCATTCTCTCACAACGAAAAAAATCGTGTTGCCATCAATTGCTAGGTTCTCATAATTGTGGTGAGTGTTTTGCAAACAAAGTGAAGGCCCTTCCGAGAGGTCCTTGTCTCCAAATCATCAAATCCCTCTCTCTCTCTGGCCTAATCCACATCAAAGGAGGACAACTATGCATGAACGGTGTGGAGTTTTGTAGAAGTGCAAAGTATGAAGACTACCTTCAACTATTGTTAGCTCGAAGGTTGGGTGTGGTTGAAAAGGTGGCCATCACACCTTATGAAATATATGTCGCCGAGGATGGACACACTAAGGCAAGAACAATCACTGGTGAGCAAATTCTCTGTATAGCAAAGTTGGTGGGTTCCAGAAAGAAACCCTCTGGGAAAAATCCTTCATAATTCAAGAAAGTGTATTCCCTCTACTCCCTTAAGTAGTCTCCACTCATGAATAATAATAATAGCCCGAATTTCTACACCTTCCACTCTGTACAAAACATCCGAGTTAATGTATGCATCAGTAGGAAGATTTTCTTCCAGTAGCGTCTTGTCATGTACTTTGGGGCTGAAAGATTAAGGGAGATTCTTGTATCACCAGAACCTATAATCTTCCCAATGCTAGACTACAATGCATCCTTCAATGTACATGTCTTTATCTTATTATAATAGTTTCTCATGAATCACCATGAGTTGTATGGACCTATCCGTCCACTTGCTATGCAAACTGTGCATATTGTAGCCAGCACAAAGCTTAGATTCCAAGGTATTATTAGAAGAATACTGGGGCCTAGACATCTTGCTGAAATCAATGCATCTGTGAACCCATTCATCCTTCCCCTCATAAAATACAACTTAAGTCTAGACGTGTTCATCTTCGTACTCTACTAAGGCAACATGGCATTTCCAAGTTTTTTTGGGCATAAAGGGGAGAAAGCTCTAGAATTTTTGGATGACTTAGAAATGGCCTTCCTAGTCACAGGCCGAGATGATGAAGCAACCAAAGTACGGGCTTCTCTTTAGTTCTAAAGGGTGATGCTCGAGTGTGGTATCAAGCTCTCCCGGAGGCTACAAGGGGTAATTGGGAGGATCTCAAGACCGCATTCATGCACAAGTACCAAGATATAGAGCCACCTGAAGATATTTGGAGACAGCTCTTAGATCTTTGCCAAACTGTATCAGGGGAGTACCAAGCCTAGAGCTTATGATTTGCTTGCTAATGTGAGGAATCAAGGGCCAAAAATTTCATGGCCATAATTACTACATCTATCTCCAACAGTGCGACGACAATTGTCAAAGATGGTAAGCATTAGATCCATGAAGAATAGACATGTGAATGCAATCCAGACTAGAAAGATGAAAGATATTGTGCCTCTAGTGGAAGCCGAAATCAATGGGCAGAGAGTGTCAAAGACATATGTGGATGGAGGTGCAGAGATTTGTGTCATGACGGAAAAGTTGATGCATCGTTTGGGATTAGAGGTAAATGAAACTACTAAATTTGGGGCCAAAATGGCTAACAATGTAGTAGTAAATTGTTTGGGAGTTATAAAGAAAGTCAAGGTAAAGGTATGTGGAGTGCAGTTGGAGCTTCACATGTATGTGATGCCAGTGAAGGGGGATGGCTATCCGCTCATTCTTGGGCAACCATGGCTAATGGGAATGAAAGCCTGACAAGATTGGGATACAGGGGCTTTAGAGCTAAGGCCACAAAAGGGGCTGCAGAAAAAATGGAAGAGCACTATCTACAACATGAAGGTGGGCCGACAAGAGGATCTTGTGTTAGAGACCACCGCTGATGAATGGAGTTCCAGCGAGGGTTGGTCATCTATGACAGAGGGAGAGTCTTCTAATGAGGAGGAAGAAAGCTCTCTAGAAGTGATGGGGATTACATTAAAAGGGCCTTGTAGTAGTGAAATTCCGCAGCAGCTTCCAAAGGTCGAGAAGGAGGGGTTAGAAAAAATGTTGGCTAAGGATCTATCAGTTGAGGAGAAGGCAGCCTACATGGAAGCGGTGATAAAACACTCTGCACTTTTTATTTCTGATTATGAACACATCACAGGTGTGAGAGCAATACAACATCACATTAATCTAAAAGAGGGAGCAAGGCCAGTGGTGCAGCGACTACGACGGTTGGGAGTAGTTCAACAAAATGCTCTACTCACTGAGGTAAAACAACTTTTGAAGGCAGGCTCCATCTATCCAATAGGGGACTCAGAGTGGGTTTCACCTATGGCGGTGATACCCAAGAAGGATGGAAAATGGAGGATTTGTGTGGATTACAAGCCGCTAAATGCTGCAACTAAGAGAGATCGCTTTCCTCTTCCCTTTCAGGATGAAATACTCAACGAGGTGGCCGGGCATGAGAGATACACTATTTGTGATGGGTATTCAGGTTATTTCCAGATCCGAATAGCTGAAGAGGATCAATAGAAGACCACCTTCATTACACCTTGGGGTTTTTTTGCTTACAAAGTAATGCCATTTGGATTAACAAATGTCCCAGCTACTTTCCAGCAATTCATGAATTATGTCTTCCAGCCATATTTTGTGAAATCCATTAGGGTCTTTATTGATGATTTTTGTATTTATAGTTCTAAGGCTCTACATCTAGGGAAGGTGGATGAAGCTTTCAACCGCCTCGCACAAATGGGGGGGCAGTTAAACCATGAGAAGTGCCGCATTGGCGAAAGCAGTGTAACTTTGTTAGGACATGTCGTAAGTGAGAGGGGCATTGAAGCAGATCCAAACAAAGTTAAGGCCCTATTGGCGGTGCCATCACCATCTTCTGTGAAGCAACTGACCTCTTTCATTCAGAAGGTGCGATATATGGGGTGGTTCATTCATCTCCTCTCCCAATTAGTATTTCCACTGCAACAGTTAACCCACTCTGAGGAGCTCCTATGGAGTGATGAAAGAGAAAGGTGCTTTCATGAGGTGAAGAAGGCTCTTAGCACCCTTCCTATAATTTTACAGCCTTGTTGGGATCAAGAGTTTTTTGTCAACCCGAGTTTTGGGGAAGATGCTCTAGGGGCAGCACTGATAAAAAAGGATGCTAAAACTGGCCTAATGAGACCGGTTTACTTTTCTAGCAGAGTAATGACACCATCAGAACGAGGGTACAAGATGGTGGAAGTGATGGTTTTGTCTCTAATGTTTGCTATAAGAAAGTTTCGTCCTTATCTTCTCCCTAGGCCGTTCACAGTGATCACGACAGAAGAGCATTTTCCCTATGCCTTACAGCACATGGATGTTTCAGCCAGAATTGCTAAGTGGGTGATACAACTCCAAGAGTTTGACTACACCTTCAAGGTGGAGGATTCTACTCGAGCTTGCCTAGCTGATTTATTGACCCATAGATGCCATCAAAAGAAGGAAAGGGAGAAGGGAAAGGTAAAAGAGGAGACACCTCCTCTTGAGGAGCTGCCACGGGTGGAGAATGCCCATGCCCTCTACTTCGATGGGGCCTACAAGCGCATTAAAGACAGAGCGGCAGCAGGAATAGTGGTGTTCAGTCCCGAAGGTGACAAACTTTATGTAGAAGGTATCAGCTTGGAGGATGTCCGTTTTAACAATGAGGCAAAATATCAAGCCTTGCTTTTAGGTTTGAGGTGGTGTCTCTCACATGGTGTCACTCGACTAAATGTTTTTGGGGATTCTATGCTAATTGTTAAGCAAATGAAAGGAATCTGGGCTTGTAAAAATGATAACTTAGTAGTGAAAATGAGAGAAGCTAAAACTCTCATGAGAAAGCTACAGAAAGCCCAAATCTATTTTGTGCCAAGGCGCACAAATGGCGACACAGATGCTCTAGCAGCTGAAAATTTGAAAGAGGTAATGGTGGGCATCATTACAGTAAAGCTTCCCTTGTTTCAAGGTAAGTTTCAACTACAAGATGTGCTTTATTTTCTTGAGCATGGTGAGGCACCTACACATATGAGTAAGAGTGAGAAAAGGTGGCTGGCTACTAAGGCCACTAAATACGGCTTGATAAATGATGTGTTGTATTGCAAAGGAAAGAATGCAGTACTTAGAAGGGTGCCAACAGCAAATGAGATTATGGATGTGATTAAGAGCTGCCATGAGGGGGTTTGTGGCGGACATTTTGCTCAAGAAATAACCAGCAAGAAGATTCTCCAAGCCGATTTTGTGTGGCCTAGTCTACATCGAGATGTGCAACATTGGTGCCACACTTGTGACTATTGCCAAAAGGACAGACCAAGGAAGCTAGTGCATGAGGAACAAAATCCCATAACTACATATGGCCCATTTGAGAAATGGGGGATTGATGTAATAGGGCCACTCCCACGAACTCAATCTGGCAAGGAATACATCATAATGGGTGTGGACTACATGACGAGGTGGGCAGAGGCTTCAGCAACTAGTAGGATCACAACCCAAGAAGTGGGAAAATTTGTGTTTGAAAATATTTGTTGCAGGTTTGGCACACCTTTGGAAATTATCTCTGTTCGGGGTCCTGGTTTTAGGGCAAACCTAGTAGGGGAGCTAATGGAAAGGCTAAAAATCAAGCACAGGCATTCTACTCCCTACTACCCACAGTGTAATGGTTTGGTCAAAAAAGTAAATGGGTTGATTTGTAAGATAATTACCAAGCAAGTGCACATGCACCCCAAGCACTGGGATAAAAAATTGAGTGCAGCTCTTTGGGCCTACAGGACTTCATTCAGAACCTCGCTTGGCTATACTCCATTTCACCTCGTCTATGGCCAAGAGGCTTTGCTTCCTATAGAGGTGGAACTGGCCAGTTTGCGTGTTTTAGTAGCCAGTCGAGAGAAGAATCAAGATAAGAAGTTAGAGAAAAGGATCTTGGATCTAGAGAGGCTGGAGTTAGACAGAGAAGCAGCAGTCCAACACTATTTCATGCAGGCTTAAGAGAGGAGGAAGACATTTAATAAGAAGCTGGCTAGCAAACACATAAGGGAAGGATCACTTGTGCTACGTTATGATAACCGCTTTGATAACAGAAAGGATGCTAAACTTGTGTTCAAGTGGGAAGGGCCATTCATGGTCATAAGGAGATATCCAAATGGTAGCTATAAGCTAGGTGACATGGATGGGAAGGTTCACAAGACAAGGGTAAATGGATGGCGAGACTGAAGCCTTATTTTCAAAGAAATATGAACACTTTGGAGCAGTCATTCAATGAAGAGCCACCAATGAGGGGGTGCAGTCCTCCTTATTCTATTGGACCATCATTATCAAGCTAGAGGCATGAATACCTCTAGCCTAAGGGGAGGGCTAATGATCCGGGTTTTTTACAACCCGGATTACTACCACAAAATTTGGCGAAAACCCCTATCAAGAGCTTACCATATCACTTTGGGTTTATTCTTCAAGCACTAGGTATGCTACATTGCTTCTCGATTATGATAACTCTAGCAAATGGGGAGAACAAGTTCTTAGGAGGCATGTCAATGTAAAGGGTAAAAGGGATGGTTATCTTAGTGAAGATGGAAATGGATTACACCTAGGAGTTGAGTGAGTGCATAGATTTTTCAAAGGACTAGCCTCCAACTACACATGGGTTCCACCTGCATCACTAAGATTTGGAATCTATCACCATCATTAGAGGACACCTCACCCTATCACACAAGTCAATATCCACATCATGGTGTCATTTGGATCTTACATAAAAGCTTACAAGCATGGACCCCTTCTGTCACATGCTTATATGTATTTATATATATATGGGAGACTAAAGTCAAAGCAACTTTTGGAAGCCGTTTTTTATAATCTCAATAACTCCCAAGAAAAAGCGAATTTCAAGAAAATTCTTGCGTTGCCCGATCGGTTTCGACCTGGTCTACAAAGTTGCAGAAGAAACGTTTTTCAGATTCTTCACGGATTTGAAGTTACAAAGGCGCAGACTGTTGGCTACATGCAATTTGCTTCTCTCTTTCACCACACCAACTTTCCACTCTATCCTTCTTGTAAATATACTATAATAATGTGCTTTGGGCACCCACCTATTGTAATCTAGCTCCATTTCTCTATTTTTTCTACCACCACCCTTGGCTTCTTGCATGATGACCAAGGTGGAGACTTGTCCCATCCACTATTCTCCATATTTTCAAAGATGCCATACATCATCTAAGATTATGTTAATCAAAAAGATTAGCTTAATCTAATCCCTCATGGAGGCTATATAAAGAGCCCATAGAGAATGAAGAGAAAAAATAAGGACAATGACAAGCCCATGAGAGCACTCTAGAATACCCTCATCTCTGTGAGGTAAGCTATGAGTAAGTTCTTTTATTATGTAGTATAATAGCAAGCTTCCTCTATCTCTTCTCCTCTTGTCTCCCTCTTCTCTCATCTCTCTCTCTCATATTCCAATATGGTATCTAGTACATATATTCTCTCTTGTAAATTTGTATCTTGGTTCTCTTGATTTTCTTTGAGAAAAGGGATGTCCTAGCCCATCCTCCCTTTGGCTAGGTGGTGCCCCTCTTTAGTTCTCTTAGTGAGGATTGGAGGTTGGATGGGTAAGAGGCAACCCATTCATCATTTTAGCCCTCAGTAGTTGCCGAAGGAGGCCTATGCTTGATTGTTAGATAGGGGGAGTTTGTGGACATTAGCAAGGATTTATTCCTCCGACTGAAGATGGTCATTGATAAAGTATGGGTTTAGGTCCACAAACTTAGTGGTTTTATCAAAAATGGGTGAGAAGGTGAAAAATAAATGGTAGACAGAAAAGAGTTAGAGGAGGAGCCCTAATCATGACTATCAATTTGGCACATAGGCTCAATGCACAATAGGGATTTGGTAGTCATGGTAGCTTTAGCTCTTGTGGATGTAGTTAGAGCTACCAAATTGTGGGAGATCATAGGCAGTTTGGGTAGCCAAAGTTGGTAGTGGCCTTCATAATATTCTTGCACTTTTAATAGTTTTTTTTGGAATCAAACATGATATGATGTGTGGTTTGTGTGATGAAGCTCTTTGTATGGTTGCCTTTACTCATTTTCCCATGGTGCACTTTGTGGAGCAATGCAAAAGGAGTCTTTAGGCTTCCACTGTCTCCAGGATGGAATGTTGATAGGATGGTTCTTGTGGACTTGGCCTATCAAAAGCAGCCAAACAAGGGCAAGGTTGCTGTGTCGATGGCTTGATTTGAGAGGTAGGGTAAGGCTGAGTGAGGCCAGACCATGCTTCTTTAGGGGAGAAGGTAGTGATTATTTGTGTGTCTATCAACTGTAAATAAAAGCATTTACTAATATAATTGACATTATAATTTGAAAGTATGTCCTAAAAGAATTTCAATATTAACTTCTTCAGTATTTGGGAGAACACTGAATAGGAGCAAGATGCTCTCAATCTCAATGGTGACATCAATTTACAATGTCCCAACAAGGAATAATATTGTCCTCCATATAGGGGTTCAACTTTGTGTTAGAATATCAAGCTCCCATTATTCTCCTGTTAGTATGTATGACCAACATTAGATGTGTCCAGCTATATCAGCAAGTGTGGAACATTAAAGAAGTCGGTGGTCTTAGACCCAATGTGAATGGTCCTACGGACCTTAGTACTATTATATACACTTATGTTATGTGTGTGGTCTATTAGATAATAAAAGAAGGAGAGAGCACTCTGCTCTTCACTCTTGTCTCTGTCTCTGAATCTTAACATGGTATCAGAGCACCCATGACTGGGCTCTGTGGAGTGCATGCCGGAAGAAGATCTGAAGATTGACCTGCTAAGGTTAAAAAGAGAAGAAGATCTATCTGCCATTGTCTTTCTGAAGGTATGCATTGGTTTATCAGGTCTCCATTTGGCTCAAGTATTGGTTGTGTTAGAGTTCAGAGAAAAGAGATGGAGACAAAGGCTCAGGCACTAAGGGTAGTAGACATGCTCCCTTCAGTTCATTCTCCATTATCAACACACAGTCACCCGAAAGTCAACTGTATGTACAGCACACATACAAAAGATCAATTGACCTAGATCTAATCATGGTTAAGTCAGTGTGACTTAACCTTATTCACTAGGGTAAACAACTGACAGAAGACAAATGAGCTTGAGTCTCAACACTCCCCCTCAAGCTCAAGTAGGATACTTCACTCCAAGTAACTCTCTAAAATGCACAAACTTATCTTCACCCAATGACTTGGTAAAGATATCTGCAACTTGGTCTTCTGTCCTCACATGGACCAAATCAATGTCACCTGTAGTCACTTTTTCCCTGATGAAGTGATAGTGTACCTCAATGTGCTTAGTCCTAGCATGATAGACAGGATTACTGGCTAGGAGCACACTACTCATGTTGTCACAATAGAGTGTGACAGGCCTGACTTCCTGCATGCCCAAATCATCAAGAAGCTTCATGAGCCATGCTGCCTCACATGCAGCTAGTGCAGCACCTCTATACTCTGCCTTAGTACTACAGAGTGGAACTGTAGGTTGCTTCTTACTGCTCCAGCTAACCATACTACTACCAAGGGAAAATGCATACCCACTAGTAGATCTCATGTCATAGGTACTTCCTGCCCAGTCAGCATCTGTATATCCTGTAAGCTCCAAAGGCTTACCATGCTCATAGAATAGACCATAATCTCGAGATCCTGCCCCCAGACTACTTCCCAATACTTGATAGCGCACCATGCTGCCCTGTAGGGATCTGCCATTCTAGCACCTACTCAAAAAGCTTCTCCTGAGCTCGAGTCCCAAGACCATGCTCCAAGTCTAGCTTTACATTCTGTACTACCTCCAGGATGCAGTCCCAATGGTGTTGATTCTATCAATGTACAAGAACATATATCACCAAAGGGTGATCCTTTTGAAAGTCCTTGTGACAAACTAGCTATTGTTTCCCCTACACCTGAATTGATGAACAGGCCAAGCACTGAATCTAAGGTGGAATCGTTGGTATGTTACTTGGTTTGCAAGTAGCGGGCTTTGCTGCAGCCATTAATCGCATGCTTCCTCCTTGGATTAGCGGCTCCCGTTCCTCTGGAGTTTATGCTTGTACCTTTGGCAATTCAGAAGCTTACCGAGTCCTATTTTTGGTGAACCTTTCAGGATTGTCATTCATCCACAGGCTCCTCTTCCTCATTTGAGCAAGTCTCACAGGGGATGGATGCTCTAATACCATATTAGAGTTCTGAGAAAAGAGATGGAGACAAAGGCTCAGGCATTAAGGGTAGCAAACATGCTCCCTTCAGTTCATTCTCCATCATCAACACACAGTCACCCGAAAGTCAACTGTATGTACAACACACATACAAAAGATCAACTGACCTAGATCTAATCATGGTTAAGTTAGTGTGACTTAACCTTATTCACTAGGGTAAACAACTGACAGAAGACAAATGAGCTTGAGTCTCAACAAGTTGAGGATTGTCTGGCTCTTGTCTGGAGCATCTGGAGGTGCCATTGATCACATTAGAGAGGGCATTAATCAGAATGAAGATCAAATGCTACTATTGTATACTCCTAGGCAATCTGCATGATTGCGCCAGTTGACATAATGGATCCCCATGGCTTCCTATGAAGGCAATGATCAGTACTAAAGGCATCTACAACTTGGTTGTACTCTTTGGAAGGCACTTCATCACCATGGCATGCTGGTACATGAGCATGAGCTCATCTAGGAGTTCTGAAAACTAATTACAAACCTAGAACAAAAGCCTGAACTATTGTATACAGAGTATACATAGCATTTGCAACACATTGTCAAGAGCTTTGAGCTTCTTAGCATGCTCAAAAGGACCTATTGGAGCACACACATGCTATGTAAACATATGTATTGGATATTATGCTTGAAAACTGAAGGTTGTTTACAAAAATACTCAGATTTGGGAGTATTTCCTTGGCTGGAAACTGTCATTGGATAGGGCAGCATACAGTAGAGTCGTCCTGAAGATTTGAAGCCATTTGATGAGCATTTTGAGCTCTACTGAAGTGAGGGTTCATTCAGGAAGCATATGTACTGAGATTGATGCATTTGGGTTGCATTTTACTAATAAAATATTCAGATCTAAAATTTTATGATAGGCTGAAAACTGTCATCATCATATAGGCATTGCCTTGAAGAAGTACATGCCTTTTGTTACCTATAGGGAGTTGTATGGTACGGGATATGACTATTGAATGCTATAAGCATTGATATGAGCATTGAAGGCTCTTAAAAACTGAAATCTAAATCTTGAAACAAATGTATTCACAGGGTATTGGCTGGTCATAAACAGTGAATGCATTATATGACATTGCCTCTTACAGATAGAGTGTCTGCGGATGCTTGTTTGGTCATGTATTGACCTGTACACACAGTGGCATATGTATGAAGTGGTTTGAGGCTCTCTTGGGCTGAAACACATATTGGTTTGACAGTTTATTGGATGTATACAATCTATGAGTAGATTTATGTCACTTGTACTTGCTGGATATGCACTGTTTTGTGCCCGTATGACTATGTCTAGTTGCCTACATATACTAGCAAATGTCTAGGAAAGTTTGGAACATGTTGTATACACATTGATTTTGGCCTTGAAATTGCTGATGGTTACTCATAGTTTACAGTTTTCAGACTGTATGTATTTACCCTAGCAGTGAGGTTGCAGGAGTTTAAGCTGAAGCAACTCCATAGCATATGTATTGGCAGTTAGACCATTGGTTTGTGGACTATTTTGAGCTGTCATTGGGCTGAAATGCCCTGGTTTTTTACTCCAATTAATTGCAGAAAACTATCATAAACAGTTGAGGATTGAACTTGGTTAGTCATACTTGTTGGCTTGCAAGAAGTCAGGCAGTGACTAGATACTATCTGGTACAATATGGTTAATGCAGAAAGGACTGACAACATAACCCAGATAGTGGGGAAAAAGCTTGACAGTAACAATTATGCCATATGGAAGTTTCGCATGGAGAACTTCTTAATAGGGAAAGGCTATTGGGAGTTGGTGACTCGAGCGGAAGCTGAACCTGAGCTCCCAGATCAACCTACGGCTAATCAGAGACGATTACACCGAGCTTGGACAGAAAGAGCTCATAGAGTCTTACACTGGCTCTCTTTATGTATCTCAGATGCCATGGTAATGCAGATAATGAGCTGCAGCTCTCCTAAGAATGCATGGGACATTTTGGTCAAGTACTATGGCACAACAACAAGTGCCAGGAAGATACAGTTGAAGCAGAAGTTCAACAATATGGAGAGAAAGAGCAAATCTATACAGGATTATGTCACGAAGGTTAAGACCATTGTGGATCAGCTGGGATCTGTTGGTTCACAGGTTGAATATGAAGACGTGGTTGTTGTGACTTTGAATGGCTTGGGACCTGAATATAAGTCTTTTGACACCTCTATGTCTGTGCGGGCTTAAATGCCTGATTTCAATGAGCTGGTTGCATTGCTTATCCATGAAGAGGTTAAGCTTGGCTTGGCTACAGGATCTAGCAGTTCTAAAAACAAGGATGCAGTTTTCTATTCTAATCAACGCGGCCGTGGCAACCGTGGTAGAGGCTATGGATCTAGCAGAGAAGGCCAGCAAAATGCATCCTATGGCAATAACAACTAGCAGGTATTGAATGCAAGAGGTGGTGGAAACTTTAGAGGCAGGGGGAGATCTAGCTCTAGAGGTAGAGGCTCATGGCAATAGCAGCGTCCATCTGACAATCCGAATAAGGATAAGGATTGTCATTACTGCATGAAGTATGGGCATATTGCCAAGGACTGCTAGAAGAAGCAGGGCAATTAGAAAGGCAAACGATATGGACACTTTGCTACGTCTAGTCATGCAGATGATACTTTAGGAGATAGATTGTTTGCCATGCAGTATGTAAAAGATAGAGTTGCTAAAAAATTCCACTGATGATGCAGTTTGGTATATTGATTCAGAGGCATCAAACCACATGACTCCTCACGGTGATTGGTTCACTAATATGGTGGTTGAAAAACATGGCTATGTATGTACAGGTGATGACATGCAGCATAGCATTGAACATAAAGGCAAGTGCCTCTTGTGGTTCATGATGGCAGAAAGAAAAATTTGCATGATGTATTGCATGTTCCTTCAATTATGAAGAACTTACTGTCTGTCGGTCAGATGATGGAGCAAAACTTGCAAGTTAGATTCAATAAGCATGGATGCTTTATTGAAGAGTTTGGCAATGGATGCAAGTTGATAGCTCGCGGTCACAGGAATGGCAGAATGTTTACTCTTGATGCTACCTTGCCAGAGCTGAATTCAACTATGTTTGCCCATGGTTCTAGCACTATCAAAGATTTGGAAATTTGGCACAAGAGAGTGGAGCATGTGAATTTGCAAAGGCTGCAAATTATACAAAAAAAACAGCTTGTTACAAGTTTACCCAAGTTCCAATATTCAGATATTGGTCATGTATGCGATGCTTGCCAGTTTGGTAAGTAATCAAGGTTGCCATTTGTTAGGCATGTAAGGTAGAGTACACGTCCATTGCAGTTAGTGCACTCTGATGTTTGGAGGCCATCCCATAATGCATCCATGGGAGGCTCGAAGTATTATGTGACATTCATTGATGATTACAGTCGCTATACTTGGGTTTATATTCTGAAGACAAAGGATGAGGTGTTTGCTGTTTTTCAACAGTTTAAAAAGCCGGTTGAAAAGGAATTTGACTACTATATCTCTTGCTTGAGATCAGATAGCGGTGTGGAGTATGTGTCAAATGAGTTTGACAACTTTTTGGCTAAAAATGGCATACGCAAGTAGCTTACCTACAACTATACTCCTCAGCGGAATGGGGTAGCTGAAAGAAAGAACAAGATCTTGATGGAAGCTGCTTGTGTCATGATGAATGAGAAGAAGATGCCGTTCTATTATTGGGCTGAGGCTGTTATGACAGCCATGTATATCTTGAATCGGACTCCCACTGCATGTATTCATGAGATGACACCATTTGAGAAGTTGTATGGCTATAAGCTGAATGTAAGTCACATGAAAGTCTTTGGCTGTCTTGCTTATGTGCATATTCCAGATGAAAAAAGGAAGAAGCTAGATCCAAAAGCGCATAAGTGTGTTTTCATTGGATATTCGTAGGAGAAGAAGGCATACAAATGATATGATCCCTCTGCCAGGGAGACCTTGGTGAGCAGGGATGTTATTTTTTATGAGATGGGTTCTTGGTATGTATCACGGGCTATAGTGCCATCAGATATGCCTTCCACTCATGAATCTATAGTTGATTTGCAGCAAAGCACTACTATGACAGGCCCTAGTAGTCAGACAGTATCATGGACAGGGAGATTGAGGAGCTCACCATCCACTGACACCAGTATGTCAGTGAGGGGGAGATATGATGTCTTGGATAGTAAAGGAAAAGAGAAAGTTACTGAGGATGCATCTGGTATGATGATACATGGTAGAATGACTTCTGGATATGAGTCTGCTGACACTTTAGATAGTGAACTTGGTATTCCGACTGTCTATACACATGGCGCAAGGCAAAGCAGATACATTCTGCCTCATGAGAGAGGGGAATTGACCAGTGCACCATAGCCTAGACGCTCACAGAGGGTCAGATACCCTATTGACAGGTTGACATATAGTGGCTACACTGCAAAGCATTATGCTTACATGACAAAAGTGATGGAAATCAAAGAACCAAGTACATATGCTGAAGCAGTGGAAGATGAGAACTGGTGTGTAGCTATGGATGAAGAAATGAATGCCTTGGCTGAAAATAAGACATGGGAACTTGTGCCATTGCCTGAAGGAAAAAATACCATTGGCTACAAATGGGTCTACAAAATCAAATGAAAGTCGGATGGCAGTGTGGAAAGGTACAAAGCCAGGCTGGTTGCTAAGGGGTATGCCCAACAGTATGGACTTGATTATGAGAAAACATTCAGCCCTGTTGCCAAGATGGCGACCATATGCATTGTTATTGCTTTGGCTGCTGCTAGAGGCTGGAAATTACAGCAGATGGACGTGAAGAATGCCTTTCTTAATGGTGACTTAGCGGAGAATGTCTATATGGTTCAGCCAGAAGGGTATGTTCACCCTGATTTTCAGCATTATGTATGCAGGCTGAAAAAGGCATTGTACAGGCTGAAGCAGGCTCCAAGAGCTTGGCATGCTAGGATCAGTAACTACTTGCAGAGGTTGGGATTTACTATTGGTAGGGCTAATCATAGCCTATTTACAAAGAAGACTGACAGTGGCTTGGTAGTGCTAGTCATATACGTTAATGATTTGATAATCACTGGTGATGATGACTTGGGCATACAGCATGTAATGAAGATGCTGAAATCTGAATTTGACATGAAAGATCTCGGTGAATTGAAATACTTTTTGGGTATTGAGGTAATCAAGGCTGAAAATGGTTTATGGCTGATGCAGAAACATTATACCAAGGAAATGCTGAAAAACTATGGCATGGCTGAATGCAAACCATTGGATACACCCCTTGATCAGAATGTCAAGCTAGACATTAGCACTAAAGCTGAAATACAGGATGTGACTATGTACAGGCAGATGGTTGGAAGTCTAATCTACTTGACCATCACTAGGCCAGATTTGAGTTATGCAGTTGGGCTCATAAGTCAGTTTATGCAGAAGCCCAGAAAGCCACATTTGGATGCCGTTAGGCGGATTATGAGATATGCTAAGTCCACTGTAGATTATGGGTTGTTCTATGTGAGAGATAAGTCCTTGAAACTGGTTGGATACACAGATGCGGATTGGGCAGGATGCTCATATGATCGTAGATCTACAAGTGGTTATGCTTTTGGCTTTGGAAGTGGCATGATCAACTGGAGTAGCAAGAAGCAACCAATAGTTGCATTGTCTAGTACTGAGGCAGAGTACAGGGGTGCTGCATTGGCAGCATGCGAGATTTCATGGCTGCTCAAGCTTATGGCTAATTTGGATATTCAGGTGGATGCTCTGGTGACCTTATTAAGAGACAATCTCAGTAGTGTACTCCTGGCAACAAATCCAGTATACCATGCT
This sequence comes from Lygodium microphyllum, assembly GCF_053477565.2. NCBI lineage: Eukaryota > Viridiplantae > Streptophyta > Polypodiopsida > Schizaeales > Lygodiaceae > Lygodium > Lygodium microphyllum. The sequence continues at coordinate 47,643,720 of NC_141141.1, read as the reverse complement.
AGGACAAAGCACATAGAGGTACACTACCATTTTATCAGAGAGATGGTTCTTGCAAGAAGAGTAGATCTTATGCATGTGAAGACTGATGAGCAGGTTGCAGATATCTTTACCAAGTCTTTGGGTAAAGATAAGTTTAGTAGTTTCAGACAGCTACTTGGAGTTCATCAGATGATTTGAGCTTAAGGGGGAGTGTTAGAATATCAAGCTCCCATTATTCTCCTATCAGTATGTATAACCGACATTAGTTGTGTCCAGTTGTATCAACAACAAGTGTGGGACATTAAATAAGTCGATGGTCTTAGACCCAGTGTGAATGGTCCTACGGACCTTAGTACTATTATATACACTTATGTTATGTGTGTGGTCTATTAGATAATAAAAGAAGGAGAGAGCACTCCGCTCTTCACTCTTGTCTCTGTCTCTGAATCTTAACACTTTGCTTCTATGGGTTGCAATTGTGGCTGCCCTAGATTACTAGTAGTATGAGGAAGGGTGTTGCAGATTGATCCTTTGTCGATATAAGATTATCTACCAACATTGACCTAATAGTGGTGAGGCAAATACAAAGGTACATAGTTGGGATCAAAAGCATGTTACAATAGCCTCTGCTCCCAATTGTGTACCTTTGTATATACACGATTGGTATGTACACATAGTAAGGGGCTATTGTAACATGCTCAGCTATCATAGAAATTTTTCCTACCTATTCTCTAACTTTTCATAGAAAGTTTGTTCTACATACAAGAAGGGGCTATTGTAACATGCCTGACTATCAAAATCTCAATGGCACGATTTAGTGGTCCATCAAGAGACTTTTCCTAAATGATGCCGCTTGGTACCCCTTAGAATAACATAGGGTTTGTTACCTAGGCTCTCTCAAGTGTACTTTACAAAAAAATGCTTTCAACCATAACCTATAAGGGACCTAAATCTAGGTTCCTAATTCCACTAAGGTCACCTAAGCCCTTAAGCCACTGCATTCACAAGTCAACTCAAGATGAAGCAAATCAATATCGCACTTGCTTCATAGTGAGTGAGGAATGTGGGGGAGCAATACATGTCAACAGTCCAAACAAAGGAAAAAAGTGACCTTAGATTCACGATCTAATCAAACAACCAACTTCCTAGCATCAAAATCCATCAACTTAGCCATCATTACATGCTTTTGGACTTCTAGGGATCAAATAGCTACTTTATAATACCAAACCTTGTGGCCATTAAATGGGAGGTCAAATAGACTCCGATCGATGAACAAGCACTTGTGTTGGATTCCTAGTATTGAAATGCATCTAGAAAAACTCCAACTCCTTGATCCATGATTATTCTATTTTTTACTGAAAGCGCCTCTTTTACAACTCTTAGGCTACTTTTATGCTCTAAATTGTCTTTAAAATCAACTCTCATTGGCAAACATGGGATAGGATGACTCAGCCCATCACCCACAAACTCATCTGCACAAACAAAAATCATAAAGAGCATCAAGCTACTACAAATAAAATATACAACAAAGCACAAATATAGTACTCACCCTACCCCCTAACAAAATCAAAGCATGAATTCCACAAGGAGTAGGCCCAGCATAATCTGACAAAGATCTAGAGCTAGTCGCTAACCAACTCCTCCAACACAGACTAGTAAGGAAGACCTATCAAAGGAGTCATCCTTAGTGGTGCTCTGATGACCTACCTTCCTTACCTAGGAAAATTGGACTAAGAACTCCTACTAGGCAAGGACTCCTATAGCCTGGTCTATTGAAAATCATATATTTTTCCATTTTACCACATTCTTTTTTCTTCAGTATTTTATACTCGAGCATGTAAAGAGGAGGGAGCTGAGCATATTGTGACCCAAGGAGAATAGGGCATCGGTCTCAAGTCCTGTCTCCGTATCCAATAACCTACCAAGCTCTTGCAAGGTGGCACTAAATCATTTTTCTTTGGCTCACTTTTATTTTCGCTCCAACCATCTTTTTTTTTTCTGGCTAAATGTCACCCCTAAGCAGACAAGGCATCGGCCCTAGGTCACAGACTTGTCCCCAAGAACCTACCTGGCCTTCACAGGCGATGATCATATGCTCTTGGAAATTTCCTTTCTATATTTTCTTATTTGGGGTTAGAGTCCCTTTTTACACATGACCTTTGTACTTTATATATTTTGGGTATATTCATCGTTTTTTCTCTTTTACTTGGTAGGCTTTCCTAGCTACCTCACAACTAACAGGGATTCCTAGAAATAGCTGCCTAGCAAGCTAGCAAAACAAGGTCACTAGGACCACCCTTAAAAATAGCTCTTAGAGTGCCTGACAATGTTTTTACAGGAGATGTGAACAACTGCTCAAATCTCCCCAGACACCTAGCCTAACCTTGGGACTTCATGCCTTGAATGTCGATCCCCAACAAAAGAAGAATACCCAAATACATATACACATGCCACATATAAAAGAAAAGAACTCATAAAGGAATGATATCACCTAGACTTGGCCACAAGAAGCTTCTACGTAGCAAGAGGCTCCCTCTAGGTGCTCTGTCAAATATCTATTTAGTGTAGCACTAAAATTAAAAACCATTAACCACACCCATACCAAACAAACAAATGGCCCTCTTGGCTTAACAAAATGTAACCATAAAGTACACCATTTAGCAACCTACTATTGATAGCAAACCCTTAGTCCCCACATAAACCTTACTAAAACACAGACCTAGACCAAGGGGATGGCTTGCTCAGGCCCTATACTATTTATTAGCTAACTCCCTACATAAATGGCAAGGGGTGTCTAACAAATATGTCATTGACCAATCCGATGTGTCCATGACAAAATAGGAAGATCCTCAATCGCTACCTAACTCATAACCCATACTAACCCATCAGCGGCCAAAATAAGACATGTTAGCAAGTAGTCCCCATATTAGCCCTGGACTGACATCAAGAGGCAATTGTAAAAGCCCCTCAGGACCACAATTTAGAAAGACATCTTCAACAAAGGCATAATTCGCCAGGAAGTCTACAAAGCGATTTCAATATCGAGGAATCAGTTTGGCAAGTCACTGCCTCAAAAACATAAAGGGTATCCAAGGTTTTACGATGGTACATCCTTAGAATGGAATCTCTCACACTATAGGTCCCATTCAATTAGTTGATCGCTAACTATGAGTCACATCTTCCCAATAATTAGTGAATACCACCATGTCTGGCTAAATTCAACCACATAAGCAAGGTCTTATATTCCATCATGTTATTCATAAAAGTAGTGCCTAAATACACTCCCATTGTTAAAACCACTTGATGAGGGTTCTTTTATGACAACCCCTACACTCGCATGCTTACAGGTCCTTGAGAAGCTCCATCAAAATATAATGTATAAACCAAGGCTTCATTGATGGAACCTATCATGGCAATCAACCTACTCATACTTATGATAATCAAAGTCTAATTGAGAGAGGGGGTGTAAGACAAGTACAATCTCTCCTTCCTCACTTAAATCAATAGGGATGCCAGTAAAAACCCTATAGCAATAGTGGTAAATAGACTTTAATATCCCATGTGAAAGATCTATCTTGCCACTCAGTAATGTGATACCAGATCACTTTGCCTTGGTGGTAACATTGCTCTAAATTTGGATGCTTAAGATAAGAAATGACTTTCCCTACCTTCGACACACTATCCGAAGGCACCTTGATCAATAACTCTCCCTACCTTGATAGCATTGAAGGGAATGCCAATTGTTGGTGCACATTGGTGATTCCTCAATGTGCACAATATAGTTATTGCCCATGACAAATCACCTTGTTGCTTGGTAGGACCGAAACTAGACTTGCACCTATGGTGGTCTTAAGACATTTTGGCAAAGAAATTGCACCAGACAAGTCCTTCGCCCTCTTTGAACATGCCACCTCCTCTCTCCACTTCATGTTCCATAAGGCTAGCTTCTCCTTTGATGTAGACAGCAATGCTAACTCTTTAAGATCTTTTAACATCTTGTGTGCATTTCGGAGCAATGTGCGGCAAAGATGCAAATTTTTCTCTGGATCCTAGAGCACATCATTGACTACGATAGCCATTTGGTTATAATCGATGAAGCAATCCATAAATGAATAGATATCCCTACCTACGAACTGATCTAGAATCTTATCAATAAATGGCAGTGGATAGTAATCTTTGATCATCTATTTATTTAGCTCCATAAAAATCTACACAAAGTCTAGTTTGATTATTTTTATTTTTATTGATAACTACTTGCAAATACCACTCCATGTATTGTACAAGAAATATCAAACCAGGCTTATGTAAATTTTGTAGCTCCTCAAATAGTCCATCCCTTAGCTCAAAAGGCATACATCTCACTTTTTGTCAAACAAGATGGCTACCCTCCTTCAAGAGAATAGTATAAATAGCTAGACTAGGGGGAATACCCCTCAACTTAAGCTCCATGCAAAAATATCCCGGAATTCTTGGATCAAGGACACGTAGTTCTTCCTTTCTTCCAGACTAAGCATAGATCCTAATTTAATCAATCATGGCTCATCCAACGTACCGAGATCTAGCTCAATCACATCTGCATACTTGATTATCTTCAAACAAACTCTAATTGATGAACACGTACACTTGCATTGGATTCCTGGCATCAAAATGCATCTAGGAAAACTCTAGCTCCTTGATACCTAATCGTTCTGTTTTTTGCCAAAAACACCCCTTTTACAGCTCTCAAGCCACTTTTGCACTTTAAATTGGCTGTAAAATCAGCTCTCACTATGCAAAATGAAGTTAAAGAGAAACAACCTTCAAACCATCATTCATTGAAAACAAATCATTCACCAGACCATTGAAAGACTCCATTACAACAAAATAGTTTTAATAATAGATATTGAGTGGTATTGCAATCTGATTGGTTTATTTAGTCCTTATAAAATCCCTATCATGTTTGCTATCTTTCACAATCTATTTATCTTGGATTGTAGTATAATATGTGGTTGTTGAAGTAAATCAACAAAGCTATTGACATTAAGCTCCAATAATTAGATTTTTGACATCATTGTAGGCTTTTCTCAAAAATTAGTAATTGGTCTCCTTAAAAATGTGGAAAAGGTGAAATCCCACTCACTACTATTCAGAAAGTAACATATCTAATCCATCAACATTGCTTATGAAGCTCACTATTATGATTTAGGACATCCATTTGGCAATGCATTGGAAGCAATGTATACTTTCCTTTTACTACTATTGATCTATGGATTGAGTTGTGTGACAATGGTAGTTTTGACCTGTCACAAAAGTAGAAGTTATATAGTGCAATCAATAATGTGAATGCTGAAGAAAATGGGGATAGTATGATTGACAAGAGATAAGGCAACTGAGGGAAGAAGTGGTTGATCATTTTGGCCACGTGTTGGATTTAAAGCTCGGCAAATTGATTGCTTTGGATACCTACCACAACATGGAGTCAAATCTTGATAAATTGATTGATCTAGTTACTTCATTTGCTAACCAATCCATTCAAATTTTAGATCTTCATTCAACTTCTAGTGAGTTCTTTTCCCATGACTCTCAACAATATTATTATGGGTAAAAACAACCATATAGTGGTACATCATATGGTAGTCATATGATGGATTTTCTTGTGTGCCTTCACCTTATGGACAACATCATGATGAGTGTAAATATGATGACCATGGTTTTGGGAAAGGTGTATTCTATGTACCTTGTTATAATGATGGTCAATACTCACATGTACATGGATAGCACCATCATGGGTAGAAACATTATGCTCATGGGTATGGATAGTCATCATTAGATTTTGGGCAGTAACATGGTGATTATGCCCATGATGATTATGGATTTGGGAAAAAAATTTGCTATGACCATTGTCAAGATTGGGGGTAGCACTCTTGTGAATCTAGATAACAACATAGCTACTGATCAAGTTTATGAGGATGTGTTTACTCAACATCATGATTCTAATGTACAACATGCTAGTAGTCATGTGTATGATGACTCATTTTGTTTTGATCAACATCCAATCGATAACCATGATTCCTTCAATGGCCAATCTTCATTGAATGCAAACTATGTTACTTCCTTGGAGCTAGATTCGATTGAGTATGGCTACATGATTTTAAAAGATGCACCTATGTAGGAGTGGCCACTTTGCTTGTTGATGTAGGTAATAAGAAGAAGATGAGGAGGAGGAGGAGGAGGAGGAGGATATAATGATGTGGATGCATATACTCATGAGTTTCGTGATCATGGGTATTATGACCATGAGGACATACTTGACGTTGTTGTGCAACCATGGTGATTTTCAATATAGGCATCTCATCTAGCTTCTAATGGTGGTTCTTTCTATCCAATGGTGGCTCCTCCTTCTCTTGGGTTGTTCTTTCTTCCTTTTGATAGCAGTAAGTATCTATGGTAGTCAATATACAAGAAGAGTGGTAGAACTAGAGAAGATGAGAATGGTAGTTAGTATATGAGAAGAGCAATAGAACTAGAGAAGTTGGGGATAGTGATGATGATGCTTGATGGTGGTGATGGTGGTGAAGAAGAATCAATAGAAGATAAAGGCTTTAGGGTAGAAGAAGAAGAATACAACAAGAAAGGTGAAGAACATCAGGAAGATGATGATGTTGATGTTGATGTTGATGTTGATGATGATGGTGATGATGATATTGCTGACAACATGGAGAAGATTGTGGCAATGCTAAGATGAAGAAGGTGTTGGTTTGGATCTTGTTGCATGTCATGAAGCATGGAAAGATGATGATGAATATGATGTTGATGATAATTGTGTTGATGCTCAAGTTAGTGAAGAACACGTTGATGAGGATGATAAAGATGAAGAGGATGAGGATGAGGATGAGGATGAGGATGATGAGTATGCTACCCATATGGTGCACATGATTATGATTATGGTGCCTTCAAGGACAGGTTTCCCACATTGTTGTTGCCTGATAGGTCTTAGTGTTGATAATGATGATGGTTGATTACGAGCAATAGAAAATGAATAGTATGTGATGATGATGCTAATGTTGACCACAAGCAACAATAGGCACAATCATAAAGAGGAGAAAATGATGAAAACGATGATGATGTTGGTCGTGTTGATTCTTAGGCCGATGATGGTGCCTTCAAGGGAAACAAGCACAAATTTTATGAGTAGCTAATGAGGATCATGCTAATGCTAAAGATGATGATGATAAATAGGCTACCCATGTGCTACACATGATTGTGATGATGGCACCTTCAAGGATACCAAGCAACCTACTTTTGTTTGATCATTATGTTGATAATGATGATTATTGAGCATGAGCAATTGATGATGATGATGATGATGAGTACAATGAAGAAGATGCGGAGATGACTGGAGAGAGGAGGGTGTAAGATGAGAGTAGGGTTGTTGAAATGTCATGACCCCATCTTATCAACAATGAATAATACTTTTTTCTCTTGCCTTTTATTTCCCACCTGAACAATTATATTCCCCACCTCCCCCAATTACATAGTTGGGATTTCTTCCCAAAACCAGCACTAGTTCTTCCTAGTATGTAATTACGAATATTAGAATTAAGTTTTGCAAGGGCCACATGTGAATTCATACCTAGACCACATGTGAATGAATTCCCATAGTGTCAAGAATCACATGGTGGGAGGACATCCAATCATCCAACAACTTTTGCAGCTATACCATCTCACATGCTACCATAGCAATACCTCTATACTTAGTCTATGTACTCGATAAAGCAACCAAAGGTTGCTTTTTGTTGCTCCACGTAACTACTACACTACCAAGGGAAAATATGAATCCACAAGTAGATCTTCTATCATACATGCTACCAACAATTTGTATTTGTGTATCCAAACACATGTATATCCTTATCTGCCTCATAAAAAATTCCATAATGCAAAGTGGACTTCATATATCTCAATATGCCTCTAACTACATCCAAATGAGGCTTTCTAGGCATTTATATAAACCGGCTAACAAGGCCAACAACATAACTCAAGTCTCTGGCCTTGTGAGAGTCTTATAAATCAAACTCCCTACTATCCTTCTAAACATAGTAGGGTCTTGTATCTCATTCCCAACATCAACACTCAACTTCACATTTTTCTCTAATGGCACTAAAAGAGGCTTATTGTTGAGAGTGGAAAAAGACTGAATTTTTGGACTGATTTTTGTTGTTTTTGAGGTCTAAATGATTGATTTTTTATGGATTTAGAGTGATGTATGATTTGTAAGGGAAGTATTTGAGAGTGTTTTGGATGATATTGATTATGTTTTAGAAGTTCATGATGATTCTCAGTGGAGACATGAGGTTCTGTGATGTTCTGATAGGTTCTGATTGGTTTTGTATACCTTCTGTATAGCTTCTGTTTTGTTTTGATTGTCTTCTGTATGAAGCATGGATTGATGACTGATGAAGATTGAGATATTTTAGAAGTTTATTGAATAGTTTTTGAGAGTTTGGAATGGTTTGAGTATGAGTTATGAGGTTTTGATGGCCTTCTGTAGACCCTCTGTAGAGCCTCTGTCTCTGCTCTGTCTCTGTACTGTAACTGTATTGTAGATGTTCTGGTGATGTACTATAACTATTCTGGAGACCTTCTATAAGTGTTCTGTAGAATGTATGTGTGACTTTGGAAAAGTTTTCTAACCTTTGGAAAGGATAAATCTAAGTTCAAAAGAGCTAAAACAAGTGGAAGAAACAGCTGCTGAAGACTGAAGAGAAGACTAAGTGACAGTGACAGTAGTGAGCTATGAAAAGACACTGTAGTGGCTCTGGTGACTCTTCATATCAGACATACCTCTTGGGAGGTGCATCCACGACCTAAGAAGGATTATTTAGGGTTATTATGCGAGCATTGTAGTGAGGATATGATGTATTATTGATGGAGAGAGAGAGAGAGAGTCAGAGATAGTCAATTCTATCAAAACAGTGTAATTGTATATGAGAGATTGAGAGAGAGAACTATGAAGACATTGAAGAAGAATAATATGTGATTGATTTTCATTCAAAGATGGTGTATTTCCTTGTGTTATTTTTTCTATTGATGGATTTTGTGAAGATGTTGAAGATTATGGTTGATTTTATCAAATCCGTGGGAGATATCTACTCTGATGCTGCATGAAGAATTGTTGTTTTCTTTGTTTTGATGGTCAAAAGAATGAAATAAAAGCTTGTTGATGTTACAAGATAGATTTTCTTGTAAGAGAATTCCCTTTTCCTTGGTGTTCATCTTGGGACTCCATGTTTTTGGTGCGCAGCTGGGGAAACTTGCCATCAACAAGCACCAGAAGAGGCTGAAAATGAAGGAAATGGCATTGCCAAGAAGAGAATAATTCAATGGATGTTTGTAAAGTTCCTTCTTTCACTGAAGAGTTGGAATTTCTCATTATCAAAGCCACTTTCCACAAGAAGTTCATCCCATAATGGCGGAAACATATTACCATCATGATGCATGCTCTATGTGGTGGACTGTTTCCTCTTCCTATTGAAGGAGCAGAAACTTGCATCTTGGTGGCAAACTGTTTGGGAACAAACTGAAGAGCAGAAACAAAGAGAATGACCATCCATGGAAGATTTGGCATTCATTGAGGACTTTCCAGACATCATCAAGTGGGAGATTGTGAAGAAGCATCAGGAGTCTTGTCTGTAGAGGTTCACGAAGACAAGAAGGAAAAGAGTCGGAATTTGTTTGTGGATGCTCAACAGCAAGATACATGGGATGCTTGGTGCACTGACAATCTTCTGTTTGTCCAATTAGCAACCCACTGGAAGTTGGTAGACAGAGTGTTTTTCACAACATACACTATTGAAACCCTCATAAGCTGGCATTATTATAATGACGCAACAACGTCCTAAGAAGAATGAGTTTTGATACTTTCAGAAGAATATCTTCCCCTCTGTAGTGGTTTGAAAGCCGAATTCAGAGATATTAAAAAGAAGGAAGTAGAGGAGATATTGGCCAGAGAATCCATCAGAGACTAAAGCCCTCTCTGATACTACCCTGTTGAGTCCAGACCAACTGGTTGAAGCCAACCCCCTGATGAATGACGCAATAAAGAGGCAAGCGTTGGAACTAGTCCAAAGGTACGTGAGAAGAGAGAAGACAAAAATCAAAGATGAAAACGAGCTCGTAGTAGCAGAAGCCTCCTTTGACGCCCTAAAAGCACTCTTTACGGAAGTCCCCATGGCGACTCAAGGTCCCCTTCTTAGTCAGATTCGTCCTAGAAATATTGATGACAGGCCAGCAAATGTAGTCCCATTGCCAGTTTTTAAGAAAGAGTACAATGAAGACCCTGATCTTCATGTAGCAGAATTCATGGTAGCATGTGTGGCTAACAATGCCAGAACCCCTGAGCATTGGTTAGCAATATTCCCTGCCACTTTCAAGGGCGCGGCGTTTTAGTGGTATGAGAGACAAGCAGCAGGAACTTTTGGCACATGGGACGGCTTGAAGTTGGCCTTCCTCACTAAATTCAGGTGTGAAGGTTTTGAAGAGCGGATGCGAGAGGAGTTCATGAATTTAAGTCAGTCCTCTGGAGAAAGAGTAGAAGCTTATGTCTCGCGAATGGAATCCATCCTAAAGAGATGGACTAACCATCATTTGGACGAAGACATCCAAAAAGGAGTGTTTCTCAGGGGCCTACAACCAGAAGTTCGTAAGTTCGTGGAATTGAGAAGACCAGTCAATCTACAAGCTACAGTGGAAGGTACAAGATTGTATGACGAAGTTGAAGCAAGGCTGTCAATGACTCCAAGAAGAGGAGTCTTACCTCCTCCTATGCCTGGAATGGTATACCCACCAAATGCAGTCCCAGGGACAGTTCCCTACCCTTATCCCCAGATGCAAACAGTGCCACAGTATAGTGCACCTAATCCAGTGTGGTCACCGCAGACGACGGTGCCTCAAATGATGGTTCAACCACAACAACAGTGGCCTCAAACAGTTTCTCCAATGGCGACTCAACAACAGTGGAACCCTACCAACTGGAATCAACAACCCCAAGTCTCAACAGGAGCTCTGAATCAGAGCCAGAGCAGAGGACCTTCTGGATCTACCCAACCAGTATATGCAGTAATTACAGAAGCTTCCCAAGACCCTACCACAAGCACTTCAGGAGGTGAAAATCAAAAGGACTACTTATCCAACTCAATTGCAAGTATCAAGAAAGAGCTTCTGGATGTGATTACAGAATAGCTACAGATGCTGAATGTGAATACCGCCAATATATCCACTCCTGCGGGAGCTGGGAGAGATGTGATGCGCTCTAATACATGGTGTGGAAAGTGTCATCAAGGAGGACATTTAGCCACTGAATGTACCCGAAAACCAACCATTCCTGGAGCCTTCTGTTCTTACTGTTTGCGAAAGAACCATACAGAGGATATTTGCTCTCTTAAAGAGATGCATGAACAAAGACAGAAGGATGAAAATGCAAGATTCAACTTGCTAGATGGACCAAAGCCTATGGAGTTTGGTCCTAATTTTAGTCCAAGGAGGTTTCCCTCTCAAAGTTATAGAGGACGACAGTCCGCCCTGGCGGTGGTTAGAGATCAGAGGTGGAATGTTATAGGTGTGGAGAAAAGGGACATATCTCCCCAAATTGTCCAAATCCTAGAAGATCAGTGGATTACAAGCCCTTATGCAACCGATGTAAAGGAGAAGGCCACACCGCAAAGGACTATCCCAATCCAGCCCCTGTAAAGGCCAATACCACTGATAGCCAACAGAAGGTACAATAACCTGCTTCCAATTTGGTAGAGTTGGAATTTGCTGCTGTGACGCGCACCAAGAAGAAGGAACCAATGGTTCAAAATGGAAATGACTCTCCTGCCAAGGCTATGAAGTTCAACCTACCTACAGAGGGACAGAGCAGTACAAAACAGAACAGTACAGTACAGAGCACTACAGTGCCACAGAAGGCTACAAAGACAGTCCCAGAAACAGGACCAAAGACCCAAGAGATAGATGATATAGAAGCACCTCCAAAAACAGAAGAAGTGCCGATGCAGCAATTGTTAGCAGAAAAAGGAAATATGAAAATGGGTGTAGCCCCATTCCCCAGCCGGCCGGAGAAGCCTGTGGATCCTATTAAAGATTATGACTTGGTCAAATACCTAGACACTTTTAAACCAAACTTAACATTCCGACAGTTGATGATGTTGTCTCCTAGCTATTGAAAGAGATTCAAAGGCATCTTGACACGAAGGCGTGGACTAAGGATCGCTCCTTCAACAGCGGACCAAGACCAATAAGGCCCCGGAGCCTGTAAAGGAAGTAGATGTAGCTAATGCCTTCCTAGATCCTGGAACCCTAGAGATTAGTGTATGGATAGAAGGATGCTTCATTTCAAATGCATTGATTGATGGAGACTCATTAGTAAACATAATGACAGATGTCATAATGAAGGACTTAGGGTTGCAAGGAATTCAATCTATACAGTGGCTTATTAGATTGGCAGACCAAAGTAGAGTCAAACCGTTGGGCATCCTCCCATACATAAAAACAACCCTTGCAGGAAGAGACTATTGGCTGACATATTTGGTGGTCAAACCAAATTCTTATGGGACTTCATACCCTCTACTATTGGGAAGACCTTGGCTTTTTGAAGCAAGAGCTAGGACGGACTGGTTCAAAGGGACCTTAACCCTAGGCAAAGGACCCAATAAAGCAGTGTTAAAGCTGTATGGATCGAAAAAAGGCAATGGATCCACATCCATTGAAGTCATAACTGACTCCTCTAATGAGACAACAGATGGTACATCACGAGATGAAGAAGCTATTAAGCAAATCCTAAGAAAACAGAGGCACAGTCCCTAACAATGGGCACTGTAAGCCAACTGCCACGGGATGTAAAATCCTTGTCCATGGGTGAATACCTCCTGCCTCAACCAGAATTAACTTCTGAAATCACCTCTGATAGTGAAATAGAAGCATGGATGTAATGTTCTCCCTGTTACATGACAGTTGCAGAGACAGAGCAGAGTCAGTACAATTACAGAGCAGAGACAATACAGAGGCAGAGCAGATACAGAACAAAGACAGAGTGGATACAGAGACAGTCACAGAGACAGTAACAGCTACAGAGACAGAGCCAGAGGCAAAAGCAGAGTCAGAACTGGTGACAGAAGCAGAAGCAGATGCAAAGGCAGAAGATCTATTCTTCTCCTACATAGCCTCTACAGAAGCAGGGATAGAGCCTCCAAAGAATGAGGATGAAAATGATGGGGAAGAAAATGAAATAGGCTATGAAAGTGCAGATGAAGAATTCCCTCTGATAGAGGATGATCTTGTTGATGTCTCTACAGAGACCTCAGAGGCCGAATATCTTAGGGTACTGGATGGAATGACCATGGTTCCATTTGGGTTGGTCAATGGACCACAAAGTATGCAGAATCTGTATAAGCAATGGATTAAAGCATAAAAATTAAGTTCACCAGTGGCTCTTGTTGCCCTGACTGTTCAGTCCAAAGAAAAGATGATGATGATGATGCCTCCTGCCAACAAAAGCCCAAGCCCTCAAAGCCACGGCCTCTAGCAGGTCCGTGTTATGTGACATTTCTAGACGCATCCTCTGAAGATGAATCCCTAAGTCCAAAAGAAATTACCACTCACACCGAAGCAAACAAAGCTCTGATACCCTTCCAGCAACTTAAACAAACAAATGAGTCATCTGTTCAGAAGGAGGACACTGGTTCTAGTGGGACATCAGACGAGGATACTACTCTCTTGAAAGAGTCAAACCTCTATCCAGAAGCAATCCGTGGGACATTTATCCGCGAAGTGGAAGGTGAAAGACAAGTAACATTCCTAGATGCTGAGGGTACTGAACGTCACCTAAAAGTGGGTCTCAATCTTCCAGAAGAAGAACTAGTAGTCTTGCGAGACCTACTAAAGGAGAACTTAGATGTGTTTTCTTGGTCGTACAAAGACCTAAAGGGGATTGATCCCATAGTATGTCAACATCACATTGATCTAGAGCCCGATGCCAAACCTGTAAGGCAAAGACAAAGACGGATGAATCCTAATTACTCTGCTCTAGTGAAGGCCGAATTATTGAAACTTCTTGAAGCAGAGTTCATCTATCCCATGGCTAACAATGAATGGGTTTCGCCCATTGTGGTAGTACCCAAGAAGAACAGAAAACTTCGAATATGTGTTGACTTTCGAAAGCTCAGTTCGAAGACAAAGAAGGATCATTTCCCTATCCCTTTTATAGACCAACTGTTGGACACAATGGTAGGCCATGAGCTGTATTCCCTCTTGGATGGATTCAGTGGATATAACAGGTCCAAATAGCAGAAGAGGACCAATCCAAAACAACCTTCACCACGGAATGGGGGACCTATACATACAAAGTGATGCCATTCGAACTCTGTAATGCTCCTGCCACCTTCCAACGAGTAATGATGGCTGCCTTTCAGAATCATCTTCATGGTTTTATTGAGGTGTATCTTGATGACTTCTGTGTCTATAGTTTGATCCATGAGCACTGGGGACACCTAGAGCAATGTTTTGACAGATGCCGAGAGTATGGGATTTCTCTCAACCCCAACAAATGTGTCTTTGGCATCTCCTCAGGAGTTCTTTTGGGCCATATTGTCTCTGCACAAGGAATTGCAACAGACCCGGCAAAGATTGAAAAGATTGCCACCTTAACAGCACCAACAAATCTCAAGCAATCGAGATGATTTCTTGGCCATGTGGGCTATTACAGAAGATTTATTGCACATTTTGCAACTAAGGCAGCCCCTCTGCACAAGCTCTTAAGGAAAGAAGCCGATTTCCTTTGGACGGATGACTATGAAGAAGCCTTTAATACCCTAAAACAGTGCCTGATTCAAGCACCTATTTTATAGCGTCCTGATTGGACAAAGGAGTTCCATGTGCACACAGATGCATCAGTTGAAGGGCTAGGTGTTGTCCTATGTCAAAAGGGCCCCTCTAAATTAGATCAACTGATATATTATGCAAGCTGAAAGGTCACTGATAGGGAACGGAACTATACAGTGATAGAGCTTGAGTGCTTGGCAATGGTGTTTGCACTGGAGAAGTTTCGACACTATCTATTGTCCACGCATTTCAAGTTCTATGTGGATCATGAGGCCCTGTCATTCCAGATGAACAAAGTAGATGTTAAAGGACGACTGATGAGATGGTTGCTCCTATTCCAGGAGTTCGATTTGAAGTAGTCACTAAGCTTGGCCGCTCCCATATCCTAGCCGATCATCTATCACAGATCCCTCAAACAGAAGAAGAGGAACATGATGATCCAGACCTTCCTAATGCTTCCTTGTTTCTAGTTGAAACAGTTACTCCCTGGTATGCAGACATAGCCAGCCTCTTGGCAACTCAACATTATCCTCCTGGCATCTCAAGTCGTGAGAGGAAGAAGCTTTTGTTAGAATCAGCCCCCTACATCTTGCTAGGCGGTGCCCTGTACAAGAAAGGCAAAGATGAAGTGTTGCGAAGATGTGTTGCAGGAGATGAAATTGGCATAGTATTGAAAGCATGCCATGACGAACCATGTGGTGGACACTTCGCAGGAGAAGCGACAGCCAAGAAGGCTCTATTAGTAGGATATTGGTGGCCGACCCTCCACAAGGATGCATATGATCACTGTAAGAGATGTGATGCTTGTCAGCGAATGGGGAAACCCACCAAAACAAGTGCCATGCCACTACAACCCATTCTTCCCCTAAAGCCGTTTGAGAAGTGGGGGATTGATTTTGTGGGTCCCATTGATCCACCCACCAGACGGAAGCAGAACAGATACATCCTAGTATGTACAGATTATATCAGAAAGTGGTGTGAAGCTAAAGCCCTGAAGCGGGACGATGGTAATACCGTAGCCCTGTTCATGTATGAGAATATTATCACCCGTTTTGGCAGTCCCCTCGAGCTGGTAAGTGATAGAGGTACTCATGTCCTTAACAAAATCATGACGGAGCTGACGAAACTGTATAAGATCCGCCATCGTAAGTCTACTCCTTATTACCCTAGAGCCAATGGCCAAGTTAAAGTCACCAATCGTATCCTTTGCTCGATTCTGATAAGAACGATTGCCGCACATCATCGCAACTGGGACGATCAACTTACAGAGGCCCTCTGGGCGTACAGAACCTCCCATAAGGCAGCTACAGGACAGACCCCTTTCCAGTTAGTGTATGGTACAGAAGCTATCTTCCCTGTTGAGCTAGAATTGCCCTCTTTGCGAGTGGCAGTTAAAGAACGCTTGGGAGATATTGAGTCACTACAACATTGTCTCCTACACTTGGAATGAATGGATGAGATCCGACGGATGGCCCTACAGTGCATGGAAACCACTCAAGCGCGACGCAAGGCTTATCATGACAGTTTCATCAAGCACAAGGAGTTCAAAGAAGGTGATCTTGTTCTCGCCTATGATTCGAGATTTGGCAAGTTTCCTGGCAAGCTTCAACAACGGTGGATGGGCCCGTACAAGGTACTGGCCGTCAATCCTAACAGCTCTGTTCAGGTGCAGACCGTTGATGCCTCTGATGATCCTTTCCTGATTAATGGATATCGCGTGAAGAAGTTCTTCCCTCCCTGGGGATCTTGACAATCACAGTCGACCTACCCTTTTCCTTTTGGGCGTAGCACTGTCCTTCTTGTTGTGCTTCTGATAGCCCTTATGATTCTCCTCATGAGGCGGTCTCGTTTTGCTACCCCCTCGCAGAACCATCTCAACCCGACATTGTTCTCTTCTCGTCTGATCCAACAACGGGCGAGGTTGGTCCTGATATATGGTATTTCTACCATTCTCTTTCTCAATGAAAAAAAAAAACAAAAGAGAAAAAAAAAAGGAAAAGAAAAGAAAAGAAAAAAAAGAAAAAAATAGCAAAAACAACAAAACTGTTATGGGAGAAAAGGGAGAAATTCCATGTCATAACAGGCCTCGTTCCAAGAAAAGGTGGAAACACCCTTGGGCGAGAAGCTGACTGTGGAAAAGGTGGTAACACCCCGCAGTTCAGGATAGCTGACTCACTAGCAGAACCTCTTCTGCAAGTAATTTGAAGCCACCTCCCTTGGTGCGTTGTCTTTGCAGTATCAATCCGTATGCCCTTCTTAACCGACGACTCTTCTTACAAGTTATTGAAGTACGAGATTTGTTGGCTGCCTCCCTGGGTATGCCTCGTCCTCAAGAACCTCATGATAACCACAATAGACATGATTTTCATCACCAACCCCTTGAGTGATGTGAGTTTTCATCCTAACAAGATGGGGACGTGAGTATAGGCTGCCCTCTGTATCTATCAGAGCATGAGACAGAGGGTGGGGTGAGTGACCAATCTTTCCTTTTAAATCAAATGAGAGGTGAGAAGTGTGAACGGAGTGTTGCACGCATGGGATGGGCCTCTCAATGCACAAAGTACGATCTATTCCTATGCACTGCACTATAAGGCTCCCTGGCCTTCCTTCTTGCACTGTATGCCGGCACAGGGTGGGATGCATAGTTGCACCATCAAATATGCACAAGGCATACAACCTTTACACAAGTGACTGTGAGGATTACATCAATGGGTTTCAAGAAATGGCTGCCCTCTGTATCTTTCAACAGAGCGTGAGACAGAGGGTGGGCTAAGTGTGACTGGAGTTTCTTCACTCAATTACCGAGAGGTGAGGATTGAGGGACGTTACGACCTTTGGAGTCAGATACGTTCCCATTTTCCTACGCACCCATGGGTTGGGTTTCTGCCATCAACACATGACACCACTTTATTCTATACACTACACTACAAGGCTCCCTTGCCTTTCTCTTTGCACCTATGCCAAACGAGTTAGACGCACTGATGCACCATCAATTGTGTACCCTATCATACTACCTCTGCACCATTCCTTTGTCAATTCCTAAACCGGGTGTGAGCTCTGGGTTTTCATCCTGATTCCCTCGAGTGATATTAGTCATGGGGCGAGTGACTGCTCTTTCATTCCATATGAGTGATTGTGAGTTAAGTGCAATATTCTTCATCATTGACGAATTTCCTGCGATTCCTTCAACCAGCTACCTCCCTGGGTGCTGCCGCGTGGTCCCTGCCATGAAGGATGTGTGGTGTGAAGATATCTTGGTACCTCCTGCAACCGACAACGACAGTGGACGTGCCATCGACAGTCCACCTTGATTCTCGACAACATGGGCCAAGTTTTTCTAACCCTACACCTTCTGTTGTCAATGACGGTCATGTTTTAAGTGTGGGGATGTTTGCGGTTGGTCTGTTGTGTGGTACTAGGTCCCTGTTGCTCAGTCAACCCTATCCATTAAAGTTTTAAGTGTGGGGACGCATCCCTGCGCGTCTACATTGCATACCCCTCTGCATTTTCCTTAACCTGATAATGCATCTATGTCTGCCCTACTTTTACCCTGATGGGGTCCCTTCCCCACCCACCCGTCCATTTTCAACCCACCCTTGGGGCCGTTCCCTTGCAGTTTTCCTTCATTCCCTGATTTTGATGTCCTTCCATGTGAACGCACCCTACGTTCACCGCAATTCCAATCCAAACTTATAGCCCTATTCATCCCTTTGAACTGACCATTTTTCCTTTTTACCAACCCTTGTTGTGATAGACGATTCTCAAGTTATTAATTTTTGAAGTATTTTGCGTACATTAGATAGTTTTCCATGTGAACGCATCTTGCTTGCTTTGGAACTCTAATCTGATGAGTCAAGCCTATCATACCCTTTCTTCCTAACATTTTTCCTTTTTACTCCGTGTTATTTCGATGTACGGTTTATCCGTTATTAATTTTTGCGGGGTTTCGAGTCTTTTTCGTGCTTCTTTTTCATAATTTTCCATGTGAACCTGCCCTATTTTCATCAGAATTCCAGTTTGATTTGACAGTCATGTCCTATCAGCCTTCCCCCCACTTTTTCCTTTTACCTCCCCCCTCTTTTTCCTGTCAAATTTTTAGTTATTAATTTTTTTGAGTGTTTTTTAATGTATTTTTTGTGTTTTTTGCATGTGAACCCCTCCTAATTCCCCTGGAACTCTGTTTTGATGTGACATCCTTATACAACCCCTTCCCTCACATATTTTTCCTTTTTTCTACCCTCTGTTTCGGTAAACCGATTTTTTGTTATTAATTTCTGACCTCGTTTTTTGGTGTCATTTTTCTGTTTTTTCCATGTGAACATATCCTATCTCGGTCGAAATTGTGTTTTGACGTGATAGAATTGTTGGCCATGTCCTTTTGCACCTTTTTTCTTCTTTTTGCCCTGCATTCTGGCAAGCGGATTTTTCGATATTAATCCCCGTATGTGTTTTCGGGCCTGTTTTTTTGCATTTTTCCCATGTGAACGCCCTCCTTTTCCTCCAAACACCCCATCTTACTTTTCCATCCTTTTCCTCTCCTCTCTCAGCCCATTTTTCCTTTTTACGGATTTTCATTTTGACGACCGGTTTCTGAGTTATTAATTTTTCTTTGTTTTTTTCGTGTTCTCGCATGCCTCGCCTTGCGCGTGAACGCGTACGTTTTCATTTTTCCGTATCTCGAGATGCCCCCGTCGCGTCTGCGACTTGCAAGTCGACGTCCCCGCCCCGTCGGGTTCCACCACCGCAAATTTTTTTACCCCCGCCCCACACATGCGCGCGGGACAGGGCGTGCACCCTTTCCCTCTCTTTTCTTTCTCCCTTAAATTCATTTATTTATTTATTTATTTATTTTAAATTTTTCTTAATTTCTTTTAAACACACCCCAACCCAATGGGCACCTCGCCCCGTGTCCCAACTAACCACCCCCCCTCTCTTTCTTCTTCTCTTTCTTCTTCTTCTTCTTCTTCTTCTTTCTCTCTCCTACCCCTCTTTCTCTCTCCCCGACCCTCTCCCACCATCTCCCCCCACCCTGTTCCCGCCTTCCCACCCGCCCTCCTTCCACGGTCCCCCTACCTTCCCCTCCCTCTCTTCTTCCTCCCCTCCCTTCCCCCCTTTGACTCCCTCCTTCCCCTCCTCCCTCCACTCTCCTCCCACTCCTTCCTCCCCTCGACATCTGCCGCGCCGTCGAACTCCGCGCACCCCGGCTCACCTCCTCGCGCCCGGCTCAACACCGCTCAACCCCGGCTCTGCGCCCTTGCCACCTCATCTCCTCCTCAGCGCCACCCACAGCCTTCCTCCCCTTCTCCACCAGCCGGCCTCGTCCGTGCCGCCCACCAATTGACGCCCTGCTGCCGCCCGCGACGCCTCCTGCCCCGGCCGCGCCGCCACCCTCTCTCCTCCTCCTCCTCCTCCTCACTTGCCTTCAGGTTAGTTAGCCTAACCTTAATTCAATTCATTAACATTACTTAGTAAAACTAACCTTAATTAAGTTAGGTTAACCCTAATTAGCTTAACCTAACCCTAATTAGTTAACCTAACCCTAATTAGGTTAAACTAACCCTACTCAGGTTAGTTCCATTAACCCTCCCTAGGTTAACCTAACCCTACGTTCCTTAACCCTACCTAGGTTAGCCTAACCCTAGGTTCCTTAACCCTACCTAGGTTAGCCTAACCCTAGGTTACTTAACCCTACTTAGGTTAAACTAACCCTACCCTAGTTAAACTAACTTTAGCTTAGTTAAACTAACCCACCTTAGGTTAGTCCCCACCTTAACCTAACTAACCCTAGGTTAGTTAGTCTAACCTAAGTTAGTTATAATCTGACTTGGTCTACCTAACTAACCTAGACTAACCCGAACTAACCTGACCTACCTTGACTTAGCTTACTTACCTAACTTTGACTAACCCAGACTCACCTAGTTCCTTTTGACTAACCTTCCTTGACTTAGTTTGACTTATTTGATTTACCCAGACTCCCAGGACTTAGCTGACTTAATTTAACCCTACTTACCCAACTAACCAGATTTTCCTGATTTAATTGATATTTATAAATTCATTTCCACTCAGAAAAATTTCTAAAAATTTCCTTAGATTTTTGCAAATTTTTGGAAATTTTTTAGGTGGAAATTTTCACCACCAAAATTACAAAAAAATAAATATTTGCCAATTTATTCACAATTACTTAAAAATACAGAAAATTCATTTAAAATTAGTACAAAATACAAAAAAAAAAATCTAAAAATTTCTAGAAAATTCCACCCACTCCCTTTCACCTTTTTTCATTCATTTTTCACTTTAAAATATTTTCATACAAGGCACCAATCTTTTTTTTTTAACAAAAAACAAAAACCACAAACAAACACAACAGATTAAACATAAAAATCCAAATCTTATTTTCATCACATAAATTGTGGATATTTCCTTCCTGGCTGAACTTTTATTTTTCCTTCGTCACATATTCCTATTTAATTATTATTCCTTTTGAAAATTTAAAAACAAAAAACAAACACCCACATACAATTTATTAAAAACTCAAATCCAAAACAACACACATAACTCCCACCCCCACACATAATACCCCTCAAATATCAAACACACACTATATAAAATTCAACCACAAAAAACAAAAAAGTATTAATAAATCCTAATAAAATTTAAAAAAGAAAACCATAATAATACAAAATCGACAAACCCACTAAGGTGTTGTCTTTGTTGTTCAGTCAGTGGTCTTTCCTTTTCTTTTACTGGATTCATTGCTTTTGGGGGACTCTTCCATGCGCCTTCAGGCCATTGCATACACACCCCTACCAGGTATTTATTTTGTGAGCTTTATTTATTTTCATTTCCCCCTTAATCACAAATTAATTGCTAAAATGAACTATTTCTTCACCCACATTTTCCACCCGCATTCGCGCTCAACACACGATTTCATAATAATAAAAATCAACCAGCCGTTCACTTTGCACGCGCTACATGCGCTTAAGAGGCACTTTAATTTGTAATAAAAATAAACCAGCCGTCACACAAGCACGCGCTAGCAAAAAAGCGCTCCATATCACTCTTAATTTTTAATTAAGGAATTTGCATTTAGAGACCCATTCTGGGCATCGTAGTCCGGGTTGCGTTAAAGCACCATTTCAACTTAATACGTTGTAATTAAAATTTTAAGAAGGAACCGCCGTTTTCTTATTAAGGTTTATCACTTAATAAAATCTCACCCATTGTTAATAATTTATTAAAATGAACTCTTCATTAAATTAATTCCCCCTCACTGCACTTTTTTTTTCCCCTTTTTAATGAACTCGCTTCGTGGGATGGGCGTGTAAAAGTCTATTAGTTGACATTGGTGGTCAAGGTTATGGTCCAGTCTTGATGTACATTTTTATGGTAGTCTAATTTGTCCATGTGTTACGATTACAGATACGGTGTGTAGTTTTTTCTTTATTGCCTGATACGGGGATTTGGGTGCTTGAATGTTGCATCGCATGAAGCTTTCGGTCACATATGTGTAGAGGTCATGCCAAAATTTTTCTAGGCTGTGTCTTGTCTGGGGTGGTACCTGGGTTAGTTATGTCTATGTCTGTATGAGTGATATTCTTTTTGGATTGATTCCTTTTTTATAGCCCTTTGGTTATTTTGCAGGCATTCTTTGTGACTGTCTGTGTTGTGGTGTGTGTGTTTACCATCTGAATGGCGCCTCACACTCCTCCCCCTATCCAGTATGTCCCACTAGTCAGTAGGGATTACTCTTCCCTACTCACTTTTGAGCCTCTCACAAAGGCGGGACTCACGACTTTCGTGACTACCTCCTTTCCCTTGCTTCCCGAGGATCCATCCATGTGTGATGAGTTCCTAGCCTCCTATAGCAAGAAGTCGGGACTGGTCCATGGTACTTCCATGACTTTGACACCTCGAGGATTAGGGAAGGCTCTGTCTCTTCCCTACAAAGGTGAACCCTTTGTTATAGCTCGCCAAGTACTCTCTAACAATGAGATTTTGAAGCTGTTACAAAAACAAACCAAGGAAATTCTGGATGTCAAGAAGGTGATCAACACTTCAGGAGTCTCCTTTTCCATGATCACTGATCCTGTATGGAAGTTGGTATGTCAGTTTCTCCAAGACAGGTTTATGCCTGCCAAAATGCCATCCCATTACTTGTCCAAAGAGCTCTTTATAGCTTCAAGGATGGTATTAAAAGGAGTAGCTATTGATTGGAGCACTTACCTACTCACAAAGATGAATCAACATTTCGTTAAAGTAACCAGGGGCAATGTCACAAACATCACCTATGGATCCTACCTGTCTGCCTTCTTGACCTATTCAAGTTTACAAAAGAGTGTGCCTCCACCTCCTCCATCTGATCCAGTACCTCCCCCTCCACCTTTCAAAGAGTCGGAATCAATTGATATAGAGGATCTGGATTCTCCTCCTCCCCTGGTCATACAACGCAAATGCTTGAAGCGGGTGGTAGATAAAGCTCCTTCAGTTCTTCCTTCAATTACAATTCTTGCTACATCTGGCAATGACCTCCCTGCTTATCTCACATGTAACAACCTATTCAGAGCACATAGAGAAGGTTCCTTGGACATATCAGTCCCTGCACTGAACAGTCTAGTATCGGGAGATGCCATTCCATTCCTATGTAAAGACATTCAAAGTTCCATTGAACTGTCAGTGACAGCCTGTGTTCAACAGTTGTATGCTTCCTTTTATGAAGAACTGATGCAGTCTAAAGACCAGTTGCATAAGGCAACATCCGAGTTAGCCTCTGCTAAAGATACCCTAGCAGATCTGTTTAAGCAGATGGAGCAACAAACCCAACTGATTGAGATCCAAAGAGAAGAGATATCTTCTTTGAAGATTCAGTTAACAGAGGCTCAATCAGAGGTCACTAGACTCTCAAAGGAGAAGGAGAGGATGTCCAAAGATGCGCAAGAGTTTCAAACTCTCTTAGATACAAAACTTTCAACCTTACAGACTGCTAATGACACAGTGGAATCACAAGCTTCCCAAATCAAGCAGTTGCAAGACCAGCTGGCATAGTTACGGTCTGTTCCTCCAAGCCCTCATGTTCCCTTGATTCCTTCTCTCTCACAACATGACTTGGTAGTTCTCCAGAGACAGGCTACTTTGTGTCCTCTCTTCCAAGATAAAGTGGAACGATTGCAGTCCAGGATGGATCTGCTATGGTCTACATTTGAGCATTTCTAGGAATATGTTCCTCCGAACCATTCTTTCTTTGTCCACTATCAACTACAAAAGTTGTCCTTTTACATGACGCTTTCAACGATGGATCTTTCTCTTCAAGAGGATGGTTGGAGCGGGGCTTGGTCTCCTGAGTTGCTGACAAAAGTGGTCCGTATGGTGCTTGAAGATTCTGTCACGACAGATACCATGTTGATATCATATATGTATCTCCGAGGAGACTTGTTGATTCCAGATGAAGTGGATATGGCCTGGTATGTGGGAGATGTGGTTTTACAAGCTGTTTTGTATATCAACTATTTAGAGTTGCAAATAGATGACATGTTCCAGAGTTACTCCTCAAAAGTGGCTACTTGCCCTGATAATTCCTGGCACTCCATGATTGATTCTATGGTCCTGAATCAACGACAGAACATAACTTCTACCTATGTACAGAGTACTAACCAACTGAGGGTGGATCTCTTAGCTCACCTTTCCAAAAATAATCCATTTGATTCAACCTTTTTTTATGCCTATCAAAGAAGATCTATCTTAGGTCCCTTTGTTCCTAGCCTACTGTATTACCAACAAATGGATTACCGTTATGATATATATCTTTCCCTCTATCAAACCAATTCCACAGCCATCTTACCCCTTCTTTTCCAACCTCAATCTTTTCCTCAAATTCCCATATTTACATACTGCTCTTTAATCGAAGATAGAGTATTTTTCCTTTCTCCATCCATCCATATACCTTCTACCTTTCCTATTTATCAATTAACACCCTTCCTAACTGATTCCCTAAAATTTTCAGCCACTCCTTCTTTAACTTATTCCTCCTTTTATGATTTTGCCTACCCATCTCTTCATCCACTTTTACTTATTCCACTTCCATCTCCTGCCACTTCTATCTCTCAACCCCCTCAATTGGTTAGTGAATATGAAGGGTTTGATCAGTAGATTCCCAGAAGAAGAGGATGGAGCTCGAGTGATTCTCTTACAGGACCTCAGATAAACTGGCCAATTATTCTAGGAGATTGGACAACTGCCCGTCAAGCATACTAGAACTATATTTATTTTGCTCACCAATACTCACAATCTCCGGATCCTTCAGTGAGATTGACAGCTCATTTTTCTTGGTATCTAGCATACATGCATAGGCATTCCCATAATGATCAAAAGGCCATTCCAAAACTTTGTATGAATGTCAATGTGAACATTGACTCCCACCAGTTGGATGTCCTATATTTTCATGCCCTATGTCTCCCTAGCAGATACCTTGTCTTGCTAGAAAGGATGTGCTACTTGCAGTTCTTTCAAAATCCTCCCAAGACATTTGTAGATGAATCCTTCTCCATGGATCGCTTCCAAAACCACCAAGCCTTTAAAAGGGATCATCTTCATTGATGCCTTTGCAATGTAACTTGGCATATTTTTAATGATATATCTCTTTTTGGAGGTGTCATTTAGATGATTGTGTTAGTGTTTGTGTATGTGTTGTCTTAATTGTATGTGATGAGTTCGTCTTGATTGCGAATACTTGTTCGAGAGCTCTTTTCAAAAGCTTGCTGGTGGATGAAAAGCCTATGGTGGAAAGATGAAGAGAACCTCTTATATCCTTTAACAATTTGTTATGGCTTTAAATGATTAATCAGATGAGTTATTGAATAATGGAAGTTTTCCTTTAGTAGTTTTTTCTATCAGATACAGGTGATAAGTTGGGATCGTGTTTTAGCAAGATTATTAAAGATCTGATAGAAGATAAAATTGAGCTCTTTAGTAAACTTATATTCTTTTCCTTAGGTCGTGAGGACGCTTCCTTTCTAGGTGTGGGGATATGTTGAGAGTGGAAAAAGACTGAATTTTTGGACTGATTTTTGTTGTTTTTGAGGTCTGAATGATTGATTTTTGATGGATTTAGAGTGATGTATGATTTGTAAGTAAATTATTTGAGAATGTTTTGAATGATATTGATTATGTTTTAGAATTTCATGATGATTCTCAGTGGAGATATGAGGTTCTTTGATGTTCTGATAAGTTCTGATTGGTTCTGTATACCTTCTTTATAGCTTCTGTTTTGTTCTGATTGTCTTCTGTATGAAGCATGGATTGATGATTGATGAAGATTGAGATCTTTTGGAAGTTTATTGAATAGTTTTTGAGAGTTTGGAATGGTTTGAGTATGAGTTATGAGGTTTTGATGACCTTTTGTAGACCCTCTGTAGAGCCTCTATCTCTGCTCTGTCTCTGTACTGTAACTGTACTGTAGCTGTTCTAGTGCTATATTGTAACTGTTCTGGAGACCTTCTATAAGTGTTCTGTAGAATGTATGTGTGACTTTGGGAAAGTTTTCTAACCTTTGGAAAGGATGAATCTAAGTTCAAAAGAGCTAAAACAAGTGGAAGAAATAGCTGCTGAAGACTGAAGAGAAGACTAAGTGACAGTGACAGTAGTGAGCTGCGAAAAGACACTATAGTAGCTCTGGTGACTCTTCATATCAGACATACCTCTTGGGAGGTGCATCCACGACCTAAGAAGGATTATTGAGGGTTATTATGAGAGCATTGTAGTGAGGATATGATGTATTATTGATGGAGAGAGAGAGAGAGAGAGTCAGAGATAGTCAATTCTATCAAAACAGTGTAATTGTATATGAGAGATTGAGAGAGAGAACTATGAAGACATTGAAGAAGAATAATATGTGATTGATTTTCATTCAAAGATGGTGTATTTCCTTATTTTCTTTGTTCTATTGATGGATTTTGTGAAGATGTTGAAGATTATGGTTGATTCTATCAAATCTGTGGGAGATATCTACTATGATGCTGCGTGAAGAATTGTTGTTTTCTTTGTTTTGATGGTCAAAAGAATTAAATAAAAGCTTGTTGATGTTACAAGATAGATTTTCTTGCAAGAGAATTCCCTTTTCCTTGGTGTTCCTCTTGGGGCTCCACTTATATGCTATTATATCATACTTGGACAACATATCCAAAGCCATTCTACCTTTGGGACAACCATATACCATCATCACATTTGATCACCTCAATACCAAGAAAGTTTCTTAGCTCATGCAAATCCTTCATCTCAAACTTCTTCTTCAAATAGTTCTTGACTTCTACGATCCCATTGTCACTCTAGCCTATAATAAGCAAGTCATCCACATAAATAACTATGATAACCAAACCTGCATCCTAGCAACTAGATTAAATGTCTCCTCATAATCTATGCCATATGTTTGAGTATAGCCTTTTACAACCAACCTAACCTTATATATGCTAATAAAATCATTTGCATTATGCTTAATTTTGTAGACCCAATTACAACCAATAGCTTTCTTATCCTTAGGTAATGGTATTATATCCCAAGTCTTATTGGCTTCTAACGCAGTCATCTCCTCATCCATTGCTACATCCCAATGAGCATGACCAATAGCATCCACAAATTAAGTGGGCTCAACATCCTTAACTACCTTTACAGTATAAGCACAATGGTGAGTTGCATAACCTTCAAAACAAAATCTTTTAGCAGGGTATCTAACCCTACTAGGCATGTGCACCACTAGATCACTGAATGGAGCCTTTACATTATTACTATATGCTCTCTGTACACGTGGTGTTCTGACTGAAGGAATACCAAGGTCGTTATCCAAACTCTCTAAACCATTGGAATCTCTATTAAATCCCAAATGACTAGCAAATGTATTATTACCATCTAACACTTTCTTCCTTCATTTGTCTTTACCTGCAACACAGTAGATGCACTTGAAGATGTAGAACTACTCCTTAGTCTCCTAGACCAAGGGCTTACTAAAGACATAGATGTAGTACCTGATGATAGTTTTGGTCCACTAAGGCTCCATGATTCTTGATTTTCTTTCTACACATAGCTATCATCGTCATCATCATCATCCAATGCATCACCACTAAATGCATACCAACTTCTCATCTTATCACAAAGAATATGCCTACTCACTCTGAACGCACCTGTATGATAGGATTATAACAACAATACCCTTTTTTCTCTAAAGAGTATCCAATAAAAATACATTTTTTTGGATCAAGCTTCCTTCATAGCTCATTTGGCACATGTACATATGCAATACAACCAAACACTTTCAAGTGTGACACATCAGGCTTCTTGCCTATAAAGCATTCTTTGGAGAGTCATCCCCCCATGAATTGCAACTATGGGAGCTGTCTTCATAATATAGACAGTAGTGTGAATAGCTTCATATAAAAAATATTTTGGTATATTTTTTTCAGTCAATCAATGCCATTGCAACTTCTCAATATTCATGTATTTTCTTTCTGGAACCCCAATTTACTGTGAGGTATACCTACAAGTAAATTGTCTCTATATCCCATGAGACTTCAAGAAGTCACTGCACTCATTAAAGAGATACTCCCCTCCTTTATTTGACCTCTGCACTTAACTTTCAAGCCTATTTCTATTTTAACAACATCCTTGAAAGTTTTGAAGTGCTCAAACACATCATTCTTTTCCTTCATGAGATACACCCATAGAAATAAATATGACAAATTATTTGTCATCACCAAGAGATATGTTTTGTGTAGGCCCCCAAACATCTATATGCACAACATCAAGTATATTCCTTCTCACATCTCTATCATGTAAGAAAGGTTGTCTTGTCTACTTACCAAACTGACATGTGTCACACACACTTTATGAAATTTTGCAACTCTAAAAGAATGCAGCCTTGTAACCAACCCTTTGGACTGCATTAATTTCAGTTTTTGCATATTTGCATGTCAAATACATTTGTGCAATATTTTAGTATGTGCAACCGCTCCTTTGTCTTTAGCATATATAGCAACATTCATAACAAGATTTCTAACATCTAAGGTGAACATATAGCCTATTCTACTTTTTTTTACGACTAACCTATATTTATCATTAAAATGGCTAAACTACACTTATTATTAAAATCTTCCACAAAATAACATTTTACATTAAATAGGACCTACAATCCTTACTCTACCATTTAGCCAACAAACACTAAATTATTTGTGATTAATGGCACATGTAATACATCTGATGGACTCTTTGTCCAACCAACCACCATGCAAGAACAAGGAAACTTTTTCAATGTGTAAAATTGGATGCTATGAATCATCACCTGACTGCACATGACCTAGATTTTGTAAATCTTGAATCTCTCTAAACCATTCAACATGATTGGTCATATGATTACATACATCTAAATCAACTTACTATACATTATCATGTATCCCCTTTCCTATAACAACATTCATTATATGCTGCATAGCAAACAAATGCTTATTTTTATCTTCATTTTGTCATGAAGACGATGTATAGTTTCATTTCTACAATTTACCACTACATATGTCATCCTTCTTAGCATAACAATGGGTTGTAATATGGCCTATTTTGCCACAACAATGATAAATAATACTAGAATTGCCAAAACCTCTATTCTACTATCCATCTCTTCCTCTAGAGCTCCCCTTACCTCGAGAGTTTTCACGACCTCTTGAAACTTGCATTTCATTAAACTACTGATTTAACTTGTTTTGATGGCTATCACTAGTACGTCCTATACCACTGTCTCTTGAAGAGAGTTTGCCATGTCTCCTTCTTGAACTTGAGTAAAATGCATGTACCTATTTACCACTTCTTTCAAATGATTCACCCTACATATTGATCTCTTCAGTGATAATGAGAGAGACCAACTCATCAAAAATCGGAAATAGCTTCTTAATGCATAGAAGTAACAAATGATTTTCAAGCATTCTCATTATTAAGGCCACCTAAGGTAGATAAAACCAAATCATCATCATCAAGCATTGCATCAATAGTTGGTAAGGCATATGAAATACTTTTCACCTTCAAAACATACTCATTTACAGGCATCTTTCCTTTCTTCAAGGTATTCAACTCTTGCTAGAGTTTAATGTTCCATGTTCACTGAACTAAAAACTGCATTGAAGTTTCTGCATTTTTTATATGCCCCAACATAGTATTAATGTTAATGAGTGCAAATACCCAATACATCATCTTTTTATCTTTTATATTTCATTCTTTTCACACCTTTAATTCTTGTGTAGTGGCAAGATTACTTAACTCTGGCTCCTGTTCTTCACTTGAAACAAACTTGTAAAGGCCTTTTCTTATAAGAAATTTCATTACACGAAAAATTCATGATGGATAATTCTTCTTGTCCAACTTTTCAATGATAGAGTTTCCATTGTTCTCTATCATTTTCACAAAATTGGTACAAAACAATAACCAAGTCTTCTACAATCTTATAACAAGTACACAACAATACACCAAACCGTCTCTTTCACTAATTGCTCAATAATCATGTAATATGTAACCTATTTTTATATAAAACTTGTGTTTTCTTCCTAGCAAACACCTTAGAACTTAGAGATTTAAAAACTATAGCCTATACACCCACTTTTGGTTGACATAGTCGAAATTATAGTATACCTTGAAACTATTGTCTGCAATCTTGCAGGTCTAAAACGGGACCCAAAAATGGCCTTATTTGCAGAATGTACAGTGCTTTTCTTGCACATTAAAACTCACAAAACAATCTGAGATTTTTGCTCTGTACTGCTTTCAGTGCCTCCATAAGCTCTATCTAAGAGAAAGAGTGGAAGAATGGGAGAGCTTCTTACATATTGCTTGCTTGCTCGAATCCTTGCTTCTTCTCTTTCACTTCGGCCTTCAAAAACTAGCCTCTCTCAGTGGCACCGCTTTGATACCATGTCAAGAATCGCATGATGGGGGGGACTAGCTTGAGCTACCATGCTAAACACACACATACACATAAGAGGAAGCTCACTTAAGAACAAAAGAAGAGAGATGGAGGCCAAAAAGTTTTCTTACTAGTTTCTTCTTATTCTTTCACACACAACACATTGTACACAAAGTATAGATAAGATACAATATAAAAGAAAGCGGTCTACTAAGTCAAACAATGCATAACTAACTATACTAATGGATTAGTGCTATGACTATGCTAGTTGTAGGTAGGTGTAACAAACTAAATATAATAAGTGATAAGTTAGTGGCCATGTGAGGATCATAATGATCACCAATGTAATAAGTATAGACATGTAGACCCATCTAACCAAGCGGTCCATTATCAACCGCACATGTTGAGTTTGTCATCTCAATACAAAAGGATTTACATGAATAAGGAGTTGATAAAATAAAACTTTAAAGAGAATATAATATGGAAAAAAAAGTCTCTTACAAACCTTCCACATAGAACTCCCCTCCTAACCCGCATCAAAATCTTTTCCAAGAATGTGTGTGTGTGTGTGTGTGTGTGTGTGTGTGTGTGTGTGTGTTCATAAATACACACACACACACATAGTACATACACATATATACACATATATCTATGTGTGTATGTGTGTACACAAAAATACACATTTACAAATATATATACACATACACACACAGTACATAGATATACACACGTGTGTGTGTGTGTGTGTGTGTGTGTGTGTGTGTGTGTGTGTGTGTGTGTGTGTGTGTGTGTGTGTGTGTGTGTGTGTGTGTGTGTGTGTGTGTGTGTGTGTGTGTGTGTGTGTGTGTGTGTGTGTGTGTGTGATAACCTTAATATAAAGGTTAAAGAGGAAACAATAAACTACAAGAAAGAAACTATGCATGCAAAGCATGTGGACAAGGCAAGAGCGAATAACACAAAGCATGTAGGAACAAATGCTAAGTAATAAGGTTTTTTTAAAGACCTTAAGGAGATAGGAAGAAGATAAAAAGAAAAGAATTCCCCACAGAAAGCAATCCTTGTTAATGACCTTTCCTTGTTAATGACCTTTTTTATAAAAAGCATTCCCTCCCCAAGGTCATTAACAAGGATTGTTTTGGAAAGTCTCTCTAGCTATCTTTTGATTTTTAGGGCAAAAACTTTTGGAGTTAGCAATTTTCAACATAATGAACATACCACCCTCACTTCAGCTTCCACGTGGGATTTTAGGCAAAGACATAAAGATAGAAAAACAAAATATTGTTCGAAAAAATTTGGCAGGTTTTCCTTTGTACAAGAGACAAATTTCCAAAAAATAAACCAACCACCCAACATTGGGCTTCCACATCGAATTGAAGGTAGAGAAATCAATAATATAACATGGATTCCACATCCCATTCCATCCACTCCACAATGACCAAACCATTTACCATGGAGGGTATCCTCTATTGAATGAATTTATGGAGTGAAGAGGGTGGGGGAGTACTATCATTAGCTCTACAATAATTAGGGATACCTTTATTTAATGAAAGATTCATTTAATAAATTTAAAGGGAGGAAGAGAGGGGGAGTACTCTAGTTCAATTAATGTGACTAGGTATACCTTTAATATCTCAATCAATGTGACTGGGTATCTAACATCTAGTTCCCTGTGTCTCGCTTCTTACACTCCATCATGCTGACCCCAAAAGTTTTTGCCCTCAAAAACAAAAGATAGCTAGAGGGACTTGCCAAAGTGGTTTGTGAGTGGGATTGTAGAGTACTACTCTGATCAACATTACAAGGAGAAAATTTTGATGGTTGAGGGGCTTGTATACAAGAAGAATTGGGACATATGGCTATGTAGAACTGGCATGCATGCCATGGCATGGGTGCAAGGGAACAATGTAATCAACTCATTTCAATTGATGGCATGAAGACTAGGGATAACATACTCTCCACCACATGCCTATTGAGGTAAATTTTCCATAACTTTTGATGGGCTGCTCCAAATGGTGCATGTCGCATGTCAAAACGGAGCTTATGACAAGCACTTTCAAGCCACATATAAAGTGTGTGGCTATAATTAATGAAGGTACAAAACTATTCTAAAACAATATACAGTCTAGATGTATAATGGGGTCAAAAGGGGTCAAAACAAGGCATATCCATCTAGTCTTCACCCTGTTAGGCCTCTCGTAAAGTGAGGAAACTCTTCCACTATATTGGGTGGCCAGCAAGAGGGTGCTTTTGAGGGTAGGCCTTGCCATTTGCTGAGGCATTTCTTGATGGATTGAGATCTCAAGTGTTTATCTCACTGCCCAATGATTGCCTCATGGATATACTAAATGATACCTTCTTTGTCTATGGGAGGGAGCTCTTCCACATAGTCCATTGATGTGCCAATGAAGGGCTTCAACTAGTTGACATGAAACACATTGTGAATCTTGGTGATAGAGGGAAGTTCTAATCGATAATAAAACCAACTCTCTTCAAGATTTGATAGGGGCCACAAAAATGATGGGCCAGCTTGCTACTCCTACTCTCCTTAAGAGTGGAGTAGTGGGACTTAGGCACTTTTAATAGGACAAGCTCTTCCTCTTGGAATTTAAGATGTCTTCTTCTCTCATCAACATAAAGCTTCATATGATATTGTGTTTTTCCAAGATTCACTTTGTATTGCTTAAGCAAAGCATGTATATGCTCTAACTTCTCTTTACTCTAGGGTTTGATCTTGTCATTGAATAGAGGGAACCTTATATCTATATAGCACCTCAAAAGAAGGTACCCCAATGCTAGAGTTGGTGGAGTTATTGTATGCAAGTTCGTAATCGGTGTCCAAGCATAGCCACCACAGGAATGATGACGAGTATACTCAAAGCTGACACACACAGATGCTGACATCACTTTCGACATTCAGTGCCCATGTTGCAAAGCAATATGTATTCATAGCACAAAGATCAAGCAATAAATGTACTCAAGACTCAATCCAAAATGTATAGGGCCTCTAGGTGGATAGTGGAGTTGTAGGATGAGATTGTACTGAAGATGGTGCTACTACAGTCATAGGTCAATGGGAGTCTAGAGGGACGGTTGTAGAATGTTGTGGTGGATTAGCTCGTCGTAAGCTTCTCCAAGTTAATGGCGCCTACCCAAATTTGCTACTACAAGTGGTCTCATTCAAAAGTGATTTGGGCGAGGCAGACTTGGACTCCTAGTTCGAGTTTGTGTCAAGACT
The DNA here is from genome assembly GCF_053477565.2 of Lygodium microphyllum. Classification (NCBI taxonomy): domain Eukaryota; kingdom Viridiplantae; phylum Streptophyta; class Polypodiopsida; order Schizaeales; family Lygodiaceae; genus Lygodium; species Lygodium microphyllum. Next base: position 47,609,728 of record NC_141141.1, on the reverse strand, counting down.
CGGCACTTAACAGGGCATGGATTCAGTGCTAGCATTTGAGGGAGAGGACCTTGTCAAATTGAGTTAGGCAAGCTCAGAGTTGGATGATACTAGGCAAGTTTATGATATCAAAGATTCAAGGGCAAGTGTTTTCAAAGAGTGGATCATCTGGATGGGGATAAATGCCTCCTTGATTCTCACTTGGGTCATTTAGGTTGGGAGATTTAGCCACCAAGTTCTTGTGTGATTCTTATCCAACTTCGACCTTGGGCCAAAGTGACACTTTGTCAATGCTTCAAGACAAGGCATGGGTTTTCTAAAACTTGGCTATGGGGCAAGGAATGCCAGCCTTCTTCATCTTTCAGGTCACTTGGTCCATTCTTCTTCTAGGATGTATTGCCAGAGAAGGTTGGATTCTACCTTCCAGTCCCAATTCATGTCCCATAGTTCAAGTCCAACATTGCATGTTGAAGCACTTGGACCCACTCCTCCACTTCCATATTCCATTGCTCTAGCACCTCATAGTGTTCTACCATGAGCTATCACTTGGGGTCGGCAAAATTGGTGCCCATGAAGATGTCGAAGAAGTCTAGAGCTAAGGCTGGTGATGATGTGTCTTCCTCACTCAGGGTTATGGTAGGCTCCTCCATGGCGACCTGTTTACCTTTGCCAATGGGTAATGGACACTTGACCTTGTATTTTAGGTGAGAGGGAGTAGAACTAGTAGGGGCACTATCGACTTGATGTGATGAAGGATGTGGAGGTGGAGGTGGAGGGTGAGCAAGGGGAGTAGTCTAGACATCAGAGTCCAGCTCAGTCTAGTTTGTCAAGTAGATGTGGGAGATGGGAAGAAGAGTCAAGCATGGTGGCCCATAGTTCTTGATGGAGCTTTTCCCATTGCTCTAGCCATTTTTCTTCCTAGTCATGCTAGAGTTCCTCAATGATGTCTAGGGAGAGCAAGGTCCTGCCGTCTAGGTTCATTGCTTCAATCGCACACGATTGAAGAAAGACACTATCCCGCTCTAGCCTGCTGCGCTCTATTTTTGATATCATCATCAAAGGCTAGCTGCATGTGTTGGCACGCTTTCAGTCTTTGGAAATGCTCTTAGAGGGTGGTGTCCTTTTGTCGAAGTTTCTTAGACAGGGTAGTATTGGCTTGCTTAAGGCACTCCACTGGCATCACTAGGTCCTCCTACTAATGTTGTTACCTGGGTAAGAACCCATTGACAAAGTTCAAAGATCGATGGGCCATGTCGCAATTAAATTCAGAGGGGGGTGATGATGAGCTATAGGGACAAGTTGATGGGGAGGGGCGTGGCCACATGTGAGATGCCTTTTGAACTTGTGAGGGTAACATTGGTAAAGGGGGGGACTTGGTGTCATCTGTGAGCTCCTCCTCCTTGGGGGGTATTTCTACCCTTTTGATTTGAGGAGAGCAAGTTTAGTGGAGATGCTGGTGGCCAAGCTAGATTTCTTAGGTGATCAGGACTGGTGGGGTTCTTGTGTTGATAGGTCCTGCTCGATAGGGTGCTTGGTAGTGAGGCTAGGTGACTGATCTTCCTTTTTGAGGACTTGGTCTTCGCTATTCTATAGGGAAGGTTGCTCCTTGTGCTTGAGCACCTTGGTGCTCTCCCTGATGTCCTTGGTAGTGTTGGGGATGGGATATGCCACAACATCTAAATTTAGATGAGACTATGAAACTTTTGCCACCTTGGAAGAGCAGGTCAATAAGGGTAGGTGGGGGAAATAGAGGGGCAAAGTGTTGGCCACACATCACCTTGATGGTTTTGACACAGTGAGTGCCTACTGGAGAGTTGTTTGGCCTCCACGATGATGCGGTCTAAGAGAACATACACACCCAAGTAATAGGAGTATCAAGGGGGGACAAGAAAAGAGTAGCTACCTTTCTTGAGACACTAAAGGCCTTGGCCTATAGGTAGAGGGCCTCAAGGAGGAATCTGAGGGTGTCGAGCTTGCTCTTATGGTCGTCGACCATGTTTGTCAACCAGTACTCCTTATTGATAATGGGACTTGAAGAGGGATTCCATGGTGGCAATAGGGAGAGATGGGGAGTCTTGTTCACGATGGGTGAGCAAGAAAAGTAGCTATTGTACTCTCTTGGTAGAGAGATTGTATGTGTTTCCTTGGATCTGCATGGTGGAGCCTTAATCAACTGTGGTGGCAATAGGTAGGGATGGGGGGTCTTGTTCACAATGGGTGAGCAAGAAAATCATCTGTTGTACTCTCTTGGTAAAGAGCTTGTATGTGTTTCCTTGGATCTGCATGGTGGAGCATTAATCAACTACTCCAAGATGGATTGTTTTTCGGGGTGAATAGGGGTTGAGCTCCATGGGAGGTTGGAAAACTAAGAGAGTTGCAAGGTCTTGATCCATGCTTGGGCATTGATCAGTGTCATAGGGTTGATTGGTGTAACCTCCTCAATGGTAAGCTAGAAGGATGCCATGGGAGAGAGAAGAAAAGGGTACAAGAGACAAAGAAGAGATGTGCATGAGTGTTGGGCACAAAATGAGGGTATCAAGGAAGAGATTTTTTCTCTCCTTTCTTAAAATGAGTGGGATCTAGAGCATGGCTATGGCAACTTGTAAGCATAGACTAAACTCATGATGACATTGACTGAAGACCACAACTGTTACACAAGTGAATTAGGTTCCAAGATGGAAGCTTAGACTCATAAAGACAATCTTGTGTAATGGACTGACAATGACAAAGACACTAAGTGAAAGTACAAAGCATCATGATATTGTATTCATTCCATATGAAAAGTGGTAGTCAAGTACAATGCTTTATAGTTGTTGGATGGCTACAGTTTTCCTCTCTGTGCATATGGGATTCACTCTACCTGCATGTCCTAAGCCCAGAATTGCCTCATACAAAGAGGCTACAATAGGTGTGATTGCAAATATCTCAACATCCTCCTCCTCCTCTCTCTCTCTCTCTCTCTCTCTCACACACACACACACACACATCTTGCCTCACACCCATTATTTCCATGAGAATCAAATAGTGTAACTCACGAAACACAAAAATATAGCAAAGCATGAATATCAAGACATAGCCAATTTCTAGATATCAACAATAATATATAGATCAAAATCAAGCCAAATAAGACAAAGAGCTCCAATGTCAAAAAAGAAGACTTTCTCAAAGTTAATCAAAGGGAATCTTTTTCTTTCTCTTAGGATGATTTGGAACATCTTGATCTCTATGTCTAACATGGGCAGGTGAAGCTACAATGTGCTCTTGCATTGGTCTTGTAGATGATGTACTGATCTCTTATCCTCTTGCACCTATAATCAAAGAAAACCAAAAATTAGCTTACAACAAATGAAGATAGTATAAAACTAACAAAAATCATTTGATTGAATGCATATCACATTAAAAAATACATTGCTTGACATTCCTAGACCACTCAGTGTCAAGATTGTGGGAGAGAAGGAAGGAGTCTCACTTGTAGCTTTCTTGCTTGCACAATGGGGGAATACACACAGAGGTGGAGGCTGAAAACAGTTTTTCCTCTTCTTAGTTGTGTAAGCCAAAAAGAACTCTAGTACAAAGAAATAGAGGAACCCTATATATGGGTCTCAAACCAAACTCAACTAACTAAGGTGGCATACTAACTGAGCCACAAACTAGAGTAGATAAGGATAGCTATCATGTAGCTATTATTCATGGGCGGTGTACCATCTGCAACTGACACGTCGGTGACATAAATGCACAACGGTCAACATGGCATATCACGAGTGGAGCTCGATATCTCAACACTCCCCCTCGAGCTCAATCCCAATTCCTGCACACCAAGCAGGTCTCTGAACTTGCGCAACTTCTCTGCGCCCAATGCCTTCGTGAATATGTCAGCTACCTGATCCTCTGTGCTGACATAAACTAGATCAATAAGACCTAGTAAAACCCTCTCCCGCACATAGTGATAATGCACCTCAATGTGCTTTGTTCTAGCATGATAGACTGGGTTATTTGCCAAGTGTATACTACTCATGTTGTCACAATAAATGACAACTGGCCCATCTGTAGGTTGATGCATATCATAAAGTAGCTTATGCAACCAAGCTACCTCACATGCAGCCATTGCTGCACCCCTGTACTCGGCCTCTGTGCTCGACAAGGCAACTGTAGGCTGTTTCTTGCTGCTCCAAGTGACTGCAGCACTCCCAAAAGAGAACACATATCCACTGGTAGATCGTCTATCAAAAATGCTACCAGCCCAATCAGCATCAGTGTATCCATGCAACTGTATTTGAACCCCAGTCTCATAAAATAGTCCATACTGCAATGTGGACTTCACATACCTGAGTATGCGTCTAGCCGCATCCAAATGCAGTTTCCTTGGAGCCTGCATAAACTGACTTACCAATCCAACAACATAGCTCAAATCTGGCCTGGTAATAGTCATATAAATCAAACTTCCTACTATGCGTCTGTACATAGTAGGGTCTTCCAGAAGCTCACCTGCATCTGCGCTCAGCTTCACATTCTGCTCCAAAGGAACTGAAATAGGCTTACAGCCTGTCATCCCATATTTGGACAGCATGTCCAATCCATACTGCCTTTGCAAGAGCTGTATCCCACTTGGTGATCTAATCACCTCAATGCCCAAGAAATAACCCAGCTCTCCCAAATCCTTCATCTCAAACTTCTACTTCAATAGCATTTTCACATGAAGGATATCTTCATCACTGTCACCTGTCATAATCAAATCATCAACATAAATGACAAGTAGCATAATACCTTTCTCTGTTTTTCTCACATAAAGTGAGAAATCTGCCTTGGAAATCTGAAAGCCAATAGTGACAAGATACTGTCCTATCTTGTCAGACCATGCTCTAGGTGCTTGCTTCAAGCCATACAAGGCTTTCTTCAACCTGCAAACAAACTCAGGATGAATAGCATGCACATAACCTGGTGGCTGCTCCATATATACCTCTTCTTGCAAATCACCATGCAAGAAGGCATTCTTTACATCCATCTGATGTAAAGACCATTCCTTTGATGCAGCCATAGCAAATGACTGCTCTTATGGTTGCCATCCTTGCAACCGGACTGAATGTTTCTTCATAGTCAATGCCATATGTTTGTGCATACCCCTTGACTACTAATCTTGCCTTGTATCTGTTCACAGAACCATCTGCATTGTGCTTCACCTTATAAACCCACTTACAACCAATTGCATTCTTACCTTTAGGCAAAGGTACCAATTCCCATGTAGCATTTGCTTCCAAGCCATCCATTTCTTCATCCATGGCTTTCTCCCATTTTTTGTTTCCCATGGCTTGCTCAAAAGAAGTGGGTTCTGGTTCCTGTATCACTTTGATCATATATGCATAGTGAATGGCTGTAAATCCATCATATTTTAGCCTATCCACAGGATACCTAACTCTGGTTGACCTGCGCAAAGTAGGTTCACTCCCAAGTGCTCTCAAAACATCCCTGGTCTTCCTTACTCCAGGTGTAACAATAGAAGGAATACCCAACTCATCATCAATGCTCTGTTCTGAGCCACTGGATTCACCATCCACATAAGAGTGACCTGCATTCACATCAAACATGGGCTGATCTACCTTCTCTTTTCCTTTTCGTGACACCTGCATACCACTATTTGCACTGCCTTGAGAAGATTCTCCTGATCTCAATCTGCCTGTCCATGGCGAAGAATGTGAACCACTGCTAGAGGACGCTCCAGGTCCACTAATATTTTGTGACTGCTGTTGTGAATTCTGTGCAGCATTACTGTTTTGTGCATCTACATCATCAATCACATTTACTGGTTTATACCAGCTACTCATCTCATCAAAAACAACATCTCTGCTCACTGTAAACTTCCAAGTAGAAGGGTTATAGCATCTATACCCTTTTTGCTGCAGAGAGTAACCAATAAAGATGCACTTCTCAGCTTTTGGATCCAACTTGGATCTCAACTCATCTGGCACATGTACATAGGCAATGCAACCAAAAATTTTCAAATGAGAAATATCTGGTTTCCTACCAGTATACCTCTCCTCTGGAGTCATCCCATGTATTGCTGCAGTGGGAGTCCTGTTCATTATGTAGACTGCTGTAGCAACTGCTTCAGCCCAGTAAAAATCTGGCAAGTCTTTTTCATTGAGCATGGCACGAGATACCTCTCCAATATGCCTATTTTTCCTTTCTGCAATTCCATTTTGTTGTGGGGTATGACTGCATGAATATTGCTGCTTTATGCCATGCTCCTGCAGGAACCTTGCAAACTCATTTGAGAGGTACTCTCCCCCTCCATTTGACCTTAGGCATTTTATTTGCAAACCTGTTTCTTTTTCAACCATAGCTTTAAGAGTTTTGAAATGCCCAAAAACTTCACTTTTCTTTTTCATAAAATACACCCAAACTTTTCTGCTATAGTCATCAATAAAAGTGACAAAATAATGACAGCCTCCAAGAGATGCAGCTTTAATAGTCCACACATCGGAGTGGATTAATTCCAATGGCTTCTTACTCTCTTGAACATGTCTAGGAAATGGTTTCCTTGCCTGTTTTCCAAATTGATAGGCTTCACATATCTTATGCATTTCTGTAACCTTGAATTTGGGCAATCCTGCAACAATATTTTGGGCCTGCATTGATTTAAGTCGTTGTACATTAACATGACCAATGCGTTTATGCCAAATATCAATATCTGCAACTACACCGGTCCCATGTGCAAACATTGCTGCACTCAATTCAGACATGTCTGCATCCAACGTAAACATTCTGCCCTTCTTCTTTCCTTTTGCTATCAAGCGACCTTTATTTTTCATATCCTCAACAAAGCATCCATGAGGATTAAATCTGACTTGCAAGCCCTGTTCAACCATTTGACCAACAGAAACTAGATTCTTAGTGATATTCGGGACATGAAATACATCGGACATGTATTTCTTTTTCCCATCCTGCATAGACAAAGGAATTTTTCCAATCTGCACAATAGGATGTGCAGTATCATCACCAGTCTCCACAAATCCTGGTTTTTCCATTTTCCTTGCATCCTCCATCCATTCTGCATGACCTGTCATGTGGTTTGATGCACCTGAGTCAACATACCATACATCATTGCTTTCTTCTGCACTTGTCACAGAATTGTTCATGTGCTGCACCATGAACAAATGCTCATTTCTGTCATCACCCTGTCTACTAGAAGATGCATAATTCCCTTGTTGCAGTTTTGCATTCATGATGTCATTCTGCTTTTTATAGCAGTCTTTAGCCATATGACCCATTTTACCACAGTAGTAGCATTCAACATTACTGTTTGCATTTTGACCTCTTTGCCATCCACCACGACCTCTTTGGCTCCCCCTGCCTCTAGAGTTACCACGTCCTCCTCCATAGGACTGGTTTTCTTGAGTTTGCTGCATATTCTGATTTCTACCATGGCCTCCAGATCGGCCTCCTCTACCTCTGCCTCTACCTCTTCCAGCATTTGAGTAGAAGACAGCTTCTTTTGAAGTTCCTCCCGAAGAAGATGCACCACCATTTCTCTGCTCCTCAGAAATTAGAAGAGCAATCAACTCCTCAAAATCAGGAAATCTTTCTGGACGGAAATGGATGTCCGAAACTGCGCATAATCCTTTCCTAAACCATTCAAGGTCACAGAAACTAAATCATCATCTTCCACTGGCGACCCAATGGAAGCAAGTGCATCTGCAATCTTCTTCACCTTCATGTGGTAGTCATTGATGCTCATATTTTCTCTTTGCACATTATGCAACTCTTGCTTGAGCTGCATTTTCCTGGCTTGAATATTTGTGCTATACATTTTTGACAAAGTATCCCATGCCTCCTTTGGCGTACTTGCATCCTGAATATGCACAATCATAGAGTCTGAAATACTGATAGACAGCCAATACATAACTTTCCTGGCTCTCTCATGCCATGCTTTAAATGCCTGCATTTGCTGCTGATTGGAAACATCAGGAAGAACTGGTTCTTCTTCATTTCCTGCAACAAATTCCCAATATCCTTTTCCCATAAGGAAATTCGTCATTCTAAACTTCCATGCTTGGAAGTTGTTCTTGTCAAGCTTTTCAGTGACAATCTGTGAGAGAGAATCAGACGCCATTACAGAACACTGCAAAAAGTTCTGTCACTGCAAAGAACACAGCTTCAGCCTCACAAGGGCTAATCTGCAAAACTGACGAAAGTGGTACTTGACCACACAGTCACTTCCTAGTGACGATTTTGCATCAACAGGCAACAAGGATGATTCTGTAACTCCCAATGTCTCTGCACACAAGCATACGATGCAATTTCTACAGCAACTTTTCACCGACCTGTAGAACAGTGGTCGCACAGCATAAAACTGGGCCTTTTCCTGAGTGCGTGCAGAAAACTTCCATCTCCAAAATAGGCCCCGAAATGGCCTCAAATCAAAAAAACAGGGTCGTCGAGGGCTAAAGCCCATGCCCGCAACATATAGTGCCCTCTTGCTTCACCGCGAAGGGCGTCTCAACCTGAGACAATGCACTCTTGCAATTTCCGGCTGTACTACCTGTAGAGATCTGCTCCCAAAATAGAAAATGAAAGCAACACTGCTCCTCTTACCAGAACACCGCGAGCTTGACTTGCTTTCTTGAGGTCCTTACCACGAACAAGGCTCTGATACCATGTCAAGATTGTGGGAGAGAAGGAAGGAGTCTCATTTGTAGCTTTCTTGCTTGCACAATGGGGGAATACACACAGAGGTGGAGGCTGAAAACAGTTTTTCCTGTTCTTAGTTGTGTAAGCCAAAAAGAACTCTAGTACAAAGAAATAGAGGAACCCTATATATAGGTCTCAAACCAAACTCAACTAACTAAGGTGGCATACTAATTGAGCCACGAACTAGAGTAGATAAGGATAGCTATCATGTAGCTATTATTCATGGGCGGTATACCAACCGCATCTGCAACTGATACGTCGGTGACATAAATGCACAACGGTCACCCTGGCATATCACGAGTGGAGCTCGATATCTCAACACTCAGTAGGTGCTCGGCAATAAAGCAACCTAAGTTTTTACTTTTGTCGTATTTCAACCCATGGGTATCTTATTTGTGTGAGATAGTTTATACTTATGATTCTGGTCAAGGGTAGCCATGTGAACATGGAAGCATTGAATATAACCTACATGTGAGGTCTCAATAAACATGGGGAACATAATATCTATATTGGTATCGAATTTCACATGCTCAATGACTCTACCTAAAGTCCTTATTATGATAGCATGGTTAGTAACTGCATACATAGTATATTGTAGATGCTCTTGATACTCATAAGTTCTATAATACCCCTAGCTTAGAGTAGGCATGTGCAAAAGTTAAGCAAATACTTAAGAAAGAGAGTGACCCACAATGAAAAAATAATTTTCCAAACACATTGTAAAAATATCTCAAAATAATACGAGGCAAGTGGTTGTAAGGGGATATGGATAAATATTTCTCATAGAAAAAGCATTTCATATCAAGGTACTTTTTAAGGTACATCCTTATACATAGTATTTGTAATGACATTTGCAGAATTTAATGGTTCCATGATCATGTCACACACACACACACACGTGCGCACGCATGCACGCACACCCATGCCCACACCCATGCCCACGCCCATGCACATGCACACGCACGCGCACGCACGCACGCACGCATGCACGCACGCACGCACGCACGCACGCATGCACACACGCACACACGCACACACACACACACACACACACACACACACACACACACATGCACACAAACATTTAATAGCTGTTATTGTCTATACTTCCACATTTATATGTGCATTATATTTTTTGCTTAAATAAGGATTATATGGAACAACCCATTGATGATCAATAATATTACCCTTGATAGTCACAGTGTTTCCATCATCTTGGCTTTTATAAACATGATAGCCAGTATTACGAATTGTTATCATATAACTGAATTTTCTAAGAAATCTTTTAGTATATTGACCATCAGGCATGCAAGACTCTTGGGATTCATTGCACCAAAAGGACCATGAATATTACATTATTTAACTATGTCAAATAAGTCTGAAAATTTGTATTTATCAAGCAATTCAACACATATGGATCTATCATAATCATACACTTCAAAGGGCTTGAAAGGAGCCTCTAAAATTAGCAAAGCGTGGGAATGTGGCAACCCTTGTTTTTGAAACTCATTTCACCAACATAACCATCAACTCTTCCAAATATTTCTTTTTACAGTAAGCTCTGCATCATATCAATATGCTTTGTATGGAACACCTGAACAATCAAATCAGGTTAATCATGAGCACTTTGTCCAACCAACAAAGCATTGGTTATCTCAAACCACTTTGGATTAATGCATGTCATTGTCATAAAAAGATCGAGCTTTCCCTTATCTCGTACTATGGCCATTGCATCTTGATACAATTCATACATATGCCTTGCCCCACTAGTAAAGAAAGATGGTAGAACCACCCTGTTACCCACAAAGAGACCAATTAACTATGTTGATTGATTATCCATTGCTCCAACTATTTCCACCAAGCCTTTAAAAACTTCTGAGTGTAGAACAAATTGATTTTGATGACACCAAGCCAACCTACATTGCTCTATGCACATCAACAATATATTGCTACAATAGTCGGCCACCATGTAACATGCATTTTTAGTGACTTCACACACTTCAAACTTAAATGCATAAACTTGCATTTTTATGATGCAATCCTTATTCAATAAATCATGTACATGCATTGGAACATTGATATAACTATAAGGAGACTTTGTATACCGCCCATCATCACCTTTAGGAAAAAGAAGAACATATAACATTGGCATATAAGCTCTATGCAAGTTTGAAATAGAAATACAATGACCATCTTGGAGTGTAAACATAAATATCACGATAATCAAGAGTATTCTCATCACCTTGGGCATGATAGCCGCAACCTTGATTCCAACTAGAGGTGAGTATTGTCTATTGGTTTGTTGAACACTAAAAATAGTCATTCTCAATTCCATAAAGGGATTCTATTGCAATTGCATACCCATAGATCTAAAAGCTTGTACATATACATTGTGATGATTTATCATAGATTGAAGGTCTTCAAGTAAATCTGGAAAGTGTTTACCGCAGCATAGAGGAACGAAAAATGGAGCAGAAGTGCGGGAGAAATGGAAGAAGGAGACAACCAAGAAGGCACAGGACAAAGAAAGGAAAAGGCATCCTAGATGGAGGTCAGACTCTGAAAATCTGAACGAAAAGTAAAAGCGTGCCATTAAATATGAAGGCGCTCCCGAAATCCTTGTAAAAAGAGCATAGGCTCACTCCCGTGCCAATTGTATGCATTAGTGGAAATGGGATAAGTTAGGATGGTGGGAAATAGGAAAAGAGGGCCTAGGCTAATGGCCAGCCATGTAAAAAGTGGGGATGACCGCCCAAAAAGTAGGGCATGTATATAAAGTTCAAAAGTGAATGAGAAGTTCATTCTTGGGTGTGGCTAAAGCTTCTTCTTCTTCTTCTCTTGCTTCTTACCTTCTTTCTTGTGCTTGAGCGAGGGATTGAGGGAGTGTGAGGGAGTGAGGAAGTGAGTGTGTGTGAGTGAGGGATCGTGGAGAAGAAGCTCCCCATCTTCTCTCTTCATCTTTCCTTCTCTTCTTCTCTTCTCTCGTCTCGCGCGGCTATGGAGGATGGAGCTTGACGGAGAGGGATTGAGGTTGCTTGAGCTTGCCACAAGGATCATGGAGCTACCGGAGAGAGAGAGAGAGAGAGAGGAGGGAACTCGATTGAGCATCAAGGTAAGCTCACTACACCCACAAGGTAGGCATTGCGCGTAGCTCCACTACATTTTGGTTCCGTTGTCGGGACCGAGGGAATCGAGCCTTGAGTGCCACGTGCATCGTATTGAGCATGGCAGTAGGGTTTGCAGCCCGAACTGGTGCTTGAGATAGTTAGGAGTATTAGGAGGTTTTAATCCCTGGAGCAAGTAAGTATTTTGATTTGCTGCTAAATGTAGAGTAGGACCATCTGTCTTTAATTCTATTTCTGTTTTCTGTTGCAATAGGTTAAGGGTAGGATAGGAAAAAGAAGGGAACAGAAGGGTTCTGCTGTTATTGGAGACAGGGAAGTTGGGGCACAGATTCAGACATCTGGCTGGTGGAGTGTATGAGATTAGTCTCTGAGTCTACAACATACTAAGGGAGGTAATAAGGGGCACAGCAGACTAGGGTGCCCACATTTCACACCCTATTTTCTGAGACGACTGTGAGACTGGGAGCCCGGGAGAGACTGAGAGAAGGAGAGAGCTATGGGAGATCGTGAAGTGCTAACCGATCGAGCGCCCCATCGCTTTGAGGTATGCCAGACATTTCCCTCTATCGCTCGCATTGATTTGGAAAGTGCCGCATGATTTGATAGAGTAGGCATTAACCTAAAGGCGCAATGCGCAACTTGCGGGCCATTGGCTGCGCAGTCAGACCAGTCCATCCAATTCCCAGAATTGGACCGTCCGATTTCCATAATCGGATCAGTTGAATCCGATTCCCTAAATTAGACGAGCCCACCAAGTCGAGCCACGTATCTGAGTCCCAAACTTGAGCCACTCGACCCATTGCAGTGGTCGGACCACCCCCCATCCAACTAAGGGAAGTCGGACCAAAGTAAGACTAAACCCGCCCGTCCGATTCCTAGAATCGGACCAGACCCATCCGATTCCCAGAATCAGACCAGACCCATCCGATTCCCAAAATCTGACCAGAGCACCAGACCTTGAATAGAAGGTGGTTCACCTAGGCCACAGTCCTGGGTACCTTGGTCACATCTCTGACCCCCCAGGGAACCCAGTGTGATCTTGGAAGCTGGGTACCAGACAAGGTGACCGAAGATTCACCCCGAATAGCTAGACACTGGGTGGACATAATTTGGAATTGGATGCGACATTCGGCGACCAGCCAACCAGCCAACCAACCCTGAAACAGGATAGGGGATGCATCAGGGTCTTTCTATAAGACTTTTCCCTGGCTAGAGCAGCAAAGGCAAGACCAAATGTGGAGAGAGAGCAGGCAGTGGAGGCTGACTTGTCATTAAGCAAACTTGTAGCCATGCGGCTCATGGACAACACATCCACTGAGCAGGGCAGATAGCCTTAGCCACAGTCTTACTCTCAGGATTAGGGGTCACACAAGGGGCAAAGGGGCAATCTAGGATCCCTATAGTGGCGAAACAACTGGACAAGTATGAACCTAGCAACGACCCATATAGCTTTGTGGAGCAGTTCAAACAGGTTTGTGAAGCAAACGGCCTCACAGACCCTGCACAACACTCCCAAGCTTTTGGGATGTGCTTAGGTGACAAAGGGAGGGTGTGGTACACCAACCTGGATGCAACCGAGCGCGGGAACTTTGCCCATATTAAGGACCACTTTATCAAGAGGTTCTCTGAGGCAAGATACTCCAACAACCTCATCATCCGCTTGATGAATGTCAGCCAGAGAGAAAAGGAGGACATAAGAGACTACATCACACATGTACGTAGCCTCTTCAAGAGGATCCCGGCCAATGAGCGACCTAACGAAAAGGCTGTGTCTACAATGTTCATAAATGGAATCCGTAGTGAGGAACTCTACAAGGCCTTGGCTAGTAACTCCACACTACACAGAGACGTGCTGGCTAGGGTTTTTGATGAAGCAATAAGAGTAGACGACCAGTTGAGGGAGCGAAGCATGAGGAACATCAGTCGGGACGGTGCAGGCGAGAAGGCTTCAGAGTGATCAACGACGTTGGGTGAGAGAGAGCGCTCTAGCGCGCGGGATAAGGAAAATGTAGTCGACCAAGGCCAGGACCTGGCGGAGGTGAGAATGGAGCTTGCGCGTTTTGCAAGAACAAATAAGGAAGCCCACATGCAGTGTATACACTGTGGGGGAAACCACCTCCCAGCTGAGTGTCAAGATCCTAGATCTAGACCGTGTTCAAACTTGGTAGGTTCGGACATGACGCGTTGCATTGCAGATTGCCCAGGAGGTTTCCATACACTCAGCAATACAACCCTCCTTACCTAGGCAACATGCCATCTAACTTCCTTCGCAGGGGAGCCCAGCTGGCCCTCCCAGCACCAAACGACACAAGACCAACCATCCCTAGGCTAGAGATGAACCCAACAGGCATACTGTTCAAAGTTGAGAGAGAAAGAGACAGGGAAACTCCATTGTCATGAACCTTCAGGTTACATAGCTTTCTTCCATTATTCTTTTTACTAACTGAGTAACACACACAACAAAGATAAAGTGACCTAGTGTAAGTGTAGACTAGATAGACTAACTCTAGTCAGGTCACTAATTGACTACTAACCCAACTTATTTAAGAAATCCCCCTCAAGCTCAAAACAAAACTCAAATCATCTGTATCACTCCAAGTAGCTGTCTAAAGTGAATGAACTTATCTTTACCAAGTGGTTTGGTAAAGATGTCTGCTACTTGATCTTCAGTCTTCACATGCTCCAAGTCAATCTGATCTGCTAAAACCATTTCCCTGATGAAATGGTAGTGAACCTCAATGTGTTTCGATCTTGCATGATAAGCAGGATTGCTTGCTAACATGACACTGCTCAAATTGTCACAGTACAGCTTGACTTTGCTGTCCAAGTGTACTCCCAAGTAATTCAGCAACTTCTGTAACCACTTAGCTTCACAGGCCGCTAAGGCCGCACCACGATACTCTGCTTCCGTACTAGACAATGCAACTGTAGGCTATTTCTTACTCTACCAACTGATCATGCTACTACCCAATCCAAATGCATAGCCGCTGGTTGACCTCCTGTCATACGTGCAACCAGCCCAATCAGCATCAGTGTACCCCATCAACTCAAGGGGTTTCCCATATGCATAAAACATCCCATGATCTGTGGTACTCTTTACATATCTCAAAATTCTCCTGACTACATCCAAGTGTGGTTTGCGAGGCTTCTGTATGAACTGACTGATCAGCCCCATAGCATAACTCAAGTCAAGTCTAGTGATCGTGAGATAGATCAAGCTGCCTACCATCTGTCTGTACATAGTAACATTCTCAATCTCTATCCCAACATCAATCTGTAGCTTGACATTTTGCTCTAAAGGCGTATCCATAGGCTTGCAATCAGCCATACTATATTTCTGTAACATGTCATGAGCATACTACTTCTGTAGCAACCATATGCCTTGAGGTGTAGAGACAACCTCAATCCCCAAAAAATATTTCAGCTCTCCAAGGTCCTTGACCTTAAACTTAGCCTGTAAACATGTCTTTATTTCAGCAATCCCATTTTCATCATCTCCTGTAATGATTAAGTCATCAACATAGACAACTAGGAAAACATAGCCACTATCTGTCTTCTTCACAAACAGACTATGATCAACATCTCCCAATCAGAAACCATGTTGCTACAAATAACTGCTGATGCAAGCATTCCATGCTCTGGGTGCCTGTTTCAGCCCATATAATGCCTTTTTCAGCCGACATACATGTGCTGGAATTTCTGGATGCACATAGCCTTCAGGCTGTTCCATGTAAACCTCTTCCTGTAATTCTCCATTGAGAAAGGCATTCTTTACATCCATCTGCCATAGTTTCTAGCCTCTAGCTGCTACCAAAGCAATCACAGTTCTAACTGTAGCCATCTTTGCTACAGTGCTGAAAGTCTCCTCATAATCAAGACCATACTGCTGCGCATACCCTTTTGCAACTAGCCTGGCCTTGTATCTTTCCAATGATCCATCTGATTTACATTTCACCTTATACACCTACTTGCATCCAATAGGTGTTTTGCCCTCAGGCAACTGTACCAAATCCCATGTACCATTTTCAGCCAAAGCTGAATATTCCTCATCCATAGCAGCACGCCAATTCTCATCTGCACAACTGCCTCATCAAACTTACTTGGTTCTCTAAAACCTGTTACTTTCATCATATAAGCATAATGACGGGCTGAATATCCAGTGTAAGTATACCTGTCAACAGGTCGTCTGACCCTCTCTAATCTCCTGAGTTGTGGCTCACTGTGAGCTTGCCTCTCATGAGGCGGCACATAACGGCTCTGCCTAGCACCTGGCATCATAATAGACGGAATCCCAATTCATTGCTAGATGAATCATAACCTGCAACAGTGAGTGGACCTGTTACATCTTCAAAAACTTTTTCTTTTTCCCTTATCTGTTCTCCCCCTCACTGACATATCCGTGTCAATGGATACAGTAGTGTGACTTCGCAATCGTCCTGTCCAAGGACTCACTGTAGATGATACATCACCTGTCTGACCACTCATGGAAGTACTCTCTGCAGGAGTATTTTCAGCATGACTCATACTGGGTGAGCCATCAGTAGGCACTGCAATAGGATTCCCATACCAGGATGCTAACTCATGCGAAGAAGGTACATAACATTTATAAGCTTTCCGTTCCTGTGCATATCCAATAAACACACTTTTCACTGCTTTAGGATCCAATTTCTTCCTCTTCTCATCCGGTATATGCACATATGCAATGTTGCCAAATACCTTCAAGTGTGAAATATCAGGTTTATGACCATACAGTCGCTCATATGGAGTGACATCATGAATCCCTGCTGGAGGGGTTCGATTCAGCACATAGACAGCAGTCATCACTGCTTCAGCCCAATAACCATTTGGCATACATTTTTCATTCAGCATAGCTCTAGCTGACTCCATCAAAACCCTGTTTTTCCTCTCTGCAACACCGTTTTGCTGTGGTGTATAACTACATGTGAGCTGTCTTTTGATCCCATATTTAGCAAGATACCTGTCAAAGTAATTTGAGACATATTCACCTCCTCCATCTGATCTCAAGCATGATATGTAACAGCCCAATTCATTTTCAGCATGCTTCTTGAAGTCTTTGAATGCATCAAATACATCATCCTTATGCTTCAAAATATAAAGCCAAGTGTACCTGCTAAAATCATCAATGAATGAGACATAATACCGTGCACCGCCAAAAGAAGCATTATGTGAAGGACCCCAGACATTAGAGTGCACCAACTGTAAAGGCCTAGTGTTGTTTTTTACATGTCTCATGAAAGGAAACCGTGCCTGCTTCCCAAACTGACATGCAGGGCATACATGACCAAAATCATTATACTTCAATTTAGGTAATCCAAGTACTACTTCCTTCTGCTGCATAGATTTCAGCTTTTGTACATTGACATGTCCAATCCGCTTGTGCTAAATCTCTACATCCCGAATGGCACTCTCATCATGAGCAAACATGGCTACCTTAAGTCTCAGAATGGTTGCATCTAATGTAAACATCCTGCCATCCCTTCTGCCCTTGGTAATTAACTTGCATCCATTTCCATACTCCTCAATGAAACACCCATCTTTGTTAAACCTCACTTGCAAATTCTGTTCTGCCATTTGACCCACAGACAACAGATTCTTTGTTATGGTCGGTACATGTAATACATCATGCAGGCCTTTCTTCTTGCCATCAGGCATCATAAGAGGAACAATCCCTTTATGCTTTATGTCATGTTGGGTGTCATCCCCAGTACATACATGACCATGTGTACTTGCAACCATCTCATCAAACCACTCTCCATGCGGTGTCATGTGGTTTGACGCTCCAGAGTCAATGTACCATCTGTCATCTCTATCATGTCTCAATGCATTTTTGGACACATGCTGCATGGCAAAGAGTCTATCAACTGACTCATCATGAGCACCACTGGAAGATGCATAGTGCCCATGCTGTCTGCCCTTTGCCTTCATATCTCCCTGCTTCTTGTAACAATCCTTTGCAATATGCCCATACCGGCCACAATAATGGCAATTCTTGTCCCTGTTGGACTGATCAGATGACTGCCATGAACCAGATCCACCACCTCTACCTCGGGGTGATCTCCCCCTGCCTCTAAACCCGCCAGATCCATGTTGGCCTTGTGTATTTGCACCATGCCAATTACTCTGCTGCTATTGCTGCTGTCCATAAGCATTACGAGTGTCACCATGACCTCGAAATGAGCCACGACCTCTAGATCCTCTACCACACTGGCTAAAGTATAACACAGTGTCTCTACTCTGAGATGCACTGGAACCTGTATTCAAACCAAGATTGACTTCCTCATGCAGCAACAAAGCAACTAGCTCTTCCCAGCTAGGGGGCTCTTCTCTAATAGAAATGGAAGTGTCAAAAGCTTTGTACTCTTTGCCTAAGCCATTCAAGGCAACAACAATCATATCATCTTCTGATACACTTGAGCCAATGGTAGCAAGTTGATCAGCTATGGTCTTAATCTCCGTGGCATACACCTGGATGCTCTTGCCATTCCTAGACATGTTGTTGAACTGCTGTTTCAACTGGATCTTCCTTGCATGTGTCATGGTTCCATAATTTTTCATCAATATGTCCCAAGCATCCTTCGGAGTCTCACATCCAGTGATTTGAATTACCATAGTATCAAATATACATAGAGAAAACCAATGCAACGCCTTGCATGCTCTTTCATTCCATAGCCTGTAAGCTCTTTTTTGTTCATTAGTTGGATTCTGTGCAGGAAACTCAGGAGCAGCCTCATCTCCTGTACATAGATCCCAATAACCTCTGCCAACCAGAAAGTTTTTCATCTTGAATTTCCATAATGCAAAGTTCTCGTTGTCCAACTTCTCTCCAACTATCTGAGTGATATTGTCAGTCCCATGTGCATTAGCCATGATGCAATAGACAGTCTATCAAGTGCCTGACTCCCTGCAGACCAATAAGTATGACTGACCAAGTTCAGTCCGTAATAGTTTATGACAGTTTTTTGCACTAAATTACAGAGAGAAAAAAAACAGGGTATTTCAGCCCATTGACACCCCAAAACAACCCACAAACAAGTGGTCTCAACTGTAGGTATAACTGTCAATACATAAGCTATGTGTTTGCTTCAGCTTAAGCTTTTGTAACCTCACTGCCAGGGTACATACATGCAGTCTGAAAACTGTAAACTGTGAGTAACCAGCAGCAATTTCAAGTCCAAAACTGAGTGGTAATCATGTCATACATGTTCCAAAACCTCCCAGATAGCTGCTAGTACATTTGGCAGTCAAGACATGAGCATAGAGGCACAGAACAGTGCATAACCAGCACATACAAGTGTCAACAAATTTAGTTGCAGGTTGCAGTCAACCAAAATTCAGCCTAACAAGCTCCAAGTAGCTCCAAAATGCCTTCCAATCATGTCATACATTTACTTTGTAGTGGCAAGTTCAATACATGAGCATCTGAGTAGGCATAGACAACCTATCTTCGTTGACCAATGGCATAAACTTCATGAATTATTTGTAATTAACCAAGACAGTGTGACTGCATTTACTTTAGCTTCAGAATTCAGTTTTCAATGATGCTCATTGCTTGCTTCAATCCTCCATACATTCAGCATGTATAGGTCAATTCATATAGATGATAGAACCCCCAAGATGACCTGTATTGCTTTAGTAATACACTATGCTTGTCATTGACTGTGTATGACAGTTTTCAGCCACTAACATACTTCAGATCTGAGTGATTTCAGTGAGCAACTTCAACTCAAATGCATTACATCCGATACATATGGCTTCTTAACATACATCTTGGCTCCAGTGATGCTTCTGGGTATGTATGAGTGCTTCAAGCTCATGCTAGACAAGTGTATATACTTTGTAGTGGCTGTATATAGCAGGCCACTGTTTATGATAGACTTGTGATCTCTATTTTCAGCTCATAAGTGAGCTCCAACACAAGCAATGGCTTCCTATTATCTTCAAGTACCTTCCAGGGATCTCTTACAAGCAATGTACAACCAAGTGAGTGATTACAACCAGCAAATGAGGCAGAGGAGTTCAGGCCTGAAATAGGCACAATCTGCGCAGGCTGGACAGGGGTTTGCAGCAGCACACGATGTTGATGATGATGATAATGGAGCACACAATGGTGCTTAATGCTCCCTTCTCAAGATTCTAAACAAGCCCCAGACAGTAGCTTGGACCATAGAGCAAACAATCACACAATGCATACCTTCCATTGGACAATGGCATTCAGCCTGTTTGAAAAAATAACATAAGTTTTCAACTACAGATCATCTTCACTCCCTCTTGCTCCAAGAAGTCCACCAAGTCCAACTCTGATACCATGTTCAAAGTTGAGAGAGAGAGAGAGACAGGGAAACTCCATTGTCATGAACCTTCAGGTTACATAGCTTTCTTCCATTATTCTTTTTACTAACTGAGTAACACACACAACAAAGATAAAGTGACCTAGTGTAAGTGTAGACTAGACAGACTAACTCTAGTCAAGTCACTAACTGACTACTAACCTGACTTATTTAATGTAGTCACATGTAGACAGCTGCACACTCTAGCTGTCATAGATGTCGGTCATAGATAAAGACACACTGACGGTGAGCTTGATTTCTAACACATACCCAGACCACTAGGACCCTACGTGACCCAACCATCGAGTGACGCTCCTGTTCATTATGTGGAGGAACCTAGTGAAGAAGAGAGCTACATAAACCCATACATCTCCTATGATGAGGAGGGCAATCCGGTCGTGATGGACTATCGACCGGTGCCGGTGATGGCGCTGAGTAGAGGAAGAGGCAGAGGCTTTGGAGGACCAAGCCAAGACCCAATCTCATGTTGGACCTACGGTCATCTGGGCCATATATCATCACGCTGCCTAAAAAGGGAACATGCAAATCAAGACAAGGCAGACCTTAGGTGCGCCGAATGTGGGATCACGCACTTGTTCCCCGACTGCCCTAGGCAGAAGCCATCATCCAGTCCGACCAACGTGCCCTCCGTACCCTTGGGGCTATTTGGCGTAGAGACCTTTGGCGGAGAGGACACACCCATCCCATTGCATGTCATGATGCGAGCGCAAACAAGACAAACAGGCATCTCACTGCCTGGGCCAAGTAACCTGGATGCAGCCTCGTTGGGAAAGAAAAGCCAGAGGAGAAGGAGAAAGAGAGTAGACACAAGGATCACTCTTAAGACCGAGGAAGCTACAACCTTAGCGGCGGGAAGAGGGGTCACAGACACCGAGGCAGAGACCTTCGCCCCCAAGACGGCAGAACTAGGTAGTGCCAAGGTGGGGAATACCTTCATCCCAGGTGGCAACTCGAGGCTATCGCCAAGTAAAGGAGTGGGTCAAGGATGCCCAAGAATACCTTAGAGATGTAGAACCCATATTGGAGGATCCAATGAAGGACCTTTCTAGTGCAAGCACACCCAATGCGCCATCGCAACCTCAATCGGGGAACGTGCTAACACCACGAGAGATGCCACAAAGGCAAGCAGGAAGAAGCTTATCAACAAGCTAGCCACGACATGTGGCCGAAGAGTGGTGACCGAGAAGAAAACCAACTACCCAACAACCTCCTCACCACCGTAGTAACCACCCCAGTGACCATTAATTTGGGAGACCTAGCATGCTGCCGCTGACTTGCACGAGCAGGATGTAGTCACGCAAATTCCAAGCCTAACGCTGCACTCGGCTCCAAGGTCGCTCCACATCAACGCCTTCTGGGAAGGCACGGAGATGCATGCAGTCCTACCTGTCTTAGCCTTAAGGGGCGCAACATGGAAAGGAATTGTGGACATCAGTGTAGGGGTCAGTGTCTTGAGCCACACAGTTCTACAGGCTTGGGGAAACCCACCTGTGGAAGTGGCTAGGTTCAATGTTACATTGGCCAACGGAATGAAGGTCAGACCATTCGGGGTCTTAAAAAACTAGCCAGTAAAGATCGCAGGAGTGCAGTTCTCTGTAAATTTCATTGTCATGAAGGGGGTGGACTACAACATATTGCTAGGCCGGCCATGGATGAGGAATGCACGAGTGGTTGAAGACTGGGAAAACAACCTCATATTCTTGGGGAATAGGATGGAAGCAGTAAGGGTTGAGATGGTGGACACATGGAAAACTACCCCAATCGACCTCGATGCTATCTCGATCATGCTAAAAGGTGATGCCCAGGTGTGCAAGCCTTATGGGATGCTGACCAAGTACATTCCCTGCCCTGAGGACGAGAGAGATTGGATGCACGTCTTGGCAACCATTGACCTGCTATCCTCAGATGAGAAAGATTTGTATAAGCAAGTGGCTAAGCCACCGAGCAAGCCAGCAGAGGAGCCCACTGTGCCACTCTGCATGATGGTAGGAAGCTTGCAGGATCCAGGGAGACATGTCTCGTTCCACACCCCCACAAACAAGCTCAAGCTTCAGGGAATCGTAGGGTACCTAACCACTAAACTGCAAGGCAGCGAAGCGGCTAATCTAAAGCCCCTAAGCGATCTCTTGGCTTGGCCTGAATGGGAATGGACCAAAGTGTACGATCTCAACCTATCATACAACTCGGCTTTAATCATCAATGAAGAAGAGATCGGAGAGGAGAACCTAGGGGACGACGAGTAGTCAGAGGGGCAAGATTTCGGTGATAAGGAGTATGAGCACTGTCGCTCTGAGACAGATGAGAGCGAGGAAGGGTTTAACACGATAGATTATGACACTGAAGGGAGAGCAATCGAGCAGATTGAGGCAGACTCTAGGCCGAAATGGGAAAGGGATGGAAAAGGAGTCGTGCGGATGGAATGCGATAGGACCTGGCTGGAGCAGGTGGGAGCTATGGATTATGAGCAGGCAGGGGTGGGACAATCGCTGGTAGTCCCAATACTGAAGACGGAATCACCTACCGAACTACGACCCCCGGGCGAAACCCCTTCCTCAAGTGAGGGATGCGAGTTTAACTCGGAGTCTGAAGTCAGTACAGAGAGTGATCCCGAAATACCCCAACCCTCTAATGTCAGACACACTAAAGGGGACTTGCCAGTCCACTTAAGGCGCAAGCGGATTAAGGAGGGGACCAGGAAGCAAACTAGAGACTCAGAAGAAGAGAGGCAAAGGAAACCACAGGACCTACCCAAACGCTTTACAAAGTTTAAGAAGGGTGATAGAGTGGTGGTTCTGCTAGGAGCAAAGAGACAAGGGCAAGCCAGGGAACCAACTGAGGGACCCGCCAGGGTCAAGGAAGTCGACCTGGCAGAGGAGGGCAAGAAACCACAACCCCTGTTCATTGCTGACAACCTAACCAAGGAGGAGGAGGCTAGGCTGGTTGCCCTCTTACGGGAGTATGTCGATGTGTTTGCATGGTCCTTGGAGGAGAGGAGTCGGTCCTAGGGTTGTGACCCATAACATTCCCATGGTCCCAGAAGCGGTGCCAACGAAGCAGCGACCTTACCCTATGAATCCCAAACACGCTCATGCGGTGAAGGAAGAGATCGATAAGCTTATGAAGGTGGGATTTATATATGAGATCGAGCACACAGATTGGGTATCGCCCATAGTAATAGTTATGAAAAAGAATGGCAAGATTCTAGTGTGCGTAAATTACAAGAAGGTGAATGCCGCTACGAAGAGAGACAACTACCCTTTGCCATATACCGAGCACATGTTGGAGAGAGTAGCAGCCAAAGAAGCTTACAGCTTTCTGGATGGATTCTCAGGCTACAATCAAGTGCAAGTGCATCCTGACGATAGGCATAAGACGGCCTTTGCCACGGAGTGAGGTGTCTTTGCCTACATCGTTATGCCCTTTGGGCTAATGAATGCTCCAACCTTCCAACAATTAATGTGCACGATCTTCAAGGATATGCTGCGACACGAGCTGGAGGTGTTTGTAGACGACCTATGCGCACACTCCAGTTGGGCCGAACACTTAGAGAGGCTGGGAGCCGTCTTCGAATGGTGCCGACTATACAAACTCTCGCTGAACCCCTTGAAGTGCCAGTTCTGGGTGAAGCACACATGCATCCTAGGGCATGTAGTGTCATGGAATGGCACTGCCACTGACTTTTCAAAAGTCAGGGCCATTACCAACCTCCCACCGCCCACCAATTACAAGGGTGTCCAGTGCTTCTTAGGCCACACAGGGTACTACCAACGCTTTGTACTAAACTACGCGCTGATTGCTAGACCATTGTACAAGCTACTGATCGTATTCGAGTGGACTGAGGAATGCCAACGCGCATATGAATAGTTAAAGAAGGCCCTCACCACTGCACCCATCTTACGAGCCCCAGACTAGAGTGTAGCATTCCATGTACACATAGATGCCTCCAAATTTGCCATCGGAGCCGTTCTCTGCCAACCTAATGAACATACTCTTGATTACCCCGTGAGCTTTGCTAGCAGGCAGCTCACTAAAACAGAAATGAACTACTCCACTACAGAAAGGGAAGGGCTAGCCATGGTGTTCGCCGAGAAGAAATTTAGGCATTACCTGGTGGCCACACCCTTTCTCTTTTACATGGACCATCAAGCCCTGCTGTATCTCGTAAACAAGCCATGCGCCACAGGCAGTATAGCAAGGTGGTTACTTCTCCTGCTGGAGTTCGATTTCTTAGTGATTGTGTGCAAAGAGAAGCAGCACTACATGGCAGATCACATGTCCCGCATATCCACTGGGGAAGCTACTGGCCAAGGCATCCCTGATGATTTACCGAATGCGCACCTCTTTGGCTTGTCTAGCGAAGGGGACTTGTTTAGAGCTGATTTGACACCCTACTGGGCAGACGATGTTATTCAAGTGTTAGAAAACGGCCTGCCAGAGAGACCTATTGAGAAAGCCAGGCTAACGAGACTCATCTTGAAAATTCAGCCATACCAATTAATTGCTGGCCAACTCTATAGGTTGGGACAGGATGGGCTATTACGTAGATGTGTGTGCGAGCACGAGATGCACGATGTATTGAGAGGGGCGCACGATGGGATAGCTGGCGGGCATTTTAGTGGGGACACGACTGCCCGTAAGGTATTACAATCCCAACTCTGGTGGCCCACCCTATTCCGTGACGCCGCTCTATTCGTTAAACACTGCGACGAATGCTAGAGGACTAAGATACCTATGCGCAAAGATAATATGGAGTTAACCCCCATAGTAGCTCGACAGCCATTCAAGAAATGGGGCATTGACTTCATCGGACCTATTAGTCTAGCGGCTCAATACTTCTAGGCGCGCCACATCATTGTGGCAACGGACTACCTAGCGAAGTGGGCGGAGGCGCGAGCCACCAGAAGGAACGACTCTAGGGCTACTGCGAAGTTCCTGTGGGAACAGGTCTTTTCACGGTTTGGGTGTCCAATCGAACTAGTGAGTGATCAAGGTGCACACTTCGTTAACGAAGTAATATCCCACCTGCTCTCAACCTTTTTTATCATTCATAGAAGGTCTTCCCCCTACTACCCACAGGCAAATGGCCAAGCGGAGTCCACAAATAAAATCCTAGTCAATGTGCTTACTAAGGTAGTATCCACATCACAAAGAGACTGGGATAATAAGCTAATGGCTGCTTTGTGGGCTTATTTGACAGCTTATAAGACGACTGTCGAGCAAACACCCTTTAGGCTGACCTATGGGACGGAGGCCATTCTACCTCTAGAATTTTTTGTCCCTAGCTTGAGAATAGCAGCGCAAGAGAGTTGGGAGGGGAGAGAGGCTTGGACTAACCGCTTAGAGGAACTAGAGCGTCTCACAGAAACTTGGCTTTTAGCCACCCACGCTCTAATCTGCGAAAAGGCACGACGAAAGCTGTGGTATGACAAGCACGTCAACCAGCGTAACTTTGATCACGGGGACCTCATGTTACTCTGCTCGATGAAAGGGCACAAACAGAAAATGAAATTTCGAGGGCTGGGGCCTTTCTGGGTGCATGCAATTAGTAGAACGGGCAATGTCGAGTTGGAGACGCTCGAAGGGGAAGAAATGGGCTTCTTTAATGGTAGTCGCATGAAAAAGTACTATCCCCCTTCCCATCCGCTGCACGAACCACCGATGCGCGAACCCCCCGTTGTTGTCTGCATGGCCACAATCATTGAACTAATCGATCACGATGAAGAAGCAGTGGCACCCGCCTACCTTTGAATCACGGTCGCCGCAGAGCGGACGTATTCTTTTGATGCTCTGATCGACGAAGGGTCTGATCGGAATGTCTTGACACACGACCATTGGACACGCATTAGTCAGCCCAAATTACAGCCCACGAATGCAAAACTTAGCCCATTTGGGGGCAACACCTACCCTCTCTTAGGGAAATGCCAAGCCGCTGTCTCCGTCGAGTCTGGGAGTATCCCAGTCATCTTTTATGTGTTGCCAAACACTAAAGGGGCCGGTGATAAATCACTACTAGGGCGCACTTTCAAAAAGCAAACAAGTTGCAATGTGGACTACAACCTAGACCGCATTCACCTAACCTTGGGCAGTGTGCATATAGTAATTACTTTCAGCAAGAGCCATCTTGCGCCTTCTACGACTGCAGAGCCACCGATGGAGACCCCCACACCCAATCCTAAGGAAAAGGGTAGGGATGCCTTACCCCGTACCCCAACTGCCAGAAGCAAACCCACCCAAGCCGTCCACATGGCCAGGGAGCCCATGAGCATATGGGTACCGAAACGGCGAGCGTCGCCTCCTGGTAGACCACAGAAACACGCTCCTAAACGCAAAACTTATCAGTCGCAGCCTAAGAGGCAGCCCAAACGCCATCGACATGGGTGCACCGCCACGCCATGATGGATGCCGAAAGATCTCCTGCGAGCGCAGGGATACTATGAGGGCAACCCCTGGATATGGGTGCCTAAGGTCAGACACCCGAAAGAGTCAAATTTGGGCAGCCCCACTCCAGCTAGACAGACCGGCACAAGCAAAGCACAAGTCGCACGAAACGTCAAACCAACAACGGTGAAGGTTAAGGCCACCCAACACCTTCTGTGTCCCAAACTGAATGATCCAACACCGTCCAGGTCAGAGGAGGTGCACACTCCCATGCCCGCTCAAATGAATTGCAGCATGCTCCCTAGGGCACGGGAGCTTGTCGCAATGTTTCCAAATGATCCAAAGTGCACAATTCCATTAACGATCCCTGCAAGGGAGTCACTACTATCCAGCCCAACTGCTCCATCGCCACCAGCGGGTCTGAAACCTTCGTACGAAAGACGATCCTTCCTATCAGCGGCCAAGGATCTCGCTGAGACCTCCGAGAATGACTTAGTGACATGCATCAAGGAGTTGGATGACACCTTCACTACATTCGCTAGAAGCTACGAGAGACTTGACCTAAGACTTCTCGACAAACCCCTCGCTTCCTATGTTCGCTCGCTGCCATGCACTTGGGAGGACTACGAGTTCATGACCATCAAGTTTTCCAAAATTGCGGCCGAGCTAATAGCTAATGGAGAGATCTTGAAGGAACAAGCTGTTCTCAAACAACTAGTCACCTCATACCGCAAGCCCGCTCGCTCTCCATTGGAACATGAACTGGAGGACCTTGTGCATCTTGCCAGCTCTGCTTCTCCATTCTTGCAACTGTGGTATGCCTTACGACTCCAATGGGAGAAAAAAGGCCGTCGGATCATGACTAATGCTGAGCAAAGGAGGGCAATCAAAACAATTGAATGCGACCCTACGTATGTGGCACCTCTTTCATTCAGAGTTCTAGCCATTACATGCAACCTGCACTTAGATGACCAGGTACTAGCCCATCCGTACATTGACCAATTTCTCACAGAGGAGGAGTTACACATTGCTAGTTGCCTCAACTCAGGAGACATCTTTCATGACGTCTTAACCTACATCACTCAAGCTTCCCTGCAACCAGGCGAACTTGATCGCCATGCCCAGTTTGAGTACAACCCTAACCTATATACCTGGCTCATGGCCGAGTAGCTCACCCCACACAGCCCATGTGAGCCTTCCCTCCCCCATGCCACTTAGAAAAGAGGGGGGGAGAGCCAAGGACAACTAAGGGACTGACCAAGTGAGGTAGCAAAATGGTGAAGGCTAACAATGCTCTACTAAATTCAAATAGGAAAGAAAGCAAGGAGGAAAAGATGTTGGTTGTTAATTATTTCTGAAAAAGTTTCATCTTCTTAAATCTGCCGGTAAACTAGTGCACATATTTTTTCTTGGGATATGCTAGGAATGAATCAAATCGTAACTCTAACATTGGTTGGGGTAATGACAGGCACATACCATGGCAGGACAGGGGCAGACTTCCATTTACGGAAGCAAAGATGACGAAATATGGAATCAACATCGAAACACGGGGATTCGGCCAATTTACTTTCAAGCATACCATGAACCTGGATGAGGCTATCTCGGAGGAGCCAACCGTAAGAGAGCTCCTGAACAAATGCAGTCTCCAAAAGAATGTAGAGAAAGTCAGACATGTTGTCGACTATAGAATGTGCGCAGAGTTCTTGAGAAATTTCAATGAAGGACAAAGTTGCAGCATGGTCACGGTAAGGGAAGGTAATCAAGAAAGACAGATACATATGCCCCTTAACGCTGCCACTGTCGAAAAAGCCCTGGGACTCGTGCCCAAAAAGGAAAGACGCCCAAAAAGGGACGTATATGCCATGCTGGGAGTCAAAAAGGAAGATGTACACACATTTGATGGAATTAGTCTAGTTGACATTCCAGACCCGATGACAAGGATGCAGGCTAAAATGATCCATTCTCTCTTCTCCAGTCACAGGTACAACGCCCTCATGAATAGGATCAGCGTACCACTGCTGGAGAGCATTGCGGCAGGAGTCCCAGAGGAGGTGGACTGGAACAGTTTCGTCCAGAAGACTATAAAGAGTTGTGTCGTCCTTCTAGCTCCAGCCACAATGCCAGCCGGTGGAGAATCCCCAGCCTCCACTACGCGATCCACAAGGAAAAAACCTACCATCAAGGCCTCCACGATTAGGTACGGAGGCATACTTACAGTAATCATTGACGAGGCCATCAAGGGTGCTGGCGTGGAAGGAGAGCAGATTGAGCACCAAGACTCACCACGTTGAGAGGAGGAAGTCTTGAGTGAAAGGACGGGTAGCAATGTAGGGGACCTTGAAGTACCGCCCCCGCAAAAGGCCGAGCCTCAAACGCAAACGAAGGACAACAAGGGCCAAAAGAGGGTGAAGACACTGAGCAAAAGGGAGCAAGCCAAGGTGAAGAGGGCTCGAAAAGAGTCATGTGGGTTGGAAGAACAACTTCAGAAGGAGGAGGAGGAAGAACTCGCAAGAGTTAAAGAGGAGTCAAAAAGGGCAGAAGAGGAACGACAGAGAAGGGCGGAAGAGGAAGCCTACGAACTGAGCATGAAGGAACTGGCCGAGTTGGCTGAGGCCACTCGCAGGTCTGTTGAAGAAGCTCACAGACCAGGAGAAATCAAACCCTATATTCCTCACCATGAAGCCAAAGCGAGTGGCAGCGCGAGGGCAGCCCCGATGACCACACGCAAGGGAAAGTCACCGCTACATCCCCTGCCTCCCTCCTTCGTGCCTACGCCAACAGACACCCCAAATTCCCCACAGCCTGTGCCTTCTCCGAACACGGCCCAACTAATGAGCATGATGCAGATGCTCGTCAGTAAGGTGGCAGAGATTGTCCCGGAACCTGGCACGAAAAGACCTGCCACCGCTGATGCTAAATCTAGGAAAGACCCTAAATGGCAAAAACTCAAAGCATCTACCACCACAACTCCCATCCCCCTGTCACCAGGAGCAGACTATGACGCCTACGTGGCCGAACTCTTAGCGCAGTTGGAAGCAGCAAAGGAGGAAAAGAAAGTGGCCCTACTGGAGCTGGAGAAAGAAAGGGAAACCTCAGTGGCCCTAAAGCTCGAAGTTTCAAAGCAAGAGGCTAATCGGTGAAGGGAGGTCAAGGCGTTACAAGACCAACTGGAGGCAAAGAAGAAGGAAGCCCAGGATAATGAGAACCGACTACAACAAAGACTTGAGGATGAAGAACATAACCTGGTGGCCGAGCAACGGAGTTTAAAGTTGCTGGTGCAGCAGTATGCTGACCTAGAGTAAAGAACGGCCAGACTAGAGGGGTACGGCCTAGTGGCAACTCAAGAAGGTGAACTGAGCGAGGGGCAGGGGGACGCCATGGCAAAGCTTCAATATGAGCTCGAGGAGCAAAATAGGCTAGAAAGAGAGATAGAATTCCTGGCACAGGGCCGGTCCACAACCCTTGCAACGGAAGTGCAAGAACAACAACAGGAGATACAACAGCTGCAAGGGACGTTGGAAGTTGCCAATGAAGATACTGAGGCCCTCATGGCCATGGCTTTCATGCAACGGAGAATGCACCTTGCAGAAATCGAGAGCCATGAGTAGCTGGCACAGGAGAGGTCAGAACGAATTAATGAGGCAGAGCATAAATTCAGTATCGTAACTCAAGCGAAGGAAATCGCCGAAGTGCAGCTGGCTCGAAAGTCCAGGGAGTGGCATCAACTCTGGGCTTTAATGAACTAACAACAACAGATGATGACCACACTAGCGAGTGCGATGGAAGAGGAAAGACAAAAGATAGATGAAAGGGCCAACGCTTGGGAAGCAAATAACTTTGACAGAATCATGCAATTAACGGAACGCTTGGCGGTGGCAGAGTGCGAGAGAGTGCTTGCCCAATCTAGAGCTGAATTAGCCAATGTATGCACCCATGCACAAATGCAAGCCTTCCTCAACACCGTGCTACCCATCACCCAAGCACAGGGCGATGATTCAGTGGAAAGGGTGAGAAGAGAACTAGAATTGACTACCCAGCTAAGGTACGGTCTTCAGGAACGGGAGCTCCCCGCCAGCAGGGGACTCACCAAGGAACAACAATTCAGCTACCTGCGCAGTGCCAGCCTCTCCAGTGTTGAGCTCAAGGACCTGGGATTCGAAGAACAGAAGCCGCCCACACCACCATCGCAAACAATCCCAGCCGTGGCCGAACAAGATACCGAGGAAGGCCCGGATTCGGACCAAGAGGCCGACGAAGAACTACACAAAGCGCTCAATCCCCCTCTACCAGACCTCCCACCAGACGAGACTGAAGATGCCCACATGCCAAAGCGCATTGTGGCAGGCACAAGAAGGAGATAGGAGCTGGCAGAGGATGCACAACGTAGAGCCTGGTCACTGCCAAGACAATTCTATGACAAGCCAGTACCACTACGAAGGGACCCCAACCCCATTGATTGGCCGCATGAATTGGTCATCTGGCATGACCGGGAGTTTCAGACGAGGCCTTTTAAGATGTCCTTCTCCTACCCACGCTCGCTGGACTAGGCGCTGCTGCTCAATATCCTATCCAAAATCAAGGAGCTAACCAATGACCTAGCAAACCGTTGGGTGGAAGAAAGGAGCCTAATTATGACCCGATGGAGGCAGGAGCCTGCAGACTACTAGCAGGACAAGGTGAACCGGATTCCCAAATCCGTCCAAGGCTATGAGGCGCAAGCAAAGTGGCGGCGGAGGATTTGGGATACCAATTTTGACGCCTGGACTGCCTTCTGCAGCTCACTCTCTGAGGAGCGAAATAACCCCTCCCACATGCCCTACCCCCGCCGGCATGGAGTGGACTATGACCATGCCATTCATGGGGATTTTGACTTCCCTAAAATATATAATGTAAATGCCCAAACTCCCGAGGAATGCTTAGTCTTTAGACAGCAGGATATTCTTCCATCCATCACCCGCTTCCTCGTGGACTTCTCCTCCTGCCCGGATCCTGCCTTCCTAACCACCTGCAACTATCTTAGGTTGCTCAAATTCCTATTACTACAAAAGCCTACAGCTGAAGAAGCTCACCTTCCCCCCTCTTTTTTGACATCAATCTAGGCATCGATAGTAGAGCCATGACTCGGTTGATGATGAGGGCATCCCTCCTCCCCTCCTTTTGCTTGGAGCTCTTAGAAAACATGAATGACACCCGCTTCACAAGGTGTAACCACCCATTTTTGTCATCCATCCCTCTGAAGGCCTGAGCTGCAATTAAGAAATATCTCCAAAGCCGTGCCTTTCTATCCCAATGCCTACGACCTCCCCACGCTTCAATTGACGGTGATCGGCACTAGCCAAACGTCTTCCAAAAAAAAAGAAAAAAAAATAAAGAGAGAAGTACACACTTTGCTCACGGCACCTAGGGATCACCCTTAGCCCCTCTCCCCACTCCACGCTTAGGGCACATCAAGGGTAGGACTTTCAGACCTGTCACCCTAAGCTCTGCACTGCACTACACCTCCAACAACGCATGAACTGGGTCCTCAAGTGTGAGACATTACCAAGGGCTTGCCCAAGGTTAGACCCACCTCCCAGTTCCACTGCACATGCACTTACACCTCACCGTGAGATAGATACCCCCTTAGGGAGTGCACAACTTTCTCTTGCAGGCTGTTCATAACTCAGTCGAGCCGCCATTGGCTACATCTAGGCACTACGTGTTCTTCAACTGATAACGGAGCCCCGGTTTTGGCAGTCATCGTCGACGACAAATTCCAACTGTGTAAACAAGGCCGAGTATCTTCATGCAGATCAAAACAAGCCGGAACCTCTCCAACTCACCATGAACCAACACCCCACCATCCCTCATTACAGCGCCGCCTTTTCGACAGTGATCATCTACCCGCCATTTCCACCTAGCACCAATCCCAACTACCCTGCTGCTCCCCACCCCAGTGCCATGGGACTGGCACTCCGCTAGGAGGGGGGTAATGTTTACCGCAGCACAGAGGAACGAAAAATGGAGCAGAAGTGCGGGAGAAATGGAAGAAGGAGACAACCAAGAAGGCACAGGACAAAGAAAGGAAAAGGCGTCCTAGATGGAGGTCAGACTCTGAAAATCTGAACGACGGTGTTGCCTCGAGAAAAGAAAAGAGTAAAAGCGCGCCATTAAATATGAAGGCGCTCCCAAAATCCTTGTAAAAAGAGCGCCGAGCTCACTCCCGTGCCTATGCAATAGTGGAAATGGGATAAGTTAGAATGGTGGGAAATAGGAAAAGAGGGCCTAGGCTAATGGCCGGCCATGTAAAAAGTGGGGATGACTGCCCAAAAAGTAGGGCATGTATATAAAGTTCAAAAGTGAATGAGAAGTTCATTCTTGGGTGTGGCTAAAGCTTCTTCTTCTTCTTCTCTTGCTTCTTACCTTCTTTCTTGTGCTTGAGTGAGGGATTGAGGGAGTGTGAGGGAGTGAGGGAGTGAGTGTGTGTGAGTGAGGGATCGTGGAGAAGAAGCTTCCCATCTTCTCTCTTCATCTTTCCTTCTCTTCTTCTCTTCTCTCGTCTCGCGCGACTATGGAGGATGGAGCTTGACGGAGAGGGATTGAGGTTGCTTGAGCTTGCCACAAGGATCATGGAGCTACCGGAGAGAGAGAGAGAGGAGGGAACTCGATCGAGCATCAAGATAAGCTCACTACACCCAAAAGGTAGGCATTGCGCGTCAGCTATGTGAGAGGTAGCCATGGCCGCTCGGCTTGAAACGCTTGATCAATAAACGGTCCGTAGGTCTCGAGGTAGAGCTCTGTAGCTCCCCTACAGCAAGAGATCAAGCATAACCCCTAATCGATTGGACAACTCGTGTTTAGTATCATAAACATATAGTTGAGTGAATCTTGGTCTCTCTCGACGTTGCATGTCAAGCATGAGAGAACCTATATGGTGATAAATTGAGCCATGTACTTTGAAAGTGTAAGCATTGCCACAACAACACTTAAAAGCTCATCAACATTTACACTAAGCGACACAAATGCAAGAGCACTATTATAAGCTCATATATTACTTTTAAACACTCTACTTGGAGGATGAACACCGTACAATAGATCATGAAATGGTTATGGTGGATGTTGCAATGGAGCTAACATCACTTTTCCATTTTGCCAACAATGTTTACCAAACAAAATTGAGTTCTATATTTGCATTTCACATCTCCATAATTTGGTTAAACATCACTCACATACTTCAGAAAGACTCCCAATCTCCCAATGGAATGTACATTGGGATCTTGAAAAAGTAATATCATAGGTGTGGGATGAATATCCATTATGGGTAGATTATGTGGAAAAGAGCAAAATCCTCCATTTTGGGGACTAAAAATGGGAATGTTATCACCATTTAAGTCACCAATCATTGGATTTTTAAACCTTTGGTCATTTCGAGCATTGCAACCAACCATTAACAAAAATGAAGGTTCTTGTGTAATAACAATTGGTTCAATAGTCCCATTTGAAACTTCAACATGAGAAGACATATTTTGAACAACAAACGGCATCATGTCAACCAACCTATCATGTCTTAGAGAGGCTTCCCTTCTTCATGGAACAGTATGAAGACCAATGTTTGCATGAGAAGTCATATTTTGAATGGCAAAAGGCATCATATCAGACAACATATCATGTCTCATTAGAGAGACTCCTCTTCTTTGTGCAATATCAAGAAGAAATTGGAACAATAAATGATACAAGTGAATGGCAAATTTGTTCATTGTACAATGTTTCTTCACAATAGCTTTGTTGAATAACTTGCCATGAAGGTGCCTAGCATTCCTTACTAGGAAAAATGGAGAAAGTGAAATACAATATGTTGGGAAGAAGTGAGGAAAGCGAAGTTGCCATGCTGTAGCACATCATCTTTGCTTTCCTTACAAAATTGCTTCACAATAGCTTTGCATGATAGTGATCCTTGCATGTTCGCGCACAAAGAATGCTACTAAGCCTTAGGGAGCAAGCCAAAAAGTATATTAAGGGAGACCAAGTTGCCAATTATTATCAAATACAAATGAATCGTTTCAACATTAATGGTAAGTGTCATGCAAGTTGAAATAATTGAAAAAAGACATTTTAAAGGAGAATGCTTTGAAATTGATAAAGCCTATGCCATTCTAGTTATATTCTTGTAAATGCTATCAAAGCCTTTGAAAAAACATATAAAGCTTAAATTGAGATAATCGAAATTAGACCTTTTAAAGGAGAATGCTTTGAAATTGATAAAGGCTATGCCATTCTAGTTATATTCTTGTAAATGCTATTCAAAGCCTTTGAAAAAGCATATAAATCTTAAGTTGAAAGTTTATTTGTAAGAAATGTTTTTGGTAAACACACTACTTGCAAATATATGAATGATAAATCAAAAGGAGATACTTGACCTCCTATTCAAACATCATGAATAGACATTACATTGCAAACCCTTCATTGCAACTAATCAACCTATTTAATAAATAGCTCACTCGATTGTTCTTCTCCTTGACACAATCATGAGAATCAACATGTACTCCCTTCAAACCTTCTTTGCTAGGTGTTCTTTGCTTGTTGAGAGAGAGAGAGAGAGAGAGAGAGAGAGAGAGAGAGAGAGAGAGAGAGAGAGAGAGAGAGAGAGAGAGAGAGAGAGAGAGAGAGAGAGAGTATAGTCATTCTAGATGGGCCATTTAGTCACTCCAAATAGCTAGCTTGCTTTTGATTTATAATATATCAACCACCCTTATCCAAATTGACATGTAGATCTACCCATCCTTCGCATGTAAAGGAGATGTGAAGGGAGCCCAGGAAATGCCATTCTCCTATAAGGGGGGTAAAATGACAAAAAATAGGATCGCTACCCTATGCAATGATTCCAGTCGTGTGAAGTGTAGATAGCAAGCTTGCTAGGCCAACTAGTAATGTTGATTTTGCATTCTGTAGGCTATAAGTTCCTTTTCATGCAAGTGGTTAAATCCTAGACATGGTATTTTCCTCCCCACAAATAGGGCCACACTCACCAATAAGAACACACGATGCACCAAATGATATCAATATTTGCTTTAGTTGAGATCATAACAACATGTTGGTTCATCCATTGACCTTGAAACCTCGAAGCTTAAGCATATTGAAACAATTGAGAAGTAATTGCACATTGAAAATGCACACATCCCTTCCCATTCATGCATTAGAGCCATACATAAGGTGCCTTGATGATGGGTTAGAGAAGTCTAAAACTAGAGGTAGGCACATTTGGGTGTGGACTATAAGCCCTATGGCAACATTGGAGTTCTTGCTCTTAATGTTTAGTGGGCCTTCTATCCACAATTCATGTCCATGTCTTTTATAAGGTGTGTTACAAGCTCATTATTTGATGATGTATGAGTTTGGGCTTAAAAAATTGCAAGAAAGATGATGAAGGCACATGAGCCTACTTGAAGGCATATGTAATAAGAAAGTTGCACAGGCACTCTGAATGCAGATGTAAGAAAGATGGCCGAGGCTGGAGAGGCACATTAGCCTTCTTGGAGGGATGTGTGCAGAGTAAGAAAGGTTGCAAGGCTGTCTGAATGCAACAACATGATTTTAGGTAGGATTATAAAATGGGAGGTAATAATAAGAAGAGCCAAGCAAAAGGGTAAAGAGAAAAGGAGCAGGATGTCGCGGAACCGAGCAAAAGCCCAATAACAAGAAACCAGCAGAGGGGGGTGGGGGGGGGCTGCGGGGGCAGCGGGGAGGAGGGGGCGTGGGTTTGTGGAAGGACACACACACACTCTCTCTCATACTCAAAGCTTTAGTGTGCGTGTGCATCTTCTCACATGCCCCGCCCTTCCTCCCCTTCCCCTTCCCCCTCCCCCTCCCCCTCAATGTTTTTTCCCCCCCGTCTCTTGTTTGGGGTCGTCTTCCATAGCCAAAGCTTCAAAAAACAAGGACGGACTTACAATAATCAGGTACTAAAACTTCCGACCGTCTCTCTCTTTCTCTCTGTTTTTTCCTCTACCCACACGCTTTTATCTTCTTCTTCCCTTTCGTCCCTTGCCCTCTCCTGCCCTCCCCTCTTTCTCCCCTCATGTGCTCTGTTTCACGCGCGTTTCCTGCCCTTTTGGACAACCTTTACTCTCTCCCCCTTGCCCTTTTGCCTCCTCCATGTCCCCGTTTCGGGTCTTTTCCTTCTTCCATGCCCTGTGATATGATTCCCTCACACTTCTTTTCTTGACCATCAATCCTTTTGCGTTCTGTCCAACCCTGCTTTTATAATCATTGCTCTGTTTTTTCCCTTTGCCCTTGCCCTTGCCCTCGGCTTCTTTCGCAAAGTTTCTTCTTCCTGGCACCCTGTTAGTTAGATAGATTCCCTCTATGGAGACACATTTCGCGAGTGGGACAAGACGGCCCCGCACAGGCTGTATTCGAAAGCCACGCACTATCATCATGCCTTCTTATATTGACGGTTCTCCACCATCAGGTTTCTCCAATTCGGGCTCTTCACAGGACAGAGTGGACCAGGAGGACAACAAGCACCCTTCTTCACAATCTTTTGGCGGAGAATTAGAGAGAGGGAGTGCTCCAAGCACCAATTCTGGCTGTGCTGTCAAGAATGGTCTGTTGTTGCACAAACCGGTATTTAATGGCCAGTGTCTGGACGGGGAAGGCAGTAAGGACTGGAAGATGTTCAAACGGAGGGAGAAACGGCAAGATGCATCGTCACATGCAGGAGGTTCTAAGAATTCACATGCTGGAGATTCCAGGAATTCACATGCAGGAAATTCTAAGCATTCCAATGTTAACGCGCTGAAGAGGAGTTCAGCCATTGGAGAGCAATCCAGTGCTGAGACCAAACCTGAAACAACTCGTTTCCAGAAACACACTGTACATTCTAATAGCCACACAGATGGTTCTAAGCAGGCTGGTCATGTCCATAAAGAAGATTACTCTATCAAGGCTGGAGGCAAATATGCATCTCTTAATAAGGTCCAGTGGAACAAGGGGCGCCAGATGCCATTCTTCAAGGACACAAGGGATAATGAAAGCGAGGAGCAGTGTGACAACCCAACAATCATGGACCTTTACAGATCAAAACGAGTCTCTAGTAGAAAGGCATATGAAAGAATGGAGACTGAAAATGGGAGGAGCTCTTTAGTAAAAAATAGCCGTGATGTACATAGCAGCATTGGGTCTGTAAGTAAAAAAGCTGGGATTAAATCTTTTGTTCAAGCTTGCAGCGATTCATCTACTCCTTCCAAGCTGAAGCTCAAAGTAGGTGGTATTACTCATACCGTGCACTCACCTGGAGAACAGGATCAATGGCAGAATGTTGAGAAGATTGAGAGTTCTAGTTCTATTACCAACAAGGGTCCTTTGCTGAAAAAGCCTGTGTGTGTCTCCAAGCCTGGTAGACAAAGGCAACATCTGATTTTACAGGTTTGTTACATCTCTCTGCATATGCACCAAGGCAGACGCATCAAAGCTCTTAACAGTCACATCTTGATAGTTCAAGTGAATCATCAAGTAAATGCTTTTTCATTAGATTTTATGACCTCAAAGCAAATGAGCGAACTGACGTTAGAACTATGCCTGAAGAGAATCATTATTTACCGTAATGTTCTTACACTGAAGTTGCCTTTGGCTTTTTTAGTGACTTTGAGATCTGGTGCCTTGCAGCACAAGTTTGGCAGTTGCAATTCTTTTGTGAATATGTAGATGTATGAATGTCTTACTTAGGATAATCAAGGTGGTATTAGGTTTTGACATCATAGTTGAGGATGTGTGTGGTTAAGGGTATATTTAAGTCAATGCTTGTCTAAAAGTCATATAGTGTCCTTATTTGTAGGTAGTTGTCACCTTATCTATAGGTAGTGTTTCGTGTAGACCATGCACTTTGGATTTATAATAAACTCCAAGTTCTAAGCGCATAATGTCATGAATAACCAATTAATGGGTGTCCTTTGGGGTAGCATGTCTTATGCTACTAGACTAGAGGTGTTCCATTGTCATGTGCTATAAATAAGCTTCTTGAAGGTTTGACATCCTAACAATTGAGATAATAGAACTTGATCCTTTTGTTGGAGGAAATAATTTGTAGTTACTTTTTTCTTTAGTGGGCATTAATAAACGTGCTTATCAAATGGCAATTTGTCTGTTTCATATGTTTACATCTTGAATCGTCACTCCTTTTCACTACTACATTTCTAGATGTTGGGGATGCCAACCTTAAAATTGGTATAGGACTCGACTTACTCGTTTAAGGTGCACTTGATGCCCCATTGTAGGCAAAA
Organism: Lygodium microphyllum; assembly: GCF_053477565.2. Lineage (NCBI taxonomy): Eukaryota > Viridiplantae > Streptophyta > Polypodiopsida > Schizaeales > Lygodiaceae > Lygodium > Lygodium microphyllum. The sequence continues at coordinate 47,570,935 of NC_141141.1, read as the reverse complement.
GGTGTTAAAGCCTTCTTTTGGAGAAGTTGAGTAGTACCTTCTAATATTATGCTATTAATGAACTAGGATATTGGTAGATTTGTGGTGCGCAATGATTTCAAGAAGTCCAAAGTAGACATTAAAAAGTATTCTTTCAAAGAGCAAGTATTTGCATTATGAGGCTGTCCTTACACTTATAGTTCGTTTGATAGAGTAGGGGATGCCATCTTTACCACATGGGAGTCAATGTTCAATGCCTCAAGCATTGAGTTTGCTAGATCAACCATAATGCCTTAGGTGCAAAGGTTTTTGCACTTTGCTAGGATTTGATCACTAGATAGATTGGTAGAAGGGGAGATTCACAAAGACTAACTTGCAAACCATAGTCAAGATATGGGATGTTAGAATCAAGGCATTGCATCACCTTGGACATGCTAAGGTACAATTTGGTAGCCCTAGATATGTATAACTCTTGTTGTTTTGGCATAGTCCTAGGAAGATTTGGCTTTTTGTGAAATTCTTTGGGAGCCTAGCTAGACAAACTTAACATGTGAATATTTTGAGCCATTGGAAGATGCATGTTACACTTCATGTCAAGATTATCTCACCACGTGTTATAGGGTTGTGTGCAAGAGGAAATTTGTTATTGAAATTTGAAAGACTTCTTTGTAGACGGTGAAGAATATGAAGCACCCTTCGAAATATTAACCACAAATTGTCTATTGGTGCTGCCAAGATGGAGTTGTAAACACATTAGTTATATCATATAGGCAAGCTTGGGTTGTCGAGTTTTTGAATCTAGTGTGGAGGTACAAGTTTCAACCTTTCATTCTATTTTTTCATATTGAGATAACCGTGGGATTGCTCCTACTTTTTGATTGTTCATTTTCGAACTTTGATACACTATAGTGATGATTTTGGGAGAGATGTAGATTCATAGAAGTTTTTCCAATTTCTAATTTTCCCATAGCCTTTTGAAGTAGATACAACTAGTATTGGGCTTACCTTAAGCAATAGATTTGAGGTATCTCCCTCTCCAATTGGAATGGGAGATTCCTTTCTCACACTTTTAGTTGTATGTATGCACTTTTCATGTAGGCATGCTTTAGAGTTTTCTGGTTATAGCAAAAAATATAGTACTTGCAAGTTTGTCACCCTTTGTGTTTTTTTTGGGGGGGTGCTATGTTGCATCAATTCGGCTCATTTGTTTCATCATGTGGACCTACATATTAGTGCACTACAACTTGTAGCCACGTCAAAATGGAGTTGCCAGCTACTGAACATAGAGCTAGATGCATGCCCAAAAGACTTAGGAAAGTCTTTACTTAATGGAGTTTGGAAGGATGTTGTACTTGTTATGTATTGAAGCAATTGCTTTTCTTATGAGGCATGGCATAGGTGTAAGCAAATTGTCTAAAAATCGCGAACTTTTGTATGTACAACTTATATACATGTTTCTTTGCAGTGATGAGAGCTAACAAAGTGCATGAACTATACGTATCAATGCAAATCTATCCAATGGCAATGGAGAGGCGTGAGATTCATGGATAGTTGTGACTTTCTATCCTTTTTGACCAACAAGTTTGGGGCACTTAATGAGTTAGTGCTAATTTCACTTCAATATGTAATAAGGTGCCTTTAAGGGAGAGTTTGTTGGAACAAACTGAGTGATGATGCCCTTGATCAAGGTGGGGGCAATGCCCAAGTCAATTTGTCCAAGAAAGGTTGGAAATAGGTCTTGAAAGAGTGGCGGCCTGTTGCAGTTGTAAATGTAGTAGTAGAGAGGGTGCTAGATGGTTGGGCCTCATCAAGATGGAGATCGCCAGCAATCGTAGAAGTCAGCATAGCAACAAATGGATGTGCGAACCTACAAAAATGGGATGGATATAAAGGTTGGGCAGTATCCTATTTATAGATGTGGATCCTCTTAAAATTAGGGTTTTGGCTTATGGGACACATTAACTTTGGTAATCAATGAGTTTTGGGGCAGTTATGAAGAGCTACATCATAATTGAAACTAGCCTTCCTTCTGTGGATGGGTGGTAAATCCCTAATTACAACTTAATTACAGCAACAAACAATAAATGCAAATCTGAAAATACAAATTACTTACTGATCTTGGACAATGCACGCCCGATTGGCTCCAAATTGTTGCCCCTTTAGGTATTTCTTTAGCTTCATTGAAGAAGAAGTTGATTTACAATGGGATTCTCCCAATCCCCTTCGCAATCCAAACTCCCCTTGTTGTCCAAAGTGACCAACAAGTCTTCAATTTGTTTTGCCCCTTGATTCGGGCACTTAATTGGCTTCACCCACTTCATAGACCATGGAAATGCCCCAAATTCAATGGCTAGCTAGTCCTCCACCTAAATTTAGCTGAAATTTACCTTCAGCCCTAAAAAATCTAAGTCTTGGAGCTTCCAATTTTTAACACGCTTCTTGATGCTGTTGCTAAACTCTAATTTCTGTTGTAAATTAGGGTTTACAGCAGAGAAATTTGCAATTTCTCTACCTCTAAGCATCCAAATGTTGAGATCTTAGGAGCACGGTTGTGAAATGGTTGGGAGATGAGAGAGGGAGCTGTAGAGAGAGAAAACTCATAGTTTTGTCGCAAAGAATGACTGAAAATCAGTCAAATGCAGCTGTTGCCCTACCACAAGAGCATTAAATGCTGTTGCCTACAGCTGAGACATCTAAGTCAGTTGTCACCTTGTACCTCGATGCAATTGCCTAGATCCCACATTTGCTACAACAAGAATGATCTCGTTTTTCCTCTTCTTCAGCCTTTTACCAGCTTGTATGGGCAAGTTTGCCAAGTGGTTGCCTTCTCAAATGGTTTTTCCAACATTATCCATTATTAAATATTAATTTTTCGCCTTTAATTACTGAAAATTAATCTAATAAATATTTTAGTGTCCCAAAAAAAACTGACCGGTCATTAAATCAGCTAGGTATCTTCCACTCTCGAGTCTCTTTTCATTAAATATTAATTTTCAGCCTTTAGTAACTGAAAATTAATCCAATAATTATTTCAGTGCCCAGAAAAATAATTTGACCGGCCAATAATTAAACTAGCCAGGCATCTTCCACTCTCGAGTCTCTTTGTGTCATCTTTGACTATTAGATCGACATTAGGTACCATTAAATGCCACATCTCTAGTGTCACCAACTAACACTTATGGCCAAATGAATGACCTAGGCCAACAATTGACACTAGATACCACCAAGTACTTATGCAACATAACTTATAGCAACTTTTGCCTTTGACATCCTGTGATTTTCTCGGGTCTCGGGCTCGAAAATTTACTCTAACCCTAGTTGCATCTCACACGTGTAACATTTACTTAATCATGTGATTAAAAATTAATCCACATGTTAAGTGAGGTTGCGAATATATATGTCCTCATGACAGCCCTCCCCCTTAAAATCCTTGCAATCGTTCTCGATTGCATTGCCAAATGCATCAAAAGCAACGTACTACACTAGAATTTCCATAGGGCATCATAGTCAACACAACATTGCGCCTTGCTGTTCAACCATTCCATATGCCCAACAAATGCTGAAAATTACCAGCCAACATAACATAACATAAGACTCACAAAGAATCTCAAAAACATTGCCAGATTATCATGTGACATTTCCATTTCTCATGAGCTCAACTCATTTGGCAAAACCAAACCATAGTATAGCAAAAACTAAGCATAAACCATTGTTGAAACATCAATGGCATCATAAGACATGTTGCTGTCCACAAAACTAGCTGAATACCACTATATTAATAATCATACGTTGAAAACCAACATTCGATAATTAACCCCTGATGATCATTAACTGATGCTACACCAAGCATAACCAATGCCATACCAAGCATAACTGACTACACACTGAGCATAACGGATGCAAATGTACAGTTTCAGAGCTGCAGTGAAAACCATACCGATCTGCATACCAAACATAGTGACTAGTACACTGAATAGTGATCTCCTGGCAAACATACAGTTCAGCTAGAGAACCCTAAATGTATGCTGAATACATTTAAGATCCACTACTTCTAGAGCTGTCCATTATTAAGGAGCGGAGGTGCTAGTTCCCTCACAAGCATCAGGTAACACTCTGGACCTTTGCTATGCTGAACCTGATTGAGCCCGAACTAAAGTTGGCTCTAATCGCAAAGCATCAAGGTAAAGCCTCAAAAATTGAGGATGGTTTGCCAAGTCATCCTCCTTCCATTTGACATCCATTAGTGAATAATTCTAAAACTTCACTAAGTACCTTTTGTGACCCTTACCCCTGATCTTCCTCTCTTTGTGTGCCAAAATTTGCTTTGGTACGAGTATTTTATCGAGCTCTTCAACCTCCGGCTGAATTTTACCAGATACATCCTTTGGCACATCTCCATGAAAAGGTCTATAAGCAAGCTCACATGAAAGGCATTTTGTATCCGTCAGTGTGGAGGCAATTTCAGCCTATAGCATGCATCACTGATCCTCTCCAACACTTGAAATGCCCTTTTTCTCAATGTTTGCCTCTTTGACATGTGACTTGGCATTGTCATTGTGGAATCCTGCATCCTTTCCACCCACAATGTGTTGGCAGTAGTAGCAATTTATATAAGCTGAGACATGTTGGAAACAGTGAATTTAATAATGCAAAAATCCCAAATACCCTTTGGCAAACCACAAATATACTTCTCCATCTGCTCATAGAGGGGTACTGTGTGATAAGAAGTAACTGGCAGCAATGTATCCCAACACTTCTTATTATATTGATCCAAGTTCTTGCAGTCTTTGGAATTCAACTGATTCCAAGCTGCCATAATGTCTACTTCAAAGGTACTTGTCAACCAATTTGAAGCAAACATTTGCTTGAACTAGACCCAAGTGGTAGGTGACTTCCCTTGAATAAGAAGTGTAGACTACCACTGCAATGCATTTCCCTTAAAAAATGTGGCTGCCTTGCGTATCTTAGATGCCTTTGTGAAGTTGCCTCCAAAGTAGGCTGCATCAAACTACTGAATAAAAACAAGTGCTTTCAACCTATCTTGTGCATCACTGAAAGGCTTAAACTTCATGCTTTTGCCACCTTCATCATAGTCCTTCGGCGGATGTATGGGAGTCAAGTTATCATAAATGGGCTGCTGCAAAAAGGGTGCATTGCCTGTATTTGCATAAAAACCAGCACTATTTGAAGCACCTATATGACCAGCACCAAATCCTTGTGCTCCAACAGTCCCTGGGGGTGTCGATACATATCCATATTGTCCGCTTTGTGCCCCAGGCATCATGCCTATGCTACCATACATGGGATTAGGTATTCCACTTGCATTACCCGGATACATTGGGTGTTGTGAGCCATGCTTTGGCTGTTGCATACCATAGGGATTTGGGCCATACATTCCTGTATGCAGTGCTTGTCCAACCATAGCATGAAAAACGGTACCACCTAAGTATCCTTGCTGTCCCATGCTTGCATGTGTATACTTGCCTTGCTGCCCATGTTCCCATGGATTGGCACTACCAAGTTGGCCATGCATTTGCACTTACTACCCCACGGATACCAATTGTTTGTGCTCATTAGGCATTTTGGGCCCTTCTAAAGAAGGCTTAGGCATTTCCTTCGGTTCTTGTGGCTGTTAGAAGGTGTAGAAGGTGTCTTCTTCTCTTTGCCTTCGCTGTTCTTCTTTGGGGCATTCAAGAATCGAGTAAACTGGGGATTCTTTGCCAATTCAACAAAAAGATTTGCTGCTGTACGCATTCGATCCTTGAAGCTATCATCAAATTCTTTAGCCCCTTGTTGGTCATCAGTCTCTTTATGCGTTGAAGTACCAACATTTGGGTCATTTTCCACATTTTCAGCATGTTGCCCATACATGAGAACCATGCCCAACATCAGTCATTGCATTTCCCCCTTCACCACGTGATTGACCAAGGAGTGATGGATCCTCTCCACTTGATCTTGTATCACCATGTGAAGAAATGCTTGCTGTAATTCACTGCTGAGAACAATTTCAGCAAATAATGCAATAGTCTCAAGTTGCAATCAAGTATCTTGGGCCCACCTATTCAAAGGATTTGATGGTATCCCGGCAATGAAACCATGCAACCAGCCTTCCTTTCGTGGACGGCGGGTGGTAAATCCCTGATTACAACTTAATTACAACAGCAAATACTAAATGCAAATCTGAAAATATAAATTTGCCTATTGATCTTGGACAATGCACACCCGATTGGCCCCAAAATTGGCGCCCCTTTCGGTATTTCTTTAGCTTTATTGAAGAAGATCATGTGATTAAAAATTAATCCACATGCTAAGTGAGGTTTCAAAAAATACATGTCTTCATGACAATAATCCTAAAGCAATCTATCCAGGTTCATGTCATATCCTTGACCCAACGAACTAATCCCACACTTGGTTCATAGTGTGAAATGAGGGGGATCAAGCTCAATTCCTTTGTAGTAGGATAGTCACACTATTAGAAGTGGGTGCAACGATGGAAGTGTCAAATATTGTTGTGATAGATTGCACAACACAAGAGAAAAGACAACACATAAGAATAGAGGAAGATTGCAAAGAAAGAACTCAGAGATATGCTTGGGAAATGGAATCTATATACCAAACATGAGACAATTGCGTACAATAGTGAGTCATTGGTTGTGTGGGCATTGGCACTGGCTCCCTTTCTCCAACAAGACCTTTGGAAGATTGCAAGTGAATAAATCATCAAGGAAGAGGGAGCTCGAATAAGCAGTCATAAATGCCCAAAATGAATCAGGTTGGCCAGCAATAAAATAATCATAAAATGCTGGTCGACCATAAAATATTTCCACAAAAATAAGCACTAGAAAAATGCCTAAAATAATCCCTTGTGCTTAGCCCACAAATACACATGCATAGACTCACTCATGAGTTGACTAATGTGCTAACACATACACCATTTCCCTAAAATGGGATTAATCCTACTAATCGCTCTATTGGTTTAAGTGGAATAGCCACCCCACTTATTGGTCCACCCATCCATAGGATGGGGTTGTTTGGATCTCCATCCAACCATTTTTCATCCAATTATCTGGTAAGCTCTAATTATCTAAACAATTATGCTACCACACCATTTTGACTTGTAGAAACAACTTTCTTAATTAATTCGTTACATAGGGTTTGTTACATGATTCCTTTAAGTATGGCACATTAGTTATATTAGCCAGTCATTTCCTGGACAGTACGGACGTTAGTGCCACGTCAGCACTTATAGTCGGATAGGTTACTACAGTCCGACAGTTTTTACTGCTGTTATTTTCTATTTTTCTGCTTCAGTTATTTTCTGCTGTAGTTATTTCTTGCTGTAGTTATTTCCTATTTTTTTGCTGCAGTTATTTCCTATTTTTCAACTATTTATAGCCGGTTTTGTGGCACACTCCAGTACACATTATTTAGTACTTCAGATTCTGATCTTGAGATCTGTTGGCTGAGACAGACTGTGTTCGGGTTGACGGAGATCGAGGTCATCAAGTCGGAGACATACACAGATATTTCCTCTGCCCCCTTGTGTATTTCTGCACTCTTATATAGCATACTACTCCACAAATTTTCTGCGTTTACACTCTCCTCTCTCTCTCTCTCTCTCTCTCCTCTCTGTGCTCGCTCTCTCTCGGTCTTTGTCCTATGCTTCCGCATCGCTGCACTCTGACATGGTATCAGAGCGGTGAAGATGGACTGACTGAGGGCTGAACCTATTTGAAGAGGAGATTTCAATGCGACACAAGGTTGCATTTCCAGGATTTGAGAGCGAGCGGGAGGGCTGCACATCAAATCAAGATTGAAGCGAGCATGGGCGTGCGGGAAAGGAGTCTAATCGGTGAATTTGCTGCAGGTTATTGCTGCTCGAAGGGGAGGAAAGCTGCGTTTGAGGCCTTTCATTGCAGATTTTATATTTTCATTGCCTCCGGCGGGTGAAAAAGGTTTGGGCAGCGGAGGAATTCGTCCTAGAAGGTTGCGTTTTCACATTCAGAGGGGGTTGCTTTTGCGTTTGTGCAGGTATTGGAGGTTAACATGTCTACAGAGACTGATTTGGAGTTCCAGGCGATCATGGTCAGGAAGGTGCCTATCCTACCGGCTATTCCAACGGATCAAAAGCTTGATGGTGACAATTACTATATCTGGCGTTTGACGATGTTGGCCATTTTAGAGTCTTATGATTTGGCGGAACTGGTGATGAAGGAGATTACCAAATCCTCGGTGAGGGATGAGTCCAAACTCTCTTCCAATGCTTGTGCAGAGTTGACCAAGGCCCAGTCTCATTGGGACAAATTGAATGCCAGGATTCGATATTTTTTGTTTCTATCTTGCACCACAGCCGCGATAGTTCACATCGAGCACTTGACGGTGGCGCGTGAGATATGGCTGAAGCTCGATCAGATGTACAACTGGATGACCTTGATGAAGAGGGTTTTTTTCGAGGTATAGATGCGGACTTTGTCCGTGAATAAGTCTTCTTCACTTTGAGAACACATCAACAAGATTTGGTAGCTTCAGATGCAGGTTCAAAATGTAGGGAAGTCTATTTCCTCCGAAGACATGGCGATCACTTTACTATCCCAGTTGCCGCCATGATTTGGTACTTTTTATTCTGCTCTTATTGCTTTAGGGCGGGAGTCGACTCTTCGGTGGAAAGAGTTGGTTCCCATGGTCTTGGACCAGGAGGAACAATTGAATGGACATAATGCTTACAAATCGGAGGCATTGGTTGGTCAAGCCTCTCAGAAGAAGGGGAAGGACCAAAAGAAGGAGGACAACAAATCCAAGAAGGACAAGGAGAAGGAATTGTCTTTGCCATATTTGTGGAAAGACCGGTCACTGGAAGAAGGATTGCCCCGAGAAAGACAAGAAGGATACCAAGAAGAAGGACATGAAGGACTTTGGAGCGGTGGCTGCACCATCATCAGTTGCTTTTCTACAGTTAGCAGTCATTGAGGACTCCACCAACAACTTCTGATGCTGTGATGACAGCTCCCCAGGCTCAAGAGTGGATTGTGGACAGTGGCGCCTCACGGCACTTGACTCCTTCTGTTGGTGTTGCCATTTGCCCATTTGCGACCTTCGCACGGGCAGATTCTCATTGGAGACAGCTTTGTTGTGTCTATTGCTGCGCAGGGTGAGAGGCAGCTTATTCCAGATGGACGTGGTAGTACCCATACCTCTGAGGTGTTGCACGTGCCAGGATTGGGATATCATTTACTTTCGGTTCATAAGATTTGTGCTCTTGGTCTCTTGGTGGAGTTTGACAGTGATACTGTTCAAGTCCTTGATCGTGCATCGAGGAAGGTTCTCTTTGTAGGGTATGAGGAGAATGGAGTCTACAAATTGAAGCCTTCTTCAGCTCTTACTTCTCTTCTTCTTACTTCTCAGACACAGTCCGAGCTATGGCATGCTCGGTTTGGCTACCTGAATTACGAGTACCTTCGGAAGGCATCGCGAGGGTCGTTTGTCCGAGGCTTGTCGGATATAGTGGTGAGCCTTCAGCCATGTGTCTCTTGCATTGGTGGGAAAGCGTATCGGGACGGGATTCCCAACAAAGCTTCTAGGAGGTCTACTTCACCCATGGAGCTTGTATCTACGGATCTTTGTGGCCCGATGAGGATCGAGTCCCTGAAGGGGAGCTTGTACTTCATGTTGATCGTAGATGACTATAGCAGGATGACTTGGGCCTATTTCTTGACTTTGAAGTCGGAGGCTTTCTCTCATTTCAAGGATTGGCTTCTCTTTGAGGAGAACCGTTGTGGCCGGCGACTGAAGACCTTGCGTTCAGACAAGGGAGGTGAATTTATGTCTAATGAGTTTGCTCGTTTTTGTGCAGATAGGGGCATTCACTAGGAGTTTGCTAACACCAACACTCCCCAAGAGAATGGCATTTTGGAGCAGAAGAACCGAAGTGTGATCGAGATGGCACGCACCATGATGGAGCACCGACGGACACCTCACTTTCTGTGGGCTGAGGCAGTGGCTATCACAGTTCACATCCTTAATCGATCTCCCACTTCGGCTGTTGACAGCATGACACCTTTTGAGGCTTACTTCGGGACTAAGCCTGATGCCTCTTATTTCAGAATCTTTGGGTGTGACGCTTATGTGCACATTCTGAAGACGCAGCGTGATAAGTTCGAGGCGGCTTTCCGACGATAGGTTTTTGTTGGCTATAGCTCACAATCCCAAGGTTATCGTTTGTTTGATCCCGTTAAGCGGGATGTCTACATGAGCCGAGATGTGCGGTTCGTGGAAGTACCAGCCACAGAGGGGGGTGAGGAGCACCCCGTCCTTGGAGATCTAGGAGAGAGTTGGGCTCCCGAGACCGTTTCTCTTTCGATTCAAAGTCTTCTCTTCCACCGGCCACCCCCAAGGAGCTTCAGCCGGTGGATGTTCTTGAGTCTTCAGCAGATGGAGAGCAACGGGGAAAGGTTCGTCCTCTTCCTCGTTGGGCCCGTGACACACTCCGGGATTCAGGGATCGGGGGGGTCCGTGAGGAGTGGCAATCGCAGGATGGACTGCGGAGGTCACGGATGAATCAGGCAAATTCTTCAGAGCTTGTTTGCTCCAACTATTGTTTGCTGACCCGTGTTATGCAGGATCAAGAGCCCACTTCAGTGAAGGAGGCTTTGCAGTCTGATCATTGGCGGAAGGCCATAGAAGCCGAGTTGGAGGCTATTGAGAGGAATGGCACTTGGTCTCTTGTGCCTTGTCCCTCTCACAAGAAGGTGATTGGTATCAAGTGGGTCTTCAAGACCAAGTACCTTAGCGATGGTTCTTTGGACAAGCACAAGGCTCGCCTTGTTGCTAAAGGTTTTGCTCAGCACCTAGACATTGATTTCCATGATACTTTTGCTCCCATTTCTCGTATGGCGACTATTCGAGTTGTTCTTGCCTTGGCTGGCCTGTTTATTAGTTGGATGTGAAGTCGGCCTTTCTGAATGGCGACTTGCAGGAGGAGATCTATGTTGAGTAGCCTCTTGGCTTTGGATCCTCGGATGGGAAAGTTTACAGGTTGAAGAAGGCCTTGTATGGCCTCAAGCAGGCTCCGCGTGCATGGAACGATAAGATTGACTCGTTTCTTTAGTCGAAGTTGGGATATCGGCGCTCCAAGGCCGATCCGCAGCTTTATGTGCACACTTCTGAGGTTGGTCGTGGTTGTTCGTGTTATATGTTGATGATTTGATTTTGACAGGGGATCATGCACAGCAGGTCTGAGAGACCAAGACAGCTTTACATCAGGCATTCGAGATGACAGATTTGGGGCTTTTTCATTTCTTCTTGGGTCATGAGATTTATCAGTCTCAGAGGGGGATTTTCATCTCTCAGCAAAGGTACATTTAGGAGCTCTTAGTGACTTTTGAGATGGTGACTTGTCGGCCCATTACTACTCCTATGGATCCGAATTGGAAGGCCACTTCACACTTAGATTCTCCCGTGATGGATGCTTCACGCTACCGTCAGTTGATTGGATCCTTGATTTGGCTTCTCAATACTCGTGTTGATCTTTGTTTTGCTGTGGGTCTTTTGGTAGGGTTCATGATGGAACCCAAACAGGTGCATTGGCAGGCTGCCCTGAGGATTCTTCAGTATTTGAGGGGGACCTTTGACTTAGGGATTTCTTATCCCGCAGGTACAGATGCTTCAGATCTGTTTCTTGTAGGTTGGAGTGACTATGATTTGGCTAGCGATGTGGATCACCGACGGTCTACTACAGGCTACTGTTTTATCTTGGGTACATGTGTTCTCTCTTGGAGTAGCAAGAAGCAGCCCACGGTAGCCCTTTCTTCAATTGAGGTGGAGTATCTGGTTGCGTCTTCCACCACATGTGAGGTTGTGTGGCTTCGGAGATTGTTGGAGGAGCTTGGCTGCCCCTAGACTCGTCCTACTCTTCTGCGGTGTGACAATGAGAGTTGCATTGCCTTGGTATGGAATCCAATATTCCATGCCCGGACGAAGCACATTGAGTTCCATTATCACTTCATTCGGGAGAAGCTTCTGGATGGGACCATTGATGTGGAGTATTTCAAGACAGAGGATAATCTTGTAGATTTGTTCACGAAGGCGCTTCCCCACGCTCTTCTTCGGCAGCATTCCCAATCCCTTAGTCTTTTGACCCGTCCAAGATCTGAGAGGGGGTGTTAGCTAGTTATTTCTTGGACAATACAGACGTCAGTGCCACATCAGCACCTGCAGTTGGACAGGTTACTGCAGTGGAGTGTTTTTACTGCAGTCAGCTGCAGCCGACCTGCTGTAGTTATTTTCTATTTTTCGGCTATTTATAGCCGGTTTTGTGGCACACTCCCGTACACATTATTCAGTGATTTCAGATTCTGATCTTGAGATCTGTTGGCTGAGACAGACTGTGCTCGGGCTGACGGAGATCAAGGTCATCAAGTCGGAGACATACGCAGATATTTCCTCTGCCCCCTTGTGTATTTCTGCACTCTTATACAGCATACTACACCGCAGATTTTCTGCGTTTACACTGTCTCCTTCTCTCTCTCTCTCTCTCTCTCTCTCTCTCTCTCTCTCTCTCTCTCCTCTGTGTGTTCACTCTCTCAGTCTTTGTCCTACGCTTCCGCATTGCTGCACTCTGACAAGTTAATCAAGACAAACACATTCTTTCACTAGCAATTAGAGAACTTTTCATTCAGCTAGAAACCACCGATCCCACTAACCAAAGCAATGGTAACCCAGGATTCAACCTTCCAATCTTTGACTAGGAGGGCCTTGAGGGACTGCACATCTCGTCTCAGGAAGTTAGTAAGGTGATAGGCTGGCCGATAATCCTCCTTGGACCCAACATCAAACCTACCATGCCTTTGAGGGTGTTGCACACTAGTGTTGGTCTTTGGGCTATATTCACCACATATCTCATCTCCATGCTAGGTGTGTGTACGTTGGGAAGAACATGAGTGTGGCTCCCTCTTTTGAAACCACTCATTATGTGTGCATCTAGTTGATTCGACCACCCAAGTGAAAAAGTTTTAGTCATTTGGGCTTTTTAGTCATTTTAACCCTCTAATTAAACTTTTAGTTCTTACAGGGTATCTTGTCCATGGTGATTTGATTGTAATGGCAAGGCATTCTAGCCATTTTAAAAAATATTCATAGATTATACAAATCATATTTCAAGCTCTATGATTATGAAATTAGTGTGAATCATTGAGCCAATAGAACGACAATAATAGCTTATATGTGAAACGTTGGTTACAAGGCGGCTTTTAATCAATGCAGTTCATTCCTAGTGATTGTATGGTCCACCTTAGGTGCCCATCCTACTATAGGACGAGAGAGATGTCTCAAGTACATTAAAACCAATCCATATTAACAGTTCTCCCTTGCTTTACCGACACGGTGGAGTTGTCAATAGAAAGCTTCTTGATTAGTGTCACGTGTGTACCCTTTTTATTTTTAAATTAGGACTAGTTCATAGCCTTTAAGATGAAGCTCAGATATAATCTTTAAGGGAGGATTCATAAATATCCCTTAAACTCTCCTTTCCTAGAGCCGAAGAGGAAAATCAATATTTTAGTTGGGACTATTTCATAATTTGAGGGTTGAACCAAGGTGGGAATATGGTCTCTTCAAGAATTGAGACCATAACTTATCTGGAAGCTGAAAAGGATGTCATTACAATCTTGAAAACTGGGGACATTATGACTATGGCCAACACGGAAGCTTTGTGGTGCTACGAACAACATTGCTTTGCTGATTTGGATCAGCAAATCTGTTGTATCTCAACTCTTTGGCATCATGGATGCATGCAGTGTCTATAGGCCCTTCAATCATGGAAATGCGTGTTGGTGCTTGTCAGAATGCGATTGGGAGAGTTTTTCGTGCAAAATACCACTGTTAGTTAGAGCTATTGTTGGCAAAGGTGTTAAAGTTAGACAGGTTTAGAGAGCATGCATGAGGATTCAAATCAATTTATGGTGCAAAAGGCCACAATTGGTGAGAACAATTGTTGGCAAATGCATTGGAGCCAAAGAGGGATTGATTAGATGGTAATCCAATAAATTGTCACATGGGGGTTGCTATTTGTGTGAGAAACAGTTGGCAAAGGCATGAGCACAAAGGGGGTTTGATTAGAGGGAATCCTTGTTAGTCTTGTGATCTGAAAGGTCAATTTGAAGTTTGTGTGGGAAGAACAATTGCAAATTCATGAAGATGAAGTGGGACTGATTACACAGAAAATTCAAGGCAAAAATCAGGATTGATTTATTGTTTTGAATTAGGGGTATCAACATTGTTTTGTTCCTGTACAATTAGGGTTCACAAGGAATAATGCCCTGGGAACACTTGTACATCAAATGTTTACTGGGAATAGCGCCCATGGAACAGTTGATAGTGATGGGACTCATAGGGAATTGTGCCCTTGAAACCATTGATAGCTAAGCAATAGCATGTGCACCAATGATCAGATTTTGTACCTTGAATGGGGACTCCAGAGCTCTTTAGTAAACTAAGCAATCATTGCAAGGGTCAGGGTTTGGGTGCCCAATGGGTGTCATTGTCCAAGTGTGAGGGCTTTATAGCTCCATTGTTGTGAGTAATTTGTTCATTGGTTTTTCAGTTTAAGTTAATTGTGTTTGCAAGTTTAAGTTCTATTGCTCTTTTAGTCTCGTTGACAATCACTTGCTGTAACCGATGTCTTAATTTTCAATTTACTCCTAAGTATATCTGGACATTGAAGTAGCAATGTAGGACCTTATAATGTTTACCTGTTAAGGGTTAGAAGTGGACAATATAGACAACATGTGCATTCAGATGTAAAGTTGGGGACAACAGCAGCAGCCATAAGGGTTCCAAGACAGCATAATGCAGGCTGCCACTAGTCATGAGGGGGGTGCATTTACAGCAGGGCAGGCCTGGACGGCAACAATGGTGAGGAATTGGCAGCCGGACAGCAAGGCAGCAACCCCTATCTTCTGCTCAGCTCTGGATGGTGACATGGACATGTGTTGCAGCAGTAGGGATGTTGAGACAGGCCTCTTGGAATCCGGATTCTTCAGTTGTGAGTTTTTTTTTCGTCTGAGGTTGTTCATACGTATGTGATGTATCCATACTTCTCTCGTGTCCTGCATCTCAAGCTAGTTATTATTTGGGGTGACTCCACATTTCAAGTCAATATATCAGGTGGTTTTTCTTTTCTAATCCCATTGCCCCTTGTATCCCCTACCCTATGTGATTAGTAATTTTCCTTTTTAATACCTCTGCCCCTCATATCTGCTGGCCCATATGACTATTCCTCAGTAGGGTGTCTGAAGTCATCCATCCCACGTGACTATACCTCTCTTTGGCTGTTCCCTGTCCCAATTGTTCTCCCTGTCCCATGTGACTATGCCTGACCAGATTGTGTTTTTGTGATAGTTGCTGGATCATATAGCTGATTTCCTGTGCAATAATTTATTCATTGTTTTATGTTGATAACTTGACGGCTATGTGACTATGCCTCACCAGATAGTGTTTTTGTGATAGTTGCTGGATCACATAGCTGATTCCTGTGCAACAATTTATTCATTGTTTTATGTTGATAACTTGATGGCTATGCTGTCCATACAAATGGTTTCAAACTTTTTATGAAGTGGTAGTGAAAAAGTTTGTGGCAGTTGCATGTGTAAAAGGTGGCTTATTATTGAAGCTCATGATTACTTTATGCCTTATGTAAGCTGTTTCTAGTACTTTGGACATGATTTAAGGATGGAATCACACTTGCATTGAAGTTTTTTGTCATTTGGTTTCTTCACCTAACCTTTGATGGTTTGTAACGACAGGACAATTCTGATGAAGATGGTTCAGGGAAGGATAATGCCACAAAAAATTTCAAGAGTGTCACACGACATAGGGTTGAGGGGGAAGGCTCTCAAGGGATAGATAACTCAAGTCAGCCTCTGATAGCTGTGCGCAAAAGTTCCCGAGTGCCCAAGAAACGGGTTTTGGATGGTGATGATGTAGAAGTAGATAGTAAAAGGAGACGGAAGAAAAAGGCTGAAAATGAATTTGTGAATGATTCATTTTCAGTTGATGAGGATGGAGGAACAGATTTGGCATGCAACCCTGAATTGGATGTAAGAAAGGAACTTCCTCTCACAGCACGGCAACGTGCTCTGAAGATAAGTAAAGCGGGTGGAGATGCAGAGGCTGGAGCCAGCACAGTTGACTTTTCTGAAGGGTTAACAGCTGCTGCACCAAAAAGTGAGTTCTGCACACCAGTTTTTTCCTGTCTCTCTGTCTCTCTCCCTTTATATGAAGAAAAATTATTTTCATTGTTTTGCAGAGCCAAAAGAGCATCTTTCTGAGGCAGAGCAAGCTTTGAAGAAAGAAGCAGCAGCAAAAAGACGAAAGCAGCAGATGGAGAAAACTGCTAAAGAGATTCAGGTGCAGCATTCATAATGTTTCCTGTGGAACATTTACTTTTGAAGGTTGTGGTTGTGCTATGTTATCTTCAACCGAAATTAAGGATTACTGAGGAGAATTACATTTCCAGGAAGTAGCTATACAGAAGATACTGGGGCAAGATTCCTCCAGAAGAAAGCGTGAGGAAAAGCTTCAGAAACAACGTCAGGAGATAGAACAGGTGATGAAATTTGCAGTGTGTTGTTATTCACAGCATTTCATTGCTGTGTAGGAGCTACATGATGTGATTAAGCTTGTTTCTGAAATGGCTGAACTTCACTGTAGGAAAAGCAAGCTGCTGCTATGATACCTGCAGTCAATACTATTAGATGGGTAATGGGTCCTTCAGGCAATGTTGTGTCCTTTTCAAAGGATCTTGACTTACCAAATATTTTCTCAGGCCCATGCAGGTTTTCCATTGTTTTATGCACACACAATGTTTGGCTTTCAATTCTGAATCGTCTCCTGGATAAATTGACAATTGTCCTTTTGCTTTTTGGGGTAGGTATCCACAAGAGAGAGAGAGATGTGCAGGGCCATCATGCAATAATACGTACAAGTACAGGGATGCCAAGACACTACTTCCTCTTTGCAGTCTTCAATGTTACCGAGCAGTGAACAGCCCATCAGGCATTGCTCCTGCGTGTTGATTTGAATTTCTGTTTTAACTGCCTCCAGCTTCCATAAGAGGTTAAGACTGTGTGGCAGATTAGAGGTTTTGTACAGCCACAGCATGTATTATTATGTCCATAGGAACTGTAAGATGTCATAACTATACCAGGTGCCCTCTTATTTAAAACATGGGGGTCCTGCTTTCAGACTTGCTCAGGAAGCAATGTATCATTCTTGATCATGAAATTAAAAGGTTATCATTTCATCTTGCTCAGGAAGTAATGTCTCATTCTTGATCATGAGATTAAAAGGTTATCATGTCATGAATTTGTCACATGATTGAAATCTGTGTGATAGAATGTATTACTTTTGTCCAATGGGATGTGTTTATGGCGTTGTATTGTTCGATGTATTGTTTGATGTTGCACAGTACAAGTTTCCTTTTATTTGATACGCCAAAAAATGTCACCTTAAAATGCACACATATTCTTGGGCATAAATGCAAACATTGGGATAAGAATCTGTCAAGCCATCCAAATCTGCTCGAAGTAGATTAGGGATGTTTAATGTGGGTGAGGTATTAAGCTGTAGTTCTTCTGGAAAGCCAATTGGGCTTTTGGATCCCCACATCAACTAGATGGCTTCGTACTGGTATCATGGTACAGACATCTAGAGTTATTTGGGCCTATAATAGCTCTCTCATGCATTAAGCCTGTGATGGAGATGAAGTTGCTTTAGGCCTTTCTTTGTGGATCATGGTATGGTAAGTGAAAATCACAAATGCCTTGAATGATGAGGGTCTTGACCATAGCAATAACTATCCAATGATGGTAACCTTGCCTTATGATTTATTACTGTTGGTGATAATGGTAACGTGTATTGCCAAAAAGGCTGTACATTTGAGACCGATCCAATACATGCTATGGTTATAAAATAATTGCTTATATGATCATAGCATGTAGTAGATAGTAGTCCTAAAATTTGAGTACCAGACACCTCGGTGCAAATTGTAAGAATATGTAAGTAAAACTAAAATGTCTAGTGTGCATGTGTAAAATATCTTGTAGGTTAAATAGGAAAACTTTGTGCATGCATTTCAATATTCAAAGATCCACCCAAAAGCAAACCTTATCCATATAATATATGAAAATAAATAGAGAGCTCATTCTATGTGCAAACTATTGAGAGTCCACTATTTTCTCTTTCTTTATGCTTGTTTCACTATAGCTTGAGATTGAGGAACTCAAGAAAGGTAAGCTACTCATCCATTCTCTCTTCTTTCCATCTTGCTATACAAACAGTGCGAAGGTGAGTGCACAAGTGAGGGATTAATGGAGAAAGTGAGAGGGATCAATTAGAAGAAACTTCATTCTCCATCTTATTAGTATTATCATTATTATTATTCTTTTGGTATTGGAGTGGTGGTGGGTCAAGAGGAGTCACACTTGAATCATGGAGCTTAACAAAGAAGTGTATGATGGATTAGACTTCAATGAGTGTGGAGGACTACGATAATGCTTATTACATTTGTTCTTGAATCGTTTATCATCTTTGTTGTCATGGCATTGAGAGGAGAGAACAATTGGTTTGAAGAAAGGGAATGAGTTGGCTAGGAGAGAATTTGAGCAAAAGAGAGGGAAAACACGAAAGAACATGCGTTCGTCCAAGCCCCATTTTTGAACTCCTTGCAGAGCCAAACAATGTCCTTTTCTTTCACTTTGTCTAACTTACAAGCAAGACCCTAATATCACATACTCTATAGACTAATCTAGTTTTTGTTGACCTAACTCCCTCAAAAATGATTTGAGCCCGATCTTTGAGATCAATTGGAGAGTTGAGATTTTAATTGTATGACAATGTTCTTTGGGATTGTCTTGGATATTCATCTTTCTTAGGTAAAGAACCTTAGTTTCTCTAGACTATCCCCTTGTTAATCTTATCCTTGGAAGACACCTCTCCATAACTTTTCTCCTGTGCAAACTTCCCAAAATAGGTGTTTAGCAAAATTTTCCTCTCCATCATTACATTTTCCATTTGTTAGACTTCTTCCCTTGATTTTGTCACTTGTAAGGATACAACTATCATGACTCTCAACACGAATACTCTCTCCTTAAAGAAGTTATTGTGGCCATATCTTCTCTAACACATTGGTCATTTATTGTTCTATTACATTTAATCCCCAAAGCTTTCAGTATCAATCATGCTTTTGTTTGAACAGTATAGTTCAATAGGTATGTAAATCCCTAAAGCTTTTAATATGAATCTCAAGTTCTTGTTTGAACAATATAGTCCTATATGTGCATACATATATATGTACATATACACAAACATATACACATTAGCCTATCATTGAGGCTTCACGCTATGTCCTTCCTCTTAAATTTGAGTGTTGGTAAGTTGCAACTACCATATATACTATTAGATATAGAGAATCCAAAACACTTGCTTGCAATAAATCATAGTGAACTTTGTTAGACCTCAACTTCTCCTCTTGTTAAACAAAACAATATAGTTATTGGATTTGGTCCACTAGTAGGCCTTACTGACGCAATATTCGACCAATGATTTTTTGCTTTGTCCAAAGTTTCATCAATAGAAGGTGAGAAAGCTTAGGACTAGAACAAATTGTCGTCTGAGCTAAAGCTTTTGCAACTCTTGTCCCATTATCCTCATTCAAAATGTTTTTTTCAAGAGCCAAAAATGCTATTGATGACTCCTATGCCTTTGATCCTTTTGGTAATTTGTGAGGTTGTTATTTCTTCCTTAGATGTATTTCACTTTTTACACAAATCCACACAACTTGTTGTCATGATACATGATGTTAGCCATCATTTGCAACCTCTTGGGCGCCCAACATCTAAGAAAGAGCTTTGCTCTAAGTGCTTCACCCCTCATGATGTGAAATAAGTTGTAAATCACCACAAATGACTTCTTTTTTGATGCTTTTCATAGCTATAGGGGTAAAATATCTAGCTCTGTTGGACTTTCCCCACAAAAATTTCTCGATGATAGTGTCCTACTCTCTTTCCAAGCTGGAATTTCAATAGATCACAAGAATGTAAAACCTCTTAGTAGGGTACACATATCAAAGAATGCTTTAGGATATTTAATTTTACATGCAAGGGTTAGGTGGCTTGACTCCAATAGCTAATCTTCTTTTTCAACTTATGCAATATTCGTCTTGTCCTATCAGACTCCTCGACTTCTATGTTGATTGAACATTTGAGGTGCTTGAATACTCAATCTCTTCAAGTGATCATTTGTTTCCATCCCAAACTCCTAAGATCCTCGTCTCATGTTGAATTTTCAAAACTTATATTCAATCTGACAACTCTTTCATATGTCACTAGCAGAGTACAAGCTTTCTTTGAGTTCTCTCTTTTTGCTTCAAGCATCATCATAATTCTTTAATGATGCCCACTGTTACCTCTACAAAGAAGGGTAAGGGCAAAACCAAGTCAATCACCAAAAAGACTTTTGTTGCCTCTAAAAGAAAGGTGTGTCGAAGTTTCTTCTTTGAAGTTTGATCCATCTCCTTTGAAGCCTTAAGAGACGAGGATGCTCGTGAAATTCAAATTCTTCCAACAACAAAAAAATAGCATGTAGTAAGGAAACTAGTGATGATGAATGAAATCGATGAAGATGAAATTGTGCCGAAGAAGGAGAAAAGTTCAAAGGAAGGATAAATTGAAGACTAGAAAGCCAACTAGCCTTGTATTTAAAGCTTTGTACATTGCACTACAGTTACATTGCCTTTATACATTTGTACTTCAATTTTGTAACCCACATATAATGAAATTTTTGGATCTTGCTCACGCGAATTCTTTGCAATGGTTACGAGTCTCTTTTGAAGAATACCTTTGGCAATAATGTTTGTGAGAAAGAACAAATTCGAAATTGTTTATACATTTTTAGTTCAAAACTCAAAATGCTGGGATGCAACACCTCATATAAGAGAAAGAACATTCGACTCTCCTTCCAATTGTAGTGCCATTGATCTTGAACTTATACCTATTGTTTAGAAACTCCAAGGTGTCTTTTACATCCTTTAGACTCCATTTAGAAGTTACATTAACCTCATTTGCTTCTTATTCAATTACTCACACCTCTAATTTAATTGGAATACAATCAACATCAGAATCTAAAGGAACCCAAGTAACATATCTAAGTTTGTACCTCCTATAATAAAAACCCATAATAACAGATTGCTAAGAAATACTATAAGATATAGCCAAAGACTCAGGACATGCATTGCATTGTATAAATCACCCTTGTTACATTCTCTAAATTTCTAGGATAGTCCTGGAGCATTGTCTAAATCCTCCTCTAAAAAATTTCTACTTAGCCATGAAACCTTCGTCCTTTGTAAATTTGCTAATTTAAAACAAGCTACAAAGACGTATAAGGGTACAGACTAGGACAAATGTATTTCTCTTGATATCCTTGTAGGAGTCATGGCCTTTTGAATGTCTTTGGCTATTTTGAGTTTGAAGCTCTTTACAGTTACTTCATTAAAAGTCTCCCAATTCAGGATGCAAGGCTTGGCAATGGTAAATCCTCAATATTTCCATATATACCTTCTCTTGAATGGAACCACATATTGTATATAACATACAAAAATCATACATTCACTAAAAAAATTGTGGTTTGATCAACATATATAATGCATGCAAATTCTTTATGAATTGCATAGAATATGCCGTTAAGGCTCTCCATAGGCTCTCATTCAAAACTTGTCGATGGAAAGATATTCGATACCAATAATCCACTATTTACTTAGTGCTTTAACAAAAAATATATTTGCATACAATATTCAACTGAAAGCCAAACTTATAGTGTTTTTGTTGAGAAAAACGTTCATTTGCAAGCAAGTACATCTCCTTCACCATGTAAACATGTTGCACCCAAGTAAACCATCCATGGGCTATGATTTTGAAACCAGTGATACGTCCTTTCTAGTGATATTTGATATTCTCTTGTTTCGTTTTCCTCACCTTGTGAGAGCTTTTACAAGATGGCAACTGTAAAGTCCCCGTTACTTAGTTTATTTTAATAAACAATGTGCGTATACATTCCAAAGAAAATTGATTGATGTTCTGCATCCACACATGGAAAAAAATTGCAGAATCCCTATAGGAATTACAGGAAGCAGGACTGGTTTACTAGAATAGTCTGAAATCTCTAGTATCATGCTTAGATGACTTAATTTCCACTTAGATAGATCAAAATATATACTATGACTTATTTCGAAGGGAATAAGTAGTCCAAGATAAAAGATCGATAAAAATAATGCGATTTACGAAAATCGTTATTTTTACCTATTTTTGATGGATTTTCGCAATTTTGCCGGTATTTACTTGTTGACCAGATGCGTCCTGATCGTTTTGAGTGCCCGAACAACTATATTTGGAGTTCATACGACAAAGTTATGATCCAAACAAGTTGCAGGGTAGAAATAAACAAAAATATTTGTCATCGATCATATAATCAGAAACGGCAAAAAGCAGGTGTCCCCCCCCCCCCCCCCCCCAAATTACTATATAAATAGGGGTAGAGCGTCACATTAAAACACACACAGACACGCAACGACCCATACAAAAGTCTCTTAAGCTCTATTGCTGCTAGTGCGATGAAGTTCTGCCTGCAATCAACCGAGCCTCTCTTTCTCTCTCTCTCTCTCTCCACTCTTATGCGGAATCGTTGCCCAAACCCATATAACTTCTTCCATGACTCCGAAGAGATGTCGAGATGCTATATTTTGAGTAGGCTTTGATTGTTCAGGCGTTCTTCTAATTACCCGTTTCGGAGGGCAAGAAGGAAAAGAGCCAGGTTCATCTTCTCCTCTTATCTTTTCTTCAATCAAGACTTCTTTATGATTGACGTCAACCAAATGTGCAAAGGTGGAAAAAGAATCTACCAGTTCTTTCTAACCAGTTATTCCTCAAATGCACTAACTAGCATTGGTCAAATCATCTTTGGCTATTTTGCCACGTTCCATTTGATCTAATGCCCGCATCCATACTTTAGATTGCACATTAGCTTTACATGCTTTCAAATTTGATTTAGTTGGCTCAATTTGCAGCCCATATGTAGCTGCATCAATTTCTGTGTAGGCATTCTTTATAGCTAAATCTTCTAATCTTTTCTCCATTCCACCATTGCCAAATGGCTCTAGTGGAAGTCCAGTTTCAGCTACATGAATTTTTCCATCTTTCCAAAAGACAAGCTTCTGTGCTTCAGCCTCACGAAAGGCAAAGCACTCCCTCTTGTCATATTGTTGGCTATCACACCAAATACAATGCCTCTTATAGCCTTCTCTCATGGGTCTTAGAGTTGATGATCATCCTCGTTCTTCAACTTTGACATCTAGCTTCTCTACTTTGGAACTAATTTCTATAAGATTCAGATGAATATCACACATGCTTTTAATGAGTTCATCCATGACATCATTTTTAGAAGGAACACAAGAGGAAAGAGCTGGTTGATCAGTCAAAGGGATTGGGGATTTCGAAGGTGGAACAAGCTCCCCATCAATGGAGTTGTTGAAGTTGAAGTAGAGACCAATCTTAGTCGCATTCGCTCTCTTCGAGCAATCATGTTAAGTGCATTAGTAACACCTGTCCATGCAGTCTTGACTCCTGATTCGGAGGTAGCATCCTCTAGGTGATTAGCAAGCTTCTCTTGTAGAATGGGATCTACAGCCTTAAGAATTAATTCAATCTTCTGACCTTCCATACTTTGTTGGTCTTCAGCAAGCAGCAAGTTGTCTAAGTTTACTTTCAAACTCATGGTATAAAGCTGTTGCAGCTAAATCTTTGTTGGGTTTCTCAACCTAATTAGTAAAACTTTTCTTTGTCATAAGGCTAGAGTCTTCTAAGAAGAATTCTTCGTGTAGGACTTTTTTGAATGCTCCACATCTCGCTGAAAAAGACCATGGATTCTTTCTTGAAGACCATGCTTGGCTAGTTTGGCAAAATAACGACTTCATGCTTGTTGCGGTACACCAAAGAAGAGCATTTTCTCAACATCAAGGTGAATGAAAACATAAACATTTTGACCATTAAATTGTTTTCATTCCCGCCAAACTTCTTCTAGGGCCTTGATAGCTTCACATCGGGTTCACAAATGTCATAGCGCTTAGGGGTGAAGGTCACCACAGGGGTTTGGCAAGGAAACTGGACAAGATAAATGGACAAATCAAACACAACATCAAAAGGAGTCAACTCCAGACTCATAACACCACAAAAACCAACAACATCCACAAATGGGGTCACTCCAGGACACCCAGCCATATCACTCAACTCATCAACAATACAAGACTCCATCGAGTCTTTCACACACAAAGAGTGGTAAACATCTTCCATAGTATCCTTACAAGAAACCTCATAAGAAACCGAAGAAACTTTCACATATTCATAATCACAAATAACATCTTCACAATACAACAATTTGGGGTCTAAAACCTCAACCAAAGACTCCTCAACTACCAAATCTCCAACTACCTCCTCACAAATACCTTTCAACTCTATTTTCTTGATTTTAAACCGCTCTCCCCTCAAATTCTCAATCCTTTTTAAAGCCTTACTCAAATTCTCTCTCACATCCTCATCAATGTCACTCTCAATATTCTCAAAAACCTAATCACAATCATCACAAACAACATCAAAACCTTTAGGAGAACTCAAAGAAACTAAAAGACTATCAAATGAAGTTTTCTCTTCGTCATTGTTGCCTAAATCAACCAAACAATTATCTACACAACTATCAAGGAGTAAGAGATTAGGTCTACTCAAAACCACATCATCAATACCACAAACAAAAGCCTCTCCAGGGCTACTCAAAACATCAACAACTAACTCACAAGACTCAACTGAGTCAACAACACCAACACCAAAATCACAACATGAGTCAGAACCTAAAACCTCCATACTCTCTTGATCATCAAAATCACAACAAATCTCCACAAACTCATTAGACAACAAATTTGAACCCTTAACTTCATCTTGAAAACTTACAGTTTCTAAGCCCTCCGGCTCATGGTCTTCTAACAAACTCAAAAATTCATCCTCAATTCTCTCTTCATCTTTCAAACAATCAGATCCATCTATACTATCACCAAGGCAAACAAGCTCACTTTTAAAATTGTCTTTACTATCTGCAACACTGCCATGACTATAAAAACTTTCATCACACCTTCCCTCATCAGAAATATCAAAACTTTCTTGACTCTCATCCTCTTCCAAGGAACATGAGAACTGTTGGTCCTTAAAACAATTTGGTCTCTCGTTTTCTTCTTTACAACTCAGATCCATCATCTTTATAGTCCTCAAGCTCCAAAGTATCATTAGTCGATCCCTCTTTTTTAGTTAAATCACTAATCACTAAACTAGAAGTATCCATGGTCAATGGATATGAATTCACACTCCTAGACTCTTCACTCCAATCAGTCAAACAAGTATTTTTCTCCTCAATCACCCTAGGGAGTTTCTCCTCACAGACTTCACTTGATTTCTCACAAGTCAACTCATCTCTTTTAAACAGAGAATATAGTATACCTCTCTCAGGATAGACATAACTAACTCTGCTCCTCAAAAACTTTTCTCTCAACTTGCCTTGAACTCAACATTTCCCTTGGTTCATCAAACCCTAACTCTTTTTTTATTTTGGTCTTCCTCTCTTGATATTGAGCTATCTTCACCACTTCCTCAAAAGTCTTAGGGTTTTTTACCTCTAATTTCACTCTCCAATCTTCTAATTTTAATCCATTTGAAAAATACATTATCCTTAACATAACTGGGGTTATCTCACCTTCTAACAATGTTAAACTCCATCGATTCCACAATCTTTCAAACTTCCTAGCAAAGTCCTCAACACACTGATCATCTTTTTGAACACAAGTTTCTATTTTCGCCCAAATCTCACTTTGATTTTCTATTTTTTTAAAACTAGATAGAAAAGCATTTTTAATGGTCTCATAGTCCAATTTCTGTCTCTTAAATTTCAGTCTTCTCTCAAAGTCAAGCAACCAATTTCGTGCTTCTCCCTGCAATTGATACCTAAGAATCTAGAGTTTATCCTTAGGGTCAGTCACTCTCTCTATCAAACAACATAGCTCTATTTTTTCTAAAAATCTTTCGGGATCTTCAGTATGATTACCATGGAACTCAGGAAAATTATCAACCATTTTCAACAATCACAAGAAATCAAAACAAACTTACATTCAAAATCACAACAATGTCAATTTCGGCACTCCTTAGCGGGGGCACCAAAAAAGAGATGTTACGCGAGCGGTGATCGAGAGCAAGCCTCACTCACAACTCGATAACGAGACGTTAAGGAGTGCTGGTTGGGATAATTGACTTTGTCAAATGCACAACACAACTTGAAAAATTTAAATATTTGATAATACACCACAAGCCACATATAAAAACAAGACAAAATACAATGCCTCTTGAAGCTCAAAACAAGTAAAAACCCAAATGTGGGTAGAGCATCACACAACCACAATACAACGAAAATACCAACAATTCGAAAACAAACCAAATGAGATATAATTTCGTACCTTAACAACCTTGAGCCGATGATCGGCGCTTTGACACCCAAAAGCTCCAACTTCCAAATCGGCATGACAAGAGCTCACTCTAGCATGTGACCCTCCACTCTCCTCTCTCACAAAATACAATCATAATCAAGGGGGAAGGCCCTTAACTCTTCAATCTCATATCCTTATATAGTTTTCTATCCACACTCACGCACATTAGGCTTTTTGCTTTCAGCTTTTAGCTTTTGTTTTCTACTGCTTTTCATTATTTTCGTTTTTTCTGCTTTATGCATGTTTGCAACTTGTTTGGATTATAACTTCGTCATTTGAACTTCGAATATAGTTGTTTGGGTACTCAAAACGATTGGAACATGTTTGGTTGACAAGTTTACGGAAGCAGAATTACGAAAATCCGTCAAAATCGGGCAAAAATACTGATTTTCGTAAATCACATCATTTTTCTCCATCTTTTATCTTGGACGACTTATTCCCTTCCTTGGCCTATTGTTCTTGTAATTGCACACACTTTCAGCACACATGTCCTCTTTTTCTTCAAGAAGTACTTGCTGACGATGTAAAACGTACAACCTTTTCCTTTGATCCTTGAGTCTTCAAAATAAATACTCTCCGAATATGAACCTGTTTTTTAATGCAATGTGTCCTAGTAGGAATATGCTATGAAAAAGAACTCCGTGCACAACCATACATGATTTGAGAAAGCATGCAATATAAAATCGATGCTATGCAACCACTCAACCGATGCTTCATATAAAAATAATGTGCCTAGTCTATCTACATGTGATTGTGCGTCATGCAAAATGCAAACATAATTCCTTGATTATTTAAAACTTTATCCTCACCTCTCAACTCTCATAAAAAAGATATGATATACTCCACTCCACCCATCCAAAAAATCTCACAATCACTCTAGAAAATGTTGGTCCTCAAGATGTTGACCAAATAAGAACAACCCATCTCACAATTAGTGGCGTCCTTCACGACTCTCGAACTCTCCTACCCACCTTACACTCTCAACCAGAGGTTCCTAATTTTGTGATGAGCATCCCAAATATCGTGCGTGTAAGAAATGTGTGTGCTCAATGACAGGTGCTCTCTCATGTGCGCGTGCATCTAAAACTTACTACATATAGCTACAGCGGACCTCATGCCGTGCTAGTACTCAATGATGGTGCAAAATGTGCATAATCCTAACCCATGGCATGGAAGTATTTGATAAGAACAAGAGACGAACCCCGAGTGTAGTGCATCAATAAGTGCAACGTGAAGTGCTCATGAACCCATTATCCATGTGATGTGCAAAAATCTCGACAAAAAAACATACCTTGTTCCTCAATGTTCGGTACCTATTGACAAACGAAAGCTTCATCCTGTCCAAAAAAATACCAAGCTTGACCAAGGCTATCAAGTTTCACACTCAACAAAACAAATCCTAAGCTAAACAAACACAAGAAATCCAACTACGAAATAACAAAACAAACTGCCACACAAATAAGTAAGCTAGCAAAAATCAAACCTAACTACAATTTGACTATGGCTTTTCAGTTTTCAGAAAAACAGTTGACAACGTCATCTCATCCCACGCCCATCAACCTCCTGAGAAAGGCAAAGAGCTCTGTAGAGAGGTTTTTCGTGAGCAGATCTATAGGATTCTAGTCAGTCGAGATCTTGATAAGGTCAACAAACTTGTTCTCAATGACCCCACGTATGAAGTGATACCTCACCTCAATGTGTTTCGTCTTCGCATGGAAGACTGATTCTTGGCTAACTGAATAGCACTCATAGAATTCGAATACAGTGTAGGGGTAGCATCAATACCAAGGTCACCAACCAAACAACCCAACCAAATGGCCTCCTTGCAAGCCTCAATGGCTGTAACATACTCGGTCTCTGTAGTAGAAAGGGCCGTCCATTTCTGCACTTGGACATCCAAGAAACAACAACTCCAACATAGGTGAATACATAGCTAGAAGTGGACTTCCTACTATCTCCATGTCCTGCATAATCCAAGTCAATGTACTCCACGACTCTTGTATCCTGGTTGCCATAGCATATGCACATATTTGCAGTGCCCTTCAGGTACCTCATGATACCCTTCACAGCATCCCAATGCTTCTTGCCAGGTGTAGCCATATAGCGTGTCCAATACCAACTGCAAAGGAAATATCTGGACGAGTGGAGATCATGGCATACATAAGACTGCCCACTGCGGATGCATAGGGAATCTTGGCCATCTCGGCCCTCTGCTCATCTGTGTGCGGATAATCAGTCTGTTATACCTTCACATAAAAAGTCAATGGACAGCCAATAGGCTTTACGTCTTGCATGCGGAAGTGCTCAAGGACTTTATGAATGTACTCCCTTTGTGACAAGTAGAGGAGTCCCTGATGCATGTTGCGTCTAATGCGCATACCAAGTATGTGAGTGGCATGTCCCAGATCTTTCATCTCAAAGCTCTTCTTGAGCTGAGCCTTAAGAGCATCTAGCTCATCATGAGCTTTCCTTGCTATCAACATATCATCCACATAGAGTACCAAAATCAATAAAGAACCATCATGGGCTTTCTTCGTGTAAAGACACGGATCCATAGCACTCCTGTTGTAGCCCTGTGACTGCATAAAGGCATCAAACTTATGATACCACTTCCTAGGTGCCTGCTTCAAGCCATAAAGACTTTTCTTCAATTTTCACACTAGGTGCTCCCTGTGCCAGGTTTTGCAAATGAAAGGGAGAGAAGGACCAAAGCTTGGACTTGAGAGCTATGGTGGGAGAGAAAAAGCGAGAGAGAGAGAGAGAGAGAGAGAGAGAGAGAGAGAGAGAGAGAGAGAGAGAGAGAGAGAGAGAGAGAGAGAGAGAGAGAGAGAGAGAGAGAGAGAGAGAGAGAGAGAGAGAGAGAGAGAGAGAGAGAGAGATGGGAACCCAACCAACGGTCACAATGTGTGACCGAGCCTTCCTTTATTCAAACTGTCACTAGAAGAATAAAGAATAAAGTGATGGTGACGGGCGCCTGCCACCTGCAGTGTGCAATGGCGGTGACTGTCAGTGTAGTAATACACGGGCGGCTAGGCAGAGGCGCCTTTACCCCCAATAGCAAAGCCCTTAGGCTGCTCCATATAAATCTCATCATGCAAGTCCCCATGTAAGAAAGTCATCTTGACATCCATCTGGTATAAATACAAGTCAAGCTGAGCAACCAAAGCCAAGACTAAGCACAAGGTGGTCATCTTAAACACACGAGAAAAGATCTCATCAAAGTCCACACCATGCTTTTGCTTAAAACCTTTTGCTACCAATCTAGCTTTGTATACCGGCTTGGGGTGTCCAGGGGTACTTTTCAGCTTGTACACCCACTTGCATGGCAAAGCCTTCTTGCCCGTAGGCAAGGAAACCAAATCCCAAGTGTCATTCTTATGCAAGAAATCTATCTCAGACTGCATAGCCCTCTCCCAGGAGTGACTATCACCCCTGCGCATAGCCTCATCATAAGTGAAAGGCTCTGCTACATCTATAACCAAGACATAATGTATCGAGGGCTGAAATCTATCAAGTGGATATCTGTCTCTAGTAGACCATCTCACGATAGGCTCTACTGCCTACCCAACTACATGTCCAACACCTTGACCATGAGCATCTGCTGCAACTGTAGGCTCTCCAACTGGCTATGTGGGAGCTCTCGGCTCCTCTTGAAATATGACCCTACGGATCTCAACAACTCTCTCAGGCTGCCTATGCATCTTGTCTTCATGGAAGACTACATCATGACTGCGGATGACTTTCCCCACATGCGGATCCCAGAGATAGTAACCCATCGTGCCTTCATTCCCATAACTAAGGAAAATGCATTTGACACTCTTAGGATCCAGCTTACTTCTCTTGTCCCTGGGCACATGGCAAAATTCCTCACATTCAAAGACACGGAGATGCGCATAAGAGGTAGGTTTTCCAGTCCATACCTTCTCGGCAACTTGGAAATCCAAACCACTAGAAGGTGATCTATTTATGAAAGCCTTAGCCCAAAAGCTCTATGGTAGGCCTATGTGGCTAAGTATACTACATACACGCTCCTGGATGGTTCTATTCATCCGCTTAGCCAAACCATTCTGGGGAGGGTGTAGGGGGCGGTCAACTGATGCTTAATACCCCTCTCATCACATGACTGCTCAAAAGCACGTGAGACATACTCACCCCTATTATCTGTCCTTAGGCATTTTAGCCTATACCCAAACTGGCTCTCAACCAATGCAAGCCATCTTTGAAACACAGCCAAGACATCGGATTTTAGCTTAATGGGATAAGCCCAAACTTTCCGTGAAAAATCATCTATGAAAGTAACAAAATACTTGGCGCCACCCATAGACTAACAAGGCATGGGCCCAGAGACACTGCCAAGGGCTCACTCATGCGTGGCCTACCAGACTTCTTATGCGTAGACTTAGTTTTCCTACCATAAAGACAATGCTCACATGAATCAAAACATGCATAATCAAGGGGCGGTAAGTACTGCAAACCAGAAAGCATTTTCATTGCCTTCAAAGACACATGGCCCAAACGGGCATGCCAAAGAGATACATGTGGGATAGAACCCACATACAAAACATGATCAAGGGAAGAAGCAGATACAATCAAGGGATAGAGGCTGCCATCCTTGGCACCTCTCACAATCACAAGTCTGCCACAAGTGATCTTCCATGCAGAGTCTCCAAAAGATACATGATAACATGCATCATCAAGTTGTCCAGCTGACATGAGACTGCGTGTCAAAGCAGGTACATGACGTACATCCTGCATAACAAAACTGCTGTTAGAAGGAAACTGCAGCCTAACATCACCCATGTCCACAATATTAAGAGAGCTTCCATCACCCAAGCGCACAGAACCTGAAACAGTACGGTATGAATGAAACCACTCTCGGCAAGGTGTCACATGAAAGGACGCACCTGAGTTCAAGATCTAACACTGTGTATACATAGAGTATATCTCTGTCATCTGCAAAGCACTAGAAGAAGCTGCAAGGATATAATCATCATCAACATCCTCAGGCTGCATAACATTGATCTCTTCAATTTTAACATTAGACTTTGCAGGCACTATGCTACGATCAGAAGACTTATCGTACACTTTGTCTTTCCCCTTATCTTTGTACCTTTCATTGCGTAGTTCATGGCATTGTGGCCTAATATGGCCCTTTTTCCCACAATGGTGACAAGTAACATCTGCATTCCTGCCACGGGATTTGCTACGTGACTTCCCACGAGACTTGGACCGAGATTTCTGAGAATCCTATCCACGGCCACTGCCACTGCCATGCTTTACATATCCATCATTCTTGCCTCTAACTACCATAGCATGCGACACATGAGAGGCATCCAAATTCTTACGGTTAACCTCTTCCTGCAGAAGAGCACTCTCAACATTAGATAATCTCAAGGTAACAGTAGAGGCACATAATGCAGTGCGGAATACATCCCATGACTCATTAAGAGTGCCAAGCAAGAAAAGAGGAGTGACATCCTTTGCAAAAGTGATATCCTGCGAAGTCAACTTCTTGAGTATAGCATGGAACTGGCTCAAGTGAGCAAACATAGTCACATTCTCCTTCATACACAGATCCATAAGCTACTTCAACCAATACATCTGATTCGCTGGACTTTTCTTGTCATAGAGATTCTTGATTTTATCCCACAACTACCATGCACTCTGTTCTTCCTCAAATACATTGTAATGAACCTATTCTGTGAGAGATAATACAATAGTGGACTTGCATAACTCATCAAGCTCAAGTCATTCCTCATCTGGCATAGTTGTAGGCGGATGCCCGCTTAACCTCAATGGTTTGATCTGCGATTTCTGCACCAACACCTACCAAATCTGGCTCTTCCAATAAGAGTAATTTGTACCATCAAGCTTAGTAATGTTGAAAATAGCATGATTAGTGGATAAACTCGCCATAATGTAGGCTGGAAGATTGTAGACAGTTCAAAATTGCTTGCTGTTTACTACAGAAAATGACAAAAAAATCACCAAAATAGAGAGAAAATGGTGAGAAAAGTGTAACCAAAGCTGTTGTCCACCAAGTACTAGTGAAAGTACATCATTTTAGAATATTTCAGCATGAAGAATCCATGTCAGTCCATAGTTATATGCTTGTTGTAATAAATGACAGCAGGGTACTGTGAAAGGCAATTGCTGACCAGATCACTGCACCAAGTCAATAAATGACAGCCAAGACATGACCAGCCATAAATATGCATAAACCAGCATCAAACAGTCATCAAGACCATGAGAAAACACCCAAACATAATACCAAAGCATCTGTCAGTGGAGTAGGCATACCCCTTGGACAGTAAGGAAAAGTATACATAACACTGGCAAGACCTGACACCAGTAGGTGTATGCTCACTAGAGTGCAAAGCCCAAGCTTAGGTTAAAAGAAATTCCAAGATATCAGTGCATGAACCATGCAACATGTAAGTGTAAGAGATCCCAAAGTCTCAAGTATCTGCAAAATGCTCAAATAGCATAAACCTCCTACTCAATGTCAGTCAAGCATACAAGATGCTCCCATTGGCACAAAAAGGCGGATAAATGAGCTCAACAACTCAAGCAAACCAAGTCAAAGTACCAAAGACATGTAACCAAGACAATGCCTCAATAGCATCCAAGGTTGTAATGGAAAAAGCCAAGTCGTAACAGAAAAATCCAAGTCAATGTACAACTGTTCAAGGGAATACTCAAATGAATGTCAAGACAAGCTCAAACAACTACCATCCACAGCCAAAGCATAAAGCATTCACCAAGATATCATAACCCGTACTGGGTAGCCTAGGCATAAACCATGTCATAGATGAAATGCCACCTGCAAAGAAGTGACAGTCAAACCCAAATCAAGCTCTAATCTCAACTCAAAGGCATTCCAGAGCATAAACAAGACATGTGGCATAGTCCAAATACATCTTGATATCATACCGAGTAGCCGGTAGGAGCATCCCGTGACCAATAGGCATAACCCAACTGTAGCATAAATATCTTCAACTCTGAAGTTTCCAGCAGCATATAACCTCTGTAAACTGAGAAAATTAGTGCACAATCCAAGCTCAAATCCATAGGTAAACCATAGGCATACATTCTCGTATGTATAGGCACCAACCGGGCATAATCGGGCATCAAATGCCAAGACTTGTAAGCATAAAATTGAAGTAACAAGTGGCTACCTTGTTTTGGACAGATCTGGGATTGTTCAAAATGGCCAATGACTGAGCTAAATCAGCTCCAAATGCATCTCACATAAGAGGCATAACATCCACAAGTGATCCGATATCAATAGACATCAGTAGAAGCATCACATAAGCCATAGGCATACAAATACATGCTATCTCAGGCCTAAAATCTATTGCAGAATATTTTGTCATCAGAATTTGGCAAATCCGAGATCAACATCGCATCCAAAGCGTGCCAAAACCCCAACTTAGACTCTTACCCTACGTGAATCCGGTTCTGAATGCCTGAGATATGACAAAAAGAGTGATTTTTTGGGCCAAATTTTGAAATAGGCACAAAAAAAAAAAAACGTGAGCTAGCTGGGGGGGTCTCCTATCCCACGTGTCAACAATGGGGCCCAAAGGGGGCACAAATGGGGGCCAAAGGAGGCCTACACTAAGCCTCAGCAAGCCTTGATAGGTTGGAAGCAAGATCCAGGTGAAGGAAGCTCCAAGAGGTGTGAGCTATGATTGCCCACAACCTGTGAAAACCCTGTTTACCTAGACTTGTGAACTGAGATAAATCTCTGAAATAATGAAGCAATACCTCAATGTTAATGCCCTGATGGCGCCTCAATAGGCCGAGAAGAAGCTCGGGAAGCTGGGGAGTGACGGGAGCTCAAGAGAATGAGCTATGGCTGCCGGGAAGGAGACCCAATGCGAGTGGGGAGTCGATGGGAAGCTGAGAATGCCACGAGCCAAGATCAAGAGTTGGGAAGCCATGCTCTGATACCAATTGAAAGGTGAGAAGGATCGAAGCTTGCACTCGAGAGCTATGGTGGGAGAGCAAGAGCAAGAAAGAGAGAGACAAGAAATGGGAACTCCAACAGTCACAATGTGTGACCGGGCTTTCCTTTATTCAAACTGTCACTAAAAGAATAAAGAATAAAGTAACGGTTATGGGCGACCGCCACCTGTAGTGTGCAGTGGCGGTGACTGCCAGTGTAGTGATACACGGGCGGCTAGGCGGAGGCGCCTTTACCCCCAACACCTTCTTCATCTTTGAGTTCAACTTTTGAAAGTCCACACATATTCAAAGTTTCCTGTTCTTCTTGGGTACAACCACAATGCACGAAACCCACTCACTGTTAGCCATGTGATAAATGAACTCAGCTTCAAGAAGCTTCAATAAATCAGCCTTCACTAGAGCTAAATAATTAGGATTCATATACCTTTGTCTCTGCCTCATAGGTTTGGCATCAGGCTTCAGGTCAATGTGATGTTGGTATACTGTAGGATCAATCCCCTTTAGATCTTTATACGACCAAGCAAACACGTCTAAGTTCTCCTTCAATAGGTCTCGGAGGACCACTAGTTCTTCTTCTGAAAGATTGAGACCCACTTTCAAGTGACGTTTAGTACCGTTAGTATCCAAGAATGTCACTTGCCTTTCACCTTTCACTTTGTGAATAAATGTCCCACGGATTGCTTCTAGATAGAGGTCTGACTCCTTCAAGGGAGTAGTGTCATCGTCTGATGTTTCACTAGAACCAGTATCCTCCTTCTGAAGAGATGACTCATTTGTATGTTTCACTAGAACCAATGTCCTCCTTCTGAAGAGATGACTCATTTATATGTTGAGATTGCTGGAAGGGTATCGGAGCTTTATTTTCTTCTGTGTGATTGGTGATTTCTTCTGGACTTAGGGATTCATCTTCAGAGGATGCATCCAAGAATGTCACATAGCACGGACCTTCTATAAGCCGTGGCTCTGATGGGCCTGGCTTCTATTGACAAGAGGCATCATCATCATCTTTTCTCTAGCATGACTGGTTAGGGCGACAAGAGCCACTGGTGAACTTAATTTTTATACATTTGATCCATTGCTTTATGCAGATTCTACATACTTTGTGGTCCATTGGTCAACCCAAATGGAACCATGGTCATTCCATCCAACACCCCAAGATCTTCGGCCTCTGAGGTCTCTGTAGGGACATGAACAAGATCGTCCGCTATCAGAGAAAATTTTTCATCTGCAATTTTATAACCTGCTTCGTTTTCTTCCTCATCATTCTCATCCCCTTCCTCTAGAGGCTCTATCTTTGCTTCTGTAGAGGCTATGTAGGAGAAGAACAGATCCTCTGCCTTTGTGTCTGCTTCTTCTTCTACTGTTGTCTCTGGCTCTAACTATAATTTTTACATGTAACAGGGAGAACAATACATCTATGCTCCTTTGGTAGTTGGCTTATAGTGCCCACTGTTAGGGACTGTGCCTCTGTTTTATTGGGAAAGATATGTTTAACAACCTCTTTGTCTCCTGATGTACCATGTGTTACTTCATTGGAGGATTCTAATAAGACTTCGATGGAGGTGGATCCATTGCCTTTTTGCGATCTATAAAATTTCAACACCACTTTGTTGGGTCCTCTGTCTAGGGTTAGGGTTCCTTTGAACCAGTCTATCCTGGCTTTTGCTTCAAAAAGCCAAGGTCTTCCCAACAGCAGAGGATATGAGGTCCCATAAGAAATTGGTTTGACCACCAAATATATCAGCCAATAGTATCTTTCTTCAAGGGTTGTTTTTACGTATGGGAGGATGCCCAACGATTTGATTCTGCTTTGGTTTGCCAATTTGATAAGCCACTATGTAGGTTGAACTCCTTGCAAACCTAAGTCCTTCATTGTCACATCCATCATTATGTTTACTGATGAGCCTCCATCAATCAATGCATCTGAAATAAAGCATCCTTCTATCCATACGCTAATCTCTAGGGTTCCAGGATCTAGGAAGGCGTAGCCACATCTACTTCCTTTATAGGCTCTGGGCCTTATTAGTCTTGGTCGAGCTGTTAAAGGAGCAATCCTTAATCCACGTCTTCAAGTCAAGATGCTTTTGAATTTCTTTCGGTAGTTGGGAGACAACATCAGCAAACTGTTGGAATGTTAAGTTTGGTTTAAAAGTGTCTAGGTCTTTTACCAAGTCAT
The DNA here is from genome assembly GCF_053477565.2 of Lygodium microphyllum. Taxonomy (NCBI): domain Eukaryota; kingdom Viridiplantae; phylum Streptophyta; class Polypodiopsida; order Schizaeales; family Lygodiaceae; genus Lygodium; species Lygodium microphyllum. The sequence continues at coordinate 47,534,186 of NC_141141.1, read as the reverse complement.
ATTCTTTGATAGGATCCACGGGCTTCTCCAGCTTGTTAGGAAATGGGGCTACACCCATTTTCATCTTTCCTTTTTCTTCTAGAAATGGCTACATCGGCACTTCCTCTGTTTTTGGAGGTTCTTCTGTATCGTCTATCTCCTAGGCCTCTGGTCCTGTTTCTGGGACTGTCTCTATGACTCTCTCTGGCACTGCAGTGCTATGCACTGCACTGTTCTGTCCTATACTACTCTGTCCCTCTTTTGGCACATTGAAATTCACAGTCTTGGTAGGGGAGTTGTTCTCTTTCTGGACAACTGGTTCCTTCTTCTTGGCACGTGTGATAGCGGCAACTTCCAATATCAAATTGGAGGCAGGCTCTTGTGCCTTTTGCTAGCTATCAGTGGCATTGGCTTTGATAGGATCTGGACTTGGACAGTCCTTTGCAGTGTGGCCTTCTCCTTTTCATCAGTTGTATAAGGGCTTGTAATCCACAGATCTTCTAGGGTTTGGACAATTTGGGGAGATATGACCCTTTTCTCCACATATGTAACATTCCACCTCGGATCTCTTACCATCGCTAGACTGTCATCCTCTGTAACTTTGAGGGGAAACCTCCTTGGACCAAAATTAGCACCGAAATCCCTAGGTTTGGTCCAATGTCCTGCATTGTCATTTTAGATTCTAGTAAGTTGAATCTTACATTTTCATCTTTCTGTCTTTGTTCATGCATCTCTTTTAGAGAGCAAATATCCTCTGTATGGTTCTTCTGCAAATAGTAGGAACATAAAGCTCTAGGAATGGTTGGTTTTTGGGTACATTTAGTGGCTAAATGTCCCGCTTGATGGCAATTTTCACACCATGTATTAGAATGCATCACATCTCTCCCAGCTCCCGCAGGAGTGGATATATTGGCGATATTCACCTTCATCATCTGTAGCTTCTCTATAATCACATCCATTAGCTTTTTCTTGATACTTGTGACTGATTTGGATAAGTAGTCCTTCAGATTTTCAACTCCTGAAGTACTTGTAGTAGGGTTTTGGAAAGCTTCTGTAATTGCCGCATATACAGGTTGGGTTGATCCAGAGGTTCCTCTATTCTGGCTCTGATTCAAAGCTCCTGTTGAGACTTGGGGTTTTTTATTCTAGTTGGTAGGGTTCCAATGTTGTTGAGTCACCATTGGAGGAATTCTTTGAGGCCACTGTTGTTGTGGTTGAACCATCATTTGAGGCACTGTCGTCTGTGGCGACCACAGTGGATTAGGTGCATTGTACTACGGCACGATTTGCATATGGGAATAGGGGTAGGGAACTATCCCTGGGACTGCATTTGGTGGGTATACCGTTCTTGGCATGGGAGGGGTTAAGACTCCTCTTCCTGGAGTCATTGACAATCGTGCTTTAACTTTGTCATACAATCTTGCACCTTCCACTGTAGCTTGCAGATTGACTGGTCTTCTCAATTCCACGAACTTGTGAACTTCTGGTTGTAGGCCTCTGAGGAACACTCCTTTCTGGATACCTTCATCCAAATGATGGTTAGTCCATCTCTTCATGATAAATTCCATTCGTGAGCATAAGCTTCTACTCTTTCTCCAGAGGACTGACTTAGGTTCATGAACTCCTCTCGCATCCGCTCTTCAAAACCTTCACGCCTGAATTTAGTGAGGAAGGCCAACTTCAGGTCGCATGTACCATAAGTTCATGCTACTTGTCTCTCATACCATTGAAATGCCATGCCTTTGAAAGTGGTAGGGAATATCGTTAACCAATGCTCAGGGGTTCTGGCATTGTTAGCCACACATGCCAGAACATTGGTTACAAGATAGATTTTCTTGCAGTAGAAATCCCTTTTCCTTGGTGTGTCTCTTTGGGCTCCATGTTTTTGGTGCATAGCCTGGGAAGCTTGCCATCAACACAAGCATCAGAAGAGGTTGAAAATGAAGGAAATGGCATTGCCAAGAAGGGGAGAATTCAATGGATGCTTGCAAAGTTCCTTCTTCCATTGAAGAGTTAGAGATTCTTATTGCCAAAGTCACTTTCTACAAGAAGTTCATCCCAAAATGGCGAAAACATATTACCATCATGATGCAAGGTCTATGTGGTGGACTATTTCTTGTCCATGTTGAAGCAGCATAAACTTGTATACTGAAGAGAAGAAATAGAGAGAATGACCATCCATGGAAGATTTAGCATTCATTGACAAGTTTCCTGACATCATCAAGTGGGAGATAGTGAAGAAGCTTCAGGAGTCATGGTCAGTGGAGGTTCACAAAAATAAGAAGGAAAACAGTTGGAATTTGTTTGTTAATGCTCAACAGCAAGATACGTGGAATGCTTGGTGTTCTGACAACCTTTTGTTTGTCCAATTAGCAACCCACTAGAAGTTGGTAGATAGAGTGCTTTTCACAACATACACTGTCTTGATAGAATGGGATATCTCAATAGTACATCATCTCCTCACTAAAATACTCAAGAATGGCTCTCAATTCTCCTCTCTTGGTTGTGGATACACCTCCCAAAAGCTATGTCAAATGCGAAGAGGCACCAGAGACATCATAGTGTCCTATGAGATCTGGCTTCTGTCATTGTCCTTCTGTCACTGTCTCTATGAATCTTCATAAGCTACTTCTTCACTTCAATTAGCTTGAATAGAGGTTCCATTCATCCTTTTCCTAAGACAAAAAAACTTCCCAAAACATCCATACCTTCAAAAACCTTTTGAAGTTCAGTGCGATGCTTCTGGGGATTGCATTGGAGCTGTGCTTAACCAAGAGCATCATGTAGTAGCATTTGAGAGCTAATGCCTCAAAGATCATGAGCTACATGCTCCAGTATATGAGAAAGAGCTTATGGTAGTGGTACATGCTCTTCAAGTATGGAAAAACTATTTACTTGGTATAAATTTTGTTATTAAAATAGATCATCAAAGTCTAAGATACTTCCTCACTCAAAAGAAGCTCTCAGTGAAATAGATGGAATGGGCAAATTTCTTATCTATGTTTAATTTTCAAATCCTTCATACATTTGGAACTAAGAATGTGGTAGCAGATGCTCTATCACGGCAATCTCGAGTGAATGAAATCACAACTGTTTACCATAACGAGTTCATGGATTTACCCAAAATGTATGCAACAGATTCCGACTTCTCAACCATATGGGATCAACTTAACTCACTTAGTCGATTACACCTTACTCAATTCAAGATGGTTATTTGTATCATCATCAAGCAATTTGTGTAGCATTACCATTGCAACACAAGGTAATGGATGAAGCACATGCATCTCCATATGTTGGGCATAGGGGTATTCTACCCACTACTCAAGCATTGGAAAGATATTTCTTTTGGCCCACTCTTAGAGCTGACATTGAAAGATATGTCCTCCAATGCAAGATATGCCAAAAAGTAAAGTATGACAGGCATAAACCACCTGGTCTACTGAAGCAATTACCTATTCCGAATGAGCCTTGAGAAAGTATAGCCATGGACTTTATCATGGAGCTTCCTCGCACACAAGTAGGAAATGATGCAATCTGGACGAGATCTGGACTATCATTGATAGATTTAGTAAGCAAGCTCACTTTATACATGTGCAAAAGAGAATGAAAGCCAATCATATGGCTAAGCTATTCATTACTCATATTTTCAAGCATCATGGCATGCCTAAGTCCATTATAAGTGATCGAGATCCTTGCATGACTAGCCTCTTTTGGCAAGCTCTCTTTGAGAACCTCGAGACTCGGTTAAAGTTTTCATCCTCTTATCATCCTCAAACGGATGGGTAGAGTGAAAGTGCTAATTCTACTGTTTTGGAAAATATCCTTCCTTAATTAATCCAATTAAGAATCAAGCACAAACAAGGCAATCATCCTGGCACCATCTTCCAAGAAAAAAATTCATTTATTCCCATGGTAACTTGTCATCACAAACACTTGTCATGCATTTACCATGAACACAAGCAATTGGAATAATCATCCAATTCACATCCCACAATCAGTTTAATGCAAAAGCATTAAGGACGTTATTTGATCAATCAACAAAAACAATGGTATTGAGTTGGGAGATCCTTACATAGTATCTTTAGGAGAAGTTGTAGATGAATCAGTGGATGAATTTGAGATTGGCAACAAAGAAAGGGTCAAAACTTTATTTAGAGACTCTAAAAGTAACATGGTTTTTCCTAGGGAGGATGGGTGGGATATGAAGATTTTGGATTATGGTTGGGATTTAAAGAATTTGGAGGATGATGTATTTTCCTTAGATGGAGAGGATTGTCTCAAGAATTTTGATGAGAATTTCATGGGTGAGTTTTGTCTACCTGTAAAGGAATTGTTTGAGAGAAATGTGCCATTTGTGTTTGTTGAAAAGATTGTGGATAGATTGTTGGATTTGATTTTTGATTGGCTTATAAATGTTGCATTGTTTTATGAAAACAACTGCTGCACATGAATATTTACAGACTAGGGGGAGGGCTAAATATGTCGTGTTTTTCTGAAAACTGAAAAGCCCTAGTCAAATTATAGTTAGGTTTGATTTTTACTAGCTTACTTATTTGTGTGTTAGTTTGTTTTGTTATTTCGTAGTTGGATTTCTTGTGTTTGTTTAGCTTAGGATTTTTTTTGTTGTGTGAAACTTGATAGCCTTGGTCGAGCTTGGTATTTTTTTGGACAGGATGAAGCTTGTGTTTGTCAATAGCTACCGAACATTGAGGAACAAGGTATGTTTTTTTGTCGAGATTTTTGCACATCACAGGGATAATGGGTTCACGAGCATTTCACGTTACACTTATTGATGCACTACACTCGGGGGTCATCTCCTCTTCTTATCAAATACTTCCATGCCATGGGTTGGGATTATGCACATTTTGCACCATCATTGAGCACTAGCACGGCATGAGGTCCGCTGCAGCCCTATGCAGTAAGTTTTAGATGCACACGCACATGAAAGAGCACCTGTCATTGAGCACGCACATTTCTTACACGCATGATATTTGGGATGCTCATCACAAAATTAGGAACCTCTGGTTGAGAGTGTAAGGACGTGGTTGGGAGAGTTGGAGGGTCATGAAGGACGCCACCAATTGTGAGATGGGTTGTTCTTATTTGGTCAACATCTTGAGGACCATGATTTTCTAGAGTGATTGTGAGATTTTTTGGATGGGTGGAGCAGAGTATATCATATCTTTTTTATGAGAGTTGAGAGGTGAGGATAAGGTTATAAATAATCAAGGAACTATGTTTGCAATTTGCATGACGCACAATCACATGTAGATAGACTAGGCACAATTTCTTCAATGCATACATTATTTTTGTGTGAAGCATCGGTTGAGTGGTTCCATAGCATCGATTTTATATTGCATGTTTTCTCAAATCATGTATGGTTATGCGCAGAGTTCTTTTTCATAGCATATTCCTATTAGGGCACACTGCATTAAAAAACATGTTAATATTCAGAGAATATTTATTTTGAAGACTCAAGAATCAAAGGAAAAGGTCGTACGTTTTACATTGTCAGGGAGAGTACTTCTTGAAGAAAAAGAGGACATATGTGCTGAAAGTGTGTGCAATTACAAGAACAATAGGCCAAGGAAGGGAATAAGTCGTCCAAGATAAAAGATGGAGAAAAATGATGTGATTTACGAAAATCAGTATTTTTACCCGATTTTGATAGATTTTTGTAATTCTGCCTATGCTAGCTTGTTGATCAAATGTGTTCCAATCGTTTTGAGTACCCAAACAACTATATTCCGAGTTCAAATGACGAAGTTATGATCTAAACAAGTTGCAAACATGCATAAAGCAGAAAAAACGAAAATAGTGAAAAATAGTAGAAAGCAAAAGCCAAAAGTTAAAAGCAAAAAGCCTAATGTGTGTGAGTGTGGATAGAAAACTATATAAGGAGATGAGATTGAAGAGTTAAGGGCCTTCCCCCTTGATTACAATTGTATTTTGTGAGAGAGGAGAGTGGAGGGTCGCATGCTAGAGTGAGCTCTTGTCATGCCAATTTGGAAGTTAGAGCTTTTGGGTGTCAAAGCGCCGATCATCGGCTCAAGGTTGTTAAGGTACAAAAATATATCTCACTTGGTTTGTTTTCGAATTGTTGGTATTTTCGTTGTGTTGTGGTTGTGTGATGCTCTACCCCACATTTGGGTTTTTACTTGTTTTGAGCTTCAAGAGGCATTTTATTTTGTCTTGTTTTTATATGTGGCTTGTGGTGTATTATCAAATATTTGAATTTTTCAAGTTGTGTTGTGCATTTGACAAAGTCAATTATCCCAACCGGCACTCCTTAACGTCTCATTATCGGGTTGTGAGTGAGGCTTGCTCTCGATCACTGCTTACATAACAACGTTTTTCCTCATCCTGCTGTACATGTGTACATGTTGTAATGTTTTTTTTTTTTTTTCACTCCTCACTAGGGCAGATTCGTCTTTAAGTGGGAGGTTGTTGGGGGTAAAGGCGCCTTCGCCTAGCCACACGTGTATTACTACACTGGCAGTCACCGCCACTGCATACTGCAAGTGGCGGGTGCCTATCGCCGTCACTTTATTCTTTATTCTTTTAGTGTCAGTTTGAATAAAGGAAGGCATGGTCACACATTGTGACTATTGGAGTTCCCATTTCTTGTCTCTCTCTTTCTTGCTCTTGCTCTCCCGCCATAGCTCTCGAGTGCAAGCTTCAATCCTTCTCACCTTTCAAAAGGATCATTTCCCTATCCCTTTTACATACCAACTTTGGACACAGTGGCAGGTCATGAGCTCTATTCCCTCTTGGATGATTCAACAAATATAACCAAGTTCAAATCACAGAAGAGGACCAATCCAAAAAAACCTTCACCACAGAATGGGGAACATATGCCTATAGAGTGATGCCATTTGGGCTCTGTAATGCTCCTACCACCTTCCAATGGGTAATGATGGGTTTCTTTGTAGAATCATCTGCATGATTTCATTGAGGTGTATCTCAATGACTTCTATGTCTATAGCTTAATCCGTGAGCATTGGGAACAGCTAGACCAATGCTTTGATAGATGCCAAGAGTATGGGATCTCTCTCAACCCCGACAAATGTGTCTTTAGCCTCTCATCAGGAGTTCTTTTGGGCCATATTGTCTCTGCACAAGGGATTGCAACAGACCTAGTGAAGATTGAGAAGATTGCCACCTTGACATCACCAACAAACCTTAAGCAATTGAGAGGATTTCTTGGCCATGTGGGCTACTACAAAGAAGATTTATTACACATTTTGCAACCAAGGCAGTCCCTCTACACAAGCTCGTAAGGAAAGATGTAAATTTCCTTTGGACTGATGATAACGAAGAAGCCTTTAATACCCTAAAGCAGTGCCTCATCAGAGCACCCATCTTGCAGCCTTCTATGACTGGACGAAGGAGTTCCATGTGCACATAGATGCATTAGTTGAAGGGCTAGGTGTTGTCCTATGTCAAAAGGGCCCCTCTAAATTAAGTCAACCAATATATTATGCAAGATCAAAGGTCACTGATAGGGAACGGAACTACACAGTGACAGAGCTTGAGTGCTTGGCAATGGTGTTTGCACTAGAGAAGTTTTGACACTATCTGCTATCCATGCATTTCAAGTTCTACGTAGACCATGAAGCCTTGTCCTTCCTGATGAATAAAGCAAATGTTAAAGGACGACTGATGAGATGGTTACTCCTATTCCACGAGTTTGATTTTGAAGTGGTCATTAAGCCTTGCTATTCCCATGTCCTACCTGATCATCTGTCTCACGGATCCCTCAAACTGCAGAAGAGGAACATGATAATCCAGACCTTCCTGATGCTTCCTTGTTTTTAGTTGAAATAGTTACTCCATGGTATGCAGACATAGCCAACCTCTTGGAAACTCAGCAGTATTCTCCTAATATAGCCAATCTCCTGGAAACTCATCAGTATTCTCCTAGTATCTCAAGCCGTGAGAAGAAGAAGTTTTTGTTAGAATCAGCCCCCTACACCTTGCTAGGCGGTGCATTGTCTATAAGAGAGGCAAAGATGAAGTATTGCAAAGATGTGTTGTAGGAGACGAAATCAACATAGTATTGAACGCATGACATGACGAGCCATGTGGTAAACACTTCGCAAGAGAAGGAACAACCAGGAAGGCTCTATTGGTAGGATACTAGTGGTCGACCCTCCGCAGGGATGCATATGACTACTACAAGAGATGTGATGCTTGTTAGCGAATGGGAAAACCCACCAAAACAAGTGCCATGCCACTGTAATCTATTCCGTTTGAGAAGTGGGGGATTGATTTCATGGGTCCCATTGATCCACTCACTAGACGTAAGCAGAACAGATGCATCTTAGAATGTACAGATTATGTCACAAAGTGGTGTGAAGCTAAAGCTTTGAAGCGGGACGATGGTAATAGGGTAGCCTTGTACGAGAATATTATCACCCATTTTGATAGTCCCCTCGAGTTGGTAAGTGGCAGAGGTACTCATTTCCTTAACAAGATTATGGAAGAGTTGACGGAACTATATAAGATTCGCCATCGCAAGTTACTATCCTAGAGCCAACGGCCAAGTGGAAGTCACCAATCGCATTCTCTACTCGATCCTAACTAGGACAATTGCCGCACATGCCCGTGATTAGGATAATTGACTTACAAAGGCCCTCTGGGCATACATAACCTCTCATAAGGCAGCTATAGGACAGACCCCTTTCCAGCTAGTGTATAGTACAGAAGCCATCTTCCCTATTGAGCTGGAATTGCCCTCTTTGCGAGTGGCAGTTAAAGAAAACTTGGGAGATGATGAGTCACTGTAACGCCGCCTCGTGCACTTGGAATGTTTAGATGAGATTCGACAGATGGCCCTATAGTGCATGGAAACCACTCAAGTGCAACCCAAGGCCTATCATGACAGCTTCATCAAGCACAAGGAGTTCAAAGAAGGTGATCTTGTCCTGGTTTATGATTCCCAATTTGGAAAGCTTCAACGATGCTGGATGGGTCCCTACAATGTACTTGCTATCATTCCAAATGGCTCTATCCAAGTGCAAGATGTCGACACTTCTGAGGATCCCTTTCTTATCAATGGCTGTCGCCTGAAGAAGTATTTCCCTTCCTGGGGATCTTGACAATCACAATCAATTGATTCTTTTCCCTTTGGGAGTCAAGATGTACTCCTTTTGGTGTTTTTGATATCCATCTTGTTTATTTTGATGAGGCGGCCTCATTCTGTTATCCCCTCATAGAAACCTCCCATCCTTACCTTATTCTCTTCTCATCTGATTTAGCCGTGGTGGAGCGGTTGGTCCTGACACATGGTATTTCTACCATTCTCTTTATTAATGAAATTAAAAAAAAGAAAAAAATTAAAAAACAAAACAAACAAAATGTTATGGGAGAAAAGGAATAAATTTACTATCATAGCAGGCCTCATTCCAAGAAAAGGTGGAAACACCCTTGGGCGGGAAGTTGACTGTGGAAAAGGTGGTAACCTACCCGACAATTCAGGATAGTTGATTCATCAGCAGAACCTTTCCAGAAGAAATTTGAAGCAACCTCCCTTGGTGCGCTATCTCTGCAATATCAGTCCGTCTACCCTCCTTAACAGACGATCTTTCATACAAATCATTGAAGTACCAGACATATTAGCTACCTCCCTAGGTACGCCTCGTCTTCAACATCCTGATGACAACAACAGACAAAGCGATCTTCATCACCAATCCCCTGAGTGATGCAAGATTTCATCCTAACAGGATGGGGATGTGAGTATGGGTTGCCCTCTATATTTATCAAATGTGAGTGAGATAGAGGGTGGAATGAGTGACCAGTCCTTGCCCTTTACATTCAACAAAGAGGTGCGATGTGTGAATGGAGTGTTGCACGCACGGGCTAGGCCTCTCAATGCACAAAGCATGGTCTGTTCTTGTGCATTGCACTATAAGGCTCCTTGGCCTTCCTTCTTGCACCGTATGTCAGCATAGGGCAAGATGCACAGTTGCACCATCAAATGTGCACAAGGCATACAACCTCTACACAAGTGACAGTGATGATTACATCAATGGGTTTCAGGAACAGGTTGCCCTCCTGTATCTATCAATAGAGCATGAGACAAAGGGGGGTTGAGTGTGACTGGTGTTTCCTCAATCAATTATCGAGAGGTGAGGATTGAGGGACATTACAACACTTGGAGTCAAGTATGTTCTCATTTCCCTATGCACCCACGGGATGGGCCTCTGCCATCAGCATAGGACACGTCACTCTATTCTGTACATTTCACTGTAAGGCTTCTTGGCCTTCCTGCTTGCACCTATGTCAAACGGGTTGGACGCACTGATGCATCATCAATTGTGCACCCTGGTATACTCCCTCTACACCATCCCCTTGTCAATTCCTAAATCGGGTGTGAGATCTGGGTTTCATCAATATTCACTCGCGTGATGTAAGTTATGAGGCGCATGACTGTTCTCTCATCCTATTTGATTGCCTGTGAGTTGCGTGACTATCCTTCATCAATGACACCTACCCTGACGGGCTTTATCAACTAGCTATCTCCTTGGGTGCTGTTGCATGGTCCCTGCCATGCTGTCTGAACGTTGGAGCGAGCCGTGGTACCTCCTGCAGCTGACTCCAACCCTTCTGTTTGGCAGTGACGGTTCCTTCAACCATACACGAATTGGGCCAAGTTTTTCTAACCCTATCCTTATGATTACAAGTGTATGTTCTGTGTTAAGTGTGGGGACACCAGATTTCAGTCACTTGATGAGTCTTAGGCTGTGTTGATGCATCTAACCTTGTCCGTTAAGGTTTTAAGTGTGGGGATGCGTCCCTGTGCGTCTATGATGCATTTCCCCTGCATCTGCCTCAATTTAATCAAGCATGTATGCCCTGACCCGATTTTACCCTGATGGTGTCCCTTCCCCACCCATCTGTCCACCTACACCCCACTCTTAGGGTCGTTCCTTCTCTCTTTTCCTTTGTCCTTCTTTTGATGTTTTTCCAAGTCAACGCACCCTACATTCCCGAGAATCCAAATCCACCTTTACAACCATGTTCCTCCCTTCGAACTGTCCAATTTTTCTTTTTACCAACCCCTGTTCTACCATACAGTTTAAGCATTTCGCGTCAATTGGACGGTTTTCCATGTGAACGTGTCTTTCTTGCTTCAGACTAGTGATCTCACATGCTAGCCCTAACAGCCACCTTCCCCTTGATAAATTTTCTTACTCCCTGTCTTTTCGATGCACGGTTCACCCGATATTAATTTTTGTGGGTTTTCGAACCATTTTCGTGTGTATTTTTTACATTTTTCCATGGGAACATGTCCTATTTTCACCGGAATTCTAGTTTCATTTGACCGCTATGTTTCCTTACTTTTTCCCACATTTTTCCTTTTTTTTCCACCCTATTTTGTCCACTAGATTTTTCGTTATTAATTTTTCAATATGTTCTCAGTTTCGTTTTTTGTGTTTTTTGCATGTGAACCCATTCTAACTCCCCCGAACATGAGTTTTGACATGACAATCATGTGAATCCCCTTCGTGCAGACATTTTTCCTTTTTACTACCCTTCGTTTCATTGCTAGGTTCTTTTCGTATTCATTTTTGAGCCCATTTTCGAGTCCTTTTTTGGGTTTTTTCCATGTGAACACATCCTCTCTCAATCATAACCGTGTTTTGATGCGATAGATATGTCGGGCACGTTATTTTGCACTTTTTTCCTTCTTTCTGCCTTGTGTTCCAGCGAGCAAATTTTCCCATATTAATCCATGTATGTATTTTGGAGCTGTTTTTCGTGTTTTTTCCATGTGAACACCCTGATTGCGCCCCATAACCCGTGTCACATTTTTCCGTCATCTTTCCTTGTCTCCGAGCACATTTTTCCTTTTTACAGTCTTTCGTTCTGCAGTACGGTTTGTATTTTATTCCTTTTTCTTTCTCTCGGCGTGTTGTTGTGTCTCTCGCCTTGTGCATGCATGCGCGCATTTTCGGGTTTACGTGCCTCGAGCCACCCCCGTGGCAACTTCGATTGCATGTCAACGTTCCTGCCCCATTGCGTTCCCCTGTCGGAAGTTTTTTTTCCCTCGCCCTGCGCCTGTGCGCGGGATGCGAGCGAGTCCCTTCTCCTTTTCAATCTTTCTTTACTAAAAACCATCTTTTTGAAATTTAATGCAAAAACAAATTTTAAAACAACCAAAAAATGAATTTTATTTAATTTTATTTAATTTTAAATTTTTTCCCCCAACCACCCATGTCCTAACCCCCTCTCTCTCCTCTTCTTTCTTCTTCTTCTTCCTTCTTTCTTTCTTTATTTTATTTCTCTCTCTTCCCCTCTTTCTCTCTCCCCGACCATCTCTGCCTCTCCCCTCTCACTTCTCCCCTTCCTCCTACCATCTTTCTCCATCTCCCTCTCTTCTTCTCCTCCTATTTCTTCTCCACTCCCTCCTTCCACCGTTGGGCCCGCCCACCTTGGCAGCCGCCCTGCCTGCAATGCCTGGGCCACTACACGTTGCCTCCGCCCTGGGCCACTGCTTGTCACTGCCAGACGTCGCTGCAGCGTTCCCTGTCTACTTCCGCTGGTGCTCGTCACCGCCGGACCTCCGTCAGCCACCTCCTCTGCCACCTCTCCCACTCTCCCTACCACCACCCTCCCTTCCCTCTTCCCCCTCCCGCCCGTCATCCCTTCCAACCCCCTCCAACTAACTCACCTAACCACCCCCCAAACCAAACCCTCCCCACCTCTAACTAGGCCCAACCCCCCTTCCACCCACCCCTCCTTAGCCCCCTTTCACACCCTTCCCTCCTACCTCCACACCAAAACCCCCCTTGTCACTCTGCACATTAACCCCGCAGCCCTACGAGCCCCACATGCTGCCCCATACCCGCCATACCCCTTGAAGCAGTGGGTCGTGTGTCACCTCGGTGTGCCTGTTCGTGTTGTTCGTGTGTTCCTTCGCGGGGACGTGCGTCCGATTTGTTCGTGCGGTGGGGTGTTTAGCAGCCGTTCGTATGCAGTGACGGGTCTTCCCATCCCGAACACCCTAAAAACACATAAAACATTCAAAAATTCATTAAAATTCAATTAAACTCCAAAAAAATTACAACAAAATTCTTGAAAAATCTCCAATATTTTTGCAAACAATTGAAACATTTTCCAAAGTGGAAAATTAAAAAAAAACATCAAATTCGAAAATTCAACATTCTTTTAAAAATAAAAACATGCAAAATGGACAAAATTCATTAATAATTAATAACAATGCCGATATAATTTCTAAAAAAGTTTAAAAAATTTCATAAACTCCCTTGTACATTTCGAAAATATTTTTCCAATTGCAAATGCTTTCCTAATGGGCAAATTTATTATTTGAAGATACAACCCTCAGTTTTTTTGCCAACATGAAAAATTCATTTTAAATCCCAAAAATGAGCTGAACAATGTGAATTAAATATGATTATCTTTTTTACACTTGATGCTCATGATTGGTTGCTGAAATTTCATGTTCACATCCCTTTTTTTTAAATAAAAAACACCAAAACATACTATTACAAAAGGAAAAACAAAACAAAACACAACCACAAACTTTCCACCCATTGATATGTGAAAACCGATCTGTTTTCCCATTTGGGTTGATGTTTCCATACACATCAATGTGAAATCCCACATTTCCCTTCCTTTTTTTAAAACGATTTTTTGTCCTCTAAAGAAGAAAAAACCCAAATCATAACAATAAAACCCAACCAAAACAAAATCCCAGCATATCCATCATTTTATTTTATTTTGGTCATGCGTAGCATTTGTTTCATTATTTGTTTTGGTCAATATGTTCGTTGTTTTTTTCATTTTTCTGTACGACAGGACGACTAGTTTTAGTCGACCTCTTGTCCTTTGTGTGGAATATTTGTGGATTACGCCTTTCCTTTTTCAAGAATGTGGTATCAGTCTTTGCACACAAACCCACACATTGCTAAGTTTTCTCTTTGTCTTCCTGATTTTGTGTGTGTGGGTTTTTACTATAGTCTGAATGGCATCTACTTCTACCCCTCTGATTGTGGTACAATATGTTCCCCTCGTAGTCCATGATTATTTCCTCCTTTTAGAGGTGGATTGCATCCAATGTGCAGGCCTCCGACCATTTGTTGCCTTCACATTGCTATCTGTGGATGAGAAACTTTGTTACTCCTTCTTGGCTTCTTACAAAAACTAGTCTGGTTTGGTTTAAAGCCACACCTTCTATTTATCTGTAGCTAATATCAGTGAAGCACTATGCTTGCCCATTTCTGCTTCATTTGCGCCTAGTGGTAACTAGTTACTCACTGTTGAAGAGATTGTTATATTGATGAAGAAGGAAACTTCTACCCCCTTTTTCCTTAACCAGCTCATTAATAGTTTATGGGTATTTGTTGCCTATATCTCTTCTCCCATATGGAAGCAACTATGTCAGTTCCTCTAGGACCGGTTTATGTTTATGAGCAAGTCTGTATCCAAGTATCTATCCAAAGAACTGTTCATAGCTTCTGTGAAGATTCTAAAGGGTGCTAAGTTCAATTGGGAAGGCTTCCTATTATCCAAGATGGATCAACATTTCCAACGAGTATGGAAGGGTCAAAATAGTAATGTCTCCTATGGTGCCTTATTACAGAGAATCCTCACTTTTGCACCTCCTCCTGGTGGTGTTCCAGTGCCCAATCCTGCTTCTTTACCAGTGCAGCCTAAATCTTTAGTTCCTTCTCCTCGACCTATGAAACCTAATTCAGAAGATGAAGAGTCCCCTGTTGTGTTTTCTTGCAAGAAACGCCTTCGCACCAAGGGTCCTTTCAATCCTTCTGTGCTAGATTCTCTGGTACATACATCCACTTTTGTTGTTTCTGGTAGTGCCCTTCCTTCATTCCTCTCCTGTACCAATCTATTTGCAGCCCAAAAGGAAGGACAGTCAGAGTTGCAGATTCCTTCATCTTTAGAAACCATATTATTTGGATCCATGCTTCCATAGATGGTTTCAAATGTCCAGTCTACTCTAGAAACCTCCCTCACTTCTTGTCTTTAGACATTGTACACAAGTGTTTACACTTCCATGCAAGACAAGGTGGATTCCTTAGCCAGTCAATTGAGTAAGGCACTGGAGGATCTGTCTTCTGAAAGGGGTTACACTCAATGATATCCATAACCAAATGACTACTGCCATAACCTTAATGGATTCACAGAAGGTAACTATTCAAGAGCTGGAATCTAAGATGGCTAAATCGGAGGAGAAGAATGCATCTTTGATGATTGAGAAAAATTCTGCCCTTGAGGAAATTGTCACTTTGGCTAGTAAACTTGCTACTAGTGAGGAATAGTTGCAGCACTCTCAAGAAACTGTAGAGTCCCAAAAGAGACTTATTGCAGAACTTAACCAAAGAGTGGTTGTTCTTTCCATTTCTTATCCTGATCCTGTATCTTCTGCTTTGTCTTCCAAAGAGGAGCTTGATTAGTTGCAACAAAAAGCTAAACTATGTGATGGGTTCTTAGCTAAGATTGAACACCTTCACCAGCATATGGATTGCATGCAGAATGAATTTGTATGTTATACTGAATTGTGTTAGCCACACATAGGCCATGCATCATAATTGAACGAGGCAATGAATTATCCTCTTTTGAGGGGATGCCCCTTTGTTTACTCAAGTTTGGCTTGGAGAAATAACATATTTCAAGTATACACATGAATTTCAATGTAGTTGTTATTGTCCCAAAAAATAAGTTAGTACCCTTGCTATTGAAATCCACTTATCATGGAATACCTCTTAATCACTTTTGAACACTTGTGCCACAATGTTTAGTTAATCACAATGTTTAGGAGTCCTCACCTAGTAGGAGGTCTTGGTCCAATTGTCCTAAGTTAGGTAGGTAGTTCAGATGACCACTAGGATGACCTCTTTGATAAGCTTTTTAGCCAATCCTTGTTAGATCAATTGGTTAGAGACTCGCTCTAGATTTTTTAAAATATTACACGGCGCAGCGAACATAATTTGAGAAAGAGATAGAGAGTACACAACAGATAAGAGGAGAATCAGTAAATTCTTTAACTCCAAACAACTGATACAAAGATGGATCTGTCCACCCGTGCGCTTCCATTGTGTGAAGCTTAGATGGCGATCTAGACAGAAGATAGGTGAAGAGCTTAAGGCTAGCTGGAACAACAACTCTGACTGGGTGAAAGATCAGTGAGTGATGGCTGCGAAGGGGTTTAGCTTTTATAGCCCGCAAAGGTCGTTAGGTCGGCCTGCTGACCGACCTACCATATGAGCCTCCACTAGTCGGCCAGGGAATATTCCAGGAAATATTCCCTTTACCATCGGGCCCCCGCCACGCAACTCAATGCAATGTGCCTCGAGTTGCTACCAGCTTAACCACTTCGTCTAACCCAAATATTAGACCCACATCAGTTACCTTTTTGCCATCCTGCCACATAGACCTCATCTGATATACAAGTCAGGACTCAACCAATGTCCGGGCTCACATTTGGCTTCTCCTCATAATGGGGGCCTTACAACTTTGAGCACCATGGATCATTGGTAGCACCTAATGAGGGTGGGGCATTGATCATATCTAACAGATTTTTGTCAGATTATGCTGGGCCTATTCCTTGTGGATTTTCATGCCTTGATTCTGTCAGAGGGTAGGGTGAGAGTTGTAATGTGCTTTGTTGATTATAATTTTTGTAGCTTGATGCTTGCTTTGATTGTTGTCTATGCAGATCAGTTTGTGAGATTCGACGGGTTGAGTCACCCTATCTCATGGTCACCAATGAGAGCTGGATTTTAGGAGTTGATTTCTAGTTGTGCTTGAAGCATTTGAGGCCGTTTCTAGAGCAGGAAATGTGTTTAAGAAAACTATGATGACCACAGACTATAGGAGTCCTCGCCTAGTAGGAGGTCCTGGTCTAGTTGTCCTAAGTTAGGTAGGTAGTTTCGAACACTAGGATGACCTCTTTGATAAGCTTTTTAGCCAGTTCGTGTTAGAGTAGTTGATTAGAGACTTGCTCTAGATTTCTGTCAGACTATGCTGGGCCTATTCCTTGTGGATTTTCATGCCTTGATTCTATCAAGGGGTAGGGTGAGAGTTGTTCTTGTGCTTTGTTGATTATAATTTTTGTAGCTTGATGCTTGCTTTGATTGTTGTCTGTGCAAATGAGTTTGTGAGATTCGACGGGCTTAGTCACCTTGTCCCGTGGTCGCCAATGAGACTTGGATTTTAGGATTGAATTTCGAGTTGTGCTTGAAGCATTTGAGGTCATTTTTGGAGCAGGAAGTGCCCAAGAAGTGCCAAAGACCAAATTTTCATGAAAAACTAAACATTGGCAGATGGCAAGCTTGAGTTTTCCTAAATGCATTTTGATGTCACGAATCCAACACAAGTCTCGGTTTGTCGATTGGAGGTCGTTTGACCCCCCATTTACTCCCTTGCAAGGTTTGGTGCTATAAAGCAACTATTGGATCTAAGAACTAGAAAGTGTGTACGAAGGTCAAGATGATGAATTTTGATGGTGTGAAGCCATTCGTCTAGACGGATCTCAATTTTGAGCACATTTCCCCCTCAAAATTAAAAAAACCCACTTCATAGAAAGTGTGAAACCAAAATCTTGACTAGTTTGGTTTAAAACTTGAGTTTAAGCTTGTGGAATGAAGGGGCATGGAGGAAAAAACATTTTTTTTTTAAAAAAAAGGGGCAGCCATTTTTTTGGCGGCCTCTCCAATCATTAAAAAATCCATTTTTCAAGCCTACAACCATCAAAGAAATGCTCTTTGCTGTGAGATACTCCATTTTTTCATGCGTCATCGCTAAAAAAATGAACGAATTTGATGTATCAAACAAAGAGATTTGTTTTTAGTCTTTCTCCTCTTGTGGATATCCTCTATGGATCAATGTAAAAGAGAGGGGGAGGGGCTAAGATAGATGTTTTTGGGAAAATGATGAAGCTAGAGTAGAGATGGTCATAGATCATAGCTGGAGAGAGTGGTAGCGGGCAAAAAAACAAGCATCAATGGCCTCCCAACCATGAAGAACGAGCCTCGAAACCGGGGTTTTTATGCATAAGTGATCTTTCCTTTCATTTCATGATAAATGATTGAAGAAATTGCTAGAGAATGATTGGTTTTGGTTCCCCATGCTATGTTTTGTTATAAATATTAAAGAAAATCAAAAAATTCATTAGTATAATGATTTTTCCCTAAACACGCAAAACAACACGCAAACCCACAAGTTGCGATTTTCATGAAAATAATGAAATTTTGGGATTTTGTTGGGTTTTTTGGGTTCATATGATATGAAAATGAATATGGAAATAAAGCTAAGCATATTGATCAAGAAAAACCAACAATTTTGAAATATCATAAATTTTGGGCAAATAAATATGAAAAAGTAAGAAAATTTTTAGCTTTTGTGCCAAAAAAATTAGGAAAAAATACATTTTATGTTCATAAACATATAAAAAGTCTGTAGCATGAGGGACATCATCTCCATGAGGAGATGATGTACTATTGCAATGAGGAGCCCAACACAAAAAATACCCATATACAAATATACTCTAAATGGCACAAATCCCCAAAAATTTGGAGAGAAAGAAGAAGTTTCCATTTAGAAAGAGAGGATACAATCATGAAAATCCTCCTATGAAGTAGGCCTACGAAGTAGGATGAAGGTATTTCTTCTTAAAGTGCATACTAAATTTAAGACGGTCTAAGGCTTTGTTCTCATCTACAAAGTACTGAGGTACATTTTGGAGAAACTGTAGACAACACATCCTTTCCAGTAAAATTATGAACCTGGTAGGGCAGGCCTTTTGGGTGAAGTATAACCAGCAGAGATTTACTTTATATATATCCTTAAGCAATGTGAATTTGGAGCCTCCAGAGGATGGATGGTCAAGTCTCTGGCTTGCGGATCTCTTGAGAGCTGTTTTTGATAGATTTGTGGATGAGTTGGTTTCCCATGAGGTTTAATTACTATCTTTCATGTATCTTAAAGGCCATCTGCAAATTCCTGATGAGGAGGACTTGAATGTTTATGTGGGGGATGTGACCTTACAGGCAGTGATGTATGTGCACTCAATTGAGCTCCTGCTCTAGCAGATAGTTTGAAGCATTATCATGAGCAAACATCTTGGTGTAAGGGACATGCTTGGCATCCACCTTTGGAGGATGTTGCTTTGGAACCTCATCATCTTCTAAGTGTATTCCATAAATCCGATATCCAACCTCTAAAATCTCAGTTATTGAGCTTTATTGCTGATCACGCGTTATTTACAGAGTCCTTTTTTCAAGACCTTAATTTTTGTTGTTCTATTTATCCCTTAGATCCTGCAGATCTTCTTTCTTATTCCCTCATTTCTTATCATTTCCCTCTTTATGTTTCTCTTCTTTCATCTAGTCCTGACACAATTCCTCTCTTATCCTTTACCCCTTCAAGATTTCCTCATATTCTTTATTTTACCACATGTCCTTTCATTGATGATCCTACATTATCTCCTACTCCTTCTGAACCTCCACCTATCATTTCTTTTATTCATTCTGTTTTTCTAGCAAAATCCCTTCATACTTTTTTAATGTATTCTTTGTCTTTTTCACCTTCTTTATCCCTTCATTTACCTTCCTTTAATGATCTATCCTATCCTCCATTACAATGTTCCCCTTTTATTCCATTGCCCTCTCCATCTGATTACATTAACCTTCATCCTTAGACAGTGCTGGACACTCCAGGATACAACAGTGACATACTTCGTAGACGACAATGGACACTACATGATTCTGTGACAGGATCGGTGTTTAACTGGCCTTTTATTCCTGGGTCTTGGGATAGCTCTACAGCATGTTTGAACTCTTACCTCCATTTTGCAAGAGTATATGTTACTTCTAGGGATATCACTATTCGCCTTGTAGCTCATTTTTGCAGGTATCTTGCTTTGATGCATTAGCAATCCACCCTGAATACTCGAAAGAGTATCCCACAGTTATTGATTAATCCAAATGAGGATGTAGCTGTTGCTCACATGGATGTTCTCTATTACTTTGCATAGACCTTCCCTACCAGGTTCATAATTTTACTGGAAAGGATGTGTTGTCTACAGTTTCTCCAAAATGTACCTCAGTACTTTGTAGATGAGAACAAAGCCTTAGACCGTCTTAAATTTAGTATGCACTTTAAGAAGAAATACCTTCATCCTACTTCGTAGGCCTACTTCATAGGAGGATTTTCATGATTGTATCCTCTCTTTCTGAATGGAAACTTCTTCTTTCTCTCCAAATTTTTGGGGATTTGTGCCATTTAGAGTATATTTGTATATGGGTATTTTTTGTGTTGGGTTCCTCATTGCAATAGTACATCATCTCCTCATGGAGATGATGTCCCTCATGCTAAAGACTTTTTATACGTTTATGAACATAAAATGTATTTTTTCCTAATTTTTTAGGCACAAAAGCTAAAAAATTTCTTATTTTTTCATATTTATTTTCCCAAAATTTATGATATTTCAAAATTGTTGGTTTTTCTTGATCAAGTATGCTTAGCTTTATTTCCATATTCATTTTCATATCATATGAACCCAAAAAACCCAACAAAATCCCAAAATTTCATTATTTCCATGAAAATCGCAACTTGTGGGTTTTGCGTGTTGTTTTGCGTGTTTAGGGAAAAATCATTATACTAATGAAATTTTTTATTTTCTTTAATATTTATAACAAAACATAGCATGGGGAACCAAAAGCAATCATTCTCTAGCAATTTCTTCAATCATTTATCATGAAATGAAAGGAAAGATCACTTATGCATTTAGTAAAATTGACCTTAAGTCTGGTTATCATCAGGTGAGGCTAGATAAATCTGACATATTTAAGACTGCATTCAGAAAACTCAAGTTTTAAACCAAACTAGTCAAGATTTTGGTTTCACACTTTCTATGAAGTGGGTTTTTTTAATTTTGAGGGGGAAATGTGCTTAGAATTGAGATCCGTCTACACGGATGGCTTCACACCATCAAAATTCATCATCTTGACCTTCGTACACACTTTCTAGTTCTTAGATCCAGTAGTTGCTTTATAGCACCAAACCTTTCAAGGGAGTAAATGGGGGGTCAAACGATCTCCGATCGACAAACCGAGACTTGTGTTGGATTCGTGACATCGAAATGCATTTAGGAAAACTCAAGCTTGCCATTTGCCAATGTTTAGTTTTTCATGAAAATTTGGTCTTTGGCACTTCTCGGGCACTTCCTGCTCCAAAAATGACCTCAAATGCTTCAAGCACAACTCGAAATTCAATCCTAAAATCCAAGTCTCATTGGCGACCACGGGACAAGGCGACTAAGCCCGTCGAATCTCACAAACTGATTTGCACAGACAACAATCAAAGCAAGCATCAAACTACAAAAATTATAATCAACAAAGTGCAAGAACAACTCTCACCCTACCCCTTGATAGAGTCAAGGCATGAAAATCCACAAGAAATAGGCCCAGCATAGTCTGGCAGAAATCTAGAGCAAGTCTCTAACCAACTACTCTAACACGAACTGGCTAAAAAGCTTATCAAAGAGGTCATCCTAGTGTTCGAAACTACCTACCTAACTTAGGACAACTAGACCAGGACCTCCTGCTAGGCGAGGACTCCTATAGTCTGTGGTCATCATAGTTTTCTTAAATGCATTTCCTGCTCTAGAAACGGCCTCAAATGCTTCAAGCACAACTAGAAATCAACTCCTAAAATCCAGCTCTCATTGGTGACCATGAGATAGGGCGACTCAACCCGTTGAATCTCATGAACTGATCTGCATAGACACCAATCAAAGCAAGCATCAAGCTACAAAAATTATAATCAACAAAGCACATTACAACTCTCACCCTACCCTCTGACAGAATCAAGGCATGAAAATCCACAAGGAATAGGCCCAACATAATCTGACAGAAATCTAGAACGAGTGTCTAACCAATTGATCTAACAAGTTTGGCTAAAAAGTTTATCAAAGAGGTCATCCTAGTGGTCATCTGAACTACCTACCTAACTTAGGACAATTGGACCAAGACCTCCTACTAGGTGAGGACTCCTATGGCTTGGTCATCATAGTTTTCTTATAACACATAGCGTTCCCAAGGTTTCCATACTCATGCGTGTGAAAAGGAGGGAGTTGAGCGTAGAGTGACCCAAGGAGAACAAGGCATCAGTCTCAGGTCCTGACTCGATACCTAAGAACCTACCAAGATCTCGCAAGGCAACACTTAATCCTTTTTTAATGCTCACTTTTAGAGGGTAGTCCTTGTGACCCTATCCTTCTTGCTTGCTTTTGGCAGTTGTCCTCATGTAAGGCAAATTGTTGTTGTCTTTCCACAAAGACAATAGTATCATTCAGACCTCTGACAATAGCTAAAACTCTTAAAGGAGATTGAGATCCATGATCAGAACTCCCAATGACAGGCACTAATTGTTTCTGTTCAGAATCATCTGTCTACTCAGGTAAAACAGACTCAGAAATATCCACTTTCTCTGAACTCCTGGGCCTGTTCAACTTAATAGAAATCTTCTTAATAGGCATAGAGGAGGACTTTCCTTGCCTACTAACTGGTCTCTGCAACAGATTTCCTGTCAAATCTACATCCCATAAAGTATCCTCCTATTTCTGATCTTGGCCTTCCTTCTGTTCCTCTTCAATTATAGGATGACTAGATTGACCCCCAATTTCTGGTGCAATTTTACTCTTCTTGGTAGGAGTCTCATTGTCGTCTGGCACAGCAAAAGAGATAGATTTTCTAGATTTAACTGTCACTGGTTTCTCTGTTCTTCCTAAACTGCTTTGTGAAAGTGCCAAACTCAATGAATCTGGCCTAGCATAATCAAATACAAACCCCAAATATGCAAGGATTTTTGAAGTCCCTGACTGCTTCCTCTTATCCATTCCATGGACATCCAACACAAATCTGTTATACAATATTTGAGCCCAATTGAATAAAACACCCTTTTTTGCTGCAGCTATCAGCCCAAAAGTGTCCTTACTCATGTAATCTAGCTTGACCAAAAGCAAGATTCTCTCCATAAACCAAGTTAATTGTAACCTTCTGTTCTTTGTTTTTGCCTTCTTGATCACAAAATAGCCCCGTGTTCCCTCTGCGGGGCCAAAATCTACCACCACCTGTTCATCTGATGCTTTTTCCCAATCAGATAAACCATCATTGGCAAATGAAATAACTGAACCAAAAACTCAAATGTAATTTCCAAGTCACTCTTAGAAACATTTGCAGACTGCAAGCATGTAAGTTGTGTAGGGGCATAAATATTCTGAGAAAATTTATCCTAAGGCAATTGGGCAAACTCTGTTAACCTCATTAGCTTAAGCCAAGCTATATTGTCCTCATCATCTAACTTCAATTGCACCTACAAATCCTACAAAGGATGCATCAAATTCACAGCAAAATCTTTAGCCACGTGGGGCTTCATCTCATAAGTGGACAGATCCTCCCTAGTGTATTCTGAGTCATCATGTGGCATCTGTTGAATAGCCTCTTTCCCCAACTTGTGTGAATGCAGACTGGTTGTTCAACAATCTTCTCTGTGGAAGTAATCTTCTTCCTCATATTATGCAAAGGACAAGAACAAACCACAGAGATAACAGAGGGTAGAACAACAGAATTCAGGTAGTTGGTTTGCAGGAAAACGCAGCAAGCAGAAAACACACTTGTGTAGAGAGAGATAAATGCAAAAGCTAGGGCAGCCTAGACGTCAAAAGAACAATCCGCAGAACCCTCCCATTTGAACCCTTCGAAAATTTGAACTCTCAAATCAACACATGTATGGATGTGACATCTCACACAAGCACAACTCCCTTTAATAAGTATCTCTTTGGACAAGTCGGTTATTAGAATATTATTAAGCTCACCCTTGATTTTTAAATCCTCATTCACACTAACCCATTTAGTGTCCACGTCTTCAAAGTGGTTTTCCCAAAAAGTTTTAAGCCTGAAGCCATTTACCGGTTTATTCAGCACTTTGCCCTTGAGATCAGCCAATTGAAAAGTCCCTTGGCCTAAATCTTTAAATACTCTATAGGGTTCAACATACCTCAATTTAAGCTTGCCTGGGTGCTTCCCTAACTTGGAGTTGTACATCAAAACCAAATCCACTTTTTTGAAGAATTTCTTTTTTAGATGCTGATTAAGCCATATAGACCTCCTGTTATGAATAAGAATGGCCACAAGGCACTGTGAAATCTGTCCTCATCTAGAGCCATCAACTGCTCCAGTCTCCTGTCAAGTGAATCTTCCTATGTCAAGTTGTTTTCAACAGCTACCCTCAAAGAAGGTACTATAAGCTCCATAGGTACCACAGCCTCTAAACCATAAATCAATCTGAATGGTGTAAGGCATGTACTCACTTTAAATGCTGTCCTGAATGCCCATAATGCTGAATTCAACTTCAGATACCAATCTTTTCTATTTTCTGAAATAGTCCTTTTCAAAATCTTCACCAGAATTTTATTACTACTTTCAGCCAACCCATTAGCCTATGGATGATAAATAGAAGACATCTTGTGGCTAATCATATGTGTTTCAGCAAGAACCTTTATCACTTTGTTTAAAAAATGAACTCCCTAATCTGACAAAAGTTCTATAGGACAACCAAATCTGGTCATGATGTTATTATATAGGAAAAAGGCTACACTCCTGGCTTTGTTGTCCTTCAGTGCAATTGCCTCCACCCACTTGGTACAATAATCTGTAGCAACTAGAATATACATGTTTCCTAAAAATTCAGTTGCTAGCTTAAATGGACCCATAAAGTCCAATCCTCACTTCTCAAAAGGTCCTAAAGGTAAAACAGGGTTTTGTTTCATTATGTCCCGATTTCTTGGATAGTGACACCTGTCACAAGATTTAGCAAACTAGTGAGAATCCCTGATTACAATAGGCCACCATAATCCACTCTGAAATTTTTTTCTACTAGTGACGTCCCTTGAAAAATGTCCTCCAGCTTCCTATGTGAGCTTCCATCAAAACAACTGCTTGTTGACTGTTAGGAACACATCTTCTTATAACATGATCCACTCCTCTTTTGTATAAACAACCTCCAATAACGGAAAAAGTTGCACTCTTCAATGCTAATTTCCTCCTACGATCCTTAGTCATTCCCTTAGGGAAAACTCCTTCAGTCAGATAATTCAACATCTAATCATACCAATTATCTATTTCTGTTATCTGAATCTGAAATAAATCTCCATCAAGTAAGTCATCTCAAATTCCATCAGGAATTTCTCCTGAATCCAATCTACTCAAATAATCAGCAATAATGTGTTCTCTGCCATGCCTGTGAATAATTGAATAATCAAACTCTTGCAGCAACAATATCCATCTGGCTAATCTCCCTGATGGTTGAGGTTTATTTACCAAATACACCAGAGCCTGATGAGCAACATGAATAATAATAGGATTACCCAACAAATAATGCCTAAATTTCTTTAAACCAAAGATTACTCCCAGACATTCCCTTTCTGTAACAGAATAGTTTCTCTCAGCTCTTGACATGACTTTGCTGGCATAATACACTGGCCTGAACCATCCCTTCTATTTCTCCTACATTAATACAGCCCCCACAACAATATCAGAAGCATTACCAAAGACATGAAAAGGTAAATTCTAGTCAAGAGGCTGCATAATGGGTGCCACTTGCAACATCTTCTTCAGCAATCTGAATGCCTTCTCCTATTCATCTGTCCAAGTGTACTTCACATTTTTTTTGGTCAGCTTTGTTAATGGGACATAGACATGAGACATATATTTCAGAAATCTGTTATGTCATTTAATTTGACCCACAAATCTACTCAACTCCTTCAAGTTAGTAGGTGCCTTAGCCTTGTGGATAGCCATTAATTTTATGGGATCCACATGCATTCCTTCTTTTGATATGATGTGACCCAGTAAAATCCCCCTTCTAACTGCAAAGGCATATTTGGATGGTTTCAGACTCAGTCTAGCCATTCTGCATCTCTCAAAACAAAATTTGAGCTGAGACAGGTGATCATCTGTTTTACCAAAAACACTGAAATCATCAAGAAAAACCCTCATGAATATGGTAAGATATGGTACAAAGACCTCTTGTACCCATTTCTGAAAAGTAGGGGGAGCATTCTTCAAGCCAAAAACCATAACAGTACTGGCATACACCCCCCATTCTGTTACAAAAGCAATTTTATCCCTGTCTTCCTCTACCATGAGGATATGATTATATCCACTGAACCCATCAAGAAAACTATACATTTGATGTCCTGCAACTGCATCTAACAAAGTATCTTGAAAAGGTAAAGGAAAAGGATCTATAATAGTGGCTGCATTCAACTTCCTGTAGTCCACACAAATACTTAGTTTACCATTCTTATTAGGTACTACCACAATAGGTGATAGCCATGTCACCTTCTCCAAAGGATAGATGAAGCCAAATTTTAGTAAATTTTCCAATTTCTCCTTTACAGCTTTAGCATAATTTGGGTTCATCCTATACCTTTGTGAGATAACAGGAACTGCATCCTTCTTAAGATTGATCCTATGCATACAGAACTAAGGATCTACCCCCTTCATATCACTATAGCTCGAAGCAAAAATATCCCTGAATTCTTGCAAAAGTTCTCCCAAATCTGTTTTAAATTGTCCTATTACATGAACACTGACCTTTACCATCTGAGGATTCTGATCAGGACCCAAATTTAGATCTTGCAGGTCATCTTCCTGTACTCTCGTTGTCCTCGCCATTTGTTCTTCAAAGGCTTTCTCTGCTTGAATAATTTACTGGATATGCATGTTCTCCTCCTGTTATGTTAATTTCTTGTGAATATCCTCTTCCGCAAGAGTTTCCTTGATAGCCCCACTTTGTTGTGGTACAACGTAAGCAACTTTCTTCTCCTTGAACCGTTCTAAAATTCTGACAACATCAATGTCAAAAATAGGTACCAGTGATTCATTCACTTTGAGGAAAGAATCCTCCTCATCATCATCCACTTCCTGGACCATATTCAGACCCTGTGCATACAATGCTCTAGCTTCTTTGGGCAAGGTTGCAGTTGGTATCATACTCATATGTACCTTCTTCTTTCCCTTCCTTATCGTTATCTATGCTGCCCCCCAATCTTGCCTGACTTTAGCTTGCTTTAGCCATGGCCTTCCCAACAGAATGGGGTATGGAATGTCCCCTTCATCCATTTTTAGTACCACAAAATTAACAGGAAAAGTTAAGCCTGAAACCATGATATGCTGGTTCCTGAGTATTCCCAAAGGCTGGATCCTTCTCTGATCTGCCATTTTCAAGTGAAAGGGTGCTTCTTCTAAATCAGGTAGCTTCAGTTTTGAATATGAAAATCCAGGTAAAATGTTAACATTTGAACCTCCATCCAGCAATGCTCCATGGATTTCTTGTTCTTGAAAAAACACAGTAATTTTTGGCACCTTATAGTCCACATCCTCAGGTTCAACTTGGCAAGCTTCACGATCATACTGTTGTTCTTCTTCATAACTAAAACTCTTCAACACCTGTCTTTTAAATTCATTTAGGAACTAGACTCAGAATTTGGTCCATTGTCATAGTCTCTTGTTGATATATTTCCTCCTGTATTGTTAGTGGTATTTTAGGTAAGGGTTGCTGTATCTGTTTCCCAACAGAGTGTGTTTTCTAAATTCTCTGAATCTCCTTCACACATCCCTGCTTGACTTGTCTTTGCTTATCCCAAAATTGAGGATTTTTCATTTCTTTATGAGAAATAACAGGATTAGCTACATACTGTGCTTCAGATCTGGTGATGACCAACACAGGTGCTGACTTGTGAGAAATCTCCTATTGCTGCAAACAATTAGAATAGTCACACCACATGCAAGACATTCAAATCATCTTCCTATTGCCTCTGCACAACAGCTGCATGAACCTGTTTGCCTTCCTCCACAATTACTACATTAGCTTGTGGTGGCCTATTCTGCTATGCCTGTGCAAGTGATCTTTGATTATTATATCTGATAATGGGAATACCCCTCTCCTCTCTATGCTTACAACACAAAGGGAAATTGGGTCCTTGACTGTGACCTAACTTTGCACAGTAATTGCATGGATCATCAGGTCCTTGTTGATTGGGTGGTACCCAATTATTTCTTCCCTGAAATCTGTTTTGCTGGCCAATGGGCTGGCCCCCAAACATCAGAGTGCACTAACTGCAATGGACGTGTACTCTGCCTTACATGCCTGACAAATGGCAACCTTGACTGCTTAGTAAGCTGGCAAGCATCACATACATGACCAATATCTGAATATTTGAACTTGGGTAAACCTGTAACAAGATTTTTTTTCTGCATAATTTGCAGCCTTTGCAAATTTACATGCCCCACTCTCTTGTTTCCAAGTCTCTGATAGTGCCAGAACCATGGGCAAACATAGCTGAATTCAGCTCTAGCAAGGTAGCATCAAGAGTAAACATTCTGCCATTCCTGTGGCCACGAGCTATCAACTTGCATCCATTGCCAAACTCTTCAATAAAGCAACCATGCTTGTTGAATCTAACCTACAAGTTCTGCTCTGTCATCTGACCAACAGACAATAGGTTCTTCGTAATCGAAGGAACATGCAATACATCATGCAATTTTTTCTTTCTTCCATCATGAACCACAAGAGGCACTTTGCCTTTATGCTCAATGCTATGCTGTGTGTCATCACCTATACAGACATAGCCATGTTTTTCAGCCACCATTTCAGTGAACCAATCACCGTGAGGAGTCATGTGGTTCGATGCTCCTGAATCAATGTACAAAACTGCATCATCAGTGCATTTTTTAGCAACTCTGTCTTTTACAAACTGCATGGCAAACAATCTATCTTCTAAAGGATCATTTGCCTGACTAGATGTAGCAAAATAACCATGTTGTTTGCCTTTCTGATTGCCCTGCTTCTTCCAGTAGTCCTTAGCAATATGCCCATACTTCCCACAGTAATGACAATCCTTATCCTTGTTCGGATTAACAGATGGATGCTGCTGTTGCCAGGAGCCTCTACCTTCTCTAGGGCTAGATCTCCCCTTGCCTCTAAAGTTTCCACCACCTCTTGCATTCGATACCTGCTGGTTGTTATTGCCATAGGATGCATTTTGGTAGCCTCCTCTGCCAGGTCCATAGCCTCTACCACGGTTTCCACGGCCATGTTGATTGGAATAGAAAACTGCATCCTTGTTTTTAGAACTACTCGATCCTATAACCAAGCCAAGCTTAACCTCTTCATGGATAAGCAATGCAACCAACTCATTGAGATCAGGCATTTCAGCCCGCACAGACATAGAAGTGTCAAAAGACTTATACTCAGGCCCCAAGCCATTCAAAGTCACAGCAACCATGTCTTCATCTTCAACCTGTGAACTAACAGATGTCAACTGATCCGCAATGGTCTTAACCTCCGTGACATAATCGTGTATAGATCTTCTCTTCCTCTCCATGTTGTTGAACTTCTGCTTCAATTGTATCTTCGTGGAACTTGTGGTTGTGCCATAATACTTGACCAAAATGTCCCATGCATTCTTAGGAGAGCTGCAGTTCATTATCTGCATTACCATGGCATCTGAGATACATAAAGAGAGCCAGTGCAAGACTCTACAAGCTCTTTCTGTCTAAGCTCAGTGTAATCGTCTCTGATCAGCCGTAGGTCGATCTGGGAGCTCAGGTTCAGCTTCCGCTCCAGTCACCAACTCCCAATAGCCTTTCCCTATTAAGAAGTTCTCCATGCGGAACTTCCATATGGCATAATTGTTACTGTCAAGCTTTTCCCCCACTATCTTGGTTATGTTGTCAGTCCTCTTTGCATTAGCCATGTCGTATGCTCTGTCTGACTACCTGCAAGCCAACAAGTGTCCCTGACTCACTACAATTCTTGACTATTTTTGATAGTTTTATGCAACAAATTTATTGTCAAAACCAGGGTATTTCAGCCCTTTTACTGCTCAAAAACATCCACAAACAAGTGGTCCCACCTGTAGATACATTTTTCAATACATATGCTATGTAGTTGCTTCAAGTCTGTAACATGCAGCCTTACTGCCAAGGTTCATACATGCAATCTGAAAACTGTAAACTGTCAATGAGACCAGCAGATTATTCAAAGCCAAAATTGAGTCATATACATGTCATACATGTCCCAAACCTTCATAGACAGCTGCTAGTACATGTAGCAGTCCAAACATAACCATGCGGGCACAAATCAGTGCATAGACAACAAGTATAGGTGTCAAACTTCCTGCTCGTAGATTTCAGTCAGCAAATGCTCAGTAAAACCTTGTCTATCTAGCTCCAAAACAGCCTCAAATCATGTCATACATTCACTTTGAAGTGTTAGGTTCAATACATGAGCATTCGGGTAACCATAGACATCCTGTCTTCACAAATCCAAGTCATAGATTGCATTTACAGTTTGTACCCAGCCAAGACAATGTAACTTCATTAATTTACAACTCCAGATTTTAGTTTTCAACAGTATTTAATGCTTGTCTTAGTCCTCTAGACATTCAGTAGACATATCCCAAGTCATACATTTGACTTGAACCAAGCAATGTCATGTAATGCTTCAAGTGTAAACAATGCTTGCTGTCTACAGATTCATGACAGTTTTCCAACCAAGTAAATGCTTTAGATATCTGTATACTTGATCAGTAATCTTCAGCTTACAGGCAAAACATCCAAGACATATGTCTGCATTAGCATGTATGTACTTCAGTAGACCCTTTTTGGGCATCTCTATGAGCTCAAGGCTCTTTCCAAAGTCATGTACCTGCTGAATACTCTCTGTCTACAGTAGTTTGGGATAGATTTTAGATCTGCACTCAACTCTCATAGCTCATATCTCATTCCCAGTCAAGCATTAGTATGCCACAAGTCTTCAGCAACCTTGCCAAGGCTTGTTTATAAGCCATAGATCAGTTTGTGACCAAGCATTAGCATGGAGTACAACAGATGCATTCAGCCTGCAAACAGGCGCAGTTCACACAGCCTATTAGGCTCTTCTAGCAGCATGTGGTGAAGGTAAGAATGATTATCAAGCACTCAAATGTGCTCAATGATGCTCCTAAAGAGTCCCATACAAGTCTTCACCACTGCCATGAAGCATAGAATCTCACATGAACAAATGCATACCTTGGAGAAACAATGGCAGCCTATTTGGTCTTTTAGAAATCCTGATCTTCAACTCCTGCAAGTCTTCTTGACTTCCTCCTGCTCTAGAGAGCCCGCCTAGCATGGCTCTGATACCATGTCGAGATTGAGAGAGAGGTAGAGACAGAGTGAAGAGCAAGCATGCTCTCTTCTTCTTCCATTCATTCATTCATTATCTCCTAACCACACACATAGAATAAGTGTATACAATAGTATTAAAGTCCGTAGGACCATTCACACTAGGTCTAAGACCACCGACTTATTTAATGTCCCACACTTGTTGATACAACTAGACAAGGCTAATGTTGGTCATACATACTAATAAGAGAATAATATGAGCTTGATATTCTAACACAAAATTCAAATATGCT
The DNA here is from genome assembly GCF_053477565.2 of Lygodium microphyllum. Lineage (NCBI taxonomy): Eukaryota > Viridiplantae > Streptophyta > Polypodiopsida > Schizaeales > Lygodiaceae > Lygodium > Lygodium microphyllum. The sequence continues at coordinate 47,502,694 of NC_141141.1, read as the reverse complement.
AATTTTAGACACGCATGTTCAACATGTTAGTTTGGAAAACAAGCTCAGTTTCCCTTTGTCAAAGACAGACACAGAACAATAGTAGACCCTTGCAGCTTGTTCACTTGGATGTATGGGGACCCACACATAATGTGTCTCTTGGGGATCTTGATATATGACCTTTATGGATGATTTCAACAAGTATACTTGGGTATACATTTTGAAGCATAAAGATGAAGTTTTGAAAAACTTTATGGATTTCAAATGTCATGTAGAGAAAGAGTTCAAATATCATGTATCATGCTTACAGTATGATGGTGGTGGTATATATGTGTCATGACTAAGCATGGGATCTAGAGATAGTTGACATGCACTTATACTCCACATTAAATCTCAATGGGGCTAAATGGAAAAATAGGGTCATCATGGAAGTAGCCAAATTAATGCTAAATGAGAAAGATATGACTCTTTCTTACTAGGTTGAAGAAGTTCTAACTATTTTTTATGTCATGAATCAGACACCTACTACTAGCATACATGAGAAGATGCCATATGAGCAGCTTTATGGTTATAAGCTGCTCATATATTCAAGACTTGAAAGTATTTAGCAGTATTGCATATGTGCATGTACCTAATGAAGATGGAAGAAACTTGATCCAAAAGTAGTGAAGCTATTTTTATTGGTTACTCACAAAAACATAAGGCTTATAAGTACTATGCTCCATCTACTCTTGCATTACTCATGAGACTTTGATCAGCCTTGATGTGTTATTTAATGCATTTGCATCCTCGTAGTATGGTGCTAAGTAGTTAATAGTTCATGTGATGGCTCTTCACAAAGTACATATGTTGAAAATGGGATGCAGGATATTGCTACTACTAGTGGACCTACATATGATGTATATGCTAGTGTCAGTCCTTGGACATGAAGACTACACAATCATGGATCTTAGTCCACTAACATGGATAGGCTAGTGGGGGGGAGATTGGACATGGATAAGGAAAAGAAAAGACACTTGATGATGTAGTAGGCCCATTGACATTGGGATATGATTTCACTGATAGCTTGGATAGTGAGCTTGGCATATCTACAACAGTTACACCTAATATTAAGGAGAGGTTTTGACCACCTCATGAAACAGTAGAATCGCATAATGCACCACATTCATGAAGATCATAGAGAGATAGAAAACCTATTGGTAGATTTACTTATAGTGGGTACACAGTTAAACACTATGTATACATGATTAATCTAATGAGTTACAAAGAACTTACATCATTTGTAGAAGTAGTCAAAGATGAGAACTTGTGCAAAGCAATGGATGAAGAGTATGATTCTTTGCTGGAAAATAGAACTTGGGATTTGGTCAAAAAGCTACCTGAAGGCAAGATGCCTATTGGATACAACTTAGTTTACAAAGTTAAATGTAAATCCAATGGCTCACTTGAGAGATACAAAGTCAAGTTGATTATGAAGGGATATGCTCAACAATATGTGCTGAACTATGAAGAGACTTTTAGTCATGTTGCGAAGATGGAAATTGTACTGACTATTATTGTATTAGCTGCACCCAAAGATTGGAACCTATATCAAATGGACATAAATAATGTTTTTTTGAATGGTGACTTGGTGGAATAAATCTATATGGATCTGTCGAAAGGATATGTACATCCTAACTATCCATCTTATGTTCACACATTGAAGAAAGCATTGTATGATTTGAAACAAACACCACAGGCATGGAATGCAATAATCAGCTCGTACTTATAGAGACTTGGTTTTTAGATGAGAAAAGCTTTTCATAGCTTATTTACTAAGAATAAAAATAAAGGCTATGTGACTTTAGTGGTTTATGCAGATGACTTAGTCATTACAGGTGATGATACACATGGGATTGATGAGATCAAATCTATGCTATAGAAAGAGTTTCAAATAAAATATTTGGGAGAGCTTAAATTTTTTCTTGGTATTTAGGTCATACACACACCACAAGGAATTTGGATGTTACAAAAGCAGTATGCACATAGTACACAAAAAAAGTATCATATGCTGGAGTGCAAGTCCATGGATACTCCATTAGATCAAAATGTCAAGTTGATAGTTGATATAGGACATGAGATTGAGAATGTGACTATATACAGACACATAGTTGGCAGTTTGATTTATCTCACTATCACTAGAACTGATATTAGTTACTCAATTGGGTTGATTATTAAACTCATGCAAAAGCCAAGGAAACCTCATTTAGATGTTATGAGAAGGATTATGAGATATGTAAAGGCTAGAGTACATTATGGCTATTTTATGAGTATGGTAAGCCTCTTGAGCTTATAAGATATAGTGATGCAAATTGGGTTGGATGTGCATATGGCATAAGATTGACAAGTAGATATGCATTTGGTCTTGGAAGTAGCATGATTAGCTAGAGCAGCAAAAATCAGCCCACTATGGCTCTCTTGAGTATTAAATTGGAATATAGAGGTGCAGTCTTAGCTACATGTGAAGCTATTTGGTTGTTTTAGATATTAGATGACGTGGGAGTACATGTGGATAAACTAGTTAAGCTATACTGTGACAACATATGCAATGTGCTTTTGTCAAGTAATCATGTTTTATCATGCTAGATCAAAGCACATAGAAGCGAATTATCATTTCATCAGGGAAATGGTGCTTAGCGATCGGATTGACCTCATCCAGGTGAAGACAAAAGACCAAGCACGTTTTGGCGGTCCATCGGGAAACAAATCTAAGCATCACTTCCCGGTAGTCCCATGGAATGTTCTGGGGTTTATTTCCAAGGGTTTCCGGATTCTGCCTCACAATGGAACGTTCGCGGCCAAACCCACTAGGATCGACATGAGATCTGGGTTCCTAATGGTCAAGGTCTCATGACAGCATTCTAGCGTCGATTTTTGGACATCCTACTTTACACAGAGATACCTGATTTGAAGGAGATCCATGCCGCACTTGGTTCAGAGAAAATGGAAAATAAGAGGGATGTGCTGCTCAACCTCTCTGATCATTGTCGGAGGGGTTTTTATTAAAAGGTCGTATCCACTAGGGATCAGAGATGGAAGGAAGTAGCCATAGGAGATGGAAGAGAAGAAAAAGAATAGACAAGAGGTAAACACGACAAAGAAAAAGCACAATGAATCAAATCAATATGTATTGATGGAATGTAGAATCCCTTGTTTGGCTCTACTCAGAACCACTCTCTAAGCATTAGATCTCCTAGAGCTCCTTCGTAGATAAAAAAGCGTTCATAAAATTATCAGCTTCTTCTGTGCTGCTTGGAACCCAAATCTAATGGCTCCATTGGCTTAGAAAGGGGGGTAAAACCCCATGACACCTGATCAAGGATCTCCTAGATCACTTCTTCTTCTTCTTCTAGTTCAAAGTGCAGTTTTCAGCCTGTCAACAACGATCGCGACCCCACACAATTTTGCCCAGCTTTCTTCTTTATGAAAAATCCAACAATTGCAAAAAATGCCACTTGTTTTTTCATGCCATCCTAATCTAGAAGCTTTTCTAAAATTTTTTGGATTTTCACAATAAATAATATCAAAAATAGGCTAAAATTGTCAAAAAATCTAGTATTTTTGGACCATTCATGCCAATCACACTAGTACTAATGACACAGATCACATTGACTCTCTTGATCAATAAGAAAGTCAAATGATAGTGCATTTCAAAGTTTTTCACACCGTGTCTGCGTAGTGGCATGACATTCACCCCCTTTGAACCTGCACATCCTCCGGTATGTGCCACTAATGCACCACCCGGGTCAAACACCCATAGCATCAACTTGTTCCTCATCATGCATATAAGAATACATCCCCCTGGATCATAGATCAAAATACTCAGCATTTGTACAACTCTTGAGCCATACTTAGTATCCCCTCTAGGGTCATAAGGCCTTGGGTGATTATCATACACTGGAGCTGTTGAATCTCCATATACATGCTATCAATACACCCATCAACAAATACATAGTATCATGCCTGCTCTTTCAAAGTACATCGCATGGGAAATTGCTTCTCATCACCTTTTTGCTCCTTATCCCACATAAACTAAGTCTCACTTGCATTCAACACATTCTCACCATCACCGAAAATAGTGAAACAATCCATATCTTGAAGCATCTTAGAATTGTCAATCAAGGCCTTTGACAAAGCATTCGAAACATTTTCGAGCTATAAAGCATTACATCTAAGTCACCAATCTCTGTTTGAGTCCCTGCATCAAGTAAAACATTATCTTCATAAACCTCTTCAGATACATCAGGAAAAACTATAGATGCAATGGCTCACTCTTCCACTACAGGATCTTCCAAGGCATCTGTATCAATCTAAATATCAAACTGCAACTTATATCCAAGATGTTTGTTCTCTTTCTTGCTATCTTTTTTTTCCTCCTGCCTAATCTCTTACATAACATGCTTGGGAGAGGTAGCTGATTTGCAACTTTAGGAAAATCCACACTTCTTCTTGTCACTTCCTTAGATATCCCTGCATTATCTTCATCTCTCTTATGTTTCTCTTCCTCAAGTACATCTTTTTTTTTCCCTTTTGCTAAATATGCATCCACTAAAAATGCATCTTTCAGTGATTCCCAACCAGTTATGTCATGAATGTCTTACCCTGCATGAGACATTTCACTATCAGTAACCTTTCTCTTTTCAGATGCATGTAAAGCATGTGTCCATATTTCAGCCTTTGGACCACACTTGGTCGTGCATTCTATCCAACTGTAGATAAAAAGTAGGAGCATGTACTGCCACATAAGCATTTCGAATAGCCAAGTCTTCCAACAACTTTTGCATACCTTCCTTTTAGAAATTCAAAGCAAGAGGCAATTACGTTTCTTGTGCATGGATCTTGCCATCTTTCCAAAAGATGAGTTGTTGTGCTAAGGCCTCCTGATAGGCACCACAATCCTTTCTCTCATGCTGCAAACTATCACACCACATACATCTTTTTCCTGGCTTTGGGGCTGCTGTCGTCCCCTTTCCTCTTGTCCTTTTTCATCCAATTTTGTAACCTTCAATTGAAGTTCCTGCATTCCTTTGACCAATTCATCTAATGCATCTTCCCTAACAGAGGGAACAATAGCAGGTACATCCATAGGGTTAGCCACATAAGTGGGTGGCTTACTGGATATATCAATTGTCTTTCTCGTAACACTGGGCATGCTAGAGATACGAAATCTTTCTCTTCTTCTATGCCTTTTCACAAGTGCCATAATAGCTTCCTTAACATGTCTCCACTCTGCTTTCAAACCTGTCTCTGTAGTCTGATCCTCCAGCAAATCATCAAGCTTCTCTTGAAGCTCAAGATCTGTTGCTTGTAAAAATAATTCAATTTTTTGACTTGCAAGAGCTTGCTATTCTATAAGATCCAACTACTCAAATCGACTTTCAAATTCTCTTAACAATTCTATAGCCACAAGACCCTTATTGGGTTGTAAAACCCACTCCTGAAAAGTCTTGCACGTAATCAAACTGGTATCCTCAATGTAAAATTATTCCCTAAGTGTCTTCTTGAAAGCTACCTAGCTAGCATCCTGCATGTATAATTTAGTAATTCATGCTTTCAGTTCATGTACAGTAACATGTACAAAATACCGGCTCCATGCAAGTTGAGCTACTCTAAAGAATTCTATCTTTTGAGCATAGGTATGTACATATGCAGATACATTCTTGCCATTGAATAACTTCATTTCATGCTCAATTTCTTGCAAAGCATTCATCACAACACTTTCTGTTTGAGCAGAAGCATGCATCACCTGTTGTTGTTGTTGTACCTACATAAGCATATTCATATTTTGCACCAACTATTGCAAAACATCACTATTGTGTTTTAAGGTTCTCTCATCTTGTCTTTCCTTCTTTTGAAATGATCTTTTACGTTGCATTCACCAATGTTGAAGGGGTTTTTGTCGAAAGGTCGTATCCATCGGGGATCAGAGATGGAAGGAGGTAGAGATAGGAGATGGAAGAGAAGAAAAAGAATAGACAAGAGGTAAACAAGACAAAGACAAAGCACAATGAATCAAATCAATATGTATTGATGGAACGTGGAATCCCTTGTCTAGCTCTACTCAGAACCACTCTCCAAGCATTAGATCTCTTAGAGCTCCTTCGTAGATAAAAAACGTGCATCAAATTATCAGCTTCTTCTGTGCTGCTCGGAACCCAAATATGATGGCTCTGTTGGCTTCGAAAGGGGGGGTAAAACCGTAGGATACTTGATCAGGGATCTCCTCGATCACTTTTTCTCCTTCTTCCAGTTCAAAGTGCAATTTTCAGCCAATCAACAGTGATCGCGACCTCGCGTGATTTTGTCTAGCTTTCTTCTTTATGAAAAATCCAATAACTAGCTGAAAAAGCCACTTGCTTTGTGCATGCCATCCTAATCTCTAACTTTTTCAGATTTTTACAATAAATAATATAAAAAATAGGCTAAAATTATCCAAAAATCTAGTATTTTTGAACCATTCATGCCACTCACACTAGTACTAATGACTCAAATCACATTGACTCTCTTGATCAATAAGAAAGTCGAATGATGATGCATTTCAGAGTTTTTCACACCGTGTTCAGTCTACGCAGTGACATGACACCGTAGGGCATAGTCCCATTCCAGTCCCTTAAAATAGCATGAAATCAAGTTCTAACCTAACAATACTTAAAGGTCACGAACGACAATAAAATCTTGTGAGAAGCCTCCCAATTCTCTGGGACCACCCTGCCATAGGGCGGACCTGTCGGGGATTTCGTCCACTCGCTTCCCTCAGTAGGTGTTTTTTAGTTATCTAATTAGGTCCTATCACATTTATGTGTGACATTTAAAATTAGCTTCATTAATTAAGCCTTTAAGGGAACATGGTTCGTTCGTGTAATTTTACAGCACAGACACGAATAGAGAGTAAGAAATTCTTTGACAATAAGTTCAACCAAGTTCCTTAACTTATCTTCAAGTTAATCTTTGTCTTCTGCCCATACAAGAGAAATTATGTATCCCTTCTATCCAACAGAAGTACCCAATCCAAATCACATGCCACCATAATTTCCACCCATTATCTAGAATAGGATCTTTCAACGCCCTAGACGTTGGGCTCATGGCAACCTACAACTCCGTTTGGGGCTAGGCAAGGGTTGTCTAGAGCTCCACTAACCCCAAGCGACCTAGGAGTGAGACACAACTTTCGTGATTGGCCTTTTCACCACTCGACCTTTGGTCCATGAATCGAGCAGTGCCCTCTCAGGTTGAAACCCAACATGGCCTTGGAGATGATCCACCCATGCAAAATATCCTTCCTTAATTAATCCAATTAAGAATCAAGCACAATCAAGACAATCAGCCTAATATTACCTTCTAAGAAAACATTCATTTTTTTCCCCATGGCAACTTGTCATCACTGACCCTTGCCATGCATTTACCATCAAACACAAGCACTTGGAATAATTATCCAAGTTACATCCCAACAATAAATTTAATGCAAAAAGCATTTAGGATGTTGTTTGACCAATTAAAAAAAACAATGGTATCCTTTTCCAAACATTGCAAAGATAGTTGCTATAACCCTTCCATCACGTATTTGCTCTCCCCCTTGGGATCAGAAGCAGTTCTATGTAAAATTTACTTAACACACCCTTCTTTCGACCAAGGCATATGTTACGGTTTCAAACACTGTATAAGACATAAATTCTATTAATCACTTACATTGATCGATAACCCAGCCTTCTTTCCAACAAGTACAAAATCATTGGTCTTTTCTTTGACTTGGGGTTTCCCAATCCATGAGCTCTTCACTTGCCCTAGATTTTTTTTTGCATCTAGCCCAGCCCCGAATATGATTGATAAACATAGTCACTATCGGATGGATCTCAAGGCATCATAGTTTTAATCCTAATGATTATTGTCTACACTAGCTACGCACAACATTAAGACTCCCAACCTATCAAACATGAGTTGTTAACGAGAGCTTAGGCAAAGGTCTAGAGCTTAAAAAATGATTCTCTTCTAGATGAAGTTGCTTGCCATGCAATCCATTAGGCATACAAGTTGCAACACATACCCTCAAAGTGATGGAAAAGCACCTACTATTGTGAGGATCGGAAATTGAAAATGCTGGAAGCCTTATATGTTGCTTATGAATTTATCACATAGCAACTAAATACAATTAACTCCTCGATACACACATTTTGGTAATTCAATCCTTTGAGTACTTGTGATGCAAATTATCCTTTCCAATGTCCTATTCTCGTGTGGCATAGTACAGCCTAATGCTTTCTCATGAGGGAGTCAAAGCAAGCATCTATTAATTTGAAAATATCGTACTTACAATCATTATCACAGTCGAATTGGCAGTGTTTCCCTCACTCGAGGCTTTGTTGCTTGTTGTGGGGTCTCCATCCGCGCTGTTGAAGGGGTTTTTGTGGAAAGGTCGTATCCACGAGAGATGGAAGGAAGTAGAGATAGGATATGGAAGAGAAAAAAAAGAATACACAAGAGGTAAACAAAATAAAGACAAATCACAATGAACCGAATCAATATGTATTGACAGAACCTGAAATCCCTTGTCTAGCACTACTCAGAAGCAATCTTCAGGCATTAGATCTCCTAGAACTCCTTCATAGACCAAAAACGTGTATCAAAATAACAGCTTTCTCTCTGCTATTCAGAACTCAAATCTGATGGCTTCGTCAGCTTTGAAAGGGGGGTAAAAGCCAAGGACACTTGCTGGTCAAGGATCTCCCAAATCACTTCTTCTTCTTCTTCCAATTGAAAGTGTAGTTTTCAGCCTGTTAACAACGATCATGACCTGTGTCATTTTGTCCCTCTTTCTTTTTTATGAAAAATCCAATAATTAGCTAAAAAAGCAACTTGCTTTTTACATGCCATCCTAATCAAGAATATTTTCTAACATTTTCAGCCTTTTACAATAAATAATATAAAAAATAGGCTAAAATTATCCAAAAATCTAGTATTTTTGGACCATCTATGCCACGGACACTAGCACTAATGACTCTGATCACATTGACTCTCTACATCAATAAGAAAGTCAAATGATGATGTACTCTAGATTTTTTCACACTGTGCCCACGTAGTGGCATGACATCCACCCCCTCTGAATCTACACATCTTCCTCTACAACCATATCCTTTGCTTCTTCATCTTCCATATCTTCCTGGCTAGCCCTTGTATCATGGACACTATTTTCTTCCAATTCTAGCAACTCATAGGCATTGGATTCCCATCTCTTGAATAATTTGATTCTTTTCCCTGCTACCGGAAGTTTTATTGTTGTCCCATCCAACTCATTTAATACATAAGTAGCATTATCAAACATATGTCTTACCACATAGGGTCCAAACCATCTTTTGGAAACTTTACGCATGGCCCTATGCTAATTGTCTAAAATGTTATTATAAACCAATACCCAATATCCATCTTGTATGGTTCTTGGCCTCAATCTTGGTCTTTTGTCAAACCGTTTCTTGTTATGTATCCTTATTGCCCTTAATTTTTCAACTACTGCCTCTATGTTTTTTGACTTTCTTTCCAATTGTCTAATGTGTAAGGCCAACAACTCCTCTCGATTCAACTCCTCCTCCCAATGTAGCACACTCCATGTAACTGTCATCTCTTCTATTGACATGTAGGTTTTAGACCATACATCAATTCTACAGGTATGTATCCTATAACAGCACTATGAGTTGTTTTGTCAGCCCACAAAGCATAAGGAGCAATCGTGGCCACTCCTTTACCTTCTCTCCACATGCTTTTGCCAATGCATTCACAATAGGTGGATGACCTCTTTCATTTTTGTCATTTTCTTTAAGGTTATAGGCTGAAGTTAAAGCAAGATTTATCCCCAACCATGAAAAGAAATCATGAGCTTCATCTGCATCTAATTCACCTCTATCTGCAGTAATTTTTTCCACACAGCCATACCGACAAAAGATCTCTTCTAAGAGAAAAGTACACATGGAGTTTGTTGTCTTAGTACATAGAGCTCTCCCTTCCACTTGATTAGTCAAGTATTCATAGGCAAGTACAAGATACCTCATTTTCCCAAGACCTGTAGGCATCGTGACTAAATCCACCACCCACTTAAAATGAAGAGACAATGGATATGTGGGCTGCAATCCATCCCAATGTCTCACACATGAATACATTTGACATGTCGTGCATGTTTCCACAAAGTGAACAACATCCTTATACATACCCTGCCACCAATATCTTTCTTTGATCTTTGCAAAAGTATCCCAAATACATCTATGACCAACCCATAAGCTTTCATGTAATTCTTGCATAACATTTACTTGTGAAGCTCTATCACCCAAAACTCACAATGGCATACCCTGTTTCTTTTTAGCATGTTTTGATAAATATCCATCTTTTAAGGAAAAACCCATAGCATTTCCTTTTGATCTTCTTAAACTCCTCATCTGACCATTCATCTCTCATTGTTAATGTACTAAGGTATTGACCAATTCTTAGCAATTCTTCTACATATTTGTCTTCCAGAAACATTTCTACACCAGATGCAAAACATCTAAAGTGTCTCCTCTTTGTTGTCCGAGCTTTTGTTAATGTTGTAGCAACCCCTTGCATTTCTAAATTCACTCTTGCAACATCATTTTCAGCCACAAGAAATTCATATTCTTCCTCCTCATCCATCATCCCATCTTCATTCTCATAACATGCTCAAGATAACATGTCTGCCACTAGGTTATCTTTTCTTGCAATATGCTGAAATTCGGGGTTCAAAGATTTGATCTATGCAATCCATTGGAGCATAGCAATGTCTGGGGTAGCACAACTAGTAATCATACCCAATACCGACAAAAAAATGGTCTCAATGACTATACGAGCACCCATAAGATACTCCTTATCACATTTAAGGGCTGTCACAATTTCCCATAATACTCTTTTTACTTGTGGATACCTTCTTTGTCGTTCAGTCAATACTCTAGCACCAAAGCGAATTGCATATCTTTTCCCTTTCTCATCATCTTGCCCAATTTCCCATCCAATTCCGATTGGGCTTGTATCAATAGTAATAATGATAGGCTTTCCATGTGAATAGCCAACATTTCTCAATGTAGGAGCAGATTTTAAGAGTTTCTTAAATTTCTTCATAGCTTTTTGATGCTTCCTTTCCCAATGAAATCTCTGACCTTTCCTCAGAAGCTGAAATAGAGCATCAGCTACATATCCAAAGTGAGGAATCCATATCAAATAGAACACACATGCACCTAAGAATCTCCGCACCTCTGATACATTCGTGCATACGTCTTGCATTCTATCAATCCCATCTATTTTTGCTGGTGATAGTCTTCACCCATAGGGCTTGCACATATACCCAACAATCAAAACCTCTTCAACTCCAAAGACAACAGAAGAGTTAAATGCACCTCTTTTAGACGTCAAAATCCTCTCACAATCCACAATATGGTCTGCAGCAAACTGTCTGCATCCATAAGCATCCATCTCTTCATTCTTTTCATCCAATGCACACCCTTTGATTGGAACATCATCCAAGAAGGGAATTGTCAATTTTGGTATAAAATCCATGAGTATCCTATTCATAGTATTTGTCATGTGTGCCACTGAGTTTTGGTGCACCCTGTGGAAGAGTACACATCCGTACTAACCCCAAGGGAGTCTTCATGGTTGTGATATCCCTACTTTCAATTGCAAGTTGAAATTGATCATACACCAAGTAAAGATCACCCAAAGAATATATCACTTTGCTTGTAAAATCCTTTGCAAATTCATCAAACACAAGACATGCACCCACATTTCTTATGGTCACTTTATTGACTAGTTGCATGTCTTGAATAAATCTCAAAGCCCCATTATTTTTGGGCATAGTAAACCAATGATTTGAGTACGGGGCTGAAGATGGCTCCAAGATCTTCATGTGAATCTTTTCATTTAACAAATCCATCAGCTTTGGCAAGTAAGATTTAGGCACTGGAATAGGCCTCAAGTTCCATGGTACATGTGGCACAGTAAATATTACCATAGGAGAGACAACATTTGGATCCACATAACCTATTTCAATTGGCTAAAATGCAAATGCCTTTCCATGCCTAGCCAACATCCGCATAAAACAGTCTCTTTCAGCAAGCAAAAGAAACCCTTCTGCACCAAATTTCAATTCCTATATTGTTTCAAATGTAAACTAATGACCTATATCTTTAGGATCTCGTAAGCTTGGTTGCCTTGATACTTTTTCATACAAACTGTCACTTTCTGGTGGAAGTGGAAAAGCAATTGGTTTCACCTTTTTGTCAACTGTCTTATACTTTGTTTCCACAAGTGCTTCAGCCCATTGTAATCCTTCCTACTGAACAAACAATGCTATAACATCATACATGTCCAAAGAACATACTGACAACACTTTGTTTTCAGCCTCATTTTCTGCATGTATGGTTGCTGAAATTTCAACCATAGTGTCATTAATATTCAATACATAAAAGATGCATGAAATGCCTTCATTTTTAGCTAACATCCCTAATGCTCTCAGTTTCTTAGTAGCTCGTTTCATGGATATGCGTTCCGCCTTGCACATAGCTTCCATAGGCTTAAACCAACATGAACTATTTGCTGTAAACTGAGAATAACCAATAGTAAATACATGCTTCATTCCATCCACAAGGGATTCACTAGTAATAATAAGGAGACATCACTTGCGTGCAAGAAATATATAAAAATACCCCTTATCTACCCCTATTTATGGGACCTTACCTTATAAAATGTACATTCCTTCCCTTAAATAACCCCCCTCCCTTACAGTCATGTGGTACCACATGGTAGACCCTAGTGGACCCCCGGGATTCCATCAAGAGGCGAGTACATCCTCTGATCAGCACTAATGTAGCCCCGCATTACAATAGTGCTTAATGAAAATCTAGGTCTTTGAATTCCCTTGCCTTTGGAGCCAAAGGAGACTCTCGAAACGTATCCTAATTGCTAGGATGATTAACACAAATAGTAAGAAATTGGACTGCTTTCCTCCGATCCTTACTTTTGACTCTTGCATAAGCAGAACCATCATCAAGCACCTATTTCCATACGCATTCCTGTAATATAGGGCTATCCCAAAATCACTGCATATGAGGAATTATCTTGCACAAAGAAGTGTTGCTCTTCTTGTACATCACCAATCATCACTTTTACATTAGGACATGCATCATAGAGCTCTCCTGAAGAATTATTTGTAGTCCTCATACACCAACCATGGTTAGTGTCTACAGGCCATACACCTGTTTTTGCTCCTGACTAACCTCTTCCATAACATGCTTGGGACGTGGCTGATTTGTAGCTTTAGATTGTTCCACACTTCTTCTTGTCACTCTTTTTGATGTCCATGCATTATCTTCATCTCTCTTTCATTTCTCTTCCACAAGTACATCCGTGTTATGTACCTTTGCTAAATCCTCCACAAGTACTTCTGCATACCTTCCTTTCTAAAATTCAAAGCAAGAGGCAATCCCCTTTCTTGTGCATTAGTCTTGCCATCTTTCCAAAAGATGAGTTGTCGTGCCAAGGCCTCCTAATAGGTGGCACAATCCTTTCTCTCATGCTGCAAACTATCACACCACATACATCTTTTTCTTGGCTTAGGGGCTACTGCCCATCCCCTTTCCTCTTGTTTTTTTTCAACCAATTTTGCAACCTTCAATTGAAGATCCCGCATGCCTTTGACCAATTCATCTAAGACATCTTCCCTAACAGAGGGAACAATAGCAGGTACATCCATAGGGTTAGCCACAGAAGCGGGTGGCTTACTAGATACTTAAATTATTTTGCCCGTAGCAACGGGCAAGCTAGAGACATGCAATCTTTCTACTTCTATATGTTTTCATAAGTGCGGTAACAGCTTTCTTGACATGTCTCCACTCTATTTTAAGACTTGTCTCTGTAGTCTGATCCTCCAGCAAATCATCAAGCTTTTCTTAAGTTCAGGATGAGCTACGTGTAGAAACAATTCAATTTTCTAACTTGCAAGAGCTTGATGTTCTGCAAGATCAAACTGCTCAAATCAACTTTCAAATTCTCGTAACAATTATATAGCCACAAGACCCTTATTGGGTTGTAAAAACCACTCCTGAAAAGTCTTGCACGTAATCAAACTGGTATCTTCAATGTAAGATTCTTCCCTAAGTGTCTTCTTGAAAGCTACCCAGTCAGCATCCTGCATGTATAATTCAGTAATTTGTGCTTTCAGTTCATGTATAGTGATTTGAACAAAATACCGGCTCCATGTAAGTTGAGCCACCCCAAAGAATTCCATCTTTTAGGCATAGGTATATACATATGCAGATACATTCCTACCATTGAATAACTTCATCTCACACTCAATTGCTTGTAGAGCATTCATCACAACAATTTCTATTTGAGCACAAGCCTGCATCACCTGTTGTTGTTGTTTCTACATAAGCCTATTTATATTCTGCACCACTGTTGCAAAACATCAGTGGAGATTGTGTTCAAAGGTTCTCCCATCTTGTCTTTCCTTCTTTTGACGACCTTTCACGTTGGGTTCACTAATGTCGGAGGGGTTTTTGTCGAAATATCGTATCCTCTGGGGATCAGAGATGGAAGGAAGTAGAGATAAGAGATTGAAGAGAAGAAAAAGAATACACAAGAGGTAAACACAATTAAGACAAAGCACAATGAGTTGAATCAATATGTATTGAACAGAACTTGAAATTACTTGTCTAGCACTACTTAGAAGCAATCTTCAGGCATTAGATCTCCTGCAACTCCTTCATAGACCAAAAACGTGCATCAAAATAACAGCTTCGTCTTTGCTTTGATGGCTCTGTTGGCTTCGAAAGGGGGGTAAAACCCCACAACACCTGATCAAGGATCTCCTAGATCACTTCTTCTTCTTCTTCCAGTTCAAAGTGCAGTTTTCAATCTGTCAACAATGATAGTAACCCGTGCGATTTCGTCCCTCTTTCTTTTTTATGAAAAATCCAATAACTTGCCAAAAAAGAAACTTTCTATTTGTATGCCATCCTAATCTAGAAGCATTTCTAAAATTTTTGGATTTTTACAATAAATAATATAAAAAAGACTAAAATTGTCCAAAAATCTAGTATTTTGGACCATCTATGCCACATGCACTAGCACTAATGACTCTGATCACATTGACTTTCTACATCAATAAGAAATTCGGATGATGATGTACTCCAGAGTTTTTCACACTATGCCTACATAGTGGCACAATAGCGCGTCATTTTTCGCTTGGGGGCCATTCTCGATCTTTGTCTCCCTTAGACGCGAGGCACACAAGACTTGCGCACCTTGGCTTGATTAGTGGGGCCAATTTGGGGAGTGAAATGAGCTTGCGATTGAAGGATAATCTTGCAAAAATGGGGTATGGGTTTGTGGGCAATGGGAGAAGAAAGGACACATGTGGACACTCTCTAAGGAGGGGAAGAGAAGGAGATCCTTCCCAGGGTGTCTCTCCCCCTTTCCCTCTCTCTCTCTCTCTCTCTCTCTCTCCCTCCCTCCCTCTCTCTTCTTCTTCTTCTTTGTCTCTCTCTCTTCTCACCTCTCCATTTGTCTCCCTCTTCTTCTTCTGCTTCTTCTCTTCTTCTTCCCTCTCTCTCCCTCTCTCTCCCTCTCTCTCTTTCCCTCATTCAATCCGCAGCAAGGGGAGGAATATAAGGTGGTCCCCTTCTTTGCTTAAGGAGAGGAGGATGGTTTATATAATGGGGGAAGGGGGTTATTATTGGGGGGGGGGGGGTGATGGGGAAAAGTGGACTGTGGCGATAATGCTATAGCGGACTGAAACAGGTGGCTTGGAGGGGTGGTAGGCCCATGGCCTCCCCCTCTCGATGTCATCATAATCATCATATTCTTTGTTATCCACATCACCACCTTCCTCCTACACTCCTTCCTCGACATCGTC
The DNA here is from genome assembly GCF_053477565.2 of Lygodium microphyllum. NCBI lineage: Eukaryota > Viridiplantae > Streptophyta > Polypodiopsida > Schizaeales > Lygodiaceae > Lygodium > Lygodium microphyllum. The sequence goes on along the minus strand of NC_141141.1, from coordinate 47,486,772 downwards.
ATCTCCTTCTTTCCTCCCTCTACGTCATCTGCAATGTCTCCCCCCAAGTCATCCTTGACTTCTTTCTCCCATCATTGACTTCTTCTTTTCTTCCCCCCTACCACCTGTTTGGTGATGATAGGGAGAAAATGTAAAAATTTTTCGATTAGTTTTAATAAAAATTAGGGGGGGTTCCTATGCCCCACGGTGTTGTGCCGCTACGCGCACACTGTGTAAAAAAAATCTAGAGTGTGGCTTTCTTATTGATTTACAGAGTCAATGCCATTTTAGTCATTAGTGTTAGTATCCATGGTTCAAAAATATTAGAGTTTTGGGACAAGTTTTAGTCAATTTTTGATATTTTAAATATTATCTCTTGTAAAAATCCATAAAAATGTAGAGAACTTCTAGATTATGATAACATGTAAAGGAAAGCATATAGCTTTCAGCTAATTTGAGAGGATTTTATTTTACCCCCCTTTTAGAGCCAATGGAAGCATCAGCTTGGCAATCTGAGCAGCATAGAGGAAGGTATTATTTTATACACTTTTTTGAGTTTTATCTTCTCACTATGCAGAAATAAGCTGACATGCTTCATCTCTGTTAGTATTCTTATACATTTTCTATTTCTTTCTGTGAGTATTCTTCTATGTCTTCTATTTCTTCGAACCCCTTCTCTTCCGTGGATTGATTTCTTCAGCCATATTCAGAGAATTAGCTACAGCAGTGTTCTTTTGACAAATGATTTTTGATGTCGAGAAGCGCTTAAAAATAGCCAAAAATTATGAATATCTAGGAAAAAATAGACTTCGTCAAAGGCGGCGGTGGCAATTAGTACGATTTTAAGTGGCAATGCCCGAAAAAGGCTTAAAAGACCCATTTGACAACAGTTGGTGAATTTTCATAATTTTTTGGCATGTCATACAAGACCCTAGGAGATGCTCGGCAGTGGGGGAATTCAAGAAGAATGCCCAAAATATTTTGGATCGTAAATCAGACACTGGACGCAGAAGAGGGAGTGCCTGGGAGGCCAAGGTCAAAAGGAAGTGTGAATGGGACTTTAAAGATGCCAAAGGTTATGACCTTTGGGGGCTCCCTTTAGGGAGTCCCCCCCAAAATTTTCATGAGAATTGGGAGGGGGGGGGGGGGGGGGGCAGGGGGCATTTTTTTCATCGCCTGTTGCATCAAGAGAAGGCGTCATCAATTTTGGAGGAAAATGAGAGATGGGGGCTGAAAGCAACCCCCCAACTGATATTGGGCCTGTCCTACTCTTGATCTTCGCCCTCCATCGCTCCAATCTGCTCCTCAAATGGCTGCCTGGTTCAAGAGATCAGATTTTAGTCTTTCTCTCTCCTCCCTCTCTCTCCTGCAAGGGGCAGTTCCTGTGTATGAAGAAGAACGAAGCCCGGTTGATGAATGCTCGTCCAGCGTGGTACCGGATTACTTCTAAACCAAAGGTGGGCTGAAGATTGCAGTGTGGAGGCAGACTGAGCATCAAATGGGCCATGGTTTGTAGACTAGCAATAAGTTTTAAAACCGGAAATAATGAAAAATACATGGTAATGATATTTTTACAAAGAAAATGGCTCTTTTTTCGCATATGATGAGATTAGCAATGTTCATAAGGGTTGAAAATTGATGGACATGTTGTTTGCTGTTGGTTTTAGTATTTTATAATAAAAAACTCAAAAAATATACACTTAAAATGTGGAAAATAAATGGAAAAAACCCGAAAAGCATGGTTTTTAGTGTAAAAATGGGGTTTCTGGGCTTAAAATGGGAAAATCATGAAACAAAATAGCAATACAATGTGCATATTTGTTGTTTAAGGACAAGATCCACAACTCTAAAATGATGCTAATTGTATTTTATTTTTATTGATAATAAATAGGAAAAAATAAGGAAAAATAGGAAAAAATGCTCTTTGGAAAATTATGGATGTGTTTGTGAGTATATAATGAAGATAAAGCATGAGGGTTTGCCTTAGGTTATCCCCATTTATATGTTTTTGTGAGTATTTACTGATTATTTCGTGTGAAATACATATGAAATTACCCTTTTACCTATCATCGCAAGCAAAACCTTAAATGGTAGGAGAGGAGCGGAGTTTGAGTGATGAAATATAATATAAAATCTGATGTATTTGCTACATTATTCATATAGGATGACGTTAAGTAAATTAAAGGGAAGTATAGCATGAGTGTAAGGCTCGGTGTCTTCTCTCATTGCAGCAATTAGGTGATAGTGTATGGAAGCATGAAAAGAATGGATTTGCAAAATGCACGAGGCTATTTTTCAATTGTTTGAGCACTTAATCATATAAACATTTGCATCAAGCATCGTTAAATGGTATCAATTACAAGCTCCTGGATGCATAGCACTTGGTTTCTTTAGGACTTGACCCATGTAGAGAGAGTGAGCAACCCAGTTGTAGGACTAGACGGTGGGTTAAAGGGGATGGATAAGTGAGGATAAGTGCATTCCTAGAACGTTAAATATATTGGCACTAAGAGGGGATCTTGTTTCAAATGTGTTTATATGTGGGAGTAGTGCATCGAGGGGCCAATCGCTAAGATGTAGGAGAGCTACAGTAGGGCCACGACAATCAGCAGTAGGTGGGGTGCCCCTATGTGTGTAACATGTGGCATTTAATGCCGATATATGTATAATCTCCCTCTAAGGAGACAGGGAAAGGGAATGTCCATCGGACTACAGACTATAAACGTGAAGTGATTAATGTTTAGGATAGTGTATCCCTCGACAGACACTCCTGGCCCGTGAAGTCGTGAGGTGGGGTTGTCTGTTGAGTGCATGAGGTCCAGCTAGTTCCTTAGCCAGTGCCGGCCCATTTTAGGTCCCATTAGTGGTGCGTTTTTTGGGAGTCACCAACAAGTGGTGGTTCTCCAATCTAGGGTTTCTAGGGACCAAATAGTTGGTTTACGTCCTCTGACAAGGACCATCAAGTTGAAATACAAAAAGTAGAATGTGCTGAGAGGGCTAGACAGCGGTTGGAGATTGTAAGTCGTTATTCTCCTCAAAGGAGGAGCCCATTGTACATAAGAGGCAGTGGTTCTAGTAACCTAAGTGTTACGAGTAGCTCTTCGAGTATAAGTGGAGGTCCTACTGCTTCCCTACTTCCAACTAATCAACCCACAACAAGTGGGGGTGTAGTTTTACCTACACAAACTCCTGTTGTCAATCCGGTTGTAGCCATGCCACAACCTATCACAATTCTCTTAGGGACACCAGATTTGCCAGCATTAGGAGCATTGTTGCCCATTTTCCATGGGTTAGCAGAAGAAGATGGAGAACTCCACATTAAGGATTTCAAACACTGATGTTTAATTATCAAATTCAAGACGAAGGACACCTAATGACGTTCTTTAACATGACGTTAAAAGGAAGAGCGGCAGTATGGTACCACGGACTCGAAGCTGGAACCATAACTAACAATGCCCAATTTTTTACAGCTTTCCGTAGAGAGTTTGTCCCTGAGAAGGGTGGACAATATTGGTTGCATGTCTTGAATGTAACACGCCAAGAGCCAAATGAGAATGTCTAGGCCTATGCCAAGAAATTAAAGCAAGTTCTTCGTAAACTAAATACTTATATCCCCATTCCAATAGCTGCCCAGCTACAATATTTCCTACATGGATTGGATTTTAATATCCAGGTGCAGTTGAGTAGTGTTGCTTTGGCCAACATTGACACTGCTATTACCCAAGTAGAAGGAGTAGAGTCGTGCTTGCAAGCGGCTTATGCAGCAAGGATAAACTGGAATGGTAATAACTTGGCCTTGACCAATGGGAGTCAAGGGGATCCCATGTCAAATGCAAATGGGAGAGGAGGGATCATGCTGAATTTGCCTATGTTAGCAGCTCCTCCTAGCATGACTATGCCCATGTCTAGTTAGGCAGCCTCACTAAATAGTGGGGACCAAATAATGAATCCTAATGTTGTCCCAGTATATCAACATCCAATCCCTAATCAAGTGGTTAGGCCCATGGGATGACAAATTGACGATCGCGGCTACGAGTCGAGTGCCTCTAACGTCCTTGGTGAAGTTAAGGACATGATGAAGCACTCTACTAATTATGATCTTTGAACAGTATCGACAAATAGTTGTGGATGCTAGTTTCCTTAAGAAGCAACAGAATTTGATAGGGAGTCGACGCCCGGGTGGCCCCTCAAGATTCACTTGTAAGTGGTGTGGTGGCCAACATTTCCGTAGGAATTTCCCGAATTTCAAATGCGATATTTGCAGAAAGTCTGGCCACTTAGCTGCTACCTGTTGGAGTAAGATCAGTTCTTGCCAATAAGGAAGTAAAAACCTCGGGGGGGGGGGGGGGGGGGGGGGAAGGGGGTCACTCATGAATATATATATATATATAACATGAGTTCAAAATAAGATGTTTTTAAAACACCATTTTTATACATTGTTTACATATAGAAGGGTGTCATATAAAGGGGCTACTTACAGTTGAATAGAAAAGGGTTATATTTTATTCAAGAAAAATTCACAGATTAGGATATTTATAAATAGGCCTTGAACGCATGTTATATAGAGAATATATATATAGTGAGCCCCCCGAGGTAAAAACCCTGGTCCAGTTAATCATCATGCATAAGGGAATCTCCAGAAAGATGAGGGACCAAGACAAATACGGCAACATGAAAAGGCTGTTGTAGAGGAGTTGCCTCATGGCAGTGGAGTCAGCCTTATTGAGGCTATACGTGTCAATGATGTTGAAACTTCTAATCTACAAGCCGTGACAAGAGGGCAAAATGTTAAAGAGGGTGATAGAGGAACTGTAAAACCTATCGAGGGAAACCTTAAGCAGGATGCTAGGGAAAACTGAGTCCTGAATTTGGATATGGAAGGTGGACCTCTAAGGCTTGTTGACGGTAAAGAAAATCCCAAGGAGGATAGAGAAGTGCCAAGAAAGAAGACAAAAGTCAAAAAAGAGGCACTAAAGCCAGCGGTCCAAAGACCAAAGGAAAGAATGGTTTGGCACGAGAAGAGAACTTTGGCTAACTACCATGACTATGACCTAGCAAGCTGTCTTTGCGAAGTCAAACTAGATGTGAATCTCCTACATTCGATTAAACTTTCTCCAGGAGTACGCAAGGAATTCAAGAAAATCCTGTGTATCGGGTATATAGTAGAACTTTGGGCATAGCTAGAGTGGGAGAAGATTGGTTTGATCATGCTGAAAAGCATTGCCCTAGGGTTCCAGCATATGTGGGCGTATATGGATGGAATATTAGTGGAGCACACTATCGTGGACATTGGATCCTCCATCAATATTATAAGTTTAGACTTGATGGAGTGGCTAGGTCTCGAAATTCAAAAAGACAAATCCATGTAAAATATTACACAGTGCAGCGAACAGAATCTGAGAAAGAGATAGAGAGTACACAACAGATAAGAGGAGAATCAGTAAATTCTTTAACTCCAAACAACTGATACAAAGATGGCTCTGTCCACCCGTGCGCTTCCACTGTGTGAAGCTTAGATGGCGATCTAGACAGAAGATAGGTGAAGAGCTTAAGGCTAGCTGGAACAACAACTCTGATTGGGTGAAAGATGAGTAAGAGATGGCTGTGAAGGGGTTTAGATTTTATAGCCCGCGAAGGTCGTTAGGTCAGCCTGCTGACCAACCTACCATATAAGCCTCCACTAGTCGGTTAGGGAATATTCCAGGGAATATTCCCTTTACCATCGGGCCGGGGGCGCTGTCAAAGAGTTTATTGTCCATGATATAAATCATGGGATTCTTATGAACTCAGAAGAGTTTCACTGGGAATTATATGAGACATTTTCACGCATTGATATCCAATATCTACCTTAGTTATACAAGTTCTTTTGTATTTAGCATATAATTTGCAATTATACCATGTATATTTATGAAAAATAAGTCTATGGGAACCTGTAAACTTAGACATCTGGAAGAAATTGGCAGTCTACTGGATAAATCACATTAATTCAGGTACAAAAATATGGACAAAACCCAAAAATGTTGCCAAAAACTGTCAAAAAGTCCACTAGGTCCACATGGGACCAAAAGTAACAGACTTAGGTGACCAGCAAGCGACCTAGGCTGGTAAAAAAGTGACCAGGGTTAGACAAAGAGTAGCCCCCATTTTTCGGCACAAAATGCGGGCTGCACTACCTGAGGAAGACTGGAGCTGAGATGCATGGAATGGAGCATGCAAACTGAAGATTAACTGGTCCAACTACTGAAGATGTAAACTTGGTGAGAGCTCCACTTCTCTGCCTCTTTGGTCTGACGAAAATGCATGCTAAAACTGTCTATAAAAGAGGGGAAATCTGAGAGAAGAGTATTCAGCCTGCTCTTATGCACGACTTCTCTCATCTTCTCTATCTTATTCTTGGTCCAATGAAGCCCGACTTGTGCCCAAGTACTTGAGTGACTTTGGGGCAAGCAAAGGGTGAGGATATTGAAGACTTATGGACTGTTATGGGCTGAAATAACCAATCATAAACAGGACATCCCACTATTTTGATCTATTTCTATGAGTAAACATGGGTTTTTTATGGTTGTAATAGAGGAAAATGACCTCTTTTCTTTAAGACATTGTTCATAGATGATCAAAAGTGCTTCTTCTTGAGCTTATGCACTCATTTTGAATTTTTTTATGGGCTGGAATTTTCTGTTTTAAAACAAGGCTGAAGCTAAAATTATTCTTTTCTCATTCATTTCATGTATCTTTGGCCCAAATCTTGGATGTATTTGATTCTAGCTTCAATATACTTGACCCAAAGGATTGAAATCTATCTATGTGCATGAAAATGCCATTAGAGCTTGCATTTGACATTCATAAATGAATTAGAAATCTGAAAATATCCTTTATGAAATGATGTATGCATCCTGAAGCATTTGATGTAATCAAGTTAGTCTTATTCCTTCTGTTCATGTATGCTAAGTACAAAGTGAGAAGGCTTGATTTCCTCTTCCTTACCTAAATTATTTCTAATCCCCGAATCTTATTAAATCCCAATCCATTTTTCCTTTCTGAATCTTGAATCCCAAACTCTTCTTTTGCACTAAAAGCCCCGGTGGTAGACCTTCAACTCTTAACGCGACGACAGTGCTGCCCTCGGACCCCCGCCAGGGGGGCCGCTGGCCCCCCTGGGACCCCCCAGCCAGGGGCCGCTTCCGCGGACCCCGGACCCCACAATAGGGGCCCCTTTTAACTCCCTTACACGGCAACTCGATGCAATGCGCCTCGAGTTGCTACCAGCTTAACCACTCCGTCTAACCCAAAGATTAGACCCACAACAGTCACCTTTTTGCCATCCGGTCACATAGACCTCATTTGATATACAAGTCAGGACTCAACCAATGTCCGAGCTCACATTTGGCTTCTCCTCATAATGGGGGCCTTACAACTTTGAGCACCATGGATCATTGGTAGCACCTAATGAGGTGGGGCATTGATCATATCTAACACCCCCCCTCAATATCCACCTATAGGTGGACTATCTCCTCGGCCCAATGCCGAGTCTCTGAAGATGAACTTGAAGCAGATCCTTCGTAAGTGCTTTGGTGAAGATATCTGCTCCATTCTCCTCTATTGGATAGTAGACTAGTTCCACGATCCCATCCTCCATCAAATCATGCACATAGTGATACTGGATCTCTATATGTTTGGTGCGTGCATGAAACACTGGATTTTTGGCAATGGCGATGCAACTCTGATTGTCACATATCAGCACAGTTGGTTCTTCATCCTGCACTCCCATATGCCATACAATCCTTCTCAACCATACGGCTTCACATGCAGCAAAACAAGCTGCCTTGTACTCTGCTTTGGTAGAAGACAATGCCACTGTTGGTTGCTTCTTACTAATCCAAGAGAAAATTCGTGAACCCAAAGAGAAACAATAACCAGAAACTGACTTCCTGGAATCAATGTCTGCTGCCCAATCTGAGTCACAGTTCCCCACAAGAGAAGTTCCAAAACTGTATGTGATACCATAGTCAAGAGTTTCCTCCAAATATCTAAGCACCCGCATCCGAGCCTTCCAATGACTCTCATGAGGTTTGTTTGAGAACCTGCTCAAAACACCAACAGCAAAACTGATATCTTGTCTGGTGTTTACACAAGTAGATCAGATTGCCGACCAACCTCCTATACCTCCCAATGTCTACTAGTGCTGATGTATCCTCGACAGATAACTTTGCATTCACCTCCATAGGTGTAGCTATCTCCTTGCACTCGGTCATGCCAAATGCCTTCAAGATCTCCCATGCATACTTCTTCTGAGAGATGAAGATCTTTCCTGGCTCTTGCCAGACTTCAATCCCCAAACAATAGTGCAGCAAGCCTAAGTTTGTCATTTCAAACTCAGAACTCAAAGCTTTTCGAGTTTGGTTGATCATATCTTCATAGTCACCTGTAATAAGAAGGTCGTCCACATATAGGACAATCACTACAGACTTTTTACCATCCCTGTAAACATACAAGTTAGCATCTGAGGCACATCTTTTGAAGTTTAGGTTTAAAAAGAACCTATTTATCCACTGGTACCATGCTCTGGGGGCTTGTTTCAGCCCATACAATGCCTTCTTCACCTTACACACTTTGTTCTCAGAATGAGGGGCCTCAAACCGTGGTGGCTGAGCCACGTACACCTCCTCCTTGAGGTCACCATTTAAGAACACTGACTTAACATCTATTTGGTACACTGGCCACTTCTTGTGGGCAGCCACTGCAAGTACCGTGCGAATAGTGGTCATTCTGGCAGTTGGGGCAAATGACTCTTGAAAATCAAACCCTTCAACTTGTGAAAATCCTTGAGCAACCAGTCTAGCTTTGTACTTTTCTAAGGTACCATCAGCCTTGTACTTTACCTTCCAGATCCACTTGGTGCCAATAACCTTCCGCTTTGCTGGTCGATCCACTAGCTCCCAAGTGTCATTCTTCATTATGCTGTCATACTCCACCTGCATAGCAGCCTTCCATGATGGAACTGCAAGTGCTTCTTCTAAGTCAGTTGGCTCCTTTACTTCTCTCATAATCTCAACCATCAAGGCCATATTGACTATGTGAGCAGAAGCCCTCCTTTGCTCCTCTATTCTCTGAGACCTCCTTGGTCCGTCTGCCTTCTCCTCAACAGATGCAGGCATAGGATTATTGTGGTCATAGAGCTGCTTCACCCAGTGTGGAAATGGCCTTTCCGGTGGGGTGATGTCAGGTTGGTGAACTTTTTCCTCATCATCTGAAGATGATGCTTCCTCCTCCTTAAGGATAGGGATAGCTCTCAGGAGAGGTTCATAGTGGACTACTTCTTCGCTTGATGATAAAGTGGAAGAACTTGCCTTCTCCTCCTCCACTGTATGCGGCTCCTCCTTGAACACCACATCACGACTGGCGATGATATTCTTTGCCTCTTGGTCATATAACTTGTAAGCCTTCTGCTCATCACTATAACCCAAGAAGATACATTTTCTGCTTTTTGGTTGTAACTTGTTTCTCTTCTCATTTGGAACATGTGCATAACATTCACATCCAAAAATTCTGAAATGTGAGACAGATGGTTACTTACCAGTGTAAGCCTCATGAGGTGTTTTTCCCTTGAGAGCCTTTGTATAGCTCCTATTTAGAATGTAGACTGCAGTATTAACAGCTTCAGCCCAAAAATGGTTAGGCAATCCCTTGCCCTTTAGCATGCATCTTGCCATCGCCACAATGGTGCGATTCTTGTGTTCCACAACACCGTTCTGCTGAGGTGTGTGAGGCGTCGTCAATTGATGCTTGATCCCTTTGCTCTTGCAAAAGCCTTCAAACTCCTTTGAGTTGAACTCACCACCACCATCTGTTCTAAATTTCTTCACACTTTTCCCTGTTTCATTCTCAACAAGTATTAGCCATTCTTTAAACTTACCAAAAGCTTGAGCCTTATCACGAAGGAAGTACACCCACATCTTCCTACTGTAGTCGTCAACAATCAACATAAAATAAGAAGATCCCCCCAAGGCCTGTGTAGGCATCTTACCACACAAGTCAGCATGCACCAACTCTAGAGGAGCCTGTGCTCTATTCTTGCTTTCTTGTGGAAATGCCTTTCTCTGTTTCTTGCCCATCATACAAGCTTCACATGGTTCCTTCAATTCAGTTATTGTAGGTAGGTGAGAAACCATACCTTGCTTTTGCATCTCCTTCAATACTGCAAGTCCGATGTGTCCAAACCTTTCATGCCAAAGCTTCCTTGTGCCCACTCCAGCAATGGTTGTAAGAGCACTTAGCTCATACAGGTTGTTCCTTCTTTCTCCTTTGCCAACAATTGTGCCAGCACTATCAAGAATTTCTGCAATTGTCTTCTTGAACCTCACTTCATGACCAAGATCAGTTATGGCAGCAACTGATAATAGATTTCTCCTGATTTCAGGAACATACAACACATTTGAAAGCTTTTTGACTTCACCATTTGCAGCAACAAAAGAAATAGTACCTGTGCCCGCAGCAGGGCATTTAGCATCATTTCCAACCGTCATAGTGATGGATTCTTGTAGAGGCTGCATAGAACTGTATAGACCTTTCTTGTTGGTCATGTGATGGGAGGCCCCACTATCCAACACCCATGAGTCAGTGGTAGATTCTTCTTGCGCTGAGGAGCACACTTCCTCAATGGTCGCCATGAATAATTCCAGCTCTGCTTTAGCCGTATTGGCTGTCTCTTTCCCTTTACTTTTAAGGGTACCATTCTTTTCATATGCCTTCTTGACACGACAATCTGCAATTTCATGTCCTTTCTTCTTGCAGTAGAAGCACTCTCCTTGAAACTTCTTATTTCCGCCCTTCTTCTTTTTGTCACCATCATTTTTGGTGAAGGAACCACCTTTGCCTTTTGCATTGGCAGAGAATGCATCATCTCCATTGTTGCGTCCTTCTCGGGCTTTCAGCCTCAACTCCTCCTCCATTAATAATGCACAAAACTCCTCAAAAGTCAAAGCTTGAGGTCTCACCTAAGTATTAAGGGCAGTTACTAGTCCATCAAACTTTTGTGGACAAATCCAAAGACACCTCCAAGCTAGCTCTTCGCTAGTCTTTTGTATCCTAGCACCAGCCATTTGTTCGCGCAGATTCTTAATCCGAGTGATGAATGCTTCAACCGTCTCTCCTTCAGCAAACTTCTCCGCTGCTAGTTGATTCTCCAAGTTTTGAATCCTTTTTTGGTTTCGTGTTTCATACTGACTCCTTAGTACATTCCAAGCCTCTGACGCTTTGGTTGTATGCTGAATCAAAGTCAGAACACTGTCAGAACAGCTTGTAACTAAGGCACACAATGCATCTGCATTCCTTCGTTTCCAAGCTTGTAGAAGATCTGTATTCGGAGGAATCATCACACTAGGATTTGATGGGTCGGGGGTAGGCTGTGGTTCTGCGTTAGTCCCCAGGACAGTCTCCAGAAGCTCATAAGAATCAAGGATAGTTGTAATTTTGAACTTCCACAAGGTGTAGTTTGTACCATCTAACTTGCCTTCGCTGAAGGTTGGTGGACGAATCCTCAGTGTTTGAATAGCCGGTACAACAACACCACCTCTTGCACCGCTTCCTGATGCGCCAGAACCGCTTTCGGAAGTCGACATAGTTTCTCTTTGCTGTTGAAGCCTTTGCCTCTTGCACACTCTCTGATCTCTAGAGCCCCCTGGGCTCTGATACCATGTAAAATATTACACGGTGCAGCGAACAGAATCCGAGAAAGAGATAGAGAGTACACAACAGATAAGAGGAGAATCAGTAAATTCTTTAACTCCAAACAACTGATACAAAGATGGCTTTGTCCACCCGTGCGCTTCCACTGTGTGAAGCTTAGATGGTGATCTAGACAGAAAATAGGTGAAGAGCTTAAGGCTAGCTGGAACAACAACTTTGACTGGGTGAAAGATGAGTAAGAGATGGCTGCGAAGGGGTTTAGCTTTTATAGCCCGCGAAGGTCGTTAGGTCCGACCTACCATATGAGCCTCCACTAGTCATCCATGGAATATTCTAAGGAATATTCCATTTACCATCGGGCAATGCACCTCGAGTTGCTACCAGCTTAACCACTCTATCTAACCCAAAGATTAGACCCACAACAGTCACCTTTTTGCCATCCGATCACATAGACCTCATCTGATATACAAGTCAGGACTCAACCAATGTCCAGGCTCACATTTGGATTCTCCTCATAATGGGGGCCTTACAACTTTGAGCAGCATGGATCATTGATAGCACCTAATGAGAGTGGGGCATTGATCATATCTAACAATCCACACTTCTTAGGATGGTGGATAATAGTCTAAGATAACCGAAAGGTTGCATCACTAAAGTCCACATTACTGTTGCAAACGTGGAATGCTATTTGGACTTTAGGGTGATAAGGTTTGCAGGATGTCCTAGCTATCGAGTTTCACTAGGAAGGCCCTAGATTTTACGAATGGACTGTCATGTCAATATACCCATTGGTTGAGTGATTCTAGGTCCAGGTGCCCATCGTGTAATAGTGGATGCTTACCTTGAGTCTCCTCCGAGTGAGAGAGCTCCTTTATCCTCCACTGAACTACAAATAGTAGATGATCCATATAATAGTGAGATGTCATCGAGTGATGGATGCAAGGAAGGGTCCACTAGAGAGGATATTTATAAGATAACCTTAAATGAGGTGATAGAGCCTCATGATCGAATAAGAGACGCATATGTTATTGAGCTGGACCTTGGTACGCCTAATGATTTGCGGCCAATCAAATTGGGTTCCATGCTCAGTTCAGAAGAGAGAGAGGTCTAGGTGTCCCTGATTCAGGAGTTCTGCGACATCTTTGCTTGGAGCTATGACAAACTTTGAGGTATTCCTCCCACTCTGGCTGTGCATACTATTCTTGTAAAGGAGGTATCTTGTACGTCAAAAAGTAAGGTGTATGCCTTTTGAATTAAGGGACGGGTTGTTCGAGGAACTACAGAAGTTGTAGAAAGTGGGTTTACTCTTCCCTGAAAGTGCTCACTAGTTGTGATCAAGAAGAAGAAGAACAATTAGATCCCGCTTTGCGTAGATTTTAGAGAGTTGAATAAGCAAACTGTTAAAGATTACTACCCGTTGCCGTTTATTGACCAAATTTTGGATCAACTAGCAGGTAGGGAAATCTATTCATTTACAAACTGCTTTGCAAGGTATAACCAAATGGCGATTGCTGAGCAAGAAAAGCTAAAAAAACGTTTATTACTGACTTCGGTACCTTTTCGTACCATATGATGGCATTTGGGTTATGTAATGCACTAGGTTCGTGGAAGAGAATAGCTGACAAGACCTTTGGTGATATTTCCCGCAAGGAATTGAAGGTATTCATTGAGAATATGGGGGCAGCCACCATAAGGAAGAGACACTTAATTATCTTACGGAAGTGTTTTGAGCGTTGAAGACAATTCTGCATAGCTCTCAACCCATGGAAGTGGATCTTCAGAGTCCCTTATGGGCTCTTGTTAGGCCATGTGGTTAGTTCTGTAGGGATTGGGACTGATCCCGAAAAGATCAAGGTCATAGTCGCCATGAGTCCACCGCATACTCCAAAGGAAGTGCATAGCTTTCTGTCATCGGTACGGTATTATCAAAGGTTTATCAATGCCTTGGCAGAAAGAACGTTGCCACTAATGAACATATTGACCTTTAATTGTCAGTTTTCATGGAGTGATGCTTGCAAAGTATCTTTTGACAATGTAAAGCAGGAGCTTACCAAAGCACCTATTTTAAAAGCACCAAAAAGGGGTGAAATGTTCTATATATTTTCAGCAGCAACTATGTATAGTATTAGCTGCTGTTTGGCCCAATTTGGGAGGAAAAGTGGTACCATCCGATAGCTTTTGCTAGCTGGAAGTTGGGCATATCAGAAGTTGGGAGCAAAAGTGGTACCATCCGATAGCTTTTGCTAGCCGAAAGTTGGGCATATCGGAAATTAACTAAACCTATATGGAGAAGTTGTGCCTTGTGATGGTATTTGCGACCAAGAAGTTCAGGCACTACATTCTTTATGAGAGGGTGGTTTTTTATACGAAGGCAGAAGGGCTTCGATTGTTGTTGAATAAGTTACAGGCACCTAATCATTTAGCAAAGTGGTTAATCACTTTGTAGGATTTTGATTACGAGATTAAGAGCAAGCCATCAAAGCTTCAGGGCATTGTCGAGTGTCTTGTGGATATCAGAGAGCCAAAACAGGTCGTGGCTGAAGGAAGTGACATGGAAATATTGTTTAAGATCGATATGATGTCTATTCCCTCCTGGTATGTGCTATAACACACTATCTTTCTACGAAAGAGATTGGAGCTGCTCTATCAAAACACGAGAAGAGGAAGATTAAATAGTAGGCATTAAAATTTTCCTTGATCGCAGGGACATTATATCGACAAGGTGTTGATGATATCTATTGCCGATGTGTGATGCCTGACGAGGTTCCCTTCATTTTGGAAGAGTGTCATGACTCCGCTAGTGGAGGGCACTTTGCTGGGCGGTTGATGGCACAAAAGGCTTTACGAGCTGGTTATTGGTGGCCATCCATCTTCCAGGATTCATTTGACTATGTTAAGAGATGTGATATATGTCAAAGACATGACAGTCGAGAGAATAGGAAGTGTCCACTTATGCCTATTATCACTATCCTTCCATTTGAGAAGTGGGGCATCGATTTTGTGGGACCTATTATCCCGTCGTCCACTACTCAAAAAAGATAAATTATAGTAGCAATTGATTACTTACAAAGTGGTCAGAAGCACGGGCGACGAGGCAGGACAATGCAAAAGAGACTGCTAGTTTCCTACTTGAGCAGATCATCTGCCATTTTGGCCCCCCAAAGGAAATAGTATCGGACCGTGGAACTCACCTTTTGAATAAGGTAATTAGAAGCCTGACTGAAGCATGGAGAATTAAGCATAACAAGACGACCGCCTATAATCCGCAAGCCAATGGATAGGTTGAAAGTACCAATAAGCAGCTTGTGGGTATCCTATCCAAGATAGTCTCTGAAAAGAAACGAGACTAGGATACAAAATTATATGTGGCGACTTGGGCATACAATACGATGTTTAAATGAGCCACTAGCCACACCCCATTCAAATTAGTTTATGGGGAGGAGTGTATCTTGCCCTTAGAAATTGAGTTGCTGACCATAAGATTCGTAATCAATCATTCTTTCGGTGATAAAGATGCCTTATTTGAGTAGTTTACGACTATAGCCCACTTGGACGAGCTCAAATTGCAGAGTTTGTTGTACTAGGAGCTAAACATTGGATGAAGCGGTTGCATGATCTAAAGGCAAAGAAGTATACCTTTAAAAAAAGGCAATTAATTAGTTTTGTATTACAATGCTCGTAGGGAGCTATTTCCAGGAAAGCTGAAACCTCGCTCGGATAGCCCTTACAAGATAGTTCGGATAGGTAAAAATAAGTCCACGGTTTTATTAGCTGATCTACAAGGAGTGGAGTTTAAGAATAAGGTTAATCTTAATAAGATTAAACCTTATTACTTCTAAATATGCTAACGCGCTGAATGCATTGCAGGTCCATGCTGGGGCTGATTTGAGACCTGCAGGAGAGCTTAAACTGGTTGATGGAGTCGTTAATCCCTTATTTGGAGCACCCATATCTAGAGCAAAGATATCATCAGGGGAGGCTTATCTGGTGGAGCAAGGGACACAAAGTGGTTGAGCAAATGATACCTTTGTGTGGGAGATAAAAATTTTCTGCCATCACTGTTTACAAATCTTGACAAGAATCCTTCTTGAGTTTAATGAAGGTGGGATGGAGTCATTAGTTCATCCTCTAAATATGTTGAATTTTGCTTATCATAATTATGAATAGAGGGGTTCTTGATGGCTGGCTGTGTAAACCCATTGTGGACGTACACATTATACTTTGATGGAGCGTCTAGGAGGCCTAATAGAAAAGGGAGTGTTGGAGTAGTCATCCGAGATCCCCGACGTAGAGTTGCAATGAAATTAACTGCTTATCTCGGGGTGGGATTTACTAACAACATGGTGGAGTATAAAGCCCTGATTATGGGATTGAGTATTGCCAAGAAGGGTGGCACTAGGCGGTTGTTAGTAAAAGAGGATTCCCAGCTGATCTTAAATCAACTTAATGGGACATATACAGTCCGAATCCTCTCCTTCGTATGTACAATCAAACTGTTATAACCCTACTTGATGAATTTGAGAGCATATCTCTTCAGCTCATTCCACATTATTGGAATCAGTTTGCAGATTCATTAGCCAATCTTGCTTATGAGGAGGATCTCTTTTTCAATTGTGGTCCTACTTTGGATGTTATTATTGATAATGAGATGGGACCTGGTCACTTATGGGGAATGTTATCAGACCACGTGTTATATGGCAGGTGATGGTTGATATGGGTAATGAGAAGAGTAGCTGAGACCCATCTACCACTATTATCTTGGACCCATAGGTTGATTCAACGACATGTTATGCGTATGCCTCTTGTTGTATATGCAAGAGGTATGGGCCATAACTTGATGCATTTAGTTTAGGGATAAGTGCCCTGTCTTTCCCCTTGGAGTGGAGCGTGTATTTGTATATCTGTCTTCTTCCAAGGAGGGATCTATATGAGCAAATTTGCTTGATTTCTTTAGGTCAAGAGGGCCAGCTGCTTTAAAGTTGGTAATGATCTATTTCCTTAGGCCAAGAGGGCCAGCTAGTTTGTAGTGAAATGTGCTATTTCTTTAGGCTAAGAGGGTCATTCTTCTGTTTGGTGCGGGTACAATGAATGGGGTTTTGTTGTAGTGATTGTGTCATACAGGTTAACGAAGTCGCTGGAGGGAGCCTTTGCTACAAAGGAGCTTCTTGTGGCCATTCCAGGTGGTTTCGTCCCTTTTTTAAAGTCTTTTCCCTTAAGCAATTAATGATATATGTGTGTGTAAGGGTTACTTTCTTTTGTTTGTTGGGGACCAAAAATCGAGGCATGAAGTCCTAGGATTGGGCACTATATGTCTGAGGGAGGTCTGAGTAGTCATTGCCTCGTACAAGGCATTGTTAGGCATTGTAAGACCTGTTTTAGATGGGAGTTCTAGTGACTCTGTTTTGCTGACCTACTAGGCGGCCATTCTGGGAGTTCCTGTTAGTTGTGAGGTAGTTAGAGAAGCCTACTCAAATAATGATGGAAAGAGACAAAACCATAAATATCTTAAAGACAATATATGAATATACAGAGGTGTGTAAAAAGGGGTTCTAACCCCTATAAAAATAAAAATGGAAAGAAAGAAAAAATCCTTGAGCTATTGTTTATCGCCTTGCGAAGGCCTGGTAGGTTCTTGGGATGAGTCAGACTTAGGGCCGATGCCTTGTCTTCCTAAGGGTGGCATCTAACTGAAAAACAAAGAATATAAGAAGGTTGGAGCGAAAATAAAAGTGAGCATTAGAAAAGGATTAAGTTTCACCTTGTGCGGGCTTGGTAGGTTCTTGGGTACCGAGACAGGACCTGAGGCCGATGCCTTGTTCTCCTTGGGTCACTACGCTCAACTTCCTCCTTTTTACACGCCCAAGTATGGAAAATAAGAAGCTAAAGGCCCAATGTGCTAAATGAAAATATTTGTTGATTAGGCTATAGGAGTCCTCCCCTAGTAGGAGCTCCTAGTTGAGTTTTCCTTAGTTAGGTAGGTAGTTCAGACCACCACTTAGGATGACCTCTTTGATTGTTCTTGCTAGCTTGGTTGTGTTGGAGCAATTGGTTAGTGACTAGCTTTCGACTTTCTGTCAGATTATGCTAGATCTACTCCTCGTGGATTTCATGTCTTGGTATTGAAAAGGGGGTAGGGTGAGAGCTATGTTGTGTTGTGTATCTATTTTGTATTAGCTTGGTGCTCTTTGTGGTTGTGTTTATGTGCAACTTTGTTCATGGGATTCCGGGCTCAGTTTGCCCTATCCCATGGTCACCAATGATAGATGATTTTTGATACCGAGAACTTCTTAAAAATAGCCAAAATTTACAAATTTCAGGGGAAAAATAGACTTTGTCGAAGGTGGCGGTGGCAATCAGTACGATTTTAAGTGGCAATGCCTGAAAAATGCTTAAAAGACCTACTTGACAACAATTGGTGATGCCAGGAGGCATATTCCACGGTGGATTCCATGAGATTTTGCGGTGGATTCCGTAAGGTTTTATTACCGGGCTCATACACAAAGTGAATTCCGTGAGGTTTTGCAGTGGATTCCGTAAGATTTTATTATCGAGGCTCATACACAAAGTGGATTCTTTGTGCGAGAAGTCGATGGGGACACCTATCCTTTCCGGGCATTTTGTTAATTTAGTGTGTACATGGGTGATTCCATAGCGGGTGATTTCACAAAATACATATTTAAATTAATAAACGTTTATGAGTTTAGAGTGTGCACTTGTGATAAATTAAGGTTAGGATTGATTTCGAACCAATTTATTTATGTAGCTGAAGACTGCTAGGTATTCACTTTTGTCGGTTTAATTGTATTATTTTACTAATGATTGTGAATGCTTCAGTTGATATGTAGAGATAGCAGCAGTGGCAGTGGAAAGCATTGGAGGATAGCGTGTATTCAAAGTTATCATCAATATTTTGATGGGCACATACCTTAGGCATGGCGCCTATATTTTATCGCACTTATTTATTAAGGCGCTTGATATTTACTTATTATTTTTGTATGCGCATGGGCGCATTATTTAGATATTTGTATTTGGACATTGTATTTGGGTATGCCTGACTTCTTGGGCGCCCATTAGCTTTAACTCTCTATTTGGCACAAAAGCAAACTCAAAAGCTAAAGCGTGTGATTTTGTAATTTGGGCTATTATTTGAGCTTGAAGATGATTAATATATGAAATACATGCTTTGTGGAGCGCTCACACAAGGCATGGGGGGAGATTGCATCCAATTAGTCTCTTGTTCATGTCGTGCAAGCTTTCTACATTGATTTGTGTGCAAAAAGTAGAGTTTTTTTGTTCTCAGGGACCTTTTGATGCTCACTACGTGCACTTACGGCATCCGATCTGTGCACCAATTGGTGAATTTTCATAAAATTTTGGGATGTCAAACGAGACCCTGGGAGATGCTGATTAGTGCGGGACTTCGAGATGAATGCCCAGAATTTTTCGGATCGTAATTCGGACACTGGACGTGAAAGAGGGAGTGCCCGGGAGGCCAAGGTCTAAAGGAAGGGTGAATGGGACTTTAAAGATGCCAAAGGTTATGAACTTTGGGGGCTCCCTTTAGGGAGCCCCCCTAATATTTTCATGAGAATGGGGGGGGGGGGGCGTTTTTTTCACCACATGTTGTATCAAGAGAAGGCGCCATCAATTTTGGAGGAAAATGAGACATCGGGGCTGAAAGCAACCCCCCAACTGATCTTGGGCGTGTCCTACTCTTGATCTTCACCCTCCATCGCTCCAGTCCACTCCTCAAATGGCTGCTTGGTTCAAGAGATCAGATTTCCATTTTTCTCTCTCGTCCCTCTCTCTCCTGCAAGGGGTATTTCCTGTGTGTGAAGAAGAATGAAGCCCGGTTGATGAATGCTCATCCAAGTGTGGTACCAGATTGCTTCTAAACCAAAGTTAGGCTAAACATTGTAGTGTGGAGGCGGGTTGAGCATCAAATGGCCCTGGTTTGCAGACCTGCAACAAGTTTCAAAACTTGAAATAATGAAAAATACACGGTAATGACATTTTTAGAAATAGCTCTTTTTTTGCATTTGATGAGATTAGCAATGTTCATATGGGCAGAAAATTGATGGACATGTTGTTCATTGTTGGTTTTAGTCTTTCATAATAAAAAACTCAAAAAATATACACTTAAAATGTGGGAAATAAATGGAAAAATCCCGAAAAGCATGGTTTTTAGAGTAAAAATAGGGTTTTTGGGCTTAAAATGGGAAAAGCATGAAAAAAAACACCAATATAATGTAGATGTTTGCTATTTAAGGACTCAAGAGCCATATCTCTGAAATAATGCTAATTTATTCCTTTTTATTGATAATAAATAGGGAAAAATAAGGAAAAATAAGAAAAAATGCTATTTGAAAGGGGAAAAAATAGGGAACAAACGAGGAAAATTATGGAAAATTATGGATGTGTCTGTGAGTATATAATGAAGATAAAGCATGAGGGTTTGCCTCAAGTTATCCCCATTTATATGTTTTTGTGAGTATTTACTGCTTATTTCGTGCGAAATACACATGAAATTATTGCAAAGTACACATGAAATTATCCTTTCACCTATCACCGCAAGCAAAACCTTAAACGGTAGGGGAGGAGGGGAGTTTGAGTGCTGAAATATAATATAAAATCTGATGTATTTGCTGTATTATTCATATAGGATAACGTTAAGTAAAATAAAGGGAAGTACAATACGAGTGTAAGGTTCGGTGTCTTCTCTCATCGCAGCAATTAGGCATTAGTGTATGGAAGCATGAAAAGAATGGATTTACACAATGCACGAGGATGTTTTTCAATTGTTTGAGCACTTAATCATATACACATTTGCATCAAGCATCGTTAAATGGTATCAATTACAAGCTCCTCGATGCATAGCACTTGGTTTCTTTAGGACTTGACCCACGTAGAGAGAGTGAGCAACACGGCTGTAGGAGTAAACGGTGGGTTAAGGAGGTGGATAAGTGAGGATAAGTGCATTCTTGGAATGTTAAATATATTGGCACTAAGAGGGGAGCTTGTTTCGAATGTGTCTGTATGTGGGAGCAGCGCATCGAGGGGCCAATCCCCAAGATGTAGGAGAGCTACAGTAGGGCCACGGCAATCAGCTGGTGGGGTGCCCATGTGTGTGTGACATGTGGCATTTAATACCGATATATGTATAATATCCCTCTGAGGAGAAGGGGAAAGGGAATATCCATCGGACTACAGACTATAAACGCGAAGTGATTAGTGTTTAGGATAGTGTATCCCTCGACAGTCGCTCCTGGTCTGCGAGGCCGTGAGGTGGGGTTGTCTGTTGAGTGCATGAGGTCCAGCTAGTGCCTTGGCTAGTGCCAGCCCATTTTAGGTCCCATCATATTTAGATTTATTTCTTACGCTACAGAAGACATCTTATCAAAATATGCAAGTATTATGTACCCCTATGACATGGCAATGTTTGTACATCATTCATAGATGCTTTGAGTTGAATTAAGAGTTTTTTCTCTTATTTCTTGGTTTTGGTAACTTATCCTTATCAAGAACTCAATTTGAAGTTCACTTGAAGCAAGTCTCTTTGCCCTACAAGCCTTGTAATTGACTCATAAGCTTTTGTCCCTAACAATCTACATTGAATGTAATCATACAAAGTTGATTCATACTATGGTATCATGTATGAATGATGAGATGCAGAGTTGTTTATGATACATGACAACATATTGTACTTGATTTTTTTGATTACTCTTACAGTCAAGAAAATAAGCTTGATTTGAGTTAGAACTTATGAGATAATACTCTTGTGATCTTTGCTAAGAACATGCAGTTGGAAGCTCTATTAACATCTTCAAGGACTTGGCTTGAAACCTTCAACCCTTCTCTTATCTCTACCATCTCCAAATTCTAAGCTCTTGAACCCTCATACATTCTTTTCTCTCAAACCCCTGTGATTGACCGTGAAGTACCTCTTGAACCTTTAAACATTCAATGTAATCTACTTATCTCTTGAAGACACATCTCCATCTATCTTGTCCAATTTTCTTGCCAAACCCCTGTGATGACCTTCAACCCTACGCGCTGCGACATTGGTAAACCCAACATGAAGGTCGGTGTAAGAGAACTCCAAGATGGGGGATTCTTTAGGAGATACTCTACAACAATTGGTGCGCATACTATAGCATACTCAGCAACGACAAATCCAAATGTTACAATAGCAACAACAAAGGCAAGATGAAGAGAAGATTGATTCCACAGCTCTCAAGGCCCTAGAGAAAGTCGGGTAGGAACTAAAACAATTTAATGGTCAAATTGTCTCTGTTTTCATTTGCTTGTATGTTGACAAAAATACTTTTCTTTGGTGTACCGTAACATGCATGGAGTCACCATTTTGCCAGACTAGCCAAGCATGGTCTTCAAGAAATAATCCATGGTCTTTTTCAGCGAGATACGGATTTGGATGCATTAAAAAAATCCCTACACAAAGAATTCTTCTTAGAAGACTCTGGCCTAATGATGAAGAAAATTTTCACTAATTTGGTTGAGAAACCCAACAAAGGTTTAGTTGCAACAGCTTTATACCATGAGTTTGAAAGTAAATTTGGACAACTTGATGCTGAAGACCAACAAAGTATGGAAGGTCAAAATATTGAATTATTCCTTAAGGCTACAGATCCCATTCTACAAGAGAAGCTTGTTGATTGCCTAGAAGATGCCACCTCTGAATCAGGAGTCAAGACTGCATGGACCGATGTTATTGATGTAGTTAACATGATTGCTCGAAGAGAATGGATGCGATTAAGATTGGATTCTACTTCAACTTCAACAACTCCATTGATGGAGCTTGTTCCACCTTCAAAATCCCCTATTCCTTTGACTAATCAACCAACTCTTTCTTCTCGTCCTTCTAAAAATGATGTCATGGATAAACTCATTAAAAGCATGCATAACCTTCATCTGAATCTTACAGAAATTAGTTCCAAGGTTGAGAAGATGGATGTCAAAGCTGAAGAACCAGGATGATCATCAACTCAAAGACCCATGAGAGAAGGCTATAAGAGGTGCTCTATTTGGTGTGACATCCAACAACATGACAAGACGGAGTATTCTGCCTTTCGTGAGGCACAAGCACAAAAGCTCTTCTTTTGCAAAGACGAAAAAAATCATGCAGATGAAACTGGTCTTCCACCGCTGGAGCCAAATTTTGGCAATGGTGGAATGAAGAAAAGATTAGAAGATTTAGCTATAAAGAATGCCGATGCAGCAATTGATGCAGCTACCTATGGGCTGCAAATTGAGCCAACAAAATCAAAATTGAAAGCATGTAAAGCTAATGTGCAATCTAAAGTATGGATTCAGGCATTAGATCAAATGGAACGTGGCAAAGTAGCCAAAGATGATTTGACTAACGCCAGTCAATGCATTCGACGAATAACTGGTTAGAAAGGACCGGTCTATTCTTTTTTTGCTTTTGCACATTTGGCTGATGCCAATCATATAGAAGTCTTGATTGAAGAAAAGAGAAGAAGAGAAGATGAGAACCAGGGCCTTCCTCTTCTAGCCCTTAGAAACGGGTAACTACTAGAAGAACGCTTGAATAACCAAAGCTTGCTGAAAATATAACCCCAGATCAAGATATGGAAGATGCGCCACAAACAAAGAAGACCGAAAGAAAGAAGAAAGGAAAGTAGCCAGGCTACAAATTGTGGTCTGACATAGAATTTGCAACCGATCTCAAACAACTTCTAGAAGAACAAATTCTGGGAAGTAAAATTGAGTTCACCTTAGGTGAAATACTTGGAATTGTGAAACGCGAATTCCATGATGTAATTATTAATGTAATCATAAGAAAAAGACAATATGTTGGTGATGATGCTAAAGAAATAGTGCATGCTTTTTTGCAAGCTCTTTGAGTCTTTGTGCAGGATGAAGAGAAGTTGACTACACAAGGAATTCAGCTTGAAGTAGTTAAAGAGTTAATGGTAGAAATTGAAGCTAAAGATAAAGAAAGTATGGATGCAAAAATTAAAGAAGTGAAGGCTGAAAATGTAATGGTTGGCTGGTCCAAACCAATTGAGTAGTCCACCTCTTAAAAATAAGGCCATCTACAGCACATGCATGAAGAGGAAGAGGCTTGGTTCATTCCAAGCAGTCACTACTCCCGTATCCATTGGGCAAGAGCAACAACAGAGATAGCCGTGAAAATGGGAGAAAAATAAACATCATGTATTGCACTCTTAGACCATGGCTCAGAGATAAGCGTCATGGCAAGGAGTCTCTATGAAAGTGGTAGATGGCCCATAGATGTTGATCTAGGTTGGTGAATGAGAGCTCCAAACAACTCTTTTGGAGAGTTATATGCTGCATGCCCTAATGTGCAGGTAACTATTGGAGACATAAAAGACAATTTTCACTTTTTTTGTTTAAGATTCTTGTAGTAACCCTATCATTCTTGGGCAATATTACGTTTCTAAAGCCCACTTGGAAACAAAATCTCTTGATGATGGTTCTTCCTATGCTCGAATACAAAGCAAGGATAATGAACGAGCTATCCAATTTCTTAGTGTGTGTGTTAACCATCATCGAAATAGAGATCGACTACGTGATTATCATGTGCCTCCTAATGCCTGAGAATTCAAGGTTTTTGGGTTGTACTACTATAAAAGGAGGCTAGGACAGTGTGTCATGTAGAAGATTGAACCTCCTTATGCTACAGAAACTGTGTCTCTAGCAAATCTATATGTATGTATAGCCAATAGTATGGGTAGTTATAAGTCTCTTCTAGTCATGACTAAAGCTAAAAGAAAATATTTATGTCATGTAAAAAGGGTGCTGAAAACTTATGACATGATGGCTGAAAATGAAGATATTTTGGGCATTTTTTGGGACTGATTACTGTTAACACTGGCTAAAATATATGCAGCTGCTCATATGGAAAATCAGGTTAAAAATCAGTCCATAGAAGTATGTACATTTGATTTTTATCAAATAATTCAAGAATTTTTTGAGCAGGAAGACATTGGTTTACTCAACAAGGCTGAAGCACAAGTGGAGACAAAATACAAGACATTGGATAAGAAATTCAAGCATGTAGCAATCCCACTACCTCCTGAAAGTGAAGGGCTGGCTGATAGGGCAGAAAATTAGCCAAGTCTTCGTGATCCTTCCAACATTGGTCACAAGTTCACATTTGTAAGTATAAAACAACTCAAAATAGGTGAAAATTATTTCCTTTCATCAACTGAAAAACACTATTTTATGCAAATGCTAATGAAACATGGAAATCTTTTGCATTTTAGCCAAGTGAAATAGGCTGTGTGGATCCAAATATTGTGGCTCCTATGGTCATTTTTATGGTCCCACATGTGCCTTGGAACCTCAAGGCCATTCCCGTTCCAAGGGCGCATTTTCCCAATTTATTGGAACTTCTAAATGAGAATATCAAAATGAAGATTTTAGAATCTTCTTCAACACCTTACTCAAATCGATGGTTTACCGTACCCAAGAAAAATGGATCTTTATGATTCATCTAAGATTTATAGCCTGTTAATCGTGTCACAATCCGAAATGTTGGTTTGGGTCCAATTGTTTGTTGAAGCTTTTGCAAGTAGAGTAATTTATTCTATGGGTGACCTATATTTAGGATATGACCAATTTTAGCTTTCATTAGAAAGCAGAGACATTACTACAATGAAGACACCTTTTGGATTGGTCCGCATGTGCACTCTACCACAAGGTGCAACAAACTCTGTAGCCCATATGATGAATGCCATGCACAAAGTCTTAAGGGACTTTATTCCACAACTTACTCTTCCATTTCTTGATGGTGTACTTATCAAGGGATGTGAAGTCAGTGAAAAGAATGAGGAGCTTGACAAAGATGACTGCAAGACATTTATAGTTAACCATATTCATGATTGTGACAATATTTTGACAAGGCTAGAAGAGGTACATCTTACCCTTTCTAGAGCTAAGTCGATTTTTGGAGTAGAAGAAGTCCTAGAGTGGACAGGCATCTGTGTGGCCCCTACGGATGTAAACCTTCACCAATCAAGATAGATGCCATCAATAGAATGCAAGAAGAATGCACAAATATTTCATAGGTGAGAAGATTTCTTGACACATGTGTATTCTATCTCATATGGATACAACATTTTGCTCATGTAGTTGAAAATCTCTATCAATTATTAAGAAAAGGCCAAAGATTCTTTTGGGGGAAAGAGCATACTCTCACGGTATGCAAACTAAAGAAGTTGTTAATTTCAACCCCCACTCTCAAAAGGGCTGATTATTCAAATGGTCAACCCATCATCCTTACTGTGGATACAAGTCCCATTGGGATAGGATGGGTTGTTGGCCAAGAGGACCTTGAAGGTAACATGGATGTAATTTGTTTTGGAGCAAAGGTTCTCAATGAATGTCAAAGAAGGTATGCACAAGTAAAAAGGAAATTGTGGGGAGTTGTAACAACATTAAAGTGTAATCATGAATACTTTACAGGTGCTTTCGTAGTGGTAGAAACTAATTGTCTTCCACTCTTGGGCATGATTGCCAGTTGCTCTACACGTGACATTACTATGCTAAGATGGATTGCATATATTAAATCTCTCAACCCTAAATTAAAGCATATTGCAGGAAATGTGAATCCAGTTGCTGACATGTTGTCACGTGCAAGATATAACAATGAAGAAGAGCTGATGGAAGAAGATGAAGCTGAAGAATCTATACTTGCTGAAATTCACTCCATGGCTACTAAAAGTACATTTTCAGTTGATGCATATACAAACTCAAAGCTGAATCTTGCAGGTGAAGCTAATCATTTTAATGGTATGGAATTAAGTACAATAAGAATATGAAAAGGTATTGTTGTAAATCAGCATATAGCAACAAAGATCAAAGATTTATCTATGGAATAAGGGTGGTCAACTACAAGCCAACATGCTCATTGCATTGCTCAAGTTCTAGTTCATTTCCTTGAAGAAGATTGGCTGAAGATTTGGCTGAAGATGTAGCTAAAGATCAACCAATATTTGAGCACAATGAAGAAGGAGGAGTCTTGGATTGATGAAGAGTTCAAGCATGCTAAGAGAAAAGCTTAGGGCTTTTTTCTTAAAGAAGGGCATCTATGGAAGCACACAAAGAAGAAGAAAGGAGACTTGCCATAGAGGCATATGGGGAACCTTTAGTAAAGTCAAATAAAAATATTGGTGGCAAAACATGTATCGGGACATAGCACATTTTGTTGAAACATGTTATGTGTGTCAGATGTATTCTATGGCCAAGCATTGAGATGGGTTACAACCAACTTATCCTTTGTCTATACATTATAGATGGGTTATTGATCTTATAACTATGCCTAAAGGAATATGGAATATGTGATATTTAGTGCTTGCAAGAGAGGATCTAACCAATCAAGTTGAAGGCAAAGCCTTAACAACCAAGACCACTCAAGCTGTTTGTCATTTTTTGCTTGAAGAAGTGTTTTGTAAATATGGTTGTGTGGGTAAAGTAAATGCAGATAGAGGAGAGTTGGATGTTGATGAGGCACGCAACTTCTTTGCTCAAGTGGGTGTTAAGTTGGCTTTAACATCAGCCTAAAACCCTGAAGGCAATGGGAAAAGTGAGAGAGGGCACCAGCCTATTCTCAAAGCTCTAGAAAAGTCTTGTAGAGGAAAGATCAAAGAATGGCCTAAAATGCTATCTTTTGCATTATGGACTGACCGAACTACTCACAGTACAATGACTAGCTATATGCTAGCTAAACTTATGCATGGACAACAACCAATTATGCCAATTTAAGAATCTATTCTCACATGGAGTCTTCTACCTTGGGAGGAAGGCATCAGTAGAGAAGAGTTCCTAACTTTGTGCATATGGCAGCTAGAAAGAATGCGGTGTTTAAGCAGATATTGAGAAGCTAAAGACACCAAGATTAAAGAGAAAAAGAAGATTTGATAAGCAATATCGACTTCTGCCAAGAGCAATTCAAGAAAATGACTGGGTGCTTGTCTATGACAGCAGCCTAGACAATCAATACAATGCTTCTAGGAAGATGGTAAAGTGTTGGTTTGGCCCGTATGTGGTAAAGGTCATTCATGAAAATGCCACATATTCATTGGGTGAATTGGATGGAACAAGCATGAAGATACCCATAGCTAGAAAAATAATCAAGCTCTTCAAATGAAGAGAAAGTTCAACATATGAGTTAGAAGACTTGGATGTAATTCAAGGGCATGAAGACATAGAGGAAGATGAAGAGGCAGAAGATGAAGACATTGACATGGCAGAAGATACTTCTTCTGACACTACACATCCGTAAAACTTTGGCACATGCCAGACGATGTGCAGGTTAGGAGGGTGGATGTCATGCTGCTATGCACACCGTGTTAAAAAAAATCTAGAGTGTGGCTTTCTTATTGATTTAGAGAGCCAATGCCATTTTAGACATTAGTGTTAATGTCCATGGTTCAAAAATATTAGAATTTTGGACAAGTTTTAGCCAATTTTTTATATTTTAGATATTATCTCTTATAAAAATACATAAAACTGTAGAAACTTTTAGATTATGGTAGCATGTAAAAGAAAGCATGTAGCTTGTAGCTAATTTGAGAGGATTTTATGTAAAAAGAGACATTGGTGAAATCGCGTGATGCTGTCATGACGTTGCGTGTCTACAACTGCAAACCTGAGGGAGAATTTTTCTTTGTCAAGATTTTAGACTCTTAAGTCAGCGTCTTTATGAGTTTATTTTTCGTTGTGTGTATCTTTTGTATTTGCATTTGTATGTCATGGGAGCTTGCAAAATCTGGCAAAGGATTTATAACATCGATAATCAATGGCTCATGTAAGATGCTCGTAACTAATGTTGGCATGAGAACGGAGTAGGAAAAAATTGATGTCCAAGCTCAGTGAAGATGGAAATTGGAGACACGGTTACACGTTCATATCAATGTGGTTGCAACTGCCAATTGGACTAGCTTTTATTCTTCTTACATTTATAGTCATTTTAGTACAATTTTTGATAGTAAGTTTCCAATGGAGATCTGAGTAATTTTTGAAAATTGTGAATTACTTTGCAATTGCAGTTTCATTCTTGGGTGTCACAATTCTTGAGGGGCACCCTCTTTTCGTAACATTTAACCTTGCTTCTGCCAAAGCTCTTGTTCAAAACCTAATAATTGCAAGACAGTGGGCTCAACAACATGCATTTGTAGTAGGAACTCTAACAACAAATCATATGACTGTTGTAAAAATATGCTATGTTGAATTGGGCAATGGAAAGAAATAAGATCTTGACGTGAGATATTAAAGGTTGAACCCATTAGTTTCAGAGGAAAAGAGGATGATGGTGTTATTGGAATTGGCAAACGTAAGGCGGCATACGTAGAAGACGGTCAATGTAAGGTGACTCGATGGCATTACGGGTGGGTTGATGAGGGTTGATGACGAAAGCCTTGATGTCAGATAGAGGCACAATTATTGAATGGTTTTTTGAAGGCGACATGAGAGATATTTTCATTGACATCAATTAAAGCTTGTCTGAAGCTTTCCTCTGAGAAAAGCTAAGAGCTTTTAAGTGTGGCTACGTGAAGGTGGTGCTATTAAGGGAGGTGCAATCAATTTAAAAAGGATAAACTAGTGATGGTTTGTGACATTGCAAAGAAGGTGAAGTGGAGGCTTGGGATCTTCGACGAAAGTTGCACAATTGGAGCACTCTGAAGTTGTCGATCGAAGGTGATGAAAAGAGAAGAACAAAATAATGGAGCTTACAAACGACGTCGGAAAGAAGCAGAAGAACTAGATGAAGAGGATGATAAAGAAGATGACAAAGTTGTTGTGACGGACCATAGAAGCATAAGCTAACGAATGAGAAATGACAAAGACAAGAAGATGAAGACCATGATAAAGCTGTTGCTAAAGGGGCGGGAGTAGAGTAATTAACCTAAAGGCTGAGCGATCATCGGTGAAGTCTGCAACGAAACATCAATGACAAAGGAGGAAGCATCAGAGGAGTTCTATGCCGGCGAAGGTGAACAACTGCTCTCTTGAATGAAGGAGAGACAGATTCTTTCAAATGCCGTGAAAGATTCTTTCACTGTAGGAGTATTGAAAAGACAGAGACAGAGGCACTATCTCAGTAAAGAAGCTCACATAAATGAATTGAATGAGATTTTTTTAAAGTTTCTACCATAGCCAAGCTTGCCATAGAAGGAAAAGATCTTATAGCCAATGAACTGATTCACCAATAGTGAATGAAGCCAGACCGAGTAAAAATCCAATGGAACGCCTCACTTTGAGGCACTTTATAGAGACATTCAATGCATTAATTCACTAATAGTCAATGAATCAAGAGTGAAAAGTCTGCAAATATCCTAGCCATGGCCAGAGCATTCCTCTCTGAGGTATTTTTTTAATAGAGAAATTCAAGCCTGATTCTCTGTTCTCGTCTGCGTTAAAGTCTGTTTTTCTGTTTGTCTGTGTGACAGGGGGACCGTGATGGGATCCATCTGCACACCCGGCAAGACTTAAATTTACACACAATCATGCTATTGCTTTCCCATTCCACGGGTAGACGTGCCACACATGAAGAGGGACTACATGAAGAAATATACCCAAGATGAAGATAATGCCTTTGACTCACATGTTAAGGATAACTTCCTTTGACATGTATTGCAACACTTAATCTTCTTTGGATCATATGTTTGATGAATCTCTTTGATGTAGCCTCCTAGATTTTCTTCCTTGTCGCGGTCACTAAGGATCCTTCTAGGAAACCCATGGAGTTTGAATATCTCCTTGATGAACAATATGGCAATATCTAAAGCTTTATAGTTTGTCTTGACTAGAATGAGGTGTGCAACCTTGATGAGTATGTCTACTATAACCATAATTGAATTGTAGCCTCCTTGCACTGAAGGTAACCCAACAATAAAGTCCATGCTTATAAATTCCCACTTCATTTGGGGAATGTCAAGAGGTTGTAGCTCCCTAGGGATCTTGACATGTTTTGCCTTAATGCACTCGCAAGACAAACGTTCTGTGACACATTTGAGTACACTCCCTTAAGCTTTTCCCAATTGTAGCTTTTCCATGACTGTGTTGAGGGTTTTGATGTATCCGATATGGCCCGAAAAGGGGGAGTCATGTGCTTCCCAAAGTATTCTCTGTTTGAGTTTCTTGCTTTGAGGGTATATATAGTCTAGTTCTAAAGTAGACAAGTTCCTCATTGACAAAGAATTCTTGATACTTGACCTTAAGTTTGGGGTTTTGATTCTTTTCAAAAATCTACCTCATCATCTTCAAATGTTTTGGGTCATGGCAAGCTTCTTTCTTAGCTAGTTCAAGGATAGTGTTGCTAGGCATTGGCATCAATATAATTGCCAATGATTCCGCCATTGAGGGTTCCTCCATGATAAGAGAGTTGAGGAATTCCTTATGACTTAAGGCATCAACAACCACATTCTCTTTACCGGATCTCAAAGTCATATTCTTTCACAACCTCAATCCAACGGCTCTCCTCTCACCTAAGGGGGGGATTTTATAGTGGTATTGGGGGGGGGGGGGAATAGTGTGGCATGGAGGCCCCCCCTTATTCCCATTAAGTCGTCCAGGTGGATGTCCATCATGTAGAGTATGGTGGAGAGGGGAGAGAAGGGATAGTCGATGTAGCTCCACTGCCACCCGTCGTCTCGTCCCCACTTGGAGTTGTTGGCCACCGTTGCTCCCCCTCCCTCTGCCATTTCATGGTGCCATCCCACGGCAGTCCCCCCTCCGTTCGCCAGCAGCTGGTGGTGTGTAAAGGGGGGGAATTTTTTTATTTTTTAGAAAATGTCATTAGTTTTTAAGGGGGGTCCTTACGGTTATGGGCAAGGGAAAATATTACATGGCCATTTTAACATTCTACTCATCTGACTTGGGATTGTCCTCTCGGCTAAGTTTCAAATATGTAAGGTGGCAATGAAATATTAATAGTCTTCTTCCAGTTGACATTGAAATGATTTAGTACCTTCCCAATGCATCCCCTGTGAGATAAATAGAGTATTATTTTTGTCTCAATCTCACATAATTTGCATACGAAGAATGTAACTAGCATTCCTCAATCCGTCATATCAAAGGTTTCATGCAATGTTTTCTTTCAAGCATCCACATCCATGACTAAGTTCCCAACCAAGATCATAAGGCTATCATTCCTAATCTTTGTCGTGTATAATTAGCAAATCAATCTCACTCCTAGTGTACCCTAGAGACTACATAAATGTGTCAAACTTATGATATTATTCCCTAGTTTCTTGTTTCAAACATATAAGCTTTTATGTAGCTTATATACCAGCTACTCCTTTCCCTTATATAATAAATCCTTTAGGTGTTTGCCCACAAATTTACATCTGTCTAAACCAATTTTATATCCTCTTTAGCAATCAAATCAAGGATTGTATGAAGGAT
The DNA here is from genome assembly GCF_053477565.2 of Lygodium microphyllum. Lineage (NCBI taxonomy): Eukaryota > Viridiplantae > Streptophyta > Polypodiopsida > Schizaeales > Lygodiaceae > Lygodium > Lygodium microphyllum. The sequence continues at coordinate 47,454,693 of NC_141141.1, read as the reverse complement.
GATCATCTTGACTACTTGTGAGAAGATCACATCAAAGTCAATTATCTTCTCCTACTTAAATCCATTGGCCACTAATTTTGCATTATACTTAGGCAATACATCAGATGGAGATACCTTCAGCTGGTAGACCCACTTACATGGCAGTGCATATTTACCCTTAGGCAACAAAGGAGCTAACTTCCAAGTAGCATTCCTTTCCAAAGAACCCATTTCTAATTGTATAGCCCTCTTCTAATTATGATTGTTATCCCTAGTCATACCATCTCTATAATAAGAAGACTCACTAGAATCTATGACCAAGACATAGTCTAGAGATGGAATATATCTATTAGGTAGTCTAAACACCCTCGTAGATCTACATAAATGTAGCTAAACAAGAATCTATGGTTACGTCACCTATCTATCATTAAAGGCGTAGGCCCTTGGCACTCCTACTTGAACACTAATAGGTTATCCAATCCTAGCATAATGCGGAACAACTCAAATAATTTGTGTTGGGGGTAAAGGCGCTTTCACCTAGCTTCCCGTGTATTACTACACTGATAGTACCTGCCGCTGCACACTCCAACTAGCAGGCATCCATCACTGTCACTTTATTCTTTATTCTTTTAGTGATAGTTTAAATAAGGGAAGGCCCAGTCACACAATGTGTCATTGGAGTTCCCATTCTGTGCCTCTCTCTTTCTTGCTCTTGCTCTCCCGCCATAGCTCTTCTCAAGAAATCTTCGATCCGTCTCACCTTTCAACTAGTATTAGAGCATGGTTGATTGAGAATTTTGACTTGTTTTGTGGTGTCTTCAGCTTCCTATCGAATACCTACATAAATTGGGTCTTCTTCCTGGTAGCCATAGCTGACTCTATCGAGCTCCCGTCACTTCCCGACTTCCCCAGCACCTTCCCAACCCCTTTGGGCACCCTCAGGACATTGTATCAAAGGTATTTATCCATGTGTTTCAAGGTCTCATTGAGTTCACAGATACAATAGTAGGCCTGGCTATGTCTGCAAAATTGAAGCTTATTGAAGCATTGGAGCTCTTTCCTCCTATACTGATTCATGCCCGTATGCCTATGCAATGCTTGCCCAATGTTAGTGGATGTATGCCTAATGGTTGGTACTCATTTGTTGCTGATTTGAGAAACTATCTGCTCAGTTTTGAATAGTAAATCACTGCTATACAACAATAGGTTGAAGCCTATTACTTCATGTTTGCCTATGCCGCTTGGAATCGGGACATGCTTTGGAAATGTACTTTGATGTATTGATCATCTGGGATCGACTTTGAGCTTGATATTGCTTCGGATCATATCTCCACTTTGTAGAACTTAAATCTCCATCTTTGGATGTACTTTGGCATGTATTCCACTTATATCTGATTGGTCTTGACATGCATGGCTTATGCCATCTCTATACATGCTAGTTACATTGTCTTGGAGTTGATTGCTACTGCGGCTTACTTGGGCTTGATATTTGATTCTCAGACCTTACTTTGGCTATTTCTTGTCTTGCCAGAGTTACAGTTTGGATGTACTTGATGTTTGTGGATGCTACAGAGCCTATATGTTCGGGATGTCTCATTGATGCTTGATCTTGGACACTTGTCATTGGTGCACTCTTACATGCTTTGTTCAAGCTTTCTTCCTTGTTATTTATAGCTTTTGTGCTAGTGGGAGTATCTTGATATGCTTGACAGACATAGAGTAGGTGGGTTTATGCTACTAGAGCATTCAGACACTTGACACTGTGTAAAGTTCTACCTTTCTCTTCACGTGAATGAACCCCTTTCAATGGATAATTTTGATAAATGCTTAGGATAATGCAAAATTTTTTCATTATTCCCCTCCCTAGCCGACTGTCGTGCTGGAAAGAGAGGGGAATAGTAATTGTGCTGAAGCTCCTTGGTGGGGGAAACACAGGCGGTAGTGCCATGCAAACTGACACGTAGGGGTGAGGAGGATCTTATCCCCTCCCCTATATAACTGGGGGGGGGGGGGGGGGGGCGGACGGCTGGAGGACAGAGGAGAAGACAAGAAGAGAGAACCTTAGGCCGTGTGTGAGAGTGAAGCAATTCTGCTTTAGCCAGTCGCTGCCGTGGGGTGAGGAGGAAGGGAAAGGCGGTGATAAGTCGGAACGTGCCATGTGAAGGGAGAGAGCTGCCATGTTGAAGGATAGAAGCTTCTGAAGGGAAGCTTCTTAAGGGGGCTAGTTAAGCCCCCTTTCACCCCCTCGTGTTCCCTTTTAAGCCCCCTTTTATCCCCACTCCCCCCCCCCCCCACCCCCCGGGTTTTTAAGACCCTTAAGCCCCCTTTTCTTATGGGCTTGTAAACCTTCCCTTTCAAAACCACCCCCCCTCCCCCCCCCCTTCCTTCCCCCCCCCCCCCCCCCCCCCCCCCCCCCCCCCCGCCCCCCCGGGCCCCGATGCTAAACTCAATGAACTTTTTGTCTTGGGCCATATAAACCCTTTTCATCCCCTATTGTGCCTTTCGAAAACCTTTCATTTTCCCCCGTGTCTTATCATCCCCCTTATTTCTTTTAAACCTTTAGGCTCTATAAGTCTTATCATCCCTCTTATCCCTTAAGCCAAAAACACCCCCGTGTGTGTAAAATTCCTCATTCCCCTTCCCTTGTGACATATTGAAGACCCCCTCATGTTTAAAGCTCTTAAGGTTTCCTTTTTCCTTAACCCTCCCATGTTTTCCGTGGATTTTAAAAATTCGTGTGCTTTATAAAATCCCTTAAGCCTTTCTCTTGGACTTAGGAATTACTCCCCATTTCTCTCGTGGTTAAAACCCTTAGCTGTTCCTTACCTTTTCAAAATACCCTTAGGACTTTGATTTTTTTCGGTACTCGAAAAATAGAAGAAAAGTATTGAGGTGCAAGGGAGCAATGGTGGAATTCTGAAAAAGAAGTGTAAAGCTGTTTCCACATCCGAAGGACTACAATTGCGATGCCTCCTAAGAAAGTCCAAGGCGCAGTCGCGAAAGGGTCATCTCCCGGTATCCATATGGATATCTCACCCCAAACCTAGGTTTTCCCTTCTTAAATTTTTATTGTTGTAATTCAATCATGCAAGGTGAATTGTTAGAGATAGGATATATTTTGTCCTAGTTGTTCGTGACGAAGGATTTAGTTTAATGGAACATGCAAAATAAATAAAGCATAAACATAATTTTTTGCTTCAAATAGCTTTATGCATGGAAATGAATTATGAGCTAGATTATTACCCATTAAAATAGTATACTTCGGTTAATCCTAAAGGTATAAAATTGCATCTCGCACTATTAACCCCTATTTTTTTTACAATGAATCATCATGGAAAGTGCAAATCATGAAAGGACTCTTACGATGCATAGACTCTATGAAATTATCATTGTCAACTGTATAACTTAGTAAGAAAAAGGTTGCTTATTTAGCATGAGTTGTGTTCGCAAATAAAAGGGAAGATTAGTTGAAATTAACCTAAACTATGCCTAACCTCAAATCGATAAGTTAGGGTTACGCATAGACAACGAATCAAGTGGAAGTAATCTCGAAATTATCTTCTAGAGTTAACCAAATTGATACAAACTTAAAACACCTATATTGCGAAATACTCGTTGGGAATAAGTTAAATTCCAAGAAAACATCTATATTTTAAATACTTGTCCACATTCACTGAATGTAGGGACAGTGAATTGTAATCCAAGGATCTAGGGTTTGACCCTGAGAATCTTACAAAAAATGAAGCTAGGAAACCCTAGATCTAACGACGTCAGCTTAAAGAACCTGAAACAGATTGAGTCGTGATTCCATTATCGCATAGTACGATGCGGCACTGGCATAGCAAGTACGGAGTCATATGGTCTTGTGATTGGATCACAAGAAGGAAGGCCAAATTCTCGCAATGAGGATGGCGGATCCTTATGCAAGTTATCTTGCAAGGGGATGTATACTTTGATATCCTTCTTGAGCAAGGAAGATTAATTGAAGATTAAAGAACAGAAAATTGAAGTACCCAATGAACCTTAAGGTTTGACCAAGTTGGGTTAATAGGATATAGGGGATCTTGCCAAGTTGCAAGTCATCCCGGATCGAATGCTGGATGCATTCGAAAGGAAGGATTCATTCCTTAGCAGTTTGCCATCATAAAAAACAATCAAAGGAAATGTTTGTGCTTGCTAGAGATTCTAGAGCATTGTTCGACTTTGTTTGACCAATGAATTAAAAGATAAATGAATATCTAAACTTGAGGTTTAAGGCTTGAAGGGAGAGGCAGCTTCAGTTACCCCCGACTGCTTGTCTTACCCTAACCAAGGGGGTTGTTGATCGCGCTGGGAACGTGGACCGAACCCGAGAAGTCGTGGACCGAACCCGAGAAGTCTCTCCATTGAGTGCTACTTGGACCGAACCCGCCGCGAGAGGTCTCTCCATTGAGCGCTACTTGGAGCAGGAGGACGCTTGGGTGCTAGGGGGGCTCTGGCAGTAAATCCCTCGCTTTCCGGGTCCTGCGCAAGAGGCTAACGTGACTCGGGATTGGATCTCGAGGCCCACATACTAGTCTACGGGCGAAAACTTGGAATAGTTGCTGGATAGCCTTCGGGCGGATTGTGGATAAGCCTACAGGCGAAACTCTTTGTATTTCAAAGATAAATATGATGACCTGTTAATAAAGAACTTGTCTAATATTGTTTTTCTATGTCAAGTGATAAGATTATGTGAAGGAACCAGTGCTTAACGGATTAATTAAAGAAGCTGGTTGTTACACGTCCAACTAATTTGTTAGATAATTAAATAACTAAAACAACCCAAGGAAAGTGCAGAGGATGGGCCATGGGTCCGTCCTACGGATGGGTGGTCACGATTGGCTGGGAACTTTTTTGAAATCACGAGGAATAGCGGGATGAACGCCAAAGGACAGAACAACAAAAGCGTTGACCTAGAGTTATGTTTTAACCCGTTTTACGCTGTTTTAGGGGAACAGAATGGGACTATGCCTTATGGCAGAGAGGTCGAGCTTTGCATCCCTCTCATTTCCCATTCTCCTTGAACCAAGTGCAGCGTGAATCCGCTTCGGACCTGGCGTTTCTGCGTAAAGTAGTTCGCTTGGGTCCGATGCTAGCTGCTGTTAGGAAATGACCAATTAGGAAAACCCTAATTCAGGTCGATCCTAAGTGGGAACGGTCGGAATACTTCCGCTACGTGGTAGACGCGGAAATCCCTAGATCGCAAACCTCGTAACATTCCATGGGAGTGCCGGGCAGAGCTTTCTAGACATCCTTTCCGATGGACTGCTAAGACGTGTCCTGGATGATACTAGTGGACACCTTACAGTTGGTATCAGAGCCGACCAACAACGGAATTGTTTTTATGAAATCATAATAAGATGAAGTAAAGAAAATGTTGTTGTCCAAACATTTCCTTACCTTCAATGTTGTCTTGCAGAATTATGAAGCGTGGAATAAGTTCTTGGTATTTCGAGTCATGTTTATGACTGCAATGCATTCTCAGCATTATCGACAAAGGGTTGAGATGATGAATATCCTAGAGCAGATATGTAATCCATCACCTTTGTACATGGAATGAAGATGGACGGGTGCCTCAGGAATCTACTATATAGCAACCCATCGGTTTGCTTATTTACAAACCAACCTAAAGAGGATCAAGCGATTGGAAGACCTGAAAATCGTGAAGTTGTTCATTTTTGTAGAAGCTCATGTAAACTCAACTTTACATATTCGAGGACGGAGGGTTGAGATGAACTCATATGTATATGAGGAAGTAACCCGTATAATCCCGACCGACAGGATTACAGTGTTGGGCCGCCATGAGAAGTATGGATTCCAATGGAAAGGGTATCTTGAACTTCCAATGACTTATCGATTCCTGAAGATTCATGACCCGAAACCTTACTATTATACAGTCCCTGTAGATAAATGTAATACAACGTTGTTCTCCCCAAACTAAATGTAACAGTTGGCTTATCATCGCAAGAAATGTTGTATTCCAAAAGGGCTATGCCCATATAAATACAAATAAAGACTTCTTTTTATCAATGTCTAATTGTGCATAAGAGTTGATAAAAAGTTAAGTAGCTGCATTGTTTATGAGAGAGCTGAATTAAATATGTAATATAAGTTAACAAGGATTATCGTATAATAATGTTAAGAAAACCTTTATTCAGGCACAACCCCAGGTACAGGTTCCTAATTCGCCTCCTACATCAAGTACTGGTGTGATCCAGGAGAAGAAGTTCCTTCTCAAGCATATTAAGCCACTCGAGTTTGATGGGAGAGGCAGATTCATCCAAGCTGATGCTGAAATTTGGATTGAATCCATGGAGGATTACTTCAAAGTAGCCGGTACTGCACCTGCCAATCAGGCTATGCTCGCCAAGCTAAAGCTCATCGGTGAAGCTAGGCTTTGGTGGAAGCAATGGTGCAGGGATCAAGGGATCACAGAGGGATCCGTTACCTAGGAGAAGCTAAAGAAAGTTGTGCAAGGAAGATATTTACCAGCTGCTTATCGCACGCAGAAAATGAATGAGTTAAAACAACTGGGGCTCATGCTTGATGGATACTACTCTAAATTTGTCTCACTTCTTAAGTATGCACTGCAGATGGACATGACACAATAGGTGTCTAAATTTTGTGCGAGATTAAATCGACCAGTCAATACCCATCTCGAATCTATGCGTCCATTCGATCTTCAGGACGCACTCATTCAAGCGGCGCCTATAATTCAGGAGGTGCAAGCTAGACCAAGGGATAACAAAACTTGGTCTTATAATAACCCGAACAGAGGAGCATTCAGACCTCAAATGAAGAGAGTTCAAGGTCATAATCAGGGACAAAGAAAGAAAGCAAGGAAGAATAATGTCAACAACTTTATTCCTACTCAAAGTAGTGGCCGAAACTTCCGTTGTTTCCACTACAACGAACTCGGTCACTTCAAGAGGCAATGTCCCAAGCTTGGTGGAGGATATCGCCAAGTGCCTTTCCAAGGAACATGCCGTGGTCAAGGAGCCGCTACCCGAGGAAGAGGAAGAACCGCGTGCATTGCCAATAGGCAAATGTGCGAAGAAGAAGAAAAGGAAGATCCGACCATGGAAGCAGAATTCGAAAGGGCGACAATCCATGCCGCTTTACACAAGAAAGGGCCGAATCGCCAGTTCTCGGTGATTCAGACACCGTCGAACTATCAAGGTAAAGGTTTCAAGACCTTGATTGATTGTGGCAGTACACATTCCTTTATCTCACCAGCATGTGAAAAAAGATTAGGAATAGCCATAGTAGAAGCACCTACCCTACTTGTGGAATTGGCAAATGGTCGTGAGGTTACTTGTACTAGGCAAACTGCTAAGGTGGAATTCTTTCTGGGAGGAAAGAAGACTTCAGTCAAATTCAGAGTCATGAATTTAGGTGTCCATGAGTGTCTACTCGGAATGGATTGGCTTAAGCCCAACGGCGCCCACATTCATTGTGGAAAGGGTCAAGTTTCCTTTCGAAACTCTGAAAGGGAATTAGTCACAACTCAAGGTGAGGCAAGAGTGCAAAGAATCCAATTGGCCAAAGTATCTCGGATCATAAAAGGAGTCAGAAAAGGATTACCTGTTTACTTGATCAAACTCAACAAATTAGAACAAAAGCAAGAGTCTCATGAAGGATCTTCTTGGCTAAAGGAATACGCGGACATATTCTCTGAAGAGTTGACTGAACTTCCGCCTCAAAGAGAAGTGGATCATGAAATTAGGTTAGTACCAAGAGTTGCGCCAATTGCAAAGAGACCCTGTAGAATGTCCATACAAGAAGCAATTGAGCTGAAGGAACAACTCAAGCAACTGCTAGATCAGGGCTACATCCGCCTAGCACTTCACCGTGGGGAGCTCCAGTACTATTCCAGAAAAAGAAGGATGGGACACTTCGACTATGTATTGATTACCGAGGGTTGAATCAATCAACAGTAAAGAACAAATATCCTATTCCTAGAATAGATGAGCTTCTTGATCATCTTCAGGGTGCAAAGATCTTCTCCAAGATTGATCTCAGGTTAGGTTACTATCAGATAAGGATCAAGGAAGAAGATATCCCAAAGACGGCCTTCAATACATGATATGGGCACTTCAAGTTCCTAGTTATGTCATTCGGGCTTACGAATGCACCTGCCACCTTTAATAGGTTAATGAAGGATATCTTTAGGCCATATCTTGATGATTTCATGCTTGTCTTCTTTGATGACACTTTAGTCTACTCTAAACAGAAAGAAGATCATGAACCCCAACTTCGGATTGTCCTTGAGATAATGAGGTCACATAAGCTGTATGCTAAAATGAAGAAGTGTACATTCTTCAAGCGTCGGATTGAATATCTAGGATTCATAATATCAGCAGAAGGAATATCAGTGGACCCAGCCAAGGTCAGAGATGTGCTTGAGTGGCCAATACCAGTATCCGTCAAAGAGATACGTAGCTTTCTTGGATTGACAGGATGATATAGGGTCTTCATCAAAAACTATGCTTTGATTGCGGCACCTCTGAGGGAATTACTGAAGAAGTAAACTTCCATTGCATGGTCAACTCCTGAACAAAATAGCTTCGACAGATTGAAGCAAAGTTTGGTATCAGCACCTATTCTAAAACTTTCAGACCTCAATAAGGAGTTCGAGGTAGTAACTGATGCTAGCATTCTTGCCTTGGGATGTGTACTTATACAGGAAGGTCATTCAGTAGCATACTCTTTAAGGAATTGAAGAGTCATGAAAAGAATTATGCTACGCATGATCTGGAATTACTAGCTATCATCAATGCTCTAAAGCTTTGGAGACACTACCTGTTGGGTAACAAGTTTACTCTAGTAACTGACCATAAGAGTCTCAAATGGATCTTTACCCAAAACATGCTCAATATGAGGCAACGTCGGTGGATTGAAGTGTTGGAGGAATATGACTTTGAAATCAAGTACCGACCAGGGAAAGAGAATGTAGTTGCCGATGCACTTAGTCACAATGCATTCCTAAATTCCCTAATCTTGCAAAATCCATCAACAGCCAGATCTCTAGCTACAAAAGTATCTATGCCAAACAACCCTATACTTGAGTTAGCTAGAGAGGATGCATGCCATGATCCAGCCTACCAAAAAATGCTAAGGGAGATCTCTATCAAGGATCAGAATCAAAAATTGTAGGCTAAGTATCATGAATTTTCTATCAATAATGGGCTTGTCTACTATAGAACAAGGCTGTGTATACCAACAAGCTAGTCACTTAAGCAGAAGATATTGTGGGAAGCTCATGATTCTCCTTTCGTAGGACATCCTGGCTATGCTAAGACTCTTAATGTAGTTAGGAAGAGCTACCATTGGGAGAGGCTCAAAGGTGACGTTCTCAAATATGTCACTAAGTGTTTGTCTTGCCAACATATCAAAGCCGAACATGTCATGATGCCAGGGAAACTGCAACCACTTGACATCCCCCAAATGAAATGGGAATTCACTAGTATGGATTTTGTTGTAGGCCTACCCCAAGTCCAGGGAGGATACAACTCCATCATGGTTGTGGTTGACATGCTTACTAAGGTTGCACACCTTATTCCAGTGAAGACAAACTATAAAGCCTTAGACATTGCAAGATTGTTTATCAAGGAGATATTCAAGCTACATGGTTTACCCAAAAGAATCATTAGTGATCGTGATTCTCTCTTCACATCACACTTCTGGAGAGCTATCTTTGAAGCTATTGGGACTCAACTTTGTTTTAGCACCGCCTACCATCAACAAACGGATGGCCAAACAGAGCGAGTAAATCAAGTCATCGAGGATATGCTTAGGGCATACTGCTGTCGAGAGCCGAAGAGGTGGATTCAATACTTGCCTTTGATTGAATTCGCCTATAATGCTTCTTACCAGCAAAGCATTTAGATGACCCCTTTCCAAGCATTATATGGTCATGACTGCAGAAGTCCCCTAAACTTTTCTGATCCAACCTTAAGGGTTGAAGGTTCAAGATAGATGTTGGAAGAGATGGATGACCAAATAAAGTCAATAAGACAGGACATACAAGCGGCCAAGGATAGATAGAAGGCATACGCGGATTTGAAGCATCAAGAAAGGGTCTTCGAAGAAGGAGACATGGTCTTCATTCGCATACGCCCTAAAAAGAGTTCTCTATCCTTAGGAGAGTGCAAGAAGCTAAGTCCAAGGTATTGTGGGCCATACAAGATCCTCAAATGCCTAGGACCTAATGCTTATAAACTGCAACTCCCTGAGAACCTAAAAGTTCATAATGTATTCCACATTAGCCTATTGAAAAAGTATGTACCTAATCCTAACCACGTACTTGACGATCAACAAATTGTAATGCCTAGTCAAGGAGTCCTTGAACTAAGGCCTGATAGGATCTTAGATGTTAGGGAGAGATAATTAAGATCTAGAACCCTGAGAGAATGCCTCGTCCAATGGAAAGATTATCCCGAAGAGGATGCCACTTGGATAAATGAAGGCACTCTCAACCCCATCAATATCCCCACTTTATCTCGAGATGAGGATATCTCGATTCCTCTAAGGGGGAGAGAATGTAAAGTTCTACCTTTCTCTTCACGTGAACTAACCCCTTTCAATGGATAATTTTGATAAATGCTTAGGATAATGCAAATTTTTTTCATTATTCCCCTCCCCAGCCGACTGTCGTGCTAGAAGGGGAGGGGAATAGTAATCGTGCTGAAGCTCCTCGGTGGGGGAAACGCAGGCGGTAGTGCCATGCAAATAGACACGTAGGGGTGAGAAGGATCTTATCCCCTCCCCTATATAACTGGGGGGGGCCACACGGTTGGAGGACGGAGGAGAAGACGAGAAGAGAGAACCGTCAGGCCGTGTGTGAGAGTGAAGAAATTCTGCTTCAGCCAATCGCTGCCGTGGGGTGAGGAGGAAGGGAAAGGCAGTGATAAGTCGGAACGTGCCATGTGAAGGGAGAGAGCTATCAGCAGACACAATAGCGCCGCCACCTGCAGCCATCGACCCCACTCGCCACATAGAAGCGCCGCCTACCCGTCACCAACACAGTGTCGAATCGCCCTCCTGCCATGTTGAAGCATAGAAGCTTCTGAAGAGAAGCTTCTTAAGGGGGCTACTTAAGCCCCCTTTCACCCCCTCATGTTCCCTTTTAAGCCCCCTTTTATCCCCCCCCCCCACCTTTCCCCCCCGGTGTTAAACTCAATGTCCTTTTTGTCCTGGGCCATATAAACCCTTTTCATCCCCTATTGTGCCTTTCGAAAACCTTTCATTTTCCCCCGTGTCTTATCGTCCCCCTTATTTCTTTTAAACCTTTAGGCTCTAAAGGTCTTATCATTCCTCTTATCCCTTAAGCCAAAAACACCCCCGTGTGTGTAAAATTCCTCATCCCCCTTCCCTTGTGACATATTGAAGACCCCCTCATGTTTAAAGCTCTTAAGGTTTCTTTTTTCCTTAACCCTCCCATGTTTCCCGTGGGTTTTAAAAATCTGCATGCTTTATAAAATCCCTTAAGCCTTTCTCTTGGACGTAGGAATTACTCCCCATTTCTCTCGTGGTTAAAACCCTTAGCCGTTCCTTACCTTTTCAAAATACCCTTGGGACTTTGATTTTTTCCTGTACTCGAAAAAGAGAAGAAAATTATTGAGATGCAAGGGAGCAACGATGGAATTTCGAAAAAGAAGTGTAAAGCTGTTTCCACATCCGAAGGACTACAATTGCGATGCCTCCTAATAAAGTCCAAGGTGCAGCGGAAGGGTCATCTCCTGGTATCCATGTGGATATCTCACCCGAAACCCAGGTTTTCCCTTCTTAAATTTTTATCATTGTAATTCAATCATGCAAGATGAATTGTTAGAGATAGGATATATTTTGTCCTAGTTGTTCGCGACGAAGGAATTTAGTTTAATGGAACATGCAAAATAAATAAAGCATAAACATAATTTTTTCTTTTAAATAGCTTTATGCATGGAAATGAATTATGAGCTAGATTTTTACCCATTAAAATAGTATACTTCGGTTAAGCCTAAAGGTATAAAATTGCATCTTGCACTATTAACCCCTATTTTTTTTACAATGAATCATCATGGAAAGTGCAAATCATGAAAGGACTCTTACGATGCATATACTCTATGAAATTATCATTGTTAACTTCATAACTTATTAAGAAAAAGGTTGCTTATTTAGCATGAGTTGTGTTCGCAAAGAAAAGGGAAGATTAGTTGAAATTAACCTAAACTATGCCTAACCTCAAATCGATAAGTTAGGGTTACGCATAGACAACGAATCAAGTGGAAGTAATCTCGAAATTATCTTCTAGAGTTAACCAAATTGATACAAACTTAAAACACCTATATTGCGGAATACTCGTTGGGAATAAGTTAAATTCCAAGAAAACATCTATATTTTAAATACTTGCCCACATTCACTAAATGTAGGGACAATGAATTGTAATGGTAAAAGGATCTAGGGTTTGACCCTGAGAATCTTACAAAAAATGAAGCTAGGAAACCCTAGATCTAACGACGTCAGCTTAAAGAACCTGAAACACATTGATTTGTGATTCCATTATTGCACAATACGATGCGGCACTGGCATAGCAAGTACGGAGTCATATGGTCTTGTGATTGGATCACAAGAAGGAAGGCCAAATTCTCGCAATGAGGATGGCGGATCCTTATGCAAGTTATCTTGCAAGGGGATGTATGCTTTGAGATCCTTCTTGAGTAAGGAAGATTAATTGAAGATTAAAGACCAGAAAACTGAAGTACCCAATGAACCTTAAGGTTTGACCAAGTTGGGTTAATTGGATATAGGGGATCTTGCCAAGTTGCAAGTCATCCCGGATCGAATGCTGGATGCATTCGAAAGGAAGGATTCATTCCTTAGTAGTTTGCCATAATAAAAAACGATCAAAGGAAATGTTTGTGCTTGCTACAGATTTTAGAGCACTGTTTGACTTTGTTTGACCAATGAATTAAAAGATAAATGAATATCTATACTTTAGGTTGAAGGCCTGAAAGGAGAGGCAGCTTCAGTTATCCCCGACTACCTGCCTAACCCTAACCAAGGGGGTTGTTGACCGCGCTGGGAACATGGACCGAACCCGCCTGGAGAGGTCTCTCCGTTGAGCGCTACTTGGAACAGGAGGACGCTTGGGTGCCAGAGGGGCTCTGGCCGTAAATCCCTTGCCTTCCGAGTCCTGCGCAAGAGGCTAACATGACTCGGGATTGGATCTCGAGGCCCGCATACTAGTCTATGGGGGGAAACTTGGAATAGTGATCCCTGTAGATTGCTGGATAGCCTTCGGGCGGATTGTGGATAAGCCTACGAGCGAAACTCTTTGTATTTCAAAGATAAATATGATGACCTCTTAATGAAGAACTTGTCTGATATTGTTTTTCTATGTCAAGTGATAAGATTACGTGAAGGAACCAGTGTTGAACGGATTAATTAAAAAATCCAGTTGTTACACGTCCAACTAATGTGTTAGATAATTAAATACCTAAAACAACCCGAGGAAAGTGCGGAGGATGGGCCATGGGTTTGTCCTACGGATGGGTGGTCCTGGTTGGCCGAGAAATTTTCTCAAATCACGAGGAATAGCGAGATGAACATCAAAGGACACGAACAACAAAAGCGTTGACCTAGAGTTATGTTTTAACCCGGTTTATGCTATCTTAGGGTAACGGAATGGGACTATGCCTTATGGTGAGGGCTGAAATGATGAACGGGTTGCCTCTTACCCATCCAACCTCCAATCCTCACTAAGAGAACTAAAGAGGGGCACCACCTAGCCAAAGGGAGGATGGGCTAGGACATCCCTTTTCTCAAAGAGAATCAAGAGAACCAAGACACAAATTTACAAGAGAGAATATATGTGCTAGACACCATATTGGAATATAAGGGAGAGAGATGAGAGGAGAGGGAGACAAGAGGAGAAGAGGTAGAAGAAGCTTGCCATTATGCTACATGGAATGAGGAGATGAGAAGAGAGGGAGATAATAGGAGAAGAGGTAGAGGAAGCTTGCCATTATGCTACATAATAAAAGAACTCACTCATAGCTTACCTCAAAGAGATGAGGATATTCTAGAGTGCTCTCATGGACTTGTCATTGTCCTTCCTCTCCTCTTCATTCTCCATGGGCTCTTTATATAGCCTCCATGAGGGATTAGATTAAGCTAATCTTCTTGATTAACATAATCCTAGATGATGTATGGCATCTTTGAAAATATGGAGCATAGTGAATGGGACAAGTCCCCACCTTGGTCATCATGCAAGAAGCCAAGGGTGGTGGTAGACAACATAGAGAAATGGAGCTAGATTACAAGAGGTGGGTGCCCAAAGCACATTATTATAATATATTTACAAGAAGGATAGAGTGGAAAGTTGGTGTGGTTAAAGAGAGAAGAAAATTGCATGTAGCCAGTAGTCTGCGCCTTCTAACTTCAAATCCGTGAGGAATTTGAAAAAAGTTTCTTCTGCAACTTTGTAGATTAGGTCGAAACCGATCAGGCCTAGTGGGAATTTTCTTGAAATTCACTTTTTCTTGGGAGTTATTGAGATGATAAAAAACGGCTTTTAAAAGTTTCTTTGACTTTAGTCCCCCATATGTATATAAATACATATAAGCATATGACAAAAGGGGTCCATGCTTGTAAGCTTTTGTGCAAGATCCAAATGACACCATGATGTGGATATTGACTTGTGTGCTAGGGTGAGGTGTCCTCTAATGATGGTGATAGATTCCAAATCTTAGTGATGCAGACGGAGCCCATGTGTAGTTGGAGGCTAGTCCTTTGAAAAATCTATGCATTCACTCAACTCCTAGGTGTAATCCATTTTCATCTTCATTAAGATAACCATCCCTTTGACCCTTTACATTGACATGCCTTCTAAGAACTTGTTCCCCCCATTTGCTAGAGTTATCGTAATCGAGAAGCAATGTAGCATACCTAGTGCTTGAAGAGTAAACCCAAAGTGATATGGTAAGCTCTTGATAGGGGCTTTGGCCAAATTTTGTGGTAATAATCCGGGTTGTAAAAATCCCGGATCATTAGCCCTCGCCTTAGGCTAGAGGTATTCATGCCTCTAACTTGATAATGATGGTTCAATAGAGCAAGGAGGACTGCACCCCCTCATTGGTGGCTCTTCATTGAATGACTGCTCCAAAGTGTTCATATTTCTTTGAAAATAAGGATTCAACCGCCATCCATTTACCCTTGTCTTGTGAACCTTCCCATCCATGTCACCAAGCTTATAGCTGCCATTTGAATATCTCCTTATGACCATGAATGGCCCTTCCCACTTGAACACAAGTTTAGCATCATTTTTGTTATCAAAGCGATTATCATAACGTAGCACAAGTGATCCTTCCCTTATGTGTTTGCTAGCCAACTTCTTATTAAAGGTCTTCCTCCTCTCTTCAGCCTGCATGGAATAGTGTTGGACTGCTGCTTCTCTATCTAACTCCAGCCTCTCTAGATCCAAGATCCTTTCCTCTAACTTCTTATCTTGATTCTTCTCTTGACTCGCTACTAAAACACGCAAATTGGACAGTTCCACCTCTATAGGAAGCAAAGACTCATGGCCATAGACGAGGTGAAATGGAGTATAGCCAAGTGAGGTTCTGAATGAAGTCCTGTAGGCCCAAAGAGCTGCATTCAATTTTTTATCCCAGTGCTTAGGGTGCATGTGTACCTTCTTGGTAATTATCTTACAAATCAGCCCATTCACTTTTTCGACCAAACCATTACACTGTGGATAGTAGGGAGTGGAATGCATGTGCTTGATTTTTAGCCTTTCCATTAGCTCCCCTACTAGGTTTGCCCTAAAACTAGGACCCCGATCAGAGATAATTTCCAAAGGTGTGCCAAACCTGCAACAAATATGTTCAAACACAAATTTTCCCACTTCTTGGGCTGTGATCCTACTAGTTGCTGAAGCCTCTGCCCACCTCGTCATGTAGTCTACACCCATTATGATGTATTCCTTGCCAGATTGAGTTCGTGGGAGTGGCCCTATTGCATCAATCTCCCATTTCTCAAATGGGCCATATGTCGTTATGGGATTTTGTTCCTCATGCACTAGCTTCCTTGGTCTGGCCTTTTTGGCAATCGTCACAAGTGCGGCACCAATGTTGCACATCTCGATGTAGACTAGGCCACACAAAACCGGCTTGGAGAATCTTCCTGCTGGTTATTTCTTGAGCAAAATGTCCGCCACAAACCCCTTCATGGAAGCTCTTAATCACATCTATAATCTCCTTTGCTGTTGGCACCCTTCTAAGCACTGCATCCTTTCCTTTGCAATACAACACATCATTTATCAAGCGGTATTTAGTGGCCTTAGTAGCTAGCCACCTTTTCTCACTTTTACTCATATGTGTAGGTGCCTCACCATGCTCAAGAAAATAAAGCACATCTTGTAGTTGAAACTTACCCTGAAACAAGGGAAGCTTTACTGCAATGATGCCCACCATTACCTCTTTCAAATTTTCAGCTGCTAGAGCATCTGCGTTGCCATTTGTGCGCCTTGGCACAAAATAGATTTGGGCTTTCTGTAGCTTTCTCATGAGAGTTTTAGCTTCCCTCATTTTCACTGCTAAATTATCATTTTTACAAGCCCAGATTCCTTTCATTTGCTTAACAATTAGCATAGAATCCCTAAAAACATTCAGTCGAGTGACACCATGTGAGAGACACCACCTCAAACCTAAAAGCAAGGCTTGATATTCTGCCTCATTGTTAGAATGGACATCCTCCAAGCTGATACCTTCTCCATAAAGTTTGTCACCTTCGGGACTGAACACCACTATTCCTGCTGCCGCTTTGTCTTTAATACGCTTGTAGGCTCCGTCAAAGTAGAGGGCATGGGCATTCTCCACCCGTGGCAGCTCCTCAAGAGGAGATGTCTTCTCTTTTACCTTTCCCTTCTCCTTTTCCTTCTTTTGATGGCATCTATGGGTCAACAAATCAGTTAGGCAAGCTCGAGTAGAATCCTCCACCTTGAAGGTGTAGTCAAACTCTTGGAGTTGTATCACCCACTTAGCGATTCTAGCTGAAACATCCATGTGCTGTAAGGCATAGGGAAAATGCTCTTCTGTCGTGATCACTGCAAATGGCCTAGGGAGAAGATAAGGACGAAACTTTCTTACAGCAAACTTTAGAGACAAAACCATCAGCTCGACCATCTTGTACCCTCGTTGTGATGCTGTCATTACTCTACTAGAAAAGTAAACCGGTCTCATTAGGCCAGTTTTAGCATCCTTATGTATTAGTGCTGCCCCTAGAGCATCTTCCCCAAAACTCGGATTGACAAAAAACTCATGATCCCAACAAGGCTGTAAAATTATAGGAAGGGTGCTAAGAGCCTTCTTCACCTCGTGAAAGCACCTTTCGCTGTCGTCACTCCATAGGAGCTCCTCAGAGTGGGTTAACTATTGCAGTGGAAATATTAATTGGGAGAGGAGATGAATGAACCGCCCCATATATCGCACCTTCTGAATGAAAGAGGTTAGTTGCTTCACAGAAGATGGTGATGGCACCGCCAATAGGGCCTTAACTTTGTTTGGATCTGCTTCAATGCCCCTCTCACTTACGACATGCCCTAACAAAGTTACACTGCTTTTGCCAATGCGACACTTCTCATGGTTTAACTGCCCCCCCATTTGTGCAAGGCGGTTGAAAGCTTCATCCACCTTTCCTAGATGTAAAGCCTTAGAACTATAAATACAAAAGTCATCAATAAAGACCCTAATGGATTTTCCAAAATATGGTTGGAAGACATAATTCATGAATCGCTGGAAGGTAGCTGGGGCATTTGTTAATCCAAATGGCATTACTTTATAAGCAAAACAACCTCAAGGTGTAATGAAGGTGGTCTTCTGTTGATCCTCCTCAACTATTCGAATCTGGAAATAACCTGAATACCCATAAGTGTATCTCTCATGCCCGGCCACCTCGTTGAGTATTTCATCCTGAAAGGGAAGAGGAAAGTGATCTCTCTTAGTTGCAGCATTTAGCGGCTTGTAATCCACACAAATCCTCCATTTTCCATTCTTCTTGGGTATCACCACCACAGGTGAAACCCACTCTGAATCCCCTATTGGATAGATAAAGCCTGCCTTTAAAAGTCATTGCACCTCAGTGAGTAGAGCGTTTTGTTGAACTACTCCCAATCGTCGTAGTCGCTACACCACTGACCGTGCTCCCTCTTTTAGATTAATGTGATGTTGTACTGCTGTCACACCTGTGATGTGTTCATAATCAGAAATAAAAAGTGTAGAGTGTTTTATCACCACTTCCATGTAGGCTGCCTTCTCCTCAACTGATAGATCCTTAGCCAACATTTTTTCTAACCCCTCCTTCTCGACCTTTGGAAGCTGCTGCGGAATTTCACTACTAGAAGGCCCTTTTAATGTAATCCCCATCACTTCTAGAGAGCTTTCTTCCTCCTCATTAGAAGACTCTCCCTCTGTCATAGATGACCAACCCTCGTTGGAACTCCATTCATCAGCGGTGGTTTCTAACACAAGATCCTCCTGTCGGCCCTCCTTCATGTTGTAGATAGTGCTCTTCCATTTTTTATGCAGCCCCTTTTGTGGCCTTAGCTCTAAAGCCCCTGTTTCCCAATCTTGTCTGGCTTTCATTCCCATTAGCCATGGTCGCCCAAGAATGAGCGGATAGCCGTCCCCCTTCACTGGCATCACATACATGTCAAGCTCCAATTGCACTCCACACACCTTTACCTTGACTTTCTTTATAACTCCCAAACAATTTACTACTACATTGTTAGCCATTTTGGCCCCAAATTTAGTAGTTTCATTTACCTCTAATCCCAAACGATGCATAAACTTTTCCGTCATGACACAAATCTCTACACCTCCATCCACATATGTCTTTGACACTCTCTGCCCATTGATTTCGGCTTCCACTAGAGGCACAATATCTTTCATCTTTCTAGCCTGGATTGCATTCACATGTCTATTCTTCATGGGTCTAATGCTTACCATCTTTGACCATTGTCGTCGCACTGTTGGAGATAGATGTAGTAATTGTGGCCATGAAATTTTTGGCCCTTGATTCCTCACATCAACAAGCAAATCATAAGCTTTAGGACCTTTACCCAGGGAAAAATCATCTGGCTCAATGTGTCGGCGTGAGCAAGCCCTCCTCTTTTTACTGTTGCGTGTCTTTGCAGCCATTGATGACTCTGCCTCCTCTTCCATATTTTCAACCTCCTTTGGTGGTGTAGGCTCCATTCTCTCAATTCTCCGGGCTTTCTTCACCGGTATTGCTTCAACCTCTACTACTTTGGCCTTCCCTTTGACATCACTCTCATCTAAACTAATTATCCTAATATCATGATTCTCTGGCGGTTGGATAGGCAAGGGCGGTACCTCTGCAAGTGGTCGAGGATGCTAGAGAACTTGAATTGGTGGTGGAGGCCTTGGATTCGGTGGAACAAACCTTTCCCTAGGTGGTGTCACTTGTTGTCCCCTCCTTCTTGGTTGGAACCCATTTTCTGGAAAACGCCTAGGATGAGGGCAAAAATACATACCATGGCCAGTCTCCCCACAATTATAGCAAACATACTCTCTTTCTTGTCTCCTTGGACCTCGATTGCCTTCATTTATGAGGGGAGGGGGCCGCACTCCTTGCACCAAATTTAACGAAAGGCTTTCAAGTTGATTAGTAATGCGTTGTAGGAGCTCTTGCTGTGGTATCTCCGGTTCAGGTGGGGCCTCTGCTATTTTGCTAGGCCTTGGCATGGTTGGTAAAACTTGCATGGGCTCAACTCCCCCCTTCAACTGGGCTTGATACTTCAATTTTCTATCTTTCTTCCTCGCATAAGTGACTGATTCTTCATAGGATGTGGGAAACTTTCCTTTGACCTTCTTCTTTAGTAGAGGATGGAGTCTGGCTAGAAAACAATCTTTCTTAAGGCAATCAGGTACTCTTTCTCCCTCGGCTAAAGATGCTGTCCATTTATCCCACAATTTTATAAACATGCCTTCATATGCTTGGTACTCCCC
The DNA here is from genome assembly GCF_053477565.2 of Lygodium microphyllum. Taxonomy (NCBI): domain Eukaryota; kingdom Viridiplantae; phylum Streptophyta; class Polypodiopsida; order Schizaeales; family Lygodiaceae; genus Lygodium; species Lygodium microphyllum. The sequence goes on along the minus strand of NC_141141.1, from coordinate 47,434,681 downwards.
TGCTATGGTTTGGCGAAGATCTAAGAGCTGTCTCCAAATATCTTTAGGTGGTTCTGCATCTTGGTACTTGTGCATGAATGCGGTCTTGAGATCCTCCCAATTACCCCTTGTAGCCTCCGGGAGAGCTTGATACCACACTCGAGCATCACCCTTTAGAACTAAAGAGAAGGCCCGTACTTTGGTTGCTTCATCATCCCGGCCTGTGACTAGGAAGGCCATTTCTAAGTCATCCAAAAAGTCTAGAGCTTTCTCCCCTTTGTGCCCAAAAAAACTTGGAAATACCATGTTGCCTTAGTAGAGTATGAAGATGAAAACGTCTAGACTTAAGTTGTATTTTATAAGGGGAAGGATGAATGGGTTCACAGATGTATTGATTTTAGCAAGATATCTAGGCCCTAGTATGCTTCTAATAATGCCTTGGAATCTAAGCTTTGTGCTAGCTACAATATGCACAGTTTGCATAGCAAGTGGACGGATAGGTCCATACAACTCGTTCTGATTCATGAGAAACTATTATAATAGGATAAATACATGTAAATTGAAGGATGCATTGTAGTCTAGCATTGGGAAGATTATAGGTTCTGGTGATACAAGAATATCCCTTAATCTTTCAGCCCCAAAGTACATGACAAGATGCTGCTGGAAGAAAATCTTCCTACTGATGCATACATTAACTCGGATGTTTTGTACAGAGTGGAAGGTGTAGAAATTCGGGCCATTATTATTATTCATGAGTGGAGACTACTTCAGGGAGTAGAGGGAATGCACTTTCTTGAATTATGAAGGATTTTTCCCAGAGTGTTTCTTTCTGGAACCCACCAACTTTGCTATACGGAGAATTTGCTCACCAGTGATTGTTCTTGCCTTGGTGTGTCCATCCTCGGTGACATATATTTCATAAGGTGTGATGGCCACCTTTTCAACCACCCCCAACCTTCGAGCTAATAACAGTTGAAGGTAGTCTCCATACTTTGCACTTCTACAAAACTCCACACCGTTCATGCATAGTTGTCCTCCTTTGATGTGGATTAGGCCAGAGAGAGAGAGGGATTTGATGATTTGGAGATGAGGACCTCTCGGAAGGGCTTTCACTTTGTTTGCAAAACACTCACCACAATTATGAGAACCTAGCAATTGATGGCAACATATTTTTTTCCCTTGTGAGATAATGGAATTTCTAAAGTGAACACCTTTTACCCGCATGTGTGTCGTCATCCGATAGGCATAATTTTTTTCTTGAGCTTCTTTAGGAGACAATTCTGGGAGTCGTGGACTTTGACCAGCTTCAAAAATAGTTGGTGAAGGCATTGAGGAAGAGCCACTTGGGGAACTTGTTGTAGAGGATGCACCACCATGTGTTGTATCATTCCACATAAGGAGGTAGAGAATTGTGGTTGAGAATGTCCTCAGCGGGGGCACCAAAAATGAGGGCTGAAATGATGAACGGGTTGCCTCTTACCCATCCAACCTCCAATCCTCACTAAGAGAACTAAAGAGGGGCACCACCTAGCCAAAGGGAGGATGGGCTAGGACATCCCTTTTCTCAAAGAGAATCAAGAGAACCAAGATACAAATTTATAAGAGAGAATATATGTGCTAGACACCATATTGGAATATAAGAGAGAGAGATGAGAGGAGAGGGAGACAAGAGGAGAAGAGGTAGAAGAAGCTTGCCATTATACTACATGGAATGAGAAGATGAGAAGAGAGGGAGATAATAGGAGAAGAGGTAGAAGAAGCTTGCCATTATGCTACATGGAATGAGAAGATGAGAAGAGAGGGAGATAATAGGAGAAGAGGTAGAGGAAGCTTGCCATTATGCTATATAATAAAAGAACTCACTCATAGCTTACCTCAAAGAGATGAGGATATTCTAGAGTGCTCTCATGGACTTGTCATTGTCCTTCCTCTCCTCTTCATTCTCCATGGGCTCTTTATATAGCCTCCATGAGGGATTAGATTAAGCTAATCTTCTTGATTAACATAATCCTAGATAATGTATGGCATCTTTGAAAATATGGAGCATAGTGAATGGGACAAGTCCCCACCTTGGTCATCATGCAAGAAGCCAAGGGTAGTGGTAGACAACATAGAGAAATGGAGCTAGATTACAAGAGGTGGGTGCCCAAAGCACATTATTATAATATATTTACAAGAAGGATAGAGTGGAAAGTTGGTGTGGTGAAAGAGAGAAGAAAATTGCATGTAGCCAGCAGTCTGCGCCTTCGTAACTTCAAATCCGTGAGGAATTTGAAAAAAGTTTCTTCTGCAACTTTGTAGACCAAGTCGAAACCGATCAAGCCTAGTAGGAATTTTCTTGAAATTCGCTTTTTCTTGGGAGTTATTGAGATGATAAAAAACGGCTTCTAAAAGTTTCTTTGACTTTAGTCCCCCATATGTATATAAATACATATAAGCATGTGACAAAAGGGGTCCATGCTTGTAAGCTTTTGTGCAAGATCCAAATGACACCATGATGTGGATATTGACTTGTGTGCTAGGGTGAGGTGTCCTCTAATGATGGTGATAGATTCCAAATCTTAGTGATGCAGACGGAGCCCATGTGTAGTTGGAGGCTAGTCCTTTGAAAAATCTATGCATTCACTCAACTCCTAGGTGTAATCCATTTTCATCTTCACTAAGATAACCATCCCTTTGACCCTTTACATTGACATGCCTTCTAAGAACTTGTTCTCCCCATTTGCTAGAGTTATCGTAATCGAGAAGCAATGTAGCATACCTAGTGCTTGAAGAGTAAACCCAAAGTGATATGGTAAGCTCTTGATAGGGGCTTTGGCCAAATTTTGTGGTAATAATCCGGGTTGTAAAAAACCCGGATCAATGGCAGAGAGGTCAAGCTTTGCATCCCTCTCGTTTCCCATTCTCCTTGAACCAAGTGCAGCGTGAATCCGCTTCAGACCTAGCGTTTCTGCATAAAGTAGTTCGCTTGGGTCCGACGCTAGTTGCTGTTAGGAAATGACCAATCAGGAAAACCCTAATTCAGGTCGATCCTAAGTGGGGATAGCCGGAATACTTCTGCTATGTGGCAGACGCAGAAAGCCCTAGATCGCAAACCCCGTAACATTCCATGGGAGTGTCGGGAAGAGCTTTCTAGACATCCTTTCCGATGGAATGCTGAGACGTGTCTTGGATGATACTAGTGGACACGTTACACACTGGGATTTTCCCTTGGATGTTGCATGGTTGATATGTCGTGGTCCTCACATATGTACTTGGACTGATTTGGGATTTTGCACTCCGTGAGCATACACCTATTTGTGTCAGGTTTTGCCAGTGTTGGGTACACTTTGCCCTATTACATAGGGGGTGTGTTGACTTATTAAAGGATTCATTTACATGCTTGGGTGTTTGCTCAATGTCCATATGACTATCACTTGCTGATTTATGCCCGCGGTTATGCTTTGAAAGTCAATGGTTGACATGGTGTATTCATTTTGCCTACAATTTGCTCTCGTTGTACTTGGTTGTAATTTATTACCACAAGAAGTTTATATGAACTGTGATGTATTTTTCATGTTGAATCATCTTGATTTTATGTACTTTTGATAGTACTTGGTGGTCAGCATCATTAGCTATCAGTTCGTGGTTTTGCCTTGGTTTTGGCGGTATTTTGGTTGTTTATAGTAGAAAAAAATATCAAAGAGTTTTAAACTATCTGCACTGCTTTGGACTGCAATATGGCATCTTCTTCCATTGAGAGTGCTATCTTCTACATCATTAAGCTTGATGGTATGAATTATGCCTATTGGAAGAGCCAAGTTTGGTAGGTATTGGTGCGCAAATCATAGATAAAGCCACTAAGGATGAGTGGTGAGCAGCCTGGAACTATGACTAATGATGAATGGATGGAGCTTTATTAGTTATGCAAGTCCACCCTCATCTTGTCTCTCACTGAACAGGTGCATTACATTTGGTTGAGGAAGCACAAAGTACTTGGTAGTTTTGGGATAAGATCAAGAACCTCTATGACAAGAAAAGTCCAGCAAGTCAGATTTATTGGCTGAAACAACTTATGGACATGTGCATGAAGGAGAATATGATGATGTCTACTCATTTGAGCCAGTTCCATGCTTTTATCAAGAACTTGACTTTGCAGGGCAGTACCTTCAATGATGAGGTTACTCCATTGTTTTCTCTTGGGACTTTGAGTGAGTCACGGGATGTATTTCACACTACCTTATGTGCTCTTGCTACTACTTTGAACTTGTCTAATGTAGAGTGTGCTCTTTTGCAAGACAAGATCATAAACCATAAGAACTTGGATTTGACTATTAGTGGCAGAGATGGTAATGGAAAGAATGACCGTGGAAATGGCCATGGCAGAGACTCGTAGAAGTCTAGGTCTAAGTTGCATGGTAAGTCGCGCAGCAAGTCTTGTGGGAGAAATGCTAATGTGACATGTCACCATTGCGGCACAAGAAGGGTTATATACGCCCACAATGTCATGAGTTGCACAATGAGAAGCGCAAAGAGAAGGGGAAAGACAAAGCACAAGACAAGTCCTTTGATTGCAGCATTGTGCCTGTGAAGTCCAGTGTGAAAATAGAGGAGATAAATGTCATACAGACTAAGGACTCTAACGAGGAGTACATATTTGCAGCTAGTTCTTGTGATGCTACGTCATTGACAGAGGTTCAATCTATGTATGCACAGTACTGGATTTTGGATTTTGGTGCTTCATTTCATGTTACACCATGTCGTGAGTGGTTCCACTCATACCACACTGTCTTGTCAAGATTGTGGGAGAGAAGGAAGGAGTCTCGCTTGAAGCTTTCTTGCTTGCACAATGGGGGAAGACACACAAGGGTGGAGGCTGAAAACAGTTTTCCTCTTCTTAGTTGTGTAAGCCAAAAGAACTCAAGTACAAAGAAATAGAAGAACCCTATATATGGGTCTCAAAACCAAACTCAACTAACTAAGGTGGCATACTAACTGAGCCACGAACTAGAATAGATAAGGATAGCTATCATGTAGCTATTATTCATGGGCGGTGTACCAACCGCGTCTGCAACTGACACGTCGGTGACATAAATACACAACGGTCACCCTGGCGTATCACGAGTGGAGCTCGATATCTCAACACTCCCCCTCGAGCTCAATCCCAATTCCTGCACACCAAGCAGGTCTCTGAACTTGCGCAGCTTCTCTGTACCCAATGCCTTTGTGAATATGTCAGCTACCTGATCCTCTGTGCTGACATAAACTAGATCAATAAGACCTAGTAAAACCCTCTCTCGCACATAGTGATAATGCACCTCAATGTGCTTTGTTCTAGCATGATAGACTGGGTTATTTGCCAAGTGTATACTACTCATGTTGTCACAATAAATGACAACTGGTCCATCTGTAGACTGATGCATATCATAAAGTAGCTTATGCAACCAAGCTACCTCGCATGCAGCCATTGCTGCACCCCTGTACTCAGCCTCTGTGCTCGACAAGGCAACTGTAGGCTGTTTCTTGCTGCTCCAAGTGACTGCAGCACTCCCAAAAGAGAACACATATCCACTGGTAGATCGTCTATCAGAAATACTACCAGCCCAATCAGCATCAGTGTATCCATGCAACTGTATCTGAACCCCAGTCTCATAAAATAGTCCATACTGCAATGTGGACTTCACATACCTGAGTATGCGTCTAGCCGCATCCAAATGTGGTTTCCTTGGAGCCTGCATAAACTGACTTACCAATCCAACAGCATAGCTCAAATCTGGCCTGGTAATAGTCATATAAATCAAACTTCCTACTATGCGTCTGTACATAGTAGGGTCTTCTAGAAGCTCACCTGCATCTGTGCTCAGCTTCACATTCTGCTCCAAAGGAACTGAAATAGGCTTACAGCCTGTCATCCCATATTTGGACAGCATGTCCAATCCATACTGCCTCTGCAAGAGCTGTATCCCATTTAGTGATCTAATCACCTCAATGCCCAAGAAATAACGCAGCTCTCCCAAATCCTTCATCTCAAACTTCTGCTTCAATAGCATTTTCACATTAAGGATATCTTCATCACTGTCACCTGTCATAATCAAATCATCAACATAAATGACAAGTAGCATAATACCTTTCTCTGTTTTCCTCACATAAAGTGAGAAATCTGCCTTGGAAATCTGAAAGCCAATAGTGACAAGATACTGTCCTATCTTGTCAGACCATGCTCTAGGTGCTTGCTTCAAGCCATACAAAGCTTTCTTCAACCTGCAAACAAACTCAGGATGAACAGCATGCACATAACCTGGTGGCTGCTCCATATAGACCTCTTCTTGCAAATCACCATGCAAGAAGGCATTCTTTACATCCATCTGATGTAAAGACCATCCCTTTGATGCAGCCATAGCAATGACTGCTCTTACGGTTGCCATCCTTGCAACCGGACTGAATGTTTCTTCATAGTCAATGCCATATGTTTGTGCATACCCCTTGACTACTAATCTTGCCTTGTATCTGTTCACAGAACCATCTGCATTGTGTTTCACCTTATAAACCCACTTACAGCCAATTGCATTCTTACCTTTAGGCAAAGGTACCAATTCCCATGTAGCATTTGCTTCCAAGGCATCCATTTCTTCATCCATGGCTTTCTCCCATTTTTCTTTTCCCATGGCTTGCTCAAAAGATGTGGGTTCTGGTTCCTGTATCACTTTGACCATATATGCATAGTGAATGGCTGTAAATCCATCATATTTCAGCCTATCCACAGGATACCTAGCTCTTGTAGACCTGCGCAAAGTAGGTTCACTCCCAGGTGCTCTCAAAACATCCCTGGTCTTCCTTACTCCAGGTGTAACAATAGAAGGAATACCCAACTCATCATCAATGCTCTGTTCTGAGCCACTGGATTCACCATCCACATAAGAGTGACCTGCATTCACATCAAACATGGGCTGATCAACCTTCTCTTTTCCTTTTCGTGATACCTGCATACCACTATCTGCATTGCTTTGAGAAGATTCTCCTGATCTCAATCTGCCTGTCCATGGCGAAGAATGTGAACCACTGCTAGAGGACGCTCCAGGTCCACTAATATTTTGTGACTGCTGCTGTGAATTCTGTGTAGCATTACCATTTTGTGCATCTTCATCATCAATCACATTTACTGGTTTATACCAGCTACTCATCTCATCAAAAACAACATCTCTGCTCACTGTAAACTTACGAGTAGAAGGGTTATAGCATCTATACCCTTTTTGCTGCAGAGAGTAACCAATAAAGATGCACTTCTCAGCTTTTGGATCCAACTTGGATCTCAGCTCATCTGGCACATGTACATAGGCAATGCAACCAAAAATTTTCAAATGAGAAATATCTGGTTTCCTACCAGTATACCTCTCCTCTGGAGTCATTCCATGTATTGCTGCAGTGGGAGTCCTGTTCATTATGTAGACTGCTGTAGCAACTGCTTCAGCCCAATAAAAATCTGGCAAGTCTTTTTCATTGAGCATGGCACGAGATACCTCTCCAATATGCCTGTTTTTCCTTTCTGCAATTCCATTTTGTTGTGGGGTATAACTGCATGAATATTGCTGCTTTATGCCATGCTCCTGCAAGAACTTTGCAAACTCATTTGAGAGGTACTCTCCCCCTCCATCTGACCTTAGGCATTTTATCTGCAAGCCTGTTTCTTTTTCAACCATAGCTTTAAGAGTTTTGAAATGCCCAAAAACTTCACTTTTCTTTTTCATAAAATACACCCAAACTTTTCTGCTATAGTCATCAATAAAACTGACAAAATAATGACAGCCTCCAAGAGATGCAGCTTTAGTTGTCCACACATCAGAGTGAATTAATTCCAATGGCTTCTCACTCTCTTGAACATGTCTAGGAAATGGTTTCCTTGCCTGTTTTCCAAACTGACAGGCTTCACATACCTTATGCATTTCTGCAACCTTGAATTTGGGCAATCCTGCAACAATATTTTGGGCCTGCATTGATTTAAGTCGCTGTACATTAACATGACCAATGCGTTTATGCCATATATCAATATCTGCAACTACACCGGTCCCATGTGCAAACATTGCTGCACTCAATTCAGACATGTCTGCATCCAATGTAAACATTCTGCCCTTCTTCTTTCCTTTTGCTATCAAGCGACCTTTATTTTTCATATCCTCAACAAAGCATCCATGAGGATTAAATCTGACCTGCAAGCCCTGTTCAACCATTTGACCAACTGAAACCAGATTCTTGGTGATATTCGGGACATGAAATACATCGGACAGGTATTTCTTTTTCCCACCCTGCATAGACAAGGGAATTTTTCCAATCTGCACAATAGGATGTGCAGTATCATCACCAGTCTCCACAAATCCTAGTTTTTCCATTTTCCTTGCATCCTCCATCCATTCTGCATGACCTGTCATGTGGTTTGATGCACCTGAGTCAACATACCATACATCATTGCTTTCTTCTGCACTTGTCATAGAATTGTTCATGTGCTGCACCATGAACAAATGCTCATTTCTGTCATCACCCTGTCTACTAGAAGATGCATAATTCCCTTGTTGCAGTTTTCCATTCATGATGTCATTCTGCTTTTTATAGCAGTCTTTAGCCATATGACCCATTTTACCACAGTAGTAGCATTCAACATTACTGTTTGCATTTTGGCCTCTTTGCCATCCACCACGACCTCTTTGGCTCCCCCTGCCTCTAGAGTTACCACGTCCTCCTCCATAGGACTGGTTTTCTTGAGTTTGCTGCATATTCTGATTTCTGCCACGGCCTCCAAATCGGCCTCCTCTACCTCTGCCTCTACCTCTTCCAGTATTTGAGTAGAAGACAGCTTCTTTTGAAGTTCCTCCTGAAGAAGATGCACCACCATTTCTCTGTTCCTCAGAAATTAGAAGAGCAATCAACTCCTCAAAATCAGGAAATCTTTCACGAACTGAAATGGATGTCCGAAACTGTGCATAATCCTTTCCTAGACCATTCAAGGTCACGGAAACTAAATCATCATCTTCCACTGGCGACCCAATGGAAGCAAGTGCATCTGCAATCTTCTTCACCTTCATGTGGTAGTCGTTGATGCTCATACTTTCTCTTTGCACATTATGCAACTCTTGCTTGAGCTGCATTTTCCTGGCTTGCGTATTTGTGCTATACATTTTTGACAAAGTATCCCATGCCTCCTTTGGCGTACTTGCATCCTGAATATGCACAATCATAGAGTCTGAAATACTGATAGACAGCCAATACATAACTTTCCTGGCTCTCTCATGCCATGTTTTAAATGCCTGCATTTGCTGTTGATTGGGAACATCAGGAAGAACTGGTTCTTCTTCATTTCCTGCAACAAATTCCCAATATCCTTTTCCCATAAGGAAATTCGTCATTCTAAACTTCCATGCCTGGAAGTTGTTCTTGTCAAGCTTTTCAGTGACAATCTGTGAAAGAGAATCAGATGCCATTACAGAATACTGCAAAAAATTCTGTCACTGCAAAAAACACAGCTTCACCCTCACAAGGGCAAATCTGCAAAACTGGCGAAAGTGGTATTTGACCACACAGTCACTTCCTAGTGACGATTTTGCATAAACAGGAACCAATGATGATTCTGAAACTCCCAATGTCTCTGCGCACAAGCATACGATGCAATCTCTACAGTAACTTTTCACCGACCTGTAGAACAGTGGTCGCACAGCATAAAATAGGGTCTTTTCCTGAGTGCGTGCAGAAAACTTCCGCCTTCAAAACAGGCCCCGAAATGGCCTCAAATCAAAAAAACAAGGTCGCCAAGGGCTAAAGCCCTCTCCCGCAGCATATACTGCCCTCTTGCTTCACCGCGAAGGGCGTCTCAACCTGAGACAATGCACTCCTGCAATTTCCGGCTGTGCTACCTGCAGAGATCTGCTCCCAAAACAGGAAATGAAAGCAACACTGCTCCTCTTACCAGACCACCGCGAGCTTGGCTTGCTTTCTTGAGCTCCTTACCACGAACAAGGCTCTGATACCATGTCAAGATTGTGGGAGAGAAGGAAGGAGTCTCGCTTGAAGCTTTCTTGCTTGCACAATGGGGGAAGACACACAAGGGTGGAGGCTGAAAACAGTTTTCCTCTTCTTAGTTGTGTAAGCCAAAAGAACTCAAGTACAAAGAAATAGAAGAACCCTATATATGGGTCTCAAAACCAAACTCAACTAACTAAGGTGGCATACTAACTGAGCCACGAACTAGAATAGATAAGGATAGCTATCATGTAGCTATTATTCATGGGCGGTGTACCAACCGCGTCTGCAACTGACACGTCGGTGACATAAATACACAACGGTCACCCTGGCGTATCACGAGTGGAGCTCGATATCTCAACATGTCTCTGGTTTAATTCACTTGGGTGATGACAAGCCACTTGCTATTATTGGCATTGGGGATGTACAGCTACAATTCTCTACTGGAAGTAATTTTTTATTTTACAGGATATATATCATGTACTTGCACTTACACACAGTCTTGTGTCTGTAGGGCAGCTTGATGATGCTAGGTTTCATGTATCTTTTGGGGATTGTGCCTGGAAGATCACACGTGTGGCAGACTTGTGCTTGCTAGAGGTGCCAAGGCTAGTAGCTTCTATCCTCTTGTAGTTTATGGATCCTCTGTTGATCATGTTTTGTCTATGGGTTCCATCCTACATATATCTCTTTGGCATGCCCATTTAGGCCATATGCCCTTGAAGGGAATGAAAATGCTGTCTGGTTTGTAGTACTTATGGCCTCTTGACTATGCATGTTTTGATTCATGTGAGCATTGTCCTTATGGTAGACAAACTAGGAATACACATAAGAAGTTTGGTAGGACATGCATGAGTGAGCCCCTGGAATTGGTATATGTGGATGTCTATGGGTCCATGCCCTATCCATCTATGGATGATGCAAAGTATTTTGTGACATTTATTGATGATTTTTTGTGTAAAGACTAGGCCTATCTCATTAAGCTTAAGTCAGATGTCTTGGGTGTATTTTAGAGATGGCTTATATTGGTTGAAAACCATACTAGGCATAGGTTGAAATGCCTTAGGACTGAAAATGGGGGAGAATATGTGTCACGTGCCTTTGAGTAGCTATGTGACGAGAGGGGTATTAAGTGTCAGTTGACTGCCCCCAATATCCCACCCCAAAATGGTGGCTAGAGCGGATGAATAGAACCATCCAAGAGTGTGTATGCAATATGCTTAGTCATCATGCAAGCCTACTACACATCTTTTGGAATGAGGCAGTCACTATAGTTGTGCATGTCATAAATAGATCACCTTCTCGTGGTTTGGATTTCTAGGTTGCAGAGGAGGTATGGAGTGGGAAACCTTTGTCTTATGTGCATCTATGTGTATTTGGATGTGAGGCATTCTACCATGTGCCCAAGGACAAGAGTAGTGAGTTGGATCCTAAGAGTGACAAATGCATTTTCCTTGGCTATGGAGATGCAGGCAAGATGGGTTATCACCTCTGGGATCTACAGACACGAAAATTCATCCGCAACCATGATGTAGTCTTCCATCAAGACAAGATGCATCGGCAGCCTGAGAAGGTGGTAGAGATATGCAGGGCTATATTCCAAGAGGAGCCATGTGGTCCTGCACAGCTAGTTGGAGAGCCTGCAACAGCAGCTGGTACACATGGCCAAGGTGTTGGACAGGATACTAGACATGCAACATAGCTTGTAGTGAGACGTTCTACTAGAGATAGATGTCCACCTAATAGATTTAAGCCCTTGGTGCATTATGTCTTGGTTAAAGATGTAGAAGAGCCTCTCAACTATGATGAGGCTATGCCCAGGGGTGATAGTCACTCCTGGGAAGGGCTATGCAGTCTGAGATGGACTCTTTACATAAGAATATGACTTGGGATTTGATTGCATTGTTTAAGGGCAAGAAGGCTTTGCCATAAAAATGGGTGTACATGCTAAAAAGTACCCTTGGGCACCCCAAGCTGGCTTATAAGGCAAGAGTTGTTGCTAAGGGTTTTAAATAGGAGCATGGAGTTGACTTTAATAAAGTCTTTTCTCCTATGGTCAAGATGACCACCCTACACTTGGTTTTGGCCTTATTCACACAGCTTGATTTAAACATGTATTAGATGGATGTCAAGATTGCATTCTTGCATGGGGATTTGCATGATGAGATTTACATGGAGCAGCCTAAGGGCTTTGCAAAACCTGGTAAGGAACACCTAGTGTGCAAGTTGAAGAAAATTCTTTATGGCTTGAAGCACCTAGGGAGTGGTATCATAAGTTTGATGCCTTTATGTAGTCATTAGGCTACAATAGGAGTACTATGGATCCGTGTCTTTACATGAAGAAAGCCCATGATGGCTCATTGCTTATTTTGGTACTTTATGTGGATGATATGCTGATAGCAAGGAAAGCTTATGATGATCTAGATGCTCTTAAATCTCAATTGAATAAGAGATTTGAGATGAAGGATTTGGGACAAGCCTCTCACATTCTTTGTATGCGCATTACGCGTGATAGGCATTAGGGACTACTCTACCTCTCACAGAGGGAGTACATTCATAAAGTCCTTGAGCATTTTCACATGTAGGACGTGAAGCCTATTGGCTATTCATTACCTTCTTATGTGAAGGTGTCATAGGCCGATTGTCCGCAGACAGTCTGCAGAGAGTCTGTAGAGACAATGTCCCCAGATAGATGAGCAGAGGACCAAGATACCCAAGATCCCTTATGCATCTATCGTGAGTAGTTTGATGTATGCCATGATAGCCACTCAATCAGATATTGCCTTTACAGTGGGTGTTGTGGCATGCTATGTGGATACACCTACTAGGAAACATTGGGATGCCATGGGTATCATGAGGTACATGAAGGGCATAGTAGATATATATATTTGCTATGGTAGTCAGGATACATGAGTTGTAGGATACACAGACTCCGATTATACAGGACATGCAGATAGTAGGAAGTCCAATTCTGGCTATGTATTCACCTATGTTGGAGGTATTGTCTCTTGGATGTCCAAGGTTTAGAAGTGTACAACTCTCTCTACCACTAAGACCAAGTATGTTGTAGCCACTGAGGCTTGCAAGGAGGCCATATGGTTGGGCCATTGGTTCATGGCCTCAGGATTGATGCTATACCTACACTGCATTCGGACTCTATGAGTGCTATTTAGCTAGCCAAGAATCTAGTTTTCTATGCGAAGATGAAACACATTGAAGTGAGGTATCACTTCATATATGGGATCATGGAGGATATGTCTGTTGACCTTGTCAAGATCTTCAATGACAAAAATCCTATAGATCTACTCATGAAATGACTTCCTTAGGAGATTGATGGGCATTGGATGAGATGACATTTTTTCTCATCTTGTTGTACATGTGTACATTGTACTATCTTGTTTTTTTTCTTTTCACTCCTCACTAAGGCAAATTTGCCTTTAAGTGGGAGTTTGTTGGGGGTAAAGGTGCCTTTGCCTAGCGACCCATGTATTACTACACTAAAAGTACTTACCACTGCACACTACAGGTGGCGGGTGCCTATCATCATCACTTTATTCTTTATTCTTTTAGTGATAGTTTGAATAAAGGAAGGCCCAGTCACACATTGTGACTTTTGGAGTTCCCATTTTGTGCCTCTCTCTTTCTTTCTCATAGCTCTTCTCAAGCAAGCTTCAACCCATCTCACCTTTCAATTTGCTGATGTGTTGACAATCCATCCTCCTAGAATACCACTTTGTGGATCTTAACCATTTTGATAGGTTGTTAATGCATCTTGTTCTCATTAAAGATGACATTGTGGCTGTATACTATCATCTTTGATTTAGGATTTCACAATCAATAGGCCATTTCAAACTCCTCATAGTCAAGAAAAATACATTTCTTGGACTTAGAATCATAAGAATACTCTATGCATAAATGCCTCAAAACTAGAAGCACACAAGTGATCATAACTAGATCTCTTACCAAACCATAACTTCCTCTAGTATCTTGCTATCCATGTAAAAATTATATGGTATAGCGAGATACTTGAATGGGACTAGATCTATGTGCATACACTTCACAATAGATGTTTGCTCTTGGGTATGTAGATGTTGATTTTGTAAGTGTCACGAATTGAATGGTCGGGAAACTTTCTTGAGTTGCTACATCAAATACACACCATACACACAAGAGAAAGCTCTCTCAAGACACAAGAAGAGAGATGGAGGCCAAAACTTTTTATTGCTAGTTTCTTCTTCTTTTACATAGAATATAATGAACATAGATAAGATACAATATAAAGAAAACTGACCTACTAAGTAAAATAGTGCATAATTGACTATACTAATCGATTGGCACTATAAGTATGCTAGTTGTAGGTAGGTGCAACAAACCAAATATAATAAGTGATAAGTCAATGTCTATGTGAGGGTCATAATGACCACCGACCTTCTAAGTATAGATGTGTGAACCCATCTAACCATGTGGTCCATCATCAATGTCCACACATATTCAACTTATCATCTCAACACTCCCTCCTAAGCTCAACAATATCTTTGTGACTCCAAGTAATCTTCAAAATGTTTGAAGCTTATTTGTAACTCCCTCTCAAGCTCAACAATATGTCTGTAACTCCAAGTAAGCTTCAAAATATTTGAAGCCTCTTTGCACCTAATGCCTTGTGAAAATGTTAGCTACTTGAAGGTGTGTGTTGACATAAAGTCAATCTCTCCTGCAAGTACCTTCTCTCTCACAAAGTGGTAATGCACCTCAATGTGTTTTGTCCTAGCATGGAACATTAGGTTTCTAGCTAATATATGTTGCTCATGTTATCATAGTGAATGACAACTAGACCATCTCCTTGCATATATCCAAATCGCCCAATAACTTTTGCAACCATATCACTTTAGTGCTCAGCCTCCTCTATACTTGATATAGCAATTGTAGGTTTCTTTTTGCTACTCCACACTATTGCACTACTAGGTAAAGCTTGAATCCATTGGTGGATCTTATATCAGACATGCTACTAGCCTAATTTATATCTGTGTATCTAAACATAAATATATCCTTATTGGCCTCATAAAAAATTCTATAATGCAAAGTGGACTTTACATACCTCAATATACATCTAACTCCATTCAGATGAGGCTTTCTAGGCATTTGCATAAACTAATTGAAAAGGACATTGACATAACTCAAGTTTTTTGGCCTTGTGATAGTAGAATACCTAATATCCTCCTAAATATAGTAGGGTCTTCTATCTTATTTCCAACATCAACACTATTGGAATATCAGAGTGACAACATGAGAGGTATGCACAAGAGAGAGAGAGAGCTCAAGGAAAAGAAGAGGGAGAGAGCTCAAGGAAAAGAAGAGGATCTTACTTAATGAGTTGTTCACAAGTACAACTGGTAAACTCTCTCTACATTTGAGAGTGACCTTTTGGGCTATTTAAATAGCCTTTGGATGGCTAGGGTTAGGGTTTTTCCCTACCCTCTAGTCCATTCACACTCATCTACCCTTATCCAACCTTGAATACATAGGGTTCACATGCCTATCTCTCAACACTCCACTCAATGCCAAAGTGGCATTGGACTACAAGACATGTTAATGTTCCTCCATCAAACAAATGGAATACCTTCATAAAGTAGGCTATAAGAGTGCTTATAGATAGAGAATTTGTAGATTTAGAAGAGTCAATCATTAGGTGTTGTGTAGAAAAAATTATCTTCCAATTCTTTTGGTATTTCAAGGGTGGTAGGATGTAATGTCCCCATTACTTAGTTTATTTTAATAGAAAATGTGTATATACATTTCATAAATTGATTTATGTTGAAAAGAAAATTGCACATTTTTAAAACTAGATCTAAATATGAAGATAGTTGTTATTAATATAATGAGGTATTATATGCGAGCTCATGGAAGAAAGACTTGGGAAACTTTCCCAAGACTAGCTTATTAAAACTATATTTGTAGTATAGAACAACAAAAAGAACTAGCCTATTGTATAGTCACCTAGTAGTTGAGTGCACTTGGGTGATGACACTGCTGCGATAGGTGACCTCCCGAGAAGATTTTTCTACAAGCTAGTGGGAGCTTCTCACACACAACCAACGACACCAACGAAGCCTTTGTAGCTTGTTGACAAGTATGTCAAGGCCAAGATGCCAAGGTCTGTTCCTTAGTCACCACCTTGGTCACGAGCCTTGGAGTGACGGCCGCCCCGATGATGTGATGCGCGGTGCTCACCCATGTATTTGTAAATTTTTATCTTTGCACTACAAAATGGACCCCCCTCTCTGACATCATTGATGATGTCATCAAAGACGCTAAAAGAAAGCATTCTCTCTTTATCATCAATGATGTCATAAAAAACGCTAAAAAGCAATCCTCCTCTCTTTACCCCTCCCCCTCCCCTTATTATATAAACAGGGGTAGAGTGTCACATCAAACACACAACAACGACCCATGTAGAACTTTCTTTGCTGTTGACATGACATAAAGCTCTGTTGCAATCAACTGAGCCTCCCTCTCTCTCTCTCTCCACACCTACATGGAAGCACTACTCACATCCATCAAGCTTCTTCCATGGCTCCCAAGAGACATCGAGATGCTGGGCGCGGTCATGCTCAGAGAGCTTCCCAATGCGAGGAAGTAGTTGTTGCCTCGGGGGGTCACTCATTAATATATGTATATATAATGTGAGTTCAAAATAAGGAGTTTTTAAAATACTATTTTTATACATTTTTTACATACAGAAGGGTGTTATATAAAGGGGTTACTTATAGATTGAATAGAAAAGGGTTGTGTTTTATTCAAGAAAAATTTACAGATTAGGATATTTATAAATAGGCCATGAACGCGTGTTAGATTGAGGATATATATATAGTGAACCCCCCAAGGTTGCTGCTAAGGGAACTCAATACGTTGCTAAAGCACAAGTGGAAATTTCCCCCGAATCCATTCAACCAAAAGGACATGTTATTCCACAACAAACCGCGGTTGCGGTCTTAACACGTAATCACAATAGATGCATGAATGGAGATAATCAAGTTAGTACATAAGAAAAGGATTATGATTAGTTAAAACTTACTTAAACTTGCAAAATCATGTTAGTATTATCAATTTCTTTTTAGGAAAGAACATGAGAATTGATGGAGAGGATAGATTCTATGCATTGCATACATTGATAAATGTGTTAAAAATGTGTTATCGTTATGACTAATTTTGGATTTGTGAATGATGAATTATGTCTCTTGTGATTCCAAGATCGTATTAGCTACACAAGTTGTGGATGTTGGTGCTTCGGCTTGGGAAAGTTACTATATATATCCTCTACATCGTGTGCATTCAAGTCCTATTAATAAATATCTTTATCTGTGATTTTTTCTTGAATAAAACATAACCCTTTTCTATTCAATCTGTAAATAACCCCTTTATATTACACCATTATATATATGGTATTTTTAAAACATATTATTTTGAACCTAGGTGATGCACACATATATTCATGAGTAACTTACTCGAGTCATTCGGGACAATGAGTCCCCAACCCAATGCTCCCTAACACTCTCTGCAGAGTGTGGAAAAACTCCCCTTTCGAGTGGGGGTCCTATGCTCCTGAGGGAGGTGGGTGTTTTTGGTTTTTGATCACTCAAGCACTGAGAATGCAAAAGAATGAATGATAAGTGCCCCTATTATGTAGGATGGCTCTTAAGGCTAAGGGAAGCTTAGAGGGGCTCTGAGTTAATAAATTCCTTGTTGACCACAAACGCTGACCGCAGATGGAGTGTGATCACATACAACCCAATCCTAGGCTGGACAGTGTCTTTCTATGGAAAGATGGTTTGTACCACTCTGTTGAATGATGGTTCTGGTTGTTACTACAAAATAAAGTATTTGATTTCTGGATTGTTTTTTATGTGCTAAAGATTGAGTTAAAGGAACCCAATTTAACGGAGTAATAAAAGGAAGCTGATTTTAAATGTCCAAACAGCATGGTAGTATTCTTGGGTGGATCCGATAAGTCGAGTAACTTTCCAACATTTGATAGAGCTTATTAAATCATGACCCTTCCAATATCGGTAGGATTAGTTACCAGGTTTAACACTATTTTAGGGGTTCAAAGCTAAGAATTTACCTTATGGGTAGGGGGATCGAGTTACAGCCTCCCCCATCTCTCACTCTCTTTGAACCAAGTGCGCTGTTAAACTCACTCTTACCTTTGATTGATTACAAAGTGGTCTTTCTTAGGTGGACGTTAGATTGCTATTAGAGGTGACTTGTCCACGCTTCCCCTGTGAAGTAGAACTGAGATTCCCATGTTCAACTAATTCTAAGATTTCCCATGGGGAGATGGGATGGTGATGTACATGGATATGAATTTCAGTTGAATACCAGGAGGAATCCTCCAGGTCTATTGGAGGAGGCACCTCACATAGGGCATTTACTAGTGATATGCCCTATCTTCTTACATTTATTATACTTCATCATATCAGGATATTTTTTCCAATAGTTGCTTACAATATGTCCCTTTTTATTACAAAAGGAGCATTTAGTGGAAACAATATGAACCAAGAGTTGCTCACATACTATTGAAGTAGATGCCCACACACTACTCCCTTCTTTGTGATTTATTTTATCCTCATCCAAATAGGATTTAATGGTCCTTTTCAAGGTCGAATTGGGGATATTTGTAAGAGTAGTTACAAGGGTTGGGAATTTCTTTTTTACAGCTTTCAAGAGAATTGCAGTAGCATCTTTTTCATGAATTGGAGCTTGAACTGAGAGGATAGATGTGCCATGAGCCCCTTCATGTGAGAGATGAACTTACCCGTCTTCTTGTTGCCTATACTCTAGCCTAGACAATTTGATATTGAGGAAAATTTTAAGTTCTTTCCTCTAGTTCCATAAAGCTTTTCAAGCTCATCCCATTTCTCCTTGGTAGTGGAGAGTTGATCAATGTGATGAATCAAATATTCATGCAGATGAAGCATGATTATGGCTTGGGATCTTTCATCATTTTCTACATCAATGGGATTGGATGGGTCGATAAATTTGGTCCCTTTGATGAAGGGCTAATAGCCCTGCTCCATCATTTTGTACTTTACTAATAGATGAAAGTCTTTTCCATTAAACTTATTGATTTAAGGTCCAACATTGACATAGGCCATGGCCATGATAGGAAGGTCTTACCAATTGCATTAGGCAATGGTAGTGTCCAATCCTTTACACAATGGCCAATAAGTGTAGAAGCAAATGAAATGATAGTTCTATTAATAAGTAACAAGCTCAAATGAAACTTAGTGATGAGGAAGCTACACATTTACGCTATAATTTTCCTATCATGTATCAAGTAGCCTTAGGGTTGAATAATTTCTCATACAACACCATATTGGGGAATATGAGAATTTCCCATAAGTTTGGGACACATGGTTAAATCTTTGGATTTGTCATAACTTGAACACTATAACTCCAAATCGAGCGCTCTATAGCTCAATAGATTCCATTTTTCAAGCGCTTTCTAATGATAGGTCACATCATATGGTTTTGTGAAATTTATGGGCATGTTATTTGGGTGCCACCCTTTTAATATTCAAAAAATGGGAATTGGGAGATTCCCAAACTTCCTAATATTGTGTTATACCGAGAGGCTACATTCGAGATATATTCCTCCAATTGTATTGCAACCTTATCCTAACTCATGGTACATGAAAGATTTCTAGCCAAGAAATAGGTCACATATGGAGATATATTGTGGGCATAACATCCTTCTTCATTATGAGCTATGGAGGATTTGATGGGCTGACCTTAAGATATAACTTTTTTTCATTTCCTTTGTTGAATGGTTACTAGACATTGGGGATGAGCCTATACCTAAAACCTTGTGGGTATATCGGAAAGTGCTACAATTAGTACAACCCAAGAGAGTTTTTGTAGTGCCAAGAAGGCCTTAATTTGGTATGGGATGTTTTGGTTATCCCCAAGAGCCACCATATTATGTTGTTTGTCATGTACATGAGGATCCCCCAAGATATGAGAGTATAGACCCTGGTACTTTGTAGGCAGAAAAAATCCACGAGATGAAGTATTAGTAGATTATAGTATGATTAATAAATCTTTGTAAATAATTTTCATAAATATAAAGCAAAAGATGAGTTATGAGCTTATGATGATAGTTGAGTTGCTTTGACAAGTTAATGATGAACTACACTTTATGCGATTGATTTTCGAGATCATGTATTTCACTGATTGCCAATCAAGCATGTTGGAATTAAGAGAGAGCGTAATGGTTATCTTAGAGAAGACTCATCTATGGAGTTGTTTAAGCTTATGAAGGAACCCAAATCTGGGGACGGGGCGACCCTTACTTTTACTTAGACTCAATTCTTTATGAAGATGTGAAACTCCATCTCAAGTTGTTAAAATGGCTCGAAGAACTCAAAATGATAAGGAAAAATATATAGATAGAAAAATTGTAATGAGAAATAAATGGGTTTGTGACCAATATACAAAGGTTATTTCTCATGATACCATCACCCTTATCGGGAGTATAAAGGCAAAAAATTATGAGCTTCCAGAGTATCCTGATCTCCCAAAATCGTATCGATTCCTAGAAACAAAGACCAAACCACCTCATTTTGTAACAAATAAGTTACAGAGAGAATCAGGAATGCCAAGTAGTATGAATTGATGAAACATACAAGGAACTCCAAGAGAAGAAGTTTCTTCTCAAGCAGACACCAACACCTAGGTTTAGCGGTGAAGGACCCAAGGTGGAGCAAGATGAAGAAGCTTGGATTGAGGCTTTGGATGACTATTTCCTAGCCGCTAAAACCATTACTACAAATCAATCCATGACTGCTTGTCTTCATCTTATTGGCAAAGCTAAGCTTTGGTAGAAATAATTTTGCTGATATAAAGGGGTAACAGAAGCTTCCCAAACTTGGGAGTAGATCAAAGAAGCTGTGAAAGGATGTTATCTTCCCCCATCTTTTGAATCAATCAAGATGAATGAATTCTACAACTTATAACAATTAAACCTAGCCTTGGAAGGATACTATTCTAAGTTTGTGAGTCTGTGCAAATATGCACCCCCAATGACAGTGTCTCAATAGATTGTAAGGTTCTGCCAAGGACTAAATCCACCTTTGGATACTCACCTTGAATCAATGAGACCAATGACTCTCAAAGATGCTCTTATGTGAGAAAAGCCTATGGCAAAGGAAATTGCTTGAAATGGCCAAAGTAACCACCCAATAAACAACTATGGAAGGGGCTACCAAAACTGTGGTGTCAACATGGCCAATGCCAGAGGGAATGGTAGATCTAATGCAATCACCCAAGGACCAAATGGGATAGGAATCAAGAAATGCTACTAGTGCGGAAAGATTGGACACCTAAGGGAAAATTGTCATAACCATCCTCAAAATCCTAGCCCAAACTAGGTTGGTGGAAGAGATCGAGGGAATGGCAACAACAACCCAAGCTGTAGACATGGAAGAAAAATTGGTGCTTAGGTAAATACCATGATTGGATAGCCTGAGGAACACACATTAGGTGAAGAAATTGAAAGAGGATCCATTCATGCTGTCGTCAAAAGGAAAGGAGCAGACCACAAATGTTTAGTAATTCAATCTCTAGCTACTTACAAGGGTATGCCATTTATAATCTTAATTGATTGTGGTAGCACACTTAAGGAGCAACTGAAACAACGAATAGAGCAAATATTTATCCGCCCAAGTAATTCACCGTGAGGAGTGCCTGTCCTCTTTCAAAAAAAAAAGGGATGAAATACTTAGGCTCTGCACTGACTTCAGAGGTCTAAACTAGGTTATGGTAAAAAACAAGTATCCCATACCCAGGATAGATGAGCTTTTGGATCGCCTACACAGAGCCAAGGTTTTTTCCAAGATTGATCTAAGGTTTGGATACTATCAAATCTGAATCAAGGAACAAGATATCCCAAAGATTTCCTTCAACACTAGGTATGGTCATTATGAATTTTTGGTCATGCCATTCATATTGATTAATGCCCTAGGCACATTCAACCATCTAATGCAAGACATCTTTTGACCATATCTAGATGATTTTGCACTAGTATTCTTTGACAATATACTAGTACACTTGAAATCAATAGAGGAACATGAAGGTCACTTAAAGATCTTTCTGCTAATGGAATCTCAGTAGACCCTACCAAAGTAAAAGATATCCTAGAATGGCCAATTCCTAAGACAATGAAAGAAATCTGAGGATTTTTGGGACTGAAAGGATGGTACTGAATCTTTATCAAAGATTATTCCCTCACTGTTGCACCCTTAACAAATATTTTGAAGAAAAATACAGTAACCATTTGGACCATTGAGCATCAAGAAAGCTTTGATAAGCTTAAAGAAGTTGTAACCAATGCACATGTATTAAAACTCCCTAACTTCAATCAACCATTTGAGGTGATCACTGATGCAAGTGGACTTGCAATCAATGGGGTGCTAGTACAAGAAGGAAAACTAATAGTGGCCTATACTTAAAGAAAATTGAAACCTTACAAGTCCAACTATGCCACCCATTACCTTGAGTTACTTGCAGTAATCCATGGTGTGAAACTATGGAGACACTATCCATTGGGAAGGGAATTCACTTTAGTGACACATAATTAAAGTCTTAAGTGGATCTTCACCCAAGATAGCCTAAGCATGAGGCAAAGAAGATGGATAGAGATACTACAAGAGTTTGATTTTAAAATCAAATATCGTCTAGGGAAAGACAACATTGTTGTAGATGCCTTAAGCTAAAAAGCCTTTCTTAACAACATTGTAGAATTTCGAAGCTTAAGAACCATATCCATACTTGATAACCATGTACTTGAGCTTGTACGCCAAGCTGTTTCTCAGGATAAGGAATATGAAGGACTCATGGCTAAGGTACTTCAAGGAGGAAGCTTTGACAAAGAAAAGTCTAAGATTAAGGATTATCATGTTAGCAATGGTTGTCTATACTACCATGATCGCCTTTGTGTCCCAAAAGGACCAGAACTGAAGGCCAAGATCTTATGGGAAGCACATGACAGCCCCATTACAGGAAATCCGAGGTATGCAAAGACACTCAACATAGTTCGTAAGAGCTATCACTGGCCAAGATTGAAAAGGGTTGTATTAAAGCATGTAACTCAATGCTTGACTTATCAAAGAGGCAAGGGAGAAAGGATCAGGATGCTTGGAGAGCTACAACCCTTGGACATTCCACAAATGAAATGGGAGTCAATAAGTATGGACTTTGTTGTTGAATTACCTATTGCTACTGGTGGATATGATTCCATCATGATAGTGGTTGATAGATTGATAAAAGTTGCACACTTGTTCCCAGTTAAAAAAACCTATAAGTCATCTAACATTGCTTGAGTCTTTATCAAAGAAGTATTTAGGTTACATAGATTGCCAAAGAGCATAATTAGTGATGATCGAGACTCTATGCTGACCTCTAAGTTTTGGACTTGCCTATTCCAAGCAATTGGAATGTAGCTATGCTTTAGCACTACTTATCATCCTCAAACTGATGGCCAAAATGAGAGGGTGAACCACACCATTGAAGATATTCTAAGGTCGTATTGTAGCAAAGAACCCAAACGATGGATTGAACATTAAATACCTTTGGTTGAGTTTGCTCATAACATTTCCTTTCAACAAACAATCAAGATGTGGCCATTTCAAGCCTTGTATGGGCAAGAATGTCATACACCTCTAAGCTTCTCAAATCCCACTCTCAAGGTAGAGGCTTCTAAGGCTATGCTTGAAGTGATGGACCAACAAATCCAATTGATCCAACATGACATTCAAGCTACTCAAGATCAGCAAAAGTCGTATGTAGATCTTGAAAGACCCTTAAGAACATTCAAGGAAGGTGACATGGTGTTTTTAAGGGTAAGGTCAAAAAAGAGCTCATTATCCTTGGGAAAATACAAAAATCTTAGTCCAAGGTAGTAATGTGGACCATATGAAGTAATCAAAGTAATGGGAAGGCAAGCCTACAAGCTTAAATTGTCACCCCATCTCAAGATTCACAATGTATTTCATGTAAGCCTAATAAAACATTATGTATCAAACCTTGATCATGTGCTTAATGATGAGGAAATAGTCATGCTTGCCCAATAAATTCTAGAAATGTAACCCAAGAAGATTCTAGATACAAGGGAGAAACCTCTAAGAAGTTGAATCCTAAAAGAACACCTAGTATAATGGAAGGATTATCCTAAAGAGGATGCCACTTGGGTTGATGAAGCAACCCTTATGAAAGAATACCTTCAATTTCTTTTGAGATGAGGACATCTTGATTTCTCTAAGAAGGGAAGAATGTAATGTACCCATTCCTTAGTTTATTTTAATAGAAAAAGTGCATATACATTCCACAAATTGATTTATGTTGAAAAAAAATTGCACATTTTTAAAACTAGCTCTAAATATGAAGATAATTGTTATTAATAATGAGGTATTATATGCTAGCTCATGGAAGATGACTTGGGAAACCCTCCCAAGACTAGCTTATAAAAATTATGTTTTTAGTATAGAACAACAAAAAGAACTAGCCTAGTAGATAGTCACTTGTTGGTAGTTAAGTGCACTTGGGTGATGACACTACCGGGATTGGTGACCTCTCGGGAAGATTTTTCTACAAGCTAGTAGAAGCTTCTCACGTGTAGCCAATGGCACCAATGAAGCCTTCATAGCTCGTTGCCAAGTACGCCAAGGGCAAGATGCTAGCGTCTATGCTTTGGTCACCACCTTGGTCATGAGCCTTGGAGTGATGGCTGCTTGAGGATGTCTGAGTCCCCTCTCTGATATAATTGATGATGTCATCAAAGACACTAAAAGAGAGTATTATCTCTTTATCATCGATGATGTCATCGGAAATGCTAAAAATCAAGCGTCCTCTCTTTACCCTCCTCCCATTACTATATAAACAAGGATAGAGTATCACGTTAAACATACAAACAATGACCTGTATAGAAGTTTCTTTGTTGTTGATACGACAAAGCTTTGCTGCAATCAATCGAGCTTCTCTCTCTCTCTCTCTCTCTCTCTCTCTCCCCACACCTACGCGAAAGCTTTGCTCACATCCATTAATCTTCTTCTTTATTGATACGACAAAGCTTTGCTGCAATCAGTCAAGCCTTTCTCTCTCTCTCTCCCCACACCTACGCAAAAGCGTTGCTCACATCCATTAATCTTCTTCCATGGCTCCCAAGAGACATCGAGATGTTGGGAGAGGTCATGCTTGAAGAGCTTCCAATGCGAGAAAATAGTCATTGCTGAGGGGACTCAACACCTGTTGAAGCACAAGCAGAAGTTACCCCCGAATCCATTCAACCTGAAGGACCGGTTATTCCACAACAAACCAAGGTTGTTGTCCTAACCCATAATCACAATGGATGGATGAACATAGATAATCAGGTAAGTACATAAGAAACGAATTACAATTAGTTAGAACTTAAACTTGCAAAAGCATGCTAGTATTATCAATTACTTTTTATAAAAGAACACGGGAATCGATGGAGGGGATAGATTATATGCATCACATACATTGACAAGTATATTAAAAATGTTTTATGGTTATGACTACTTTTAAATTTGTGAATGATGAATTATAGTTCTTATAATTCCAAGATTGTATCAGTCAGAAAAGTTATGGATGGTAGTGGTTTGGGACATTGGGGTCCCCAACCCAATGCTCCCTAATTAACACTCTCTATAGAGTGTGGAAAAAATCACTTGCAGGTGGGGATTCTACGTTCCCGAGGGAAGTAGGTGTTTTTGATTTTTGATCACTCAAGCACCTGAGAGGGCAAAGGGCCAAGTGATAAATGCCCTTGTTATGTAGGATGGCTCTTGAGGCTCAGGGAAGCTTAGACGGGCTCTGAGCCAGTAAATTCATTGTTGACTGTGTTGTGGATGGAGTGTGATCACATACAGCTCAATCCCAAGGGATTGGAAGGTCCTAGGATAGTTTCTTTGTGCAGAAAGATGGTTTGTACCGCTCTGCGGAAATTCTTAACGATGGTTTGTACCACTCTGCAGAAAGATGGTTTGTACCACTATGAGATAAAGTATTTGATTTTTTTTTGAATTGTTTATTATGTGCTAGATATTGAGTTTAACGAACCCATTTTAATGGATTAATAAAAGGAAGCTGATTTTCTATGTCCAAACAACATGGTAGTATGCTTTGCTAATTAGAAAACTAAGCAAACCCCATCAAAGAAAGTGAGAGGCTTCGATCTTGATGACCAAATGCAATAAGTTGGGTAACTTTTCAACATTAGATAGAGCTGGTTAAATCATGACCCTCCCAATATCAGTAGGATTAGTTATCAAGTTTGATACTATTTTAGGGGACTAGAGCAAAGATTTTACCTTATGGATAGGGGTATTGAGTTACACTCTCCCCCATCCCTCACTCTTTTTGAACCAAGTGTGGTGTTAACCTCACTCCTGCCTTTGATTGATTAAAAAGTGGTCTTTCTTAGGTGGGCATTAGATTGATGTTAGGGGTGACTTGTCCACGCTTGCCCTGTGAAGTAGATCTGAGATTCCCATGTTCAACTAAGCTCAAGGTTTACCATGGGGAGACAGGATGGTGATGTGCATGGATATGAATTTCATTCGACTACTAAGAGGACTCCTCCGGGTCTGTTGGAGAAGGCACCTCACATAGCACATTTACTAGTGATATGCCCTATCTTCTTACATTTGTTGTACTTCATTATATCATGATATTTTTTCCAATATTTGCTTATAATATGTCCCTTTTTATTACAAAAGGAGCATTTAGTGGAAACAATATGAACCAAGAGTTTCTCACATACTATTGAAGTAGATGCCTAACTAGTACTCCCTTCTTTGTGATTTAGTTTCTCCTCATCCAAGTGGGATTGAATGGTCTTTTTCAAGGTCGGAATAGGGATATTTGCAAGAGTAGTTACAAGGGTTGGGAGTATCTTGTTTATAGCTTTCAAGAGAATTGCTATATTGATATTAACCTGATTGTAACTAGCTTGAGGAGTCGCCAATTGAAGATGCTTTGAGCTTAGATATTTTAGGTCTTCAATGAACTCCATAAAATCTTAATCAGTTATTAAAATCACTATTGATAACATCAATGAGTAGAAAACTCAAAAAACCAAGCATTGAAACTTTGACTACCGTTTCCATAGAATACCACATTTAGGGTTTTGCTTGTATGAGCAATAGAGAAGGAATTTCTCTAAACCCTTTCAGCCATAGATAGCTCACTTGGAGTGCTACAAATTCCCCATGAAATCTCAATGGATTGTTCCCTATATTGGCTGCACTGCTACTTGATATATGTCGCTATCTAAACTACACTAAATTTGGAAAAAATGCAATGTTGTGCTACTGCACCCACAATGTCGGGGTTTGATATACTAAGATGATACTTTGTGAGTCGAGAATGAAATATCTAGAAGGAATTAGGAGTAGATAGGTCTCCTTTTCTCACATCAGCTTCTCCAATGAAGATAATTTTGAAACTAGTTATGGTGGAAAGGAGGATAGGTTGAGGAAATGGAAGTCTCTTTTGCACTTAAGCCAATATGTGATTGTAGGAAGTTGAGGATCAACTTGACATTATGGTTGGTACCCAAGCAAAGAATTCAAAAGTAAAATTACTCATGCAGTTTTATAAAGTGGATATAAAAGATAGTGTTTCCACGACCATACACATTAACAAGTTCAAGAGCCTAAAAACCCATCTTGCAACTCTTAAGAAGAATATTGAAGAAGATGAAGCAATAGTCATAGTACTTGCAAGTATAAATAAGGATCCATATGAGAATCTTGTGTCCACCCTAAGTAATGGTCCAAGTCTCTCACTTAAAGATATTCTGCAATCCCTTCTTGATGAAGATAATAAATAGAGGAACAAGAATGCAAAAGATGGTGTCCCATCATCTAGGGAAAATCTCTTATACACCAAAGGAGCTGCTGGACCCAAAGGAAGAGGTCAAGGATTCAACACTAACAACAAAGATCAGATGACATGTCATTATTGTGGTAAGATTAGCCATATAGCTAGTGAATGTTTCCACCATAAAAGAGCACAACAGATGTAGAATGGTAACCACCAGAATCAGTTCATGAATGAAAGAGAAGAAAAAGAAGAAGATGTTTCCACCATCAACAACAACTCTGATAGATTGTTTTTAAGAAATTATATTTCCCATAGTGGGTCTTATGTTTTTCCATATTGGATTTTGTTTCCCTTAGTGGATTTTCTTTGTAAAACCAAACCCTTACCAAAGATGTAAAGTGTCAAGCTTTAACTTGACTAGGCTACCTATGAGCTAGTCTCCCGGGGCATGTTATCATGTAGGGGGGGCAAAAGTTAGCAAGTGTAGGAACTCATCATTTGAGGGGAGGGGGGGGGGGGGGTAATTGAGAAATAAATGATGAATGCTCTAGGAAGAGATGTCCTAAATCCCATATGCACAATGAGGAGAGTGGAACAACACAACTACTATAAAGCATTGTACTTGCAAGATGAGTAAAAAATAAGATGGTTTTTTTCCTTTCAGTTGAGTCTCTGAATAAAATTCCAACCACACAAAACTCTGTTTATGAGTCCAAGTCTCAATCATGGAACCTAATTCACTTGTGTGACACTCTATCTTCAACTCTATGTCTTCATGAGTTCACTCTATCTCTTCAAGCCACCATAGCCATGCTCTAGATCCATTCTTTTGACAAGAAGGCATTCTTTATATCCATTTGCTACAAAATCTAGCCTTTGGTTGTTGCCAAAGCAATCACATATCTAATAGTTGCCATCCTAGCAAATGGACCGATTGTCTCTTCATAATCCATGCCATATGTTTGAGCATAGTCTTTTGCAACTAGTCTAAGCAATATACCTAGTAAGAACCATATGCATTATGCTTAATTTTGTAGATCCACTTACAGCCAATAACTTTTTTGCCCTTAGGCAATGATACTAGATCCCAAGTCTTATTGGATTTTAATGCAACCATCTCATTATCCATTGCTACATCCTAATGAGCATGACCAACAATATTCTCAAAACAAGTGGGCTCAACATCCTCAACCACCTTTATCATACAAAAATAGTGGTGAGTTGCATATCCTTCAAAAATAAACATTTTAATAGTGTATCTAACCCTATAGACTTGCATACCATTGGATCACTTATTGAAGCTTTTACATTACCATGTGCTCTTTGCACACCTAGTATCCCGATTAAAGGAACACCAAGCTCATCATCCAAAATCTCTGAACCATTGGAATCTCCATCGAAACCCACATGACTAGAAAATGCATCATTACCATCTAACAATTTCTTCTTTCCTTTGTCTTTACCCACATGACTAGAAGATGCACTTGAAAATGTGGGACCACTCTTTATTCTCCTAGACCAAGGGGTAATTGTAGATGTAGTACTAGATGATGTTTCAAGACCACTAAGGATCTGTGATTCTTACTTTTCTTTCCACACTTAACTTTCATGTTGATTTGTAGCTTTAGATAAATCGACACTTCTTCTTGTCACTTCCTTAGATATCCTTGCATTATCTTCATCTCTCATCTGTTTCCCTTCAACAAGTGCATCTTCCCAAGCATGCTATGGAAGAGATTGGGTAGGAGCAAAAACAAGATAGCAAGCAAGAGAGGAAACCGCTGGGATATAAGTTGCAGTTGATATTGAGATAGACATGGATGCCTTGGAAGATCCTGTACTAGAAGATTCAGCCATTGCACCTATAGATTTTCTTAATGCATTTGAAGAGGTTTGTGAAGATTATGTTTTACTTGATGTAGGGACTCAAACAGAGATTGGTGACTTTTTGGATGCACATGATTGGCATGATGCGTACCAAATGCTCATTTCATAAAAAATAACATTCTTGCTCACTTTGAACTCACTTGTGACAGGGTTATATTAGTGATACCCTTTTTGCTCTAAAGAGTATCCAATGAAAATACATATTTCAACCTTTAGATCAAGCTTCCTTTATAGCTCATCTAGCACATGAACATATGCAACAAAACCAAACACTTTTAAGTGTGACACATCAGACTTGTTGCTTGTAAAGCATTCTATAGGAGTCCATCCATGAACTATAGTTGTGAAAATCCTATTTGTAATATAGACAATAGTATGAACAGCTTCAAACCAAAAATGTTTAGGCAAGTTCTTTTCAAGTAAAGTATATTACAGCCATTGCAATGTGCAAGGGAGCTATATGACTTACTCATTTAGTGGAAGATTTGGGTAGTATAGGGAGAGGTACGTACATTGCACTATGATAGTCAAAAATCCATTCCATTGGCATGAAGTACTATCTTTCATTCAAAGACAAAGCACATTGAGGTGAAGTATTAGTTCATTAGGGAGATTTTTTAGGAGAAGCACATTGAGCTTGTCAAGATCCATATGGATGATAATCCTATAGATCTTCTCACGAGGAGTTTGACTTATGAGAATTTTTCACATTGCAAAGTGCTAATGTGCATTGGTGGATAACATCTTCACTTTCTTCTTATACTTCCATAAAGGTAATTTGGCCTTTCATTGGGAGGTTATTAGGGTAAAGGCCAATGGCCTATAGAAAAATGTGCATCCCTTGTATATGTATACATTGTAGATTCATATATAAGTGAATATAATGCTTAGAGATAATAAAGGATAATGATACATTCATTTATAACCACATAACTGATCTC
The DNA here is from genome assembly GCF_053477565.2 of Lygodium microphyllum. Taxonomy (NCBI): domain Eukaryota; kingdom Viridiplantae; phylum Streptophyta; class Polypodiopsida; order Schizaeales; family Lygodiaceae; genus Lygodium; species Lygodium microphyllum. The sequence goes on along the minus strand of NC_141141.1, from coordinate 47,403,992 downwards.
TTGTGTTCTTCTGTCTAATAGTCCTCTTGCACTCCATATCTTCTACTTCGCACCCCACCAATGATTTCCTCTCATATAATACCCTTACAAAGTTTGGAAATGGAAGTGTAAGGAATCCAAAGGCTTACTGAAAATAGTAGACCATCTCACTAGAGATGGTTGGTGCACCAAGGTGCATATAATGAAGACATAGCCTAGACAACATTTGAAGCACAATGCCTTGCTGATGTGGAAGTTGTTGAAGAGCCTACTTTATTGATAACTTGTGAGTTCATTGTTGTTGATGAAATAATTTGCAACTTCTCCTCACTATGTGGATTAGTAAGACATGTTGAACTTGAGGCCCTAAAGGGAAAAGGCATTGGGCACTTCAATGGTAGCCCTATTTAGAAATATTGTCCCTAGGCCATTTTTAAAACATGAATACCTATGCATCCTCTTCATGTTCCTACTAGCATGATCATGGTGGTGGCTGAATAAACCTAGTATGAGCAGCTTAGGCAAAAGATTGTTGTGGCCCATCTATTAGTTGCATTAAGAAACACAAGCTAAACATAAATATGCATGTAGGAAATAGATATAAACACATCTCTAGGTTAGTTCCGGTCACGTGCCTACCTAACAATTCCCTGGCACAATGTTTTAGTGGTCCATCAATGAACTATCCTAGATGGCTCTACCTAGTTTTTCCTAATTAATGTACCGTTCAATCTCTTGAGAGAAGCTCCCAGCTTACTAGGACCACCCATCCGTAGGACGGATCTGTCAGGGAGCTCGCCCACCCACTTTCCACAAATGGTTTTGTTTAGTTTTCTAATTACCTATCACATTAAGTTATGAAATATGAAAGCATCTTCGTTAATTAACTCATTATCATAGGTTCCTTCGCATAATTTTATGACACAATACAAAGAGAGAGAAAAACAATCTTTTGGCAAAACATATTCATTTATTATTTCGCAAAGTTATTTACAATGCTTTTCCCATTCTACCTACGCAAAAGGTAAAACCTCCGTTCATCGGAAAATCCCTTCTGTCTGTGTAGAAGAAAACAAACCCTCTAAGATTTTCGTCCCTTCACTAGTATCGGGGACTCCAAGATCCCATCCTGATTCGCTTGAGGGTTAGGCAGTTCCTAGGAGCGATCGAGAGATTTACGGCTAGAGCCCCCTTCGCACTCCAGCCTCCTCCTGCCTAATGGATTCCTCACCGAGCGACCTCTCGTCGTTGGGGCCGGTCCAAAGCTCCTCGCGACGGTATTAAAAAATCTCCCTTGGAGCAGGGTTTCACGCCTAGCCGTGGGGGAGGCATAACGTGATCTTTCCTCTTACTATCCGGATGATTTATTTACAATCAGATCTAACTACTACAAGCACAATCAATCTTTCATGTGCAACCATCAATGTATGCACCAAAAAAAAAAAAACAACAGCAAGTGTTTTTAGCATAGGAAGAAGAACCACCCAATTCTATGGTTTCTCTTTTAAGGTCCCACCTTATTCTTAGGGTTTCGCTTCCTACTTGCAACTTTTTTTTCTGGATCTGCGTGTTATTTTGCGAATTTGAAGTCTATTTTATCCTTATGGAAACTTGGTATTTTCACCCTAAAAGATAATATGGGCATTTATGCCTATGGCAGGTAGTTTATGCACTGCCCTGCCCTAACCCGCGCTTAGTAGGATTTCAAATGCTTTTTCGACTTTAGAATTTGTATCGACAAATTCTTATCAATGTCCAATAAGTCTTATAGACTTCCGATATTTATTTAATTTCCTAATATTGATAGTTTCAGGGTTGTTGTGTATTTCATAGTTGTTTTTGCTTCAACGTTCTTGATATTTTAGATTAGGTTTTCTTGCTGACTCATACGTGGGTCAACTTATGATATTGATACTCTTGCTAATATAACCATTAATATTAATATTGTATGTGTTTTCAGAAAGAAAATAATTTTTATTTTATTCTACTCATATTCTATGGTTTAATCGACGATGTCCCAACCATTTGTCGAACTTTCAATGTTATCTAGAAAGATCAATTTTTGTTTAGCTATGTCCTAAGTGCAATGCTGATTGTTTTTCTGAAAACTTTATTTTAAGCAATGTAAAAATCATAAGTGTAATTTTTGTTTCATCTTTCATATATTCAATTTTATTACTATGCACCTCATTTATACGCCTCTAGTATACATTTTCCTATACAATTTTCTATTGATTTAATGTATTGATTATTTCATGATATTATCTAAATGATTTTCTATAAATTATTATAAAACTTGTATGCATTTGTTTATCATTAGAAAAATGAAATAAAGATAATCAGTTTCAAGGAAAAATTATAAAATATTCCCTTTTCTAATCGAGTCTACCTCTTTTTAATTATTATAATCACATGCATCATTAACAAAATAACAATAAATATCATGAAATAAACCATAATTATGATATTTTCTTAATGATAGACATATAATCCTTTTTCAATTGAAAGAGTCTTTTCATTGAATAGTTAATCATTATATTACTTAAGCTATTTTTATAAGCAGTAATTCATATGCATTTTTTTTAAAATATATTTATAATAATTTAAAGCCAAATATAGTGATAAGCTTTAAAAAATTAAAATTTTCCAAATTGATGAGATGTTACCTCTATCACGTTTGTAGTAACGCGGGTTTCGCCAATTCCTACCTCGTCATTTTCTCCATCGGCAACGTTTCTTGCTTCTCTTTCTTCAAATGGGCTTCTTGAATTTTTGCGACCTCGTAGAGCCATGGATGTTAGGCAAAATTAATGTGGTAGTTCACGGAGAGTTGGTGGTTGTCCAAAAAAATATCACTAGCGTTTTGCTTAGCGATATGGTTGTATAGAAGGAAGGCATAACAGGGGGTAGAGAAAATGGAAATGAGGTAGAAGATGGATATTTTCCTCCTTTAAGGCTCAAGCTAGAATTGAAAAGAGATGTAGAGAAAAATTTCCATCATCAGGAGGTCTTCCTTATTGCTTTCTTTGTGAAGGAGAGGGGGTATATTTATAGCCATGAGGGGGAGCATGTGTTAGATATGATCAATGCCCCACCCTCATTAGGTGCCACCAATGATCCATGGTGCTCAAAGTTGTAAGGCCCCCATTATGAGGAGAAGCCAAATGGGAGCCCGGACATTGGTTGAGTCCTAACTTGTATATATCAAATGAGGTCTATGTGTCTGGATGGCAAAAAGGTGACCACTGTAGGTCTAATATTTGGGTTAGACGAAGTGGTTAAGCTGGTAGCAACTCGAGGCGCATTGCATCGAGTTGTGGGGTAAGGGAGTTAAAAGGGCCCCTATTTTGGGGTTTGGGGGCTGCAGAAGCGGCCCCTAGCTAGGGGATCCTAGGGGGGTCAGCGGCTCCCCTGGCGGGGGTCCAGGGGCAGTGCCCCCGGCCTGATGGTAAAGGGAATATGGTAGGTCGGTCAGGCCGACTAGTGGAGGCTTATATGATAGGTCGGTCAGGCCGACCTAATGACCTTCGCGGGCTATAAAAGGTAAACCACTTCACAACCATCCATCATTCATCTTTCACCCAGTCAGAGTTGTTGTTCCAGTGAGCCTTAAGCTCTTCACCTATCTTCTGTCTAGATCACCATCTAAGCTTCACACAGTGGAAGCACACAGGTGGATAGAGCCGTCTTTGTATCAGTTGTTTGGAGCTAAAGAATTTACTGATTCTCCCCTTATTTGTTGTGTGCTCTCTATCTCTTTCTCAGATTCTGTTCGTTGCGCTGTGTAATGTTTTACATGTAGGCGACTCATTCTTTTGGCTACTTGTCAAGAGCTAAGTAAGCTTTATAAAAAATGCTTTTTGATTGCGTACCTATTGGATGGTGGCATGGGGATGATTTTAAAATGCTTTCTCCCCCTCGAGGCATTAAAAAATCATGATTTTTGGTCTATTTTTTCAAAAAAAAAAAAAACTTCAAAACAACTTCATCTGGTGGTTTTTGGCCAAGTTACCTCATGTCTTATCTATTTTCTAAAGTCATGCCATACTCTTTGACACTTAACTTACTCAATATCATGCTCATTCTTGCGTGTTCTTTATCTACCAATTAAGGCTTTGTGATTTGTCTTGCTGTTACGAAATCAATGCAATCTTTGATGCATTAAATGGAATCCGGAAAACTAAATCAAATATAATGCGAGAAATATTATGATCAAGCTGTCGTAATATTATTTATGAGGCATCTTTGCTTCTAGTTGATTGGGAACATTGAGGCATCTTCTCGTGTCAGATTGCATATTTGATTTAATGCGAGACTCGATATTACGTGCGATCACTTATGTGATAAGTCAACAAGTAAATTTTAAAACATTTCAAGCCCGAATTTGTTTCTTGATATGAAGTGTTATGGCAGGAATATTATAGTTCCATTGCTCCAGATTCAACTTTTGGTCTAAAAACTCTATTTTTTTGCTCCTTTCCTAGCCACATGGCAGTAAACTTGGCTAGAAGGACAATTTCTCATAAGAAGCTAGTTGGTTACTCTAAAATTTCTCTATTTTTACTAGTTTTAGTGAACTTTTTGCCATGATTGATCTTGGCCTTGCCGACAATAAGACACTTGAAGTTGTCACACAATGGAATCCTACTTGGGACAATAATGAACATGCCTTTTAGAAGAGCCTATTAATATAAGCTAAATACATTATTAGGAGCTAGTAGAGACAAGAAACTTTTACCCATATAGCCACACACCTATACAAGGAGAATTATAACCACCAAATACTCTAGTTCAAAACACTATATAAACTCAATTGCCTTTACAAGGTACTGAAGTCCTACATTATAAGGCTTCTTTTCCATCATGGTTTTCTATAAAGGAGAGAAGTAGGGAAACCCGTTTATAGTATAATAACACAACACAAAAAACATTCAAAGGGCAAAATCCTCTTCTCCTTCTCAACACTATATACAACATCAAGTAGTTCCTTTAGAATCACAAGGTTAGTAGCTTCAAGAGGAGCATCCACTTTTTTGAGAACGACATTGATATAAATTAGTACAAGGGTATGTTTGCATGATTGGAATGGAAATTGTGTGTGACAATGATAGAACTAGATATAACATCATAAGCAAGAATAAAATTTGCATAGTTTTTACATGGGTTATGATGTCAATGATATCATTGTAAGGAAGGTATTACAAATTTTAACACATGTATACAATTGGATAGTCCTCTTGAAGGGAGTGGCTAATTCATACAAAAAATCAAAAGTCTTGCTTATTACATCGATGCCTCCACCCATAACTCCACATACACCATATAGAACATAAAAACTCTTCTTTACAAGCCCACCATGTTAGAATATGTGGGATCTAGAGCATGGCAGATACGGAAGCTATCGAGGTTGAAAGAGAAAAAAGAAACTCATGAAGACATTGACCTTGACAAAGAAAAATTGTCACGAGTTAATTAGGTTCCAAGATTGAGACTTGGACTCATAAACACAATCTTATGTGTGGACAGTGACATAGACACTTTATTGGAAAGAAAAGAGTACTATCATTGCATTAGAAAAAGAGTACAAGTACAATGCTTTATAGGATTTTAGTGGTGGCACTTTCTCCTACTGTGCATATGGGATTCTGATCCTGAGCCCTCTCTACTCCTTACAAAGGGACTAAAGTAGGTGTGATTGTAAATATCTCAACACCCCTCCTTAATCACAACCAAAATTACAAAGTGTGTAGAGGCTTTAGTGAGAGCAACACCTGCAAAGTGTGGGCACACCATAAACACGGCAAAAACTCTAGAGGCTATTGCAGAAAATCTAAGTGTGGGTACCACAAACATGATGGACATCTAGAGGCTCTAGGAGGGGCCTCACAAATTGTATAGAGGCTATAGTACAAGGCTACATGAGGAGTTTATAAGTTTATGTCCAAAGCGTTAGGGATAGGCAATACAAGGCTAAAAAAGTCTATCTGAATAGAAGGACTGATGAGGTTTTGTCCTTCTCCCGGCGGTCTTCTTCTTCCTTTGCTCCATTTTCTTCTTCTTCTTTGACTGCAACTAGATAAGCCTTTTGGGTCCTCTTTCTAGTGTGGCAAAACTTCTCAGTGGGGTTCAGTCCTTTTGCAAAAATCAAAGAAGAGCTGATCCTTCTTGGCTTTGTACCCGTTTTGCCAACATATAACACATATTTATCTCTAGAGGTTTGAATAGCAAAAGAGTTGGTTGTTGTGTCAAAAGACACAAGTGCTAAGAGCACTAAATGAGTGTCAATGGACACTATGTTTCTTCCTTGAGTCTTACAAATATGCAAAATCCTTCAAGTTCTTTCAAATCCAAATCTGCCCCTTCTTGATTTAATGCTGGGACCTTCAAATCTGAGTGACATGACCTTCAATGTGTTGGAATGAGTGAGTAGATGAAGTAAAAAAGAGCTTCAATGAAAGTGAGCTATGGCAGATTAGGATTTTCAGGAAGATGCGACTAGTATTTTGCTTATTGCTGCTCACAAAGGTAGCCATTTGAGAAACCCTCTGAGGGGGAGAGAGTTTAGATGTATATCCTCAAAAGCCCTATGATAATGATCAACATTGTTGCGTGTACGTACTGAACGAACTATACGATCAGACACATGTGCAGACATGACAATGAGCTGGAATTCAAGCAACATTGAGCTAGATGATCATCAATGTCTTGGTGTGAAGTGCCAGGAAGAAGCGCCCTGAGCAGAGGAAGATATTTCTAGAAGGAATATTAGTGAGATATGGCTTTTTTGAGAGACATGAAGGCTCCAAGCAAGGTAGGTACAGGTTGCCAAGAAAGTTCAAGTGGAGGTGGAAGATGAGACCTTCAGTTGGGACTTGAGCTGAGCAATGATGAATAGAAGCTGGAAGAGAAGAGAAGAAAGCTAAGATGAGCGAGGCTATGCCAAACTGGGCTCTGATACCATGTTAGAACATGTGGGATCTAGAGCATGGCAGATCTGAAAGCTATGGAAGTTGAAAGAGAAAAAAGAAACTCATGAAGACATTGACCCTGACAAAGAAAAATTGTCACACAAGTGAATTAGGTTCCAAGATTGAGACTTGGACTCATAAACACAATCTTGTGTGTGGACAGTGACATAGACACTTCACTGGAAAGAAAAGAGTACTATCATTGCATTAGAAAAAGAGTGCAAGTACAATGCTTTATAGGAATTGAGTGGTGGCACTTTCTCCTACTGTGTATATGGGATTCTGATCATGAGCCCTCACTACTCCTTGCAAAGGGAGTGAAGTAGGTGTGATTGTAAATATCTCAACACATGAGGGATGTGGGATCAATTTAAAAGATCTTATGGTAGTATGATGGGCCTCATTTGCATTCATCTTTCATATTTGATACTCCAACATCCTCTTCTATCACAAACTTCAAAAGGAACAAGTGAGGAGCCAAAACATATATTTCAAATAGCAAAAAGAACCAAGTAGAACTCTAGCTTTACGCCTTGATCTAAGAATTCTTAATAAACAAGCCTTCAATCAATACCTCCATCTTTTCAAGATATCTTTGGGAAGGGTATGTATTTGGGAGATCATGTTGTAGGATTGAAAAGTAGGTGAATTAAATTTTTAAAAGAGTAGTGGCTTGTCTAAAAAATATTTTGAATCCCATGAATGCAAAGTATTAAGCCCAAGGCTTAAGGCTTAAGTTAATAAGCCATAGACTCTTGAACAGTTAAAAATGAATGAGAATGGAAAATAAGAAGAATTGAATGAGTGCACTAGTAGCCTATTGGCATTTCCCACACTTTGCCCATCATCGATATGCACTAATAGATTTGACCATATTTGGTATAGTCAATGGCATATTCAAAGCTTTCCAATTGCGTATCGTGCAAAGTCACTACATATGCAACTCATTCATCAACACTTTCCCTCCTTGCATTGCAAATGTATTCAACACTTCTTCATACATTCTAGTCTTGGTTCAAATATAATGTAGCATCATTTGTAGTTGGGACATCCTCACTGTGCCATGTAACACAATTGACGTGGCTTTCTTTATGTAAGCCTTATAACTAAGGCTTAGAAACTAATTTAATTAACATAAGCCCCCTTTCATGCAAGGATTTATAGCACCATGCCTTTCACACAAGGCTTTATTGTTAGAGATTCAAAGAGAGAGAAAGAGACATAAACACAGAGCTAGCGTAGAGAACAAAGTACTCTCTGCCTCCTTCATTCTCATTATTCATTCATTCTCTAACTCTTACACACTTCACAAGAATGGTATAAAACATAGGTCTAACCCCTAACTACATTGCCACCATAGTTAGGTTCCAACTTACTTGTTGAAGCACACATGTCTTATAGCTAATGTACAATTGTCGAGAGTTAGTGAGCTTGATTCTTCACAGTTCCTCTCAAGCTTTGTCACCTTCTATATCCCAGTAGTAATATGAAATGAGTAAAATTATGTAATATTCCATCACTCATGGGGCATACAAACCTGACCTAATTTTTATTAAAAATAATTAAAATTTCTAATATTTCCCCTGTCATCACTGAATAGGTGGCAGGGGAAAAAGAAAAGAAGAAGGCGACGATAGGAGGAAGGAGTCAAGGATGATGTGGGAGGAGACATCGTAGATAACATAGGGGAGGAAAGAAGGAGATGACCATGCCGAGGAAGGAGTGGAGGAGGAAGGTGACGACGTGGACAATGGAGAAGAAGATGATGATGATGGCATCGATGAGGGGGAGACCACGTGCCTACCACCCCTCCAACCCACCTATTCTAGTCTGCTGGAGCATTACTGCCACCACTCCACGTTCCCCCCCACCCCCCCGCCCCCTTCCAAAATAACACCCTTCCCCCATTATATAAACCCCCCTCCCCCCCCTAAGCAAAGAAGGGAACCGCCTTATATTCCTTCCCCTACTGCAGAATGAGTATTTCCAAATTGATAGATGCTTGCTTTGACTCCCGCATGAGAAAGCATTAGGCCATATTATGCCAGACAAGAATAGGACATTGGAAAGGATAATCTACATCACAAGTACTTGAAGGATTGAATTCCCCAAATACGTGTATCATGAGGAGTTAATTGTATTTAGTTGCTATGCAATGAATTCATAAGCAAAATATAAGGCTTCAAGCATTGTCAACTTCCCATCCTTGCAATAGTAGGCGTGTTTCCATCACTTCAAAGGTATATGTTGCAACTTTCATGCCTAATGGATTGTATGTCAAGCAACTTAGTCTAGAAGAGAAACATTTTCAAATATCTATACCTTTGCCCAAGCTCTCATTAATATGTCATGTTTAATAGATTGGGAGTCTTGGTGTTGTGCGTAGCTAGTTGTAATATCTCTACCCTGCCCCATAGAAACCGCCTTTTTATTAAAGCAAAATGATTTTTTTAAAAAATACCCTCCCCCCATCTCATCACTGAACATGTGGCAGGGGAGGAAGCACATGATGACGATGTGGGAGGCAAGCATCGATGATGATGAGGGAGGGAGGTAGACCATGACGATGTCAAGGAGGAGGATCAGAATGATGTGGAGGAAGATGAAGTGGAGGGGGAGGCCAAAGGCCTACCACCCTCTCTAACAGTCTGCAACACACATAGTGCGATAGGTGGAGGGTGGGAAAGACCACCACCACTCCACCTCTTCCACATGTCCCCCCCAAATAATAAACCTCCCAAACCCTTATAACCTCCCCTCCCCCCCATCGTAAAGGCAAAAGGAAAGGGTACCACCTCCTTTTTCCCTCCCCCTTGCTACCAGCTTGTAGGAGAGAGAGAAAGAGAGAGAGAGAGAGAGAGAGAGAGAGAGAGAGAGAGAGAGAGAGAGAGAGAGAGAGAGAGAGAGAGAGAGAGAGAGAGAGAGAGAGAGAGAGAGAGAAGAGAGGTGAGAAGAGAGAGAGAGAAAGAAAGAGGGAGAGAAAGAAGAGAGGTGACAAGAGAGAGAAGAAGAAGAAGAAGAAGAGGGAGAGAGAGAGAGAGACTCTTTCTTTTCCCCTCCTAAGAGGGTGTCCACACGCATCTTTTTTTTCAATTGTTTGCGAGATTATCCTCCACTTGTTGCTCGTGAGATTATCCTCCACCTGGAAAGCTCAATTCTCTCCCTAATTGGTCTCACTAATTGAGCACAAGGTGTGAAAGTCTTGTTCGACTTGCATCTAAGGGAGACCAAGATTGAGAATGGGCCCCAAGCGGAAAATGATGTGCATAGATTGGAATCCCTCAACGAGCAACGAAGCCTCAGCCACAAGGGCATCGCCGCCTATCCAGCTATGATATCGATCGTAAGTAATGTCCTTCCAATTTGATGAATGCTATCAGAAGGCCTTGACCCCTAGGAACCTAGATTTCAAGTCGATCCTAGTGGGTTCGGCCGTGCGAATGTTCCATTGCGAGGGGGACTCGAGAAACCCTAGGTGACAAACCCCGGAACATTCCATGGGAGTGCTGGGCAGAGACACTTAGATTTGTTTCTCGATGGACAGCTTAAAGGTGCTTGGACAGCCAATAGATGGCAAACATGTTACACTAGTGCAGACAATAATCAATCATTAGGAATAAAACTATGATGCCTTGAGATCCAACGGCCGATAGCGACTATGTTTATCAATCCTATTCGGGGTTGGGCTACATGCAACAATAACTCTAGGGCAAGCAAAGAGCTCATGGATTGGGAAACCCTAAGTTGAAGGAAAGACCGATGCTTTTGTACTTGTTCAAAAAAAGGCTCAGTTATCAATCAATGTAAGTGATCGATAGAACTTATGTCTTGTATAGTGTTTGAAACGACAACATATGCCTTGGTCAAAAGAAGAGTGTGTTAAGTAAATTTTACATCGAACTGCTCCTGATCCCAAGGGGGAGAGCAAATATGCAATGGAAGGGTTATCGTGACTATCCTTGCAATGTTTGGAAAAGGATACCATTGTTTTTGTTGATATATCAAACAATTTCCTAAATGATTTTGCATTGAACTGATTTTTGGAATGTAATTTGGATGATTATTCCAAGTGCTTGTGTTTGATGGAAAATGCATGGCAAGGGTCAGTGATGACAAGTTGCCATCGGGAAAAAAAGGAATGTTTTCTTGGAAGGTGATATTAGGCTGATTGCCTTGATTGTGCTTGATTCTTGATTGGATTAATTAAGGAAGGATATTTTGCGAGGGTGGATTATCTCCAAGTTCATGCCACGTATCAACCCAAGAGGGCACTGCTCGATTTACGGGCCGAACAACCACGAAAGTTGTGTCTCATTCCTAGGTCACTTGGGGTCAATGGAGCTCTGAACACCCCTTGCCTAGTCCTAAACGGAGTTGTAGACTACCATGAGCCCAATGTCTAGGGAGTTGGAAGATCCTATTCTATATAATGGATGGAAATTATGGTTCCATGTGATTTGGACCGGGTACTTCTGTTGAACATAATGGATACATAATTTCTCCTGTATGGGCAACTTGAAGATAAGTTAAGGAACTTGGTTGAACTTATTGTCAAATGATTTCTTACTCTCTATTTGTGTATGTGCTATAAAATTATGCGAATGAACCCTGTTTGCTAAAAGGCTCAATTAATGAAGTTGATTTTAAATATCACACATAAATGTGATAAGACCTAATTAGAAAACTAAAGAACGCCTCTACTGAGGGAAGCAGGTGGGCGGAACCCCCCACGGGTCTGCCCTACAGCAAGGTGGTCGTAGAGATTTGGGAGGCTTCTCACAAGGTTCTACTGTCATTCGATGTTTAAGTATTGTTAGGTTAGAACCCAATTTCATGCAATTTTAGGGGACCAGAACGGGACTATGCCGTACGGTCAGAGAAGTTGAGCAACACAACCCTCTCATTTCCCATTCTCTTTGAAGCAAGTGCATCATGGATCTCTTTCAGATTGGGTATCTTTGTGTAAATTAGGATGTCCAAAAATCGACCCTAGAATGCTGTCAAGAGACCTTGACCACTAGGAACCTAGATCTCAGGTTGATCCTAGTGGGTTCGGTCATGAACATTCTGTTGTAAAATGGACTCAGGAAACACTAAGCAATAAACCCCAGAACATTCCATGGGGGTTTCGGGCAGCGACACTTAGATTTTTTTCTCAATGGATTGCTAAAACGTGCTTGGACAGCCGATAGGCGGGTACGTTATAGTTGGTAGCAGAGTGAAACTTCGTAATGATATGGGATTGATTTATGTATGGTTCATAGACATATCTTAAATAGAATAATCTAAGTTGCATGGCTTGATTGTCAGGCACCATCTGCACCCATGAATACTAACATGCAAGAGAAGAAATTCATTCTCAAGCAATTTAAGGCCCTCGAGTTTGATGGAGAAGGGATAGACGTTGTAGTAGAGGCGGAGATATGGATTGAGTCGATGGATGATTATTTCTCTGCTTTGGGAACTACTTCTGCCAATCAAGCAATGATAGCAAAACTTAAGTTACTTGACCAAACTCGGATATGGTGGATGCAATGGTGCAAAGATTGAGGTGTTTCTCGAGCCGTTGTCACTTGGGCTCACCTAAAATATGATGTACGCGGATGATACCTTCTGTCAACCTACCAGAATTTGAGGATGAATGAATTCTTCAAGCTCAAGCAATTGGAATTAACCTTGGAAGACTACTATTTGAATTTTGTAACCCTACTAAAATATGCACCACCTATGGATATTGCATAGCAAGTATCCAAGTTTTGCCATGACCTAAACACTCCTCTGTACTACCGTTTTGAAGTAATGAGTCCAGTAGATTTGCAAGATGCATTACTTCGAGTGAAGCCAATCATCCAAGAACTTGGACTAGACAATTGTGACAAAGATGATCCCCGAGATCAAGGCAAGAGATGCCACACGTGTGGTGAGATAGGGCACATCTATAGGAGATGTCCCTACCATCAATGCTTCCATTGCAATGAGCTAGGACACGTTGTCGAAGAGTTTTTGAAAGCAAAGTCGCAACCACAGAGGTTCTTGAGAAATTCCAAGAAAGAAGATTCCTCGATTCCGAAGATCTTCAAATGCAGGCGTTTACTTCCTTAGGTGTTAGAAGAGATTAGGATGATGGCAATAAAACTCATGTCACTATTATACTTATCTCAATGTGAAAAATTCTCATAGCTTGTTGTAAAACTCCTTAATAACAAAGTCGCTTCGGGTTCAAAGTCTTAACAAGCGTACCGAAGACACAATGGTGTTGATTGCAACAAAACCAATGTTGTATTTGTGATGATAAGTACATAGAAGTGCTGTACAGAGTGACATAACTACAACTCTTGGGAAAGTGATAGGGAAGTCATGGTTTCAAAATAATGACGGTATGCGATTCTGTAATGTAAAACATAAGATCTGTGAGCAACTTTAACCAAATGATCCAAGCTGATTCAACTCTATCCAAGTCGTGGAAATAGTCCAAGGGCAATGAAGGGCTGGATGATCTGTTCCTTGATGCAGAGTATGCTCTCTTATTGCTCAATTGTGCCAGATCTTGATGCAGAGTATGCTCTGTTCTTGCTCGATTATGCGAGATATTCCATTTTTTTAATCTTCCCCTCCCTCCATACCATAAAGGCTGTCAGTAGATTACAGGCCCATGCCACTTTCCACCATGACTTTGACAATGACGGAGAGAGACCTGGCATTAGGAAGAGTTGCAGAAGTTCATTGCACCTCAAAGAAAGCTCTCATAGGAAAAGCAGGGCAAATCCGTGCTTGCCATGCTTTGATATGCGATTTTCAAGCTCAAGAAGCATCTTCTGAGCCTTTAACAAGAAAGGCAAAACTCTTGACCAGCTCTGATTTGCTACACTTTCTTTTTCTAGACCCATCCCAATTTTACCCAGAGTCAAGCAATTTTAACACAGGATCCTTATTGATTGCAGAAATACCAGCTTTTGATAGATTAGTACAATAATTATTTACAACTTGTGATGCAATTGCAGCACCTGCACTTGCAGGGATTTCAGTCATAGCAGCAGCTGTACAGTCACATTGCCGAAGTGCATGAGACTTTTCTGTATTCACAGACTGAGGTACGTCTTTTGAACTGCTGACTTCTGTTTCACTCACGGGTTTACAAAAATCAATCTCGAAAGCACTCCCTTCAGTAGCATCATGATGTTGAACTTCCGAACCAGGCCATGGTTGAATACCCCCATCCTTCTGGCATGATCGCTGTGTGCAGTGCACATACTCTTTGAATTTTTTAACGCTCACAAGATGCCATCCATGTTGCCGAAAAGTCGATTCCAATTATGGACATTAAGAAGGAAGGGGAATCTCTGTTCCTGAACTGAAATGTGCGATAGCGGCAGATCTCCAAGTCTGTTGCAAAGGTAGCTTTCGCAGAAGTGTGTTGCAATTCATCATTGACACAGTGCTTGATGAGGCTGCCAACGTCCACATCGCTGTTGCTACAGTGTTTGTGATATCCACTACACAAGAAGTTTCATGGCCTCGTCCTTGTGCATCAAACCGATTAACAACATCGCGCACTTTCTTGCTTCCAGGCCGGATTACAATTCTGGATTACTATACTCTCCTGCAAATCCATAACACGATCATACGACTTCTGAATTGTTTCCTTCATGTCTTCCCTTGTATGGCCATCTCTGTTAAGTCCTTCCTCGTCTTTCACTCTGAATGCAGAGCTAGCACCCTTCCAGACCAGACGACCATCCTTCCCTTCCACACACTCGAATTTTCATCTTCCGCCTACCTTGCACAGCGTATTTGCAAGCCTTCACTCCCTCATAAACAATGTCGATCATCTCGGACTACAATATTGCTCCTCCCCAGCATTCGATATTCCTCTCCTCAACAAATGCGATCTTCTTCTCATCCACAGGAACCAAGCAAGTTCCAAAAAAAACCACCTTATGCTCCTCCCTCTGACCTTATTGGCTACCTCTCCTTTTTGCTTTTTCTTCCCAGAAATCTCTTCTTCCCAGAAAAACGGCTTCTTTTTTTGATATTCTCAGACTACACGCAGCTTTTTTGTACCAAAAAGCGGCCTCCTCTTTGGAATGATCAACACCAAATTTTTGTTCACAGCTCTCTGTTTAGCAAGTCGGCCTTGCTGGATTACAAGTGCATCTAATGCATGTTTCCTGTAAGCACATTCAATCCCTTTTTCTTCAATAGTTAGCACAGTACAAAACTGTAATACTTGAACCTCTTTCTTCTGTCCAATACGGTGAGCTTGGTCCTAAGCTTGTAAATCGACCTATGGATTCCAATCTCTATCATAAAGAATGACAACATCAGCCGTTGCCATATTAATTTCAACCGTTGCCAGATTAATTTCCAACCCTCCAGCCCTTGTAGATAGTAAGACAATGAACTTGTCACTGCCTGGTTGATTGAAAGAATCAATAGCACTTTCCCAATCTTCCCCACTTGTGTCTTCATCAATATGATAGTACTATTAGTCTCTGAAAACACAATAATCTTCCAGAATATCTAGCAGTTGTGTCATCTGCATTTTGGATCAGATGTTCCCCTGTTCTGAAAGTCTGTCAAATACTTGATAAGCTTCTGCAGCCCAACCACAACTGTTGTACATGTCCACAAGTGTATTGCCAACATGAAGCTCATTATCTAGTCCCCTTTTGTATATCTCTACATGGAGTTCTCGGCCTGTATCTAAAGCTCCTATGATGCTACATGATTTTAGGCTGTAAACAAATGTACTAGCATCAACAGAAATACCATCCAGTTGTAGACGTTGGAAACATTCCAGTACTTCCTCACAAAGCCCATAATCGGCATATCTTGAAATAAGTGTAGCCCATGAGATTGCATCTCGAGTTACCAGTCTACCAAAAACTCCCTGTTCTTCTACAAGCAAGTCACATTTAGCATACATGTCAACCAGAGCATTGTTGATTAATTCCTCTTGCTCCAAACCCTCTTCACTATATTTCCCGCATAGAATGAAAGAGCAAACATAACAACTAAGTATGTACAAAGTATCAAATCACACACACAACTTTTGGGTGGTTTTCACACCTTGAATGCGCAGTAATACGACATCCGCCCCCTCTAATCTTGCGCATCCTCCGGATGGGCCAACTACCCATGATCGTTATCATCAAGATCCACAAACAGATCAATCTCTTCATTATACATTTCTGGTATATCAACAAGATTATCTGTCATATCATCTGTCTCTTCTATTGGAGTTTCTTCTCGTTGCTCTTCTCTTGCAAATTCTTCCAATGCATAATCCTCATCATCTCTTTTCTTAAAAATCTTAATTCTTTTTCCTGCAATAGGCACTCTAAGCACTGTCCCATCTAGTTCTGTCAACTCATATGTTGCATTATCAAAGACATGTCTAACTGTATACAATCCAAACCATCTTTTCACCATCTTCCAAATAATCTGCAATAACTTCCTCATTTTCCACATGGCTCTAGCGTGGCTCTCATCCCAAAAGAATTTCTGCCCCTTTCGAAGCAGCTGATACAAACAATCTGCTATGTGTGCAAAATGAGGTATCCAAATCATATAAAACACACAAGCTCCAATGAATCTCTGTACCTCTGAAGTGGTAGAACAATACTCCGCAATCTTGCCTATAGCATTCACCTTATCAGGTGAGGGTTTCCTGCCATAATATCCACACATATGTCCAACAATGACAACCTCATTCACTCCAAAAACAGATTTTTGCCCTGAAAGTGTCAAATTCACTTCTTCTAACCTGGCCAAAATCTTCTCACATGCTGAAATATGATCAGCCACAAAGTATCTACATCCCTGCTCATTTAGACTCTCATTCTTCTCTTCTTATGCACACCCCTTAATGGGCACATCATCCAAGAAAGGCATAGTAAGTTGAGGTATATAATCATGAAGGACCTTATGCATGACATTCATCATATGCGCAATAGAATTAGTGGCACCTTGAGGCAAGGTACACATCCTGACAAGCCCAATAGGAGTTCTCATGGTGGTTATGTCCCTGCTTTCCAAAGCCAGCTGAAACTGATCATATCCTGAATACAAATCACCTAAAGAATAGATGGCACATCCAGCAAATGCCTCTGCAAACTCATCCACAACTGGACCTATACCAACATTCCTGATAGTAACTCTGTTCACTGGCTGCATGTCCTGAATAAATCGGAGAGTACCATTCTTCTTTGGAACTTTAAACCACCTGTTTGAGTATGGTGCAGATGAAGGCTCAAAAATTCCCATCCTGATTTTCTCATTCAATAAATCAATCAGCTTTGGCAAGTGTGCTTTAGGCAATGGAATAGGTCGGAGATTCCATGGGATATGAGGAATAGTAAAAATGACTATAGGAGCAACAATATCAGGATTCACACATGCAATCTCATGCGAGAAAAAAGCAAATCCCCTTCCATGTCGCTCAAGCATCTCCTGAAAGCGTTGCTTCTCTATGGGTAGCAAGAAATCACCATTTCCAATTTTCAATTCAGTAAGAGTCTCTGCTGAAAATTTATGACCAATATGCTCTGGATTCCTCAAAATTGGCTGTTTGGCAGCCCTCTCTATTTGCTGATCACTGTCAGGTGGAAGCGGTACAGTAACTGGCTTCACCTTCTTATCCACAGTTTTGTATTTCGTGTCAACCCTGGCTTCATTATGCTCTTTTGCATTACGCAAATCTTGCTGTAAATCAACAATTCTGCACTCTAATGGCTGAATATTCTCAGCCCTCTACTCTATGGATTGCATAGAAACAGCCCTAAACTCTGGATGCTGAAATATTTCAGCAGTAAACTCTGTTGGCTGAAAATTTTCAGCCCTCTGTGTCTCTGTAAGCTGATCATAATCAGCTGGAAACTCTGTTTGCTGAATTTCTTCAGTACTCAACACTCTTTGCTGAGTTACCTCAGCCTCTGACTCAATCTATGACACAAAATCTGCAATTTCATGAAACATGTCCAGGGACTGCACTAATACATTACTGTGACAACTCTGCATATCAGTTTTCAGCATATCTTCCATCTCTGTCATCGTATCTGCACAAATCACACTGTCATACATCCCATCTATGTGCTCATCATCCTCCAAAATTCCTGCATTTTTCAATTTTTTCTCCTTCCTGCATATATACTGCCTGGGAGCTCTAGGCAACCTAGAAGTATTCTGATAGCTCATCGAACTGTTTGCTGAAATCCGAACAAAACCGGAGGAGAAAACACTGCTGCCAGGAGGCGAGAACTCCAATCTCCTCTGCTCTGTACCACCGTTGTCTCGCGAAACGGCGGTACCTAATGAAAACCCGAATCCCTCACAGTGGGCAAAGGTGCATCTCTGAGAGTATCCCTGTTTCTAACATGGTTCACACATACAGTCATAAATTGAACTGCTCTCATGCCATCCTTACTGCGAATCCGTGCATAAGCAGATCCATCATCCATTACCTTTGTTTCCATGCGCATCTCTGTGATGAATGGCTGTCCAAGAATTATAGGATAAGAGCATGAATCCTGCACAAAGAAATGAAAATCCTCCTCTACATCACCAATAGAAACCCTGACACTAGGACAGGCAGCATACAAATCACCTGCAGTGTTATTGGCAGCTCTCATATGCCACCCATGCTCTACATCCATAGGCCATCTGTTACTCTCATAAACTCCATGAACTATGAGATTAATCTCTGAACCATGATCCACCAATGCAACATAAGGCACCTGTTTCTCTCCAATCTTTACCATCGTCTCTGTAGTTGCCCTAGCCCAATGGCTCCGCGAAAAGTGACTACGCGGTATCAAGACAGGCTCATCAATTTCAGCATAATGCATAGGCTGAACCCTCTTCTCTACCTGCAGAAAAACAGAAGCATTCTCAACCATAACCTCATCCTCATCCTCATCCAACTCCCCAATCAAAACTCCCTGTGTATCAGTGGTAGACAATGCATGTCTTTTCCTCTTCAAAACCTCCTGAAACTGATCTTGAAACTCTCTTTTTGAGATGCCCAAAATCTCAGAAATAGTGAAAGTCACCTCACTGCCAAGTATCTTATCATTAAAGATTTTCTTCATGTCCGTAGATGTCTCAATATCGGACATCAATCTAAACCCTGGCTGCTTTCTCTCTCTAGGCTCTTATCTATTTTCTCTCTTTTGAGCATCTTCCATTTGTCGATCTAGCCCTGGTCTTGAAGACGGTCCTGCAGTAGGTGGAGTAACAAACTCACCCCCTCTAGTCTTCTTAGCTGCACTTGGATTTTCTTCATCCCTCTTACGCTTCTCCTCAACAAGTACATCTGCTCCCTGAGACTTAGCCAAATAAGCATAAATAGAGTACCTGTCAATAGGCGAATCCCAACCTGTCTCTGATCTGATGTTAGAGCCTGCACTAGTCAAAACAGTTTGCTGAATTTTCCCCTTGTTTGCAGTCTCCATAGCATAAGTCCATAGTGCTAACTGAGTCTCTGATCCCTTCTCAATATGGACTCCATATGCAGAAGCATCACCTCTAGCTGTCACATAAGAAGTACGCGCAACCATATCATCCACTAACTTCTTCATTCCATCTTTACCAAAGTTGGTAGCAAGTGGAGCTCCTGTCTCAGTCAACCAAATCTTACCATCTTGCCCCCAATATACCAAATTCTTCCTCCTTGCATCTTGAAAAGATTCACAATCCCTGCAATGCTGATGGTCTGTACTATCACACCAAATACATCTCCGATCTCTCCTAGGTGCACTAGGAGCACTCCTAGGTGCAGTAGGAGCACTAGAAGAAGTAGTAGGCGCAGTCGAAGCAAACTGCTCTTTCAACTTTCCCACCAACTCGGCTTTGACTGACTCTAGTGTCAAATATGTTATGCCTTTGATTATGTCATCAAGAGAGGTAGGCACCGATAGAGCGGATGGTTTTGGAGCAGAAGGTGTAGGCATCGGTCGTGGAACAGGAGGAATAGGTGGAGTGGAAATAGTAGGCACTGGCATAGGCCAAGAAACTGGCTAAGGAGGAGAAGAAATAACAGGGATAGAAGCAGGCATAGGAGCTGATGATGGTGTAGGTATCATGGAACCATTCTATAGGCGAGTCTTCCATATCCTCCTCTTGGTCAAAGTCGAGACTGCATCCTGAGCATCCTGCCAATCCATTTTAAGACCCATGGGCTTCGTGCGATCCTCAAGAAGCTCACCCAATTCTTCTTGAAGAGCAGGATCTGTAGCTTGCAAGAAAAGCTCAACTTTTTCAACATCCAATGCTCTTTGTTCAATGGCATCAAGGTGACTATACCTCTCCTCAAATTCTCGAATAAACTCTGAAGCAGTTAGACCTTTGTTTGGCATGTAGACCCACTCTCGGAATGACCGCCGAGTAGCCATACCAAAGTCCTCAAGGAAATATTCTTCTTTCAAGGCCTTCTTAAAATCTTGCCAATGTGTATTTTGAATAAAAAGATCAGTCACTTTTGTCCTCAAAGCGAGTGTGACAAGAGGAAGGAAATACTTACTCATAAGTCCAGCTGAAACTCCGAAAAACCCCATCTTAATCTCATATGTCTTCAAATATGCTGAAACATTACGGCCGTCAAATAGCTTCTTCTCATTCTCAACTACTTCAATAGCCTTAGTCGTGCTGTTTGCATTCTCCTGCTCCGAATAGAGTTGCCTTTGCTGAGACAACTGTTGTTGATGCAATTGTTGCTGCTGCTGCATATACAATTGTGTCTGCTGATTTTGGAGCTGCATATACATGGACATATTCTGCAAAATCTGCTTTAGATCCTACGTTGAAGTACTTGACGCAGCAGTCATTGATGGAGCTGAAGTAGATGCAGCTGGAATTGTAGAAGAGGCTGAAATAGAGGCTGAAGTATCTCCCGTCCTAAAATTTCTGCGACGCTTTCACGTCGGGTTCACCAAATATGTCGAAGGGTTTTCGAAAGCAAAGTCGCAACCAGAGAGGTTCTTGAGAAATTCCAAGAAAGAAGATTCCTCAATTCCGAAGATCTTCAAATGCAGGCGCTTACTTCCTTAGGTGTTAGAAGAGATTAGGATGATGGCAATAAAACTCATGTCACTATTATACCGATCTCAATCTGCAAAATTCTCATAGCTTGTTGTAAAACTCCTTAATAACAAAGTTGCTTCGGGTTCAAAGTCTTAACAAGCGTACCGAAGACACAATGGTGTTGATTGTAGCAAAACCAATGTTGTATTTGTGATGATAAGTACATAGAAGTGCTGTACAGAGTGACATAACTACAACTCTTGGGAAAGTGACAGGGAAGTCATGGTTTCAAAATAATGACGGTATGCGATTCTGTAATGTAAAACATAAGATCTGTGAGCAACTTTAACCAAATGCTCCAAGCTGATTCAACTCTATCCAAGTCGTGGAAATAGTCCAAGGGCAATGAAGGGCTGGATGCTCTGTTCCTTGATGCAAAGTATGCTCTGTTATTGCTCAATTGTGCCAGATCTTGATGCAGAGTATGCTCTGTTCTTGTTCGATTATGCCAGATATTCCATTTTTTTAATCTTCCCCTCCCTCCATACCATAAAGGCTGTCAGTAGATTACAGGCCCATGCCACTTTCCACCATGACTTTGACGATGACGGAGAGAGACCTGGCATTAGGAAGAGTTGCAGAAGTTCATTGCACCTCAAAGAAAGCTCTCATAGTAAAAGCGGGGCAAATCCGTGCTTGCCATGCTTTGATATGCGATTTTCAAGCTCAAGAAGCATCTTCTGAGCCTTTAACAAGAAAGGCAGAACTCTTGACCAGCTCTGATTTGCTGCACTTTCTTTTTCTGGACCCATCCCAATTTTACCCAGAGTCAAGCGATTTTAACACAGGATCCTTATTGATTGCAGAAATACCAGCTTTTGATAGATTAGTACAATAATTATTTACAACTTGTGATGCAATTGCAGCACCTGCACTTGCAGGGATTTCAGTCACAGCAGCAGCTGTACAGTCACATTGCCGAAGTGCATGAGACTTTTCTGTATTCACAGACTGAGGTACGTCTTCTGAACTACTGACTTTTGTTTCACTCACGGGTTTACAAAAATCAATCTTGAAAGCACTCCCTTCAGCAGCATCATGATGTTGAACTTCCGAACCAGGCCATGGTCGAATACCCCCATCCTTCTGGCATGATCGTTGTGTGTAGTGCACGTACTCTTTGAATTTTTTAACGCTCACAAGATGCCATCCATGTTGCCGAAAAGTCGATTCCAATTATGGACATTAACAAGGAAGGGGAATCTCTGTTCCTGTACTGAAATGTGTGATAGCGGCAGATCTCCAAGTCTGTTGCAAAGGTAGCTTTCGCAGAAGTGTGTTGCAATTCATCATTGACACAGTGCTTGATGAGGCTGCCAGCGTCCACATCGTTGTTGCTACAGTGTTTGTGATATCCACTACACAAGAAGTTTCATGGCCTCGTCCTTGTGCATCAAACCGATTAACAACATCGCGCAATTTCCTGGTTCCAGGCCGGATTACAATTCTGGATTACTATACTCTCTTGCAAATCCATAACACGATCATACGACTTCTGAATCGTCTCCTTCATGTCTTCCCTTGTTTGGCCATCTCTATTAAGTCCTTCCTCCTCTTTCACTCTGAATGAAGAGCTAGCACCCTTCCAAACCAGACAACCATCCTTCCCTTCCACACACTCGAATTTATTCTGATTTCTACCACGGCCTCCAAATCGGCCTCCTCTACCTCTGCCTCTACCTCTTCCAGCATTTGAGTAGAAGACATCTTCTTTTGAAGTTCCTCCTGAAGAAGATGCACCACCATTTCTCTGCTCCTCAGAAATTAGAAGAGCAATCAACTCCTCAAAGTCAGGAAATCTTTCACGAACGGAAATGGATGTTCGAAACTGTGCATAATCCTTTCCTAGACCATTCAAGGTCACAGAAACTAAATCATCATCTTCCACTGGTGACCCAATGGAAGCAAGTGCATCTGCAATCTTCTTCACCTTCATGTGGTAGTCGTTGATGCTCATATTTTCTCTTTGCACATTGTGCAACTCTTGCTTGAGCTGCATTTTCCTGGCTTGCGTATTTGTGCTATACATTTTTGACAAAGTATCCCATGCCTCCTTTGGCGTACTTGCATCCTGAATATGCACAATCATAGAGTTTGAAATGCTGATAGATAGCCAATACATAACTTTCCTGGCTCTCTCATGCCATGCTTTAAATGCCTGCATTTGCTGTTGATTGGGAACATCAGGAAGAATTGGTTTTTCTTCATTTCCTGCAACAAATTCCCAATATCCTTTTCCCATAAGGAAATTCGTCATTCTAAACTTCCATGCTTGGAAGTTGTTCTTGTCAAGCTTTTCAGTGACAATCTGTGAAAGAAAATCAGATGCCATTACAGAAGACTACAAAAAATTCTGTCACTGCAAAAACCATAGCTTCACCCTCACAAGGGAAAATCTGCAAAACTGGCGAAAGTGGTATTTGACCACACAGTCACTTCCTAGTGACGATTTTGCATCAACAGGCAACAGGGATGATTCTGTAACTCCCAATGTCTCTGCGCACAAGCATACAATGCAATTTTTACAGTAACTATTCACCGACCTGTAGAACAGTGGCTGCACAGCATAAAACTGGGCCTTTTCCTAAGTGTGTGCAGAAAACTTCCGCCTCCAAAACAGGCCCCGAAATGGCCTCAAATCAAAAAAACAGGGTCACCAAGGGCTGAAGCCCTTGCCCACAACATATACTGCCCTCTTGCTTCACCGCGAAGGGCGTCTCAACCTGAGACAATGCACTCCTGCACTTTCCGGCTGTGCTACCTGCAAAGATCTGCTCCCAAAACAGAAAATGAAAGCAACACTGCTCCTCTTACCAGAACACCGCGAGCTTGGCTTGCTTTCTTGAGCTCCTTACCACGAACAAGGCTCTGATACCATGTCAAGATTGTGGGAGAGAAGGAAGGAGTCTTGCTTGAAGCTTTCTTGCTTGCACAATGGGGGAAGACACACAAGGGTGGAGGCTGAAAACAGTTTTCCTCTTCTTAGTTGTGTAAGCCAAAAGAATTCAAGTACAAAGAAATAGAAGAACCCTCTATATGGGTCTCAAACCAAACTCAACTAACTAAGGTGACATACTAACTGAGCCACAAACTAGAGTAGATAAGGATAGCTATCATGTAGCTATTATTCATGGGCGGTGTACCAACCGCGTCTGCAACTGACAAGTCGGTGACATAAATACACAACGGTCACCCTGGCGTATCATGAGTGGAGCTCGATATCTCAACAGTAGTACCTCTAGGAAGATAATTATGCCTCCAAGAAAGGGGAAATTGTGTTTATGTTTGGATTGCAAAAATGGACAGCATGTAGTCTTGGCAATTTTAAGAATATTTCAACCATGTGCAAGGATAAAAAGAAATATGTAGCATGGGCTGAAAAATAACTGAAAACATATGGTTTGATGGCTGCAAATGAAGGTATTTTAGGGTTATTTTTAGAACTGGTTGATGTTGATACAATGGCTAAAACTTTTGCATCAATTAATGCTGAAAACAGGGTAAAAAAAGAGGTTATTTATGTTGACACTTTAGAGATGTATGAATTCATTCAAGAGTTTTGCTGAGCATGAATGTTATGGGCTGCAAAACAAGGCTAAAGCAAGGATGGATATAAAGTACAAAATAGTTTGCAAAGAAGGTTAAGCCTATGGCTTTGCCTTTACCACCTGAAAGTGATGGGTTGGCTAAAAAAGTGACTCAACAGCCTAGTTTATGGGATCCACATGGAGTAGGACATAGATTTAGAGTTGAAACTTTACAAAAGCTGAAAATTAATGATACAAGCTTTCTTTTACCTCTACAAAAAGAGCTTATTTCTTGTAGATGTTGGTAAGGCATGAGAAATCCATTGCATTTTAGCTAGATGAAATTGGATGTGTTGATCCCAACCAGAGTTGCACCTATGGTGATCTTTACAGTACCTTAGGTGCCATGGAATTTAAAGTCTATTCTAGTGCCTTGGGCATATTTGCCTAAGCTGTTGGAGCTTTTAAATGAGAAGATCAGGATGCAGATTTTGGAGCCCTCTTCAACTCCATATTCAAATTGGTGGTTTATTGTTCCAAAGAAGAATGGTTTTTTGAGGTTTATATGGGATTTACAACCAATTAATAAGGTCACCATAAGGAATGTTGGATCAGGCCCAATACTGGATGAATTTGCAGAAGCATTCGCAAGCAAGGTAATTTACTCTATGGGAGATTTATATTCAAGATATGATCAGTTCCAACTTGCATTAGAATGCAGGGATATCACTACCATGAAGACACCACTTGGATTGGTTAGGATGTGTATGCTTCTATAAGGAGCAATCAATTCAGTGGCACATATGATGAATGTTATGCATAAAGTTTTGAGGGAGTGCATTCCTTAGTTGACCTTACCCTTTCTTGATGATGTGCCAATCAAAGGATGTGATATCTATGAGAAGAATGAAGAGTTGAATGAGCATGGATGTATAAGATTTGTGGCTGATCATATAATGGCTGATTGTGACAGGATTTTGAGCCGTCTTGAAGAAGTTCGTTTGACTCTGTCAGGAGAAAAGTCAATTTTTGGAGTGGAGGAAGTATTAGTTGTTGGGCACATATGTGTACCATATGGGAGAAAGCCCTCACCAGTAAAGATTGATGCCATAAGTAGGATGCAGGAGACATGTTCAAATGTATCCGAGCTGAGAAGATTTTCGGGTGGATGTCTCTTTTACTTAATATGGATTTAGCACTTTGCTAATGTACTTGAAAGTTTATATAAGCTCTTGAGAAAAGGGCAAAAGTTTTGATGGGGTAAACAACATACTACGGCAGTTCAGAAGTTAAAGAGCTTATTGATTTCAGCCCCAACTCTAAAGAAGTTCTGATGGGGTAAACAACATACTAAGGCAGTTTAGAAGTTAAAGAGCTTATTGATTTCAGACCCAACACTAAAGAGAGTAAATTATGAGAATGGAAAGCCTATTATTCTCACCCTAGATACAAGCCTAATTGGCATTGGTCTCTTGATATTGCCATATTACAATGTATTGCATATATAAAGTCACTTAATCTTGATTTTCAACATATTGCAAATAGAGAAAACCCTATGACTAATATGCTTTGATGAGCAAGGTTTGAAGATGAAGAAGAGCTAATGAAAGATGAAGAGGATGATGTGATAGGTGTTGAAATGACTTTATGACAGTAGGGAATGAGCATGCTATTACTACAAGTATAAATGTTGTAATAGGGATTTCAACTGTAAGAAAATAACTTATAGCCATGAACAAAAGATGGGAAGTAGAGAGAAAACATCATTAATGTTATGCTTCAATGAGAACACAATTTTTGGAAGATTTATATGAGGATGATTGGTTGAAAATAGGCCAATATCTTAGCCTCATGACAAAGAAGGCTGAGTGGTCTAAAGTTGAATTCAAGAGGATTAAAAGAAAAGCTTATGGGTTTTTCTTGAAAGATGGATATTTATGGAATCATGCAAAGAAAAAGAGAGGAGCTCCAACATGTGTATTGGGAGATAAGGCTTCTCAACAACACGTGATGCAAGAGTTTCATGAAAGCTTATGGGCTAGACATGAAGGAGTGTGGGGCACATTTGCCAAGATCAAAGAGAAGTATTGGTAGCAAAGCATGCATAAAGATGTGGAGCATTATATGGAATCATGCAGTGTATGTCAGATGTATTCCATGGTAAAGCATAGAGGTGGGTTGCAACCAACCTATCCATTGTCTATGCATTACAAGTGGGTAATTTATTTGGTTACTATGCCTACAAGTTTATGGAATATGAGAAATCTTGTGGTTCCATGAGAAGACTTGACAAATCAAGTGGAAGGTTGAGCTCTTAGTACACAGAGTACTCAAGCAGTTTGCAGGTTCTTATTGGAAGTTCTTATTGGAAGAAGTCTTTTGCAAGTATGGTTGTGTTGATAAAGTGGTTGTAGATAGAGGAGAATTGGATGAAAATGAGGCTCGTGACTTATTTTTACAATTGGATATCAAGCTAGCTTTAACTTCAGCCTATAATCCTAAAGCAAATAGCAAAAGTGAAAGAGTTCATCAGCCTATTATTAAGGCATTAGCAAAGTCATGCAAGGGCAGGATAAAAGAGTGGCCAAGAATGTTACCCTTTGCTTTATGTGCTGGTAGGACCACTCATAGTGCAATTATAGGGTATATGCCAGTTGAATTAATGTATGGACGACAACCATTCATGCATGTTGAGGAGACTATTACTACTTGGAGTGTTCTACCATGGGAAGAGGGTTTGAATAGAGAAGATTTGCTAGTCCTACACATTATAAAGTTAGAAAGAAGGCCTGAAGACATTGAGATAGCCATGAAAAAGATGAAGATTGCAAGGATCAAGAATGAGAAGAGGTTTAACAAGTGACACAAACTTTGACCACGAGCTATACAAGACGGGGACTGGGTGCTCGTCTCACGGGGGATTCATTCATAGTAAAGAAGACATGTCACCTACATGCAAGAACTTCTAAAAACACCCCTATTTATGAAGCTTGTAAGATTAATATATCCCCCTATATTTAAGCTTATAAAATATGTACATGTATGAATTTTTATGTATCCCCTTTCTTAAATGTAAGTCTTCATAGAAAATATACTAACTTTCTTTTTAAAAGTTGGAATTATCCTAAGCAAATAAAAGTAACAAAATGGTCATATCACAAAGTTATTTATGTAGTGGCACTTCGATACCATCGAAGTATGTATCACAATGTTTTTGAGTGCCCATGCCCCCTTACCACAATATGAGGAGAGAGAGAGTAGGGGAATCAAACCCCTTTATACTTAAAGTGACTACACCAAGCAGACACCAAGTTCTCTTTGGAAGAAGGAGAGTTGAATCTCTCTATCAAAACCATGGGAGAGTGCTAGCTCCCCCCCTCCCACACCATGATTAATTCAAAAACCCTACTATGTGAGGGTTTAGGATTTTAACCTTACTTGTCAAGGTCTCTTGTATGCCATGGAGAAACCAATCTATAGAGAGAGGTGATCAAATGCATCCCCCCTTCTTTTTTCCCTCTTTCCCCTCCTTAAATTTAAGTTCAATATAGGAAATTAAGAGGGGTCTACCTCTAATGTATAGGCTTAAGTGTCCCCTTCCAAAAACCCCCTCCTTTACACTCATGTGATACCATACAACATCTATAATGAACCCTCGGGGGGTGCTGGTTTATGACATCATCTTGGAAAATCAGCATAGTGCTAGTCGGAAGATGGCAAAGCGGTGGTTTGGTCCGTATGTGGTAAGGTTTGTTTTTTATAATGCTACCTATGCATTAAATGAGATGGATGGGACAACTCTAAGGATTCCAGTGGTTGGAAAACGTATCAAGCTCTTTAAACATATGGAGTCTTTAGCATATGAGTTGAAGGAGTTGGATACTGAGCATGAACATGAGAATATGGAAGAAGAAGAGGTAGAAGATGAAGACATTGACATGGCAGAAGATACTTCTTCTTCAAACACTACAGACCCATAAGACTTTGGCATATGATAGAGGATGTGCAGGTTAGGAGGGGGGAGATGTCGTGCCGCTATGCAGTCACAGTGTGAAAAACTCTGAAGTGTGGCTTTCTTATTTATCTAGAGAACCAATGCCATTTTAGACATTAGTGTCAATGTTTGTAGTGTGGATGGTTCAAAAATAATAGATTTTTTGAAAATTTTAGCCAATTTTTTTGTATTTTAGATATTATCTCTTGTAATAATCCAAGAATCGTAGACAACTCTTAGAATAGGATGACATGTAAAAGAAAGTAGATAGCTTTCAACTATTTTGAGAGGATTTTATGTAAAAAGGAGCGTGATCATAGTTTTCAGGCAGTGAACATCACTCCGAATTGGGAGAAGAAGGAGTGATCTAGGAGAATTCTGGTCAGGTGTCTTGAAATTTCACCCCCATTTTGGGGCAAAAAGAAGCATCAAATTGGTGGTCTTAGCAAGAAAGAGAAAGCTATTTATGGAAAGAAGATGGAACAAAGCGATTTTGATTGAATCTTTGAAAGTTAGAATTGAATTGCTTTGTACCAAAGTTACCGTTAGTTGGGAATTGTTGTGGTCGCTTCTCTCATCCTAGAATTTTGTCTTCAACATCATGGGCCAAAGAAATTGCATCCTCGAGAGTCGCTGGCTTGAACATGTTCACCTCCAAGCCTATGCAAGGTGATAATAATTAGACCTGACGCTTGGCCTATAGGACCTATCAAGCCTACGCAACGTGATAATCATATGCTTGTAGGAATTTCCTTGTTTTTTCTTTTTCATTCTTATTGAGGGGTTAGAACCCCTCAATAAGAATGAGGGGTGTGTAAAAAGGGGTTCTGAGGGGTGTGTAAAAAGGGGTTAGAACCCCTTTTTACACACCCCTGTAATTTTTATTGTTAGCTATATTCAGAATTGGCTCTTCTTTATACTTTGGCAAGCTTCTCTAACTGCTGCACACTAGCAAGAACTCCTATAGGAGAGCTGCCTAGCAAGTAGGAAGGATGGGGTCACAAGGAGGATTACCCTCTACCAGAGGTCTTTATCACCTGACAATGTCCTAACAAGAGGTAGACAACTACCCAAATCTCCCCTCGATATACCTAACCAAACCCTATGACTTCATGCCTTGATTGTTGGTCCGCAACAAAGAAAAAGAAAATAATCCCCACATACACATAGAACATTCGTGGTGTAAGGGAAAAACTTGGAAATGCAAGGATACCACTTGGAATGGCCACAAGAAGCTCTCATGCAGCAAAGGCTCCCTCTAGGCACTTCATCCAACCTGTGTGATGCAACCACTAAAAGAAAAAACCATTAAACATACATGCACCAAACAGACTATTGAGAAACATGGATCTAGAGCTAGTTAGCTATGGTGGACGCAAATCAAACACATGATACATTATCAAAATAAGAGATTGTAACTCAAATGAATTAGGTTCCAAGATAGATTAGCTTGGACTCATAAGGATAGTCTTAAGTAACTCAAACTAATAGTTCCATTGCATTGAAATGTGTGTCAAGTACATGCTTATATAGCTTTTTGGATAGTACCGCTCTTCCTCATTGTGCATATGGGATTCTGAACATCTCTTCCTAGAGCATACATCATTTTTCTATCTTCTAGCCTCTTTAGGGCATACATCTAGCCTCTATGGTCAAGCATCATTTGCTATTCTCAACACCCCCCCTCAAATGATGAGTTCCTACACCTGCTGGCATTCACCCCCCCCTACATGCGAACATGGACCAAGAGACTAGCTCTGGCAGCCTTAGTCAGGTTAAGCTTAAAACTTTACATTTTTGGTAGGGTTATCCACTATGGGAAAACATTTTGTTTATTTGTGGTAGCCTTAGTCAGGTCAAGCTTAAAACTTTACATTTTTGGTAGGGTTATCCACTATGGGAATACATTTTGTTTATTTGTGGCAGAAAAAAAAAAATCTTATCCATCTTTGTTATGCTTCTTTGGCACCATTCAATCTTTTGCTTAATCTTCTTGGTCTTATTTGTCTTCAGGCTCTTTTCCTTTGTTGTGCTCTTTATCCCTTTTTTTGATGCATGGTATGTGCATTTTTCACCAATTTTCTTAACACAATCTTTCTACTCAATGCAATAGATAGAATCTAGTACATTTCTTTGACATGGTAGGTTCTTTTTTACATGCATAACTTGGTGATCCATTACATAGGTCTTGAAGTACATAGGATTGATTTTTGGCTTATCATGTGCATTGCAGTGTTTTAGGCATTCAAGATGGATACACATCTCTTTGAATAGCTCTTGGGTTTGTTGGGATACATGGCTTGATAGCACATCATGGCCTTGGATACATGGAGTTTGGACCTTTGGCTTAATGGCTATATAGCTTGTCATTATATTGACATTGGATCTTCTTTCAAAACCACATATCTTCTTAAGGTGATTACATAAATCAATTTGACGCAAAGGATAGAGTGAATAGGGTTGCTTGGACCACTTTTGAGAGCAATAGTGTGAACACACATTAAAAGAATTATCTTGAGTGTGAAAGGAAATATTGAGTTAGGTCTTTTTTTCAACATAAATCCTTACACTTTAGGAAAAAATAGAAAAAAAAGAGAATGGAGAGAATATGCACAGTAGGAGAAAGTGCCACCACTCAATTCCTATAAAAAGCATTGTACTTGCACTCTTTTTCTAATGCAATGATAGTACTCTTTTCTTTCCAGTAAAGTGTCTATGTCTATGTCCACACACATGATTGTGTTTATGAGCTCAAGTCTCAATCTTGGAACCTAATTCACTTGTGTGACAATTTGTCTTTGTCATGGTCAATGTCTTCATGAGTTTATTCTTCCTCTTTCAACCTCCATAGCTTCCGCATCTACCATGCTCTAGATCCCACATATTCTAACATGGTATCAAAGCACAGTTGAGCATGGCATAGCTCCATTGATCTCTCATCTAGCTTAGCTTAAGCTTAGTCTAGCTCAGGATAAGTCCACGACCTCATCTCCCACTCCTTCTTCTCCACTTGACCTTGTGGCAGCCATAGCCAACAGTACCCTGCCTGCGTGAAGCTCTCATAACTCCCTTTACCGACCAAATATTACAAAGCTTCCTTTTAAAGAAGTGTTACCCGCTACTAATGCTTCTCGGTGTCATCTCAAAACTTGACATTTCCCTATCTAGTACTCAGCATTGTCAATTTTCTCAGGTTATGTCCTGTGGCCTCCATAGCAGGCAATACCTAGGCATCTTGGAGCCTATGGATCTCACACTACAGGCCACCATTGATCATGATGTCTTCGAGGGTAATCTTCCCCAACTTCAAGCATAGCTTGGCGGCACATCATGCTCCAACATTGGTGCTGATTCAGCTCAACATTGTGAAAAAATGTGGTCATTGCCTAAAACAGGTGTAGTCTTGATCGGGTCGTTTTTTCCCTGTGTACACAGCACAATCTTGGCTAGCTCCATAGGACTTTTGAAGCCCATTAATCAAGATTCAATCTCATATAAAAATTTCTTGAAATAATTGAGTAAACAATGCACACTATGCAAAAAACCAGTCTTGGGTCAAAAACCCTAATCCAGACTCCATAGCCAAAGCTCCAAGTTTCATCCTTTACACTTTCTCAAGCTAACTGGAGCACGGTCCCACACATCCCTTGGAATCTAAACCAATTCCAGTACCAAGGGCTCATTTGCCTAAGTTACTGGAGCTTTTAAATGAAAAGATAAAGATGTGAATATTGGAGCCATCTTCAGCTCCGTATTCTAACCGATGGTTTACTGTGCCTAAGAAGAATGGATCTTTGCAATTCATTCAAGATTTATAGCCTATCAATAAAGTCACTATTAGAAATGTTGGTTTGGATCCAATTGTTGATGAATTTGCTGACGCTTTTGCAGGTAGAGCAATTTATTCCATGGGTGATTTATATTCGGGCTATGGCCAATTTCAACTTGCTTTGGAAAGCAAGACATTACCACAATGAAGACGCCTCTTGGTTTAGTCCGCATGTGTATTCTACCCCAAGGAGCTACAAATTCAGTGGCTCACATGATGAATGTCATGCACAAAGTATTGAGAGATTATATTCCCCAACTTACTCTTCCTTTCCTTGATGATGCACCGATCAAAGGATGTGCAATTCATGAGAAGAATGAAGAGATCAATGAGCTTGGATGTCGCAAGTTTATTTCCGATCATATTAATGATTGTGCTCAAATCTTGTCTAACTGCAAAAAGTCTTTCAGGAGCTAAATCTATTTTTGGAGTTGAAGATGTTCTTGTGGTTGGGCATATGTGTGGCCCATATGGCCGAAAGCCTTCTCCAATCAAGATTGATGCCATAAGCAAAATGCGGGAAATATGCACAAATGTTTCAAACGTGAGAAGATTTCTTGGAGAATGTGTTTTCTATCTTAGTTGGATCCCACACTTCTCTCATGTTATCAAAAATCTTTATCAACTATTAAGAAAAGGCCAAAGGTTTGTGGGAAAAAGAGCATACTCAAGCTGTTTGAAAATTGAAGAAATTGCTTATTTCAGCCCCCACCTTGAAGAGGGCTGATTACTCTAATGGACAGCTTATCATACTCATAGTAGACACAAGTGCTATTGGGATAGGATGGGCTATTGGGCAAGATGATCTTGAGGGCAACAGGTATGCAATCCGCTTTGGAGCGAAGGTTCTTAATGAATGTCAAAGAAGGTATGCTCAAATTAAAAGAGAACTTTGGGGAGTTGTAACTGTAGGGAAGTGTGATCGGGAGTACTTCATGGGTGCACATGTAGTAGTTGAAACAGATTGTCTTGATGGGACCTAAAATGGGCCGGCACTGGCTATGGCACTAGACGGACCTCATACTCATGACTGACAAACACACCCTCACGGCCTCGCGGACCAGGAGCGTCTATCTACTGCTAAAGGACAAACTGTTCTAAAGCCTAATCTATGCATTTATAGTTTTATAGTTTTGTAGTCCAATATTTCCCTTTCTATAAACTTCACAGAGGGAGAACCCATACACATTGGCAATAAATACCACGATAATCACATACATGGGAGGCAACGTCTCGTTCGAAACACCACGGCCCCGCTATAGCTCTCCTACATCGCAGGGATTGACCCCTTGATGCGCTGCTCAACATATAAAACAAACGAACACACTCCACTATCCAGGAGATATACCATGTTTCCTCACCAAATAATTCCACAAGAACCAACGTCTATCCTATGGCTTAGGATGCCTTTCCACACTCAACATGGGTCATTGTCATTGAAAACAGGTGCCATGCATCCATGTTTTATATTCCGATACCATGATCATCATGCACATGCAAAGTGAATGATTTTAAGGTGCTCAAACATCATTTTAAATCAGCAACATGCTTGTGCACAATCAGACTTTATCATGCATTTACTTAACCCGTTGCGATGATGAAAGGATAGCACCGAGACCACTCGTGCTACTATCCTCTTAATTAACATAACACAAAACTCTATGACATGATGTGCATCAAAAAATTAGCTACAATCAGCACGCAAATCACACCATTCAAACCTCCCAACCCCCTACGTTTAGGTATTGCTTCGTTGCATAGGTATAGAGGTCCATTTTATGATTTTTTTGATGTATAGAAAGTGATAAATCACCAACTTTGACAAAGAGATAGGGCACAAACCTCATGCTTTGCCATTACCATACATCCACAAACAATTATTATATTTTTCCTTATTTTTCCAAGTCGTATTTCTATCTTTCCACTCATTTTTTCCATTTTTTGATTTATTTATTAATAAAATATACTATTTTTTGATTTTTCTTATCCCACTCACTTCAGCATGTTAATAATCAATTTATCTTCCATATTCCCCCCATGGGAACATATTTTTCCCCACTCGAAATGGAAAAACTATAATTTTGCCACTTAAAACCCGCTTTTTGGGTTTACGGGAATTAAATAAAGCATGTAAATCATTATAAAACCAAGATTTTCTGAAAAACAACAATTACTCATATTGCAAACAGCCCACAAACAAATTTTCATCCAATAAGAACATAATTATAATCATAAACTATAAAAAATCCTTCATTTTTCTTCATAAAAATGCTCATACTATGTTTTTTTTTTTGTAAACCGGGATGCCTTGAATGCATGCATAACCAGCAGACGGAGCCTCCATAGCTCTCAATCCAATAATTCACTTCATTCTTCAGTATCTTCATCAATCTTCATCATCACTCCATTCTTCCATCTGGATTCCTTCTTCAAGAGACAACACATGAACAGCCCATAAAGAAGAGAGAGAGGGAGGAGAGAGAAAGACTAGAATCTGTTCTTTTCATCCACACAACCATTGCTTGCACGAAGGGTGGCGAAATGATCAACCCACAAGGAGAAATCAAGGCCCAATGTCTGTTCGATGGGTTGTATTCAACCTCATGATCATGATGAGAGAGGAGGAAGCGCAAATTTCGGCCGTTCCTGATGGCACCATATCCTCACGATTTTCTTCATCTTCTCTCTCCACATTTTTCTTCATGTGATGCATAAAATTTGGGGGGGGAGGGGGGGGGGCCTCCAAAGGACACATCCAATTTTGGCCTTAAACTTGTCCACCTTTTCGCATATTGACCCTTTTGTGCCCATTTCCCTGTCCGGGCTCCGATTCGAGCTCTGAAAAATCCTGGGCATCCGGCTTGACATCCTGCACGGACTAGCAACTCCTAACATCCTACATGACAGTCTGAAAAATTATCAAAAGTCCACGAGTGTTGCTTGGCATCTTTTAAAAGCCATCTTTCACTTGGTGCTTAAAATCATCCTAGCTGCAACCGCCGCCTTCGGTGTTAAATATTTTTCCCCTAAATTCCAAAATTTTTTGCACATCCTGGGCTCAAAACTCTGATCTCATTGGTGACCATAGGATAGGGCCTCTCAACTCGTCAAATCCCACAATGAACCTGCACAAAACAACCAAAGGAAGCATCAAGCTGATACAAAATAGGTACATACTAAAACACAGCGCAATGCTTGCGCACCCTACCCCCTGACAAAACCAAGGCATGAAATCCACAAGGAGTAGGCCTTGCATAATCTGATAGAAAGTCTGAAGCTAGTCACTAAGCGATTGCTCCAACACGGCCAAACTAAACAGAACTATCAAAGAAATCGCCCTAAGTGGTGGTTTGAACTACCTACCTAACTAAGGACAACACAACCAGGAGTTCCTACTAGGCGAGGACTCCTATAGCTTGATCAAGAAGTATTTTCTTTTAACACATTTCTTCTTTTAGGTTTTTAATTTTCCATACTCGGGCATGTAAAAAGGAGGGAGCTGAGCGTAGTGACCCAAGGAGAACAGGGCATCGGCCTCGAGTCCTGTCTCGGTACCCAAGAACCTACCAAGCCCTTACAAGGTGACACTTAATCCTTTTCTGATGCTCACTTTTATTTTCGCTCCAACCTTCCTTACTTTTTCCTTTTCCAATAAGATGCCACCCCTAGGAAGACAAGGCATTGGCCTCGGGTCGGACTTGTCCCCAGGAATCTACCAGGCCTTCGCAAGGTGATGATCAACTACTTATAAATTTTTCTTTCTTTTCTTTTCTATTTTTATAGGGGTTAGAACCCCTTTTTACACACCTTTGTATATATTTATTGTCTTTCAGATATTCACGGTTTCTTCCTCTCTATCATCATCATGTTTCCTTTGGCAGGTTTCTCTAACTACCTCACAACTAATAAGAACTCCTAGAATGGCTGCCTAGCAAGCTAGCAGAACAGGGTCACTAGGACTACTTTCTAAAATAGGTCCTTCAATGCCTGGCAATGTCTTTACAGGAGGCAACGACTACTCAGGCCTCCCTCAGACATACCTAACCTAAACCTGGGACTTCATGCCTTGGACGCCGGTCCCCAACAAGAAAAGAAAATCCCCTACAAGTACACAGACACATATAGCATAAAAACATGTTACTCATAAAGTAGAGATATCACCTAGATAGGGCCATGAGAAGCTTCAGCGCAACAAAGGCTCCTTCCAAGCTCTTCTTTGAGCCTGTCTAGCATAGAACTAAAACAAGAAACAATTAACTGCACCTATACTAAACAGACGACTGGCCCTCTTGGCCTAATGAAATAGAACATTGTACTACAAAACTGATCGGCCCTCTTGGCCTAACGAAATAAAGCATAATAGCACCTACACATCCCTCCCCGAAATAGTACAGATATACAATAATATGCTCCTTTCCAAGGAAAAAATATAGCCTCACAGTCCTAAACTAAATGTATAAGATTATGACCCATCCCTCCTACATATATAGCAAGAGGCGTATGCATAACATGTTGTCTAATCAACCTATGGGTCCAGGATAACAACGGTAGATCGGTCTTGGCTACTCTTTGCATCACCCATATCAACCATCGCCTGCCATATATTGCATGCTATGATAACATTCCCCACAAGCGACCGGGTCCTATCTCATTATTGATAGCAATATCCAAACTAGGACCACAGTTGAAGAAGAGGTCTTCTTGATAAGCAAGATTTTCCAGTGAATTCGCAAATTGATTCCAGTAACGTGGAATCAGCTGAAGCAACACTCTCTCAAACTCCTCAAGTAGGGTCATAGCAGTGCAATGATACATACAAAGGATGGGATTCCGCATTGTGTACGTCCCATCTAGCTGATTCAAGATCAATTGGGAGTCCCCTTTTACTAACAACCACCGAATACCACCTTGTTTGGCAATATGCAGTCCCATAATCAAGGCTTTATACTCCGCCATATTGTTAGTGAATCCTACCCCGAGATAAGCAACTAACTTCATCGTAGCTCTGCGTCGAGGATCTCGGATTACTACTCCAACACTTCCTTTTTTATTTGGGCCCCTGGACACTCCGTCAAAATATAATGTATACGTCCACAATGGGTTTACACAGCCTGCCATCATGAACTCCTCTATTCGTAATTATGATAGTCAAAATTTAGCATGTTTAGCAGATGAATTGACGAATCCATCCCACCTTCTTCATTAAACTCAACAGGGATACTTGTCAACACTCGTAACCAGTGATGGCAGAAGACTTTGATCTCCCACACAAAGGTTTCGTCTTCTTGCTCAATCACTTTGTATCCTTTACTCCACCAGATAAGTTTCCCCTGATGGTATCTCTGCTCCAGATATGGGTGCTCCAAATAAGGAATTAACCGCCACATCAACCAGCTTTAAGCTCTTTTGCAGGTCTCAAATCAGCCCTAGCATGGGCCTGCAATGCATTTTTC
The DNA here is from genome assembly GCF_053477565.2 of Lygodium microphyllum. Lineage (NCBI taxonomy): Eukaryota > Viridiplantae > Streptophyta > Polypodiopsida > Schizaeales > Lygodiaceae > Lygodium > Lygodium microphyllum. The sequence continues at coordinate 47,366,163 of NC_141141.1, read as the reverse complement.
CGTGTTAGCATACTTAGAACCAATAAGGTTTAATCTTATTAAGATTAACCTTATTTTTAAATTCCACTCCCTATGCAGATCAGCTAGTAGAGCCGTAGACCTATTTTTCCCTATCCTAACAATCTTGTAGGGGCCATCCCATCTAGGTTCCAGCTTCCCTGGAAACAGCTCCCTATGCACATCGTAGTATAGAACTAATTGCCCTTTTTTAAAGGTATGCTTCTTTGCTTTAAGGTCATGCAACTGCTTCATCTGACGTTTAGCTACATCCTGGTGTAATAAGCTCAGTAATTTCAATTCATCCAGGTGGGCTATGGTCATGAAACCTTCAAATAGTGAATCCTCATCTCCCAAAGAGTGGTTACTTGCAAACTGTATGGTTGGCAACTCGATTTCGAGGGGTAACACACACTCTTTCCCATAAACTAACTTAAATGGAGTATGGCCGGTAGCTCACTTGAACGTTGTATTGTACGCCCATACTGCCACATACAACTTCTTGTCCCAGTCTCGTTTCTTCTCAGACACTATTTTAGACAAAATACCCACAAGCTGTTTATTAGTACTTTCGACTTACCCGTTGGCTTGCAGATTATAGGGGGTCGTTTTGTTGTGCTTGATTTGCCAAGCTTTAGTCACGCTTTTGATCACCTTATTCAAAAAGTGGGTTCCACGGTCGGACACTAGTTCCTTCGGTGGACCGAAACGGCAGATAATTTGCTCTAAAAGGAAACTTGCAGTCTCTTTTGCATTGTCTTGCCTCGTCGCCTGCACTTCAGACCATTTTGTAAAATAATCAGTTGCTACTATAATGTACCTCTTTTAAGTAGTAGACGACGGGGTGATAGGACCCACAAAGTCAATGCCCCACTTCTCAAATGGAAGGATAGCCATGATAGGCATAAGCGGGCATTTTCTATTCTCTCTGTTGTCATGTCTTTGACAGGTATCACATCTCTTAACATACTCAAAGGAATCTTGGAAGATGGATGGCCACCAATACCCAGCTCTTAAAGCTTTCTATGACGTCAATTGTCCAGCAAAGTTCCCTCCACACGCAGAGTCATGGCACTCTTCCAAAATGAAAGGAACCTTGTCAGGCATCACACATTGGTGATAGATATCATCAAAACCCTGCCGATATAGTGTTCCTGCGATCAAGGAAAACTTCAAAGCCTGTTGTTTGATTTTCCTCTTTTCTGATTTTGATAAACCAACTCCAGTCTCTCCCATTGATAGATAATGCATGATAGTAGCATACCAAGATGGGATAGAAGCTGTATCAAATTTAAACATTTCATCAATATCACTTCCTTCAGCCAAAGTCTCTTTCGGCTCCCTGAAATCCACAAGGCATTTCACAAGACCCTGCAACCTCAGTGGCTTACTCATAATCTCATAATCGAACTCCTGTAAAGTGATTAACCACTTTGCTAGACAATCAAGCAGTTGCAACTTGTTCATAAGCAATCTAAGCCCTTTCGCCTTCGTATAGAAAACTACCTTATCATAGAGGATATAGTGCCTAAATTTTTTAGTCGCAAAGACCATCGCAAGGCACAACTTCTCCATGTAGGTGTAGTTAATTTCTGATATGCCCAATTTTCGACTAGCAAAAGCTATCGGATGATACCACTTTTCCTCCCAGATTTGGGATGATACTATGCATGGTGGCTGCTGAAAATATGTAAAATACCTCGCCTCTTTTAGGTGCTTTTAAAATTGGTGCTTTTACTAGCTCCTGTTTCACATCCTCGAAAGCTACCTTACAAGGGTCACTCCATACAAATAGACAGCTAAAGGATAATAAGTTCGTTAGTGGAAACATCCTTTCTGCCAAGGCATTGATAAACCTCCGATAGTATCCTATCGATGACAAAAAGCTATGTACCTCTTTCGGAGTGCACGGTGGACTCATAGCGACCATAACCTTGATCTCTTCAGGGTCAGTTGCGATCCCTATTGAACTGACCACATGGCCTAACAATAGCCCGTAAGGCACTCCAAAGACACACTTCCGTGGGTTAAGAGCGATACAAAATTGTCTACAGTGCTCAAAGCACTTTCTTAAGATAATCAACATCCTTTCCCTTACAGTAGCTGCCCCCAGGTCATCGATAAATACTTTCAACTCATCTGGGGAGATGTCACCAAAGGTCTTTTCTATTGTTCGTTGCCATGCTCTAGGTGCATTGCACAACCAAAGGCCATTACATGGTACGCAAAAGTACCAAAGACAATAATAAAAGTTGTTTTCAACTTATCCTCTTCTGTAATTGCCATCTGGTTGTACCCTACAAAGCAATCCATAAACGAATATATTTCCCTACCCGCTAATTGATCCAAAATCTAGTCAATAAATGGCAACGGGTAGTAATCCTTAACCGTATGCTTATTCAGCTCTCTAAAATCTACACATAGTTGGATCTTGTTGTTTTTGTTCTTCCTAATGATGACTGGTGAACACCATTCTGTGTGCTGTAGAGGGAAGATTAAACAAGCTTTCCTTAACTTCTCTAACTCCTCAAACAGCCTATGTCCCTCAATTCAAAAGGCATACGCCTTACTTTCTGACGCATAGGACAACTACCTTCCTTTGCAGGAATAGTGTGAACAGCCAGGTTGGGAGGAATGCCTCTCAGCTCTCGTCATAACTCCAAGCAAAGATGTCACGAAATTCTTGAATCAAGGACACATAGTCCTCCCTTTCTACTGAACTGAGCATGGAGCCTAATTTAATTGGCCATGAGTCATTCGGCGTGCCAAGGTCCAACTCAATCACATCCGCGTCTCTTATCCTATCTTGTGGCTCTATCGGTTCATTTAGAGTTATCTGATAAATATCCTCTGTAGTGGACCCCTCTTTAGATTCATCGCTGGATGATGTCTCGCTACTAGATGGATCATCTACTGTTTCTAATTCAATAGAGGATAAAGAAGCTCTCTCACTCTGAGGAGACTCAGGGAAAGCATCGACTATTACTCGATAAGCACCTCTATCTAGAACCACTCGATTGGCGGGTATATCGACTTGACAATCTGTTCGTAAGATCCAAGGCCTGCCTAGCAAGACTCGATAGCTAGGACGTCCTACAAATCTTATCACCCTAAAGTTCAAGAAGCATTCTACACTTGCAACTGTAACATGGACTTTAGTAATGCAACCTTCTGGTTGCCTTAGACTATCATCAACCATTCTAAGAAGGGTGGAGCTATCTTTTTGGATACCTAGACCCAACCTCTCCATCAACTCTAAACTCGTGATATTGAGGGAGGACCTAGTGTCTACGATAGCATGCTCCACTAATATTCCATCTATGTATGCTGGAACCCTAGGGAAATTCTTTTCAGCATGATCAAACCAATCTTCTCCTACTCGTGCTATGCCCAAAGGTTCTACAATATACCCAATATGCAAAATCTTCTTGAATTCCTTGCATACTCCTAGAGATAATTTAATCAACTATAAGAGGTTTACATCTAGTTTTATTTTGCACAGAGAACTAGCTAAATCAAAATCATGATAGGTAGCCAAAGCTCTCTTTTCTCGCCAAACCATCCTTTCTTTTGGTCTCGGGACCGGCTTTGGTGCTTCTTTTTTAGCTCTTGCCTTCTTTCTTGGCACTTCCTCATCCTTCTTAGGATCAACTTTTTTGTCAACAGGTCTTAGAGGTCCACCTTCCACGCAATATCACATTTAACATTTGGATAGTTTCTAAGGAAATGTTATCCGCCACACCACTTACAATTGAATCTTGATTGACCACCCTCTTTAGGGCGTCGACTCCCTATCGGATTCTGCTGCTTCTTCAGGAAATTGAAGTCAACAGCTATTTACCAATATTGTTCAGAAATCATGTCGGTGTAGTGCTTCATCATATCCTTAACTTTAGCAAGGACATTAGAGGCACTCGACTCATAGCCTTGATCGTGCCTAACAATTTTATTGGGCATGGGTTGTTGACTCTCAGGAACAACATTAAGGTTCAAACAACATTTGGTGGAGCCAATGTCTGGCCATAGGCATAGTCACACTAGGAGGAGCGCAGCAAAGGTACATTTTGAACCATGTTTCCTCTCCCATTAGGGTTATTCATAAGCATTCCTTGACTTCCATTTATCAATGGTAGATTGCCTCTAGGTACTAGACTCGCATTAAGTTTTACTCGAGAGGAGTAGGTCGTTTGTAATCGTGACTCTACTCCTTCTGCCCGCGTGATGGCGGTGTCTATATCAGCCAAAGCCACACTTCTCAATTGTACCTGAATATTGAAATCCAATCCATGCAAGAAGTATTGAAATTGGGCAGCCGAAGAAATAGGAATGTAAGTTCGTAACTTACGAAATACTTCCTTAAGCTTCTTAGCATAGGCTTTCACATTCTCATGGAGATCTTGGTGTGTTATATTCGAAACACGCAACCAGTATTGGCCACCTCTTTCAAGGGCATATTCTCCTTGGAAAGCTGCATAAAATTGGTCGATTGTAGTGATGGTTCCAGTCTTTATGCTGTGATACCATACTGCAGCCCTTCCTTTAAATGTCATGTTAAAGAACATTATAAGATGTCCCTCATCTTGAATGCGGTAATTAAACATTAATCTTTGGAATTTACAAATGTGAAACTCCGCATCTTCTTCGGCTAACCCATTAAAAATGGGCAAAGGAACTCCTAAAACTGGCAAATCCGGCGTCCCTGCAGGAATTGCAATGGGTTGTGCCATGACAACAATCGGATTGACAATAGGAGTTTGGACTGATGGGATCACACCCCCACTTGAAGTGGGTTGACTTGGTGGAAGAGAGGAAGAACTTGCGCTTCCTCCTGCACCTAAAGGACTATGTGTAGCAATTGGGTTACTAAGACCACTACTTTTTATGCATATCGGGCTACTCCTTTGAGGAGAATAGCAACTTACAATCTCCAACCACCATCTGGCCCTCTCAGCACGTTCTGCTTTTTGTATTTCGGCTTGACAGTCCTTGTCAGAGGACATAAACCAACTTTTTGGGTCCCTAGAAACCCTAGATTCCAGAACCACCACTTGTTTACAGCTCCCGGCAGATGCACCATTGATGGGACCTCAAATGGGACGGCACTGGCTATAGCACTAGCTGGACCTCATGCTCATAATAGACAAACACACCCACACGGCCTCGCGGGCTAGGAGTGTCTATCTACTACTAAGGGACTAAAGCCTAATCTATGCGTTTATAGTTTTATAGTCCAACGTTTCCCTTTCTATAGACTCCACAAAGGGAGAACCCATACACATTGACAATAAATACCACGATAATCACATACATGGAAGGCAACCTCTCGGTAGAATTAAAACGGCCTCACTGTAGCTCTCCTACATCGCAGGGATTGGCCCCTTGATGCACTGCTCAACATATAGAACAGACGAACAAACTCTACTCTTTCATTTTTTAAGTACTCCAGGAGATACCATGTGTCCTCACTAGATGATCCCCCAAGAAATGAACATTTATCCTACGGCTTAGGATACCTTTTCACACTCAAGTGTAGGTCATTGTCATTGAAAACAGGTGTTATGCATCCAGTCCTTTTATTCTGACACCATGGTTAACATACACATGCAAAGTTAATGATTTTAAAGTGCTCAAACATAATTTTAAATCAGATGCATGTGGTGCACAACCAGGCTTTATAATGCATTCACTAACCCATTGCGGCGATGTAAGGATAGCACTGAGACCACACTCATGCTACTATCCTCTTAATTGAAATACACCAAACCCTACGTCATGAGATGCATCGAAAAATCAACAACAATCAGCATGCAAATCACACCATTCAAACATCCCAACCCCTACGTATAGGTATTGCTTTCGTTGCATAGGTGTAGAGGTTTATTTTGTCATGTTTTGATGTATAGAAAGCAATAAACTTTAACAAGGAGATAGGGCAAACTCATGCTTTGCCACTACCATACATCCACAAACAATCATTATTTTTTTCCCTATTTTTGTGAGACATTTTTCTATTTGTCCACTCATTTTTTCCATTTTCTTTATTTATTTGTCAATAAAAAATGCTACTTTTTGATTTTTCCTATTTCAATCACTTCAGCATACTAACATTCAATTTATTTTTCATATTCTCCCCATGGGAACATATTTCACCCATCCGAAACGGAAAAACTAGCATTTTACCGCTTAAAAACCACATTTCGGGTTTACGGAAATTAAATAAAGCATGTAAATCATTGCAGAATCCAAATTTTTTGATAAACAACACTTAATCATGGTGCAATCAACACTCAAACAAATTTCTATCCAATAAGAACATAATTATCATCATAAACTATAAAAAATCCTTTATTTTCCTTCATAAAAATGGTCATACCATATTTTTACGTAACTCGAGATGCCTTGAATGCATGCATAACCAGAAAATGGAGCCTCCATTGCTCTCAATCCAATGCTACACTTCAATCTTCAGCATCTCCATCCATCTCCATCACCATTTCCTTCATTCTTCCACCCAGTTCCTTCTTCAAGAGAGTACACGTGAACAACCCATAGGGAAGAGAGAGAGAGACGAGAGAAAAATACTAGATTCTGATCTCTTCATCCAGATAGCCATTCCTCGCACGAAGACTGGCGATATGATCAGCCAAGAGGGAGAAGTTGCCGGGTATCATCGGTTGTATAGGTTGTATTCAGTCTCAGATCATGATATGTAAGGGGGGGCGCATTTTTCGGTGCCATCTCCTCCATGACGTGCTGCCGCCATATCTCCAAAAAAAATGAGAGGGGGGGTGGTTAAGACCCCCAAAAGGCACCCCCCTTTAATCCCTCAATGTGCACCTTTTCAAATTTGGCCAATTTTTTGTCTCTTTCGCGTCCGGGCTCCGATTCAGCATCTGAAAAATCCTGCGCGTCCAGCTTGGCATCCCGCACTGATTGGCAGCTCTTGACATCCCACACGGCAGTCGAAAAAATTATAAAAAATTCACAAGTGTTGCTCGGGTGCCTTTTAAAAGCCGTCTTTCACTTGGTGCTTAAAATCGTCCCAACTGCAACCTCCGCCTTCGATGTTAAATATTTTTCCCTTGAATTCTGGATTTTTTGGCAAATTTTAGGCACATCCAGGGCTCAAAACTCCACTCTCACTAAGCCATAGGATAGACTTTTGTTTCTTGGGGGAATTATTTGGTAAGGACACATGGTATCTCTTAGAATACTTTTAAAATGAAAGAGTGGAGTTTGTTCGTTTGTTCTATATGTTGAGCAGCGCATCAAGGGGCTAATCCCTGCGATGTAGGAGAGCTGTGGTGGGGCCGCAGTGATTCCATCGAGAGGTTGCCTCCCATGCATGTGATTATCGTGGTATTTATTGCCAACGTGTAAGGGTTCTCCCTCTGTGGAGTTTATAGAAAGGGAAACGTTGGACTGCAAAACTATAAACACATAGATTAGACTTTAGGACAGATAGTCCTTTAGCAGTAGATAGACGCTCCAGGCCTGCGAGGCCGTGTGGGTGTGTTTGTCTGTTATGAGCATGAGGTCCAACTAGTGCCATAGCCAGTGCCGGCCCATTTGAGGTCCCATCATTGACATTTGATTGCCCAGAGCTTACTTTGGCTATTTCTCGGCTTGCCACAATTTTGATGTACTTGATGTCTATGGATGCTATGTACAGATGCTACACGGCCTATATGCTCATGAGGTCTTATTTATGCTTGATCTTGGATCTTCTAGCACTGGTGCTATCATATGCCCTTGTTGAGCTTCTTTGCTTGATATTTTCGGCTTTTGTGCCAATGGGAGCATCTTGATACGCTTGACAAACATTGAGCAGGAGGTTTATGTTACTTGAGCATTTCGATACTTAAGAGTGGGATCTTCACTTGGATGTTGCATGGTTGATATGCCGTGGTCCTCACATATATACTTGGGCTGATTTGGGCTATACACTCCTTGAGCATATACCTCTTTGTGTTAGGTCTTACCAGTGTTGTGTACACTTTGCCCTATTACATAGGGGGTGTGCCAACTTACTGACAGATTCATTTGACATGCTTGGGTGTTTTCTCGATGTCCATACGACTGTCACATGTTGATTTATGCCTGCTTGATGTTAGTTATACTTTGACACTCAACAATTGACTTGGTGCATTCATTTTGCCTACAATTTGCTCTCATTATACCTAGCTGTAATTTATTACAACAAGTAGTTATGCATGGACTAACATGGAATTTTCATGCTGAATTGTCCTGATTTAATGTAGTTTGATGGTACTTGGTGGGCAGCATCATTAGCTATTAGTTCATGGTCATTTTTCCTTGGTTTAATTTGGTTGTTTACAATAGAAAACAACAAGCAGTTTTGAACTTTCTGCACCATTTTGGACTGTAGTATGACATCTTCTTCCAATGAGAGTGTTATCTTCAACATCATTAAGCTTGATGGTACGAATTATGCCTATTGGAAGAGCCAATTTTGGAAGGTATTGGTGTAGAAATCACAGATAAAGCCACTAAGATACATGTCGAGCAACCTGAAACTATAATTAATGTGAAATGGGATGAGCTTGATGACTTATGCAAGTTCACTCTCATCTTATCTCTCCCAGAACAGGTGCATTACAATGTGGTTGAGGAAGCACAGAGTACCTGATAGCTTTGGGATAAGCTCAATAACCTCTATGATAAGAAAAGTTTGGCAAGTTAGATGTATTGGCTAAACCAGCTTATGGACCTACGCATGAAGGAGAATATGACAATGTCTACTCATTTGAGCTAGTTCCATGCTATTCTCAAGAACTTGACTTCGCATGGCATTACCTTTAATGATGAGGTTACTCCATTGTTTTTTCTTGGGACTCTGAGTGAGCCATGGGATATATTTTGCACTGCCTTATGTACTCCTGTTACTATTTTGAACTTGCCTGATGTAGAGAGTGATCTTGTGTCGCATGCTTTGACAATTAGAGGCAGAAATGGTAATGGAAAGAATGATTGTGGGTATGGACGTGGCAGAGACTTGCAGAAGTCTAGGTCTAAGTCGTATGGTAAGTCGCGCAACAAGTATCATGGGAGAAATACTAATGTGATATGTCATCATTGCAGCAAGAAGGGTCATATACACCCATAGTGTCATGAGTTTTGCAATGAGAAGTGCAAAGAGAAGGGGAAAGACAAAGTACAAGAAAAGTTCACTGATCGCAGCATTATGCCTATGAAATCGAGTGTGAAAATCAAGGAGATAAATGTCATGTAGACTGATGACTCTGATGGGGAGTACATACTTGCACCTAGTTCTTGTGATGCTATGCCATTGATCAAGGTTCACTCTATGTATGTGTAGTGTTGGCTTTTGGATTTTGGTACTTTGTTTCATGTTACACCATGCTGTGAATGGTTCCACTCCTACCGTACTCTATCTCTAGTTCAGTTTTCTTGGGCAATGACAAGTTACTTGCTATTGTTTGCATTGGGTAAGTACAAGTGCAGTTCTCTAATGGTAGTACTTTTCTGTTATAGGATGCACGTCATGTATCTGCACTTACACACTGTCTTATTTTTGCATGGGAGCTTGATGATGCTGGGTTTCATGTTTCATTTGGGGGTTCTGCCTAGAAGATCACACTTGGTAGACTTGTGCTTGCTAGAGGTGCCAAGTCTAGCAGCCTCTATCCTCTTGTAGTTGATGGGTCCTCTGTTGAACATGTTTTGTCATTGGATTCCATCCCACATGTATCTCTTTGGCATGCCAGTTTGGGCCATATGTCTTTTAAGGGAATGAAAATTCTTTCTAGTTTTCAGTACTTACCACCCCTTGAATATTCATGTTTTGATTCATGTGAGCATTTTCTTTATGGAAGACAGACTAGCAATACATAGAAGAAGTCTAGTCAGACACACATGGGTGAGACCCTTACATTAGTACATTTGGATGTCTGTGGGCCCATGCCCTGTCATTCTATGGGTGGTGTGCAAAGTATATTGTGACGTTCATTGATGATTTTTCGCGTAAAGTTTGGGCTTATCCCATTAAGCTTAAGTCAAATATCTTAATTGTGTTTCAGAGATAGCTTGCATTGGTTGAAAACTAGGTGGGGCATAGACTAAAATGCCTTAGGACTGAAAATGGAGAAGAATATTATTCACGTGCCTTTGAGCACCTATGTGACAAAAGGGGTATTAAGTGTCACTTGACCGCCCCCTATACGCCACCCTAGAATGGTTTATATGTGTGAATGAATAGAACCATCCAAGAGTGTGTATGCAGTATGCTTAGCCATGGAGGCCTACCACAGAGCTTCGGGCTAAGACAGTCAGTAAAGCTATGCATATCATCAATAGATCACCTTCCAGTGGTTTTGATTTCTAGATTGCAGAGAAGGTATGGATTGGGAAACCTCCGTTTTATGTGCATCTACGTGTCTTTGGATGTGAGGCATTCTGTCATCATGTGCTCAAGGACGAGCATATTAAGTTGGATCCTAAGAGTGTGAAATGCATTTTGATTGGCTATGGAGATGCAGGAAAGATGGGTTACTGCCTCTGAGATCCGTAGGCGTGGAAAGTCATCCTTAACCATGATGCAGTCTTCCATGAAGAAAAGATGCATAGGCAGCCTGACAAGGTGGTAGAGATACGTAGGGTTATGTTCGAAGAGGAGCCACATGCTCCTGCGCAGCCACTTGGATAGCCTGCAGCAGCAGTTGGTAAACTTGGCCAGGGGGTTGGACAAGATGCTAGACATATAGTAGAGCTTGCACTGAGACAATCTACTAAAGCTAGACGTCCACGTGATCCTTTTGAGCCCTCGATGCATTGTGTCTTAGTTATAGATGCAGCAGAGCCTCTCTCCTATAATGAGGCTATGTGTAGGGGTGACATTCACTCCTGGGAGAGGGGTATATAGTCTAAGATGAAATTCTTGCATAAGAATATGATTTGGGATTTGGTTTCCTTGCCTGCTGGCAAGAAGAATCTGCCTTGCAAATGGGTGTACAAGCTAAAAAGTACTCTTGGACACCCCAAGATGGCTTATAAGGCAAGACTTGTTGCTAAGGGTTTTAAATAGGAGTATGGAGTTGACTTTGATGAAGTTTTTTCTCATGTGGTCATGACCACCCTCACACTTGGTTTTGTCCTTAGTCGCTGTCCTTAGTCGCGTAGCATGACTTGAACATGTATTAGATGGATGTTAAGACTGCGTTCTTGCATGGGATTTGCATGATGAGATTTACATGGAGCAGACTAAGGGTTTTGCAGAACCTTGCATGGAGCACCTAGTATGCAAGTTGAAGAAAAGAATTTATGGATTGAAGCAAGCACCTAGGGAGTGGTATTATAAGTTTGATGTCTTTATGCAGTCACAGGGCTACAGCATGAGTGCTATGGATCCATGTCTTTACACGAAGAAAGCTTGTGATGGCTCATTGCTTATTTTGGTACTTTATGTGGATGATATATTGATAGAAGGGAAACCTCATGATAAGGTGGATGCTCTTAAATCTCAGTTGAAGAAGAACTTTGAGATGAAGGATTTGGGATAGGCCTCTCACATTCTTGGTATGCATATTAAGAGCGATAGGCATAAGGGACTACTCTACCTCTCATAGAGGGAGTACATTCATAAAGTCCTTGAGCATTTCCTCATGTAGGACATGAAGCCTATTGGCTCTCCATTTCCTTCTTATGTGAAGGTTTCATAGGCCCATTGTTCCCATATAGATGAGCACAGGGCCGAGATGGCCAAGATCCCTTATGCATCAATCGTGTGCAAAGTTGATGTCTGCCATGATAGCCAATCATCCATATATTTCATTTGGAGTTGGTGTTGTGGCACGTTATATGGTTACACCTAGAAAGAAACATTGGGATGACGTGAACGGTATCATGAGATACCTGAAAGGCACGAGAGATATGTGTATTTGCTATGGCAGCCAGAATATAGGAGTTGTGGGGTACACAGACTCTGATTATGCAAGACATGCAAATAGTAGGAAGTCCACTTCTAGCTATGTATTCACCTATGCCGGAGGTGCTATCTCTTGGATGTCCAATGTTCAAAAGTGTACGATTCTCTCTACCACTGAGGTTGAGTATGTTGTAGCCACTGAGGCTTGCAAGGAGGCCATATGGTTGGGCCATTTGGTTCATGACCTTGGTATTGATTCTATACCTACACTACATTCGGATTCTATGAGTGCTATTCAGCTAGCTAAGAATCCAGTCTTCCATGCGAAGACAAAACACATTGAGGTGAGGTATCACTTCATACATGAGGTCATGGAGGAAAAGCTTTTTGACCTTGTCAAGATCTCCACTAATAAAAATCCTCACTATTGAGCACTTTGCCTTCCTTAGGAGATTGATGGGCATAGGATGAGATGACATTTTTCCTCATCCTATTGTATATGTGTACATTGTGCTGTCTTTTCTTTTTCTTTTTCACTCCTCACTAGGCCACATTCGCCTTTAAGTGGGAGGTTGTTGGGATTAAAGGCGTCTCTGCCTAGCCACTCATGTATTATTACATTAACAATATCCACCACTGCACACTGCAGGTGGCGGGCACCAGTCACCGTCACTTTATTCTTTATTCTTTCAGTGACAATTTGAATAAAGGAAGGCTCGATCACACATTGTGACTGTTGGAGTTCCCACATTGTGAGTCTCTCTCTCTCTTGCTCTTGCTCTCCCACCATAGCTCTCCCATGTAAGCTTCAATCCTTCTCACTTTTCACACATAATATAAAGGAAAATAACTCTAAAGGATAAATATCACCTAGACTTGGCCACAAGAATATTTTTTGTAACGAGAGGCTCTCTCCAAGTGCTCCATCGAATCTATTTACTGTAGCACTAAAACAAAATCCATCTACTGTACCTACACCAAGCAAACAAATGGCACTTGTAGCATAAAGAAAGCAACTATAAAGCACATCATTCATCAACCTACTATTGAAAGAAAACCCTTGCTCCCCACATAAACCCTACTGAAGTACAAAACTAGACCAAAGAGGATGGCCATTTAGGCCCTATACTAAATGTATCAAACGATTAGCAAACCCCCTTGTATAAATGGCAAGGGTGCCTCACGAATATGCCATTGAACAATTTGATACATCCATAATAGAATAGGAAGATGGTCAATCACTATGTGGCTCATAATGCAAACTAAACATTGGCGGCCTAAACAAGACATGTTAGTAAGAAATCCCCACGGTAGCTCTAGACTACACATCAAGAGACAATTGTAAAAACCCCTTAGGACCACAGTTAAGAAAATCATATTCAAGAAATGCATAATTACTCAGGGAGTCTGCAAAGTGATTCCATTGTTAGGGAATTAGCTGGCAAGTCACAATCTCAAATTTGTCAAGGGTATCCAAGGTTGCATGATGATACATCCTCAGAATGGAATCTGTCACACTATACATCACATTCAATTGATTGATCACTAACTTTGAGTTGTCGCTCACCAATAACTAGCTAATACCACCACATCTAGCTAGATTTAAACCCATAAGCAACACCTTGTATTCCACCATGTTATTCGTAAAAGTAGTGCCTCAATAGACTCCCATTTTTTAAAACCACTTGATGAGAGGGGTCTTTTATGACAACCCCTACACTCGCATGCTCACTAGGTTCTTGAGAATCTCCATCAAAATATAATGTATAAACCACAACTTCATTGATGTAACCTACCATGAGAATCAACCTATTTGTACTTATGATAGTCAAAATCTAACTTAGAGAGGGGGCCTAAGATAGGTACAATCCCTCTCTCCTCAATGAACTCAATAGAGATGCTAGAGTTATAACCCTATGACAGTGGTGTCAATAGACTCCAATATTTCATGTGAAAGATCTATCTTGCCACCCAATAATGTGATAACTCTTACTCCAATAAATCACTCGCCTTGGTGGTAATGCTACTTTAAATATGGATGTTCAAGATAAGAAATGACTTTTCCCATCCAATAGTCTTGGTACCCTTTGTACGTTTAAGCTAGATTCTAAAGGGCCTACAAAGGCACTGAGCCTGCCATGTCAGTACCTATACATAATAGGGTTTTAGTTTATTGAAATTTACTTTAGTTTTGAACTCTACCCATTGAAAATATGCTAAAAGGGTTGGAGCCATTCTTTTCTATACAAACTCTTATAAGGACCATCCCATTTGGGTTCCAACTTACCTTCGAAGAGCTCACGATGGGCATCATTATATAAGACCAATTGACCCTTAGAAAATTTAAACTCCTTAGCTCAAAGGTCTTGAAGCTCTTTCATTCACTTCTTCCCTACTTCCTCATGTAATAAGGCTTGCAACTGAATCTCGTCAAGATATGCAAGGGAAGTGAATATTTCTTGCAATGCAAAGTTAAAACACACTCTTTTCCATATAGTAATTTAAAAGGGGTGTGGCATGTAGCTCTTTTGAATGTCATATTATAAGCCCAAAGAGCCACATACAACTTCTTATCCCAATCGCACTTACCTTCGAATATATTCTTGGATAGAATCCCCACAAGTTGCTTATTAGTACTCTCTACTTGCCCATTAGCTTAGGGGTTGTAAGGCATGGACTTATTATGTTTAATATTCAAATCTTTTGTCAAAGCCTTAATCACTTTATTCAAAAAATTTGTCCCATGATCAAACATAAGCTCCTTAGGTGAACCAAAATGGCAAACAATCTGTTCAAAAGTAAAACTAAATGTTTCCTTGGCATTACCCTTCATCGTAATGTGGGCTTCAAACCACTTCATGAAACAGTCTGTCACCACAATGATATAATGCTTTCATGTAGTTGACAAAGATATATAGATCAAATAAAATTTATGCCCCACTTCTCAAATGGTAGTATAGCCATGATAGGAGTTAGTGGATGCATTATATTCTCCCTATTGTCATGTCTCTAACATGTATCACAACTCCTAACATACGAAAATGCATCTTGGAAAATGGATGGCCACTAATATCTAGCTCTCAAAGCTTTCTGTGCACTCAACCATCCAACAAAGTACCCTCCATATATAGAGTCATGACACTCTTCCAAGATAAATGGAACCTCATTAAGAATGATATATCGGTAATAAATATTATCAACCCCTTACCGATATAGTGTTCCTACAATCAAGGAAAATTTTAAGGCTTGGTACCTAATTTGCCTCTTTTCAACCTTCAACAAAGCATCTCCAGCCTCTCCTATGGATAGATAGTGCATTATGATAGCATATCAAGATGGAATAGAGGTTGTATCCATTTTTAATAGACCTTCAAGGTCACTACCTTCAGCCAAGACTTCCTTCAACTCCTCAAAATCCACAAGATATTCAATGAGGCTTTGCAACTTTAGTGACTTACTCTTACTTTCATAGTCAAACTGTTGCAAAAGTGATATGCCACTTCACTAGGTGGTGAGTCAACTACAAATTATTTATCAATAGCCTCAACTTCTCTACCTTCATGTAAAATGCTACCTTTTCATACAAGATGTAATGCATGAATTGATTCATTGCAAAGACCATCCCAAGGCTAAGTTTCTCCATGTAGATATAATTAATCTCAAACACTCCCAATTTGCAACATGGAAATGTAATCAAATGGTACCACTTCTCCTCCTAAATCTAGTCTAAACAATAGTAGTTGATATTATATATCATAGCCGTTGAAAATATATAAAATATCTCACCACTTTTAGGTGCTTTGAAGAGTGGCACTTCTACCAATTCCTACTTCACATTCTTGAAGGATACTTGACACGGATCACTCTAAACAAATAGGTAGTTAAAGGACAATAGATTCATCAATGGCAATGTTCTCTCAGCCACTGCAATAATAAATAGTCGATAATATCTGAGTGGCAACAAAAAGCTATGTACTTCTTCAAGACTATGTGGTAGATTCATAGCAATGATAACCTTTATCCTTTTGGGATTAGTCTCGCAATATCAGCCAAGCGAACTACATGGCCCAATAATAATCCATAGGACATTCCAAAGATGCATTTTCTTAGATCAAGAGCAATGTAGAACTGCTTGCACCGCTTAAAACATTTTCTCAAAATAATCAATTATCTCTCCCTTGTGGTGGCTACCCCCGAATCAGCAATAAAGTCCTTCAGCTCCTTTGGAAAAATATCACTAGAAGTTTTATCAATCATATGTTGCTAAGACCTTGGTGTATTGCATAATCCAAAAGCCATAACATGATACACAAATGTGTCAAATATAGTAGCAAATATCATTTTCAACTTATCTTCCTCCTGTGTGACAGCCATTTGGTTATAACCAACAAAGTAATAAACGAATAGATATCCCTACCCATTGAGTGATCTAGAACCTGATAAATAAATATCAACAGATAGTAATCTTTGACCATTTGTTTATTGAGCTCCCTAGGATCTATGCAAAGCCAAATTTGATTATTTTTCTTTTTCTTAATAACTACTAGCAAATGCCACTCTATGTGTTGTACATGAAATATCAAGCTAGTCTTATGTAAACATTTTAACTCCTCAAATAGTTCATCCCTTAGCCTAAAAGGCATACGTCTCTTTTTTTGTCAAACAAGATAACTGCCTTCTTTTAGGGGAATAGTATGCATAGCTAGACTAGAAGGAATACCCCTCAGCTCATCATTGCTCCATGCAAAAATATCACGAAATTCCTAGATCAAGGACACTAGTCCATCCTCTCTTCCAAACTAAGCATAGATTCTAATTTAATTGATCATGGCTCATTCAACTTACTGAGATCTAACTCAATCACATCTGCTTCTTTGTTTCTATCTTGAGCTTCTATCGGTTAATTCAAAGGAGTCACTTGGTAGACATCTTCTATAGTGAACCCCTCTCTTGATTCATCACTTGAAAAAGTCTCACTACCAGAAGGATTCGATAATGCATCTAATTTTGTCAAAGATAAATGTACTCTCACTTTGAGGAGATTCAAGATATGCATCCACTATTATACATCTGGCATCTTTGCCAAAAATCAAATTACTAGTGGCTTGATAATTGTATTGCAAGATCCATGTCCTTCTTACTAATACTTGATAGCTTGGTTTCCCTACAAACCTAATAACTCTAATGTCAAAAATGCATTCCACATTAGCGATAGTCACATGGACTATGGTAATGCAACCTTCCAATTTTCTTAAATTGTCATCAACCATCCGAAGAATTGTGGAGGCATTCTTTTAGATTTCCAGTCCCAGCCTTTTCATCAATTCTAAACTCATAATGTTGACACATGATCCCGTATCCACAATGGCATGATCCACTAATATGCCATTAATATATGTTGCCACCCTTGGACAATGCTTTTCAACATGTTATTCCCAAGGGTTCAACGATATACTTACTATGAAGGATCTTCTTAAACTCTTTATGTACTCTTAGATATAACTTGATTAGTTGCACAAGATTCACATTCGGCTTTATCTCGCAAAGAGAACTAGCTAACACAAATTCATGATAATAGCAATGGTTTTCTTCTTTCACCATACAATTCTTCCTCTTGGT
The DNA here is from genome assembly GCF_053477565.2 of Lygodium microphyllum. Lineage (NCBI taxonomy): Eukaryota > Viridiplantae > Streptophyta > Polypodiopsida > Schizaeales > Lygodiaceae > Lygodium > Lygodium microphyllum. Next base: position 47,348,642 of record NC_141141.1, on the reverse strand, counting down.
CCCACTAAACATGCTTAGGTGTCTCTTTCTTGGATTTGACCTTCTTCTTTGGCAACTTCTTATTAGAGTTAACTTTACTATCAAATAACTTAATTTAGAGGACCGGCTTTCATGTCAAGGTTAAGGACTTGCGTCCTCTTATCAACCTCTTTAGGATTTTCCTCAACAAGTTTTATATTATCCATGTCCCCTTCTTTAACCTATTGTCCTCTTTTAATGACTCGTAAATTGTAAGCCTCAGTGGTGTTGACACATACAACTTCAATAATACTGACATCATTACCACTAGGTAGCTCTTTTGCAATAGCTTTTCTCTCTATAATATTTTGTTTGGTCTCTCATCTTGTTGAAGATTATTCCCTTGTGCTCGATGGCTAATCAAACCTAGGTACCTACTCCCTTGGTTGTTGAAGAGAGTTGATCTTACTCTAGTAAGTACTAGCTAGATGGCCGTACTTCCCACATATGTTGCATTTGACATTAGGGTAGTTTCTCAAAAAGTGTTGATCACCACACCACTTATAGCAAAATCTTGATAGATCATTCTCTTCAAGACATTGATCTTCTATCAAGGTTTCCTACTTCTTTAGGAAATTAACATCTACGGCTATTTGTCTATAGTGTTCCATTATCATATCAGTATAATGCTTTATCACATCCTTGACTTCACCAATAACATTTGATGCACTAGACTCATACCTGTGGTCATTCGCTTACCGCTTAGCTGACCTAACCACTGCTACTGATTGGTTGGCATAACATTAGAGTTCATCATTTGGCTTCCATTATTTAGTGGAACTATTTGGCTAGCCATTTCATAGTAATATTAAGAGGAGCCAACAACATGGGCACATTTGACATTATGTTTTGTCTTCCATTCGAAATGGCCATAGGTGAACTAGTCGCACATTGACTTCCATTGATCAATGTCAAATTATTTCCAAGACCTAGACTCAAATTTAGATTAGCCTAGATGTTGAGATGGCAAGCTCAACATGTGCAGATATTGATAATGGACCACCTGGCTAGATGGGTCTGCACGTCTACACTTAGCATATAAGTGGTCATTATGATCCTCACATGGCCAATTGACTTATTACTTATTATATTTAGTTTGTTGCACATACCTACAACTAGCATAATTATAGTGCCAGTCAATTAGTATAGTGAGTTATGCACTGTTTGACTTAATAGGCCACTTTTTTTAATGTAGTATCTTATCTATAATTTGTGTATATTGTATTGTGTGTGAAAGAAGAAGAAGAAATCAATAAGAAAATATTTTTTTCTCCGTCTCTCTTCTTCTATTCTTGAGTGAGCTTCCTCTTGTGTGTATGGTGTGTTTTGGCATAGTAGCTCAAGCAAATCTCTTCACCATGTGATTCTTGACATGGTATCGAAATGAAACCACTGAGACAGGTTGGTTTTGAAGGCTGAAGTGAAGGAGAAGAAGCAAGGATTTAAGAAGCAAGCAACGTGTAAGAAGCTCTCCCATTCTTCAACTCTCTCTCTCAAATAGTGCCTATAGAGGCACCAGAAGCAGGGTAGACCAAAAGTCTCACATTGGTATGAGATTTGGTGTGCAAGTAGTAAAGCACTGCATATTTTGCAAATCTCTTGGATGTTTGAGGACATTTTAGGCCATGTTTTAGAGATGCAAAGTTGCAGACAACAATTTTAGGTATACTAGGATTTTGGACATGTTGATCAAAAGTGGATGCATAGGTTGCAAATTTCAAATCTATAATTTTTGAGGTGTTTATAAAAAAAAATTAAGTTCTATCTACAAATAGGTTGTAGATTACATGCACTTTCTAATAGTCATCAGTAAAAAATGTTAGTTAGTGTATTGTTATGTCCTTATTGTTAAAGGTTGTAGAAGACTTGCTTGTTGTTTTTGTATCATTTTTATGATAATGGAAGAGAAAAATGGAAATCCCATCATTGAGAAGTTGGACAAGAACAATTATCCATTATGGAAGTTCCATGTAACAAACTTTCTTATTAGAAAGGGCCTTTATGAGTTCATTTCAGGTGAAGAAACGGAGCCACAGCTGAGTGACCATGTGGCTACAAACAAATTAAAGATGTAGAAAGAATGGAAAGCAAAGGATAAAAAGGTAATGCATTGGCTATCTACAACAATCATTGATAATACTATACTAGGATATATCAGAAATGCGCAAACTTCATATGCAGCTTGGACAATTTTCGGGAATGTGTTTTCAATAAATACAAAGGCATTATCACATTCCTACCTAAAAATTCCCTGTGGCAATATGTTTTAGTGGTCCATCGGGAAACTATCATAGATGGCTTTTCCTGGCACTCGCGAGAATGCATGGGGTCTATTGTCTAGGTTTCTTAGAGCCCACCCCATAACGGAAGGTATCGGCCATCTCCATGAGGATCAACCTGTAAGCTCAGGGTCCTAATTTGATAAACTGAGGTCTCGATGCATCAGCTAGCTCCATCGGAGGTGTCCCATAAGGGCTTCTTGTCCAACTGGAGTGATCATAGTTACCCTTGGTTCATGGAGTGCAACAGTTTTTTCCACCAACTAGTTAGGATTTAAGGAACCTTAACAGAGTTCTGGTGGCACAGCCGCCACACCTTTCCCCTAAGATAATTACTGATCAAGGTTTTAAGACTTGAGCCCATGTAAGTCAATGCTCAGTCCTACCTAATTTTTCCTAATTAACATTTTTTTCAATCTCCGAGAAGCTTCCAGCTTACCGGGACCACCCATCTATAGGATGGATCGATCAGGGATCGCGCCCACCTACTTCCCACAAATGGTTTTCTTTAGTTTTCTGATTACCTATCACATAAAGTTATGACATATGAAAGGAGCTTCATTAATTAATCTGTTATCACAGGTTCCTTTGTGTAATTTTACGGCACAACACAAAGACAGAGAAAAATAGTATTTTAGCAAAATACATTTATTTATTATTTTTCAAAGTTATCTACAATGATTTTTCCCTTCTGCCTATGCAGAAGATAAACCTCCATTCACTAAAAAATCCCTTTTGTCTGTGAAGAAGAAAAGAAAACCTCCAAGATTTTTGTTCCTTCACTAGTTTCGGGGACTCTAGGATCCAACCCTAATTCGTGTGAGGGCCACGCAGTTCCTAGGAGCGATCCAAAGGTTTACGGGCCAAAGCCCCCTGGCACTCTCGCCTCCTCTTCCCTAACGGATTCCTTACCAAGTGACATCTTGTCGTCGGGGCTGAGTCCAAAGCTCCTCGCGACGGTACAAAATTAATTCCCCTTGGAGCAGGATTCTACGTTGTCAAAGGGTTTGCAGTTCATGGTATAAAACATGGAGTTCTTATGATTGCAGATGAACTTCATTAGGACACGCATGAGACACTTTCATACATCATTCAGTTATTATACCCCTACATTAGTCTTAGATGTCATTTAAGTTCATAAGTTTCTTTGTAACTTGGATTGTAATTTTCAGTTTGTATCATGCAAATTGATAAAAATAAAGTCTATGAGGCCCTTCAGCTTGGACTACAGGTGTTCTTTGATAGTTTACAGGTTATGTCACATTGGTTTATGAAGTTCATTAGCTTGGAAGATCCAACTTTTGTCAAGAGCACTCCAAAGTTGACTAGGTCCACAAGTGACACGAAGTAATAGTTGTAAAGGACTTATATGACTTGTATATGATCAATATGAACTCTTTTTTGTGTGGAAGAAGGAGAGGAGTCTAGCCCGCGTTTTGTGGCGCATTTTTCGGGCCTGCACACCTGTGGAAGATGGAGGGAGAGTTGAAAACTATGGTGAATGCTCCAAAGCATGCAAACATAAAGCAAACTGAAGATAAAGAGGAGATACAAACAAAAAAGGTAAGAGTCATTTTTGCCCATCCATTTGGTATCACGAAAATGAGTTGTATGACAGTCCATGAAAGGGAAAAACAGAGAAAAAGTATTCAGCCTGCTCTTATGAGCGTCTTCTTCCATTCTCTTACCATATTCGTATACCATTGAAGCCCTTCTTGTGCCCAAGTACTTGAGTGACTTTGGAGCAAGCCAAGATGTGATTTTTGTGAGAGCGGAGTTTTGATGCCGAGAAGTGCTTAAAAATAGCTAAAAATTACGAATATCAAAGGAAAAATATTCAACGTCGAAGGCGGCGGCTCCAGCTAGGACGATTTTAAGCGTCAAAGTGCTTTAAAGGCGCCCGAGCGACACTTGTTGATTTTTGATAATTTTTCAGACTGTCATGCAGGTTGTCAGGAGTTGCCGACCGATGCAGGATATCAAGCCGGATGCGCATAAATTTATAGCACTTGATTTGGACACCGGACGGGGAAATGGCCAACAAATGGGCAAGATTTGAAGGGGTGGACCAAAGTTTGGCCAAATGGTCATGACCCTTGGGCGGGGGGGTGTAACATTTGAATGTGGCATGAAATCGTGGGCAACAAAAGGAGGAAGAAAACGTGGAGAGAAGGCGCCTGCATCATGCCGTTTTTTGCGCCCATTGTTGGGAGATGGATCCTCCTGCCTGTGAGCAACCCATATAAGTGATCATGGGGCTTGATTCCCTTCTGGATGCTGACTCTATTGCTGCCTCTCACCCATCAAATGGTGGCCTCGATGGAGATATCTGATTCTAGTCTTTCTCTCTCCTCCCTCTCTCTCCCTTAAGGGGTTGTTCTTATGTGAAAGAAGACAATGAAGAATGGTGGAGGAAAGCTTATCCGGATGAGACCGGATTGCTTCTGGATGGATGAAGACATGAAGAGTGATGGTTTTGAAGATGCTGAGTATTAAATGCATGCTGGAAATCAGTCCCGTAATCAAGACCAAGAAACCGAGATCTGAAAATAAGCGGTAATGCTATTTTTATGAAGAAAAATGATCTTTTTATGCTATTTGCTTTATGAAATCTTGTTCATATGGGATGAAAGTTCTGTATGACATTTTTTGCCATGAGTTTGATTATTTTATGCTTTGAAAATCAGAAAATATAAGGCTACATGGCCGGAATTAGTGTTAAAATGCATGAAAAACACGCGTTTTAAGGGTAAAATTGGGTTTTTTGCTACATAAATGAGAAATATGATATGTCACACCAACGAAATCTGAGTTTTTGGTGTCAATGAACCTAAGGGCCACAGCCCACAATCAACTTTCATTTTTAGTCATTTTTTATTAAAGAAAAATAGAGAAAATGCCCAAAAAGGAGAAAAATGGGTTTAAAATTAGGGAAAAATGGAAAATTGACTAAGGAAAATTAGGAAAATTTATATCTATATTTTCTCAATGTATAACGATGGCAAAGCATGAGGTTGGCCTCGGTTTGTCCCCGTTTCTATGTTTTGTAAGTATTTATCATTCTTTTAAAAGGGAAAAAATGCATAAAAACCCTATCTAACTGATCAATGATGCAAAATGCTAAGAGTTGGATGAAGAGGGGCTGAAACATTGAAAGATAAGAAAATATTTGAATTATGCATTACACTTGAAAAATAGGAAACGGTTTAAATAAAGAGGATGGTAGCATGAGCACATGGCTCGGTGCCTCCTTTCAACGTAGCACACGTTAGTGAAATTCATGGAAAGAATGCTTTATGCACCATGCACGATGCCGATTTTTCTTTTGTCTCAGCACATAGCCATACACGATTTGCATTAAGCATAATAATTAAAAGGTATCAAAAAAACCTCCTGGATGCATGGCACCTGTCTTCCTTAGGTTGTGACCAACGATGAGCATGAGAGGACGTCCCAAGCTGTAGGTTAGTCGTTGGGTCCTAAGGGGAAATTGTAGTGAGAAATGGTACATCCTGGAACGTAAAATATTGGTACCTTGAGAGAAGTTTGTACTCATTTGTGTTATATGTTTAGCAGCGCATCAAAGGGCCAATCCCTGAGATGTAGGAGAGCTGCAGTGGGGCTCCGACTATTAGTCGGTGGAGTGCCTCCTATATGTGTGTGACGAGGCGTTATGCCTAAGTACTTTGGGATCTCCCTTTGAGGAGTTTAAGGGAAGTGTTGGACTATAAACTATAAACGCATGAATTAAGCTCTAGGGCGGTTTGTCCTTTAGCATTAGATTGAGGCTCCTGGTCCGCGAGGCCGTGAGGGTGTTTGTGTGTCATGAGCATGAGGTCCGGCTAGTGCTATAGCGAGTGCCGGTCCATTTCAGGTCCCATCAGTGGTGCGTTCGCCGGGAGCCACCTATAAGTGGTAGTTTTCGGATCTAGGGTTTCTAGGGACCAAAAGGAAGTTAGTTTATGTCCTCTGACAAGGACCGTCAAGCTGAAATCTAGAAAGCAGAATGTGCTGAGAGGGCTAGATGGTGGTTAGAGATCGTAAGCCATTATTCTCCTCAAAGGAGTAGCCCAGTACGTATACGAAGCAGTGGTCTTAGTCACCCAACTGCTCCACATATTCCGTTAGGTGCAAGAGGAAGCGTAAGTTCTTCCTCTCCTCCACCAAGTCTACCCACTTCAAGTGGGGGGGTGAATTCACCCGTTCAAGCTCCTATTGTTAATCCGATTGTCACCATGGTACAACCCATTGCAATTCCTGCAGGGGCGCCGGATTTACCAGCCTTAGGAGTTCCCTTGCCCATTTTTAATGGGTTAGTAGAAGAGGATGCAGAATTTCACATTTGTGAATTTCAAAGATTGATGTTCAATTATCGCATCCAAGACGAGGGACATCTCATGATGTTCTTCAATATGACGTTAAAAGGAAGGGCAGCGGTATGGTATCACAGCATAGAGTCTGGAACCATAATCACCATTGATCAATTCTATGCAGCTTTCTGAGCGGAATATGCCCCTGAAAGAGGTGGCCAATATTGGTTGCGGGTCTTGAATGTAACACGCGAAGATCCTCACGAGAATGTGAAATCATATGCACTCCCTAGCCACATTGGCCTTTTAGTGGGAGGTTGTTGGGGTAAAAGGCCTCTGGGCTTACCTGTGTATACTGTGACCGCCCATTCTTTATTCATATATAATATGATAGTGCAATAAGGCTGTCAATTCAGCTGGATAGCACCTACATTGTGTGTGCTCTTCTCTCCCGCATGTTAGAAAAACCAGGCCCCTGTCTCAGAAACCCTAAAATCCACCATAGCCAAAATCCTTCAAACTAAAAAATTCTTCATTTTCTCTCTCTTGACACTCAACCCAAGCCTCTGCCACTTTGATTCACTGATTTGATAAGTCTCCAACAACATTTGTCCATCAAATCAAGGAGGGGACTCAAACAACGGGTTCATCAAGCAAAGGATCGGCATCAAGAATCACCATCTTCAACTCTAGTATCCCTTGATACTTAAGAGTGTTGATTTAACACTATCTTCACTTGTGTTTTTTGACACATTGAAGATCAATTTGGTTGCCACTTACTCACAGATTTAAAGCAGATTCTTGGTTATGAAGTTGAAGGAAGTATTCCGTAAGTTACAAACTTACATTCCCATTCTGCCGGCTGCCCAATTGCAATACTTTTTGCATGGGTTGGATTTTAATATCCAAGTACAATTGAGCAGTGTGGCCTTGGCAGATATAGACACCGCTATTATGGGGGCAGAGGGAGTGGAAGCACGATTACAAATGGCCTACTCCTCTCGAATGAATGTTAATGGGGGCTTAGTACCTGGAGGCAATCTATCATTGACGAATGGAAGTCAAGGGATGCCTATGACTAACCCTAATGGGAGAGGGAGCATGGTTTAGAATGTGCCTTTGCTGCCAGCTCCTCCCAGTGTGACTATGCCTATGGCAAGTCAGTTGGCTCCACCAAATGTTGGAGGCCAAGTTTCGAATTCTAATGTTGTTCATGTGGGTCAACAGCCAATGCCAAATCAGATTGTTAGGCCAATGGAACGAGTCCTGTTTCATTATTGATAACAATATCCAGACTAGGACCACAATTAAAGAAGAGGTCTTCCTCATAAGCAAGATTTGCCAGTGAATTCGCAAACTGATTCCAGTAACATGGAATCAACTGAAAAGACACTCTCTATGCAGGCAAAACATAGAAATGAGGGTAAACAGAGGCTAACCTCGTGCTCTACCTTCATTATACATTGCACAAACACTTATGTGATTTTCTGGAATTTTTCTTTTATCGTTTCCTAATTTTCTCCCATTTAAAACCCAATTTTCACCATTTTTTAGTATTTTTCCTCTATTATCTTCAATAAAAAATGACTAAAAATTGAGATTGATTATGGGCTGTGGCCCTTAGGTTCTTTGACAGCAAAATTTCAGGTTTTATTGATGTTATATCTCATGTTTTCCCTTTATTTTGTAAAAAACCCCTATTTTGCCTCTTAAACGCGTGTTTTACGAGTTTTATACAATTAATTTCAGTCATAACACTTATGATTTTCCAATTTTCTGAGCATAAACTGATCAAACTCATAGCAAACAACAACATAATGCATAATCAACCCATGAGAATAATATTTCATCAACCAAATAGCATAAAAACTCATTTTTTCTTCATAAAAATTGAATTACCGCTTAGGCTTTGTATCTCGGGATCTCGGTTTTGCTATGGGACTGCGTGTCAGCCCTCATTCAATGTCCAACATCACCCTGCATTGCCATCTCCAGCCCCTCTTCATCCACGGAGCAATCTGATCCTTGCCGGACGAGCATCCGCCATTCCTTCTTCTTCCCGTGTGCACCACCCCTTAGAGGAGAGAGAAAGACTGATTTCCTCTCTCTCTCTACAGTCAATCATTTCATGTACGAGAGACAGCGATAGGAGGTCGAGAATCAATGTGATTTGCTGCTGCCTTCATTGCCATGGCTTCTTTGTAGCCACCATATCTCATTTTTTTGGGGGGGAGGGGGGGGGGGGGGCGTCAGTTTGCGTCGCACTGATGAGCGCGACGCCATGCCCCCCTATATCATAAAAAATTTAAGAGGGGAGGGTCCCAAAAGGCACCCCCTATGGCCCTCCTCCTTGGCCACCCCTTTGATTCTGGCCCTTTTCCCGACCTTTCTCGCGCCCGATGTCCAAATCGCATTCCGAAAAATCCTGGGCGTCCGCCTCGGCATCCTGCACAGGCCAGCAGCTTCCTGACTCGCACAGGCACATGGAAAAATTACTAAAAATCCACAAGTGGTCGCACGGGAATCTTTAGAGCACTTGACGCTTAAAATCATCGCCGTCGCCTTCGACATTGAATACTTTTCCTTTGATATTCGTAATTTTTAGCTATTTTGAAGCACTTCTCGGCAGCAAAAATCCGCTCTCATTCTCTAAGCATTAGTTGATGGGTAATATCTTTGTATGCCTCTTATCATGGGGGGAGGGGGAGTCACTCATAAATATATGTGTATATAACGTGAGTTCAAAATAAGGGGTTTTTAAAACACCATTTTTATACATTTTTTTACATACAGAAGGGTGTCATATAAAGGGGTTCCTTATAGATTGAATAGAAAAGGGTCGTATTTTATTCAAGAAAAATTCACAGATTAGGATATTTATAAATAGGCCATGAACGCTGTCGAAGGGTTTTCGAAAGCAAAGTCGTGACAACAGAGGTCCTTGAGAAATTCCAAGATAGAATATCAATCAAGTAAATAAGTAAGATGAGAAAATGATGTCAAGTCTCTGTTTTTATTTTTGCCAATAACTGAAGTCGAATAGAAAGCCAAATTAGCTTACAGTGACAACCTCCACAACATTCATGTTTACATTCCAACAACTCTTTAGAAGACTGATGAGCCAAACAGCTTTCTAGCTTAGCAACTCCCTCTTTTACATCAGAAGAGCTGAACTCTGTTGTTACAATATGATATTTTTATTCAGACAGGTAATTATTGTCTATGTTCAAATCCACAGCCTCACGTAGCTTCTGAGAATTCTGAACCCAATCTGGGACATACAGAATTGGTTCACATGAAATCTGCTATTGAAAAAGAGAGTACAGGGTGGAGTCTCACAATGGTTGGATTGATTGTTACTGACAGAGAATTTGTGAGCAGCAAAAGCGACAGAAAATGGAGGACATGTTCATACTCCGGATTGTAGAAAACACTGCATCTGGCAGAGAAGTTAGACACCCATTCAAGTGAATCTGCTATGGAAAATCTACTCGAATACTAGATTATTCATACACCTTGTCTTCCCATGAAACATGAAACTTGATTGCTTACATGTACATTGTAATCAATAACATCCTTCCAGTAAATACAAACAATGTATGCTGCTTTTGGTCATTCCACATTACACAAATGAGGGCAATTTCCTCAATAAAAGTGCAGCATCAGAGTTGCAACAATGCTACTAATACTGTGCCAGAAAAATCTGCAGAATCCACTATTCAATCAGCTATACAGATATAGCCATAATTGTTGTTGGCCGCATTACCAGATATGCGAAGAGGACGGGCATTCCCAGGATGCGCATTCCACATGCTTGTTCAATGCATTATCTTTCTTGGTGCCTATGAGGGAAGAAAAGATCCCAATCTCTGCATTCAAATAGCCGGAGGCTCAAACCATCGACTTGTCTCTGCAACTCAAGCATTTAGATATAAGGCATCTGTGAACCTCCTGTTCACGCAAGATCCTACGCAATGTTGTCACTGTGGTCGGGGAGACGCTGCTCCGTTTCTCAAGCATGGCGCAGCACTCCTTGGCCAGTTCTTCTAGCATGTCTGCCCAGAGCACAGAAATCCCAGCAAACAATGTACAGCTATATTGGTATTGCTTGTCCTAGATCCCAAGGATCAACACCAATCCTGGCTATGGCGTGGACATGGAACGTCCAGAGAGCAAAACATGTACGGCTTATCCACACATTATGAATGATGCCCTCTATTTGTCCGTGTGCGATCGAATTGGACCTCCCTAGGATTCGGATGTTGTCTCCCAATAGACAGCTCTTCCTCTTTTTCCCCAAATTCGATCCTTTCTTTCATGTATTACTCCACGATACATGTGTTACTTGTGACAGATACATCAGGCCAGCTTAGTGTAGTAGTAACACAAAACATCCATCACAGAGGGTCTGCTGTTATGCAGAGCTGCACGGCAAATCCAGCCGATTTCCTTTACACGATTGTGTCATTGCCAAACCCAGCCATGTAGTCTTGGAACTTAGAGCATCATAACTCTCCGTTCTTACTCGTTGACATTCATCCTTCCCTCCTGTCACATACACTGCGCTTTTTCTTCCCTTCAGGCGGCCTACAACACGCCCCGCTTTTCCACCAGAAAAGCGGCCCCCCTGCTTTTTCAAAAATAGCTGGCTAATTTCAGCATGTAATTCCTGGCCTCTTTGTCACACTCCCACGGCACTACAAGCTTTCAAGCTGCAAATGTACGCCCTCCACCTGCACATGTCGAAAGCGGTTTTCAACTTCGTCACTAAGCCCAAGTTCAGTGTATCTAGCAATCAATGCATTCCAAGAGACTGCATCTCGATCTCCCATTTGATCAAATACTTGGCATGCTTCTAAGTCTCCTTTGGTTCCAAAAGCTCTCACGCTGCAAACGAACATACCAGCATCTGCAGACATTCCTTTCAATTGCATTTGTTTGAAACATGTCATCACTTCCTCACTAGACCCACATTCAGCATATGCTATAACAAGTGCATTCCAGGAGAGTGCATCACATGATACAACATCTTGCTTTGGCATAAGATAAAACATCTTTTGCAAATCCTCCAAGCTTCTGTAATTTGCATACATGTCCAGTAGAGCACTTTCCACAAGGGAATTTGATTGCAATCTGTGTTTAATGATCTGGCCATGTATCAGTCTGCCCTTCAGCAAAGCTCCTACATTCCTCCGTTTTTGACAAGCACCCAACACAGCAAGCCACACTGTAAGATCAGCAGCAAATGACATCTTCTTGATCACTGCTACTACCCTAACTATGTGCCTTGCACGTGCAAAGAGATCCACCATGCAAGTATAGTGCTCTAAAGCTGGGATAACACCAAAATCTGTGCTCATGCTCTCAAAGTACAGCTGTCCTTTATCCACAAGACTTGTGTGGGTGCATGCATTGAGAACAATAATAAATGTGATTAAATTTGGCTTTACACCTTCTATCATTCGAGAGCTTATCAAATACTTCCTGTGCTTTTGCAAGCAGATCACATTTGGCATACATGTCAACCAGAGCATTACAGATAAGTTCCTCTTGCTCCAAACCCCTCTCCACTATGCTGCCCACGCAGAACAAAATGCAAACACAACGACTAAGTATGTACAAAGTAACAAATGTCACACACAACTTTTTGGTGGATTCCACACCTCGGATGCGTAGCAGTACAACATCCACCCCCTTTGATCCTGTGCATCCTCCGGATGGGCCAACTACCCATGATCATTATCGTCAAGATCCATGAACAGATCAATCTCTTCATTGACTATTTCTAGTATATCAGCAAGGTTATCTATCATATCATCTGTCTCTTCTACTGGAGTTTCTTCTCATTGCTCTTCTCTTGCAAATTCTTCCAATGTATAATCCTCATCATCTCTTTTCTTGAAAATCTTCATTCTTTTTCCTGCAACGGGCACTCTAAGCACTGTCCCATCCAATTATGTTAGCTCATATGTTGCATTATCAAAGACATGTCTCATTATGTACGGCCCAAACCATCTTTTCACCATCTTCCGAAGTGCAGTATACTGATTCTCAAGGCTGCTATCAAAGACTAATACCTAGTCTCCCTCTTCTATTGCTCTAGGCCGCAAGCGATGCCTACTATCAAATCTGTCCTTATTTCTAAGTCTAGCAACCTTCAACCTATCAATAGCTAGCTGAATATCCTCTGGTCTTCTCTTTTAGCTACCAGCTTCACCTTCTTATCCACAGTCTTGTATTTTGTGTCAACCCTGGCTTCATTATGATCCTCTGCACTACTCAAATCTTGCTGTAAATCAGTAATTCTACCCGTGGGGCTGAATATCCTCAGCCCTTTGCTCTATGGATTGCATAGAAACAACCCTAAACTCTGGATGTTGAAATATTTCAGCAGTAAACTCTGTTGGCTGAAAGTTTTCAGCCCTTTGTGTCTATGTAGGCTGATCATAATCAACCAGAAACTCTGTTTGCTGAATTTCTTCATCTCTCAACACTTTTTGCTGAGTCACCTCAGCCTTTGACTCTATTTGTGACACAAAATCTGAAATTTCATGAAACCTGTCCAAGGACTGCACTGATATATTACTGAGACAACTCTGCATATCAGCTTTCAGCATATTTTCCATCTCTGTCATCGTATCTACACAAACCATACTATCATACATCCCATCTATATGCTCATCATCCTCTAAAATACATGTATTTTTCAAATCTTTCTCCTTCCTCCATATGTACTGCCTGGCAGCTCTAGGAAACTTAGAAATCTTCTGATAACTCATCGAACTATTTACTGAAATTCCAACAAAATTGGAGGAGAAAACACTACTGCAAGGAGGCGAGAACTCCAATCTCCTCTGCTCTGTACCACCGTCATCTCACAGGACAACGATAACTAATGAAAATCTGAATCCCTCACAGTGGGCAAAGGTGCATCTCGAAGAGTATCCCTATTTCTAGCATGGTTTAGACACATAGTCATAAACTAGACTGCTCTCATACCATATTTACTGTGAATCTGTGCATAAGTAGATCCATCATCCATTACTTTCATCTCCATGCGCATCTCTGTAATGAATGGTTGTCCTAGGATTATGGGGTCAGAGCATGAATCATGCACAAAGAAATGGAAATCCTCCTCTACATCTCCAATAGAAATCCTGACACTGGGACATGCAGCATACAAATCACCTGCAGTGTTGTTGGCGGCTCTCATACGCCACCCATGCTCTACATCCATATGCCATCTATTACTTTCATAAACTCCACGAACTATGAGATTAATCTCTAAACCATGATCCACCAAAGCAACATAAGGCACCTGTTTCTCTCCTATTTTTATCATTGTTTCTGTAGTTGCCCTAGCCCAATGACTCCGCAAAAAATGACTACGCGGTACCAAGATAGGCTCATCAGTTTCAGCATAATGCATAGGCTGAACTCTCTTCTCTGTCTGCGGAAAAACAGAAGCATTCTCAACCATAACCTCATCCTCATCCAACTCCCCAATCAAAACTCCCTGTGTATCAGTAGTAGGCAAGGTATGTCTTTTCCTCTTAGGGACTTCTTGGAACTGATCTTGAAACTCTCTTTTCGAGATGCCCAAAACCTCAGAAATAGTAAAAGTCACCTCACTACCAAGTATCTTATCATTAAATATTTTCTTCATGTCCATAGATGTCTCAATATCGGACATTAATCTAAATCCTGGCTGCTTTCTCTATCTAGGCTCCTGTCTCTTTTCTTTGTTTTGAGCATCTTCCATTTGTCGTTCTGGCCCTGGTCTCAAAGATGGCCCTACAGTAGGTGGAGTAACAAACTCACCCCCTCTAGTCTTTTTAGCTGTATTTGGATTCTCTTCATCTCTCTTACGCTTCTTCTCAACAAGTGCATTTTCTCCCTAAGACTTAGCCAAGTAGGCATAAATAGTGTACCTGTCAACAAGCAAATCCCAACCTGTCTCAGATCTGATGCTAGAACCTGCACTAGTCAAAATAGTCTGCTGAATTTTCTTCTTGTCTGTCGTCTCTAAAGCATAGGTCCATAATGCTGACTGACTCTTTGAACCTTTCTCAATATGGACTCCATACACAGAAGCATCTCCTCTAGCTGCCACATAAGAAGTATGCCCAACCATGTCATCTACTAATTTCTTCATTTTGCCTTTCCCAAAATTGGTAGCAAGCGGAGCTCCTGTTTTAGTCAACTATATCTTGCCATCTTGTCCCCAAAATACCGAATTCTTTCTCCTTGCATCTTGAAAAGATTCGCAATCCCTGCAATGCTGATGGTCCGTACTATCACACCAAATACATCTTTGATCTCTCCTAGGTGCACTAGTAGTACTACTAGGTGCACTAGGAGCACTAAAAGATATAGTAGGCACGGTCAAAGAAAACTGCTCTTTCAATTTTCCCATCGAAATCGCTTTAACTGACTCTAGTGTCCAATCTGTTATGCCTTTGATTATGTCATCAAGAGGGGAAGGAACCAAAGAAGCGGATGATTTTGGAGCAAAAGAAGCCGACATCGGTCTTGGAACAGGAGGAAAGCTGACTATACCTCCCTTCAAATTCTCGTATCAATTTTGAACCAGCTAGACCTTTGTTTGGCATGTAGACACACTCTCGGAATGACTGCCGAGTAGCCATCCCAAAGTCCTCAAGAAAATACTCCTCTTTTAGGGCCTTCTTAAAATCTTGCCAATGCAAATTTTGAAGGAAAAGATCAGTCACTTTTACCCTCAAGGCGGGTGTGACAAGGCGAAGAAAATATTTACTCATGATATACATGGCTATCATAATAGCCTCAGCCCAATAATAGAGTGACATCTTCTTCTCATTCATCATGGCACGAGCAGTTTCCATCAATACCCTGTTCTTTCTTTCAGCTACCCCATTCTGCTGAGGAGTGTAGTTGCAGGTAAGCTGCCTACGTATGCCATTTTCATCTAGAAATTTGACAAACTCATTTGACACATACTCCCCACCGCTATCTGATCTCAAGCAAGAGATATAGCAGTCAACTTCCTTTTCAACCTGCTTTTTAAACTGTTGAAAAATAGTAAATACCTCATCCTTTGTCTTCAGAATGTAAACCCAAATATAGCGACTGTAATCATCAATGAATGTCACATAATACTTTGAGCCTCCCATGGATGCATTATGAGCGCCCCCAAACATCAGAGTGCACTAATTGCAATGGACGTGTACTTTTCCTTACATGCAAGACTTGTAACAAGCTGTTTTTTCTGCATAATTTGTAGCCTTTGCAAATCTACATGCCCCACTCTCTTGTGCCAAATTTTCAAATCTTCGATAGTGCCTGAACCATGAGCAAACATAGCTGAATTCAACTCTGGCAATGTAGCATCAAGAGTAAACATTCTACCATTCCTGTGACCACGAGCTATCAACTTGCATCCATTGCCAAACTCTTCAATAAAGCAGCCATGCTTATTGAATCTAACCTACAAGTTCTGCTTCATCATCTGACCGACAAACAGTAAGTTCGTCGTAATCGATGGAACATGCAATACATCATGCAAATTTTTCTTTCTGCCATCATGAACCACAAGAGGCGCTTTGCCTTTATGTTCAATGTTATGATGCGTGTCATCACCTATACAGACATAGCCAGGTTTTTTAGCCACCATATCAGTGAACCAATCACCATGATGAGTCATGTGGTTTGATGCCCCTGAATCAATGTACCAAACTGCATCATCAATGCATTTTTCAGCAATTCTGTCTTTTACATACTGCATGGCAAACAATCTATATCTTGAATTATCATCTGCCTGACTAGATGTAGCAAAATGTCCATGTTGTTTGCCTTTCTGATTGCCCTGTTTCTTCCAGCAGTCCTTGGCAATATGCCCATACTTCCCGCAGTAATGACAATCCTTATCCTTGTTCGGATTGTCAGATGGACGCTGTTGTTTCCAGGAGCCTCTACCTCTAGGGCTAGATCTCCCCCTGCCTCTAAAGTTTCTACCACCTCTTGCATTCGATACCTGCTAGTTGTTATTGCCATATGATGCATTTTGTTGGCCTCCTCTGCCAAATCCATAGCCTCTACCACGGTTTCCACGGCCGCGTTGATTGGAATAGAAAACTACATCCTTTTTTTCAGAACTGCTAGATCCTACAGCCAAGCCAAGATTAACCTCTTCATGGATAAGCAATGCAACTAGCTCATTGAAATCAGACATTTCAGCCCGCATAGACACAGAAGTGTCAAAAGACTTATGCTCAGGTCCCAAGCATTCAAGGTCACAGCAACCATGTCTTCATCTTCAACCTGTGAGCCAATAGATGCCAACTGGTCTGCGATGGTCTTAACCTCCGTGACATAATCCTGTATAGATCTGCTCTTTCTCTCCATGTTGTTGAACTTCTGCTTCAATTGTATCTTCCTGGCACTTGTGGTTGTGCCATAGTACTTGACCAAAATGTCCCATTCATTCTTAGGAAAGCTGCAGTTCATTATCTGCATTACCATGGCATCTGAGATACATAAAGAGAGCCAGTGCAAGACTCTACGAGCTCTTTCTATCCAAGCTCGATGTAATCATCTCTGATTAGCCGTAGGTCAATCTGGGAGCTCAGGTTAGTTACAAACTCCCAGTAGCCTTTCCCTATTAGGAAGTTCTCCATGTGGAACTTCCATATGGCATAATTGTTACTATCAAGCTTTTCCCCCACAATCTGGGTTATGTTATCGGTTCTATCTGCATTTGCCATGATGTCAACACTGCCTGACTTCCTGCAAGCCAATTTCTATCTACTAACCATGTTGAACCTGCAGTCAACGAACTATGCACCTCTGTTCAAACTACTAACAGTGATCAGATCTACAATCTGTATGTTTATATATCCACTCATATATCATGCCCATAATGTATCGGATTTATGATAGTTTAGTCCAAGAGACAGAGAGTAAAAGACTCTGCAACAACAGTGAATTTTCAGCTTATTAGCATGTCAAGCTGTCCATACATCAGTTCATACATCTATGAACACTCACAATACATGTGGACGTCATTGACTACATTCACTGCATATGCATATGCCTTAACATTCATTGATAGATTTCAGTCTGCAAATTTCACCATGAAATTCTCTGTTATCATGCATGTCAGATTCCAAATAGCAGTGATAACAGCAATTCACTGATTGCAAGAATTAATGTCAGTAAATTTCTGCAACTGTAGTTAATTTTAGTTCAGAGCAGTGCCAAACCTATCTAAGCATTTGTCATTCCATCCGAGTTAAATGACATTGCATATAGGTGTCTTCAGATGATACTGTAAGTACATACATATGTCTCAACTATAGTAGATAGACTTCAGTCTGGAATTTCCAGCATGAACTTTACTTGCAAAACAAGGGTGTTTCCTGCTCCAAATAGTCTCTAATTACTCAAGACATGTATAACAACATTTGGGAGTCGAAACATGACCATAGAGCATCATTGCTAGTATACACATTAGTGACAGTGATCAAGCAAACTGCATACAGATTGTAGCCAGTCAATGATAATTTTTATTTAGCTTCAGATCAATCCAGATTTGAGCATTCAATGCTCTCGATACTTCACAAGTACTTTGCATTTACGAAGATCCACCTAGCATTTACTGTGACCAAATAAGCATCTGTAGGCTTTCAACTTTGAAATGCAAACTGTCATAAGATTAAAAACTATTTTCAGCTAGTTAACTCTCTACAAATCTGAGAGTTTAGCTCTTCAAAGGCATTTCATTCCAGCCATGATGAATGTAAGGCATCCCATGAAGTTTGTGTATGCCAACTCTACTATTTAATGACAACAACTATCTGCCAGTATATTTCAGATCTGGCTCAAACTTACATACAGTCCATGTCTATATGTAGGCTGAACATGGGGCTGCTAATGCTGCCCATAACACTGAACTTATTGCATAGACTCAATAGCCTTCAACCAGCATGCCCTTTGTGTATTATCTTGAGGAGCTATGGTGCTACCAATTTGTCCATATTTCGGGCGCATTTTCCTGGGAGTCATGTGGCCTGCATGCTAAATATACTCACGTTTTTTACTACTGCTTCTGGTATGGAAGATGTTAGGCACTAATTAGTACTCACTATACTTCAACCACTAAGTGAAATGCCACCATTGATGCCAAGCATATAGATGAATGATTCATCACTTTGACCATAAAAAACAGGCGCAAATTTTCAGACTGTTCACGCTGTTTTTTCCACGTTGAATTTCAAATATGATGCTGGTCATAATCTACTCCATAACATGATTCAAATCAAGCTCTTCAAACCTTCCCTTCAAGCCTTGATGACCTCCTATCAATCGTATGCATATAGACATTGATACATATCTTCCATTTGGCTATGGCTTCATCTGCAGGTCTCCAGCACCTTCTTCATTTCTAACTTCATTACCTCTGCACTGCAAGTGGTCATGCCCATTCTCCCACAGCCTCATGGATGAGGCTCTGATACCATGTTGTGATTGAGAGAGGCAGAGACAGAGTGAAGAGCTAGCATGCTCTCACCTTCTTCCATTTTATTCATTATCTCATAACCACACACATAGAGTAAGTGTATACAACAGTACTAAGGTCTGTAGGACCATTCACACTGGGTCTAAGACCACTGACTTATTTAATGTCCCACACTTGCTGATACAGCTTGACTAGGTTAATGTCGGTCATACATACTAACAAGAGAATAGTATGAGCTTGATATTCTAACAGACCGGGGTATATAAGGTGTAAGAGTCCCAGATTAGGAAAACCAGTTATTACCAAGATCATACTCTTCACCTTCATCTCCATCTTCCATGGTTTCCTCCTCCCTTCTCTCCTCTTTTCTCTCTTTCTCTCTCTCCTCTTCTAGTCTTCTCCCTTCTTCTTGCTCTCTTTCTCTCTCTTAAGCTCTTCTTCTCTCTCTGCTTAGCTTCTTTCATTACAAGTGGTATTAGAGGTTCAATCTTTGGTCATTTTCTCATTTCCCCTTTCTTCCTTCTCAAATCCCAAAAACCCTAGTTACTCAGCTTACATGTATAGGTACAACAATAAGGACTATAGTTAACTTCAGCTTTTTGGAGCAAGCAAGATATATGACTAGAGACTCAAACATATCTAGAGGTAAAATGGTTAAAATGCAGGTCATCACTCCTTTTCATGCAAATTGGAACCTCCTGCTGGGATTTCTACCCACAGGGTGTTCCACGCCAAGTTAGAAGAGGCCAAAAATCCGAGTTACTTTTAGCCTCAGCCCCCTTCTCTCTCCTTCCTGTAAGTTGCCATGGCTACCAACCAACACAAACCTTCCTAGCTTGCTCCAGCCATCTCCAAACCATCAATCAACCTTAGAATTTGATCCCCACCATCTCCAACTCCAATTTGAACCCTTGGGTGGCCAAAGAATCTCTACCAAAGGCAACAGGCAGTAGGCCGCAATTTGCAGTGCAAATTGTGTTGCTGCCCCTGGCTTCCTCCTGCCTCCTGCTCCTGCTCCATGCCTTCCCCTTGGCACTATTTCCCTCCTAGGGTAAGGGATGAACTCCCTCAGCAAGATTTGACCTCTCCCTTTCCTCCAACATTGATACTCTACTTGAACCTCTTGCTGAACACCCTGTGGCCTGTGGGTAGCCATTATTGATTAGTCCAAGCTCTTGATCAAGCCCATAACCATGGAGCTCAGCCATCAAGAGATATCTCAACCCCTCTTGACCTCTCCTACTCTGAATGAAGACATTAAGTTCAACATGCACGGGAGCTTTATGGGCAGCCATGAAAGCTTCACTTGAAGCTTTCCATCTTTGAAGCTCAAGCTTGGGGATAAGTGCAGGAGCCTCATTTATCAATAGGAGCATTTGAATGCTGAATTTTTCTTCCACGGATGCCCCAATCAACTGGACTTGATCGATGGAGCACTCAGGCATCATGATGATTTATGCTTCAACGGTCTTGCCCAGAATTAAAGAGATATGCCAATCTGATCTTAATCTCTCAATTTAGCCACTTGCTGAGCTTAATCCTTGTTGGAGAGATTCAAGATGCATAGGTTTAATAACTTAATCCTCTTCATGTGCATGCATCATACCTCTTCCTAAAACTTATTATAATGGCTAACATAAACCCACATTTGGTCTTGTGATCTTGAATGAGCCCAAAATGAATAATAGCCATTGTAAATTGGGTAAGTAGTAGCCAGTGAGTCACTGGACTGCCACGGTAACCCCTGTTGAGATGACAGGCTCAACACATGCGGACATTAATGATGGACCGCCTGGTTAGATGGGTCCACACGTCTACACTTAGCACGTTGGTGGTCATTATGACTCTCACATGGCCACTGACTCATTACTTATTATATTGAGGTTATTACACCTATTTACAGCTGGTATAGTTATAGCGTCGGTCGACTAGTGTAGTCGGTTATGCATTGTTTGACTTAGTAGGCCACTTTCCTTTATGTTGTATCTTATCTATAATGTGTACATTGTAAAGTGTGTGGAAGAAGAAGAAGAAACTAGCAAGAAAACATTTTGACCTCCATCTCTCTTCTTGTCTCTTGAGTGAGCTTCTCCTTGTGCATTCTGTGTGTGTTTGTTGGCACCATAGCTCAAGCAAGTTTTCCCACCACGCGATTCTTGATATGGTATCAGAGCCACATCATTGAGAGAGGCTGATTTCGAAGGCTGAGGTGAAGGAGAAGAAGCAAGGTTTGAGCAAGTAAACCACGGGTAAGAAGCTCTCTCATCCTTCCACACTCTCTCTTGGATAGTGCATGTGGAGGCATCGGAAGCAGGGTCGAGTAAAAATCTCAGATTGTTGTGAGATTTGGTGTGCGAGAAAATCACTGTGTATTCCGCAGGTATTTTGGGCATCTAAGGCCATTTCAAGCCCCGTTTTTAGAGCCGCAAGGTTGTGGATAATAGTTTCAGGGTACACAGTGATTTCGATTGTATTGACCGAAAGTGGGTGCACAGTTTACAGATTGCGAATCTGTAATTTTTTAGGTGTTTGCAGGAAGAAAACATAAGGTTTATTTGTAAATAGGTTGCAGATTACATGCACTGTTGAGCAATTAGTGAAAAAGGTTGCTTGGTGTATTATTATGCACGTGTTGTGGAAGATTGCAGAAGACTAGCTTGCTGTGTTATATCCTTGTTTGTGATAATGGCAGAGAATAGTGGAAATTCCATTATTGAGAAGCTTGACAAGAACAACTACCCTTCATGGAAGTTTCGTGTGACAAACTTCCTCATTGAAAAGGGCCTTTATGAGTTTGTCTCAAGTGAAGAAAAGGAGCCACAGCTGGGTATTCCTCCGACTACAGATGAGTTAAAAGCATGGAAAGGAGCCACAGCTGGATATCCCTCTGACTGCAGATGAGTTAAAAGCATGGAAAGAGTGGAATGTGAAAGACAAAAAGGTGATGTATTGGCTATCTATAGTAATTGATAATACTATGCTGGGACATATCAGGAATGCAGAAGCTTCACATGCAGCTTGGACAATTTTTGAGAGCATGTTTTCAGTAAATACAAAGACACGAAAGATTCAACTCAAGCAAGAGTTGAATGCCTTGAAGAAAGGAAAAATGTCTGTCAATGAGTATATGTTGAAGGTGAGGAGCATTGCATATGCTTTAGCAGCGATTGATGCAATGCCAGATGATAATGATTTGGTTTCATCCACTCCGAGTGGCCTTAACAATGAGAAGGCATGAAAATCATTTGTTACTTTAGTATATGTACAGAAGCCATATGGGGACGTGGCAGGTCCTCTTTAAGAGGCCGTGGTATAGGTTGTGGTAGTGACAACCAACAAAATAGATTGAATCAGCAATTTGGCAATATGCAGGTTTTAGGAGGTCGTGGTAACTTTAGAGGCAGGGGGAGCTTCAGAGGAGAGGTGGATGGCAGAACACAGGTTCTAACAACTCTAGTATTGTGTGTCACTACTGTGGCAAAACAAGTCATATTGCAGCCCAATGTTATGCTAAGAAAGATAATATTCACAGTGGTAAGTTGCAGCAAAGAAACTATGCATCATCTTCACGATAGAATGAAGACAAAAATGAACGTCTATTTGTTATGCAGCATATGCTGAATGCTGTTACAGGAAAGGGAACACATGATGATGTTTGGTATGTTGATTCAGGTGCATCCAATCATATGACCAGCCATGCAGAATGGTTTAGAGAGATGCAGGATTTGCAAAATACAAGTTATGTGCAGACGAGTGATGATTCATGCCACCCAATCTCACACATTGGAAAAGTTCCCTTGTCCTTGTATAATGGTAAGACAAACAGTCTTTCAGATGTATTACATGTGCCATCTATTACAAAGAACTTGGTATCAGTCGGTCAGATGGTAGAGCAAGGGCTGCAAGTCAAAATTAATGCAAAGGGCTGCTTTGTAGAAGACTTCAATGACAAGTGCAAGTTGGTTGCAAAGGGAATTAAAGTTGGACATATCTTTACTCTAGATGGTGGAATTCCTATTATGAATGCTGCTATGTATGCTAAAGGAAAATGTGTTGTTGCAGATATTGAAATTTGGCACAAACGCATTGGACATGCAAATGTACAAAGGCTGAAATTAATGCAGTCCAAAGGGTTGGTTACAGGTTTGCCTACATTTAGAATTGCATAATTTCATAAGGTATGTGAAGCATGTCAGTTTGGTAAGCAGGCAAGACAACCCTTTTCACATGACAAAGATGTAAGCACAAATATCCTTAATGTTGTGCATACAGATATTTGGGAGCCTACACAAAATGCATCTCTTGGAGGCAATTCATACTTTGTCACATTCATTGATGATTGTTCTAGAAAGCTGTGGGTATATTTTATGAAGGAAAAGAGTGAAGCGTTTGAGCACTTAAGAACTTTCAAGGCTGCAGTTGAAAGAGAAACAGGCTTGAAAGTAAAGTGCTTGAGGTCAGATGGAGGGGAAGAGTACCTCTCGAATGAGTTCAGTGATTTTCTGAGGTCTCATGGGATAAAGAGACAGTTCACATGCAGGTATACCCCATAGCAAAATGGTGTTGCAGAAAGAAAAACCAGGCATATTGCAGAAGTTGCATGGGCATTAATGGTCTGAGGCTGTCCATACTGTTGTCTACATTATGAACAGAACTCCCATAGCTGCAATTCATGGTATGACCCTTGAAGAATGTTTTACAGGTAAGAAGCCTGATGTCTCATACTTGAAAGTGTTTGGCTATATTGCATATGTTCATGTGCCAAATGAGTTGCGAAAGAAACTGGATCCAAAGGCTGAAAAGTATGTCTTTCTTGGATATTCTTTAGAGCAAAAAGGGTATCGTTGCTATAACCCTGTCACATGTAAGTTCAGAGTGAGCAGGGATGTCATTTTTTATGAAATGAGCAGTTGGTATGCATCTAGTGGTGATGCATTGGATGATGATGATGATCATGACACTCATGTGCAGGTTGAAAAGCAAGAATCACAGACTCTTAGTGAACTAGAGACATCATTTGGTAGTCCTTGGTCTGGGAGACTAAGGAGTATCTCTACATCTTCAAGGGCATCTAGTAGCACTTATACACGTAAAGACAAAGGAAAGAATAAAGTGTCAGATGGCATTGATGCAGTTCTTGATGGAGACTCCAGTGGCTCAGAGAGCTTGGATGATGAGCTTGGCATTCCTTCAGTGAGGACTCCAGGTGTGCGGAGAGCATGCGTCAATGCAAAGACTCCATTGAGTGATCCGGTGGTACGTAGGTCTAGCAGGGTGAGATACCCTATTAATAGATTTGGTTTTGAAGGTTATGCAGCTCACCATTATGCTTATATGGTGAAAGTGATTGAGGATGTTGAGCCCACATGTTTTGAGGAGGCTATTGGTCATGCTCATTGGGATGCAGCAATGGATGAGGAGATGGCTGCATTAGAGGCCAATAAGACTTGGGATCTAGTATCATTACCGAAGAGAAAGAAAGCTATTGGATGTAAGTGGGTTTATAAGATTAAGCACAATGCAGATGGTTCTATTAGTAGGTACAAAGCTAGGTTGGTTGCAAAAGGCTATGCCTAGACATATGGCATAGATTATGTCAATCCAATTGCTAGGATGGAAACTGTCAGATGTGTGATTGCTTTGGCAGCAACCAAAGGTTGGAGGTTGCAACAAATGGATGTGAAGAATTCCTTCTTGCATGGTGATTTGCAGGAAGAAGTGTATATGGATCAGCCGGCAGGTTATGAATATTTAGAGCATCCCACGTATGTGTGCAGGTTGAAGAAGGTGCTCTATGGGCTCAAGCAAGCACCTAGAGCATGGTCTGAAAAGATCAGAGAGTATCTTGTCAATATTGGCTTTTATGTTTCTAATGCTGATCACTCACTTAATGTGAGAAAGGGAGATGCAGGTTTGGTCGTCATAGTCATATATGTGGATGACTTGATTATTATAGGTGATAGTGATAGTGGGATTGCTGAAGTCAATGACTTTTTGAAGAAGAAGTTTGAGATGAAGGTTTTAGGTGAGCTAAGGTACTTCCTTGGAATTGAGGTGATCAAATGTGATGATGGTATATGGCTGTCCCAAAGACAATATGGGTTGGATATGTTGTCCAAGTATGGTATGACAACATGCAAACCACTTTCATTCTCGTTGGAGCAGAATGTAAAGTTGAGTGCTGATGTTGGGGATGAGATAGAAGACCCTACTATGTTCAGGAGGATAGTGGGGAGTTTGATCTACATGACCATTACAAGGCCAGACTTGAGCTACGTTGTTGGTCTTGTGAGTCAGTTTATGCAAGTACCTAGAAAGACACATTTGGATGCAGTCAGATGCATATTGAGATATGTGAAGTCCACATTACATTATGGACTTTTCTATGAGGCAGGTACAAATGTACAGGTGTTTGGATACACAGATGTAGATTGGGTTGGTAGTATGTCTGATAGAATATCTACCAGTGGATACATGTTCTTTCTTGGTAGTGCAACAATTACTTGGAGCAGCAAAAAGCAATCTACAGTTTCTTTGTCGAGTACAGAGGCTCAGTACAGAGGTGCTACTATTGCAGCATGTGAGGTAGTATGGCTGCAAAAGTTATTGGATGATTTAGATGTGCAAGTGGAAGGTCCAGTTGTCATTTATTGTGACAACATGAGCAGTATATAGTTGGCTAGGAGCCTTGTTTCCATGCCAGGACAAAACATATTGAGGTACACTACCACTTCGTGATTCCCTACATCTCATGAAAAGGCCAAATGTCTCCTTTCCAATGCATCTCATGATGATTTCTTAATAAAAATGTCTACCATGTATACTCTGGTTGAGGAAAAAGGCCGATGCCAAGCGAGGTGGTAAGACAAAAGAGAGGTGACCCTCTCTTACTAGTTCAGACCCCGAAGGGGTGCACAACCCCTGGCCGGGGGGAACTTTGCCCACCTCATGGTGATCTGAAGCCTGATGCTTGTATGTAGGTGTAGGTACTTCCATGAGCTCCACTCCCCCTGACCCAATGATCCCTCTCTTGGACACCCCACAATGCTAATGACACCCATGTATGACACTTGAAGTGCATGCAGTCAAAAGAGATGTATGGCAATGAATGCACTTATGCATTAATGGCAGATCCGATGGGTATGCAACGATGCTTGGAACCATGCTCACTATGCTCAGTATGCTATTGATGTTGCTGATCATGCCCCTTGAACTATGCTCTATCCATGTAAGACCTTGGCAATAAGGGACAGCTAGTGCTTTTGGTCATAGTCCTGCAAGATAGTCAAGAACATCCTATTGCAAAAATTTGTGTTTTGAATCTGAGAGTGAACCCTATAGCTCATCTCTAAGAAGGTTTTGTCCCCTCTGGTTTGAATAAAAAATCTCCCCAATATAAGCTACGATTTGAAAGTTTTTCCCATTTTTGTGCATTAGGGTCACTATGGACAGGGTGCAGACCAGCACAATAAATCCATTACAGAAAATTCTAAACATTTTCTATCACAAAGGTTAATAGCTCATATCAAAGAGGACTTTGTCAGTGTGAAGCTTGGGCAACCCATGTCTCCCCACCTCCTCCATGTAGGCCGTGCCTCATGGAGCAACCATCGTTTTAGCCTCCTGGCATGCAGGGTTCTCATTTTGAGTGAGGCAGGCAGGCCCTCTGTTCTGAGCTTGAGTCACCATGACTTCTTATGAGGAAAGGTGGGTTGTGAACCGTGTCTCCCCCCTGGTGCCGTATTCTAAGATGGTTGAGTGTGGATCCTTGTGAGGCCAGAACTCTTTCGTGGTGTAATCCGGTGACTCCAAGCGCCAAGTTACCCTTGTGCGAGTAACAAAAACACATTACGCATGCTGTGAGCGAGCCGCAATGCGGGAGGGATATCATGGGGCATAACGGCCCGTGATGTGATGCGATTTGACACGACGGGATCATGCTGTGACGCAATGGAGTGTCGCCTTGACATGTCTTGCGAGTTGGCTTCCGCTGCATATTCCAAGACACCTCCGACTTGAGCCAAAAATCTCATCAATCGGAGTTTCCTACAAAGAGTTATGCCCCTTTTACTGATAGCAGATCTTGTGGACTACATCCAGAATGTTGGCCAGAAAGGCAAAAACAAGGCCCAAAAGGAACTACAGAGGGAGACTGGAGACTTACCAAACCTCCATGAATGAGGAACCAAGCTCGACACATGATTACCATGGTGACATATAGGAGGAAATGCCTGAAATGGATTCATACACCCTTCTCAATCAGACCCTCTGTTAGCATGAGCTTCATCATATGGAATGACATAATGATATGGTCACCAACTACTGCCAAATGATGTCCAAGTTTGATGAGATGATCGAGAAAATGGCTCTCTCAAACTCAAATACTTAATAGACCTTGGAGTAGCTCACTACTCTTGTTGCTCAATTAGCAACCGTTTCATCTCAAGTGAAGACCAATGACTCTAGGCATGAGTCTAGACATCCTTCACATCATGAACCGTTGCATGGTCCACAGGGTATACTTGGCGCTAAGCGAATTTCCCCTTCTACCTCTACAAGATTAGTGAATCCTCTCATGCACATGATGAGCCCCTATTGACTTTCCCCGTCCACCATGTAGCCAACATGCATTTGAGGCCTTCTCCCACCCTTGGTCAGATTTCCCTTTCTCTCCCTAGGAGCCCCCATGCACCCCATATGAATTAGCCCCATCAAGGACAATATGGTACAAATGGCCAGCCTCGCAATCATGGGCAGCATGGTTATAATGGAAAACAAGGGCTTAATGCACCATATGGGATGTATGGACAGCAAGGCATGTATGGCCACCATGGGATGTATGGACATCAAGGATTTCATGGGTAGCATGGCCCAAATGATCTGCATGACAAGATCATCCTAACAAAGAAAAATGGGCAATCCCCCTCACTATCTTACTTGGAGGAATGGATGTCCAAGTTGGAGTCCTACTTCAATATCACCCCCGCACTGACAATCAAAAAATACTTTTTGCTTCTTTCCACTTGGAAGGATTTTCCTACACATGGTGGCACTATATCAATCAAGAGAATCAGCATCTCATTGACCAGGAAGATTTTAAAAGGCATATGGTTTAAGTTTTTGTGTCCCTTGTCGAAAAAGAGCGATTGGCAAGACGATGGTACACTCTTGACCAACATAACCTCATTGTATGTGAATACACAAATCACTTTGTGAACTTGACCATGTATGTGGAGAGCATTAGCGATGATGCTAAATTGCACAAGTATATCTATGGGTTGGAACCAAGCCTATCAAAAAATGTCATGGCCCAAAAACCTACCACACTATTTGATGCGATTGAACTAGCTGAGAGATATGCAAGAAAGTACCATAAGAATGAACATTTTCAGCAAGGTTTGGATAGCCCTGCACTCCTTCACAATCAGCCCCATACAGAGGTGTTTTTCGAGGCACTTTGATGCCCAATAACAACCACAAGATACTCACTTACCCCACCTTCCATGCTGACAGAAAAATGGGCACTTTCGGGATAGCATTGGGCTCTAATGCTGAGAATAAGTATGCTGAAAATAAACAGTCCAATGCATCACCTTCCCATGGATCCAATAGCCAATAGTTCATCTCCCCAGATGTTGTGAAGGAATGAAAGGAAAAGGGCCTATGCTTTAAGTGTGGAGATAAGTACACTATTGATCATGCCTCCAAATGCCCGTACAAGATAGCTAAGGTCAAAGCTCATAGCATGTATGTCATGGAAGATTAGCACACTGAGGAGGATGACCTGCACATTGACCAAGCTAAGCCTACCAAGGATGTTGATCACAAGCAATTCTATGACCCCGAGGATGGGTTTCCCTTTGACTCGAGCGGTGCTCCATCACAAATATTTTATCAAACTTCCCTTTTCTTGATCTCCTCGGATGCCTGGACGGGTTCCCACAGCCCCAGCACCCTTTGCATTCAAGGCAGTATCAATGGAAAGCATGTTTTATCCTTGTGGATAGTGGAAGCACTCACATTTTTGTCAATAAATCAACCATTGATTGGTTGAAATGCACCCCTATGACATTACACCACCCCTTGAAGGTCCAAGTAGAAAATGGAGAAGAAGAAATCATCACACATGTATGTCCTACGGAATTGGTTGATCTAATTGCCCTATATATGGACCCCATTGACATTGTCTTGGGCTGTGATTGGCAGAAACAATTGGTGAAGATTTCTATGGTCTTCTCTCACCTTTACATGGAGTTTATGATACATGGACAACCTATCCACCTAGAGGGAGTTCAAGATCACACAGAGTTTTTGATCATTATAGCAAAGCAACTCAAACAAGAGTTTAAAAAATGCTCACAAATCTTTCTTTTGCAATTAAACAAGGATAATTCTGATCATCCCTCTGTAGTATCTAATGATTTAGCCTTATAGGCCTTACTTGATGAATACAATGACCTATTTCAAATGCCTACATCCCTTCCTCCCAAGAGACAAGTGGACCACCCACTTGACCTAGAGCCCCATTCCAAGCCAGTGAATAAACCCCCTTACAGAGTGTGAGCATGAAGAGGTTGCAAAGTAAATCAAGGAGTTGTTAGAGATGGGTTTCATTGAGGCGAGTTCTTCCCCCTGGGTGGAGGGGAAGAGTTATATATACCTGGAATAGCAAATAAACTCCAAAATGCAAATCGACAAACAAATCAAACCCTTCTGCCTTGTTATGATAGCAAAAACCCTAATGCTTTTTTTATTTTTCTTTTTTTTTCCTACCCTCATCCAAATCACAAAGCAAATACCTACACTACTCCAACATTCTTTTCCAAATTCAAAAAACCAAAAACCTACTTGCTAAGGAGATCAAATACCTCTTCAAACTCCATCACTTCCTATCTATTTACCTCAAGCACCAGTTCGGGAAAAACCCTAGTGCAATGCTCGATTCGAAGCGCGCAAGTGCTCAAGGCTTGAATCCATTGGTCCCGGCAATGGAACCAAAATGTGGGAGCTCTCGCTGAACCGCCAAGACCCACGGACCGCTTAATGCTTCAATGTTCCAAGCCGAGCACTAATGGCTATCTCTCACATAGCCGATGTGCCATCCATATCTCCATCCTCAAGCTCCGTGCTCCAAGCTCCATTGCCGCGAGCAAGAGAAGAGAAGAGAAGAGAAGAGAAGAAGAGAGGAGAAGATGGAGAGCTTCTCCTCCCTAGTCCCTCACCCTCACACGCTCACCCCCTCACACTCTCACACTCCTCTCTCAAGCACAAGTTGCTCAAGCAAGCAAGCAAGCAAGCAAGAAGAAGAAGAAGAATAATAATAATAATAAGAAAAGAGCCACTTTTGGCCACACACAAGAATGAGCTTCTCATTCACTTTTCAACTTTATATACAAAACCCTAAACCCATTTTGGGCGGTCATCCCCTTATCCCCTTTTTTACATGGCCGGTTGTGGCCTAGGCCCTTTTTCCCATTGTCCTCCTATCTTCCTATTTCCTTCCTACCGCACATCTACCTTTACAAATTGCATGGGTGAGAGCCCGACGCTCTTTTAAATTAAATCATGATGCGCATGTGCTCTTTTACAAAAGTATTGACTTGCACCTTTTTTTGTGCACCTTTTTCCTTTATTTAGGAATTTTTTGCACTTCTTGTGTTTCCATATTTTTCTTGGCGCACCTTTGTCTTCTGTTTACTTTTGCCCTGGCCTTTGTCTTCTGCTTTAGATTTTCCAGATTTTTCACCTTGTTCGTCTAAGGGTTAACAATGGCACATGCATCAATTCATTGCATTATGATTCGGATCTTGGGCTTGTCTATCTAGTTTACTCTTCTTTTCAACATGTCATGAACATATATCTATTGGGGCAAGGTATATAGGAATTTGCATATTATGAGTCATCACCTCCTCCACTTTTGTGAAGTGTCTGAGAAGGAACTTAGCCAAACCTACTTGTTGGCAGTTGTTGAACTTTGGAGGCGATGTTTCCTTGCAAATTTCCAATTTTCAAAACAATTGATCTCTTAGAAATTGCTTTGGACATATCTATCTCACTTGCTTTAGACTACATGGAGGTGAATCCTCACATGCAGTGTCATATAGGGGCTCTAGTTGATGGAATGGTCCTACTCTCCCTAGACTTTTAAAGCTTTAACATTTCATCCATGTGATATCATGCTTTCTTTGGATCAATAAGATCATTAGAATTAGCCATAACTTTGTCAAAATGTAGTAGCAACTAATGTTTACAAAAATGATACTATTGATAGGACCTAAATGGGCCGGCACTAGCTATGGCACTAGCCCAACCTCATGCATATGATAGACAAGCACACCACACGGCCTTGCGGGCCAGGAGCATCTAAAACTCACTTTGCACTAAATGCTTATGACGATTTTGCGTTTGTATCCAATACATAGTCCAACATTCACCTTCCCTTCTCCTTAGAGGGAGATCCCATAACATATAGGCATAATGCCTCGTAATACACACATAGGGAAGCACCTCTCGGCGGATTGCCACGGCTCCACTACGACTCTCCTACACCTCGCGGATTAGCCCCAAGATGCGTTGCTAATACATATGACATTTGCACAAACTCCACTCTTTTATAATTTAGCATTCCAGGAGATTTTTATTTGCCTCACAAGACTTTCCCCAATGGAAGCACCCGTCTAAACCTACAGCTTGGGTTTCGTGTCCTCTCAGTGTTGGTCAAAGTTTATCAAACAAGTGCAATGCATTCCAGGAGATACCACGTGGCATGCTTGATGTAAGGTGTATGAAAATTGTGCACAACCATTTTATGATTAAAAAACCAGCCATGTGAGGTGCGAAAAATAGCCCTTTCATGAATTTTAACTAAGCATTACGTGCTACACTACTTTAGAGACTAACACCAGAACTTTCGTGCTACTAGTCCCCTATATTTAATTATGAAACGATCCTTAAATGCTATACACAAAGAGGGAAAACAGAATTTGTATCTTTTCAACAATTAGATCGTTGCACAAACTTTATCCCCCCTTACCGTTTAGGTGTTGCTGCGGTGCATAGGTGTAAATGGTTGTTTTGTATCATTTTTGTATGTAAAAAGCAATAAAAACGGACTATAATACAAAGGACAAGGCCAAACTAAGGCTTGACCTCATGATTTAACCTTACCAAACATTCACACACATAAATCTTATTTTTCCATATTTTTAGAGTGTGAAAATCCCAAATTTTTTCATTTTTTGCTATTTTTCCTATTTATTATTCATGAAAATAGGTATTTTCTGATTTATTGGTATTTCCTTATCATTAAACTGAAATTTAACATTTTCTCTGATTTATCCCACTTTCACCCCTTTTCTCAAACTCAAAATTTTAAAAAACCACTAATTTCCAGTAAGAATGACATTTTACAGGTTTTAAAGAATTAATAACGACTCTAAATGATCATGGGTTCTGATTTCTATAGTTACAGCCATCAATCATGATGTGAACAAGGTTCAAACAAAAAATCATCGCATATGAACAACATTTGGATCATGAAACAAGAAAAACAATCAAATTTCTTTGTAAAATTGAAGCATACCGCGTGTCTTGCATGTTGCGGGTTTTTTAATAATTATTCTAAGCAGCCCACGGACCGACCAACAACCATTCTTCAGTTTTGAACCTCTTTCCTGAGCCTCCTCTTCATCTTGAAGCCATCCGATCACAACCGGACAAGCATTCTTCAACCCCTCTCCTTCTTGACTTCTTGCACATGAATAGCCTTTATGCAAGAGAGAGAGGGAGGAGAGAGAAAGACTGGTTTTGTATCTCTTGACTCAATGCATCATTCCTCGATCCGTTTGTGGCGATGGAGGGCAAAGGATAGAAGCAGCTCAGGGCGAGGAGCATTCCTCTTGTCTCACTCGATCAGGAAATCATAATGGGGGGGGGGGGGGGGGGGGGGAATGGGGCGCAAAAAACAGGCCCCCCCCGCCTCCCCCATCGTTTCATTCCATGAGTTTTTTTTCTCTTAAGCTCTTAGTTAAGAGCTTTTAAACTCTAATCAAGTTATTTAGTTCATATATCTTGCATTCACACTTCCAACAAGTGGATTTTTCAGATTTGAGGGGGCAAACAACATCGAATTCGAGATCCGTCTGGATGGTTGGCTCTGTGGCATCGAAATCTACAAAGATGGGCCCTGTCATGCTCTTCTGCGCTTCCAGATCTAGTAGCTGATTCACAACCTCGAACCTTGCTGTTGCGAGGATTAAATGGGGGATCAAATGACCTCGGAATTGAGATTTGACACTTGCGTTGGATTCCTGACGTCATTTTGCATCTAGAAAAACTCCAACTCGGTCATTTGCCACCATTTGATTTCCCATGAAAATTAGCATTAGCACTTTAGGGACTTACCGCTTAAGATCGTACTGATTGCCACCGTCGCCTTTGACGAATTCTATTTTTCCCCTGATATTCGTAATTTTTGGCTATCTTTAAGCACTTCTTGATATAAAAAATCATCTGTCATTGGTGACCATGGGATAGGGCAACTCAGCCCGTCGAATCCCACGAATAGATCTGCATAGAAACAACAAAAAGGAGCATCAAGCTGATACAAAAAAATACACATCACAACTCATACCCTATCCCCTGACAAAACCAAGGCATGAAATCCACGAGGAGTAGGCCTAGCATAATCTGACAAAAAGTTTGAAGCCAGTCGCTAACTAGTTGCTCCAACATAGCCAAGCTAAAAAGAACTATCAAAGAGGTCATCCTAAGTGGTGGTCTGAACTATCTACCTAACTAAGGATAACTCAACCAAGAGCTCAGGGAGGACTCCTATAGCCTGATCAAGAAATAGTTTCTTTAGCACATTACTCTTCTTTTAGGTTTTTATTTTTCCATACTCGGGCGTGTAAAAAGGAGGGAGTTGAGCATAGTGACCCAAGGAGAATAGGGCATCGGCCTCAGGTCCTGTCTCGATACCCAAGAACCTACCAAGCCCTCACGAGGCGACACTGAATCCTTTTCTAACGCTCACTTTTATTTTTGCTCCAACCTTCTTTTATTTTCTTTATTTTATGGCAAGATGTCACCCCAAGGAAGTCAAGGCATCGGCCCCGGGTCTTACTCGTCCCCAGGAACCTACTAGGCCTTCGCAAGGCGATAAACAACAGCTCAAGGATGTTTCTTTCTTTCCTTTTTGATTTTTATAGGGGTCCAACTCCTTTTTACACATTTTCATATATTCATATATTGTCTTTCAGAGCTTTAGGGTTTTGTCTATTTCCATCATTATTTTAGTAGGCTTCTCTAACTACCTCACAACTAACAGAAACTCCTAGAACAGCCGCCTAGTAGGTTAGCAGAACAAGGTCACTAGAACTCCCATCTAAAAGAGGTATTTCAGTACCTGACAATGCCTTGCAAGAGGTAAGGACTACTCAGACCTCCCCCAAACATACCGAACCTAAACTTGGGACTTCATTCAAGTACACAGATACGTACTACATAAAAGACCAGGCACTCGTAAAGGAGTGATATCACCTAGATAGGGCCACGAGAGGCTTCCACGCGACAAAGGCTCCTTCCAACAACTTCATCAACCTGTATAGTGCAATCACTAAATCAACAAGGCATTAAACCTACCTGTACCAAATAGAGATAGGGCCCTCTTGGCCTAAAGAAATAGCACTTTTCATTGTAAACTAACTGGCCCTCTTGGCCTAAAGAGATAGAATATTAAAACTTGAAAACAATTGGCCCTCTTGGCCTGAAGAAATCAAACATTAACTACTTAAAGCAAGTGGCCCTCTTGGCCTAAAATGGATAGTTTATTCTAATCCATGCAATATATGATCTCCTTGGCATATACATCACATCCTATCAAACTCATCAGTATACCAAGGATAGCATAAAATAGGAGGACTAGTCTCATGCTCCTCATGCGAGTAAGCTTAAAGCTTGATCTACGCTCTTTGTAGATCCACTAGCCTAAGCCTTCCTACTGATATCTCAGTAATAATGGCCATCTCTTCTTGGGTACTATGAGCTAAATGAATGACATCATTAGGTTTATATATCTCATCCCCTTGGTCGTCATTCAAACGGATTGCTTGTCCCAACTTTCCAGTAACTCCTCCTACAGGGAGAATCATGGATTTATAATCATTCAACTCTTCTCTAATTGTACCATTACATATGTCAATGATATGATCCAAACTAGACAGAGCTTCAAGCCTAGACCCATCACATAGATGCATCTCAGGGCGGCAGTCCCTATTGTCAAATGTCGCATTATGGCCTTTAGTCGCATCCTCTTGGGAATCCATCAAAGCATGTCCACATGCAATTCCTGGCCCTTCATCTGACACACCAATAGTATTTTTAGGGGTTTTGGGCCTCCAAAACCATCTCATATTCCTTTTCATATTCTTGAATTGCCTCATCTCCCCACATTGTCCGATGGACTCACAGTGGATTTATCACCATTTCCAGATGGCCTCACAGCCTTATGGCTTCTATTTAGTGCAGGTGGACCTTTGGCATGTCGCATCTTCTCTGCACGAGATGTCTTTACTTGCCTTTGTCCACTTTGCAACAACTACTCAGCCATAGAAACCATGCTTTTACTAAAAGGAATGGCATCTACTCAAAAGCATGATTCATCTATAAATTGGAAAGGTCTCTCAAGAGCCTTACTAGGAGCACAACTAGAACCACTCATAGAACACTCATCTAAGCTTGTAGACTTAATGGTTCTATCAATTCCACCATCACAGCTACCT
The DNA here is from genome assembly GCF_053477565.2 of Lygodium microphyllum. Classification (NCBI taxonomy): domain Eukaryota; kingdom Viridiplantae; phylum Streptophyta; class Polypodiopsida; order Schizaeales; family Lygodiaceae; genus Lygodium; species Lygodium microphyllum. The sequence goes on along the minus strand of NC_141141.1, from coordinate 47,312,758 downwards.
CTCATGGAAGTGTTGCAAGCCTTGATGGGACTTACTGGGCTTGTAATCTTTGTATCCCCACGGGGTATATTATCCCTATTATTGCCATTTTCTGCTTGGAGATTTTGGCTACCAAGGTTCCTCTCATAGGTTGCCTTGGTATCAACAAGTGAGTTGTCTCCTTGTAGAAATGGTTGGAAGCTAGGATGCACTTGTACTGAGCGGGAAAAGCTCCAAAAGTTTTCCCAACATCTTTGAATATGTTCCTCATAATCAATGGCATGCATCTTTGTTTCCCTTAACGACTTAGGATTCCGCAGTCCCACTTGGATTTGCATGTTAATCTCTAAGCCACTCAAAAAGAACTCACATAGCACATCACCTAGCAATGCAATAGCTATTCTTGGCCAAAGCCTCAGAATATCATCAAAGGATCTAGCATATTCTTTAACAGAAGGATAGGACTCTTGCCTAATCTGCATCAGTTGCCCTAAAACTTGGGTCATAGGTACCTTCTTCTCATATTCAGCTAAAAATCGATCACTCAACTCCTCAAAGGATTTAATAGACCCTCTTGGGAGGCTCCAGTACCATTTTCTAGCCTCTCCCTTTAGGATACTTGAGAATACAAGCATCTGATGAATATCATTGAACTCACTTGCAAGGCAAGTTAGGCCGTATTCTCGTAAATGCACCATCGGATCCTCATTAGCCTGCCCATGAAACATTAGGAGATCCTCATAAGGAGGAGGGCATTTAGTCATTTCCTTTGGGATCAGCACTGGGCCATTAAAATCCTTGTAATCATGACCTAACTCTAGTGTGCTGGGGTCTCCAACCTCTTCCATTTCCACCTTTACTGGTGTAGGGAGGTTAATATTATCCTTAATGTCCCTTTCTGCCAACTCATAAAGTGGTCTAGGGAGACCTATAGCTCTTAGCATGTCATTACAATCCTTTCTTAGAGGATCTTCCATATCTTGCCTCTTCCTAGGCAGTTCCATGATGGCTTTATCTAGGAGCTTCTACCCCTCATCAAAAGCAAACTTATCCTTAGTACTTAGGACCTGGGGACTGTGTCTTTTAAGCAAAGGCTTTCCCTTTATATCTAGGGCTTCTAGCATCCTTGTGATACTTAAAATTTTGGCATGATACCCCACCACATGGGATGTTTTAGCCATAACTGCACTCCACTATGTGTCGAATTTTTCCCATGGCACTACAGCTTTAGCATAATCACTTGTTGATGCCATGACCGCCATAGCTTCCAACATACTTGTTCCATGCCCTCTAGGTTGATGGATGGTTATACATGATTTCTCTTGGGTAGAGACCACACCAAGGCAAACCTCGGCCCATGCCATCGCATTAGAGGATGGGGTAACCACTAACTAGTTACTCTTCTCATCACCTAAATTATCTTCTGTAGAGGACTCATGCTCTACATAACCAACTAAGTCCATCACTAAGTTTTGTATAGGAAAAGCCAAGGTTTTCCATCCTTGAACCCCATTTTATGGTTAGCTTAGCATACTCCTAATGGAAATTATAAACTTAGGTCCCTTTATAACCTAGATTCCGAGACCGCCACTTATAGGTAGCTCTCGGCAGAGGCACCACTCATGGGACCTAAAATGGGCCGGCATTGACTATGGCACTAGCCAGACCTCATGCATATGACAGACAACCCCACCACATGGCCTCACAGGCCAGGAGCGTCTGAAACTCACCTTGCAGTAAATGCTTATGATAATTTTGCATTTGTATCCAATATGTAGTCCAACATTCACCTTTCCTTCTCCTCAGAGGGAGATCCCATAACATATAGGCATAATGCCTCGTAATACACACATAGGGAAGTACAGGTGAATTGCCACGGCTCCACTGCAACTCTTCTACACCTCAGAGATTAGTCCCAAGATGCATCACTAACACATATGACATTCGCACAAACTCCACTCTTTCACAATTCAGCGTTCCAAGAGATTTTTATGTGCAATGCATTCCAGGAGATACCACGTGGCATGCTTGATGCAAGGTGTATGACAATTGTGCACAACCATTTTATGATTAAAAAACTAGCCATGTGAGGTGCGGAAAACAACCCTTTCATGAATTTTAACTAAGCGTTACGTGCTGCACTGCTTTAGGGACTAGCACACCGGAACATCCGTGCTACTAGTCGCCTATATTTAATTATGAAATGATCCCTAAATGCTATGCACAAAGAGGAAAATTGGAATTTGTATCTTTTCAGCAATTAGATCGTCGCACAAACTTTATCCCCCCCTTACCATTTAGGTGTTGCTACGGTGCATAGGTGTAAATGGTTGTTTTGTATCATTTTTGTATGTAAAAAGCAATAAACACGGACTATAACACAAAGGACAAGGCCAAACTGAGGCTTGACCTCATGCTTTAACCTTGCCAAATATTCATGCACTTAAATCTTATCTTTTCATAAATTTTGAGCGCAAAAACGCTAATTTTCTTTTATTTTTGCTATTTTTTAATTTATTATTCATGGAAAATAGGAATTTTATGATTTATTGGTATTGGCTTATCATTTTGACTGCAACTTAACATTTTCTCTGATTTTATCCCATTTTCACCCCTTTTCTCCAACTCAAAATCGAAAAAAACTACTAATTTCCATTAAAAATCACATTTTACGGGTTTTAAAGTATTAATAACGACTCTAAATCATCATGGGTTCTACATGTTTGTAGTTATAGCCCTCAATCATGATGTATACAAAGTTCAAACAAAAATTCATTGCATATAAATAACATTTTGGACCATGAAACAACAAAAACAATCAAATTTCTTTGTAAATTTGAAGCATACCGTGTGTCTTGCGTGTTGCGGGTTTTTTAATAATTATTCTAAGCAGTCCACGGACCGACCAGCAACCATTCTTCAGTGCTGAGCCTCTTTCCTCAGCCCTCTCTTCATCTTGAAGAAATCCGATCACAGACGCGGACAAGCATTCTTCAGCCCCTCTCCTTTTGACTTCTTGCACATGAATAGCCTCTATGTAGGAGAGAGAGGGAGGAGAGAGAAATATTGGCCTTTTATCTCTTGACTCAGTGCATCATTCCTCGATCCGTTTTTGGCGATGGAGGGTGAAGGATAGAAGCATCTCAGGGCTAGGAGTATTCCTTCTGCCTCATTTGATCAAGAAATCATGATGGGGGGGGGGGGGAATGGGGCGCAACAAACTGACACCCCCCCTCCCCCCATCGTTTCATTTCGTGAGGTTTTTTCCTCTTAAGCTCTTAGTTAAGAGCTTTTAAACTCTAATCAAGTTATCTAGTTCATGTATCTTGCATTCACACTTCCGGCCAGTGGATTTTTCAGATTTGAGGGTCAAATGACATTGGATTCGAGATCCGTCCAGACAAGTGGCTCCTTGGCATCGAAATCTACAAAGCTGGGGCCCGTCACGCTCTTCCCGGCTTCCGAATCCAGTAGCTGCTTCACAACCCCGAACCTTGAGGGAATTAAATGGGGGATCAAACAACCTCGCAATGGAGATCTAACACTTGCGTTGGATTCCTAACGTCATTTTGCAACTAGGTAACTCCAGCTTGGCCATCCGCCACCATTTGATTTCCCATGAAAATTAGCATTAGCGCTTTAGGGACTTGCTGCTTAAAATCGTACTGATTGCCACCGTCGCCTTCGACGAAGCCTATTTTTCCCCTGATATTTGTAATTTTTGGCTATTTTTAAGCACTTCTCCGCATCAAAAATCATCTGTGAACTATATTTCAGGCATATAAACCATTATGTTTGAATGAAACATAATACTAATATTTAAAGTGTAACAACTAATTATCTCTTAAGGAAATCATTTAGAATCACTATATGTATATGTCTAAATCAGGTATGATATATGCTAATAAGTATGTTTCTTAGTACTTCTTAATTTTCTAGCCTAAGTATGCCACTGTTTGCTATGAGCTTTTTCTAAACATAATGCAACTTTCATGATGCAAGCATATTGCACCAATGTTTCCTTCACTCAGGACATATCGTTTTTCTAATCTCAGTCACTCTAGTGTAGGATACAACTAATCTAACACCTAGGTGTCCCTATTTTAAAATCTACTCAATCCTAATCCTAAACACATTTGTGCAAGATACATGCAAACTAGCACCTAGATGTTACTAAAATCTAAGTTTATTTCATTCCTATCTACGGTTTATTTGTTCCTAACCCCAAATACATTGGCAAAGAATGCATGCAAATGGTGCTAAGGTGTTGTTAATTTCCATTATTTTTTATTTTTTATTTTTCCATTTTTATTTATATTTTTTAAAAAAGTAAAAAATATTTTTTTAAAAAACCATGTAAAGGTTGTTTGTGGTACCCAAAAATTAGATTAAGTTTTTCTTTTTTTCTTTTATATGAAACCTAAATTGGGGTGTTAAATTTATATAGGGGACTATATATTTTGATCAAAATTATATTTTAATTAAAAATATTTTCATTTGATAAAAATATTTTGGTTGAAAATCCTTTTATGAAAAATATTTTATGGGTGAAATACTTTTTTTGTATGAAAGAACTTTTTATAGAAAAGATTAGTGATTATACAATAATGAAGGTATTATATGGTTTATATGGAGGTATGGAGAATACGAAACATATTTTGATTAATATGGACATATAAATGCAACCTACACATAGATTTATTTAGATGTTAAGATTGTATTGCACATACTAAAGATAGTTAAACCAAAAAGTGGCTTAACTATGATTTTTTGCATCAACCTTAGGTGAAGTCTTCTCCTACATAAGAATAGTTCAATAGCTAGAGGAAAACAAAGGTAGAAACTATAATTTGTACTAGTAATTTAAAAAAATAATTATTTAAGGATAATTCCAATTTAGAGAAATAAAATTATCCTTTAGGAAGAGAAAAACCCTTAGCAACATCTTTAACATCCTTTGAGGGAAATTGAAATTTAAATCAATAACTAAGTATGTCTTCTTTCTTCATGGCCAATAGTAATCTTATTGACCTCTTGATGAAATTATACTTCCTTTTCTTAGAGAATGGTTTATTAGAAGCCCTATCTAGGATTCCATCAATTGAAGTTCTTAAGTTTTGTGTTGATGATTGGTCCAAAGAAGAGCATGGTAGTGGAATACCATCCAACAAACACTTGATCACTTGGCCATCTAACTATGCCAAGACTATTCACAACATTCAAGTTCTCCTGAGAATGTTAAATGAAAGTGTACACTATGCTGACCTCAATACACTTCTCTCTCAAGCAGTCAAAATGTATAGCATTATCAGGATGCACAAATATTACAACACCTTCATAGCATTTTTGAACCTTACTCTCATCCCATAGGGTGACATGCTAATCTTTCCATGATAAAAAAAATCCTTAAATCATCTTCTTGGAGTGAGATAGATGACATTGCATCATTGTGGTCTCTGATAGGTGACATTGCATCAAGCAGTATAGAACCATTAGAGGGTTTACTTTCTCCATACATATGCAAGCCATCCACATTCTCTCTAACACCATGTTTCTTTATTTGTTCACAATCATCAACTAGAGAATCTCTTGAAGTTGTAGTATTCTCTTTATCAACTAATAACTTTACACCTAGCTATCAAATAGCTCTCCACATAGCATGTTTAAACTCTTTCACATCGAAAGTAGGAAAGTGAACCATGACATTTTGAAGTATGCATTCATGTAACGCCCCAGCCCCGCTCCCACATGGGAACCATCCCCCTTAATAATTAACATTAGTTCAATGTTTTTAAATCTTTCCCCCTGTCATCATCGATAGATGGCAGGGGGGAAAGAAGAGGAAGTAGAAGATGATGTAGCAAGGAGAGAGGATGACAATGTGGAGAAGGTGATGTCGATGAGGCAGAGGAAGATGGAGACGATGATGAGAGAGAAGGTGATGATGATGTGGACGATAACTGCAATGGGGAGGAGCACATGTGTGTTGCCTTTTGCCACCCCCCTTAAGCGAAGGGGATAGCCACTTCTTCCTTTCCCCCTGATGTCGGACTAAGAGAGAGAGAGAGAGAGAGAGAGAGAGAGAGAGAGAGAGAGAGAGAGAGAGAGAGAGAGAGAGAGAGAGAGAGAGAGAGAGAGAGAGAGAGAGAGAGAGAGAGAGAGAGAGAGAGAGAGAGAGAGAGAGAGAGAGAGAGAGAGAGAGAGAGAGAGAGAGAGAGAGAGAGAGAGAGAGAGAGAGAGAGAGAGAGAGAAGAAGAAGAAGAAGAAGAAGAAGAAGAAGAAGAAGAAGAAGAAGAAGCAGAAGAAGAAGAAGAAGAAAGATAGGTGAGAAGAGAGAGAAGAAGAAGAAGAAGAAGAAGAAGAAGCAGAAGAAGAAGAAGAAGAAAGATAGGTGAGAAGAGAGAGAAGAAGAAAAAGAAGAAGAAGAAGAAGCAGAAGAAGAAGAAGAAGCAGAAGAAGAAGAAGAAGAAAGAGAGGTGAGAAGAGAGAGAAGAAGAAGAAGAAGAAGAAGAAGAAGAAGAGGGAGAGTGAGAGAGAGAAAGAGAGAGAGAGAGGGAGGGAGGGAGGGAGGGAGGGAGAGAACCTTTTTGAAAGGTCTCCTTCTTTTCCTTGCCTAAGAGGGTGGCCACACATACTTACTCTTCTCCCCTTTCTCGCGAGATCGTCATCCACCCCACAGCTTAATTCCCTCCCCAATTGGCCCCGCTAATTGAATACAAGACGCGGAAGTCTTATGTGATTCATGTCTACGTGAGACAAAGATAAAGAATGGCCCCCAAGCAAAAAATGTCACATGCGGATGGCAATCCCTCAACAAGCAATGGAGCCTTGGCCAAGGGCATAACTGCCTATCCAACTGTGCTAGTAGTTGTAAGTAACGTGTTTCCAAATTGATGAATGCTTGCTTTGATTCCCACATGAGATGCATTAGACCCGTATTTCTCCGCACCAGAATAGGACATTGAAAATGATAAACTACATCACAAGTATTTAAAGGATTGAATTCCCCAAATGTGTGTATCGAGAGAAGTTAATTGTATTTGGATGATATGTGATGAATTCATAAACTATATATAAGCTCAAAGCATTGTCAACTTCCTATCCTCACAATAGTAGGTGCATTTTTGTCATTTTGAAGGTATATGTTGCAACTTGCATGCCTGAAGGATTGCTTGGCAAGAAACTTAGCTTAGAAGAGAATCATTTTAGAAGCTGTAGACCTTTGCCCAAGCTCTCGCAAATAGCTCATGTTTGATAGATTGGGAATATTGATGTTGTACCTAGCTAGTACAAACAATGATCATAAGGATTAAAGACTAAAGATGCCTTGGGATCCATCCGATAACCACTATGTTTATCAATCTAAATTTGGGGATTGGGCTAGATACAAAAAACAAATCCATGCCTCAAAGGCAAGTAGAGAGCTCAAGGGGTTAGGAAAACCCGACTCAAGGGAAAGACCGATGCTTTTGTACTTGTTGGGAAGAAGGTGGGGTTATCGATCAATGTAAGTGATTAATAAAACTTAAGTCTTGTATATGTTTGAAACTATAACATATGCCTAAGCCAAAAGAAGGGTGTGTTAAGTAAATTTTACATAGAGTCACTCCTGATCCCAAGGGGAGAGCAAATACGCGATGGAAAGGTTATCGCGACTATTCGTGCGATGTTTGGAAAAGGATACCATTGTTTTTATTGATTGATAAAGCAATGTCCTAAATGCTTTTGCATTACACTGATTTTTGGAATGTGATTTGGATGATTATTCCAAGTGCTTGTGTTTGATGGTAAATGCATGGCAGGGGTCACTGATGACAAGTTGCCATGGGGAATAATTGAATGTTTTCTTGGAAGATGATATTACGTTGATTGCCTTGATTGTACTTGATTCTTCATTGGATTAATTAAGGAAGGATATTTTGCATGGGTGGATAATCTCCAAGGTCACCTTGAAGTCAAATGAAACATAGAAGGCTGCTATAGGCTTGATCATATTCTCAAGCTTCCTCTCAAATACATCTAAAATAGAAAGGAAGTCAATATAAAAAAGACAATGTTGATACCAGCTTGATCACGTAATCAAGCTCAATGAGAAAGGGGAAACAACCATGTTTACATTAGAGGAATATGGGAAACAATATTACCAAGCTCCTCCCCAACAAACAAGGTTGATATAAGCTTGAACATGTGCTTAAGATTTATCCCAAAGAGACCTTAGATTCACATGAAAATGGAGGTGGTCTATATAAGCTTGGGAACATCCTCATGCATACTCCCACTATCTTGCCAAGCTACCATCCCTCTTTAAAACAAATAAAATTTAAGTCATATGACTCCCCATTTATCTTTTAAATTGCCATAGGCAAAGCTTTCTCTAATGCTTACATAATTGATACTATTTGTGCAACAAGGATTCAAAAAGTCAACTAGATGTGAGTTATAAGGAACATATATATAAGAAGATGACCATCTTAATTAGAGAGGAGAAGCTATTTTTCCATGCCCTCTAAGGGAGAGGGGGAAACCATCTTGGAAAGCTCCCTTCCTAGAAGGAGATGGTTGATATGAGCTTGACCACATGCTCAATCTCCATCCCAAATAAATATAGTGAAATGTTGTGTACAACCAAGGTTTCTTCCTTTTTCCAATAAAAGTGTGCTAGTATAAAAATAACTATTTTCCATCAAGCAACCACTTCTTGTGGTCTTGATCTGACAACTTATTATTGTTGCATAGCTTGAGCATGTGCTCAATCTTTGTCTAAAGACGCATCAAACTCATTTTAAAATGAGAGATGGTTTATTTAAGTGTGAGCATATGCTTAAACTCAAAGATAGAGTCAAGACAATATTACCAAGCTCCTTCCTCATAGAGACCATGATATTTATTCATTGATGAACTTATTTTTATATATTTTCTTCACCCTTTTTGTTGCATGATCATGGTTCTAAGAATGATAGGTCAAGTGAACTAGCATCCGTGACAACTTCGAGTTCCTTGCTCAAGTCAGGGAGCTTTAGAATCGGCGCTATCACTAAGATATGCTTGAGTTGATCAAAACTTGATTGTTCAGTGGGTGTCCATGCTATGGCAACTTGCTTCTTTAGCAAATTTGTGAGGGGTGCTGCGATTAAGGCATAATACTTAATGAAGATCTTGTACCAACCTATTAATCCAAGAAAGCTACGCACTTATTTAACAGTAGTTGATGGAGGCCACTCTTGGACATCCTTGATCTTTGTAGGATCTATAGAGATTCCCTCATTTGACACAATAAATTCAAGGTATTCAATCTGCCTCTTGAGGAAAGCACACTTTTTCTTCTTAGCATCGAGCTTCTGAGTTCTCATGGTCTCAAGGACGATGCAAACTTGAGATTCATGATCCTCCTCTTCCTTTTGGAATAAACCAAGGTATCATCAAAGAAGACAAGCACAAAATCATCAAGATATGGTCTAAAAATGTCATGCATTAGCCTATTAAAGGTGGCAGGGGCATTAGTCAATCCGAAAGACATTACTGTGAATTCAAAATGACCATATCTTGTGTTGAATGCCGTCTTAGGAATATCTTCTTCTTTGACACGGATCTGGTAGTATCCTAACCTCAAATTGATATTGGAGAAAATTTTTGCTCCCTGCAAACAATCAAGTAACTCGTCTATCCTTGGGATAGGGTATTTATTCTTGATGGTTACTTGGTTCAGGCCTCTATAATCTATGCAAAGTTGAAGTGTACCATCCTTTGTCTTTTGGAACAAGATTGGATCTCCCCAAGGAGAACTGTTGGGCCGTATGTATCCTTGGTCCAATAGGTGTTTGAGTTGTTCCTTTAACTCAATAGCTTCCAAAATGGACATCTTGTAGGGCCTTTTTGCGATTGGTGCAGTGCTTGATCTCATGATCCACCTCCCTAGGTGGTGGTAATTCAGCCAACTCTTCTGGGAAGACATCTTAATACTCTTTTAGCCGAGATGGTTCTTCATTGGTGTCCTCTACCTGTTCTAGTTTGTTTAGCTTGATTAGGTAGATGGGTAATCCCTTCCTTATCCCTTGAACTATTTGTGTTGCCTTAGCTAGCTGGATTTTGGGTTTACCTACTTCTTCCTGTGTTGTCACTTGCTCACCTTTGGGATTACGAAGGGAGACTTGTCCTTTCCCACAATGAATGTGAGCATCATTGGGGATTAGCCGGTCCATCCCGAGTAAGGACTCATGGACCTCTAGACTCATTACCCTGAATTTATCATATGTGGGCTCATTTCTGAGTAGGAGTTCCACCTTAGCAGTTTGTCTAGTGCAAGTGATTTCTCACCCATTTGCTAGTTCAACAAGCAAGGTAGGTGCTACAGTGGCTATTCCTAACCTTCTAGCACAAGTTGGTAAAATGAAGGAATGAGTCGTGCCATAGTCAATTAGGGTTTTGAATTTCTTACCTTGGTAATTTGACAATGTTTGGATTACTGAGAACTAGCAGTTTGATCTCTTTTTATGAAGAGCGGCATGAATGGATGCCCTATCAATCTCAGCTTCCATGGATGGGTCTTCTTCTTTGTTGATTATCTTAGTGGAGATATTGGAAGTTTTTTCCCTTTCCATTGTCACACAATTGCGGCCATGGGTAGCTTTGACTTGGCCATTAAATTTTCCTTGGCGACGATCTCTGCCAAGTTTGGGACATTCCCTTTTGAAATGTTTAGGTTCGTTACAATGAAAACATCACATGCTTTGATCACTTCGCTGAGTAGGGACGAAGTCATTGATTGCATTTTCCATCGGATTCTTTAAATTGACCTTGACTGTGTCCTTGTGCCCTCTTGAATTGAGCTTTCAACATTCCTAGATTCAGGTTTTTGTAAGACCAAGGTCTATTATTTCTGTTGAACTTCTTGGGAAATAGGTCGTGCTCTTATCAATCCATCTTGCAGATTCGAAGGATGCATTGATTACAATCGAGTGTTCAATGGTGTGTTCAACCCATCACAAAAATTCAAGACTTGTTGGGGAATACTCATTGTCGGAGCGTATTTCAATAAGGAGACAAATCTCGAGCAATACGCCTGCAGTGATGGGCCCAACTATTTCAATTTGAAGAACTCGTTCATCTTATGAGTTCTATATGCAGGTGGCATGTATCTTTGTTAGATATGATCAATGCCCCACCCTCATTAGGTGCTACCAATGATCCATGGTGCTCAAAGTTGTAAGGCCCCCATTATGAGGAGAAGCCTAATGTGAGCCCTTGAGTCCTGACTTGTATATCAGATGAGGTCTATGTGACCAGATGGCAAAAAGGTGACCGTTGTGGGTCTAATCTTTGGGTTAGATGGAGTGGTTAAGCTGGTAGCAACTCGAGGCACATTGCATCGAGTTGCGGGGTAAGGGAGTTAAAAGGGGCCCCTATTTTGGGGTCCGAGGGCCGTGAAAGCGGCCCCTGGCTGGGGGGGTCCCATGAGGGACCAGCGGCCCCCCTGGCGGGGGTCTGGGGGCAGCGCCCCTGACCCGATGGTAAAGGGAATATTCCTTGGAATATTCCCTAGTCGACTAGTGGAGGCTTATATGATAGGTCGGTCAGGCCAACCTCACAGCCTTTGTTGGCTTTAAAAGCTAAACCCCTTCACAGCCATCGATCACTCATCTTTCACCCAGTCAGAGTTGTTGTTTCAGCTAGCCTTAAGCTCTTCACCTATCTTCTGTCTAGACTGCCATCTAAGCTTCACACAGTGGAAGCACACAGGTGGACAGAGCCATCTTTGTATCAGTTGTTTGGAGTTAAAGAATTTACTGATTCTCCTCTTATCTATTGTGTACTCTCTATCCCTTTCTCAGATTCTGTTCGTTGCGCCGTGTAATATTTTACATGGTATCAGAGCCCAGAGGGCTCTAGAGATCAGAGAGTGTGCAAGAGGCAAAGGCTTCAACAGCAAAAAGAAACTATGTCGACTTTCAGAAGCGGTTCTGGCTCATTAGGATACGGTGCAGGAGGTGGTGTTGCTGTACCGGCTATTCAAACACTGAGGATTCGTCCACCAACCTTCAGCGAAGGCAAGTTAGATGGTACAAACTACACCTTGTGGAAGTTCAAAATTACAACTATCCTTGATTCTTATGAGCTTCTAGAGACTGTGCTAGGGACTAACGCAGAACCACAGCCTACCCCCGACCCATCAAATCCTAGTGTGATGATTCCTTTGAATGTAGATCTTCTACGAGCTTGGAAACGAAGGAATGCAGATGCATTGTGTGCCTTAGTTACAAGCTATTCTGGCAGTGTTTTGGCTTTGATTCAGCATACAACCAAAGCGTCAGAGGCTTGGAATGTACCAAGGAGTCAGTATGAAACACGAAACCAAACAAGGATTCAAAACTTGGAGAATCAACTAGCAGCGGAGAATTTTGCTGAAGGAGAGACGGTTGAAGCATTCATCACTTGGATTAAGAATCTGTGCGACCAGATGGCTGGCGCTGGGATACAAAAGACTAGCGAAGAGCTAGCTTGGAGGTGTCTTTGGATTTGTCCACAAAAGTTTGATGGACTAGTAACTGCCCTTAATACTCAGGTGAGACCTCAAGCTTTGACTTAAAAGGGCATTCCAGTCCCCTAAAAGGGCATGAGCCGGGTTCTAACTTAACGATTCCTAAAGGTCAAATGTTGGTAGAATCTTGTGAGAAGCCTCCTAGTTCTGTAGGACCACCCTGCCATAGGATGGACCTATTGGGAGTTCCGCCCGCACGCTTCCCTCAATGGGCATTCTTTAGTTACCTAATTGGGTCCTACCACATTTATGTGGGACATTTAAAAAGAGATTCCTTAATTAAGCCTTTTAGGAAACAGGGTTCGTTGGTGTAACTTATGGCATTGACACAAAAAACAATCCATGCAAGTTCCTTGGAAGTAAACTTTATATTATCATCCTAATTGAAATATAAGTCTCATCCAAAAAGGATAGATTCTGCAATCCATGGGGATGCATCTTATTTCCTTCAAGTTTCTTCCCTTGAACTAGTAATAGGGCCTTAAGAATCTATCTAGAGTCACGTAGATCATTTGAGTAGGACCGACAGGCAGGGAATTTAAAACCAAAGCCCCCCTTGGCATCCAAACATCCTCCTACATTCAAACTAACCCATGGAGAGACCTCTTGTGGCAGGTTTCATCCACGTTCCTGTGATGGTTATTTAGAACCCCCTAGGCTAGGGTTGGCAGTTAGCTGGGGGTAGCTTGGCATGCCCTCCTTGAATTCAACCTGAATCATTAATCACATTTTCCTTTGTGAGCTTGAGTCATACATTCCTTTCGCACACATTGAGTCTAGATTTACAAGCACAAACAATCAATGAAGGTGAGTACTCATGACATCTGCTAAGGTGGAGTCCTCATCTTTGATGCTGGCATCGCCCTTCTTGGTCTTTCTTTCTTAGGCATCATTTTCTATTATTTTTCAAGGGATAGAGAATATTCTCTTTCTAACCTCACTATTATGTATTAGGGTAGAGCAATTACACTATAGTTTTAGGTGATGGCTCCCCTGGGTTAGTATCCTTTGGTCCCTATCTTAAGATCTTGGTCTAGGGTTTTGTTTGGTCAATTGGTAATCATCTTTTCCATCTTATGGGGTTCTAAGTTCACCCTAGGGTCTCCTCCCTTCAAGATAATAGGAACTTGTATTTACTCCTCTTGTAAGTCAAGCGTAACCAATTCTATTTACCATTTTAAAATAGTTACGAGCATCGAATTTAGCTTGGCAAATAGTCATTCTCCTTGTGGGTACTACATTCAAGCTTTCTTGTGTTAGCTTTGCGATGTTTCATATTCTGAAAATGATATACCTAAGCATGGGGGTTGGCTATTGGAGTAAAGACCAAAGAGCGTGTTGACTCCAAGTCAAAATTTGGTTGTAAGGACAAATTGATTTATTTGTGACTAAGGTCCTAATTGGGTCGATGAGTTAAATCTTGGCTTCGCTTTTATCGGCCAAGACTTTATTTACTAAACCATTCCTTTCAAATAAGCTCAACATTTCACATGTGCATCTTAATCTATCTTTTTAGATGCATATCCCATTATGTGCTACAACTGAAGCTATTCATAATGCCATGCAAGTCCCAATTAAGTCTTCCCTGAGTTGTCGATGCGATGTGAGGTTCCTATTCATAAAAATCCCTTCCAGTACATTTATGCAAATCAAAAGGCATGACCTAATTATTCAAATGCAAGTGTACATGCATTCATTGTAAATGCAAGTTAATTCTCTACGATGGTCTATGGAGTACAATTGACCTATATGGAATATTTATGTACCCCGGAAATCTATGATGCATCTGCAAAAGTTAGATCCTAATACTTGACTTGTCTTTGCTATAGCCGTAGATATTCAATCTATTTCCAACAACTGATGATTATTAAACCCTTTTCGGCTACCTTTCAAAATATGCAAATTACCCAATGAGAGGTATGACTTTTTCCCTAATGATGCCCATGCTTAAATATTCGATTTCAGTTTTCTAGACACAGTAGCGATACTTGGTTTTGGAGTGTCCAGTTAGCATTCACACCTGATAAATTGTTTGTGTTGATGGTGGCGTCTTCACCCAATCCTTCTCCCGTAGTCGTGGCTTTTCCAGTTACTTGGGAGAGCTTACACTTTGGGGTCATTTTGGAGTTGGAAAGTGACCTTCACTTCCTTCAAAGGACTCCTTGATGCCATAGTTCCCTACACATGCATTGACTTTTGCCGTCTAGAGGCAGTCGATGGAGTGACTATTGGAGTTGTAGTGGGGAGAAATGGTACTCGAGCCTTTGCCCAATCAGAGAATTGTCCTTGGCCTCTTCTCTCTCTCTCTCTCTCTCTCTCTCTCTCTCTCTCTCTCTCTCTCTCTCTCTCTCTCTCTCTCTCTCTCTCTCTCTCGCTCTAAGTTCTCATTCTCTCTCTTTCCTTCTCTCCTCCACTACCTCTCCCTCCCTCTCCTTCTCTCCTTCTCAAATTGGCAGCAAGGAGAGAAGAAGAGTAACAATTCTGCATGTTGAAAGGAAAAGGGGGGGATTTCATAATGGTGGTGGAACGACAGCTATAACAAAGTCATAGTTCTGTAAGGTTGCCACCCATCACATTTGCTTAGAAGTTAAAGTAGATTGAGTCAAGAAGTATTGGAGTAATTGGTGGTCACTTTTTACTTGGAAGTGGTTGCCATACAAATAGTGTTTCCATTTCTTGATGGCATGGAGGATGTCCATATACATTCATTTGCATCTCCTTCTCATCAAGCTTGCGGCTCTCAAATGTAATCACACCATGCTCTTGCAACAATAATACACCAATACCCTAGACACCACTGGCATCACAATGAATGGTAAACAGCTTAGAGAAGTCAAGGAAAACAAGGATGGGGGCTGAAGTAAGCGAATCCTTTAACTTTTTGAAGCTATGATCCACAGTGACATCCCAAAATAATGATTCTTTTTTCAAGCAATTAGTCAAAGGTGGTGCAATGGTGGCATAGTGATTAATGAAGGGTTAGCACGTATACCATTTTTTATTACAATGTGTCCTAAGTACTCCAGAGATGTCTGCATGAATATACATTTGGTCTCCCTAGCAAAGAGTCGATGCTCTCTTAATATGTCAAACACCCTTCTAACGTGTGTCAAGTACTCCATAGATGACTTGTTGTAAATGAGGATGTCATCTAAGAAAACAAGCACGAACTTGAATAGAAAGGCTGTAGGATTTTGTTCATGAGGCTTTGAAAGGTGGCGAGGGCATTAGTTAACCCAAAATGCATCACTAGAAAATGATAAAGTCCACAATCAGTCCTGAAGGCCATTTTGACCTCATCTCCTACTCGCATACGAACCTCATGGTAGCTAGAGCGCAAGTCAATCTTAGTGAAAAAGCATGCCCCTTTCAACTCATCCAAAAAATCATCGATCCATGGGATGGGGTAGCAGTTCTTCATTGTGATTTTGTTCAAATCTCTGTAGTCAATGCACATGTGAAAGGAGCCATCTTTCTTTTTGACTAAGAGGACAAGGGATACAACACGTCCGAATTGTACGAGCCAAATGCCCAATTCGGCCCGTCCAAGTGGCCAAGGGCCGAATGTAATTGGGCCGAATATAACTGGTCTGAATGTCAAATTCGACCAGTTTGAGTGTGGGTGTCCAAGGGCCAAGTGGGCCGAAGGCTGAGTTAGGGAGCCGAGGGCTGAATGGTGAATTCAGCTGGGCCGAATGGCAACTTGTCCAAGTGGGGTTGGGCTGAGTTGGCATGGGCAAGGTAGGTGGGCCGAATGCCAAGTTGGTTTGAATGGTCGATTTGAACGGGCCGAGTGGTGGGTGTCTAAGTCAAGTGGTCCAAGTGGTTGGCATCAGAGTGATAGTGGGCCAAGGGTCGAGCCGAGGACTTGGCCCAAAATCGCCATCACTCGGATTGGTCGAACACGACGTAATTTTGGATTGGTTCAAAATTCCAACCTGTAGATTCTGAAACCAACCAAAGACCATGTAGAGCCAAAAGCACATCATAGATCTATTACTAAATTGAAATCTAGAGTAAGTAGTTCAAAACTTGGCTATAAATGGTCCTTCAAATTGCACATGGTGGTTACCATAACGGCCATGCGGGCTGGGGGGAACTGCCCCCCCTGGACCCCCGTAGAGGGGGCTCTATCCCCTCTGCACCTCCCCCAAGTAGGTTGGAGAGAAAACGTTGGAGAGAAAATGTGCACCATGATAGGTCCTCGAAATTAGATCCTAGTGTAATAATAGCTCTACACAAGCATGGATTCTCACTTGCAAAGGAGCAACCAAAAGCCCATACCCAAACAAAGACAAACAAAGACCCTAGAACCTCAATGGGCCAATCTAGCCAACAAGGGCAAAAAGGCCACACCGCAAAAACACGTACGTGTTGCATTCAGATTGCATCTAGTCAAAGCGAAAATCAACAACATCAAGCTACAACTATGAGGATGGCTAGATATGATAGTCCTAACGATAGATGCACCTTGAATAGCACTACACAGCTGATCCAAGACATCAGTGGAGAATCCACATCTGGTCATGTAGTTGGGGACTCAAGGGCATTTTTCAGAAGGCTTAAATTTATAAGCCAAGACCCAAAAGATGAAGACATAGTACCGCTTACTTATCTTAGGGTCAAACTCACTGCTAAAAGAGAGCACGCTATCGATGCTCTCATTGATGAAGGGACATATTTTAATATCTTGACCTATGAAGCATGGACCCTACTAGGCCAACCAGAGCTCACACCGACTAATGCAACTTAGTCCTTATGGGGGACACTCACAAGCACTTATAGGAAAGTGCAAAATCTTTGTAACTATTGAAATGCAAATCTTTCCTATCCTATTCGATGTCCCTCCAAATAGTGCTAATTGTGGAAAGGAAACCCTCCTTGGAAGACCCTTCAAAAGGGCGACCAAGTGTGAGGCCGACTATGTAGCAAAGAGGATACACTTGACACCGGGTGTGAGGATAGTCACAACCTTTAGTGAGGGTGACCTCATCGAACCTCAAGGGAAAGGCAAGGAACGTGCCGACATAATAGATAAGCCTAGTAATGAGAGCAAGGACCTGTTGAAAGAGTTGATACAAGCACAATTTGAACAACAAGAACCAGTGAGTGAGGCCATGCTTGAAACAAGAAGGTCAGGAGGCAATGCCAAGGACAAGCTTTGGACTTACAAATATCATAGAAGACCACAAAAGAAGCCCAAGCCTTACAGATGAAGGTGTTGATGGAGAGCCAACACAACACCGCGATGGATATCCAAAGTGTTGCTATGTGCTCAAGGGTATTATGTAGGTAACCGATGGATTTGGGTACCAAAACCCCCTGCTAAACCATCTCTATTAGCCGAATGCCTGAACGTATAAAGAACAAAGAAGTGCAGGAGGAAGTCTAAGTGAAAAGCCAAGTCTCGAGTCAAAAACATTGGAGTGATCGAGCCCCTCACGATCGAGATCAAGAAAGCAAATGGGACTAATCGAAGGGTAGATTCTCAGCCTAGCATGCTTGACAAGCAAATATTAGATGTAATCATTGAGGATATGCAAAAGTCACTAGTGCCCAAGGAGCCTTTGATTTCCCAAGTGGATAACAAGCGTCATAGGCACAACACTGCTTAAGGCAAGGCTAAATGCTCAACAAGGCAAATGGCAGAATTATCTAACAACCACGAGCAAATCTTCCAGCTAGTGTCAAAGCCACTTAAGAGTCCCAAGTCTCCTACACCCTCTTTTCCAAAATGGACATAGGAAGCACAACAGTAGTCGTCAAGTGCAATTGCTCAATCCCAATATCTATCTCCATCTAAGCTTCCCAATGTCCAAGAGATGGGACATGACACCACCTGTAGCTCTCGACCCAAGGATATGCCTATGCACCCTAATGTGACTAGATCAACTGAGGCTAGATCTGCACAAGTGGATGCACAAAGGGAAACAAAAGGCACAACCACTTTTGATCTACTTAAGGACTTAACATTGCAGCCTACCAATAATGGCCAATTCACTGAACTAGTTGTTACTACTTCCAATCAGGAACTGCAAAAGTCACAACCATTGGCCATGACAATGCCCCTTGTGAAATGTGTCCTTAGCCATTCATCGGTGGAGGAGGTACCACAACTAGCATCCTTTACAACTCCAGCACTTCCAAAGCACCTAAAGCCTAGGCTTGAGGAGAAATCTCTCAAAGATGTGGCCAAGGAGATGGTGCATCATTTGACAAATCAACCTAGCAAGGTTGTCCAGCAGGTCGCAGCTATATCCCATGAGGACACACCAAAGAGAGGAAAAAATGAGGCCCAACCAAGCACATCAATGGATGACCTAGTTCAGGGTCCTGAGTCGTTAAGAGATGCACCTTCATTGACCAAGAAAAAAAAGGAGAAAACAACGAAAATAACAACAGTTACAAGTGGTTGTGGACCCCAAGAACATTGAGACCAAGAGAGCTGAAGATCTGAGGAATAAAGCATCGAGTCCATCCACCAATGGACCCATTGATGTCTCTCCTAATAGTAGTAAAACCTCAGACATATTCGTGTGCCTTGCAAAATCAAAGCAATCATTACCATCAACAGTTGCTTGCAACACTCAATCCACTAACAATGGAACTCGCATTGACCAATCAAGAGTGGATACAACACTCTCACAACAAGGTGAAAAATCTATACCGGTTGCATCCAAGGAGAACCATGACGCAATAGTAACAAAGCCTCAGGACACACATGGAATCCCCGAGGAAATAAGCAATCCTAGAGTCAACCAATCTTTCTCATTTAGGTCTGAGTCCCCCAGCTATGCTAAAGCCTACGGAAACTCCTAGAACCTTGCATGAGATAGCAACTAAGCAAGCCCTCATTGAACACAGAAGTGTCGCAGAATGCTTGACTGAGTTGGATGCTAAACTCAAAGTATTTGCTTGTGTCTACATCCTTGTGGACATGGGTGCATTCCCCAAGAAGCAGCTTGGGGAATACTTGCCATTTTCCCTATCCTGGGAAGAGCAAGAACATCTTGATGAGCACTATGATAGACTCATGCATGAATGCATGTGACTCACCTCTAATGAGGAAGCTGACGAACTACACTTAACTATAACATTCAATGATGTGCTCTACCAACAAAATCTCTTAGATATAGAGCGACTAAAGCGACAATCAGAGGGTTGAAGTCAATTTGAAAAATGTTGGTTTGAAAATTGCATAATAATGGCCAAACTAGGAGCCCAGATTATGAGAGTCTCAGAGAAGCAATTGGATGAATGGCGTTCTCAAGGAGATCCAACCTATGTGGCACCAACTTCCTTTCGAGTAGTGACAACCACTCAGGTATGGATTTAGCTGGAACTAGCCAAGAGAACTCTCTGGTTGATAAGGTTCTCACTGAGGAGGAGCTACATGTTGCAAGTAGACTCGGACAAGGTACCATGCTACTCGATGTTGCAAAATATCTATTGTTATGAGTAAGCTACCACGAGTACTAGATGCGTGTGCCACACTCCAATACAATCATGAGTTCTACAATTGGTTTTTATCCTCATGAAGTGACATGGATTTGTAAATATATACATAAATAAACAATGAATTTTGTGACCCTGTATAGATAATATCAGTACACACAAGCAATGATAGTCAAGTGTAGGGAGAAGAGTTGGGTTTGACAGGTTGAGCTCCTCAGGTCCTCCTCTCACCATACATTTAGAAGTCATGTGACCATTTCCACCTCTAGGTGGAGGGCATGCAACCCTCATTACTGCCATAAGAAGCCTTGACCAATATCTCTGATGGCGTAGATGGGGAATTGTCCCCTTCTATACATCTTTTTCCTTTTCAGTCTATCCTTCTGGGAATGAGCCCTACTCCACTCCATGACAACCAATTCATGTAATTTTGCATAAGCCAAGATCTGCTAATGGCTGGAATACAAATGTCATCACGGGGTCCGTCCCTCTACAACAAACATTGCATGCCTCACCTCACCCCTCCTCTCATATGCGCTTCATAATCCACTTTTTAATCCCTTTCATTCAAATAAGTCTATCCCGCCTCAAAGCCTAATCTTGGTTCACATTTTGCAGATTTGCCCACAGTAGCCATCATGGAGCACACAATGCAGCTGGCATATAAGGAAGCTCTCCTCCGTAGAAGGGAGCGTAAGGCATAAGCGCCTCCACTAGAGCAATACGTGCCTACCCTTAAAATATACGCTTCAGAAAGAGGCCCTAAGCGACATTGCCCCAGACGTAGGCAAAAAACGTCCCAGGCTAGCAAAACAAAGGCTCAAGGGAGCATCCAGGGTGTGGAAACACCGGCCATGTAGGTCCCCCACCAGACGCTCGCGCACCAGGTGCTCAAAAGAGGAGAAGGCAACTAGAGACAAGAAGGAATTTGATGAATTGTTTAAAAGCATTCTTAAAACAGCTGCGGCTAGGGACTACACCATTCGGGTCCTGCTGATATCTTCCTCGCCCAGCCTAATAGGGAAGCCCACCATCGGCACAACCCCAGTCGACTGATCACCCAAGATCACTACACCTCATACAAATAGAATAGGCCCTATGTGTATAAGCTGCTTGCCAAATGCCATTTTGTCATGACCTTTCGTCCTTAAGTGGTTAAAGGGGCAAGCTCCCCAACTCTATAAACCTCCCTTACCTACTACTAATGTATGCCACATATTTAGCAAGAATCGAGGATATGCATCGTAGTCAGCACCATAGGATTTTGATAAAGTAATATCTTTTTGTATTGCATCTTTTCGTTATAATTGATGCATATGACTTGCATATACTCTCATGAAGTGTCAAGTGGATGTAGGATGACACAGGTCTTTGTGCTAAAGTGTTCAATGCACAAGTCACCGCAAGACCACCAACCTCCCAAAGAGCCATGACGAAGCCACACTATCGAAAGTGAAAATCACCCTTGCCGATTGCCAACATTGCGTGGCCTAGAGCATGATCAATGGCCACTTTCTCTTTTTGGGTCAAACTCTATACCTGGCACTCATGGTAGCTGTTACCTCAATGGTACCAACATCGCACGTTAGGAAGAGGTTTTGCAAAATCTCCAATGTATCTCCTCATCTCAACAACTATTCCTCTAGCAACAATACTGGGACACAATCATCACTGTAATATCTAATTTTGTAGCCTTTGAATCTTGACATCTCCCTATCCAATTGAAAGGCTCATAGCCTCAACGTATTGCCATGGCTGTACTCATGTTATTCTTTTTTTTATAAAAGGGTGGGAAAGAAAAAAATAAAAAACAAAATACAAAAAAAGAGAAAAGAAAACAAAACAAAACAAAAAAAAGTACTCACAATCACAGCACGACACCTAGGCGTCCTCAAATTAGGTACGCCTAGTGACCTTGGTCGTCTGGCTCCATCCGTAGTCCCCTAGCCCTCTACATGTCCCCCACAATTGTTCATGGCACATCAAGGATAGGACATACCTAGGGAGCTTGTTTTGCCTATGGTTAGACCTATCACCCTGACCCATTTGCACGATTCCTTTTTGCACTCTGCCTTAGTATAATTGCAATCAATCGTGGTAAGCATCGCACGAATGGCCATGAAAAGTACACTGTACTCGTCGAGCAAGCCTAGTAGCTACCTGCTACCGAAATTTTGGTATCAATGTGTTTGATTATACTATATCGTGTTGTCACAATGCAAAGGATGTCTCATACACCTTCATGTGTACTCCTTCTCAACATGGACAACTTTGCTTCATCCACAATTGTTACGAGGAACCAGCCCGCGGTCTTCTAACTACGTAATATCTAAGTATGCACGAGCACTCACATAATATCTATACCAAAATATATACACAGTTTGGGTCCTCAAGTGCATGACAATACTCTGAGCTTGCTTAGAGTTTGACCTGTCTCCCAAACTAATTGAACTACATCTTATTGTTGAGTGTTGAAATGACTTATTTTTTGGCTGATTTTTGTTGTTTTTGAGAATGGTTGATTTTATGAGATGATTGATTGGTTTGGAAGTGGTTTGAGAGTGTTTTGGATAGGTTGGAATGGTTTTATTAAGCTCATGATGTTTATTAGTAGAGATATGAAGTTCTGATGATGTTCTGATAAGTTCTGATATGTTTTGATATGTCCTGATTGGTTCTGTTGAGCTTTTGTTTTGTTCTGTTTTGTTCTGTTTTCTCTCTGTAAGGAGGGATGGAGTATTGATTGAAAGGGTTTGAGATTGTTTGAAAGCTTATTGAGTGATTTTTGATGGTTTGGAATGGTTTTGGTATGAGTTATGTGGTTCGGATGCTTTTTCAAAATTCTTTTAAAAATACCCAAAATATGCAAAAAATTCATTAAAAATGGTAAAAATTTTCAATTTAATTGCAAAAAAATTCCTAAAAATTCCATTAATATTTTTACTTATTTTTGAAATATTTTATAAGCTGTAAAAATACTTCATTAAATGCTAAATTCATTTAAAAAAAACCTCTTTCATTAAAAACACAAACTGAAAATTCTAGAAAAATCCAGATACCTTGGTTCTTTTTGGATTGCTGACGTATATTTTGGATTGAGAAGTGCGCATTCATTGCATTCACATACACCCACTACCAGGTATTTTTCCCTTTTATATTTTTTATTTTTTCCCGCTATCCCAAAATCCACGTTTAATTTTTACAATGAACCCTAAACACCACCATGGCATGCACGCTCGCGCCAAACACACCATTTTTTATAATAAAAACTAACCCGTCGTTCACTTAGCACATTCTAAGTGCGCTTAAGAGGTACTTTAATATTTTTAATTAAAATGAACTAGCCGTCACAAGAGCACGCGCTGGCAAAAAAGTGCTCCACATTACCTTAATTTTTAATAAATGAATTTGCATTTAGAGACCCAGTTTGGGTATCGAAGTCCGGGATTCGGATTAATGCACCGCTTAAACCTAATAATTGGTAATTAAAATTTTTAAGAAGGAACCGCTGTTTTCTTGATTAGGTTTATCACTTAATTTATTAAAATGAACCCTTCATTAAATTAATTCCCCCTCATTGCACTTATTTCCCCTTTTTAATGAACTCGTTTCGTGGGATGGATACGCGAAGTCTTAGGAGTTGTCTCCATGGTCAAACCTGATTATCAAAGTTGTGGTCATGATATGTGTGGGTTGTTGTTATGTTTTGGTTCAGTTTCTTTGTTACGGTTAAGGGTACGGTGTGTAGTTTTTTTCTTTATTGCCTGATACGGGGATTTGGGTATTTGCATGTTGCATACCATGAAGCTTTCGGTCGCATATGTCTAGAGGTCATGTCGAATTTTTTCTAGGCTGTGGTTTGCTTGGGGATAGTTGGTCGAGTCACGTTTTACCGTTTTGGTTGATATCTTATCCTTGGTTTTTGTGTGTTGCTTTGCAGGCATTCTCTTTGATTGTCTATGTTTGTGGTGTGTGTGTAACCATCTGAATGGCGCCCTCTCGTACTCCTCCCCCGATTCAGTATGTTCCTTTGGCTGTCCATGATTATTCTTTGTTACTGGATTCGGACGTTGTTGCTAAAGCAGGCTTGTCCAAGTTCGTGAGCCTGTCTTTCCCCCTGGTTCCAGATGATCCTTCCCTTTGTGATGAGTTTCTAACCTCTTACAGTAAGAGGTTTGGTCCAGTACATGGCACAATTGTTCTTCTGACACCGAAGAGTCTAGGCAAGGCTCTTGGTCTACCATATTGTGGGGAGTCTGTCCCTGCTGCCAGACAATTGTTTACCAATGATGATATTTTGAAGCTGGTGCAAAAGCAAACTCAAGATATTCTTGATCTGAAGAAGGTCATTACCACGTCAGGAGTGGGTGTTTCCATGATTTCCAATCCCTTATGGAAACAACTATGCCAATTCCTTCAGGACAGGTTCATGCCTGCAAAATCCTCATCGCATTATCTTTCCAAGGAGTTGTTTACAGCTTCCCAAATGATTTTGAAAGGTATAACCATTGATTGGAATATCTACCTCCTCTCCAAGATGGATCACCATTTTATCCAAGCTACTCGAGGAAATGTGACTAATGTTACATTTGGGTCCTTCCTCTATATCTTCTTGCTACATGCTGCCCCTGCAAAGGAAGTTCCTTTACCTCCAGTTGATCCTTCAGAAGTTCCTCCTCTGCCTCATAATGAAGATGATGAAGTGATAATTGAGGATGATGATTCTCCTCCTCCCCTGGTCATTTAGAGAAAACGCCTCAAGAGGGTGGCTGATTCAATGCCTGTTCCTCCAGTTCCAGTGCCAATTCCTGCCCAGTCTTGCAGCAGCTTGCCTGCATTTCTTCAGACACCAAACCTTTTCAGAGCCCATAGAGATGGGATGCTCGACCTTAATATTCCTTCTGTTCACCGCCTGGTAACAGGAGATGCTATTCCGTTCCTGTGCAAGGATATCCAGAGTTCTATTGAACTTTCGATGATTGCTTGTATCCAGCAATTATATTCTTCATTTTATGATAAAGTTCAGTAGTCTAAGGAGGAACTGAATAAGACCACTGCTGAGTTAGCCTCTGCTCAAGAGAAATTCTCTGACCTTTATATGCAAATGGAGCAGCAGACTAAGCTAGTAGATGCTCAGAAAGCTGAAATTTCTAAGTTGAAAGCTGGGTTGGCAGAAGCTAGGTCTCAAGTGATTGTTGTAATAGAGGAGAGGGATATGTTACAGAATGAGAGTCAAGAGATGAAGGAGGAGATAGCTGCCCAAGCAGAGAAGTTAAAATCCACCACAGCTATCTTAGACCAGAGCAATACTCAAATCCAGCAACTCAAAGATCAGTTGGCTCAGTCTCGGTCTAATACACAGAGCCCTGTGCAGCCAGTTTCTCTTTTATCCCCTGCAGACTTGGCAGCTCTTCAAAGGTAGGCTACCTTATGTCCCTTATTCCAGGCCAAGGTGGAAAGATTACAATCTCGTATGGATTTGTTATGGTCTTCTTTTGAGTAGTATCAAGACTATGTTCCACCAGATCATTCTTTTTTTGTCCATTATCAACAACAGAAGTTGGCCTTCTATATCAAGATTTTCACGATGGATTTATCTATTCCAGAGGATGGATGGAGTGGGGCTTGGTCATCAGATTTGCTGATTGAAGTTATGAGGATGGTTTTTGAAGACTCTGTCACTCCAGATACGATGCTTCTGTCCTACATGTATTTGAGGGGTGATTTACTGATTCCAGATGAGGAAGATCTGGCTTGGTATGTCCGAGATGTGGTATTGCAAGCTTCTTTGTATGTCCGACATTTGGAGTTGAGGATTGATAAGTTGTTCCAGGGGTATTTTTCAAAGGTGGCTGAGTGTCCTGAGTTTTCATGGCACACTATGGTTGATTCTATCATTTTGAATCACCGTCAGGTCAAAGCTTCAGCTCATGCTCAGAACACTAACCAACTGAGGGTTGATCTTTTAGCCTATCTTTCCAATCAACCTCCATTTGATACTTCTTTCTTTGAAGCCTATCATCGTAGATCAGCTTTAGGTCCATCCTTACCATGCTTAACTCATTATCAACAAATGGCTCATAGGTAAGATGCTTATATTTCCCTTTTTCAATCTAATCCAAAAGTCATTTTACCCCTTCTTTTCCAACCTCAAGGATCTCCTCAAATTCCTATTTTTACCCATTGTTCTTTTATTGAAGATAGAGTTCTTCTACCTCCTGATCCTTGTCCTTCCCCATCCCCTGATATTCTATCAACTTTTCCTCCTTATCTTTTAACACCTTTCTTAACAGAATCTCCTCAATTTTCAGCCAATCCATCTTTAATCCATTCCTCATTTTATGATTTTGCCTATCCATCACTTCATCCTCTTTCATTAGTTCCCCTTCCGTCTCCTAACACTTCTATCCCTAATCCTCCTCAGTTGGTTAGTGGGTATCCAGGATTTGATCAGAAGATTCTTCGAAGAAGAGGCTGGAGTTCAAATGATTCCCTTACTGGACCTCAAATCAATTGGCCATTGATCCCAGGAGAATGGATAAGTGCTAGTCAGGCTTATCAGAATTATCTGCATTTTGCTCAGCAGTATTCTCAGTTTGCAGATCCTTCTGTGTGCTTAACTACTCATTTTACTTGGTACTTGGCGTATATGTATAGGCATTCTCATAATGATTCAAAGCCTATTCCAAAGTTGTGCATGAATGTCAATGTGAGCATTGATTCCCAGCAACTGGATGTACTGTACTTTCATGCCCTTTGTTTGCCTAGCAGATATCTTGTCCTGTTGGAAAGGATGTGCTGCCTTCAATTTTTTCAGAATCCTCCTAAGACATTTGTAGATGAATCCTTGTCTATGGATCGTTTCCGAAATCACCAATCTTTCAAGAGGGATCATCTTCATTGATACCTTTGCTATGTATGGTGGATGATTTTTAATCATAAAACTCTCTTTTTGGAGGAGTCATTCAGATGATTGTGTTGTGTGTAGTGTTTGTGTTGTGGGTTAATTTATGTAATAAGATCGTGGTGGTTGCCTATTCGATTGGCTTTCGTGTGAGCTACATTTTTAAAGAATTGTGGTGATGGTGTTGTTGGTTGGATAGTTGAAGATGCTGATGAAGATGAAGAAGAAACCTCTTATATCCTTTATAAGTTTGTTGTGATTTCCAGTTTGATAATAAGAAGTGTTAATGTATAAAGGGTTTTCCTTTCGTTGTATTTTTTATATCAGATACAGGCGATAGTTGGGGTCGTGGTTGGATGGATTGTTTTTGAAGATTTATTGAAGATTAAAGTTGAGCTTTTGAATGAACTTGTATTCCCTTTTTCCTGGGTTGCGAGGACGCTTCCTTGTTAAGTGTGGGGATATATCGAGTATTGAAATGACCTATTTTTTGGCTGATTTTTGTTGTTTTTGAGAGCTGAATGGTTGATTTTGTGAGATGATTGATTGGTTTGGAAGTGGTTTGAGAGTGTTTTGGATAGGTTGTAATGGTTTTATTAAGCTCATGATGTTTATTAGTAGAGATGTGAAGTTCTGATGATGTTCTGATATGTCCTAATTGGTTCTGTTGAACTTCTTTTTTGTTCTGTTTTGTTCTGTTTTGTTCTGTTTTCTCTCTGTAAGGAGGGATGGAGTATTGATTAAAAGGGTTTGAGATTTTTTGAAAGCTTATTAAGTGATTTTTGATGGTTTGGAATGGTTTTGGTATGAGTTATGTGGTTCTGATGCTTTCTGTTGACCTTCTGTAACTCTCTGATGAGCTTCTGGTGAGCTTCTGTAGACCTTCTGTATGCTTCTGTATGTGTTCTGATGGATGAGAGTGTAGCTTGGGAAAGTTTTCTAGCCTTGGAAAGAGGTGAATACAAGTACAAAAGAGCTAAAAGAAGTGAAAGAAGTAGCTGCTGAAGACTTAAGTAAAGACTGGAGTGAAGTGACAGTGGTGAGCTACGAAAGGACACTGTAGTGGCCCTGGTGCCTCTTCATATCAGACATACCTCTTGGGAGGGGTATCCACGACCTAAGAGGATTATTTTGAGTGATTATTGAGAGATTTTAGTGAGGATATGATGTATTATTGATGGAGAGAGAGAGAGAGAGAGTCAGAGATAGCCAAATCTACTAAAACACAGTGATTGTATATGAGAGATTGAGAGAGAAGACTATGAAGACATTGAAGATGAATACTATGTGATGCATTTTCATTCAAAGATGGTGTATTCCTTTGCTTTCTTTGTTCTATTGATGGATTTTGTGAAGATGTTGAAGAATATGGTTGATTCTATTAAATCCGTGGGAGATCTACATGATGCTGCATGAAGATTTGTTGTGCCTGGTGTTCTTTTCTTCATTGTGATCATATAAAACCTAATAAAAAAGCTTGTTGATGTTACAAGATAGATTTTCTTGCAAGATAATTCCCTTTTCCTTGGTGTTCCTCTTGGGGCTCCACTTATGCACGATAAAGAAGACTAGCACACCCCTAGGGAGAGACCACATATGAGAGGTTTTTAATCGAAGGTACTGAAGACTCCATCAAAATCATCCTTAGCTCTTCATCATCACTTAATTCTGACCTCTTGACCATTCCTACCATGCAAGCCCACGAAAAAATCAGCTTGTGCACAATCCCCACCAACCACCACCTATACCAGTCCCCAGCGTGTTGAGATGGCAAGCTCAACACGTGCTGACATTGATGATGGACCGCTTGGCTAGATGAGTCCGCACATCTACACTTAGCACATTGGTGGTCATTGTGATACTCACATGGCCACTGACTTATCACTTATTATATTTAGTTTATTACACCTACCTATAGCTGGCAAAGATATAATGCCACTCAATTAGTGTAGTCGATTATGCACTGTTTGACTTAGAAGGCCACTTTCCTTTATGTTGTATCTTATCTATACTTTGTGTACATTGTATAGGGTGTGGAAGAAGAAGAAAAATAAGCAAGAGAATGTTTTGGCCTCCATCTCTCTTCTTGTGTTCTTGAGTGAGCTTCGTCTTGTGTATACATTTTGTGTTTGGCGCAGCAGCTCAAGCAAATCCTCCCATCACACGATTCTTGACATGGTATCAGAGCCGCGCCACTGAGGGAGGCTGATTTTGAAGGCTGAAGTGAAGGAGAAGAAGCAAGGTTTGAGTGAGCAAGAAATGGGTAAGAAGCTCTTGTCAAGATTGTGGGAGAGAAGGAAGGAGTCTCACATGTAGCTTTCTCACTTGCACAATGGGAGAATACACACAAAGATGGAGGCTGAAAACAGTTTTTCTCTTCTTAATTGTGTAAGACAAAAAGAACTCTTGTACAGAGAAATAGAAGAACCCTATATATGGGTCTCAAACCAAACTCAACTAACTAAGGTGGCATACTAACTGAGCCACAAACTAGAGTAGATAAGGATAGCTGTCATCTAGCTATTATTCATGGGTGGTGTACCAACCGCATCTACAGCTAACAAGTCGGTGACATAAATGCACAACAGTCACCCTAGCATATCACGAGTGGAGCTCGATAACGGTCACCCTGGCATATCACGAGTGGAGCTCGATATCTCAACACTCCCCCTCGAGCTCAATCCCAATTCCTGCACACCAAGCAGGTCTCTGAACTTGCGCAGCTTCTCTGCACCCAATGCCTTCGTGAATATGTCAGCTACCTGATCCTCTGTGCTGATATAAACTAGATCAATAAGACCTAGTAAAACCCTCTCCCGCATATAGTAATAATGCACCTCAATGTGATTTGTTCTAGCATGATATACTAGGTTATTTGCCAAGTGTATACTACTCATGTTGTCACAATAAATGACAACTGGCCCATCTGTAGGCTGATGCATATCATAAAGTAGCTTATGCAACCTAGCTACCTCACATGCAGCTATTGCTGCACCCTGTACTCAGCCTCTGTACTCGACAAGGCAACTGTAGGCTGTTTTTTGTTGCTCCAAGTGACTGCAGCACTCCCAAAAGAGAACACATATCCACTGGTAGATCATCTATCAGAAATACTACCAGCCCAATCAGTATTAGTGTATCCATGCAATTGTATCTGTACCCCAGTCTCATAAACTAGTCCATACTACAATGTGGACTTTACATACTCGAGTATTCGTCTAGCTGCATCCAAATGCGGTTTCCTTGGAGCTTGCATAAACTGACTTACCAATCCAACAGCATAGCTCAAATTTGGCCTGGTAATAGTCATATAAATCAAACTTCCTACTATGCATCTGTACATAGTAGGGTCTTCCAGAAGCTCACCTGCATCTGCGCTCAGCTTCACATTCTGCTCCAAAGGAACTGAAATAGGCTTACAGCTTGTCATCCCATATTTGGACAGCATGTTCAATCCATACTGCCTCTATAAGAGCCATATCCCACTTGGTGATCTAATCACCTCAATGCCCAAGAAATAACGTAGCTCTTCCAAATCCTTCATCTCAAACTTTTGCTTCAATAGCATTTTCACATGAAGGATATCTTCATCACTATCACCTATCATAATCAAATCATCAACATAAATGACAAGTAGCATAATATCTTTCTCAGTTTTTGTCACATAAAGTGAGAAATGTGCCTTGGAAATCTGAAAGCCAATAGTGACAAGATACTATCCTATCTTGTCAGACCATGCTCTAGGTACTTGCTTCAAGCCATACAAGGCTTTCTTCAACCTGCAAACAAACTCAGGATGAATAGCATGCACATAACCTGGTGGCTGCTCCATATAGACCTCTTCTTGCAAATCACCATGCAAGAAGGCATTCTTTACATCCATCTGATGTAAAGGCCATCCCTTTGATGTAGCCATAACAATGGCTGGTCTTACAGTTGCCATCCTTGCAATCGGACTAAATTTTTCTTCGTAATCAATGCCATATGTTTGTGCATACCCCTTGAATACTAATCTTACCTTGTATCTGTTCACAGAACCATCTGCATTGTTCTTCACCTTATAAACCCACTTACAACCAATTGTATTCTTTTCTTTAGGCAAAGATACCAATTCCCATGTAGCAGTTGCTTCCAAGGCATCCATTTCTTCATCCATGGCTTTCTCCCATTTTTCTTTTCCCATGGCTTGGTCAAAAGAAGTGGGTTCTGGTTCCTGTATCACTTTGACCATATAGGCATAGTGAATGGCTGTAAATCCATCATATTTCAGCATATCCACTGGATACCTAGCTCTGGTAGACCTGCGCAAAGTAGGTTCATTCCCAGGTGCTCTCAAAACATCCCTGGTTTTCCTTACTCCAAGTGTAACAATAGAAGGAATACCCAACTCATCATCAATGCTCTGTTCTGAGCCACTGGATTCACCATCCACATAAGAGTGACCTGCATTCACATCAAACATGGGCTGATCTACCTTCTCTTTTTCTTTTCGTGAAACCTGTATACCACTATCTGCATTGCTTTGAGGAGATTCTCTTGATCTCAATCTGCCTGTCCATGGCGAAGAATGTGAACCACTGCTAGAGGACACTACAAGTCCACTAATATTTTGTGACTGCTGCTATGAATTCTGTGCAGCATTACCATTTTGTGCATCTACATCATCAATCACATTTACTGGTTTATACCAGCTACTCATCTCATAAAAAACAACATCTCTCCTCACTGTGAATTTATGAGTAGAAGAGTTATAGCATCTATACCCTTTCTGCTGCAGAGAGTAACCAATAAAGATGCACTTCTCAACTTTTGGATCCAACTTGGATCTAAACTCATCTTGGTACACAGATCGGATGCAGTATGCTTGCGTAGTGAATGCCGGAAGGTCCCCAAGAACAAAAGAACTCTACTTTTTGCACAAAACTCAAGGTAAAAAGCATGCACTACATGAACAAGAGACCAATTGGATGCAATCTTCCCCCATGCCTTGTGTGAGCATGCCCAAATTACAAAATAGCAAGCTTTTGGCTTTTTGAGTTTGCTTTAGTACAAAATAGAAATAAAGCTAATGGGCGGTGCCCAAAGAGTCAGGCGTACCCAATACAATGTCCAAGTACAAATAACATAATCGTGCGTCCATGCGCATACAAAATAATAAATAAATATCCAACGCCTCAATAAATAGGCGCGACAAAATATAGACGCCATGCCTAAGGTATGCGCCCATCAAAATATAAGTGATAACTCGAATACTCGCTATCCTTCAATGCTTTCCTCTGCCACGGCTGCTATCTCTACACATCAACTGAAGCATTCATGATCGTTAGTAAAATAATACAATTAAACTGACAAAAGTGAATACCTAGCAGTCTTCAGTTACATAAATAAATCAACTAGTTAGAAATCAATCCTAACCTTAATTTATTACAAGTGCGCACTCTAAACTCATAAACGTTTATTAATTTAATATGCATTTTGCAGAATCACCCGCTATGGAATCACCCATGTACACACTAAATTAATGAAACGCTCGAAAAGGATAGGCGTCCCCATCAACTTCTCGCACAAAGGATCCACTTTGTGTATGAGCCCCAGTCATCAAAGTTTACGGAATCAACTGTAAAACCTCATGGAATCCACCGTGGCACGGAATCCACCGTGAAATATGCCTCCTGGCATCATACCCCGGGGTGGGATAGCAATTGACATCAATTGCTATTAGCTCAATGTGGAGCTAACAGAGTGGGAAAAGCATTTGAGTCTCTAGCGTGCATCCATTGGGCTTCCTCTACAGGATGGTTC
The DNA here is from genome assembly GCF_053477565.2 of Lygodium microphyllum. NCBI lineage: Eukaryota > Viridiplantae > Streptophyta > Polypodiopsida > Schizaeales > Lygodiaceae > Lygodium > Lygodium microphyllum. The sequence continues at coordinate 47,280,083 of NC_141141.1, read as the reverse complement.
TTAAACTTGACTAAATATCTAGAATATCTTCGGCCAGTTCTAGTGGTCATAAAGTCAGTATCTATGATAGCTTCAGGTTCAAGTATTTCAGTCTCTTCCTCTAACAAAGGTGGATATTTGTAAACAGGGTGTACAGGTAATTGGCCTCTAAAGGGTCGTAATAAACTAATGTGAAATGTGTTGTGAATTTTCCAGTGAGGTGGTAATTCTAACTTGAATGCATTGTCATTAATTTTGTGAATGATCTTAAATGGTCCATAGAATCTAGGGGCTAATTTCACACACTTTGTAATCTACGTTTTTCTATTCTCAACCAAACATAGGCATCAACTTTGAAATTCATTGCTTGTTTTTTCTTATTGGTTTGCTTGGTATATGATTGCTGGGCTTTGGCAATCATGTCTTTAACCTCATCAAAAATAGTAGCGTGCATAGTAGCAATACCATCAGCACTCTGAATTCTATTTGATAAAGATGCAACAGGTGTAGACAATCTATAACCATAAATCACTTCAAACGGTGCTTTCTTTGTAGATGTGTGTGGTGTATTGTTATATGCAAACTGTAATAAATGCAAGTGTGTGTCCCATGTCTGTGGTTTAGAAATAGTGTAAGCAAGTAAAAGATCTAGAATAGTACTGTTAGTGGCTTCTGTTTGTCCATTAGTTTCAGGATGAAATGCAAATGAAAAATCAATTTTTGTTCCTAGGTTAGCAAAAAAAGTAATCCAAAAGTTGTTACAAAATCTAGAATCACGATCAGAAATAATAACTTTTGGTAATCCATGGTTAGTAAAAATAGTTTTCAAAAACAATTGTGTTGCCTGAGATGCTGTTAAAGTTTTCTTACATGGAATGAAATATGCTTGTTTACTAAACCTGTCTACTATAGTCCAAATCATATCATGGTTAGCTTTAGTATTAGGTAAACCAGTAATAAAATCCATAGAAATTAGTTCCCATGGTCTGGATGGAATAGATAAAGGCATAAGTAATCCATACTGTTTACCATGATGTCTCTTAACTCTTTGACAAATCAAACATTCAGAAATAAAGTTAGATACATCAGTGTACATATGTGGCCAATAAAAATCTTCAGTTAATGTACGTAAAGTAGATATGATACCTCTATGACCTTGATATGGAGGACAATGAATCTCATTCAAAACAAAAGATCTGAATGGAACCGTAACACATAATCTCTTTTCATAAAGCATGAATCCATCATTATAAGACATTGAATCAATAGGAATCCAGTTATTTCCAACTAATTTATTCCAATCAGCATGAAAAGTAATGTCCTGATGATAAGTCTCTTTCATAGGAGTTAAAGAATCAAATGATATGACAGAAACATTATGAATGGTAGGTCTTCTACTTAATGCATTGGCCACTACATTTTCTTTACTGGGTCGATATTGAATAATCAGATGAAAACTCTGAATGAAGCTTGCCCATTTGATATGTCGGTTAGATATTTGGGGTTAGCTAAGTAAATGTCTAATACTTTGTTGATCGGTCTTAATCATAAACTCAGAACCCATTAAATAATGTTTCCATTGTCTTAAAGCTTGTAGTACAGCTGATAATTCTTTGTCATATGTGGAATATTTAAGTTCGGAGGGTTTCAGTTTACAACTAGAATAGGCTATGGGATGATTATCTTGCATAAGTACGGCTCCTATTCCAGATCCGCTAGCATCTCTAACTACTAAAAAGAATGGTCTATTAAAATCAGGTAGTTGTAATACAGGAGCATGGGTTAATGCATGTTTCAATAAGTCAAAAGATTTCTGTTGATTATCAGACCAATGATAAACAATACCTTTCTTTAAAAGTTTAGTCAAAGGCAAAGCAAGTAATGAAAAATTACGCACAAACTTCCTGTAAAAACTAGCAAGACCTAGGAAAGATCGTAACTCATGTGCATTTTTAGGTATAGGCCAGTTCAATATTGCGTGTATTTTCTTAGGGTCAACTTTAATACCATCTGATGATACAATATGACCTAAATATTCAATTTCTGTTTTAAAGAACTCACTCTTTTCCGGATTAGCATACAGTTGATTATCTTTCAATAACTTAAAAACCAAGGACAAATGTTCATAATGTTCTTTCTCATTTTGACTAAACACCAAAATATCATCAAAGAATACAATAACACAATGCTAATATTTCAAAAATATACGATTCATCATTCTACTAAATGTAGCAGGTGCATTAGTCAATCCGAAAGGCATCACTAAAAATTCATAATGACCAAATTGTGTTCTAAATGCAGTCTTGAATATGTCAGACTTATCTAATCTCACCTGATGATAACCAGATTTAAGGTCTATTTTACTAAATATGGCAGATCCTTACAGTTTATCCATAAGGTCATTGACTCTAGGAATTAGATACCTATTCTTTACAGTGATCTTATTTAAAGCATGATAGTCAATGCACATACGATAGGTATTATTCTTTTTCTTTACCAACAAAATAGGTGCACCAAATGGAGAACTACTAGGTCTAATCAATCATCTATTTAGTAATTCCTCAACTTGATTTTGAATTTCTTTTTGCTCTATCTGGTTATGCCTATATAGTGCTTTACAAAGTGGTTGTGTACCAGGAATCAAATCTATTTTGTGGTCTTCTGGACGTGAAGGAGATAAACCAGGTAGTAGATCTTCTGCAAAACAGTCTTTAAAGTGTGCAAGAAATTCTTTATGCCTAGGGTGCATATGATTTTCTTTAACTTGTAGTTCATTAACCCAAATTAGATAAGATTTACTACTTTTGAATAATGCACGTTTAGCTTGAGTATGCGAAAGCAGTGGAAAAGCATTAGATGCATGCATACCATACAATATAATATGTTTTCCTTGAAATTGAATATTAATTGAATGTGTGGAATAATCTATATCAGGGTTATGCTGATGACGCCAAGGCATACCTAAAATAATATCACTTGACTGTAATGGTACAACTGGAAAATTCCTTCTTTCAGTGTATTCACCAATTTGAATTTCTAAATCATACACCTTTTGTGTTCCATTATACCTTGTGCCTAAAAATGCTGCTTTAATGCGATAATGCATAGGAACAGTTTGTAATTTCAATTCTTTCACTAACTTTGCAGAAATAAAATCATGAGTACTACCATCTGTTGAGATATCGAGCTCCACTCGTGATAGGCCAGGGTGACCGTTGTGTATTTATGTCACCGACTTGTCAGTTGCAGATGCGGTTGGTACACCGCCCCTGAATAATAGCTACATGATAGCTATCCTTATCTACTCTAGTTCGTGGCTCAGTTAGTATGCCACCTTAGTTAGTTGAGTTTGGTTTGAGACCCATATAGAGGGATCTTCTATTTCTTTTGTACTTGAGTTCTTTTGGCTTACACAACTAAGAAGAGGAAAACTGTTTTCAGCCTCCACCCTTGTGTGTCTTCCCCCATTGTGCAAGCAAGAAAGCTTCAAGCGAGACTCCTTCCTTCTCTCCCACAATCTTGACATGGTATCAGAGCCTTGTTCGTGGTAAGGAGCTCAAGAAAGCAAGCCAAGCTCGCGGTGTTCTGGTAAGAGGAGCAGTGTTGCTTTCATTTTCTGTTTTGGGAGCAGATCTCTGCAGGTAGCACAGCCGAAAATTGCAGGAGTGCATTGTCTCAGGTTGAGACGCCCTTCGCGGTGAAGCAAGAGGGCAGTATATGCTGCGGGCGAGAGCTTTAGCTCTCGGCGACCCTGTTTTTTTGATTTGAGGCCATTTCGGGGCCTGTTTTGGAGGCGGAAGTTTTCTGCATGCACTCAGGAAAAGGCTCAGTTTTATGCTGTTTAGCCACTGTTCTACAGGTCGGTGAAAAGTTACTGTAGAAATTGCATCGTATGCTTGTGCGTAGAGACATTGGGAGTTTTAGAATCATCCTTGGTTCCTGTTTATGCAAAATCGTCACTAGGAAGTGACTGTGTGGTCAAATACCACTTTCGCCCTTGTGAGGGTGAAGCTGAGTTTTTGTAGTGACAGAATTTTTCGCAGTGTTCTGTAATGGCATCTGATTCTCTTTCATAGATTGTCACTGAAAAGCTTGACAAGAACAACTTTCAAGCATGGAAGTTTAGAATGACGAATTTCCTTATGGGAAAAGGATATTGGGAATTCGTTGCAGGAAATGAAGAAGAACCAGTTCTTCCTGATGTTCCCAATCAACAGCAAATGCAGGCATTCAAAACATGGCATGAGAGAGCCAGGAAAGTTATGTATTGACTGTCTATCAGTATTTCAGACTCTATGATTGTGCATATTCAGGATGCAAGTATGCCAAAGGAGGCATGGGATACTTTGTCAAAAATGTATAGCACAAATACGCAAGCCAGGAAAATGCAGCTTAAGCAAGAGTTGCATAATGTGCAAAGAGAAAGTATGAGCATCAACGACTACCACATGAAGGTGAAGAAGATTGCAGATGCACTTGCTTCCATTGGGTCGCCAGTGGAAGATGATGATTTAGTTTCCGTGACCTTGAATGGTCTAGGAAAGGATTATGCACAGTTCCGAACATCCATTTCCATCCGTGAAAGATTTCCTGATTTTGAGGAGTTGATTGCTCTTCTAATTTCTGAGGAGCAGAGAAATGGTGGTGCATCTTCTTCAGGAGGAACTTCAAAAGAAGCTGTCTTCTACTCAAATGCTGGAAGAGGTAGAGGCAGAGGTAGAGGAGGCCGATTTGGAGGCCGTGGCAGAAATCAGAATATGCAGCAAACTCAAGAAAACCAGTCCTATGGAGGAGGACGTGGTAACTCTAGAGGCAGGGGGAGCCAAAGAGGTCGTGGTGGATGGCAAAGAGGCCAAAATGCAAGCAGTAATGTTGAATGCTACTACTGTGGTAAAATGGGTCATATGGCTAAAGACTGCTATAAAAAGCAGAATGACATCATGAATGGAAAACTGCAACAACGGAATTATGCATCTTCTAGTAGACAGGGTGATGACAGAAATGAGCATCTGTTTATGGTGCAGCACATGAACAATTCTGTGACAAATGCAGAAGAAAGCAATGATGTATGGTATGTTGACTCAGGTGCATCAAACCACATGACAGGTCATGCAGAATGGATGGAGGATGCAAGGAAAATGGAAAAACCAGGATTTGTGGAGACTGGTGATGATACTGCACATCCTATTGTGCAGATTGGAAAAATTCCCTTGTCTATGCAGGATGGGAAAAAGAAATACCTGTCCGATGTATTTCATGTCCCGAATATCACCAAGAATCTGGTTTTTGTTGGTCAAATGGTTGAACAGGGCTTGCAGGTCAGATTTAATCCTCATGGATGCTTTGTTGAGGATATGAAAAATAAAGGTCGCTTGATAGCAAAAGGAAAGAAGAAGGGCAGAATGTTTACATTGGATGCAGACATGTCTGAATTGAGTGCATCAATGTTTGCACATGGGACCGGTGTAGTTGCAGATATTGATATCTGGCATAAACGAATTGGTCATGTTAATGTACAGCGACTTAAATCAATGCAGGCCCAAAATATTGTTGCAGGTTTGCCGAAATTCAAGGTTGCAGAAATGCATAGGATATGTGAAGCCTGTCAGTTTGGAAAACAGGCAAGGAAACCATTTCCTAGACATGTTCAAGAGAGTAAGAAGCCTTTGGAATTAATCCACTCTGATGTGTGGACTACTAAAGCTGCATCTCTTGGAGGCTGTCATTATTTTGTCAGTTTTATTGATGACTACAGCAGAAAAGTATGGGTGTATTTTATGAAAAAGAAAAGTGAAGGTTTTGGGCATTTCAAAACTCTTAAAGCTATGGTTGAAAAAGAAACAGGCCTGCAAGTAAAATGCCTAAGGTCAGATGGAGGGGGAGAGTACCTCTCAAATGAGTTTGCAAGGTTCCTGCAGGAGCATGGCATAAAGCAGCAATATTCATGCAGTCATACCCCACAGCAAAATGGAATTGCAGAAAGAAAAAACAGGCATATTGGAGAGGTATCTCGTGCCATGGTTAATGAAAAAGACCTGCCAGATTTTTATTGGGCTGAAGCAGTTGCTACAGCAGTCTACATAATGAACAGGACTCCCACTGCAGCAATACATGGAATGACTCCAGAGGAGAGGTATACTGGTAGGAAACCAAATATTTCTCATTTGAAAATTTTTGGTTGCATTGCCTATGTACATGTGCCAGATGAGTTGAGATCCAAGTTGGATCTAAAAGCTGAGAAGTGCATCTTTATTGGTTACTCTCTGCAGCAAAAAGGGTATAGATGCTATAACCCTTCTACTCGTAAGTTTACAGTGAGCAGAGATGTTGTTTTTGATGAGATGAGTAGCTGGTATAAACCAGTAAATGTGATTGATGATGTAGATGCACAAAATGGTAATGCTGCACAGAATTCACAGCAGCAGTCACAAAATATTAGTGGACCTGGAGCGTCCTCTAGCAGTGGTTCACATTCTTCGCCGTGGACAGGCAGATTGAGATCAGGAGAATCTTCTCAAAGCAATGCAGATAGTGGTATGCAGGTATCACGAAAAGGAAAAGAGAAGGTTGATCAGCCCATGTTTGATGTGAATGCAGGTCACTCTTATGTGGATGGTGAATCCAGTGGCTCAGAACAGAGCATTGATGATGAGTTGGGTATTCCTTCTATTGTTACACCTGGAGTAAGGAAGACCAGGGATGTTTTGAGAGCACCTGGGAGTGAACCTACTTTGCGCAGGTCTACGAGAGCTAGGTATCCTGTGGATAGGCTGAAATATGATGGATTTACAGCCATTCACTATGCATATATGGTCAAAGTGATACAGGAACCAGAACCCACATCTTTTGAGCAAGGCATGGGAAAAGAAAAATGGGAGAAAGCCATGGATGAAGAAATGGATGCCTTGGAAGCTAATGCTACATGGGAATTGGTACCTTTGCCTACAGGTAAAAATGCAATTGGCTATAAGTGGGTTTATAAGGTGAAGCACAATGCAGATGGTTCTGTGAACAGATACAAGGCAAGATTAGTAGTCAAGGGGTATGCACAAACATATGGGATTGACTATGAAGAAACATTCAGTCCAGTTGCAAGGATGGCAACTGTAAGAGCAGTCATTGCTATGGCTGCATCAAAGGGATGGTCTTTACATCAGATGGATGTAAAGAATGCCTTCTTGCATGGTGATTTGCAAGAAGAGGTCTATATGGAGCAGCCACCAGGTTATGTGCACGCTGTTCATCCTGAGTTTGTTTGTAGGTTGAAGAAAGCCTTGTATGGCTTGAAGCAAGCACCTAGAGCATGGTCTGACAAGATAGGACAGTATCTTGTCACTATTGGCTTTCAGATTTCCAAGGTAGATTTCTCACTTTATGTGAGAAAAACAGGGAAAGGTATTATGCTACTTGTCATTTATGTTGATGATTTGATTATGACAGGTGACAGTGATGAAGATATCCTTCATGTGAAAATGCTATGGAAGCAGAAGTTTGAGATGAAGGATTTGGGAGAGCTGCGTTATTTCTTGGACATTGAGGTGATTAGATCACCAAGTGGGATATAGCTCTTGCAGAGGCAGTATGGATTGGACATGCTGTCCAAATATGGGATGACAGGCTGTAAGCCTATTTCAGTTCCTTTGGAGCAGAATGTGAAGCTGAGCACACTTGCAGGTAAGCTTCTAGAAGACCCTACTATGTACAGACGCATAGTAGGAAGTTTGATTTATATGACTATTACCAGGCCAGATTTGAGCTATGCTGTTGGATTGGTAAGTCAGTTTATGCAGGCTCCAAGGAAACCACATTTGGATGCGGCTAGACGCATACTTAGGTATGTGAAGTCCACATTACAGTATGGACTATTTTATGAGACTGGGGTTCAGATACAGTTGCATGGATACACTGATGCTGATTGGGCTGGTAGTATTTCTGATAGACGATCTACCAGTGGATATGTGTTCTCTTTTGGGAGTGCTGCAGTCACTTGGAGCAGCAAGAAACAGCCTACAGTTGCCTTGTCGAGCACAGAGGCTGAGTACAGGGGTGCAGCAATGGCTGCATGTGAGGTAGCTTGGTTGCATAAGCTACTTTATGATATGCATCAGTCTACAGATGGGCCAGTTGTCATTTATTGTGACAACATGAGTGGTATACACTTGGCAAATAACCCAGTCTATCATGCTAGAACAAAGCACATTGAGGTGCATTATCACTATGTGCGAGAGAGGGTTTTACTAGGTCTTATTGATCTAGTTTATGTCAGCACAGAGGATCAGGTAGTTGACATATTCACGAAGGCATTGGGCGCAGAGAAGCTGCGCAAGTTCAGAGACCTGCTTGGTGTGCAGGAATTGGGATTGAGCTCGAGGGGGAGTGTTGAGATATCGAGCTCCACTCGTGATACGCCAGGGTGACCGTTGTGTATTTATGTCACCGACTTGTCAGTTGCAGATGCGGTTGGTACACCGCCCCTGAATAATAGCTACATGATAGCTATCCTTATCTACTCTAGTTCGTGGCTCAGTTAGTATGCCACCTTAGTTAGTTGAGTTTGGTTTGAGACCCATATAGAGAGATCTTCTATTTCTTTTGTACTTGAGTTCTTTTGGCTTACACAACTAAGAAGAGGAAAACTGTTTTCAGCCTCCACCCTTGTGTGTCTTCTCCCATTGTGCAAGCAAGAAAGCTTCAAGCGAGACTCCTTCCTTCTCTCCCACAATTTTGACACCATCATCATGCAAAATAATCTTTTCTTTTCCATGCACTAAAAATTTCATTGTCAATAAAGAATGTGGAGTTGACATACCTAGTAAAGTATCCGAAGGAGTAGTAATGTTGTCTTCATCTTCCGTGAAATTAGGCATTTCTTCATGTTCGTCATCTTCCATTGCTCCAAGATAGTTGATATGGACAGGTGGCTTCTTCGATTGGCAATTGGCTGCATTGGTTTGAAATTGCTGTGGACGCTTGTCTCTTCCTTGAAGCTTGTCTTCAGTGTCATGAGCTAAAGAAATTGCATCTTCAAGGGTTGAAGGCTTGAACATATTAACTTCAGCGTAGTAATGCCCAAGTAATCCAGACATATACTTGCGCTTGTGTGTCGCTTTAGGTACGTCTTCAAGCATGCGTAACTGGAGTAATGCATTCCAAAAGCGCTCGGTGTACTGAGGAATAGGCTCACGATCTCGTTGCTGAAGAAGGTCCCATTGCTTTATGGCTTTTTCATGGAATTGTGGAGGAAGAAAATTTTGCATAAACTTCTTCTTGAAATTCTCCCAGGTAGTGGGACAATCTATACTCTTACGAACCACGGTCCACCAAAGAGATGCTCTATCCACTAAATGATTAGTGACACACTTGATTTTATCTTTTTCTGCATATGTTTCCTTATAAAAGTAATCATCAAACTGACTGATGAATGCAAGAACAGTTTTTCCATCTCGGGTGCCATTGAAAGTACGGAATTTGAAATTTCTTTTACTTATCTTTGTTTCTTTGCGGATGGATTGAGCTTCGAGAGTCGCGTCGATGGTACGCCGGATAAGATCTTCAAATTGAGGTTCCTCTTTGTCGGTAGTTGATCTTTGTAAATTGGCCAGTTGAACTTGTAATGCTTGCCGAGCTCGTCGTTCTTCATCCAACTGCATCATAATTAAATCTAGCTTTTGCTCTATCGTAGGTACAGGAAGATCACCTTCAGCCATTAAATCATCCATATGTGGTTACGTCATCGTGAAAAACTTCAAAAAACCTCACACTCTCAAAATCCAATTAGTGGGATGAGCATAGCTCAAGATCGAGTATACAAGGCTTGTATATTTTTGTGTGTGGTTTTCACAATCTTCGTCTTTGGCTATTGCGAGATTTGTAATCGTTGAAAAAATCTGTGTTTTGATCTTCTGCGTGTGCTAAAACGGGTTCAGCAATTCTGCATATGCGAACAATACCTTCCAAAGAATAACTTTGCAGAACTTGTCAGACAACTTTGCAGACTTCAAGTGACTTGTCTGACTTGCAGAGTTGCAAACTTATGTGACTTGCAGAGTACCAGAACTTGCAGAACTTGAGTGATTTAGAAGACTTGCAGAATTTAGACTTGGAGAACTTGGGAGATTTTGTGTGACTTGACTTAGTGTAGTAGGCTTGAGTGTTAGGCAGCAACAACGTCGATTTTTAGGGGGGGCATTTCTCAGCCGGCGAAAATCACGCGGACCTCCTCCTGATGTGCCGATTTAAAATTATGAAGCTTTAAAGCTTCTTTAAGCTTTATAAGCTTTGTATTAAGCTTTTAAGCTTATGAAGTTTTAAAGACTTATCTCTGTGTAACCACGACTTGTATGAGAGGATGTAGGAGTGGTCCTCCGCTGTTGCAGGCCGGTCCTTCGCGATCTGAGGATGGAAACAGAGGTTCTTGACCGCTAGGAATCCACCCGTATTGACCGTTCGCAATGAGATTGACCATAGAGCTCAATCGTTCCAGGAGCTCCGCCTTCGCACAAGATGGGTAGCGATTGGAAGCTCTCGATCTCAGCTTCGCTCTGATACCACTGGTGTGCAGATCGGATGCACTATGCTTGCGTAGTGAATGCCGGAAGGTCCCCAAGAACAAAAGAACTTTACTTTTTGCACAAAACTCAAGGTAAAAAAACATGCACGACATGAACAAGAGACCAATTGGGTGCAATCTCCCCCCATGCCTTGTGTGGGCGCTCCACAAAGCATGTATTTTATGTATTAATCATCTTGAAGCTCAAATAATAGCCCAAACTACAAAATAGCAAGCTTTTGGCTTTTTGAGTTTGCTTTAGCACAAAATAGAAATAAAGCTAATGGGTAGTGCGCAAAGAGTCAGGCGTACCGAATACAATGTCTAAGTACAAATAACATAATCGTGCGCCTATGCACATACAAAATAATAAATAAATATCCAACACCTCAATAAATATGCACGACAAAATATAGGCGCCATGCCTAAGGTATTCACCCATCAAAATATAAGTGATAACTCGAATACTCGCTATCCTTCAATGCTTTCCTCCGCCACTACTGCTATCTCTACACATCAACTGAAGCATTCATGATCGTTAGTAAAATAATACAATTAAACCGACAAAAGTGAATACCCAGCAGTCTTCAGCTACATAAATAAATCAACTGGTTAGAAATCAATCCTAACCTTAATTTATTACGGGTGCGCACTCTAAACTCATAAACGTTTATTAATTTAATATGCATTTTGCGGAATCACCCACTATGGAATCACCCATGTACACACTAAATTAATGAAACGCCCAAAAAGGATAGGCATCCCCATCAACTTCTCGCACAAAGAATCCACTTTGTGTATGAGCCCCGGTCATCAAAGTTTACAGAATCCACCATAAAACCTCACAGAATCCACCGTGGCACAGAATCCACCGTGAAATATGCCTCCTGGCATCATATCCACTTTGTGTATGAGCCCCGGTCATCAAAGTTTATGGAATCCACCGTAAAACCTCACGGAATCCACCATGGCACGGAATCCACCGTGAAATATGCCTCTTGGCATCACATCTAGCACATGAACATAGGCAATGCAACCAAAAATTTTCAAATGAGAAATATCTGGTTTCCTACCAGTATACCTCTCCTCTGGAGTCATGCCATGTATTGCTGTAGTGGGAGTCATGTTCATTATGTAGACTGCTGTAGCAGCTGCCTCAACCCAGTAAAAGTCTGGCAGGTCTTTTTCATTGAGCATGGCACGAGATACCTCTCCAATATGCTTGTTTTTTCTTTCTCCAATTCCATTTTGCTGTGGGGTATGACTACATGAATATTGCTGCTTTATGCCATGCTCTTACAAGAACCTTGCAAACTCATTTGAGAGGTACTCTCCCCCTCCATCTGACCTTAGGCATTTTATTTGCAGGCCTGTTTCTTTTTCAACCATAGCTTTAAGAGTTTTGAAATGCCCAAAAACTTTACTTTACTTTTTCATAAAATACACCCAAACTTTTATGCTATATTCATCAATAAATGTGACAAAATAATGACAGCCTCCAATAGATACAGCTTTAGTAGTCCACACATCAGAGTGTATTAATTCCAATGGCTTCTTACTCTCTTGAACAAGTCTAGGAAATAGTTTCCTTGCGTGTTTTCCAAATTGACAGGCTTCACATACCTTATGTATTTCTGCAACCTTGAATTTAGGCAATCTTGCAACAATATTTTGGGCTTGCATTGATTTAAGTTGCTGTACATTAACATGACCAATGCGTTTATGCCAGATATCAATATCTGCAACTACACCGGTCCCATGTGCAAACATTGTTGCACTCGATTCAGGCATGTTTGCATCCAACGTAAACATTCTTCCCTTCTTCTTTCCTTTTTCTATCAAGCGGCCTTTATTTTTCATATCCTCAACAAAGCATCCATGAGGATTAAATCTGACCTGCAAGCCCTGCTCAACCATTTGACCAACAGAAACCAGGTTCTTGGTGATATTCGGGACATGAAATACATCCGACAAGTATTTCTTTTTCCCATCCTGGATAAACAAAGGAATTTTTCCAATCTGCACAATAGGATGTGCAGTATCATCACCAGTCTCCACAAATCATAGTTTTTCCATTTTCCTTGCATCCTGCATCTATTTTGCATGACCTGCCATGTGGTTTGATGCACCTGAGTCAACATACCACACATCGTTGCTTTCTTCTGCACTTGCCACAGAATTGGTCATGTGCTGTACCATAAACAAATGCTCATTTCTATCATCACCCTGTCTACTAGAAGATGCATAGTTCCCTTGTTGCAATTTTCCATTCATGATGTCATTCTGCTTTTTATAGCAGTCTTTAGCCATATGACCCATTTTACCACATTAGTAGCATTCAACATTGATGTTTGGATTTTGGCCTCTTTGCCATCCACCGCGACCTCTTTGGCTCCCCCTGCCTCTAGAGTTACCACGTCCTCCTCCATAGGACTGGTTTTCTTGAGTTTGTTGCATATTCTGATTTCTACCATAGCCTCCAAATCGCCTCCTCTATCTCTGCCTCTACCTCTTCCAGCATTTGAGTAGAAGACAGCTTCTTTTGAAGTTCCTCCTGAAGAAGATGCACCACCATTTCTCTGCTCCTCATAAATTAGAAGAGCAATCAACTCCTCAAAATTAGGAAATCTTTCACAGACGAAAATGGATGTTTGGAACTGTGCATAATCCTTTCCTAGACCATTCAAGGTCACAGAAACTAAATCATCATCTTCCACTGGTGACCCAATGGAAGCAAGGGCATTTGCAATCTTCTACACCTTCATGTGGTAGTCATTGATGCTCATACTTTCTCTTTGCACATTGTGCAACTCTTGCTTGAGCTGCATTTTCCTGGCTTGCGTATTTGTGCTATACGTTTTTGACAAAGTATCCCATGCCTCCTTTGGCGTACTTGCATCCTGAATATGCAGAATCATAGAGTCTAAAATACTGATAGACAACCAATACATAACTTTTTGGGCTCTCTCATGCCATCCTTTAAATGCTTGCATTTTATGTTGATTGGGAACATCAGGAAGAACTGGTTCTTCTTCATTTCTTGCAACGAATTCCCAACATCCTTTTCTCATAAGGAAATTCGTCATTCTGAACTTCCATGCTTGGAAGTTGTTCTTGTCAAGCTTTTCAATGACAATCTATGAAAGAGAATCAGACACCATTATAGAACACTGCAAAAAATTATGTCACTGCAAAAAACACAGCTTCAGCCTCACAAGGGCAAATCTGCAAAACTGACGAAAGTGATATTTGACCACACAGTCACTTCCTAGTGATGATTTTGCATCAACGGGAAACAAGGATGATTTTGTAACTCCCAATGTCTCTGCACACAGGCATACGATGCAATTTCTACAGTAACTTTTCACTGACCTGTAGAACAGTGGTCGCACAACAAAAAACAGGGCATTTTCTTGAGTGCGTGCAGAAAACTTTTGCCTCCAAAACAGGCCCGGAAATGGCCTCGAATAAAAAAAAACAGGGCAACCATGGGCTAAAGCTCTCTCCTGTAGCATATACTGCCCTCTTGCTACACCGCGAAGGGCGTCTCAATCTGAGACAATGCACTCTTGCACTTTTCGGCTGTGCTACCTGCAGAGACTTGCTCCCAAACTCGAAAAATGAAAGAAACACGAGTCCTCTTACCAGAACACTGCGAACTTGGTTTGCTTTCTTAAGCTTCTTACCATGAACCAGGCTCTGATACCATGTCAAGATTGTGGGAGAGAAGGAAGGAGTCTCACTTGTAGCTTTCTCACTTACACAATGGGGGAATACACACAAAGGTGGAGGCTGAAAACAGTTTTTCTCTTCTTATTTGTGTAAGCCAAAAAGAACTCTTGTATAGAGAAATAGAAGAACCCTATATATGGGTCTAAAACCAAACTCAACTAACTAAGGTGGCATACTAACTGAGCCACAAACTAGAGTGATAAGGATAGATGTCATCTAGCTATTATTCATGGGCGGTGTACCAACCGCATTTGCAGCTAACAAGTCGGTAACATAAATGCTGTGAGAAATGCGGGATCTAGAGCATGGCAGTGAGTTATGGTGGATGAAAGAAGAAGTGTGGACTCATGATGAAGAAGATAAAGACACTGTTTGTTACACAAGTGAATTAGGTTCCAAGATTGAGACTTGGACTCATAAACACAATCTTCTGTATGTGGACAATGACATTGACACTTCACTGAAATGAAAAGAGTACTATCATTGCATTAAGAAAAGGAAGCAAGTACAATGCTTTATAGGAAAGTAGGAAATTGCAGTAGGCACCATTGTGCATATGGGATAGGTTAGCTTGCATATCCTTGACCCTGAAGCTCCATACAAAGAGGCTGTTTTAGTGAGTGTGATTGCTGATTCTCAACACCCCTCCTCAATCACAACTAGAAAGGCACAAAGTGTATAGAGGCTGTAATGAGAACCACCTGCGAAGTGTGGGCACACCACAAACATGGTAGACACCAGAGGCTGTTGCAGAAAAGGCTAAGTGTGGGCACCAAAACATGATGGACATCTAGAGGCTGTAACAGGGGCCTCACAAAGTGTACAGGGACTGTAATGCCAAGTTACATAAGGAGTTTACAAAGCTTATGGCAGGAAGCATTAGGGCAAGGAAGTACAAGGCTTTTAAAACAGTCTATCAGAATTATGAGAGTAGAAGGACTGATGAGTCTTGTCCTTCCGATCCTGGTGGTCGTCATCTTCATCTTCATCTTCCTCTGCTCCACTTTCTTCTTCTTCTTTCACTGCGACTAGATATGCCTTTTGGGATCTCTTTCTTGCGTGGCAGAACTTCTCGGTCTGTCCGGTCCTTTTGCAGAAGTCACAGAAGAGTTGATCCTTCTTGCCTTTGTACCTGTTGCCAACATATAATGCATGCTCATCTCTAGAGATACTTGGTTTTTCCTTAGGTTTTAGCTTCTTTTCCTCTTCTAATAGTGATGCCTGGATATCAACAAGTTCAGGATTTGGCATGTTGATTAAAGTTGTTGATACATTATTATATTCAGGAGGCAAACTCTTAAGTAGAACACCGATGCAAACATCTTCATCCATTTTAATGTTGATTCCTGCAAGTTGGGTTAGGAGTCCTTCCATGTAATTGAGATGTGTGGCAAGTGATGTGCTAGACTTCATTTCAAGCCTGAAGAACTCAATCAGGAGACCATACTTTGATGATTTAGATTGTGCACCGAACAGGGTGTCAAGTCTTTTCCATGTATCCTGTGAGGTTTCACAGTTATCCACATGGTGGATATAACTGTCGTCTAGCTCTAGTTTGATAATGGCCCGGGCTTTGTCATCATTCTTTTGCCAAGTAGTTGCAAGGTCCGCATCCCGAGGTTTCTTCTCTTTGCCATTTGTGATGGCCCAGAGACCCTTTTTCATCAAGATGAGCTTGATGCAGGTTTGCCAGGTGTGAAACCCGACTCCTTTGAATCAAGCATTTGGAGAGTCTTTTCCCATGTTGAGGTTGCAAGATCAGCAGCAAATCAACACCAAAATTCTGAGATTTTATCAGTAGAGCAGAATGCAGTGGCAGTTAGTGATAGTGTGAAAACACACTATGTCAGTGTTGATGTTGAGCTTGATTCTTCTTGTTCGGGATCGTTCGGTCGTTCTTCAATCTTCTCAGGTCCTTCCCCTCCTTGATTTGATGCTGGGTTAATGGATTAGAGTGGGCTTTAGCTTGGTTTAGTGTCAGGAGTGAGAAAAACTGAGGAAAAAAAATCTTGAGAAATTTTGGCTATGGTGGAATTAGGGTTTCTGAGATAGGGGCCTGGTTTTTCTCAGATTGCAATAGCTATACTTGATCATTTTCAAAAATTTTTACATGCCTAGGAAGCTGACTTCATGGGCTATCGAAGCCCTATGAAAATCATCCAGA
Organism: Lygodium microphyllum; assembly: GCF_053477565.2. Lineage (NCBI taxonomy): Eukaryota > Viridiplantae > Streptophyta > Polypodiopsida > Schizaeales > Lygodiaceae > Lygodium > Lygodium microphyllum. The sequence continues at coordinate 47,263,659 of NC_141141.1, read as the reverse complement.
TTGCGGGCTGTATGAAGCACACAGGGCACTCGATCAGATTCGGCGCAGTTCAGGACAGGTTTCCGCGATTTCTGTAATGCCAGGGCCAGGGCACAGCAATGTGGTCGATTTATGTGCTAGCATGAAGCATCTTGAGTAGAAGAACAATCCCCTAGAAGGAATCAAGAGCTGAAGTGGCCTGGTTGAGAAGTTATTGAAGCTCCAAGTGAGGTAGGTCCTGTCTGGCTATGGCAGACACAGAGTAGAGATTGAGATTTTTCACAATGTTGAGCTTCAGTTGGCCAAATGTCATGGATTGATGTGAACAGGGAAGCTTTGTGAGTTGGGGAATACTTTTCCAGAAGGAAGCTCCAAGAGATTTGACCTGTGGAGTGAGATATAAGCAGCTCAATCTGACAGGGTGCTGCTGGCTATGACTGCCATGGAAGCTTCAGTGAGAGTAGAGTTGGGAGATGAAGTCATGAGCTGACATTGAGCTAGATTGAGATTGAGAGGAATCAAGAGAGGTTGGAGAAGCAATGCCATGCCCAACTGGGCTCTGATACCATGTGAGAAATGCGGGATCTAGACCATGGCAATGAGTTATGGTTGATGAAAGAAGAAGTGTGGACTCATGATGAAGAAGATAAAGACATTGTTTGTTACACAAGTGAATTAGGTTCCAAGATTGAGACTTGGACTCATAAACACAATCTTGTGTATGTGGACAATGACATTGACACTTCACTGAAATGAAAAGAGTACTATCATTGCATTAAGAAAAGGAAGCAAGTACAATGCTTTATAGGAAAGTAGGAAACTGCAGTAGGCACCATTGTGCATATGGGATAGGTTAGCCTACATATCCTTGACCTTGAAGCTCCATACAAAGAGGCTATTTTAGTGAGTGTGATTGCTGATTCTCAACAAATGCACAACGGTCACCCTGGCATATCATGAGTGGAGCTCGATAATGGTCACCCTGGCATATCACGAGTGAAGCTCGATATCTCAACAGCTCTCCCATTCTTCCACTCTCTCCCATCCTATTGTGCAGATTGGAAAAATTCCCTTGTCTATGCAGGATGGGAAAAAGAAATACCTATCCGATGTATTTCATGTCCCGAATATCACCAAGAATCTGGTTTCTGTTGGTCAAATGGTTGAACAGGGCTTGCAGGTCAGATTTAATCCTCATGGATGCTTTGTTGAGGATATGAAAAATAAAGGTCGCTTGATAGAAAAAGGAAAGAAGAAGGGCAGAATGTTTACATTGGATGCAGACATGTCTGAATTGAGTGCAGCAATGTTTGCACATGGGACCGGTGTAGTTGCAAATATTGATATCTGGCATAAACGAATTGGTCATGTTAATGTACAGCGACTTAAATCAATGCAGGCCCAAAATATTGTTGCAGGTTTGCCGAAATTCAAGGTTGCAGAAATGCATAGGATATGTGAAGCCTGTCAGTTTGGAAAACAGGCAAGGAAACCATTTCCTAGACATGTTCAAGAGAGTAAGAAGCCATTGGAATTAATCCACTCTGATGTGTGGACTACTAAAGCTGCATCTCTTGGAGGCTGTCATTATTTTGTCAGTTTTATTGATGACTACAGCAGAAAAGTATGGGTGTATTTTATGAAAAAGAAAAGTGAAGGTTTTGGGCATTTCAAAACTCTTAAAGCTATGGTTGAAAAAGAAACAGGCCTGCAAGTAAAATGCCTAAGGTCAGATGGAGGGGGAGAGTACCTCTCAAATGAGTTTGCAAGGTTCCTGCAGGAGCATGGCATAAAGCAGCAATATTCATGCAGTCATACCCCACAGCAAAATGGAATTGCAGAAAGAAAAAACAGGCATATTGGAGAGGTATCTCGTGCCATGGTTAATGAAAAAGACCTGCCAGATTTTTATTGGGCTGAAGCAGTTGCTACAGCAGTCTACATAATGAACAGGACTCCCACTGCAGCAATACATGGAATGACTCCAGAGGAGAGGTATACTGGTAGGAAACCAAATATTTCTCATTTGAAAATTTTTGGTTGCATTGCCTATGTACATGTGCCAGATGAGTTGAGATCCAAGTTGGATCTAAAAGCTGAGAAGTGCATCTTTATTGGTTACTCTCTGCAGCAAAAAGGGTATAGATGCTATAACCCTTCTACTCGTAAGTTTACAGTGAGCAGAGATGTTGTTTTTGATGAGATGAGTAGCTGGTATAAACCAGTAAATGTGATTGATGATGTAGATGCACAAAATGGTAATGCTGCACAGAATTCACAGCAGCAGTCACAAAATATTAGTGGACCTGGAGCGTCCTCTAGCAGTGGTTCACATTCTTCGCTGTGGACAGGCAGATTGAGATCAGGAGAATCTTCTCAAAGCAATGCAGATAGTGGTATGCAGGTATCACGAAAAGGAAAAGAGAAGGTTGATCAGCCCATGTTTGATGTGAATGCAGGTCACTCTTATGTGGATGGTGAATCCAGTGGCTCAGAACAGAGCATTGATGATGAGTTGGGTATTCCTTCTATTGTTACACCTGGAGTAAGGAAGACCAGGGATGTTTTGAGAGCACCTGGGAGTGAACCTACTTTGCGCAGGTCTACGAGAGCTAGGTATCCTGTGGATAGGCTGAAATATGATGGATTTACAGCCATTCACTATGCATATATGGTCAAAGTGATACAGGAACCAGAACCCACATCTTTTGAGCAAGGCATGGGAAAAGAAAAATGGGAGAAAGCCATGGATGAAGAAATGGATGCCTTGGAAGCTAATGCTACATGGGAATTGGTACCTTTGCCTACAGGTAAAAATGCAATTGGCTATAAGTGGGTTTATAAGGTGAAGCACAATGCAGATGGTTCTGTGAACAGATACAAGGCAAGATTAGTAGTCAAGGGGTATGCACAAACATATGGCATTGACTATGAAGAAACATTCAGTCCAGTTGCAAGGATGGCAACTGTAAGAGCAGTCATTGCTATGGCTGCATCAAAGGGATGGTCTTTACATCAGATGGATGTAAAGAATGCCTTCTTGCATGGTGATTTGCAAGAAGAGGTCTATATGGAGCAGCCACCAGGTTATGTGCATGCTGTTCATCCTGAGTTTGTTTGTAGGTTGAAGAAAGCCTTGTATGGCTTGAAGCAAGCACCTAGAGCATGGTCTGACAAGATAGGACAGTATCTTGTCACTATTGGCTTTCAGATTTCCAAGGTAGATTTCTCACTTTATGTGAGAAAAACAGGGAAAGGTATTATGCTACTTGTCATTTATGTTGATGATTTGATTATGACAGGTGACAGTGATGAAGATATCCTTCATGTGAAAATGCTATGGAAGCAGAAGTTTGAGATGAAGGATTTGGGAGAGCTGCGTTATTTCTTGGACATTGAGGTGATTAGATCACCAAGTGGAATATAGCTCTTGCAGAGGCAGTATGGATTGGACATGCTGTCCAAATATGGGATGACAGGCTGTAAGCCTATTTCAGTTCCTTTGGAGCAGAATGTGAAGCTGAGCACACTTGCAGGTAAGCTTCTAGAAGACCCTACTATGTACAGACGCATAGTAGGAAGTTTGATTTATATGACTATTACCAGGCCAGATTTGAGCTATGCTGTTGGATTGGTAAGTCAGTTTATGCAGGCTCCAAGGAAACCACATTTGGATGCGGCTAGACGCATACTCAGGTATGTGAAGTCCACATTACAGTATGGACTATTTTATGAGACTGGGGTTCAGATACAGTTGCATGGATACACTGATGCTGATTGGGCTGGTAGTATTTCTGATAGACGATCTACCAGTGGATATGTGTTCTCTTTTGGGAGTGCTGCAGTCACTTGGAGCAGCAAGAAACAGCCTACAGTTGCCTTGTCGAGCACAGAGGCTGAGTACAGGGGTGCAGCAATGGCTGCATGTGAGGTAGCTTGGTTGCATAAGCTACTTTATGATATGCATCAGTCTACAGATGGGCCAGTTGTCATTTATTGTGACAACATGAGTGGTATACACTTGGCAAATAACCCAGTCTATCATGCTAGAACAAAGCACATTGAGGTGCATTATCACTATGTGCGAGAGAGGGTTTTACTAGGTCTTATTGATCTAGTTTATGTCAGCACAGAGGATCAGGTAGTTGACATATTCACGAAGGCATTGGGCGCAGAGAAGCTGCGCAAGTTCAGAGACCTGCTTGGTGTGCAGGAATTGGGATTGAGCTCGAGGGGGAGTGTTGAGATATCGAGCTCCACTCGTGATACGCCAGGGTGACCGTTGTGTATTTATGTCACCGACTTGTCAGTTGCAGATGCGGTTGGTACACCGCCCCTGAATAATAGCTACATGATAGCTATCCTTATCTACTCTAGTTCGTGGCTCAGTTAGTATGCCACCTTAGTTAGTTGAGTTTGGTTTGAGACCCATATAGAGAGATCTTCTATTTCTTTTGTACTTGAGTTCTTTTGGCTTACACAACTAAGAAGAGGAAAACTGTTTTCAGCCTCCACCCTTGTGTGTCTTCCCCCATTGTGTAAGCAAGAAAGCTTCAAGCGAGACTCCTTCCTTCTCTCCCACAATCTTGACACCATCATCATGCAAAATAATCTTTTCTTTTCCATGCACTAAAAATTTCATTGTCAATAAAGAATGTGGAGTTGACATACCTAGTAAAGTATCCGAAGGAGTAGTAATGTTGTCTTCATCTTCCGTGAAATTAGGCATTTCTTCATGTTCGTCATCTTCCATTGCTCCAAGATAGTTGATATGGACAGGTGGCTTCTTCGATTGGCAATTGGCTGCATTGGTTTGAAATTGCTGTGGACGCTTGTCTCTTCCTTGAAGCTTGTCTTCAGTGTCATGAGCTAAAGAAATTGCATCTTCAAGGGTTGCAGGCTTGAACATATTAACTTCAGCGTAGTAATGCCCAAGTAATCCAGACATATACTTGCGCTTGTGTGTCCCTTCAGGTACGTCTTCAAGCATGCGTAACTGGAGTAATGCATTCCAAAAGCGCTCGGTGTACTGAGGAATAGGCTCACGATCTCGTTGCTGAAGAAGGTCCCATTGCTTTATGGCTTTTTCATGGAATTGTGGAGGAAGAAAATTTTGCATAAACTTCTTCTTGAAATTCTCCCAGGTAGTGGGACAATCTATACTCTTACGAACCACGGTCCACCAAAGAGATGCTCTATCCACTAAATGATTAGTGACACACTTGATTTTATCTTTTTCTGCATATGTTTCCTTATAAAAGTAATCATCAAACTGACTGATGAATGCAAGAACAGTTTTTCCATCTCGGGTGCCATTGAAAGTACGGAATTTGAAATTTCTTTTACTTATCTTTGTTTCTTTGCGGATGGATTGAGCTTCGAGAGTCGCGTCGATGGTACGCCGGATAAGATCTTCAAATTGAGGTTCCTCTTTGTCGGTAGTTGATCTTTGTAAATTGGCCAGTTGAACTTGTAATGCTTGCCGAGCTCGTCGTTCTTCATCCAACTGCATCATAATTAAATCTAGCTTTTGCTCTATCGTAGGTACAGGAAGATCACCTTCAGCCATTAAATCATCCATATGTGGTTACGTCATCGTGAAAAACTTCAAAAGACCTCACACTCTCAAAATCCAATTAGTGGGATGAGCATAGCTCAAGATCGAGTATACAAGGCTTGTATATTTTTGTGTGTGGTTTTCACAATCTTCGTCTTTGGCTATTGCGAGATTTGTAATCGTTGAAAAAATCTGTGTTTTGATCTTCTGCGTGTGCTAAAACGGGTTCAGCAATTCTGCATATGCGAACAATACCTTCCAAAGAACAACTTTGCAGAACTTGTCAGACAACTTTGCAGACTTCAAGTGACTTGTCTGACTTGCAGAGTTGCAAACTTATGTGACTTGCAGAGTACCAGAACTTCAGAACTTGAGTGATTTAGAAGACTTGCAGAATTTAGACTTGGAGAACTTGGGAGATTTTGTGTGACTTGACTTAGTGTAGTAGGCTTGAGTGTTAGGCAGCAACAACGTCGATTTTTAGGGGGGGCATTTTCAGCCGGCGAAAATCACGCGGACCTCCTCCTGATGTGCCGATTTAAAATTATGAAGCTTTAAAGCTTCTTTAAGCTTTATAAGCTTTGTATTAAGCTTTTAAGCTTATGAAGTTTTAAAGACTTATCTCTGTGTAACCACGACTTGTATGAGAGGATGTAGGAGTGGTCCTCCGCTGTTGCAGGCCGGTCCTTCGCGATCTGAGGATGGAAACAGAGGTTCTTGACCGCTAGGAATCCACCCGTATTGACCGTTCGCAATGAGATTGACCATAGAGCTCAATCGTTCCAGGAGCTCCTCCTTCGCACAAGATGGGTAGCGATTGGAAGCTCTCGATCTCAGCTTCGCTCTGATACCACTGGTGTGCAGATCGGATGCACTATGCTTGCGTAGTGAATGCCGGAAGGTCCCCAAGAACAAAAGAACTTTACTTTTTGCACAAAACTCAAGGTAAAAAAACATGCACGACATGAACAAGAGACCAATTGGGTGCAATCTCCCCCCATGCCTTGTGTGGGCGCTCCACAAAGCATGTATTTTATGTATTAATCATCTTGAAGCTCAAATAATAGCCCAAACTACAAAATAGCAAGCTTTTGGCTTTTTGAGTTTGCTTTAGCACAAACTAGAAATAAAGCTAATGGGTAGTGCGCAAAGAGTCAGGCGTACCGAATACAATGTCTAAGTACAAATAACATAATCGTGCGCCTATGCACATACAAAATAATAAATAAATATCCAACACCTCAATAAATATGCACGACAAAATATAGGCGCCATGCCTAAGGTATTCACCCATCAAAATATAAGTGATAACTCGAATACTCGCTATCCTTCAATGCTTTCCTCCGCCACTACTGCTATCTCTACACATCAACTGAAGCATTCATGATCGTTAGTAAAATAATACAATTAAACCGACAAAAGTGAATACCCAGCAGTCTTCAGCTACATAAATAAATCAACTGGTTAGAAATCAATCCTAACCTTAATTTATTACGGGTGCGCACTCTAAACTCATAAACGTTTATTAATTTAATATGCATTTTGCGGAATCACCCGCTATGGAATCACCCGCTATGGAATCACCCATGTACACACTAAATTAATGAAACGCCCAAAAAGGATAGGCATCCCCATCAACTTCTCGCACAAAGAATCCACTTTGTGTATGAGCCCCGGTCATCAAAGTTTACAGAATCCACCATAAAACCTCACAGAATCCACCGTGGCACAGAATCCACCGTGAAATATGCCTCCTGGCATCATATCCACTTTGTGTATGAGCCCCGGTCATCAAAGTTTATGGAATCCACCGTAAAACCTCACGGAATCCACCATGGCACGGAATCCACCGTGAAATATGCCTCTTGGCATCACATCTAGCACATGAACATAGGCAATGCAACCAAAAATTTTCAAATGAGAAATATCTGGTTTCCTACCAGTATACCTCTCCTCTGGAGTCATGCCATGTATTGCTGTAGTGGGAGTCATGTTCATTATGTAGACTGCTGTAGCAGCTGCCTCAACCCAGTAAAAGTCTGGCAGGTCTTTTTCATTGAGCATGGCACGAGATACCTCTCCAATATGCTTGTTTTTTCTTTCTCCAATTCCATTTTGCTGTGGGGTATGACTACATGAATATTGCTGCTTTATGCCATGCTCTTACAAGAACCTTGCAAACTCATTTGAGAGGTACTCTCCCCCTCCATCTGACCTTAGGCATTTTATTTGCAGGCCTGTTTCTTTTTCAACCATAGCTTTAAGAGTTTTGAAATGCCCAAAAACTTTACTTTACTTTTTCATAAAATACACCCAAACTTTTATGCTATATTCATCAATAAATGTGACAAAATAATGACAGCCTCCAATAGATACAGCTTTAGTAGTCCACACATCAGAGTGTATTAATTCCAATGGCTTCTTACTCTCTTGAACAAGTCTAGGAAATAGTTTCCTTGCGTGTTTTCCAAATTGACAGGCTTCACAAACCTTATGTATTTCTGCAACCTTGAATTTAGGCAATCTTGCAACAATATTTTGGGCTTGCATTGATTTAAGTCACTGTACATTAACATGACCAATGCGTTTATGCCAGATATCAATATCTGCAACTACACCGGTCCCATGTGCAAACATTGTTGCACTCGATTCAGGCATGTTTGCATCCAACGTAAACATTCTTCCCTTCTTCTTTCCTTTTTCTATCAAGCGGCCTTTATTTTTCATATCCTCAACAAAGCATCCATGAGGATTAAATCTGACCTACAAGCCCTGCTCAACCATTTGACCAACAGAAACCAGGTTCTTGGTGATATTCGGGACATGAAATACATCCAACAAGTATTTCTTTTTCCCATCCTGGATAAACAAAGGAATTTTTCCAATCTGCACAATAGGATGTGCAGTATCATCACCAGTCTCCACAAATCATAGTTTTTCCATTTTCCTTGCATCCTGCATCTATTTTGCATGACCTACCATGTGGTTTGATGCACCTGAGTCAACATACCACACATCGTTGCTTTCTTCTGCACTTGCCACAGAATTGGTCATGTGCTGTACCATAAACAAATGCTCATTTCTATCATCACCCTGTCTACTAGAAGATGCATAATTCCCTTGTTGCAATTTTCCATTCATGATGTCATTCTGCTTTTTATAGCAGTCTTTAGCCATATGACCCATTTTACCACATTAATAGCATTCAACATTGATGTTTGGATTTTGGCCTCTTTGCCATCCACCGCGACCTCTTTGGCTCCCCCTGCCTCTAGAGTTACCACGTCCTCCTCCATAGGACTAGTTTTCTTGAGTTTGTTGCATATTCTGATTTCTACCATAGCCTCCAAATCGGCCTCCTCTATCTCTGCCTCTACCTCTTCCAGCATTTGAGTAGAAGACAGCTTCTTTTGAAGTTCCTCCTGAAGAAGATGCACCATCATTTCTCTGCTCCTCAGAAATTAGAAGAGCAATCAACTCCTCAAAATTAGGAAATCTTTCACAGACGAAAATGGATGTTTGGAACTGTGCATAATCCTTTCCTAGACCATTCAAGGTCACAGAAACTAAATCATCATCTTCCACTGGTGACCCAATGGAAGCAAGGGCATTTGCAATCTTCTACACCTTCATGTGGTAGTCATTGATGCTCATACTTTCTCTTTGCACATTGTGCAACTCTTGCTTGAGCTGCATTTTCCTGGCTTGCGTATTTGTGCTATACATTTTTGACAAAGTATCCCATGCCTCCTTTGGCGTACTTGCATCCTGAATATGCAGAATCATAGAGTCTAAAATACTGATAGACAACCAATACATAACTTTTTGGGCTCTCTCATGCCATCCTTTAAATGCTTGCATTTTATGTTGATTGGGAACATCAGGAAGAACTGGTTCTTCTTCATTTCTTGCAACGAATTCCCAACATCCTTTTCTCATAAGGAAATTCGTCATTCTGAACTTCCATGCTTGGAAGTTGTTCTTGTCAAGCTTTTCAATGACAATCTATGAAAGAGAATCAGACACCATTATAGAACACTGCAAAAAATTATGTCACTGCAAAAAACACAGCTTCAGCCTCACAAGGGCAAATCTGCAAAACTGACGAAAGTGATATTTGACCACACAGTCACTTCCTAGTGATGATTTTGCATCAACGGGAAACAAGGATGATTTTGTAACTCCCAATGTCTCTGCACACAGGCATACGATGCAATTTCTACAGTAACTTTTCACTGACCTTTAGAACAGTGGTCGCACAACAAAAAACAGGGCATTTTCTTGAGTGCGTGCAGAAAACTTTTGCCTCCAAAACAGGCCTCGAATAAAAAAAACAGTGCAACCATGGGCTAAAGCTCTCTCCTGTAGCATATACTGCCCTCTTGCTACATCGCGAAGGGCGTCTCAATCTGAGACAATGCACTCTTGGACTTTTCGGCTGTGCTACCTGCAGAGACTTGCTCCCAAACTCGAAAAATGAAAGAAACACGAGTCCTCTTACCAGAACACTGCGAACTTGGTTTGCTTTCTTGAGCTTCTTACCATGAACCAGGCTCTGATACCATGTCAAGATTGTGGGAGAGAAGGAAGGAGTCTCACTTGTAGCTTTCTCACTTACACAATGGGGGAATACACACAAAGGTGGAGGCTGAAAACAGTTTTTCTCTTCTTATTTGTGTAAGCCAAAAAGAACTCTTGTATAGAGAAATAGAAGAACCCTATATATGGGTCTAAAACCAAACTCAACTAACTAAGGTGGCATACTAACTGAGCCACAAACTAGAGTGATAAGGATAGATGTCATCTAGCTATTATTCATGGGCGGTGTACCAACTGCATTTGCAGCTAACAAGTCGGTAACATAAATGCTGTGAGAAATGCGGGATCTAGAGCATGGCAGTGAGTTATGGTGGATGAAAGAAGAAGTGTGGACTCATGATGAAGAAGATAAAGACACTGTTTGTTACACAAGTGAATTAGGTTCCAAGATTGAGACTTGGACTCATAAACACAATCTTCTGTATGTGGACAATGACATTGACACTTCACTGAAATGAAAAGAGTACTATCATTGCATTAAGAAAAGGAAGCAAGTACAATGCTTTATAGGAAAGTAGGAAATTGCAGTAGGCACCATTGTGCATATGGGATAGGTTAGCTTGCATATCCTTGACCCTGAAGCTCCATACAAAGAGGCTGTTTTAGTGAGTGTGATTGCTGATTCTCAACACCCCTCCTCAATCACAACTAGAAAGGCACAAAGTGTATAGAGGCTGTAATGAGAACCACCTGCGAAGTGTGGGCACACCACAAACATGGTAGACACCAGAGGCTGTTGCAGAAAAGGCTAAGTGTGGGCACCAAAACATGATGGACATCTAGAGGCTGTAACAGGGGCCTCACAAAGTGTACAGGGACTGTAATGCCAAGTTACATAAGGAGTTTACAAAGCTTATGGCAGGAAGCATTAGGGCAAGGAAGTACAAGGCTTTTAAAACAGTCTATCAGAATTATGAGAGTAGAAGGACTGATGAGTCTTGTCCTTCCGATCCTGGTGGTCGTCATCTTCATCTTCATCTTCCTCTGCTCCACTTTCTTCTTCTTCTTTCATTGCGACTAGATATGCCTTTTGGGATCTCTTTCTTGCGTGGCAGAACTTCTCGGTCTGTCCGGTCCTTTTGCAGAAGTCACAGAAGAGTTGATCCTTCTTGCCTTTGTACCTGTTGCCAACATATAATGCATGCTCATCTCTAGAGATACTTGGTTTTTCCTTAGTTTTTAGCTTCTTTTCCTCTTCTAATAGTGATGCCTGGATATCAACAAGTTCAGGATTTGGCATGTTGATTAAAGTTGTTGATACATTATTATATTCAGGAGGCAAACTCTTAAGTAGAACACCGATGCAAACATCTTCATCCATTTTAATGTTGATTCCTGCAAGTTGGGTTAGGAGTCCTTCCATGTAATTGAGATGTGGTGCAAGTGATGTGCTAGACTTCATTTCAAGCCTGAAGAACTCAATCAGGAGACCATACTTTGATGATTTAGATTGTGCACGGAACAGGGTGTCAAGTCTTTTCCATGTATCCTGTGAGGTTTCACAGTTATCCACATGGTGGATATAACTGTCGTCTAGCTCTAGTTTGATAATGGCCCGGGCTCTGTCATCATTCTTTTGCCAAGTAGTTGCAAGGTCCGCATCCCGAGGTTTCTTCTCTTTGCCATTTGTGATGGCCCAGAGACCCTTTTTCATCAAGATGAGCTTGATGCAGGTTTGCCAGGTGTGAAACCCGACTCCTTTGAATCAAGCATTTGGAGAGTCTTTTCCCATGTTGAGGTTGCAAGATCAGCAGCAAATCAACACCAGAATTCTGAGATTTTATCAGTAGAAGAGCAGAATGCAGTGGCAGTTAGTGACAGTGTGAAAACACACTATGTCAGTGTTGATGTTGAGCTTGATTCTTCTTGTTCGGGATCGTTCGGTCGTTCTTCAATCTTCTCAGGTCCTTCCCCTCCTTGATTTGATGCTGGGTTAATGGATTAGAGTGGGCTTTAGCTTGGCTTAGTGTCAGGAGTGAGAAAAACTGAGGAAAAAAAATCTTGAGAAATTTTGGCTATGGTGGAATTAGGGTTTCTGAGATAGGGGCCTGGTTTTTCTCAGATTGCAGGAGCTATACTTGATCATTTTCAAAAATTTTTACATGCCTAGGAAGCTGACTTCATGGGCTATCGAAGCCCTATGAAAATCATCCAGATTGCGGGCTGTATGAAGCACACAGGGCACTCGATCAGATTCGGCGCAGTTCAGGACAGGTTTCCGCGATTTCTGTAATGCCAGGGCCAGGGCACAGCAATGTGGTCGATTTATGTGCTAGCATGAAGCATCTTGAGTAGAAGAACAATCCCCTAGAAGGAATCAAGAGCTGAAGTGGCCTGGTTGAGAAGTTATTGAAGCTCCAAGTGAGGTAGGTCCTGTCTGGCTATGGCAGACACAGAGCAGAGATTGAGATTTTTCACAATGTTGAGCTTCAGTTGGCCAAATGTCATGGATTGATGTGAACAGGGAAGCTTTGTGAGTTGGGGAATACTTTTCCAGAAGGAAGCTCCAAGAGATTTGACCTGTGGAGTGAGATATAAGCAGCTCAATCTGACAGGGTGCTGCTGGCTATGACTGCCATGGAAGCTTCAGTGAGAGTAGAGTTGGGAGATGAAGTCATGAGCTGACATTGAGCTAGATTGAGATTGAGAGGAATCAAGAGAGGTTGGAGAAGCAATGCCATGCCCAACTGGGCTCTGATACCATGTGAGAAATGCGGGATCTAGACCATGGCAGTGAGTTATGGTGGATGAAAGAAGAAGTGTGGACTCATGATGAAGAAGATAAAGACACTGTTTGTTACACAAGTGAATTAGGTTCCAAGATTGAGACTTGGACTCATAAACACAATCTTGTGTATGTGGACAATGACATTGACACTTCACTGAAATGAAAAGAGTACTATCATTGCATTAAGAAAAGGAAGCAAGTACAATGCTTTATAGGAAAGTAGGAAACTGGAGTAGGCACCATTGTGCATATGGGATAGGTTAGCCTGCATATCCTTGACCTTGAAGCTCCATACAAAGAGGCTATTTTAGTGAGTGTGATTGCTGATTCTCAACAAATGCACAACGGTCACCTTGGCATATCATGAGTGGAGCTCGATAATGGTCACCTTGGCATATCACGAGTGAAGCTCGATATCTCAACAGCTCTCCCATTCTTCCGCTCTCTCCCATCCTATTGTGCAGATTGGAAAAATTCCCTTGTCTATGCAGGATGGGAAAAAGAAATACCTGTCCGATGTATTTCATGTCCCGAATATCACCAAGAATCTGGTTTCTGTTGGTCAAATGGTTGAACAGGGCTTGCAGGTCAGATTTAATCCTCATGGATGCTTTGTTGAGGATATGAAAAATAAAGGTCGCTTGATAGCAAAAGGAAAGAAGAAGGGCAGAATGTTTACATTGGATGCAGACATGTCTGAATTGAGTGCAGCAATGTTTGCACATGGGACCGGTGTAGTTGCAGATATTGATATCTGGCATAAACGAATTCGTCATGTTAATGTACAGCGACTTAAATCAATGCAGGCCCAAAATATTGTTGCAGGTTTGCCGAAATTCAAGGTTGCAGAAATGCATAAGGTATGTGAAGCCTGTCAGTTTGGAAAACAGGCAAGGAAACCATTTCCTAGACATGTTCAAGAGAGTAAGAAGCCATTGGAATTAATCCACTCTGATGTGTGGACTACTAAAGCTGCATCTCTTGGAGGCTGTCATTATTTTGTCAGTTTTATTGATGACTACAGCAGAAAAGTATGGGTGTATTTTATGAAAAAGAAAAGTGAAGGTTTTGGGCATTTCAAAACTCTTAAAGCTATGGTTGAAAAAGAAACAGGCCTGCAAGTAAAATGCCTAAGGTCAGATGGAGGGGGAGAGTACCTCTCAAATGAGTTTGCAAGGTTCCTGCAGGAGCATGGCATAAAGCAGCAATATTCATGCAGTCATACCCCACAGCAAAATGGAATTGCAGAAAGAAAAAACAGGCATATTGGAGAGGTATCTCGTGCCATGGTTAATGAAAAAGACCTGCCAGATTTTTATTGGGCTAAAGCAGTTGCTACAGCAATCTACATAATGAACAGGACTCCCACTGCAGCAATACATGGAATGACTCCAGAGGAGAGGTATACTGGTAGGAAACCAAATATTTCTCATTTGAAAATTTTTGGTTGCATTGCCTATGTACATGTGCCAGATGAGTTGAGATCCAAGTTGGATCTAAAAGCTGAGAAGTGCATCTTTATTGGTTACTCTCTGCAGCAAAAAGGGTATAGATGCTATAACCCTTCTACTCGTAAGTTTACAGTGAGCAGAGATGTTGTTTTTGATGAGATGAGTAGCTGGTATAAACCAGTAAATGTGATTGATGATGTAGATGCACAAAATGGTAATGCTGCACAGAATTCACAGCAGCAGTCACAAAATATTAGTGGACCTGGAGCGTCCTCTAGCAGTGGTTCACATTCTTCGCTGTGGACAGGCAGATTGAGATCAGGAGAATCTTCTCAAAGCAATGCAGATAGTGGTATGCAGGTATCACGAAAAGGAAAAGAGAAGGTTGATCAGCCCATGTTTGATGTGAATACAGGTCACTCTTATGTGGATGGTGAATCCAGTGGCTCAGAACAGAGCATTGATGATGAGTTGGGTATTCCTTCTATTGTTACACCTGGAGTAAGGAAGACCAGGGATGTTTTGAGAGCACCTGGGAGTGAACCTACTTTGCGCAGGTCTACGAGAGCTAGGTATCCTGTGGATAGGCTGAAATATGATGGATTTACAGCCATTCACTATGCATATATGGTCAAAGTGATACAGGAACCAGAACCCACATCTTTTGAGCAAGGCATGGGAAAAGAAAAATGGGAGAAAGCCATGGATGAAGAAATGGATGCCTTGGAAGCTAATGCTACATGGGAATTGGTACCTTTGCCTACAGGTAAAAATGCAATTGGCTATAAGTGGGTTTATAAGGTGAAGCACAATGCAGATGGTTCTGTGAACAGATACAAGGCAAGATTAGTAGTCAAGGGGTATGCACAAACATATGGCATTGACTATGAAGAAACATTCAGTCCAGTTGCAAGGATGGCAACTGTAAGAGCAGTCATTGCTATGGCTGCATCAAAGGGATGGTCTTTACATCAGATGGATGTAAAGAATGCCTTCTTGCATGGTGATTTGCAAGAAGAGGTCTATATGGAGCAGCCACCAGGTTATGTGCATGCTGTTCATCCTGAGTTTGTTTGTAGGTTGAAGAAAGCCTTGTATGGCTTGAAGCAAGCACCTAGAGCATGGTCTGACAAGATAGGACAGTATCTTGTCACTATTGGCTTTCAGATTTCCAAGGTAGATTTCTCACTTTATGTGAGAAAAACAGGGAAATGTATTATGCTACTTGTCATTTATGTTGATGATTTGATTATGACAGGTGACAGTGATGAAGATATCCTTCATGTGAAAATGCTATGGAAGCAGAAGTTTGAGATGAAGGATTTGGGAGAGCTGCGTTATTTCTTGGACATTGAGGTGATTAGATCACCAAGTGGGATATAGCTCTTGCAGAGGCAGTATGGATTGGACATGCTGTCCAAATATGGGATGACAGGCTGTAAGCCTATTTCAGTTCCTTTGGAGCAGAATGTGAAGCTGAGCACACTTGCAGGTAAGCTTCTAGAAGACCCTACTATGTACAGACGCATAGTAGGAAGTTTGATTTATATGACTATTACCAGGCCAGATTTGAGCTATGCTATTGGATTGGTAAGTCAGTTTATGCAGGCTCCAAGGAAACCACATTTGGATGCGGCTAGACGCATACTCAGGTATGTGAAGTCCACATTACAGTATGGACTATTTTATGAGACTGGGGTTCAGATACAGTTGCATGGATACACTGATGCTGATTGGGCTGGTAGTATTTCTGATAGACGATCTACCAGTGGATATGTGTTCTCTTTTGGGAGTGCTGCAGTCACTTGGAGCAGCAAGAAACAGCCTACAGTTGCCTTGTCGAGCACAGAGGCTGAGTACAGGGGTGCAGCAATGGCTGCATGTGAGGTAGCTTGGTTGCATAAGCTACTTTATGATATGCATCAGTCTACAGATGGGCCAGTTGTCATTTATTGTGACAACATGAGTGGTATACACTTGGCAAATAACCCAGTCTATCATGCTAGAACAAAGCACATTGAGGTGCATTATCACTATGTGCGAGAGAGGGTTTTACTAGGTCTTATTGATCTAGTTTATGTCAGCACAGAGGATCAGGTAGTTGACATATTCACGAAGGCATTGGGCGCAGAGAAGCTGCGCAAGTTCAGAGACCTGCTTGGTGTGCAGGAATTGGGATTGAGCTCGAGGGGGAGTGTTGAGATATCGAGCTCCACTCGTGATACGCCAGGGTGACCGTTGTGTATTTATGTCACCGACTTGTCAGTTGCAGATGCGGTTGGTACACCGCCCCTGAATAATAGCTACATGATAGCTATCCTTATCTACTCTAGTTCGTGGCTCAGTTAGTATGCCACCTTAGTTAGTTGAGTTTGGTTTGAGACCCATATAGAGAGATCTTCTATTTCTTTTGTACTTGAGTTCTTTTGGCTTACACAACTAAGAAGAGGAAAACTGTTTTCAGCCTCCACCCTTGTGTGTCTTCCCCCATTGTGCAAGCAAGAAAGCTTCAAGCGAGACTCCTTCCTTCTCTCCCACAATCTTGACACCATCATCATGCAAAATAATCTTTTCTTTTCCATGCACTAAAAATTTCATTGTCAATAAAGAATGTGGAGTTGACATACCTAGTAAAGTATCCGAAGGAGTAGTAATGTTGTCTTCATCTTCCGTGAAATTAGGCATTTCTTCATGTTCGTCATCTTCCATTGCTCCAAGATAGTTGATATGGACAGGTGGCTTCTTCGATTGGCAATTGGCTGCATTGGTTTGAAATTGCTGTGGACGCTTGTCTCTTCCTTGAAGCTTGTCTTCAGTGTCATGAGCTAAAGAAATTGCATCTTCAAGGGTTGCAGGCTTGAACATATTAACTTCAGCGTAGTAATGCCCAAGTAATCCAGACATATACTTGCGCTTGTGTGTCGCTTCAGGTACGTCTTCAAGCATGCGTAACTGGAGTAATGCATTCCAAAAGCGCTCGGTGTACTGAGGAATAGGCTCACGATCTCGTTGCTGAAGAAGGTCCCATTGCTTTATGGCTTTTTCATGGAATTGTGGAGGAAGAAAATTTTGCATAAACTTCTTCTTGAAATTCTCCCAGGTAGTGGGACAATCTATACTCTTACGAACCACGGTCCACCAAAGAGATGCTCTATCCACTAAATGATTAGTGACACACTTGATTTTATCTTTTTCTGCATATGTTTCCTTATAAAAGTAATCATCAAACTGACTGATGAATGCAAGAACAGTTTTTCCATCTCGGGTGCCATTGAAAGTACGGAATTTGAAATTTCTTTTACTTATCTTTGTTTCTTTGCGGATGGATTGAGCTTCGAGAGTCGCGTCGATGGTACGCCGGATAAGATCTTCAAATTGAGGTTCCTCTTTGTCGGTAGTTGATCTTTGTAAATTGGCCAGTTGAACTTGTAATGCTTGCCGAGCTCGTCGTTCTTCATCCAACTGCATCATAATTAAATCTAGCTTTTGCTCTATCGTAGGTACAGGAAGATCACCTTCAGCCATTAAATCATCCATATGTGGTTACGTCATCGTGAAAAACTTCAAAAGACCTCACACTCTCAAAATCCAATTAGTGGGATGAGCATAGCTCAAGATCGAGTATACAAGGCTTGTATATTTTTGTGTGTGGTTTTCACAATCTTCGTCTTTGGCTATTGCGAGATTTGTAATCGTTGAAAAAGTCTGTGTTTTGATCTTCTGCGTGTGCTAAAACGGGTTCAGCAATTCTGCATATGCGAACAATACCTTCCAAAGAACAACTTTGCAGAACTTGTCAGACAACTTTGCAGACTTCAAGTGACTTGTCTGACTTGCAGAGTTGCAAACTTATGTGACTTGCAGAGTACCAGAACTTGCAGAACTTGAGTGATTTAGAAGACTTGCAGAATTTAGACTTGGAGAACTTGGGAGATTTTGTGTGACTTGACTTAGTGTAGTAGGCTTGAGTGTTAGGCAGCAACAACGTCGATTTTTAGGGGGGGCATTTTCAGCCGGCGAAAATCACGCGGACCTCCTCCTGATGTGCCGATTTAAAATTATGAAGCTTTAAAGCTTCTTTAAGCTTTATAAGCTTTGTATTAAGCTTTTAAGCTTATGAAGTTTTAAAGACTTATCTCTGTGTAACCACGACTTGTATGAGAGGATGTAGGAGTGGTCCTCCGCTGTTGCAGGCCGGTCCTTCGCGATCTGAGGATGGAAACAGAGGTTCTTGACCGCTAGGAATCCACCCGTATTGACCGTTCGCAATGAGATTGACCATAGAGCTCAATCGTTCCAGGAGCTCCTCCTTCGCACAAGATGGGTAGCGATTGGAAGCTCTCGATCTCAGCTTCGCTCTGATACCACTGGTGTGCAGATCGGATGCACTATGCTTGCGTAGTGAATGCCGGAAGGTCCCCAAGAACAAAAGAACTTTACTTTTTGCACAAAACTCAAGGTAAAAAAACATGCACGACATGAACAAGAGACCAATTGGGTGCAATCTCCCCCCATGCCTTGTGTGGGCGCTCCACAAAGCATGTATTTTATGTATTAATCATCTTGAAGCTCAAATAATAGCCCAAACTACAAAATAGCAAGCTTTTGGCTTTTTGAGTTTGCTTTAGCACAAACTAGAAATAAAGCTAATGGGTAGTGCGCAAAGAGTCAGGCGTACCGAATACAATGTCTAAGTACAAATAACATAATCGTGCGCCTATGCACATACAAAATAATAAATAAATATCCAACACCTCAATAAATATGCACGACAAAATATAGGCGCCATGCCTAAGGTATTCACCCATCAAAATATAAGTGATAACTCGAATACTCGCTATCCTTCAATGCTTTCCTCCGCCACTACTGCTATCTCTACACATCAACTGAAGCATTCATGATCGTTAGTAAAATAATACAATTAAACCGACAAAAGTGAATACCCAGCAGTCTTCAGCTACATAAATAAATCAACTGGTTAGAAATCAATCCTAACCTTAATTTATTACGGGTGCGCACTCTAAACTCATAAACGTTTATTAATTTAATATGCATTTTGCGGAATCACCCGCTATGGAATCACCCGCTATGGAATCACCCATGTACACACTAAATTAATGAAACGCCCAAAAAGGATAGGCATCCCCATCAACTTCTCGCACAAAGAATCCACTTTGTGTATGAGCCCCGGTCATCAAAGTTTACAGAATCCACCATAAAACCTCACAGAATCCACCGTGGCACAGAATCCACCGTGAAATATGCCTCCTGGCATCATATCCACTTTGTGTATGAGCCCCGGTCATCAAAGTTTATGGAATCCACCGTAAAACCTCACGGAATCCACCATGGCACGGAATCCACCGTGAAATATGCCTCTTGGCATCACATCTAGCACATGAACATAGGCAATGCAACCAAAAATTTTCAAATGAGAAATATCTGGTTTCCTACCAGTATACCTCTCCTCTGGAGTCATGCCATGTATTGCTGTAGTGGGAGTCATGTTCATTATGTAGACTGCTGTAGCAGCTGCCTCAACCCAGTAAAAGTCTGGCAGGTCTTTTTCATTGAGCATGGCACGAGATACCTCTCCAATATGCTTGTTTTTTCTTTCTCCAATTCCATTTTGCTGTGGGGTATGACTACATGAATATTGCTGCTTTATGCCATGCTCTTACAAGAACCTTGCAAACTCATTTGAGAGGTACTCTCCCCCTCCATCTGACCTTAGGCATTTTATTTGCAGGCCTGTTTCTTTTTCAACCATAGCTTTAAGAGTTTTGAAATGCCCAAAAACTTTACTTTACTTTTTCATAAAATACACCCAAACTTTTATGCTATATTCATCAATAAATGTGACAAAATAATGACAGCCTCCAATAGATACAGCTTTAGTAGTCCACACATCAGAGTGTATTAATTCCAATGGCTTCTTACTCTCTTGAACAAGTCTAGGAAATAGTTTCCTTACGTGTTTTCCAAATTGACAGGCTTCACATACCTTATGTATTTCTGCAACCTTGAATTTAGGCAATCTTGCAACAATATTTTGGGCTTGCATTGATTTAAGTCGCTGTACATTAACATGACCAATGCGTTTATGCCAGATATCAATATCTGCAACTACACCGGTCCCATGTGCAAACATTGTTGCACTCGATTCAGGCATGTTTGCATCCAACGTAAACATTCTTCCCTTCTTCTTTCCTTTTTCTATCAAGCGGCCTTTATTTTTCATATCCTCAACAAAGCATCCATGAGGATTAAATCTGACCTGCAAGCCCTGCTCAACCATTTGACCAACAGAAACCAGGTTCTTGGTGATATTCGGGACATGAAATACATCCGACAAGTATTTCTTTTTCCCATCCTGGATAAACAAAGGAATTTTTCCAATCTGCACAATAGGATGTGCAGTATCATCACCAGTCTCCACAAATCATAGTTTTTCCATTTTCCTTGCATCCTGCATCTATTTTGCATGACCTGCCATGTGGTTTGATGCACCTGAGTCAACATACCACACATCGTTGCTTTCTTCTGCACTTGCCACAGAATTGGTCATGTGCTGTACCATAAACAAATGCTCATTTCTATCATCACCCTGTCTACTAGAAGATGCATAATTCCCTTGTTGCAATTTTTCATTCATGATGTCATTCTGCTTTTTATAGCAGTCTTTAGCCATATGACCCATTTTACCACATTAGTAGCATTCAACATTGATGTTTGGATTTTGGCCTCTTTGCCATCCACCGCGACCTCTTTGGCTCCCCCTGCCTCTAGAGTTACCACGTCCTCCTCCATAGGACTGGTTTTCTTGAGTTTGTTGCATATTCTGATTTCTACCATAGCCTCCAAATCGGCCTCCTCTATCTCTGCCTCTACCTCTTCCAGCATTTGAGTAGAAGACAGCTTCTTTTGAAGTTCCTCCTGAAGAAGATGCACCACCATTTCTCTGCTCCTCAGAAATTAGAAGAGCAATCAACTCCTCAAAATTAGGAAATCTTTCACAGACGAAAATGGATGTTTGGAACTGTGCATAATCCTTTCCTAGACCATTCAAGGTCACAGAAACTAAATCATCATCTTCCACTGGTGACCCAATGGAAGCAAGGGCATTTGCAATCTTCTACACCTTCATGTGGTAGTCATTGATGCTCATACTTTCTCTTTGCACATTGTGCAACTCTTGCTTGAGCTGCATTTTCCTGGCTTGCGTATTTGTGCTATACATTTTTGACAAAGTATCCCATGCCTCCTTTGGCGTACTTGCATCCTGAATATGCAGAATCATAGAGTCTAAAATACTGATAGACAACCAATACATAACTTTTTGGGCTCTCTCATGCCATCCTTTAAATGCTTGCATTTTATGTTGATTGGGAACATCAGGAAGAACTGGTTCTTCTTCATTTCTTGCAACGAATTCCCAACATCCTTTTCTCATAAGGAAATTCGTCATTCTGAACTTCCATGCTTGGAAGTTGTTCTTGTCAAGCTTTTCAATGACAATCTATGAAAGAGAATCAGACACCATTATAGAACACTGCAAAAAATTATGTCACTGCAAAAAACACAGCTTCAGCCTCACAAGGGCAAATCTGCAAAACTGACGAAAGTGATATTTGACCACACAGTCACTTCCTAGTGATGATTTTGCATCAACGAGAAACAAGGATGATTTTGTAACTCCCAATGTCTCTGCACACAGGCATACGATGCAATTTCTACAGTAACTTTTCACTGACCTGTAGAACAGTGGTCGCACAACAAAAAAAGGGCATTTTCCTGAGTGTGTGCAGAAAACTTTTGCCTCCAAAACAGGCCCCGAAATGGCCTCGAATAAAAAAAACAGGGCAACCATGGGCTAAAGCTCTCTCCTGTAGCATATACTGCCCTCTTGCTACACCGCGAAGGGCGTCTCAATCTGAGACAATGCACTCTTGCACTTTTCGGCTGTGCTACCTGCAGAGACTTGCTCCCAAACTCGAAAAATGAAAGAAACACGAGTCCTCTTACCAGAAAACTGCGAACTTGGTTTGCTTTCTTGAGCTTCTTACCATGAACCAGGCTCTGATACCATGTCAAGATTGTGGGAGAGAAGGAAGGAGTCTCACTTGTAGCTTTCTCACTTACACAATGGGGGAATACACACAAAGGTGGAGGCTGAAAACAGTTTTTCTCTTCTTATTTGTGTAAGCCAAAAAGAACTCTTGTATAGAGAAATAGAAGAACCCTATATATGGGTCTAAAACCAAACTCAACTAACTAAGGTGGCATACTAACTGAGCCACAAACTAGAGTGATAAGGATAGATGTCATCTAGCTATTATTCATGGGCGGTGTACCAACCGCATTTGCAGCTAACAAGTCGGTAACATAAATGCTGTGAGAAATGCGGGATCTAGAGCATGGCAGTGAGTTATGGTGGATGAAAGAAGAAGTGTGGACTCATGATGAAGAAGATAAAGACACTGTTTGTTACACAAGTGAATTAGGTTCCAAGATTGAGACTTGGACTCATAAACACAATCTTGTGTATGTGGACAATGACATTGACACTTCACTGAAATGAAAAGAGTACTATCATTGCATTAAGAAAAGGAAGCAAGTACAATGCTTTATAGGAAAGTAGGAAATTGCAGTAGGCACCATTGTGCATATGGGATAGGTTAGCTTGCATATCCTTGACCCTGAAGCTCCATACAAAGAGGCTGTTTTAGTGAGTGTGATTGCTGATTCTCAACACCCCTCCTCAATCACAACTAGAAAGGCACAAAGTGTATAGAGGCTGTAATGAGAACCACCTGCGAAGTGTGGGCACACCACAAACATGGTAGACACCAGAGGCTGTTGCAGAAAAGGCTAAGTGTGGGCACCAAAACATGATGGACATCTAGAGGCTGTAACAGGGGCCTCACAAAGTGTACAGGGACTGTAATGCCAAGTTACATAAGGAGTTTACAAAGCTTATGGCAGGAAGCATTAGGGCAAGGAAGTACAAGGCTTTTAAAACAGTCTATCAGAATTATGAGAGTAGAAGGACTGATGAGTCTTGTCCTTCCGATCCTGGTGGTCGTCATCTTCATCTTCATCTTCCTCTGCTCCACTTTCTTCTTCTTCTTTCACTGCGACTAGATATGCCTTTTGGGATCTCTTTCTTGCGTGGCAGAACTTCTCGGTCTGTCCGGTCCTTTTGCAGAAGTCACAGAAGAATTGATCCTTCTTGCCTTTGTACCTGTTGCCAACATATAATGCATGCTCATCTCTAGAGATACTTGGTTTTTCCTTAGTTTTTAGCTTATTTTCCTCTTCTAATAGTGATGCCTGGATATCAACAAGTTCAGGATTTGGCATGTTGATTAAAGTTGTTGATACATTATTATATTCAGGAGGCAAACTCTTAAGTAGAACACCGATGCAAACATCTTCATCCATTTTAATGTTGATTCCTGCAAGTTGGGTTAGGAGTCCTTCCATGTAATTGAGATGTGGTGCAAGTGATGTGCTAGACTTCATTTCAAGCCTGAAGAACTCAATCAGGAGACCATACTTTGATGATTTAGATTGTGCACGGAACAGGGTGTCAAGTCTTTTCCATGTATCCTGTGAGGTTTCACAGTTATCCACATGGTGGATATAACTGTCGTCTAGCTCTAGTTTGATAATGGCCCGGGCTTTGTCATCATTCTTTTGCCAAGTAGTTGCAAGGTCCGCATCCCGAGGTTTCTTCTCTTTGCCATTTGTGATGGCCCAGAGACCCTTTTTCATCAAGATGAGCTTGATGCAGGTTTGCCAGGTGTGAAACCCGACTCCTTTGAATCAAGCATTTGGAGAGTCTTTTCCCATGTTGAGGTTGCAAGATCAGCAGCAAATCAACACCAAAATTCTGAGATTTTATCAGTAGAAGAGCAGAATGCAGTGGCAGTTAGTGACAATGTGAAAACACACTATGTCAGTGTTGATGTTGAGCTTGATTCTTCTTGTTCGGGATCGTTCGGTCGTTCTTCAATCTTCTCAGGTCCTTCCCCTCCTTGATTTGATGCTGGGTTAATGGATTAGAGTGGGCTTTAGCTTGGTTTAGTGTCAGGAGTGAGAAAAACTGAGGAAAAAAAATCTTGAGAAATTTTGGCTATGGTGGAATTAGGGTTTCTGAGATAGGGGCCTGGTTTTTCTCAGATTGCAGGAGCTATACTTGATCATTTTCAAAAATTTTTACATGCCTAGGAAGCTGACTTCATGGGCTATCGAAGCCCTATGAAAATCATCCAGATTGCGGGCTGTATGAAGCACACAGGGCACTCGATCAGATTCGGCGCAGTTCAGGACAGGTTTCCGCGATTTCTGTAATGCCAGGGCCAGGGCACAGCAATGTGGTCGATTTATGTGCTAGCATGAAGAATCTTGAGTAGAAGAACAATCCCCTAGAAGGAATCAAGAGCTGAAGTGGCCTGGTTGAGAAGTTATTGAAGCTCCAAGTGAGGTAGGTCCTGTCTGGCTATGGCAGACACAGAGCAGAGATTGAGATTTTTCACAATGTTGAGCTTCAGTTGGCCAAATGTCATGGATTGATGTGAACAGGGAAGCTTTGTGAGTTGGGGAATACTTTTCCAGAAGGAAGCTCCAAGAGATTTGACCTGTGGAGTGAGATATAAGCAGCTCAATCTGACAGGGTGCTGCTGGCTATGACTGCCATGGAAGCTTCAGTGAGAGTAGAGTTGGGAGATGAAGTCATGAGCTGACATTGAGCTAGATTGAGATTGAGAGGAATCAAGAGAGGTTGGAGAAGCAATGCCATGCCCAACAGGGCTCTGATACCATGTGAGAAATGCGGGATCTAGACCATGGCAGTGAGTTATGGTGGATGAAAGAAGAAGTGTGGACTCATGATGAAGAAGATAAAGACACTGTTTGTTACACAAGTGAATTAGGTTCCAAGATTGAGACTTGGACTCATAAACACAATCTTGTGTATGTGGACAATGACATTGACACTTCACTAAAATGAAAAGAGTACTATCATTGCATTAAGAAAAGGAAGCAAGTACAATGCTTTATAGGAAAGTAGGAAACTGCAGTAGGCACCATTGTGCATATGGGATAGGTTAGCCTGCATATCCTTGACCTTGAAGCTCCATACAAAGAGGTTATTTTAGTGAGTGTGATTGCTGATTCTCAACAAATGCACAACGGTCACCCTGGCATATCATGAGTGGAGCTCGATAATGGTCACCTTGGCATATCACGAGTGAAGCTCGATATCTCAACAGCTCTCCCATTCTTCCACTCTCTCTCCTGGATAGTGCATGTGGAGGCACCAGAAGCAGGGTTGAACAAAAATCTCAGATTGCTGTGAGTTTGGTGTGTGAGCAGAGCGATGTATATTTTGCATATCTACCCTTCAGGGCTTTCCTGCACTAATTTTGGGCATTCTAAGGCCGTTTCAGGCCCCGTTTTAGAGCCGCAAGGTTGCGGACAATAATTTCAGGTTACACTGTGATTTTAGCTTTATTGAGACCGAAAGTGGATGCACAGGTTACAGATTGCGAATCTGTAACTTTTGAGGTGTTTTCAGGAAGTAAACATAAGGTTTATCTGCAAACACGTTGCAGAGCTGCAGATTAGATGTACTATCGAGCAATCAGTGAGAAAGGTTGCTTGGTGTAGTGTTGTGCACATATTGTAAAAGATTGCAATAGACTAGCTTGATGTGTTGTATCCTTGTTTGTGATAATGGCACAAAATAGTGGAAATCCCATTATTGACAAGCTTGACAAGAACAACTATCCTTCATGGAAGTTTCATGTGACAAACTTCCTCATTGGAAAGGGCCCTTATGAGTTTGTTTCAATTGAAGAAAAGGAGCAAGAGCTAGGTATCCCTTTGAATGCAGATGAATTAAAAGCATGGAAAGAATGGAATGCAAAAGACAAAAAGGTGATGTACTGGTTATCTGCAGTAATTGATAATACGATGTTGGGACATATCAAGAATGCAGAAACTTCACATGCATCTTGGATAATTTTTGAGAACATGCTTTTAGTAAATACAAAGGCACGAAAGATTCAACTCAAGCAAGAGCTGAATGCCTTGAAGAAAGGGAAAATGTATGTTAATGAGTATGTGTTGAAGGTGAGGAGCATTGTAGATGCTTTAGCAATGATTGATGCAATGTCTGATGATGATGATTTAGTTCCATCCACTTTGAGTGGACTTAACAATGAGAAGGCATGGAAATCATTTCTTACTTCAGTATATGTACGGAAGCCATTTCTAGATTTTAATGAGTTGATCTCTCTCATGACTACTGAAGAGATCAATATGCAAGGTGACTCATCTGAAAAAAATGGTAAACAGGTTCAAGCATTTAACTCAAGTTTAGTAAGGGGATGTGGTAGATCCTCTTTGAGAGGCTGTGGTATGGGATGTGTTGGCGATAACTAGAAAAACAGGTTTAATAAGCAATTTGGTGAAATGCAGGTTTCAGGAGGCCAAGGAAACTTTAGAGGAAGGGGGAGCTCTAGAGGAAGAGGTGGATGGCAGAATAGAGGTTATGAAAATTCTATTATTTTTTCTCATTATTGTGGCAAAACAGGCCATATTGCAGCCCATTGCTATGCAAAGAAGGATGATATTCGGAGTGGTAAATTGCAGCAAGGAAACTATGCATTGTCTTTACGACAGAATGAAGACAAAAATGAGTGTCTGTTTGTTATGTGTAATGTGTCCACTTGTATCTTCACGACATGTCTTAGCAATCCATTGGAAAGGATGTCTAGAAAGCTCCGCCCGACACTTCCATGGAATGTTACGGGGTTTGCGATCTAGGGTTTTCCGCATATGCCACGTAGTGGAAGTATTCTAGCCATTCCCACTTAGGATCAACTTGAATTAGGGATTTCTTTATTGGTCATTTCCTAACAGCAACTAGAGTCGGACCCAAGCGAACTACTTTACGTAGAAACGCCAGGTCCAAAGCGGAATCACATTGCACTTGGTTCAAGGAGAATGGGAAACGAGAGGGATGCAAAGCTCAACCTCTCTGCCATAAGGCATAGTCCCATTCCGTTCCCCTAAAACAACGTAAATTGGGTTCAATCATAACTCTAGGTCAATGCTTTTGTTGTTCGTGTTCTTTGATGATCATCCTGATGTCCTCATGTTTTGAGAAAAGTTCCCAGCCAACCGGGACTACCCATCCGTAGGACGGACCTATGGCCCATCCTCTGCACTTTCCTTAGGTTGTTTTAGTTATTTAATTACCTAACACATTAGTTGGACATGTAACAACCGGCTTCTTTAATTAACCCATTAGGCACTGGTTCCTTCAGGTAATCTTATCACTTGACATAGAAAAACAATATGAGACAAGTTTCTTATTAATAGGTTATCATATTTATCTTTGAAATACAAGAATCCAGCTCGTAGGCTTATCTACAATCCGCCCGAAGGCTATCCAGCAATCCACAGGGATTACCAATCCAAGTTTCCGCCCGTAAACTAGTATGTGGGCCTCAAGTTCCAATCGCGAGTCACATTAGCCTCTTGTGCAGGGCCCGGAAGGCAAGGGATTTACGGCCAGAGCCCCCCTGGCACCCAAGCGTCCTCCTGCTCCAAGTAGCACTCAACGGAGAGACCTCTCATGGCAGGTTCGGTCCACTTGCATGGCGCGGTTAACAACCCCCTTGGTTAGGGTCAGGCAGGCAGTCGGGGGTAACTGAAGCTGCCTCTCCCTTCAGGCCTTCAACCTGAAGTATAGATATTCATTTATCTTTTAATTCATTGATCAAACAAAGCCAAACAATGCTCTAAAAGGTGTAACAAGCACAACCATTTCCATTGATCGTTTTTGTTCGCAAACTGCTAAGGAATGAATCCTTCTTTTCGAATGCCTCCAACACTCGATCCGGGATGACTTGCAACTTGGTAAGATCCCCTATATCCTGGGTTAGGACGTACCCTATTAACCCAACTTGGTCAAACCTTAAGTTCATTGGTTATTTCAGTTTATCGGTTGGTCTTTAGTTTCGAATCAATCTTCTTTACTCAAGAAAGATACTAAATTAGGATGATTATTCATCTTCTTGCAAGATAACTTGCGTAAGGACATGCGAAATTCATTGCGAGAACTTGGCCATTCCCTTGTGATCCAATCACAAGATCATATGACTCCGCACTTGTTTCGCAAGTGTCGCATCGAACTATGAGACTATGGAGTCACGAAACAATCTATTTCAGGTTACTATGCTGACGTCGTTAGACCTAGGGTTTCCAAGTTTCATCTTGTAAGATTCTTAGGGTCAAACCCTAGCTCACTTTCCAAATATGTTTCACTGTCCCTATATTTTGGTGAAAGTGGGCAAGTATTTAGGGTATAGGAGTTCAAGTTTAGCAATACGTAGCGATTAGGTTACGTATTAATTCCTAATGAATTTCTTGGAATTTAACTCATTCTAAACGAGTACTCCACGGTTTAGGTGTTTCAGGTTTATGCTAATTTGTTTAACTTTAGAAGATAATCACGCAATCATTTCCACTTGACTCGGTGTCTACGTGTAAATTGATTTTTCATCCCTAGAAGTTTAGGGGACTTCTGCAGTCATGACCATACAATGCTTGAAAAGAGGTCATCTGAACGCTTTGTTGGTATGAAGCATTGTAGGCAAATTCAACTAAAGGCAAGTATTGAATCCACCTCTTTGGCTCTCAACAGCAGTATGCCCTAAGCATATCCTCAATGACTTGATTTACTCGCTCAGTTTGGCCATCCGTTTGGGGATGGTAAGCGGTGCTAAAGCAGAGTTGAGTCCCAATAGCTTCAAAGATAGCTCTCTAGAAGTGTGACATGAAGAGAGAATCATGATCACTAATGATTCTTCTGGGTAAACCATGTAGCTTGAATATCTCCTTGATAAACAATCTTGCAATGTCTGAGGCTTTATAGTTTGTCTTTACTGGAATAAGGTGTGCAACCTTAGTAAGCATGTCAACCACAACCATGATGGAGTTGTATCCTCCCTGAACTTGGGGTAGGCCAATAACAAAGTCCATACTGATGAATTCCCATTTCATTTGGGGGATGTCAAGCGGTTGAAGCTTCCCTGGCATCTTGACATGTTCGGCTTTGATACGTTGACAAGACAAGCACTTGGTGACATATTTGATAATGTCACCTTTAAGCCTCTCCCAATGGTAGCTCTTCCTAACTACATTGAGAGTCTTGGCATAGCCAAGATGTCTTGAGAAAGGGGAATCATGAGCTTCCCACAAAATCTTCTACTTAAGTGACTAGCTTGGTGGTATACATAGCCTTGTTCTATAATAGACAAGTCCATTATTAATAGAAAATTCATGATACTTAGCCTGCAACTTTTAGTTCTGATCCTTGATAGAGATCTCCCTTAGCATTGTTTGGTAGGCCGGGTCATGGCATGCATCCTCTCTAGCTAACTCAAGTATAGGGTTGTTAGGCATAGATAGTTTTGTAGCTAGAGATCTGGCTGTTGATGGATTCTGCAAGATTAGGGAATTTAGGAATGCCTTGCGACTAAGTGCATCGGCAACTACATTCTCTTTTCCTGGTCGGTATTTGATTTCAAAGTCATATTCCTCCAGTACTTCAATCCACCGACGTTGCCTCATGTTGAGCTCATTCTGGGTAAAGATACATTTGAGACTCTTATGGTCAGTTACTAGAGTAAACTTGTTACCCAACAGGTAGTGTCTCCAAAGCTTTAGAGCGTGGATGACAGCTAGCAATTCCAGATCATGCGTAGCATAATTCTTTTCATGACTCTTCAATTTCCTTGAAGAGTATGCTATTGGATGACCTTCCTACATGAGCACACATCCCAAGGCAAGTATGCTAGCATCAGTTACTACCTCAAACTCTTTATTGAGGTCTGGAAGTTTTAGATTAGGTGCTGATACCAAACTTTGCTTCAATCTGTCGAAGCTATTTTGTTCGGGAGTTGACCATGCAATGGAAGTTTGCTTCTTCAATAAGTCCGTCAGAGGTGCTGCAATCAAAGCATAGTTTTTTATGAATACCCTATACCATCCTGTCAATCCAAGAAAGCTGTGTATTTCTTTGACAGATGTTGGTATGGGCCATTCTAGCACATCTTTGACCTTGGCTGGGTCCATTGAGATTCCATCTGCTGATACTATGAATCCCAGATATTCAATCTAACACTTGAAGAATGCACACTTCTTCATCTTAGCATACAACTTATGTGCCCTCGTTGTCTCAAGGACAATCCGAAGTTGGGGTTCATGATCTTCTTCTTGCTTAGAATAGACTAAAGTGTCGTCGAAGAAGACAAGCACGAAATCATCAAGATATGGCCTAAAGATATCCTGATTAACCTGTTGAAGGTGGCACGTGCATTCCTAAGCCCGAATGACATAACTAGGAACTCAAAGTGCCCATATCTTGTATTGAAGGCCATATTTGGGATATCTTCTTCCTTGATCCTTATTTGATAATAACCCGACCTGAGATCAATCTTGGAGAAGATCTTTGCACCCTGAAGGTAATCAAGAAGCTCATCCATTCTAGGAATAGGGTACTTGTCATTGACCGTTGATTGATTCAGCCCTCGGTAATCAATAGATAGTCGAAGTGTCCCATCTTTCTTTTTCTGGAATAGTACTGGAGCTCCCCACGGTGAACTGCTGGGCCAGATTTATCCTTGATCTAGCAGCTGCTTGAGTTGTTCTTTCAGCTCAATTGCTTCTGGTATGGACATTCTATAAGGTCTCTTTGCAATTGGCGCAACTCCTGGTACTAACTTAATCTCATGATCCACTTCTCTTTGAGGCGGGAGTTCTGTCAACTCTTCAGGGAATACATCCGCAATTTCGTTTAGCCAAGAAGGTCCTTCATTAGACTCTTGCTTCTGATCTAACTTGTTGAGTTTGATCAAGTAGACAGGTAATCCTTTCCAAACTCCTTTTATGATCTGAGATGCTTAGGCCAGTTGAATTTTTGGCACTCCAGCCTCACCTTGAGTTGTGACTAATTCCCTTTCAGAGTCCCGAAAGGAAACTTGACCCTTTCCACAATAAATGTGGGAGTCCTTAGGCTTAAGCCAATCCATTCCGAGTAGACACTCATGGATACCTAAATTCATGACTCTGCTGAATTTGACTGAAGTCTTCTTTCCTCCCAAAAAGAATTCCACCTTAGCAGTTTTCCTGGTACAAGTAACCTCATGACCATTTGCCAATTCCACAAGCAAGGTAGGTGCTTCTACTGTGGCTATTCCTAATCTTTTTGCACATGCTGGTGAGATAAAGGAATGTGTGTTGCCACAATCAATCAAGGTCTTGAAACTTATACCTTGATGATCCGACAGTGTTTGAATCATCGAGAACTGGCGATTCGGCCCTTTCTTGTGTAGAGCGGCATGGATTGTCGCCCTTTCAAATTCTACTTCCATGGTTGGATCTTCTTCTTCTTCTTCTTCTTCTTCTTCGCACATTTGTCTATTGGCAATGCAGGCGGTTCTTCCTCTGCCTCGGGTTGTGGCTCCTTGACCATGGCCCATTCCTTGGAAAGGTGTTTGGCGATGCCCTCCACCAAGCTTGGGACATTGCCTCTTGAAGTGACTGGGTTCGTTGAAGTCGAAACAACGAAGGTTTCGGCCATTGCTTTGAGTAGGAACAAAGTTGCTGACATTGTTAGTCCTTGCTTTCTTTCTTTGTCCCTGATTGTGACCTTGAACTCTCTTCATCTGAGGTTTGAATGCTCCTTTGTTCGGGTCATTATAAGACTAAGCTTTGTTACCCCTTGGTCTAGACTGCACCTCCTGAATAATAGGTGCCGCTTGAATGAGTGCGTCCTGAAGATTTGATGGATACATAGATTCGAGACGGGTATTTACTGGGGGATTTAAGCGAGCACAAACTTTGGACACCTGCTGTATCATGTCCATCTGTGGCGCATACTTAAGAAGTGAGACAAATTTGGAATAGTATGCGTCAAGAGTGAGTCCTAGTTGTTTTAGCTAGTAGAACTCATTCATTTTCTACGTGCGATATGCAGGTGGCAAGTATCTTCCCTGCACGACTTTCTTCAGCTTCTTCCAGGTAACGGATCCCTCTGCAATCCCTTCATCCATGCACCATTGCTTCCACCAAAGCCTGGCTTCGCCGGTGAGCTTTAGCTTGCCGAGCATAGCTTGATTGGCGGGTGCAATACCGGCTGCTTCGAAGTAATCCTCCATGGATTCAATCCAAATTTCAGCTTCCACTTGGACGGACCTGCCTCTCCCGTCAAACTCGGGAGGCTTAATCTGCTTGAGAAGGAACTTCTTTTCCTGGATTACAGCAGTACTTGATGTAGGAGGCAAACTAGGAACCTGTCCCTGGGGTTGTGCATGGATAAAGGTTTCTTAACATCATTACATCTTCAATTCCGCTATCACCCAGGCAATCTAACCACTTAAATTTTTATCAATTCTCATGCACAATCAGACATTGATTAAAAAAAAGAGTCTTATTTGTTTTTATATGGGCATAGCTATTTCGGAATACAACATTTCTTGCAATGATAAGCCAACTATTACATTTAGTTTGGGGAGAACTTCTTCGATGACACTCTAGTCTATTCCAAATAGGAAGAAGATCATGAACCCCAACTTTGGATTGTCCTTGAGACAATGAGGGCACATAAGCTCTATGCTAAGATGAAGAAATGTGCATTCTTCAAACGTTAGATTGAATATATGGGATTGATCGTATCAGCAGAAGGAATCTCAGTGGATCTGGCCAAAGTCAGAGATGTGCTAGAATGGCCAATACCAATAACTATCAAAGAAATACGCAATTTTCTTGGATTGGCAAGATGGTATAGGGACTTCATCAAAAACTATGCTTTGATTATAGCACCTTTGATGAACTTACAGAAGAAGCAAACATCCATTGCATGGTCAACTACCGAACAATCTAGCTTTGATAGATTGAAGCAAAGTTTTGTATTAGCACCTATCCTAAAACTTCTAGACCTCAGTAAGGAGTTGGAGGTAGTAAGAGATGCTAGCACACTTGCCTTAGGATGTGTGCTCATGCAAGAAGGTCATCCTGTAGCATACTCTTCAAGGAAACTGAAGAGCAATGAGAAGAATTATGCTACCCATGATCTAGAACTTTTAGTTGTCATCCATGCCCTAAAGCTTTGGAGACACTACCTGTTGGGTAACAAGTTTACACTAATGACTGATCATAAAATTCTTAAGTGGATCTTTACCCAGAACGAGCTCAACATGAGGCAACGTCGGTGGATTGAAGTGCTGGAGGAGTATGACTTTGAAATCAAGTACCGACCTGGAAAGGAGAATGTAGTTACCGATGCACTCAGTCGCAAGGCATTTCCTTAATTCACTAATCTTGCAAAATCCATCAACAGCTAGATCTCTAGCTACAAAGGTTTCCATGCCAAACAATCCAATACTTGAGCTAGCTAGAGAGGAACCATGCCATGATCCAACCTATCAAAAGATGCTAAGGGAGATCTCTATCAAGGACTAGGGTCAAAGGCTACATGCTAAGTATCATGAATTCTCTATCAATAGTGGACTTGTCTACTATAGAACGAGATTATGTATACCGAAGCCAGCCACTTAAGCAGAAGATATTGTGGGAAGCTCTTGATTCCCCTTTCTCAGGACATCCTGGCTATGCCAAGACTCTCAATGCAGATAGGAAGAGCTATTATTGGGAGAGGCTTAAAGGTGACGTTCTCAAATATGTCACTGAGTGTTTGTCTTGTCAACATATCAAAGACGAACATGTCAAAATGCCAGGAAAGTTACAACCACTCGACATTCCCCAAATGAAATGGAAATTCATCAGTATGGACTTTGTCATTGGCCTACCCCAAGTTCAGGGAGGATACAACTCCATCATGGTTGTGGTTGACATTCTTACTAAGGTTGCACACTGTATTCCAGTAAAGATAAACTATAAAGCCTCAGATATTGCAAGATTTTCCATCAAGGAGATTTTCAAGCTACATGGGCTACCCAGAAGAATAATTAGTGATCGTGATTCTCTCTTCACATCACACTTCTGGAGAGCTATCTTTGAAGCCATTGGAACTCAACTCTATTTTAGGATAGCTTATCATCCCCAAACCGATGGCCAAATAGAGTGAGTCAATCAAGTCATTGAGGATATGCTTAGGGCGCATTGCTGTCATGAACCAAGAAGATGGATTCAATACTTGCCCTTGGTTGAATTTTCTTACAATGCTTCTTACTAACAAAGCATTCAAATGACCCCTTTTCAAGCATTGTATGGTCATGACTGTCGAAGTCCCCTAAACTTCTCAGATCCAACCTTGAGGGTTGAAGCTTCAAGGTAGATGTTGGAAGAGATGGATGACCAAGTAAATTCAATAAGACAGGACATCCAAGCTGCCAAGGATAGACAGAAGGCATACGCAGATTTGAAGCGTCAAGGTAGAATCTTCGAGGAAGGAGACATGGTCTTCATTTGCGTACACCCTAAGAAGAGTTCCCTATCCTTAGGAGAGTGCAAGAAGCTAAGTCCAAGGTATTGTGGACCATACAAGATCCTCAAGTGCCTAGGACGTAATGCTTATAGATTGCAACTCCTTGAGAACCTGAGAGTTCATAATGTATTCCATATCCGCCTATTGAAGAAGTATGTACCTAATCCTAGTCATGTACTTAATGACCAACAAGTTGTAATGCCTAGTCAAGGAGTCCTTGAACTAAGGCCTGAGAGAATCTTAGATGTTAGGGAGAGACAACTGAGATCCAGAACCTTGAGAGAATGCCTCGTCCAATGGAAATATTATCTCAAGGAGGATGCCACTTGGATAGATGAAAGCACTCTCAACCATTAATATCCCTAGTTTATCTCGAGATGAGGACATCTCGATTCCTCCAAGGGGGAGAGAATGTAATATTTTCGTTGATAATATTTCTAACCCACGTGATACTCATGCAAGGGAATTCTAGCATAAAAAATACTGACAGTGCGATTTTCAAATTATACACGACGTATCCTGATCTCCATCTGCATAAATGGGACAAAAGAAAAAAAAACCCATTTAGTTACATGTGAACTTCCTCTTGGTAGGAGGCCAAAAGGGTAATTGATGGTTATATGGCAAATTTTTTAAATTTAGCCTTCTTCCCCCCAGCCAAAGGCTATGCTGGAGGGGAGGGAGTGAGGCACAGATGACTAAGCTCATTGCTGGAGCTCGTGGAAGGGATATAGCCATGCACTAAGCTGCGTGGGGGGAGGGAGGTCCCTCTCCCTACCCCATAAAAACCCCCTATGGGGGGGTGGGGGAGTAGAGGTCAAGTTGTGGAGGAGCATACACTGCAGGTCGTGTCGAGAGAGAGTGAGTGGAGAGCATCATCGCTGTGAGGAAGCGATCAGGCGTAGGGAAGAAAGACGCCGCCTGCAGCTTGAGCTGCCACCACAAGTCGATGTCGCTGCTGCCAACCATCTGGCATCTGCCCCATCGATTGGAGTCTGCACCAACTGCCGCCTTCCTCTTCCCTCCACGTGCTTATACCACGCTTTCAGAAGCTTCAAGAAGCTTCTTGAAAGTTTCTAAGGGCCTCCTCCAAAGCCCCCCTTCCCGTGGGGTTCCACCCAAGGCCCTTTAAAAGCTCATTTACCCCAGAAATTAAGCCCCTTTTCCCCCCTTGGGTTCCCCAAAAGCTCCCATTAGCCCAGGTTTCTAAACCCCTTCCCATGGCCCCTTTCCTATTGCCCTCTCAAGTGAGAATTAAACCCTTTTCCCCCTTTTTCATTCCACAAAACCCCTCTAAAGCTCCCTTCCTTGGGCTTTCATAGGCCTTATCAAGCGAGTTTTAACCGTGGGTTGGTAAGCACTTTTTTTAATGGCATTTCCACAAGGTTTTAACCTTGAGTTTCCTTTTAAAACCCTTCCCACACAAGTTCTTTAAAGGCTCCTATGGCATTCCCACACCAGTTCATTTAGAACCCCTGGTTTCCTTTTAAAAGCCTTTTATTACAAGTCTTTTAAATCCATTCCCTACTTCGAGGAGGCAGCCTTTAAGGCCTTCTAAAGCTCGATTTTGAAAGACGGTGGAATCGGTCAAGGACGAATCACAAAGGGAGTTTCGCGTGCTAAGGAGACGGGCCAAGAACATAAGTCTGCGGCCAAGGCAAGAAGGTTGAATACACGATGGCTCCTAAAAAGGCACAAGGCGCAACCGCAGGAGGATCATCTCCTAACATCCATGTGGATATTTCACCACAAGTCTAGGTCTTCTTCCTCATTTTGATTTAGGTCGTAATATTTCAATTGTGCATGGATCATTTATGAAATTAGGATGCACTTTTTCGATTAAAATACTTTGGATAAATTAAAGAAAATAGCTTACGATCAAAGAATCGGTCATTTGTATTTTTCAAATAAACGAATGAAAAAAAGAGCATAAGGCATTCCTAGCAAGTGGTTTTTATGCATTGCAAAGTAATGAATTTAGATCAACTAATGCCCATCTTTACAAGTCCAGGATATGAATAATTCATTCAAAAATGAAATTAGGAAAAGGCTGCATGGTTCGTTTTAACATAAGCCCTAAAAGCTTAGCAGAATAAATCGTGAATGCATCAATGGGAATTATGCCGTAACTCATCATATGCTTTGATCTTAACCAGAAAAGTTAGGGTTTGTAAATCTACTCATACGTAGGCAATGAATCATGTGGTTACGAAAATGGTATTGTAAATACCTTCAAGAATAGACAAGCAAATTGGTTTAACCTAAACACCTAGACCGCGAGGGACTTGTTTAGGAATGGTTAAATCGATGCAACATATCCCAAGTGCTAACTAGGATTTAGCACGTTGAGGACGTGACCTAATCGCTCTTATTGCCAAAGCTGAAACTCTTATACCCTAAAATCTTGCCCACATTCACGGAATGTAGGGACAATAGGACGTACTTGCGAGAGACGATCTAGGGGTTTTACCCTAAGGATCGCTCACTAAAAGGATGAAACTCAATTTGAATTCGGAACCTTAGGACCGACAATATTGGCCTAGTGAAATTAGGAACAGATTGTTATAAAGACACCCTAACCTTGTTTCCTATCTAATCATGATTTCATGATTAGAAGACGCCATTCGATGGGTAAAATAGTCCCATGGTTTTTGATGCGACGCTTGTGCAACAAGTTGCAGAGTCGCATGATCTTGTGATTTGATCACAAGGGAATGGCCGATTCCTCGGAATGAGATTGGCAGATTCTTGCACAAGTTTTTCTTGCAAGAGGATGAGTAGTCATCCTGACATAGCACCTTTCTTGGGAAAAGTGACCAAGATAAGGGGATTAGATAATTGCTTGGAAGCAAAAGACCAATCAGTAACTTGGAATAACATAGTTACTGCTAATAGAACTTAAGGTATTGGTTAAGTTGGGTTAATAGGGTATGACCCTAACCCAAGGATATAAGGGTTAATAAACAAACCCTTGGGGATCTTGCCAAGTTGCAATTGATCCCCGATCGAGTGTTGGATGCATTCGGAAAGAAGGATTCACTCCTTAGCAGTTGGCCAAAAATAACTACCAATGGAGATGATTATCCTTGTAACAGTTTAAAGAGCACTACTTTGCTTTGTTTGCTCAAGGAATTAAAGGATGAAAAGATATCGAATGCTTCACGTTGAAGGCCTGAAGGAAGAGGCAGCCGTAGTTACCCCCGACTGTCTGCCTGACCCTAACCAAGGGGGTTGTTAACTGTGCTGGGAAGGTGGACCCAACCCGCCACGAGAGGTCTCTCCGTTGAGTGCTACTTGGAGCAGGAGGACGATTGGGTGCCAGGGGGGTTCTGGCTGTAAATCCCTTGCCTTCCGGGTTTTGCACAAGAGGCCAACGTAACCCGAGATTGGATCTCGAGACCCACATACTAGTCTATGGGTGGAATCTTGGATTAGTAATCCCTGTGGATTGCTGGATAGCCTTCGGGCGGATCATGGATAAGCCTTCAGGCTGGACTTTATAAATGTATTTCAAAGATAAATATAATAAGCTGTTAAAAAGGAACTTGTTTGACATTGATTTTCTATGTCAAGTGCTATGATTACGTGAAGGAACCGGTGCCTAATGGGCTAATTAAGGAAGCTGATTGATGCATGTCCACCTAAATGTGGTAGTTAATTAGACAACTAAAACAACTTGAGGAAAGTGCGGTGGATGTGGCCATGGGTCCATCCTACGAATGGGTGGTCCCGTTGGCCGGGAGCTTTTCTCAATCATGATGGACAGCAAGAAGATCTCTTTAAAGGAAATGAATAGCAAGGGCACTAACCTAGAGTCTAAGTTATAATAATCCCGATTTACGCTGTTTTAGGGGAATGGAATGGGGCTATGCCTTATGGCAGAGAGGTTGAGCTTTGCATCCCTCTCATTTCCCATTCTCCTTGAACCAAGTGCAGCGTGAATCCGCTTCGGCCTTGGCGTTTCTACGGAAAGTAGTTTTCTTGGGGTTCGACGCTAGTTGTCATTTAGGAAATGACCATTAGGGAAAACCATGATTCAGGTTGGTCCTAAGTGGGAATGGCTAGAATACTTCCGCTACTACGTGGCAGACACGAAAAGTCCTAGATCGCAAACCCCGTGACATTCCATGGGAGTGCCAGGCAGAGCTTTTTAGACATCCTTTCCGATAGACTGCTAAGATGTGTCCTGAAGATAACAGGTGGAAATGTTACACCAACATAGGTAGGTAGGTAGGTGTTGTCCACAGACACAACTATGGTAGCAACTCTGAAAAGAGGCAATGCTAAAGCTATAGTTGCCCAATCTCAATGATTGAGGTGCCAAGGAGCTTTGGAAGTAGAGAAACACTTCTCTAAAAGGAAGTTTAGAGAGATTTGGCCTATGGAGAGAGATATGAAAGCTTCAATCTGACAGGGTGCTGATGTCTATGGCTACCATGGAAGCTTCATTGAAGGTAGGAATGCAAATGAAGTTGGAGCTAGGGTCCAGTACTCAAACTGATTTGAGAAGAGATGGAAAGGAGTTGAGGGGAGTGAAAGGAGAGTTGGGCCATGCTCAACTGAGCTTTGATACCATGTGAAATACACGGGATCTAGAGCATGGCAGATGCGAAAGCTATGGAGGTTGAAAGAGGAAAAAGAAACTCATGAAGACATTGACCTTGACTAGGACAAATTGTTACACAAGTGAATTAGGTTCTAAGATTGAGACTTGGACTCATAAACAGAATTGTGTATTGACAGTGACATGACACTTTACTGGAAAGAAAAGAGTACTATCGTTGCATTAGAAAAAGAGTGCAAGTACAATGCTTTATAGGATTTGAGTGGTGGTACTTTCTCCTACTGTGCATATGGGATTCTGGTCTTGAGTCCTCATTTCCTCTCACAAAGGGACTAAAGTAGGTGTGATTGCAAATATCTCAACATTGTCAAAAACTCATTGCGTATAGAAAAAAGACACCCAGCCTCTAATGGAGAGAGTTCAGCTTCAGGAAAATTGATTTTCGGGCAAGAAGAAGAGGAGACAAGAGAACACTTGAGAGCTTGGACACAAAAAACTAGATAGGTGCAAAGCATAATGTTGCCTCTCTATATTCCATACAATAAATTCAAGCCCCTAAATCTGATGTGATGTGATTTTCTAGATGTATCTAATCATCCTATTGCAAATATTAATGTGATGGGATCCTCATCTCAAAATCTTGGCTTGACATTTAGAGAGAGAATGCATCTTGTTAGAAATTCATGACATTTTTAAATGTGCCTTTGGGGCACCCCCCTTCTATAATGAGCTATATGATTATATGACTACTCCTTATCTACATTGTCACACATTTTTATACAAGATCCAATCTATCCTAAATAAGTTATAAATTTCCCCTTAGTAAGGTGAAGCTAGCACAAACAAGAGCATCCCTGGCATCAAGATTGAATCCAGGATAAAGAGTTCAGAACCTAAGAAGCACCAAACAATGAAAAACATTAGAATAGTGGTAAAGATATTCATAAGTACACACTCTGAGTTTTGGATGATTGAATGGTCCAAGGATACATCTTGAGCTTGATGGTGTTGGGGACAAAAACAACTATGTTGAGTATGTACATTAAGCATTTTTTCTTTGAAAGAAAATGTAGTCCTGAAAAGGCCTATAGAAAGAAAAATTGCAATTTTAATTTTAAAATAAGACCATTATAGCCATAGGAAATAGGTCCTGACTTGCTTCTTTTTTGGTGTCTTTGATGAGTTGAGACAACTATTTACTTCTGTGGATACATGCCTATATGTGTCATTCCATGCAGGAGAGACTATAGTAAACAATGAGAAGTTGGCCTATTATGAGCTATAGGCAGACAATAGTGGGAAAAAATGGAGGCCCTTGTTATAGCATGAGGGAAGGGAATTGTAGTATTGAGATCCTTATCAAGAGTATAAATCTTAGCCATTACGATGAGGCTAAGATGTATATTACAAGGCTAGAGGTAGCAACTACAAAGGGGTTATGAGGCTACAATCTGTATTAGAGGGAGGCCATAATGGAGGATCAACATTATTTCAAGGGTGTTAACTAATAGGTCGAGAGCATGAAGATTGGAGTAGCATGGCAGTAGTTGTAGGTGAGCAGAAGAATCTTGGCTTGAATTCCACTTCTTCTCAAATCAAGAACAAGTATTAATAGGTGTTCTACTCTACTAGTAGAGGTAGAGGTCATGGTAGAGGCCAAGGTGGTGGCCGTGGTCAAAGTTATGATACATAGCAAAATAGGGGATTGCCTCAAGGAAGGGGGAGTGAAATAGGTCAAGTTGTAGGATCAATGGAAATGTTTGTGCTTGCTAGAGATTTTAGAGCACTATTTGACTTGTTTGACCAATGAATTACAAAGTAAATAAGTATCTATACTTCAGGTTGAAGGCCTGAAGGGAGTGGCAGCTTTAGTTATCCCCGACTGCCTGCCTGACCCCAACCAAGGGGGTTGTTGACCGCGCCGGGAACGTGGACCAAACCCACCGCGAGAGGTCTTTTTGTTGAGCGCTACTTGGAGCACGAGGATGCTTGGGTGCTAGGGGGGGATCTAGCCGTAAATCCCTCGCCTTTCGGGTCCTGCACAAGAGGCTAACGTGACTCGGGATTGGATCTCGAGGCCCGCATACTAGTCTAGGGGTGGAAACTTGGAATAGTGATCCTTGTGGATTGCTGGATAGCCTTCGGGCAGATTGTGGATAAGCCTATGGGCAGAACTTTTGTATTTCAAAAGATAAATATGATTATCTATTAATAAAGAACTTGTCTGAGATTGTTTTTCTATGTCAAGTGATAAGATTATGTGAAGGAACCAGTGCTTAACGGATTAATTAAAGAAGCTTGTTGTTACATGTCCAACTAATGTGTTAGTTAATTACATAATTAAAACGAGAGGAAAGTGCGGAGGACGGGCCATGGGTCCGTCCTACGGTTGGGTGGTCCCGGTTGACTGGGAACATTTCTCAAATCACGAAATACAGCGGGATGATCGTCAAAGGACACGAACATCGAAAGCGTTGACCTAGAGTTATGTCTTACCCGATTTACGTTGTTTTAGAGAAAGGGAATGGGACTATGCCTTATGGCAGAGAGGTTGAGCTTTGCATCCCTCTCATTTCCCATTCTCCTTAAACCAAGTGCAGCGTGAATCCGCTTCGACTTGGTGTATTTGTGTAAACTAGTTCGCTTGGGTCCGACGCTAGTTGCTGTTAGGAAATGGCCAATCAGGAAAAACCTAATTCCGGTCGATCCTAAGTGGGAACGTCCATAATACTTCCACTACGTGGCAGACGTGGAAATCCCTAGATCACAAATCCCGTAACATTTTCTGGAAGTGCCAGGCGGAGCTTTCTAGACATCCTTTCCGATGGACTGCTAAGACGTGTCCTGGATGATACTAGTGGACACGTTACAGTTGGTATCAGAACCGATCAACAAACGGAATTGTTTTTATGAAATCTCAATGAAATGAAGTAAAGAAATTATTGCTGTCCAAACATTTCCTTACCTTCAATGCTGTATTGTAGAATTACGAAGTGCGGAACAAGTTTTTGGTATTTCGAGTCATGTTTTTGACTGCAATGCATTCTCCGCTTTATAGACAAAGGATTGGGATGATGAACATCCTAGAGAAGATCTATAATCCATCACCTTTGTACATGGAACGAAGATGGACAGGTGCTTCAGGAATCTACTATATAGCCGCCCACCGGTTTGCTTATCTACAGACCAACCTAAAGAGGATCAAGTGTTTGGAAGACCTGAAAGTCGTGAAGCTGTTCGTTTTTGTGAAAGCTCACGTAAATTTGACTTTACATATTAGAAGTCGGAGGGTTGAGATGAACTCATATGTATATGAGGAAGTAACCCGTGTAATCCCCGCCGACAGGATTAAAGTGTTGGGCTGCCATGAGAAGTATGGATTCCAACGGAAAGGATATCCTGAACTTCCAATGACTTATCGATTCCTGAAGATCCATGACCCAAAACCTTACTATTACACAGTTCCTATAGATAAATGCAATACAACGTTGTTCTCCCCAAACTAAATGTAACAATTGGCTTATCATCACATGAAACATTGTAT
Organism: Lygodium microphyllum; assembly: GCF_053477565.2. Taxonomy (NCBI): domain Eukaryota; kingdom Viridiplantae; phylum Streptophyta; class Polypodiopsida; order Schizaeales; family Lygodiaceae; genus Lygodium; species Lygodium microphyllum. Next base: position 47,220,713 of record NC_141141.1, on the reverse strand, counting down.
TCAAAAGGGCTATGCCCATACAAATACAAATAAAGACTTCTTTTTATCAATGTCTAGCTGTGCATAAGAGTTGATAAAAAGTTAAGTAGCTACATTGTTTACGAGATAGCTGAATTAAAGATGTAATATAAGATAACGTCGATTATCGTATAATAACGTTAAGAAAACCTTTATTCAGGCACAACCCAAGGTACAGGTTCCTAATTTGCCTCCTACATCAAGTACTGCTGTAATCCAGGAGAAGAAGTTCCTTCTTAAGCAGATTAAGCCACCTGAGTTTGACGGGAGAGGCAGATTCTTCCAAGCTGATGCTGAAATTTGGATTGAATCCATGGGGGATTACTTCGAAGTAGCCGGTAGTGCACCCGCCAATCAGGCTATGCTCGCCAAGTTAAAACTCGCCGGCGAAGCCAGACTTTGGTGGAAGCAATGGTGCAGGGATCAAGGGATCGCAGAGGGATCCATTACCTGGGAGAAGCTGAAGAAAGCCGTGTAGGATACTTACCACCTGCATATCGCACGCAGAAAATGAATGAGTTCTACGAGCTAAAACAACTAGGACCCACTCTTGACGCATAATATTCTAAATTCGTCTCACTTTTAAAGTATGCGCCACAGATGGACATGACACAGCAGGTTTCCAAATTTTGTGCAGGTTTAAATCCACCAGTAAATACCCGTCTCGAATCTATGCGTCCACCAGATCTTCAGGATGCACTCATTCGAGCGGCGCCTATAATTCAAGAGGTGCAGTCTAGACCAAGGGGTAACAAAGCTTGGTCTTACAATGACCCGAACAGAGGAGCATTCAGACCTCAAATTAAGAGAGTTCAAGGTCATAACCAGGGACAAAGAAAGAAAGAAAGGACGAATAGCGTCAATAACTTTGTTCCTACACAAAGTAATGGCCCAAACCTGCGTTTTTTTCACTACAACGAACCCGGTCACTTCAAAAGGCAATGTCCCAAGCTTGGTGGAGGACATTGCCAAGCGCCTTTCCAAGGAACAGGCCATGGTGGTCAAGGAGCCACTACCCGAGGAAGAGGAAGAACCGCCTGCATTGCCAATAGGAAAATGTGCGAAGAAGGAGAAGAAGAAGATCCGACCATGGAAGCGGAATTCGAAAGAGCAATAGTCCATGTCACTTTACACAAAAAGGGGCCGAATCACCAGTTTTCAGTGATTTGGACACCGTCGGACTATCAAGGTAAAGGTTTCAAGACCTTGATTGATTGTGGCAATGCACCTACCTTGCTTGTGGAATTGGCAAATGGTCGTGAGGTTACTTATACCAGGCAAACTGCTAAGGTGGAATTCTTTCTGGGAGGAAAGAAGACTTCGGTTAAATTCAGAATCATGAATTTAGGTATCCATGAGTGTCTACTCGGAATGGATTGGCTTAAGCCTAACGACGCCCACATTCACTATGGAAAGGGTCAAGTTTCCTTTCGAAACTCTGAAAGGTAATTAGTCACAACTCAAGGTGAGGCAGAAGTTCCAAGAATCCAATTGGCCAAAGTATCTCGGATCATAAAAGGAGTCAGAAAAGGATTACTTGTTTACTTGATCAAACTCAACAAATTAGATCAAAAGCAAGAGTCTCATGAAGGACCTTCTTGGCTAAAGGAATACGCGGATGTATTCCCTGAAGAGCTGACGGAACTTCCGCCTCAAAGAGAAGTGGATCATGAGATTAGGTTAGTACCTGGAGCTGCGCCAATTGCAAAGAGACCTTATAGAATGTCCATACCTGAAGCAATTGAGCTGAAGGAACAACTCAAGCAACTGTTAGATCAGGGCTACATCCAGCCTAGCAATTCACCGTGGGGAGCTCCAGTACTATTCCAGAAAAAGAAAGATGGGACACTTCGACTATGTATTGATTACCGAGGGTTGAATCAATCAACAGTCAAGAACAAGTATCCTATTCCTAGAATAGATGAGCTTCTTGATCGTCTTCAGGATGCAAAAATCTTCTCCAAGATTGATCTTAGGTCAGGTTACTATCAGATAAGGATCAAGGAAGAAGATATCCCAAAAACGGCCTTCAATACAAGATATGGGCACTTTGAGTTCCTAGTTATGTCGTTCGGGCTTACGAATGCACCTGCCACCTTCAATAGGTTAATGCAGGACATCTTTAGGCCATATCTTGATGATTTCGTGCTTGTCTTCTTCGATGACACTTTAGTCTATTCTAAATAGGAAGAAGATCATGAACCTCAACTTCGAATTGTTCTTGAGATAATGAGGTCGCATAAGCTGTATGCTAAAATGAAGAAGTGTGCATTCTTAAAGCGTCAGATTGAATATCTTGGATTCATAGTATCAGCAGAAGGAATATCAGTGGACCTAACCAAGGTCAGAGATGTGCTTGAGTGGCCAATACCAGTATCCGTCAAAGAGATACATAGCTTCCTTGGATTGACAAGATGGTATAGGGTCTTCATAAAAAACTATGCTTTGATTGCAGCACCTCTGACGGACTTACTGAAGAAGCAAACTTCCATTACATGGTCAACTCCCAAATAGAATAGCTTCGATAGATTGAAGCAAAGTTTGGTATCAGCACCTATTCTAAAAATTCCAGGCCTCAATAAGGAATTTGAGGTAATAATTGATGCTAGCATTCTTGCCTTGGGGTGTGTACTTATGCAGGAAGGTCATCCAGTAGCATACTCTTCAAGGAAATTGAAGAGTCATGAAAAGAACTATGCTACGCATGATCTGGATTTACTAGCTGTCATCCATGCTCTAAAGCTTTGGAGACACTACCTGTTGGATAACAAGTTTACTCTAGTAACCGACCATAAGAGTCTCAAATGGATCTTTACCCACAACGAGCTCAACATGAGGCAACGTCGGTGGATTGAAGTGTTGGAGGAATATGACTTTGAAATCAAGTACCGACCAGGGAAAGAGAATGTAGTTGCTAATGCAGTTAGTCGCAAGGCATTCCTAAATTCCCTAGTCTTGCAAAATCCATCAACGGCCAGATCTCTAGCTACAAAAGTATCTATGCCAAACAACCCTATACTTGAGTTAGCTAGAGAGGAAGTATACCATGATTTAGCCTACCAAACAATGCTAAAGGAGATCTCTATCAAGGATCAGAATCAAAAGTTGTAGGCTAAGTATCAGGAATTTTCCATTAATAGTGGACTTATTTACTACAGAACAAGGCTCTGTATACCAACAAGCCAGTCACTTAAGCAGAAGATAATGTGGGAAGCTCATGATTCTCCTTTCGCAGGACATCCTGGCTATGCTAAGACTCTTAATGTAGTTAGAAAGAGCTATCATTGGGAGAGGCTCAAAGGTGACGTTCTCAAATATGTCACTGAGTGTTTGTCTTGCCAACGTATCAAAGCTGAACATGTCATGATGCCAGGGAAACTGAAACCACTTGACATTCCCCAAATTAAATGGGAATTCATTGTCAAGATTGTGGGAGAGAAGGAAGGAGTCTCGCTTGAAGCTTTCTTGCTTGCACAATGGGGGAAGACACACAAGGGTGGAGGCTGAAAACAGTTTTCCTCTTCTTAGTTGTGTAAGCCAAAAGAACTCTCATACAAAGAAATAGAAGAACCCTATATATGGGTCTCAAACCAAACTCAACTAACTAAGGTGGCATACTAACTGAGCCACGAACTAGAGTAGATAAGGATAGCTATCATGTAGCTATTATTCATGGGCGGTGTACCAACCGCGTCTGCAACTGACAAGTCGGTGACATAAATACACAACGGTCACCCTGGCGTATCACGAGTGGAGCTCGATATCTCAACACTCCCCCTCGAGCTCAATCCCAATTCCTGCACACCAAGCAGGTCTCTGAACTTGCGCAGCTTCTCTGCGCCCAATGCCTTTGTAAATATGTCAGCTACCTGATCCTCGGTGCTGACATAAACTAGATCAATAAGACCTAGTAAAACCCTCTCTCGCACATAGTGATAATGCACCTCAATGTGCTTTGTTCTAGCATGATAGACTGGGTTATTTGCCAAGTGTATACTACTCATGTTGTCACAATAAATGACAACTGGTCCATCTGTAGACTGATGCATATCATAAAGTAGCTTATGCAACCAAGCTACCTCACATGCAGCCATTGCTGCACCCCTGTACTCAGCCTCTGTGCTCGACAAGGCAACTGTAGGCTGTTTCTTGCTGCTCCAAGTGACTGCAGCACTCCCAAAAGAGAACACATATCCACTGGTAGATCGTCTATCAGAAATACTACCAGCCCAATCAGCATCAATGTATCCATGCAACTGTATCTGAACCCCAGTCTCATAAAATAGTCCATACTGCAATGTGGACTTCACATACCTGAGTATGCGTCTAGCCGCATCCAAAGGTGGTTTCCTTGGAGTCTGCATAAACTGACTTACCAATCCAACAGCATAGCTCAAATCTGGCCTGGTAATAGTCATATAAATCAAACTTTCTACTATGCGTCTATACATAGTAGGGTCTTCTAGAAGCTCACCTGCATCTGTGCTCAGCTTCACATTCTGCTCCAAAGGAACTGAAATAGGCTTACAGCCTGTCATCCCATATTTGGACAGCATGTCCAATCCATACTGCCTCTGCAAGAGCTGTATCCCACTTGGTGATCTAATCACCTCAATGCCCAAGAAATAACGCAGCTCTCCCAAATCCTTCATCCCAAACTTCTGCTTCAATAGCATTTTCACATGAAGGATATCTTCATCACTGTCACCTGTCATAATCAAATCATCAACATAAATGACAAGTAGCATAATACATTTCTCTGTTTTTCTCACATAAAGTGAGAAATCTGCCTTGGAAATCTGAAAGCCAATAGTGACAAGATACTGTTCTATCTTGTCAGACCATGCTCTAGGTGCTTGCTTCAAGCCATACAAGGCTTTCTTCAACCTGCAAACAAACTCAGGATGAACAGCAAGCACATAACCTGGTGGTTGCTCCATATAGACCTCTTCTTGCAAATCACCATGCAAGAAGGCATTCTTTACATCCATCTGATGTAAAGACCATCCCTTTGATGCAGCCATAGCAATGACTGCTCTTACAGTTGTCATCCTTGCAACTAAACTGAATGTTTCTTCATAGTCAATGCCATATGTTTGTGCATACCCCTTGACTACTAATCTTTTCTTGTATCTGTTCACAGAACCATCTGCATTGTGCTTCACCTTATAAACCCACTTACAACCAATTGCATTCTTACCTTTAGGCAAAGGTACTAACTCCCATGTAGCATTTGCTTCCAAGGCATCCATTTCTTCATCCATGGCTTTCTCCCATTTTTCTTTTCCCATGGCTTGCTCAAAAGATGTGGGTTCTGGTTCCTGTATCATTTTGACCATATATGCATAGTGAATGGCTGTAAATCCATCATATTTCAGCCTATCCACAGGATACCTAGCTCTCGTAGACCTACGCAAAGTAGGTTCACTCCCAGGTGCTCTCAAAACATCCCTGGTCTTCCTTACTCCAAGTGTAACAATAGAAGGAATACCCAACTCATCATCAATGCTCTGTTCTGAGCCACTGGATTCACCATCCACATAAGAGTGACCTGCATTCACATCAAACATGGGCTGATCAACCTTCTCTTTTCCTTTTCGTGATACCTGCATACCACTATCTGCATTACTTTGAGAAGATTCTCCTGATCTCAATCTGCCTGTCCATGGCAAAGAATGTGAACCACTACTAGAGGACGCTCCAGGTCCACTAATATTTTGTGACTGCTGCTGTGAATTCTGTGCAGCATTACCATTTTGTGCATCTACATCATCAATCACATTTACTGGTTTATACCAGCTACTCATCTCATAAAAAACAACATCTCTGCTCACTGTAAACTTGCGAGTAGAAGGGTTATAGCATCTATACCCTTTTTGCTGCAGAGAGTAACCAATAAAGATGCACTTCTCAGCTTTTGGATCCAACTTGGATCTCAGCTCATCTGGCACATGTACATAGGCAATGCAACCAAAAATTTTCAAATGAGAAATATCTGGTTTCCTACCAGTATACCTCTCCTCTGGAGTCATTCCATGTATTGCTGCAGTGGAAGTCTTGTTCATTATGTAGACTGCTGTAGCAACTGCTTCAGCCCAATAAAAATCTGGCAAGTCTTTTTCATTGAGCATGGCACGAGATACCTCTCCAATATGCCTATTTTTCCTTTCTGCAATTCCATTTTGTTGTGGGGTATAACTGCATGAATATTGCTGCTTTATGCCATGCTCCTGTAAGAACTTTGCAAACTCATTTGAGAGGTACTCTCCCCCTCCATCTGACCTTAGGCATTTTATTTGCAGACCTGTTTCTTTTTCAGCCATAGCTTTAAGGGTTTTGAAATGCCCAAAAACTTCACTTTTCTTTTTCATAAAATACACCCAAACTTGTCTGCTATAGTCATCAATAAAAGTGACAAAATAATGACAGCCTCCAAGAGATGCAGCTTTAGTAGTCCACACATCAGAGTGGATTAATTCCAATGGCTTCTCACTCTCTTGAACATGTCTAGAAAATGGTTTCCTTGCCTGTTTTCCAAACTGACAGGCTTCACATACCTTATGCATTTCTGCAACCTTGAATTTCGGCAAACCTGCAACAATATTTTGGGCCTGCATTGATTTAAGTCGCTGTACATTAACATGACCAATGCGTTTATGCCAGATATCAATATCTGCAACTACACCGGTCCCATGTGCAAACATTGCTGTACTCAATTCAGACATGTCTGCATCCAATGTAAACATTCTGCCCTTCTTCTTTCCTTTTGCTATCAAGCGACCTTTATTTTTCATATCCTCAACAAAACATCCATGAGGATTAAATCTGACCTGCAAGCCCTGCTCAACCATTTGACCAACAGAAACCAGATTCTTGGTGATATTCGGGACATGAAATACATCGGACAGGTATTTCTTTTTCCCATCCTGCATAGACAAAGGAATTTTTCCAATCTGCACAATAGGATGTGCAGTATCATCACCAGTCTCCACAAATCCTGGTTTTTCCATTTTTCTTGCATCCTCCATCCATTCTACATGACCTGTCATGTGGTTTGATGCACCTGAGTCAACATACCATACATCATTGCTTTCTTCTGCACTTGTCACAGAATTATTCATGTGCTGCACCATAAACAGATGCTCATTTCTGTCATCACCTTGTCTACTAGAGGACGCATAATTTCCTTGTTGCAGTTTTCCATTCATGATGTCATTCTGCTTTTTATAGCAGTCTTTAGCCATATGACCCATTTTACCACAGTAGTAGCATTCAACATTATTGTTTGCATTTTGGCCTCTTTGCCATCCACCACGACCTCTTTGGCTCCCCCTGCCTCTAGAGTTACCACGTCCTCCTCCATAGGACTGGTTTTCTTGAGTTTGCTGCATATTCTGATTTCTACCATGGCCTCCATATCGGCCTCCTCTACCTCTGCCTCTACCTCTTCCAGCATTTGAGTAGAAGACAGCTTCTTTTGAAGTTCCTCCTGAAGAAGATGCACCACCATTTCTTTGCTCCTCAGAAATTAGAAGAGCAATCAGCTCCTCAAAATCAGGAAATCTTTCACGAACTGAAATGGATGTCCGAAACTGTGCATAATCCTTTCCTAGACCATTCAAGGTCACAGAAACTAAATCATCATCTTCCACTGGTGACCCAATGGAAGCAAGTGCATCTGCAATCTTCTTCACCTTCATGTGGTAGTCGTTGATGCTCATATTTTCTCTTTGCACATTGTGCAACTCTTGCTTGAGCTGCATTTTCCTGGCTTGCGTATTTGTGCTAGCTTTTCAGTGACAATCTGTGAAAGAGAATCAGATGCCATTACAGAACACTGCAAAAAATTCTGTCACTGCAAAAAACACAGCTTCACCCTTACAAGGGAAAATCTGCAAAACTGGCGAAAGTGGTATTTGACCACACAGTCACTTCCTAGTGACGATTTTGCATCAACAGGCAACAGGGATGATTCTGTAACTCCCAATGTCTCTGCGCACAAGCATACGATGCAATTTCTACAGTAACTTTTCACCGACGTGTAGAATAGTGGCTGCATAGCATAAAACTGGGCCTTTTTTTGAGTGCGTGCAGAAAACTTCCGCCTCCAAAACAGGCCCCGAAATGGCCTCAAATCAAAAAAACAAGGTCGCCGAAGGCTAAAGCCCCTTCCCGCAGCATATACTGCCCTTTTGCTTCACCGCGAAGGGTGTCTCAACCTGAGACAATGCACTCCTGCACTTTCCGGCTGTGCTACCTGCAGAGATCTGCTCCCGAAACAGAAAATGAAAGCAACACTGCTCCTCTTACCAGAACACCGCGAGCTTGGCTTGCTTTCTTGAGCTCCTTACCACGAACAAGGCTCTGATACCATGTCAAGATTGTGAGAGAGAAGGAAGGAGTCTCGCTTGAAGCTTTCTTGCTTACACAATGGGGGAAGACACACAAGGGTGGAGGTTGAAAACAGTTTTCCTCTTCTTAGTTGTGTAAGCCAAAAGAACTCTCATACAAAGAAATAGAAGAACCCTATATATGGGTCTCAAACCAAACTCAACTAACTAAGGTGGCATACTAACTGAGCCACGAACTAGAGTAGATAAGGATAGCTATCATGTAGCTATTATTCATGGACGGTGTACCAACCGCGTCTGCAACTGACAAGTCGGTGACATAAATACACAACGGTCACCCTGGCGTATCACGAGTGGAGCTCGATATCTCAACATTCATCAGTATGGATTTTGTTGTAGGCCTACCCCAAGTCCAGGGAGGATACAACTCCAGCATGGTTGTGGTTGACATGCTTACTAAGGTTGCACACCTTATTCCGGTAAAGACAAACTATAAAGCCTCAGACATTGCAAGATTGTTTATCAAGGAGATATTCAAGCTACATGGTTTACCCAGAAGAATCATTAGTGATCATGATTCTCTCTTCACATCACACTTCTGGAGAGCTATCTTTGAAGCTATTGGGACTCAACTCTGTTTTAGCACTGCCTACCATCCCCAAAGAGATGGCCAAACAGAGCGAGTAAATCAAGTCATCGAGGATATGCTTAGGGCATACTGCTGTCGAGAGCAGAAGAGGTGGATTCAATACTTGCCTTTGGTAGAATTTTCATATAATGCTTCTTATCAGCAGAGCATTCAGATGACTCCTTTCCAAGCATTGTATGGTCATGACTGTCGAAGTCCCCTAAACTTTTCCGATCCAACCCTAACGGTTGAAGCTTCAAGACAAATGTTGGAAGAGATGGATGACCAAATAAAGTCAATAAGACAGGACATCCAAGTTGCCAAGGATAGACAAAAGGCATATGCGGATCTGAAGCGTCAAGAAAGGGCCTTCGAAGAAGGAGACATGGTCTTCATTCGCGTACGCCCTAAAAAGAGTTCTCTATCCTTAGGAGATTGCAAGAAGCTAAGTCAAGGTATTGTGGGCCATACAAAATCCTCAAGTGCCTAGGACCTAATGCTTATAAATTGCAACTCCCTGAGAACCTAAAAGTTCATAATGTATTCCATATCAGCCTATTGAAAAAGTATGTACCTAATCCTAACCACGTACTTGACAACCAACAAGTTGTAATGCCTAGTCAAGGAGTCCTTGAACTAAGGCCTGATAGGATCTTAGATATTACGGAGAGACAATTAAGATCCAGAACCTTGAGAGAATGCCTCGTCCAGTGGAAAGATTATCCCGAAGAGGATGCCACTTGGGTAGATGAAGGCACTCTCAACCATCAATATCCCCAGTTTATCTCGAGATGGGGAAATCTTGATTCCTCTAAGGAGGAGTGAATGTAATGTTCCAAATTTCTTTTTTCACGTGAATTACCCTTATAGGAAAGGGGGATATCGATATGGCAATTCCTTGAGGTTAATACAAATTTTTTGAATCCCCCCCATTCAACAGTCATGCTGGAAGGGGAGGGGAATAGAAATCATGGGGAAGCTCCTCGGTGGGAGCTGGAGAGGGAGGATCCCCCCTCCCCTCCCCTATTTAACCAGATAGAGTGCGATGCCGTGAGGGTGGACGGAGGAGGAGTTCGGGTTGACGAGTACTGGCTGCCGTGACATTGGGCAAACGAGAGTGAGGCGGTCTTCGCACGAGAGGAGACCAGGAGCTGCTGCGGCAGCGAAGATAGGCTCCACCAAAGGCGTTCGCCCTGCCGTCAAGGTACTACGCCAGCTCTGAGGGTGGGCTATCGACTGTACCCCCCTACCATGTGAAGCAAAGAAGCTTCTTAAGGGGGGCTAATTAAGCCCCCTTTCACCCCCCTTGTATTCCCTTTTAACACTTTTCCGCTGGGGTTTTTAAATCCCCCTAAGCCCTTTTCATCCCCTTCGCCCCCTTGTGTTGCCCTTCATTTTTTCCCCCCCTTGGGTTTTAAAAAACCATAAGGCCTTTTTACCCCGTGTCCACACACCCCTCCCCCCGTGTCCAAAAATCCCTTCAAGATCCCCCTTCTTATACCTTTCACTCTCGTGTCCAAAGATCTCCCAAGGCCCCTTCATATGCCTTTGGAAACACACACACAACCCCCGCGTTTTAAGGCCCTCATCCCATGGGTTTTGGAACCCCGTAATTTAAACCTTACTTCCCCCGTATTTAACCCTTAAGCCCCTTTCCTTTGGGCTTGTTACTTTCCCCCCTGTGTGTAAAACCCTATAGGGACTTTTCCTTGGGCCTTGTAAGCCTTTCCCTCCCAAAATAATTAAGGCCTTAAAGGTCTTATTACCCCCTCCTCGAGGTTAAAACCTTAACGGTTACTTGCCTTTCCAAAATACCCTTGGGACTTGGTTTCTCCCCTGCTCGAAAAAGTGAAGAAGAGTATTGACGTGCAAGGGAGCGACGGTGGAATTCTAAAAAGGAGTGTAAATCTGCTTTCACGTTCGAAGGACTACAACTGCGATGCTTCCTAAGAAGTCCAAGGAGTAGCTACGGGAGGGTCATCTCTCGGTATCCATGTGGATATGTCACCCCAAACCTAGGTTTTTTCTTCTTAATTTTATATCGGTTTTAATTCAATTGTGCAAGATGAATTGTTAGGGATAATATATATTTTGTCCTAGTTATTTACGACGAAGGAATTTAGTTTAATTGAACATGCAAAATAAATAAAGTATAAACATAGTTTTCCTTCAAAAAGCATTATGCATTGAAACGAATTATGAGCAAGATTATTTACCCACTAAAGTAGTATACTTCGGTTAAGTCTAGAAGGTATAAAACTGCATCTTGCACTATTAATCCCCTATTCTTTTTACAACGAATCATCATGGAAGGTGCGAATCATGAAAGGTTTCTTATGATGCTTAAATTCTAGGAAGTTATCATTGCTAACTACATAACTTAGCAAGGGAAAGATTGCTTATTTGGCATGAGTTTTGTTCCCAAGGAAAAATGAAGATTAATTGAATTTACCTAACCTCAAATCAATAAAGTTTAGGATTGAAAAATCAATTGACACATAGATAACAAATCGTGCGGAGGTTACCTTCTAAAAGTTAACCAAATTAATATAAACTTAGAAATACCTATGTTGCGAAATATTCATTGGGAATGAATTAAAATCCAAGAAACATTTATACCTTAAATACTCGCCCACATTCCCTGATTCTAGGGTCAGTAAATCGTAAACGTAAAAGAACTAGGGTTTGTCCCTGAGTTTCTTAAAGAAAATAATAAAAGCTAGGAAATCCTAGGTCTGACAAACGTCAGCTTAAAGAAACTGAAACGGATTGTTTCGTAACTCCATTATCGCATAGTACGATGCAGGACTTGCGTGGCAAGTATGAAGTCATATGGCCTTGTGATTGATTCATAAGAAGAAAGGCTAAATTCCCGCAACAAGGATGACGGATCCTTACGCAAGTTATCTTGCAAAAGGATGTATACTTTGATATCCTTCTAAGTAAGGAAGGTTTAAAAAAACCAGAAACTGAAGTATCCAATGAGCTTTAGGGTTTGACTAAGCTGGATTAATAGGTTACGCCCTAACCCATAATATAAGGGATCTTGCCAAGTTGCAAGACACCCCGAATCGAGTGCTAGATGCATTCAAAAGGAAAGATTCCTTCCTTAGCAGTTTGCCAATAACAAAAATCAATCAATGGAAATGTTTGTGTTTGCTAGAGATTTTAGAGCACTATTTGACTTGTTTGACCAATGAATTACAAAGTAAATAAGTATCTATACTTCAGGCTGAAGGCCTGAAGGGAGTGGCAGCTTCAGTTACCCCCGACTGCCTGCCTCACCCTAACCAAGGAGGTTGTTGACCGCGTCGGGAACGTGGACCAAACCCGCCATGAGAGGTCTTTCCATTGAGCGCTACTTGGAGCAAGAGGATGCTTGGGTGCCAGGGGGGGCTCTGGCCGTAAATCCCTCACCTTTCGGGTCCTGCACAAGAGGCTAACGTGACTTGAGATCAGATCTCGAGGCCCGCATACTAGTCTACGGGCGAAAACTTGGAATAGTGATCCCTGTGGATTGCTGGATAGCCTTCGAGCGGATTGTGGATAAGCCTACGGGCAGAACTTTTGTATTTCAAAAGATAAATATGATGATCTGTTAATAAAGAACTTGTTTGAGATTGTTTTTCTATGTCAAGTGATAAGATTATGTGAAGGAACCTGTGCTTAACGGATTAATTAAAGAAGTTGGTTGTTACATGTCCAACTAATGTGTTAGTTAATTACATAATTAAAACAACCCGAGGAAAGTGCGGAGGATGGGCCATGGGTCCGTCCTATGGTTGGGTGGTCCCGGTTGGCCGGGAACTTTTCTCAAATCTCGAAGAACAGCGGGATGATCATCAAAGGACACAAACACCGAAAGCGTTGACCTAGAGTTATGTCTTACCCGATTTACACTGTTTTAGGGGAATGGAATGGGACTATGCCTTATGACAGAGGGGTTGAGCTTTGCATCCCTGTCGTTTCCCATTATCGTTGAACCAAGTGCAGGGTGAATCCGCTTCAAACCTAGCGTTTCTGCGTAAAGTAGTTCGCTTGGGTCCGACGCTAGTTGTTGTTAGGAAATGACCAATCAGGAAAAACCTAATTCCGGTCGATCCTAAGTGGGAACGACCAGAATACTTCCGCTATGTGGCAGACGCAGAAAGCCCTAGATCGCAAATCCCGTAACATTCCCTGGAAGTGCCGGATGGAGCTTTCTAGACATCCTTTCCGATGGACTGCTAAGACGTGTCCTGGATGATACTAGTGGACACGTTATAGATGACAAGTGATCCTAGCCATAAAATTTGTGATGCTATACCTCTTTTGATCTACAAGAGGCTATAATTATATTTATGAGATTTTGGTATATGAACATTTACCCTTTCTCGATCTTGTTCTTTCTTTGAGATGTTTGGGATTTTGCAATTAGTTAAAATTCTTGTTGGTCTCCTGGGACTTGGGTTTTGAGCTACAAGAGGCTGTGATTATGTATGAGATTTTGCTATATGAACACCAACCCTTGCTTCATCTTTCTCTTTCTTTGAGGTGTTTGGGATTTTACAGTGGATCGAAATCCTTATTGCTTAGTTAGGAATTGGGTTTTGTTTTATTATCATTTCTCTTTCAACACCATCATTGATGAGCTTAGATTCCATGCAAAGGATTTGCTTAAATGTATAGTGGAGGATCAAATGCACATAGATTGGATTGATTCGTCAAGAAACATGTGGATGCATGTGTTATCAAGGTTGATTTCACTTATAAAAATCATAAATCAAGGGAAAATTTTGGGATTATTTTCCATCCTCAAGCCTAGAGCACCATATTGAGAATATGGGAATTTCCCATAAGTTTGGGACATGTGGTCAAATCTTTGGATTTGTCATAACTTAAACACTATAACTCCAAATCGAACATTCTATAGCTCAATAGATTCCATTTTTCAAGCGCTTTCGAATGATAGGTCACAACATATAGTTTGGAGAAACTTATGGGCATGTTATCCGAGTGCTACCTTTTTAGTATTCCAAAAATGGGAATTGGGAGATTCCAAAACTCATTGTGTTCTAGAGAGTGTTGATTAATTCTCCCTTGGAGCCATTAACTAAATTTTGAGGAGGAAGCTAGCATTTTAGCCATAACTAAGCATAACTCCTCTTGGTTGACCAATCATGAGGAAACTCAAAAAAATTATGCTTTCACCAAGATATTTGAAGCTCCTTTTATGTGACAACAATGACAACACATGGAGCCTTGGTACATGCACCTTATGGCCCTTCCAGTACATACATAGGCTAATACTTAGTTAGAATATTGTGTGGGGAGTTCTTTTGTTGATGATGTGATCAATGAAGTAAGGAACCTTGAACTGATGAAGATGGGAAGAATTCCTGTGTGGCTAAAAGAAAATGAGTTTTTAAAGAAGATTCTAGGGAGATACTACAAGTGAAATAGACACGAGTTAGAGTCTAGTCCAAGTAGCTCATAAGAAAATGGCCCTCCACTAGATCAATCACACATAGTTGGGGAAGCAATTACAATCTTCTATTTACTGACCTTTTCCACCTTGCTTTGAAGTTGATTGTCTAGATCACATTGAGAAAATGAGACGGTGAAGTGAAAAGGAAAAAAGTACAAGTGACCTAAGGGGATAGGTCTAACCAAGGTGAGCTAAGACCTTAAGTATGCCTTGACTTTGATGTGCCTTGAGAAAATGTAAGGGATGTGGGGACAAAAGGGTAGAGAATGAGAGATATGGAGCTAATTGACCATGGTCTTATGTATCATTTCCTTTATTTTCTTATATTTTATATTTTTTACCTCTTCTTTTTTTTTCTTTTTTAATATCTTTTTTTTTCTTTTAATATAGTTCCATACAACTAGGCATGTAGTGTTGGCATAACGGTCAATGGCCTATAGCAAAGCAAACATCTCTTGTATATACACACAATATGTAGTCATATATAAGTGAAGACAACACCTGCACAAGGGCTCGATTTATTACCTTTACATGGCTTGATCCAGCACGTAAACTATATAGGAAATCTATGGGGATCCATCTGAGAGCAGACTCTGGAATAGAGTAGGTGAGAGGGTTTTCCACATCACAAAACGATGCTAGTATACTAGAGCTAGGGTCTACAATGGAACGCGAGCTCTCTAGACCCAAGGTCGTGCAAAACCTAGGGTATATCTAGTATCCTATATGTGCGTAGTCTGTGGAGGTAATTCATGTGCACTACAAGGATATAGGAGTATAGCGACGGCCATTTCCGACACAAATTAGCGACGTCGCTATTTGCATCGCAAATGCAATGCAAATACCGACAGTACTCAGGTAAAAAAACTGGCCGAAACCCATGGCCGAAACCCAAGCGTGGCATTTTGTGCGAAAGAGCAAAAGAGGGAGCGAAAGGGAGAGTGAACTATATCTTGCATTTGAGAGGGAGAGGGAGAGAAAGAGAGAAAAAGGGAGAAGGAGAGCTTCTCACCTCCATGGCCACCGTGACTGCCGTCGTTTGCGAAGAAGAGGAGGAAGTGCACAAAGGGTGAAGAGGAGCCGCCGAATCCATCCTCGGGCCTTTGAAGTGAGTGCATAGTACCCTCTTGGTTTGTTTTTGTTTTTTCTCATTTTTTTTTCCTTGTTTTTGTTAAAAATGATGTGTACTAAGAGAGAAAGAGAGAAAATGAGAGAGGGAGAGGAAGATAGAAAAAGAAAGGAGCCGCTCGAGCCTTTGCAGTGAGTGCATTGTTCCCTCTTGGTTTGTTTTTGTTTTTTCTCTTTTTATTTTGCTTGTTTTTGTTAAAAATGTGTATATTGAGAGACAAAGAGAGGAAATGAGAGAGAGAGAGGAAGAGAGAAAAAGAAAGAAGGAAAGAGAGAGAGAGAGAGAGAGAGAGGGAAAAAACATGAAATATAATAAAGAAAGAGAGAAAGAGAGAGAGAGGGAGGGAGAGAGGAGAATGAATGGATAAAAAACAAAAATAGAGAGTAAGATCTTGTTTTATATTTCTTCTTTTCTTGTTTGTATTAGTAGTAGTAGTAGTTCTTTAATTTCTTATTTTCTTGTTTGTAGTGATAGTAGTAGTAGTGGTGGTAGTAGTAGTACTAGTTCTTTAATTTCTTATTTTCTTGTTTGTTGTTGTTGTAATAGTGGTAGTGGTAGTGGTAGTAGTAGTTTTCTTGTTTGTAGTAGTAGTAGTAGTAGCTGCAATATTTTTTTCTCTTTTTTTTTCTTTTTCTGTAGTAGTAGTTTTTTCTTATTTTCTTATTTGTAGTAGTAGTAGTTTTGTCTTTTTTTTTTGTAATAGTAGTAGTAGTAGTAGTATTTTCTTCTATTCTTGTTTTTTGTAGTAGTGGTAGTGGTAGTGGTAGTGGTAGTGGTAGTGGTAGTGGTAGTGGTAGTGGTAGTAGTTTTTTCTGCTTTTCTTGATTTTTGTTGTTATTGTAATAGTAGTAGTAGTAGTTTTTTCTTCTTTTCTTATTTTTTGTTGTAGTACTACTACTACTACTACTTTTTTCTTATTTTCTTATTTTTTGTTGTTGTAGTAGTAGTAATACTTTTTTCTTCTTTTCTATTTTTTGTAGTAGTAATAGTAGTAGTTGTTGTTGTTTTTTCTTTTTTTTCTTCTTCTTCTTCTTCTTCTTCTTCTAGTAGTAGTAGAGATATATATATATATATATATATATATATATATATATATATGTTTTATTAAAGGAAATGAGAGACGGAGAGGAAGAGAGAATTAGAAAGAAGGAATGAGAGAGAGAGGGAATAAACATGAAACATAATAAAGAAAGAGAGGGAGAGAGAGGGAGAGAGGAGAATGAATGGATAAAAAACAAAGAGAGGGTAAGATCTTGTTCTTTAACTTCTTCTTTTCTTGTTAGTAGCAGTAGTGATAGTGGTGGTGGTGCTGGTGGTGCTGGTGGTAGTAGTAGTGGTGGTGGTAATAGCAATGGTGGTGGTGGTAGTAATAGAGAGAGAGAGAGAGAGAGAGAGAGAGAGAGAGAGAGAGAGAGTTAAAGGTGCACCTTTGGTGTGTTCGAGAAGGCGAGTACTAGTAGTAGTAGTGGTAGTGGTAGTGGTAGTGGTAGTAGAGAAAGAGAGAGAGAGAGAGAGAGAGAGAGAGAGAGAGAGAGAGAGAGAAAATTAATGAGTTTGGGAATCTCCGGATTCTCATTTTTTCAATACTAAAAGGGTGGTGACTGGATAACATGCCCATAAGTTTCTCAAAACCATATGAGGTGACCTATCATTGGAAAGTGCTTGAAAAATGGGATAACATGCCCATAAGTTTCTCAAAACCATATGAGGTGACCTATCATTGGAAAGTGCTTGAAAAATGGGATCTATTGAGCTATAGAGCGCTTGATTTGGAGTTATAGTCTTCAAGTTATGATAAATCCAAAGATTTGACCATGTGTCCCAAACTTAAGGAAAATTTTCATATTTCCCAATATGGTGTTGAGAAGTTTTGTTTAGGGTGCACCTTGGGTGTGCTCAACACCTCGGGAAGGCATGTACTAGTAATAGTAGTGGTAGTAGTAGAGAGAGAGAGAGAGATAGAGAGATTTTGTTAAAGGTGAACACAAAGGAAAAAAGGTGGCGAGGTCTAGTGCAATACAACGAGATGGAAAACACTCAGACATAGGGTAGCTACTCCCTTGTTCCCATGCATAGCATATTAGAATTTACATACTCTAGATATGTTCATTTTGTTGAGTTACGAGAGAATAAATCCCTTCTCAAACAATTTAAGAAAGAAAAAAGAATGATAACAAAAACAAATTGTTTGTCGTAACGTAGACCAAATGGAAAATGATGAAGGCCGTGATGTTCAAGATCACGAGGCATATCTTAATTAGCATGTCCCATGTCCTTGCTCTCAATGTAAGCTGGCACTTAGACGAAAATGTTGATTGTCTATAGAACATGTACGACACTTCGACGAGTTTCAATCAGATATAACTAATCAAGCAATCTCAGATTTTGAGCAAACGGTAAGAAAAGTATATATCAATCATGCATTGTATTTACAAACTAACTGAATATCATATACAAAAACATTGGATGTGACCGGAAAATTTATTACAGGGAGGTGATATCTCATCCCAAGGAGGAGTGCACCCTTTGCGGCCAATTAGAAGAGTTTGTGGCCGTGTGATGGATAGAGTGCCTAAGCCAATCCACCACTTGGAAGGTACTACCTAATCTATACTATCAATACTAAAGGAGAGAGGTAGTCTTCCAAACTTTCCTACAATCTTGGAGCTTGAGATGGAGGCAATGATCGATGCATTGTTGCCTATAGATGTTGAGATGTCTGATCCGCTTAGAGAGGAAGCATCCATACCATTATATGATGGGTGCCGAGTATCTCGCTTGAAGACACTGCTTGTACTCCTAAGTGTGCAAGCAAAATATGGGTGGAGCAATGCGAGTGTAACGTTCGCATAAAACATAATTTTTTTAAAAAAAATGGATAATATGAATTTTTTTAATTCCCCTCCCTAGCCGACTGATGTGCTCGAAGGGGAGAGGAATAGCAAGAGGTGGAAGCTCCTCTCGCTGGGAGCTTGCGAGAGTAGGAGGCCATGCCTCTCGCCACGTCGGGAGGAAGGATCCTCCTCCCTTCCCCTATTTAAATTGAGGGGGCTGCCTCCATGAAGAGGGTGGACAGTCGACACTGAACGCCGTCCAAATGCCAAAAGGAGGGAGTGAGCCTTCTCCTTTGTGAGGGTGTGATACCCTCTGCAGGACCGTCCAGTACCCCGCCTTCAGTCGCAAGGCCTCATCGCCACACAAAGCGCCACCAGCCCGTCACCGACATGGTGTTCAATCTCCCTCCTAGCCATGTATGAAGCTTAGAAGCTTCTAAAGAGAAGCTTCTAAGGGGGCTAGATAAGCCCCCTTTCCCCCTTTCACCCTTTAACCCCCGGGTTTTTAAATCCTCCTAAGCTCCTTTCACCCCCTTGTGTTCCTTTGACCCCCTTGTGTTCCCTTCACCCCCTTGTGTTGCCTTTCATCTTTCTCCCCTGGGTTTTAAAACCCCTAAGTCCTTTTCACCCCCGTGTCCACCCCCCCAGTGTGTCCTAAAATCCTTCCAAGTCCCCCCTTCCTATACCTTTCACTCCCATGTCCAAAAATCTCCCAAGGCCCTCTTCTTATGCCTTTTGGAACCACACACACACACCCTTTCCCCCCCGGTTTTTAAGCCCCCTCATCCCATGGGTGTTGGAACTCTGTAATTTAAACCTTTCTTCCCCTGTATTTAACCCTTAAGCCCCTTTCATTTGGGCTTGTTACCCTCCCCCCCGTGTGTAAACCCCTATAGGTCCTTTTCCTTGGGCTTGTAAGCCTTTCCCTCCTAGAAGAACTAAGACCTTAAAGGTCTTATTACCCCCTCCTCGTGGTTAAACCCTTAACTGTTCCTTGCCCTTTTCAAAATACCCTTGGGACTTGGTTTTTTCCCCTACTCGAAAAAGAGAAGAAGAGTATTAACCTGTAAGGGAGCTACGGTGGAATTCCGAAAAGGAGTGTAAAGCTGCTTCCACGTTCGAAGGACTACAATTGCGATGCCTCCTAAGAAAGTCCAGGGAGTAGCTGCGGAAGGGTTATCTCCTGGTATACATGTGGATATCTCACCCCAAACCCATGGTTTTTCTTCTTAATTTTATATCGTTGTAATTCAATCATGCAAGATGAATTGTTAGGAATAGGATATATTTTGTCCTAGTTGTTCACGACGAAGGAATTTAGTTTAATGGAACATGCAAAATAAATAAAGCATAAACGTAATTTCTTTTCAAATAGCTTTATGCATGGAAAATGCAAATCATGAAAGGATTCTTACGATGCATAAACTCTAGGAAACTATCGTTGCTAACTACATAACTTAGCAAGGAAAAGGTTGCTTATTTAGCATGAGTTTGTTCACAAAAGGAAAGATTAGTTGGATTTAACCTAACCTCAAATTGATAAAGTATAGGATTGAAAAGGCAATTGACACGTGGATAACAAATCATACGGAAGTAATCTCGAAATTATCTTCTAGAGTTAACCAAATTAAACTTAAAAATACCTATGCTGCGAAATATTCGTTGGGAATGAGTTAAAATTCCAAGAAACGTCTATACATTAAATATTTTTTCACATTCCCTGAATGTAGGGTTAGTAAATTGTAATAAAAAAAGGAACTAGGGTTTGTCCTTGAGATTCTTTGACGGGACCTAAAATGGGCTGGCACTGGCTATAGCACTAGCCGAACCTCATCCTCATAACACACAAACACCCTCACGGCCTCGCGGACCAGGAGCGTCAATCTAATGCTGAAGGAAAAACTGTCCTAAAGCTTAATTCCTGCGTTTATAGTTTATAGTCCAACATTTTCCTTAAACTCCTCAGAGGGAGAACCCTTATACATTGGCAATGCCACGATCACACACACATAGGAGGCACTCCACTGGCTAATAGTCGGAGCCCCACTGCAGCTCTCCTACATCTCAAGGATTGGCCGTTTGATGCGCTGCTAAACATATAACACACACGAGCACAAACTCCTCTCTTTTATATTTCTCGTATTTCTAGGAGATATACCATGCTTCCTCACTTCACAGTCCCTTAGGAAACCGACCCTCTACCCTACGGCAAGGGATAACCTCACACTCTCAATCATGGGTCAAAGTCCTAAGAAAACAATTGCTATGCAATCCAAGAGATTTTCCTTCGATACCATGAACCATGCATAGTGCATAATGTGAATGGTTTAGTGCACAAACAATAGAAAATCAACATTGTGTATCGTGCAAAACCAATCTTTTCATCATTTCCATGGTAACGTTTATGTATTGAAACGAGGAGAGACACCGAGCCTTACCCTCATGCTACCTTTTCCTTTATTTAAAAAAAACGTCCTATAGCCATGATGCAACACATAAATCAGGTTTAAGATTGTACTTTGATGCTCAAACTCCCCTCTCACCCTACCTTTTAATGTTTTGTAATCGTTGATAGGTGTAAGAGTGTATATTTCTTTGTAGAGAAAGCAATAAACACGAACAGAAACATAGAAACGAGGGTAAACTAAGGCTAACCTCATGCTCTACCTTCATTATACATTGCACAAACACTTATGTAATTTTTTGGAAATTTCCTTTTATAGTTTCCTAATTTTCCCCCATTTAAAACCCATTTTCCACCATTTTTTGATATTTTTCCTCTATTTTCTTCAATAAAAAATGACTAGAAATTAAGATTGATTGTGGACTGTAGCCCTTAGGTTCTTCGACAGCAAAATCTCAGGTTTTATTGATGTTATATCTCATGTTTCCCCTTTATTTTGCAAAAAAACCCCAATTTGCCTCTTAAATGCGTGTTTTACGGGTTTTATACCATTAATTTCAGCCATAACACTTATGATTTTCCAATTTTCTGAGCATAAAATGATCAAACTCATAGCAACAACAACATAATGCATAATCAGCCCATGGGATATTTGTATCGCTAATTGGATTAGCGACGCAAATAGCGACGGTTGCAGAGTAAATTTTCGATGCAAATAGCGATGGTTACAGAGGGGAAAAAAAATAGGTGGCAAGGCATGCAGCCATGCCACCTTTCTAGCTATATGCACTAAATATTCTTGCATAATTCATTTGCAAATGTCACCTACATCTAATGTCTAAAAATTGTGTATCAGATTTAAAAAAACTTGAATCCTTTGATTGCAAAAGCTAGATATAATCAATTCAAAAAGGTATTTCGCAAGGAGCTTTTTCATCACTTGCTTAGGCCCGAGAAGAAAAAGAGCTTGTGATTGCAAAAGCTAAATATAATCAATTCAAAAAAGTATTACTCAAGGAGCTTTTTTATCACTTGTTAGGCCCAAGAAGAAGAGCTTCACTTCAAACTTTCATTATAGTCAGGACCTTGAGGTATGAATAAGTCCCATTGATCTTCTGCTCACTCCAGCTTATTCCAAACTTGTTCAAGTTTTTTTGGGGGAGCATTTGAACACTTGTAAGAGTTATACTATGGTGTTGGAGCCAGAAACACTTATATAGGGAGTGGTAGTGTCTTTAAGCTCTACTTCTTCCTTCTTGTTTTTACCTACGTCTAAGTCATCTTCTTTCTTGTCTTCATCCTCAATCTCAATGGATGGAGGTGTTTTGAGATCAAAAGAATCAAGCCCATCCTCCCCCTTCTCAAACTCCATTTCTTGAGTTGCTCAGATTAGTTATTGTACTCCAAGTAGATCCCTAAAAGGGCCGGCACTGGCTATGGCACTAGCCGGACCTCATGCTCATGATAGACAAACACACCCTCACGACCTCGCAGACCAAGAGCTTCAATCTTTTGCTAAAGGACAAACTGCCCTAAAGCCTAATCTATGCATTTATAGTTTTGTAGCTTTGTAGTCCAACGTTTCCCTTTCTATAAACTCCGCAGAGGGAGAACCCATACACATTGGCAATGCCACGATAATCACATACATGGAGGAAACCTCTCGGAAAAAACACCGCAGCCCCACTACAGCTCTCCTACATCGCAGGGATTAGCCCCTTGATGTGCTGCTCAACATATAAAACAAACAAACACACTCCACTCTTCATTTTGAATCCAGAAGATATATCATGTGTCCTTACTTAACAATCCCTTAGGAAACTGACCCTCTATCCTACGGCAAGGGATAACCTCATGCTCTCATGATCGTGGGTCAAATTCCTAAGAAAACAAGTGCTATGAGTCCAAGAGCTTTTCCTTTGATACCATGAACTATGCATAGTGCATAATGTGAACTGTTTAGTGTACAAACAGAAGAAAATCAGTATTGTGCATCGTGCGAAACCATTCTTTTCATAATTTCCATGCTAGCGTTTATGTAATGAGAAAAGACACTAAGCCTTACGCTCATGCTGCCTTTTCCTTTATTTTAAAACAACATCCTATAGGCATGATGCAACACATAAACCAAATTTTAGTTTATGTTTTGACGCTCAAACTCCCCTCTCACCCTATCGTTTAATGTTTTGCATTCGTTGATAGGTGAAAGGGTCGTTTTAAAAGCGATAAACATAAACAGAAACATAGAAACAAGGGTAAACCAAGGACAAACTCGTGCTTTACCTTCATTATACATTGCACAAACACACATGTAATTTTCTATATTTTCATTTTACCGTTTCCTAATTTTCTCCCATTTTTTCACCATTTTTTGGTATTTTTTCTCTATTTTCTTCAATAAAAATGACTAAAAATTAATATTGATTGTGGGCTATGGCCCTTAGGCTCCTTGATAGCAAAATTTCAAGTTTTGTAGGCATTATGTCTCATATTTCCCATTTATTTTGCAAAAACCCCATTTTTACCCCTTAAACGCGTGTTTTTCGGATTTTATAACATTAATTTCAGCCATATCACTTATGATTTTCTGATTTTTAGATTATAAACTGTTGAAAATCATAGAAAACAACATCTTAATGAATATTCAGCCCATGGGAACAATGTTTCATCAATCAAATGGCATAAAAACTCATTTTTCTTCATAAAAAATCGAATTACCGCTTAGGTTTCGTGTTTCGGGATTTCGGCTTTGCTGCAGGACTGCGGGTCAGCCCACATTCAATGTCCAACATCTTCACAATCAGCAATCTTCATGTCTAAATCGACCCGGAAGCAATCCAGTTCCAATCGGACAATCTTTCCTTCACCATTCTTCATTTCCTCTTACACGCAGGAACAGCCCTTTAGGGGAGAGAGAGGGAGGAGAGAGAAATACTAGAATCAGATTTCTTCATTCAATCCACCATTGCTCGCGCGAAGGGCGGCGATAAGACTAGCAAGGAAGGAGAAGATCAGCCCCATGATCAATTGCATGGGTTGTTTGCAAGCAGAAATCTCCCCCACAAGGAGAGAGAGCGCAAATTTATGCATGCAGATGGCGCCATTTCTTCACGTTTCATGCATCTTCTCTCTCCACGATTTGATAAAAAGTTTCATGTGGCATAAAATATCCAAACTCCAAAAGGCACTACCGCTTTTGGCCTCTCAAATGTCCACCTCTTCAAATATTGACCGTTTGTTGGCTCCTTCTTCGTCCGGCATCCGATTCCAGTGCTGTAAATTTCTGTGTGTCCGGCTTGACATCCCGCATTGACTAGCAACTCCTAACAACCCACATAGTAGTCTGAAAATTTATCAAAAATCCACAAGTGTTGCTCGAGCGCATTTTAAGAGTCGTCTTTCACTTGGTACTTAAAATTGTCCTAACTGGAGCCGCGGCCTTCAATGTTGAATAATTTCCCCTAAATTTCAGACTTTTTGGCAAATTTTAGGCACATCCCAGGCTCAAAACTCCACTCTCATTGGTGACCATGGGATAAGGCGACTCAGCCCATCGAATCCCACAATAGATCTGCACAAAACAACCAAAGGAAGCATCAAACTGATACAAAATAAATACATACTAAAACACAGCACAATGCTCACCCTACCCCCTGAAAAAAATAAGGCATAACATCCACAAGGAGTAGGCCTAGCATAATCTAATAGAAGGTCCGAAGCTAGTCACTAACCGACTGCCACAACACGGCCAAACTAAAAAGAACTATCAAAGAGGTCACCCTAAGGGATGGTCTGAACTACCTACCTAACTAAGGAAAACACATCCAGGAGCTCCTACTAGGCGAGGACTCCTATAGCCTGATCAAGAAGTATTTCCTTTTAGAAAATTTCTTCTTTTAGGTTTTTATTTCTCCATACTCGGGCATGTAAAAAGGAGGGAGCTGAGCTTAGTGACCCAAGGAGAACATGGCATCGGCCTCAGGTCCTGTCTCAGTACCCAAGAACCTACCAAGCCCTCGCAAGGCGACACTTAATCCTTTTTTGACACTCACTTTTATTTTCACTCCAACCTTCCTGACTTTCTTCTTTTCCAGCAAGACGCTACCCGTAGGAAGACAAGGCATCGGCCCTGGGTCTGACTCGTCCCCAGGAACCTACCAGGCCTTCGCAAGGCAATGAATGCTTATAAATTTTCATTTATTTCCTTTTCTATTTTTATAGGGGTTAGAATCCCTTTTTACACACCTTTGTATATATTTATTTGCTTTAAGATATTTAGGGTTTTTATCATCATCATTTTTCTTCGGTAGGCTTCTCTAACTGCCTCATACTAAGCAAGAACTCCTAGAACAGCTGCCTAGCAGGCTAGCAGAACAGGGTCACTAAGACTACTTTCTAAAACAGGTCTTTCCATGCCTAGAAATGTCTTTACCGGAGGCAATGACTCTTCAGACCTCCCTCAGACAGACCTAACCTAAACCTGGGACTTCATACCTTGGACGCCTGTCCCCAACAAGAAAAGAAAATCCCCTACAAGTACACAGACACATATAGTATAAAAACACGTTACTCGTAAAGGAGAGATATCACGTGGATAGGGCCACAAGAAGCTTCCACGCAACATAGGCTCCTTCCAAGCTCTTTTGTAAACCTATCTAGCACAGAACTAAAACAAGAAACCATTAACCACACCTGTACTAAACAGACGACGGGCCCTCTTGGCCTAATGAAATAAAGCATTTCGCTAAAAAAAACGGATCGGCCCTCTTGGCCTAACGAGATAAAGCATTTCAAACCTCAGAAAATTGGCCCTCTTGGCCTAATGAAATAAAACAGAATAGCATCTACACATCCCTCCCCGAAATAGTACAGATATACAATAATATGCTCCCTTCCAAGGAGGAAAAACAGGGCTCACAGCCCTAAACTAAATGCATAAGATTATGACCCATCCCTCCTACATATATAGCAAGAGGTGTATGCATAACATGTTGTCTAATCAACCTATGGGTCCAAGATAACAACGGTAGATTGGTCACCGCTATTCTTTGCATCACCCATATCAACCATCGTCTGCCATATATTGCATGCTCTGATAACATTCCCCACAAGCGACCGGGTCCTGTCTCATTATTGATAGCAATATCCAAACTAGGACCACAATTGAAGAAAATGTCTTCTTAATAAGCAAGATTTGCCAATGAATCAGCAAACTGATTCCAGTAACGTGGAAGCAGCTGAAAAGACACTCTATCAAACTCCTCAAGTAGGGTCATAGCAGTTCGATGATACATACAAAGGATGGAATTCCGCACTGTGTACGTCCCATCTAGCTGATTCAAGATCAATTGGGAATCCCCTTTTACTAACAACCACCGAATACCACCTTGTTTGGCAATATGCAGTCCCATAATCAAGGCTTTATACTCCAGCATATTGTTAGTGAATCCTACCCCGAGATAAGCAGCTAACTTCATCGTAACTCTACGTCGGGGATCTCAGATTACTACTCCAACACTCCCTTTTTTATTAGGGCCCCTGGACGTTCCATCAAAATATAATGTGTATGTCCACAATGGGTTTACACAGCCTGCCATCATGAACTCCTCTATTCATAATTATGATAGTCAAAATTTAACATGTTTAGAGGATGAACTGACGGCTCCATCCCACCTTCATTAAACTCAACAGGGATACTTGTCAACATTCGTAAGCAGTGATGGTAGAAGACTTTGATCTCCCACACAAAGGTCCCGTCCTCTTGCTCAATCACTTTGTATCCTTTGCTCCACCAGATAAGTTTTCCCTGATGGTATCTCTGCTCCAGATATGGGTGCTCCAAATAAGGAATTAACCACCCCATCAACTAGCTTTAAGCTCTTTTGCAGGTCTCAAATCAGCCCCAGCATGGACCTGCAATGCATTTTTGTATTAACATACTTAGAAATAATAAGGTTTAATCTTATTAAGATTAACCTTATTTTTAAACTCTACTCCCCAGATCAGCTAGTAGGGTCATAGACCTATTTTTCCCTATCCTGACAATCTTGTAAGGGCCATCCCACCTAGGTTCCACCTTCCATGGAAACAGTTCCCTACGCGCATCGTAATACAAAACTAATTGCACTTTTTTAAAGGTATACTTCTTTGCTTTAAGGTCATGCAACTGCTTCATCCGACGTTTAGCTACCTCCCAGTGTAATAAGCTCTACAATTTTAGCTCATTCAGGTGGGCTATGGTCGTGAAACATTCAAAGAGTGAATCCTCATCTCCCAAAGAGTGGTTAATTGCAAACCGTATGGTTGGCAACTCAATTTCAAGGGGTAACACACCCTCTTTTCCATAAACTAATTTAAATGGAGTATGGCCGATAGCTCACTTGAATGTTGTATTGTACGCTCATACTGCCACATACAACTTCTTGTCCCAATCTCGTTTCTTCTCCGAGACTATTTTAGACAAGATACCCACAAGCTGCTTATTAGTACTTTCGACTTGCCCGTTTGCTTGCAGATTATAGGGGGTCATTTTGTTGTGCTTGATTTCCCAAGCTTTAGTCAGGCTTTTGATCACTTTATTCAAAAAATGGGTACCACAGTCCGACACTAGTTCCTTCGGTGGACCGAAACGGTAGATAATATGCTCTAATAGGAAACTTGCAGTCTCTTTTGCATTGTCCTGCCTCGTCACCTGTGCTTTTGACCATTTTGTAAAGTAATCAGTTGCTACTATAATGTACCTCTTTTGGGTAGTAGATGACGGGGTGATAGTGTTAGCTATATATATTCTGTCTATATATAGCGCCCCATGTCCCCTCTATATATTCCTATCATGTGTGCTCAGTTGACACACTTCTGGGGTTCCACTTCCAGTGTCTCATATCTCTCTTCTCGCCTCTCTTCCTTTCGTCTCTTGTCTTCTGCGCAGTTTCCAACATGGTATCAGAGCAAGGTTCTACAACATCACAAAGCTTTACAACATTAGTGTTTATGCTGGATACCGCAGGTTTAGCAGGTTCACTGAAGTGGTTGCTGGGTTTTAGTCTCTCAAACATCAAACCGTCCTCTCTATCCTTTCGCGCCTCCTATCATCATCACTCCTCTCCTCAAGGAATTGCCCCTCGTCGGTCAGCTCTCCCTCCCGCACGTGCTTGACAATGTGCATCCCTTCCTCCCTCATGAACTCGGTCCTGCCTACTAGACCGGTGATGACATGAACGCAGAACCTGATCATCCGACAGAGGCATACTGCGAAACTTGCTTTTCAGAGATTACTAGAGAGCTTTCTCTATGCCACTGGCTAAGCGACCACAGCGGCCCTTCTTGCTGCTAGTGGGCCGCATATTCTGTGCTGCTACACCATCAATCTCGCTCGAGTGATGAGGAGGTTCAAGTCCCTGGAGTCCGTGAAGCTAAAGAGGAAGCCCCATGCCACCATCTTCATGTGCTCATCGACCATGCACTCGCTTATCCCTGCAAACTAGGGAGGCTATGCCAAGCCATGGGTCTTTGAGATGTGGCATGGGTCTCTGAGATGGCCCTGAATTGGCCATGCCTCAAGGAAATCTGCCTGCACTGCATGATCATTTCGAATGAGGACATGCTATTGTTTAGCCAATCACACAAAGCCTTGTCGGCTTCTCTCTTGCTGCGAAGGGGGTGGTTATTTGCAAACTATCTGACGTTCCTAGTCTATCATCCCTAGAGCTCAAATGATTTGACTGTTCCATCCTTTATATCTTCTTATGTGTTTTATCAAAGTGAGTTTTGAAAGCCGATTACCAGTGTTTTCACTTGCCTTTTGGCACTTAGGACCCCACTATGAATGGAGCTGAAGATTGGTCTTGGGCTATTGTTGTCTGAGGATGCTAGTGTTTTCCCACTGCATCCAATTTGCTTTTGCTGAAATGATGTCTGTGAGTGCTGGGGAATTGTTAATTACAAAACTTGCAAGTGCCCAAGTGGATAGATTGTCTGTCTTGGAGAGAAGATGAAACTGTTACATGGGCATAGTTGATTGTTGTTCTAATTCATACATGTCTGTGAGTGCTGGGGCATTGTTAATTACACAACTTGCAAGTGCCCGAGTGGATGGATTGTTTGTCTTGGAGAGAAGATGAAATTGTTACATGGGCAGAGTTGATTGTTGTTTTGATTCATACATTAGTCCATAAAAAGCCTCAGGATCAGGATAGAGTGCGTGTGAAACTGCTCGATGGAGATGATGCTGGGCTATGTAATGTGAAATAGTGTATCGGTCCTAAAGGCCGCAATCTCATATGATACACTAGGAAAGGCACTTAATTTTAGTTTGAGGTTACTGATGCTGAAATAACAGTTGGTGATTTATCATGGTGATGTATCTCTGTTACTCTTCTAGAAGGTTGTGTCTCTGGTACTGCCTTCTGCACAACCCCAATGAAGTCTAAGCTAAGAGAATTCTCTGGACTGAGATATGTATACTAATGAGATGATACCCTACTGCAATTGTTTTCCAGCTGTGATTGGACCCCAACAAGTGAAGCAGGAGCGATTTGAAAGGAGGGTGGATCTCCTCAAGCCTCCCATCTGCTACCAGGCTACTTGGGCATTGCCACTCAAGGCTCCCAAACTCAAAAGCTTGTGGAGAAGCCAACCCACTTCCCATCTACAGTTGATCTTCACAATCATGGTATCAAATTCCAACTTGTAGCACTAGGTTACATGAACTCAGTCAGTTTCGATGGCTCCCAAACTCCAAAGCTTGTGTAGAAGCGTATTCTAGTTGATGATACAGTATTTCATTTATATTCTTTCCAACTGAGGAGTGTCTATATTCTAGCTGATGACACATTATTTCATTTATATTCTTTTCAGTTGATGAGCATCTATATTCCAGCTGATAACACACTATTTTGTTTATATTCTTTCCACTGATGAGCGTCTATATTCCAGCTGATGACAAATTGTTTTATTTATATTCTGTTTATAGGGCCCCACATGTGTTATGTTGTCTATAGAGCGGCGTCGCAAATAGTCTCTATAGACCTTGTGTTATTCTAATGTCACTGTAACGTTTTTCTTTAAGTTTTGATGTGACAAATATACTACTTATATCCCAAGTTGAGTTAAAAGAAATTTCTTGGAGATTTTATCTTTTGCAATGATGTCGCTTATCGAAGAAATTTCTTGGAGATGTTCAGTTGAAGGAATTTCTTGGAGATTTTATCTTTTGCAGTGATGTCGCTTATAGAAGAAATTTCTTGGAGATGTTCAGTTGAAGGAATTTCTTGGAGATTTTATCTTTTGCAGTGATGTCGCTTATCCTTATTTTACATGTTGTATATTTAGGAGTGATAAAGCTCTTTTGATGCCTCTGAGTAGGCTGTTGTAATTCAGGAGTGATGTAGCTCCTTCTCCGTTGATGTTGTAATTCACACGTGATGTAGCTCATTTGATGCCTATGAATAGGCTCTTGTAAGTTCAACTTTGTAATTTTATATTTTGAATATTAATATAATGGTAGGCCTATATAGAGCTGTGGGTTTTTCCCTTGAGCCCCCAAGGGTTTTTTCATCCATAGTAAGGGACCTTTATTTGAGCGGGGGTGTTAGCTATATATAGTCTAGTAGCTATATTTAGTCTGTCTATATATAGCGCCCCAGGTCCCCTCTATATATTCCTATTATGTGTGCTCAATTGACACACTTTTGGGGTTCCACTTCCGGTGTCTCATATCTCTCTTCTCTCCTCTCTTCCTTTCGTCTCTCATCTTCCTCGTAGTTTCCAACAGATAGGACCCACAAAATTGATGCCCCACTTCTCAAATGGAAGAATAACCATGATAGGCATAAGTGGGCATTTTCTATTCTCTCTATTGTCATGCCTTTGACAGGTATCACGTCTCTTAACATACTCAAAGGAATCTTGGAAGATGGACGGCCACCAATATCCAGCTCTTAAAGCTTTCTGCGTTGTCAACCATCCAGCGAAGTGCCCTCCACACGTAGAGTCATGGCACTCCTCCAAGATAAAAGGAACCTCGTCAGGCATCACACATCGACGATAGATATCATCAACACCCTGCCGATATAGTGTTCCTGCGATCAAGGAAAACTTCAAAGCCTGTTGTTTGATTTTTCTCTTTTCTGATTTTGATAAACCAGCTTCAGTCTCTCTTGTTGATAGATAATGCGTAATAGCAGCATGCCAAGATGGAATAGAAGCTGTATCAATTTTAAACATTTCTTCAATATCACTTCCTTCAGCCAAAGCCTATTTCGGCTCCTTGAAATCCACAAGGCATTCCACAATCCCCTGCAACCTCGGTGGCTTACTCTTAATCTCATAATCAAACTCCTGCAAAGTGATTAACCACTTTGCCAGATGATCAGGCGGTTGCAGCTTGTTCATAAGCAATAGAAGCCCTTCCACCTTCGTATAGAAAACTACCTTCTCATAGAGGATGTAGTGCCTGAATTTTTTAGTCAGAAAGACCATTGCAAGGCACAACTTCTCCATGTAGGTGTAGTTAATTTCTGAAATGCCCAATTTTCGACTCAAGGGATAACATCACGCTCTCAATCATGGGTCGAATTTCCAAGAAAACAAGTGCTATGCAGTCCAGGAGCTTTTCCGTTGATACCATGAACTATGCATAGTGCATAATGTGAACCGTTTAGTACAGAAACAGGAGAAAATCAGTATTGTGCATCGTGCGAAACCATTCTTTTCATGATTTCCATGCTAGCATTTATGTAATGAGAAAAGACACCGAGCCTTACGCTCATGCTGCCTTTCCCTACCAGGCCTTCACAAGGCGATGATCAACTGCTTATAAATTTTCCTTTCTTTTCTTTTCTATTTTTATAGGGGTTAGAACCCCTTTTTACACACCTTTATATATATTTATTGTCTTTTGAGATATTCAGGGTTTTTTTCCTCTCTATCATCATCATTTTTCCTCTGGAAGGCTTCTCTAGCTGCCTCACAACTAACGAGAACTCCTAGAATGGCTACCTAGTAGGCTAGCAAAACAGGGTCACTAAGATTACTTTTCTAAAATAGGTATTTTGATGCCAGGCAATGTCTTTACAGGAGGCAACAACTACTCAGACCTCCTTCAGACATAGCTAACCTAAACCTAGGACTTCATGCCTTGGACGCTGGTCCCCAACAAGAAAAGAAAAATCCCCTACAAGTACATAGACACATATAGCATAAAAAACAGGTTACTCATAAAGGAGAGATATCACCTGGATAGGGCCACAAGAAGTTTCCGCGCAACAAAGGCTCCTTCCAAGCTCTTCGTTGGACCTGTCTAGCACAGGACTAGAACAAGAAACCATTAACCACACCCATACTAAACAGACGACTGGCCCTCTTGGCCTAATGAAATAAAGCATTTCACTACAAAAACTGATCGGCCCTCTTGGCCTAATGAAATAAAACATTAAAACCTCGCAAAACTGGCCCTCTTGGCCTAATGAGATCAAACAGAATAGCACCTACGCATCCCTCCCCGAAATAGTACAGATATACAATAATATGCTAAATAGGGCTTGCACCCCTAAACTAAATGCATAAGATTATGACCCATCCCTCCTGCATATATAGCAAGAGGCATACACATAACATGTTTTCTAATCATCCGATGGGTCCAAGATAACAACGGTAGATGGGTCTCGGCTACTCTTTATATCACCCATATCAACCATCGCCTACCATATATTGCATGCTCTAATAACATTCCCCACAAGCGACCGGGTCCTGTCTCATTATTGATAGCAATATCCAAACTAGGACCACAGTCGAAGAAAAGGTCTTCTTCATAAGCAAGATTTGCCAATGAATCCGCAAACTGATTCCAGTAACGTGGAATCAGCTGAAGAGACACTCTCTCAAACTCCTCAAGTAGGGTCATAGCAATTCGATGATACATACAAAGGATGGGATTCCGTACTGTGTACGTCCCATCTAGCTGATTCAAGATCAACTGGGAATCTCCTTTTACTAACAACCGCTGAATACCACCTTGTTTGGCAATATGCAGTCCCATAATCAAGGCTTTATACTCCGCCATGTTGTTAGTGAATCGTACCCCGAGATAAGCAGCTAACTTCATCGTAACTCTATGTCGGGAATCTCGGATTACTACTCCAACACTCCCTTTTTTATTATGGCCCCTGGACGTTCCATCAAAATATAATGTGTATGTCCACAATGGGTTTACACAGCCTGCCATCATGAACTCTATTCGTAATTATGATAGTCAAAATTTAGCATGTTTAGAGGATAAACTGATGGCACCATCTCACCTTCTTCATTAAACTCAACAGGGATACTTGTAAAGATTCGTAAGTAGTGATGGCAGAAGACTTTGATCTCCCACACAAAGGTTCCGTCCCCTTGCTCAATCACTTTGTATCCTTTGCTCCACCAGATAAGTTTCCCGTGATGGTATCTCTGCTCCAGATATGGGTGCTCCAAATAAGGAATTAACCACCCCATCAACTAGCTTTAAGCTCTTTTGCAGGTCTCAAATCAGCCCCAGCATGGACCTGCAATGCATTTTCCCGTGTTAGCATACTTAGAAATAATAAGGTTTAATCTTATTAAGATTAACCTTATTTTTAAATTCTACTCCCTGCAGATCAGCTAGTAGAGCTGTAGACCTATTTTTCCTATCCTGACAATCTTGTAGGGGCCATCCTATCTAGGTTCCAGCTTCCCTGGAAACAACTCCCTACGCGCATCATAATACAGAACTAATTGCTATTTTTAAAAGGTATACTTCTTTGCTTTGAAGTCATGCAATTGCTTCATCCGACGTTTAGCTACCTCCTGGTGTAATAAGCTCTGCAATTTCAGTTCATCCAGGTGGGCTATGGTCGTGAAACGTTCAAAGAGTGCATCCTCATCTCCCAAGGAGTGGTTAATTGCAAATTGTATGGTTGGCAACTCGATTTGGAGGGGTAACACACACTGTTCCCCATAAACTAATTTAAATGGAGTATGGCCAGTAGCTCGCTTGAACGTTGTATTGTACACCCATACTGCCACATACAACTTCCTATCCCAATCTTGTTTCTTCTCATAGACTATTTTAGACAAGATACCCACAAGCTGTTTATTAGTACTTTCCACCTGCCCATTTGCTTGCGGATTATAAGGAGTCATTTTATCATGCTTGATTTTCCAAGCCTCAGTCAAGCTTTTGATCACCTTATTCAGAAAATGGGTTTCACGGTCCGACACTAATTCCTTCGATGGACCGAAACGGTAGATAATCTACTCTAACAGGAAACTTGCAGTCTCTTTTGCATTGTCCTGCCTCGTCACCCGCACTTCTGACCATTTTGTGAAATAATCAGTGGCCACTATAATATACCTCTTCTGGGTAGTAGACGACGGAGTAATAGGACCCACAAAGTCAATGCCCCACTTCTCAAATGGAAGGATAGCCATGATAGGCGTAAGTGGGCATTTCCTATTCTCTTTGCTATCATGTCTTTGACAGGTATCACATCTCTTAATGTACTCAAAGGAATCTTGGAAGATGGACGGCCACCAATATCCAGCTCTTAAAGCTTTCTGTGCCGTCAACCCTCCAGCAAAGTGCCTTCCACACGCAGAGTCATGGCACTCTTCCAAGATGAAAGGAACCTCATCAGGCATCACATATCGGTAGTAGATATCATCAACACCCTGTCGATATAGTGTTCTTGCGATCAAGGAAAACTTCAAAGCCTGTTGTCTGATTTTCCTCTTCTCTAATTTTGATAAACTAGCTCCAGTCTCTCCTGTTGATAGATAATCCGTGATAGCAGCATACCAAGATGAGAAAGAAGCTGTATCAATTTTAAACATTTCTTCAATATCACTTCCTTCAGCCAAAGTCTCTTTTGGCTCCCCGAAATCCACAACGCATTCCACAATACCCTGCAACCTCGGTGGCTTACTCTTAATCTCATAATCAAACTCCTGCAAAGTGATTAATCACTTTGCCAGACGATCAGGCGGTTGTAGCTTTTTCATAAGCAATCTAAGCCCTTCCGCCTTCGTATAGAAAACTACATTCTCATAGAGGATGTAGCACCTGAATTTTTTAGTCGTAAAGACCATCGGAAGGCACAACTTCTCCATGTGGGTGTAGTTAATTTCTAATATGCCCAATTTTTGACTAGCAAAAGCTATCAGATGATACCACTTTTCCTCCGAGATTTGGGCTAAACAGATGCTGATACTATGCATGGTGGCTGCTAAAAGTATGTAAAATACCTCGTCTCTTTTAGGTGCTTTTAAAACTGGTGCTTTTACTAGCTCTTGTTTCACATCCTCGAAAGCTACCTTACAAGGGTCGCTCCATACAAATAGACAGCTAAAGGAT
This sequence comes from Lygodium microphyllum, assembly GCF_053477565.2. Classification (NCBI taxonomy): domain Eukaryota; kingdom Viridiplantae; phylum Streptophyta; class Polypodiopsida; order Schizaeales; family Lygodiaceae; genus Lygodium; species Lygodium microphyllum. The sequence goes on along the minus strand of NC_141141.1, from coordinate 47,185,514 downwards.
AATAAGTTCGTTAATGGCAACGTCCTTTTTGCCAAGGCATTTATAAACTTCCGATAGTACCCTATTGATGACAGAAAGCTATGTACCTCTTTCGGAGTGCGTGGTGGACTCATAGCAACTATAATCTTGATCTTTTCAGGGTCAGTTGCGATACCTATTGAACTGACCACATGGCCTAGCAATAGCCCATAAGGCACTCCAAAGACACACTTTCATGGGTTAAGAGTGATACAAAATTGTCTGTAGCGCTCAAAGCACTTTCTTAAGATAATGAACATCCTTTCCCTTAAAGTGGCTGCTCCCAGGTCATCGATAAATACTTTCAACTCATCTGGGGAGATGTCACCAAAGATCTTGTCTGTTGTTCGTTGCCATGATCCAGGTGTTTTGCACAAACCAAAGGCCATCACATGGTACGCAAAAGTACCAAAGACAGTAATGAAAGTTGTTTTCAACTTGTCCTCTTCTGCAATTGCCATCTGGTTGTATCCTGCAAAGCAATCCATAAATGAATATATTTCCCTACTTGCTAATTGATCCAAAATCTGGTCAATAAATAGCAACCAGTAGTAATTCTTAGCCGTCTGCTTATTCAGCTCTCTAAAATCTACACATAGTCGGATCTGGTTGTTTTTCTTCTTCTTGATGACAATTGGTGAATACCATTCTATGTGCTGTACAGGGAAGATTAAACGAGCTTTCCTTAACTTTTGTAACTCCTCAAACAGCTTGTCCCTCAATTCAAAAGGCATATGCCTTACTTTCTGACACACAGGACGACTGCCTTCTTTTATAGGAATCGTATGGACAGCTAGGCTGGGAGGAATGCCTCTCAGCTCATCATAACTCCAAGCAAAGATGTCGCAGAATTCTTGAATCAAGGACACATAGTCCTCCCTTTCTGCTGAACTGAGCATGGAACCTAGTTTAATTGACCGCAAATCATTCGCCGTACCAAGGTCCCCAACTCAATCACATCCGTGTCTCTTATCCTATCTTGCGGCTCTATCGGCTCATTTAGAGTTATCTGATAAATATCCTCTATAGTGGACCCCTCTTTAGATTCATCACTGGATGATGTCTCACTACCAGATGGATCATCTGTCATTTCTAATTCAGTAGAGGATAAAGGAGCTCTTTCACTCTGAGGAGACTCAGGGTAAGCATCGACTATTACTCGATTAGCACCTCTATCTAGAACCACTCGACCAACGGGTATATCGACTTGATAGTCTATTCGTAAGATCCAAGGCCTACCTAGCAAGACTCGATAGCTGGGACATCCTGCAAATCTTATCACCCTAAAGTCCAAGAAGCATTCTACAATTGCAACTGTAACATGGAATTTAGTAACGCAACCTTCTAGTTGCCTTAGATTATCATCAACCATTCTAAGAAGGGTGGAGCTATCTTTTTGGATGCCTAGACCCAACCTCTCCATCAACTCTGAACTCATTATATTGATGGAGGACCCAATGTCTACGATAGCATGCTCCACTAATATTCCATCCATGTATGTCGGAACCCTAGGGCAATTCTTTTCAGAATGATAAAACCAATCTTCCCCTACTCGTGCTATGCCCAAAGGTTCTACAATATACCCAATACATTGGATTTTCTTGAATTCCTTGCATACTCCTGGAGATAATTTAATCAACTGTAAGAGGTTTACATCTAGTTTGACTTCGCACAGAGAACTAGCTAAATCAAAATCATGATAGACAGCCAAAGCTCTCTTTTCTCGCCAAACCATCCTTTCTTTTAGTCCCGGGACCGACTTTGGTACTTCTTTTTTAGCTCTCGCCTTCTTTCTTGGCACTTTCTCATCCTTCCTAGGATCGACTTTTTTGTCAATAGGCCTTAGAGGTCCACCTTCCACGCCAGGATTCAGGACTTGCATCCCCTTATCCCCTTGCTTAGGGTTTTCCTTGACCGGTTTTGCATTATCTTTATCACCCTCTTTAGCCTTTTGGCCTCTCATCACGGCTCGTAGGTTAGAGGCTTCAACGCCATTGACACATACGGCCTCAATAAGGCTGACTCCATTGCCTTGTGGCAACTCCTCTATAGTGGTCTTTCCCCTTTGCAATATTTGTCTTGGTCCATCATTTTGCTGGAGGTTATTACCTTGCGCTCTATGATTAACTAGACCTGGCTATTTACTCCCTTGTTAGACGGAACTAATGTTACTCCAACAGGTAGTGGCTAAGTGGCCCGACTTTCCACAAATATCACATTTAACATTTGGACAATTTCTAGGGAAATGTTGCCTCGCCACACCACTTACAACTGAATCTTGAGGGACCACCCTCTTCAAGGTGTCGATTCCCTACAGATTCTGCTACTTCTTCAGGGAATTAACGTCAACAGCTATTTGCCGATATTGTTCAGAAATCATGTCAGTGTAGTGCTTCATCATATCCTTAACTTTGCCAAGGACATTAGAGGCACTCGACTCATAGCCTTGATCGTCTATCCATCCTTCCATTGGCCTAACAATTTGATTGGGCATTGGTTGTTGACTCACAGGAACCACATTAGGGTTGAAGCTTGGCCTCCAACATTTGGTGGAGCCAATTGACTAGCCATAGGCATAGTCACACTGGGAGGAGCTGGCAGCAAAGGTACATTTTGAACCATGCTTCCTCTCCCATTAGGGTTATTCTTAGGCATCCCTTGACTTTCATTTGTCAATGGTAAATCGCCTCCAGGTACTAGACCCGCATTGAGATTTATTCGAGAGGAGTAGGCCATTTGTAATCATGACTCTATGCCCGCGTGATGGCGGTGTCTATATCAGCCAAAGCCACATTGCTCAATTGTATCTGAATATTGAAATCCTATCCATGCAAGAAGTATTGCACTTCGGCGGCCGGCAGAATGGGAATGTAAGTTTGTAACTTACGAAATACTCCCTTAAGCTTCTTGGCATAGGCTTTCACATTCTCATGTGGGTCTTGGCGTGTTACATTCAAAACATGCAACCAATATTGGTGCTAGATAGAGAACCCAGGGAATAGCCCGAAAATTGTTGCGCATTTTGTGCTGATGTTCCCTGCTCTACATGCCCTCCCCCAACCCTCCCGAACTTCTCCTCTTGCTACCCTCCCCTCCCTGCCACTCCCAGGAATTGACTTAGCACATTAGTCTACCTCCTTTGGCACTCTTGCTCCTGGGATTCAGCCCCAAGGTGGACAATAGTTGGAATGTTTGAAATAGTTTGGGAAGCCATGGATTCTTCAAGCTAAAGCCATCCCTGACCTTGAGAGCTCATACCCCACAAGCCTTGAATGATTTCTCTTTCCCGGATGAAGAAACTAAGCTTAGTACGTATGGGAGCTTTGCGGGCAGCCATGAAAGCTTCACTTGAAGCTTCCCATTCTTGAAGCTCAAGATTGGGGATAAGCTTGGGAACCTTCTTCATCAGCAAGAGCATTCAAATGCTGAAGCACTCTTCCACGGATGCCCAACCAACAACCGGACCTGATCAATGGAGCAAGCGACATCATGATGATTAGTGCTTCAACGGTCTTCCTAAGCATTAAAGAGGTATGCCACTCTGATCTTAATCTCTCAATTTAGTCACTTGCTAAGCTTAATCCATTGTTGGAGAGATTCAAGATTGCATACAAGCATCATACCTCTTCCTAAAATTCTTTGTAATGGCTGACATTAACCCCCTATCTTTTCTTATGATCTTGGATAAATAATAGCCATTGTTAATCGGGTAAGTAGAAGCCAGTGAGTCATTGGATTGCCAAGGTAAACCCTACCCCAATCTCTATCATTCCTTGCATCTCATGAAAAGGCCCAATGTCTTCTTTCCAATGCATCTCATGCTGATTGCTTATTAAAAATGTATGCTATATATACTCCATCTGAGGAAAAAAACCGATGCCATGCAAGGTGATAAGACAAAAGAGAGGAGACCCTCCCTTGCCACTTAAGACCCTGAAGTGGTGCACAACCTGGCCCGAGGGAAACTTTGCCCACCTCCCAGTGATTGAGAGCCAAATACTTGTATGCAGGTGCATGTACTTCCATGAGCTCCACTCCCTTGCCCCAATAATCCTTCTTGGATACCCGACAATGCTAATGGCACCCATGTATGACACTTGAAGTACATGCAATCAAAGGAGATGTATGGTAGTGAATGTACTTATGCATTAAAGGCACAGATGATGGGTATACAATAATGCTTGAGATTATGTTCAATATGCTCAAGATGCTATTGGTGTGGCAGATTAGGCCCCTTGAACTATGCTCTATCCATGTAAGACCTTGGTACTTAGGGACAGGCACTATTTTTGGTCACAGTCCTGTAGGACTGTCACAAAGATCCCATTGCAGAAAATTATGTCCTTAATTTGGGGGTAAACCCTACAGCTTACCTCAAAGAGGGCTTCGTCCCCTCCGGTTTGAATCAAAAACCTCCCCAATCAGAGCTACGGTGTGAACGTTATGCCCATTTTTTTGCACTAGGGTAACTATGCACAGGATGTAGACGGCTCTAGGACAGGCTTTGTAAACCCCTTACAGAAACTTTTGGTCATTTTCTGTCATAAATCTTAATAGTTCATCTCTAAGAGACCGTTATCCCTTCAACTTGAGCCCAAAACCTCATCAATCGGAGTTTCCTACAAAGAGTTGCGCCCCTTTTACTGACAACATGTCCTGTGGACTACATCCAGATGGCTGGCCAGAAAGGTGAAAGCAAGGCCCAAGAGGAACTCCAAAGGGATATTAGAGACTCCTGGACCTCCATGAATGAGGAACCAAGCTCATCGAAATATTACCATGGTGACATACATGAGGAAATGCCTGAAACGGACCCGTATACCCTTGTCAATCACACCCTCTGCTAACATGAGCTCCGTCATATGGAACGCCACAATGACATGGTCACCAACCATCGCCAAATGATGTCCAAGTTTGATGAAGCGATCGATCACATGGCTATCCCAAACTTGAAGACTCAACAGAACTTGGAGCAGATCGCTGCTCTTATTGCTCAATTAGTGACTGCTTCTGCCCAAGAGAAGACCAATGACTCTAGACATTAGTCTAGACGTCCTCCACATCAAGAACCGTCACATGGCCCACAGGGTATACTTGGCGCTAAGGGAATTTCCCCTTCTACCTATGAAATCGGGGAACCCTCTTATACACATGATGAGCCCCTATTGAATTCCCCCATCCACCATGCCGGCAACATCCACTTGAGGCCTTCTCCCACCTTGGGTTGAATTTCACCCGCTTTACCTAGGAGCCCCCATGCACCCCATATGAATCAGCCCCATCAAGGACAATATGGTACAAATGGCTAGCCTGGCAATCATGGAAAAGATGGTTATGATGGAAAACATGGGCTTAAAGCACCACTAAGGATATATGGACAGAAGGGCATGTATGGCCACAACGGGTTGCATGGACATCAAGGATTTCATGGGCAGCATGGCCTCTATGATCTGTGTGACAAGGTCATCCTAATAAAGTACAATGGGCAATCCCCCTCACCATCTGACCTTAAAGAATGGACGTCCAAGTTGGAGTCCTACTTCAACATCTACCCCCGCACTGATGATCAGAAAATACTTTTTGCTTCTCTCCACTTGGAAGGTTTTTCCCACACTTGGTGGCACTATATCAATCGCGAGAATCAACAGTTCATTGATTGGGAAGATTTCAAGATGCATATGGTCCAAGTTTTTATGTCCCCTGTGGAAAAAGAATGGTTGGCAAGATGATGGTACACTCTTGACCAACGTAACCTCACTGTACGTGACTACACAAATCAATTCATGAGCTTGACCATGTATGTGGAGAGCAGTAGTGGCAATGCTAAACTGGGTTGGAATCCAGTCTATCGGCTGATGTCATGGCCCAAAAACCTACCACATTGTTTGATGCAATCGAATTGCCTAAGAGATATGCAAGAAAGTACCATAAGAATGAGCATTTTCAGCAAGGTGTTGGACCTCCTCACATTCCTTCATGATCAGCCCCATACAGAGGTGGTTTTCGAGGCACTTCTATGCCTAATAACAGCCCCAAAGTACCCACTTACCCCGCCTTCCATGCTAAAAGAAAAATGGGCACTTTTGGGACAACATCAGGCTCTATTGCTGAAAATAGGTATGCTGAAAATAAACACTCCACTACATCACCTTCCCATGGATCTAGTAGTCAACGGTTCATCTCCCCAGATTTTGTGAAGGAACGGAAAGAAAAGGGCCTATGATTTAAGTGTGGAGATAAGTACACTGCTACTCATGCCTCCAAATGCCCATACAAGACAACTAAGGTCAAAGTTCATAGCATGTATGCCATGGAAGATTGGCACAATGAGGAGGATGACATGGCCATTCACCAAGCTGAGCCCACGGAGGATGTTGATCATGAGCATTTCTATGATGACCCGGACGATGGGTTTCCCTTTGACCCGGGCGATGCTCCCTCACAGATACTTGATTTAATATCCCGCCCACCTCCCACTTCCCTTTGCTCGATCTCCTTGGATGCTTGGACGGGTTCCCGCAGCCCCTGTACCCTTCGCATTCAAGGCACTATCAATGGAAAGCATGTTTTTATCCTTGTGGATAGTGGAAGCACTCACAGGTCACTTTTTCTCAAAATCCTCATAACTAAAAAAATACAATTCTATTTTCTATAAAACTAGAGCCAATCATTAATATATGACTCTTTAATGTCCTCATGACGTTTCAACATGAAAATATATTAGAATCATTCTGATTCTTGCTTCTTAAAAGGGCCGAAGTTAAAAAACGATATAAAATGACATACACATCATATTTTAAGATTAGTTTTTACCCAGAGACACCTTTTTGACTCGAAATTTTCCTTGTAAATTTTTATCATTTTGGGACAAGTATATGCCTATTTCTGGGCATTTCTTCATTCCCTCTCAAAGCTTTAGTTTTGTCCGAAATTTTGTGTACTCTTCTCCTTCCCTCCATAATATGGTTTCTTGCATACGAATTCTTCTGAAGTAATGCTCAGTATTATCTACAACACTCTTTACCCTACTTCAAGTAATCTTAGCAGTGGTTTTGATAGCATTTACTGAAATCAAATAATCTCTATCTACAACACTCTCTACCTTACTACTACAAGCAATCTCCCTCTTTAGTACCGTACTATAAAATATCTTCCTCTTCAACACTCTATACTACAAGAAATCAAGTGATAATGGAGGTATCTTTATATATTTAATCTTTGTGATGTTATTATTTTTTATAGTTGTTGTTTAATCCTTAAGTGTCAATTCATAGAGAGAGAGAGAGAGAGAGAGAGAGAGAGAGAGAGAGAGAGAGGGAGAGGGAAAGAGGGAGAAGGGAGGGAGGGAAGACAAAGGATTTAATCTTTGTGATGTTATTATTTTTTATAGTTGTTGTTTAATCCTTAAGTGTCAATTCATAGAGAGAGAGAGAGAGAGAGAGAGAAAGAGGGAGAAGGGAGGGAGGGAAGACAAAGGATTGTGTGAGATGAACTAAGAAAATAAGTGATAGAGTGACAAAGAGTAAATTAGGGTAGAAGATAAGATGATGTTATTGTTCTCCACTAGCCAAGCTCCTATATAATTAATGTATTTAATAACATTGATCAATTCGTCGAGAGAGAGAGAGAGAGAGAGAGAGAGAGAGAGAGAGAGAATATTTTGGATAGAACAGAAGATAAGCTTGGATGCTGATTATGATGCCAGGAGGCATATTTCACGGTGGATTCCGTGCCATGGTGGATTCCGTGAGGTTTTACAGTGGATTCCATAAACTTTGTTGACCGGGACTCATACACAAAGTGGATTCTTTGTGCGAGAAGTTGATGGGGACGCCTATCCTTTTCGGGGGTTTCATTAATTTAGTGTGTACATGGGTGATTCCATAGCGGGTGATTCCGCAAAATACATATTAAATTAATAAACATTTATGAGTTTAGAGTGCGCACTTGTGATAAATTAAGGTTAGGATTGATTTCTAACCAGTTGATTTATTTATATAGCTGAAGACTGCTAGGTATTCACTTTTATCGGTTTAATTGTATTATTTTACTAACGATTGTGAATGCTTCAGTTGATGTGTAGAGATAGCAGCAGTGGCGGAGGAAAGCATTGGAGGATAGCATGTATTCGAGTTATCACTTATATTTTGATGGGCTCATACCTTAGGCATGGCGCCTATATTTTGTCGCGCCTATTTATTAAGGCGTTGGATATTTATTTATTATTTTTGTATGCGCATGGGTACATGATTATGATATTTGTATTTGGACATTGTATTGGGTATGCGTGACTCTTTGGGCGCCTGCCCATGATCTTTATTTCTATTTTGTGCTAAAGCAAACTCAAAAGCCAAAAACGTGCTATTTTGTAAATTGGGCTATTATTTGAGCTTGAAGATGATTAATACATAAAATACATGCTTTATGGAGAGATCACACAAGGCATGGGGGGAGATTGCACCCAATTGGTCTCTTATTCATGTCGTGCATGCTTTCTACCTTGAGTTTTGTGCAAAAAGTAGAGCTCTTTTGTTCTTGGGCACCTTCCGGCGCTCACTATGCAAGCGTACAGCATCCGATCTGTGCATCAGTGGTATTAGAGTGAAGCTGAGATCAAGAGCTTCCAATCGCTACCCATCTTGTGCGAAGGCAGAGCTCCTAGAACGATCGAGCTCTACAGTCAGTCTCATTGCGAACGGTCAATATGGGTGGATTCTTGGCAGTCAAGAACCTCTATCTACAACCTCTCATCGCAAAGGACCGGCTTGAGGAAGCGGAGGACCACTCCTACATCTCTTCTATCAAGACGTTTTTTTTAAACAGAGACAGTAAGCCTCCATAGCTACCAATTCATAAAAGCTTAATCTCAAAGTTAACTAAGCTTAGTCATAAGCTTAAAAGAAGCTTGTTAAAAGCTTCAAGCCATGAATTTGACGACTGAGGTATCGTGGCATGTTGCGTCAGCAATTGGCGGGCGGAAAAATCGCCCTCCCCTAAATTCATCGTTTGTAACAAACTAAGCTCTAAGCTTAGTCAACCAAGTCTCAAGTCACAAAAATCTTCAAGTTGGACACGTTCATTAAGTTCTGCAGCTGTGTAAGTTTTGCAAGTCAACAGAGGTCAAAACTGACTTATGCTAAAAACTCCCATAAGGACTGTTCCTGCGCAGAAGCACTGAACTGCAAAGTTGTTCCCTGGAAGACTCTGTTCGCATATGCAAAGTTGCTGAACCAGTTTCAGCATACGTAAAAGGTCATACGCAGATTTTATGAAGACTTTAAATCCCGCAACTGCAAAAGTTGAAGACCGTGAAAGCCAAACAAAAATTTATAAGCCTTGTACACCCGACTTTGAGCTACGCTCATCCCGCTAATTGGATTTTGAGAGTGTGAGGTCTTTTGAATTTTTACAGGATGACGGAACAAAATATGGATGATTTAATGGCTGAAGGCGATCTTCCTGAACCTACGATGGAACCAAAATTGGATTTAATTATGATACAGTTGGATGAAGAACGAAGAGCCCGGAAAGCCTTGCAAGTTCAATTGGCTAATGTACAACGATCAACTATCGACAAAGATGGACCACAACCCAAAGATCTTATCTGACGAACCATCGATGCGACTTTCGAAGCTCAATAAATCCGCAAAGAAACAAAGATAAGTAAAAGAAATTTTAAATTCCGTGCTTTCAATGGAACTCGAGATGGAAAGACTGTTCTTGAATTCATCAGCCAGTTTGATGATTACTTTCATGGAGAGACATATGTTGAAAAAGATAAAATTAAGTGTGTCACTAATCATTTAGTGGATAGAGCATCTCTTTGGTGGACCATGGTTCATAAGAGCATAGGTTGTCCTACTACCTGGGAGAGTTTCAAAAAGAAGTTTATGCAGAATTTTCTTCCTCCACAATTCCATGAAAAAGCCATAAAGCAATGGGACCTTCTTCAGCAAAGAGATCGTGAGCCTATTTTCCAGTACACCGAACGCTTTTGGAATGCTTTACTCCAACTACGCATGTTTGAAGACATATCTGAAGCGACTCACAAGCGCAAGTATATGTCTGGATTGCTTGGGCATTACTACGCTGAAGTCAATATGTTCAAGCCTGCAACTCTTGAAGATGCAATTTCTTTAGCTCATGACACCAAAGACAAGCTTTGAGGAAGAGACAAGCGTCCACAACAATTTCAAGCAAATGGTAACTATAGTTCTAAGCAATTCAATTCAAATTTTAGAAGATTCAATCAAAGTCAATTTCCTTCATCATCTTTCCGTAAGTCTTGGACAAAACCACCTTCTTTGCCATCAAATACCAATCAAAACCCTAAGCCATCTTCACAGCCAAATCCTAATATTCCTAGACTTCCTGCCATTGCAAACAATGTATCTAAAGCCAAACCTATAGTGCATTACAAATGCCATCAACCTGGACATCTAGCAGCCAATTGCCAATTGAAGAAGCCATCTGTTCATATCAACTATCTTGGAGCAATGGAAGATGAAGAACATGAGGAAATGCCTGACTTTACAGAAGATGAGGATGACATTGCTACTCCTTCGGATACTTTACCAGGTATGCCAACTCCACATTCTTTGTTGACAATGAAATGTTTAGTGCATGGAAAAGAAAAGATTATTTTACACGATGATGGTAGTACACATGATTTTATTTCTGCAAAGTTAGTGAAAGAATTAAAATTACAAACTGTTCCTACGCATTATCGCATTAAAGCAGCATTCTTAGGCACAAGGTATAATGGAACACAAGAGGTGCATGATTTAGAAATTCAAATTGGTGAATACACTGAAAGAAGGAATTTTCTAATTGTACCATTACAGTCCAATGATATTATCCTAGGTATGCCTTGGCGTCATCAGCATAATCCTAACATAGATTATTCCATGCATTCAATTAAAATTCATTTTCAAGGAAAACACATTACATTGTATGGCATGCATGCATCAAATAATTTTCCACTGCTTACTCATACTCAAGCTAAACGTGCATTACGCAAAAGTAATAAATCTTATCTAATTTGGGTGAATGAACTTCAAGCTAAAGAAAAACATATGCATCCTAGGCATACAGAATTCCTTGCATAATTTAAAGATTGTTTTGCTGAAGATTTACCACCTGGACTACCTCCTTCACGTCCTGAAGACCACAAAATAGATTTAATTCCTGGTACACAACCACCTTGTAAAGCACCATATAGGCATAACTAGATTGAACAGAAAGAAATTCAAAATCAAGTTGAAGAATTATTAAACAGAGGATTAATCAGACCTCATAGTTCTCCATTTGGCGCACGTGTTTTGTTGGTAAAGAAGAAGAATAATACTTATCGCATGTGCATAGATTATCGTGCCCTAAATAATATTACTGTAAAGAATAGATATCCAATTCCTAGGGTAGATGATCTTATGGATAAACTACAAGGTTCTGCTATATTTAGTAAAATAGACCTTAAATCTGGTTATCATCAGGTGAGATTAGATAAATCTGATATATTTAAAACTGCATTTAGAACACAATTTGATCATTATGAATTTCTAGTGATGCCTTTTGGATTGACTAACGCACCTGCTACATTTAGTAGAATGATGAATCGCATATTTTTGAAATATCAGCATTGTGTTATAGTATTCTTTGATGATATCTTGGTATTCAGTAAAAATGAGAAAGAACATTATGAACATCTGTCTTTGATTTTCAAGTTGTTGAAAGATAATCAATTGTATGCTAATCTGGAAAAGAGTGAGTTCTTTCAAACAGAAATTGAATATTTAGGTCATATTGTGTCATCAGAAGGTATTAAGGTTGACCCTAAGAAGATAGAAGCAATATTGAATTGGCCTATACCCAAAAATGTGCACGAGTTACGTTCTTTTCTACGTCTTGCTAGTTTTTACAAAAAGTTTGTGCGAAATTTTTCATTACTTGCTTTGCCTTTGACTAAACTTTTAAAGAAAGGTAGTGTTTATCATTGGTCTGATAATTAACAAAAATCTTTTGATTTATTGAAACATGCATTAACCCATGCTCCTGTATTACAACTACCTGATTTCAGTAGACCATTCTTTTTAGTAGTTATTGATGCTAGTGGCTCTGCAATAGAAGCCCTACTTATGCGAGATAATCATCCGATAGCCTATTCTAGCTATAAACTGAAACCATCCGAACTTAAATATTCCATATATGATAAAGAATTGTTAGCTGTTGTACAAGCTTTAAGACAATGGAAACATTATTTAATGGGTTTTGAGTTTATGATTAAGACAGACCAACAAAGCATTAGACATCTCCTTAGTCAACCCCAAATATCTAACCGACATATCAAATGGGTAGCCTTTATTCAGAGTTTTCATCCCCTTATCCAATACCAACCACGAAAAGAAAATGTAGTAGCTGATGCTTTAAGTAGAAGACCGACTATTCATAATATTTGTGTCATATCATTTGATTCTCTGGGGGGGGGGGGGGGGGGGGCGCGTCGCGACATGGCGTGGTGTGTGTTGAGGGGGGAAGGGTGGAAGGGGGGGGGGGGGGGATATCACGTCACATTGGGGAGAGGGAAGGGGGCGCGTCGCGTTGTGTCGTGTCGGGGGGGGGGGGGGGGGGGAGGGGGGGATGTCATGATATGTTGGGGAGCGGGAGGGGGGTGCAGCGCGTCACGTCACGTCGTGTCATGGGGGAGGGGGACGCGAGGGGGGGATGTCATGTTATGTTGGGGAGGGGGGCGCATCGCGTCGTGTCGTGGCATGGGGGGGAGGGGGGGGGAAGGGGCCGTCGTGACATGGTGTGTGTGTGTGTGTATTGAGGGGAGGGGGGGGGGGGGGAGGGCGTGTCGCGACATGGTGTGGTGTGTGTTGAGGGGGGAGGGGGGGGGCATCGCATCATGGTGGCTGGGTCTGTGTGTTGAGGGGAGGGGGGCACGTCACGTCGTGTCATGTCATGGGGTGGGGGAGGGGGGGGCATGTCGCGACATGGCGTGTTGAGGGGGGAAGGGGGGGGCCGAATTTTGGAGGGGGGCGTGGTGTGTGTTGAGGGGGGAAGGAAGAAGAAATGTTGCAAATGCATCTTAAAATGATAGGAAAGTCACTGTTTGAGGTTAAAATGGCAAATAGCTCAAAAGTGAAATGTTTGGGAGCCATTGAGAACTTGGAGATCAACATTGGAGGCCAAAGAGCATGTTTGAATTTCCATGTGATGCCTACAAAAATAGGGGCATATCCTCTCATTTTGGGACGACCGTGGTTGGTTAGTATGAGATTTAGACAAGATTGGTACAAAGGTCAATTGCAACTTTATCTAGAGAAGCTAGATCTTTGACATGAAAACAAGGTCCGTCATTCAAAGTGGACATGTAAGTGATGTTGGAGGTGATGAAATTAATGATTCAGAAAATTCCAGCCTTGATGAGGAAGATAGAGAATGGGAAGCTAGCCTACTCTCTAGGGATATTGAACTCTTTGGGTTGTCAATCCAAGGTTCAAAAAGAGAGGAAAAACTTTTAAATATTACTGGAGAAAGTACACACTTCATGCACGAAACTTGTGATCAGCAACCTGAAATGAATGTTGGACTACCTAAGCTTATGAATATGTTGCAAAATGACTTGACTAATGGTGAAAGAGATGAATATTCAACCATTTTCTAGAAATACCCAAAACTATTTGCTACAAAATATCACCAACTAACGGGTACTAACACTATTATGCACAGTATCAAATTGAAAAAAGGGTATAAACAAGTGGCTCAAAAACTTAGGAGACTTGGTACAATTCAAGAAAATGTACTTAAAGTTGAAATTCAGAAGTTGCTTGATGTTGAATTTATATATTTTGTTGATGATGCATAGTTGGTGTCTCCTGTTATAATTAGACCAAAAAAGAATGGAAAGTGGAGAGTATGTGTTGATTTCAAGCCTCTTAATGAAGATACTAAGAGGTGCTACTATCCCCTTCCATTTTAGGATGAGATATCGGATCAAGTGGTTGGCCATGGATTGCGGGTGATTTCACAAAATACATATTTAAATTAATGGATGTTTTTGAGTTTAGAGTGTGCGCTCATATTAAATTAAGGTTAGGACAGAGTTCCAACCTATTTATTTATTTTGTAGCTGAAGACTACTAGGTTTTCACTTTTTTTCATTTAATGTTATTATTTTCTAACAATTGTAAATGCTTCAGTTGATGTGTAGAGCAGGTGGTGGTGGCGATGGGAAGCAGTGGATGATAGCATATATTCAAGTTATTTAGAAGAAATTATCATTTTTGATAGGTGCGCGTCTTAGGCATGGCACTAATATTTATTTAGGCATGCTTATTTATTGAAGATCTTGACACATATTTGTTATTTTGTATGGGCATGGACGTACGGTTTAAATATTCATTATTAAACATTGTATTTGGGCAACTGCCCGACTTTTGGGACGCCCAACCGCTTTATTCTTTATTTGGACAAAAGAAACACAAAAGCTAAAGCATGCTAATTGTAAAAATTGGGCTATCTTTGAGCTTTGAGATGAATAAATTCTGAAATACATGCTTTTTGGAGCACTCACACAAGGCATGGGGGGAGATTGTACCCAAATGGTCTTTTTGCCTCATGTCGTGCAAGTCTATTCTCTTGAATTTTGAGCTTAAAGTAGAGTTCTTTGTTCTTGGGGACTTTTTGGCACTCGCTACATACGTATACAACATTTGATTTGTGCATCAGTGGTATCAGAGAAATGTTGAGATTGAGGGCTTCCAATCACTTACCATCTCACGCGAAGGCAAAGCTTCCGGAATGAATGGGCTCTACAGTCAGTCTCGCGACAATCTGTCAATATCAGCATGTTCCTGGCAACAAAGAACCCCATGTTGTGCTATTGGATCACAAAGGACCAGTCTCTAACGGCGGAGGACCACTTCCCAAGCTCATTCATCAAGTCGTTTTTTTTCTCAGAGAAAAAGATAAGTCAATTTTCATTAGTTGGAGGTTACAAAGGTTAATAAGCTTATTAAAAAGCTTAATCCTATCAATTCAAGAAATTGCGGCAGCAACACGTCCTTCGTGGCATAAAAAATAGTGAGTACATCCTCTCGACCTACACGTAGTTAAACGATTAGTTGAAGTTTCAACTTACAACGCTTAAGTCAAAGGCTAAGCTTTATTAAAGCTTAAAAACCTTAACTCACTAAATCTCTTCCTCAGTGGCTATTCCTATTGCCATAATCCCGAATCGATTTTACACTTCTCTGCAAGCCTCTATTCACATCCATGTTGTGATAGAGATAATTTTCAATGAGTAGATTGCTATACGCAATCTTCACAGGCAAAGAATTCATGGAAGAAGGATTTCAGCAACTTTCGTATCTGCAAAGAAGAAAGATTGCTAAAAGCCATTTAAAAAAAAGCAAGTCTTGTAAACCGGACTTTGAGCTACACTCATCCCGCTAACAAGATTTCTAGTGAGTGAGGTTGTTTGAAATTTTCAAGGATGACCGATCAAAATATGGAAGATTTTATGGCCGAAGGTGATTTATCGGAACCAACAATGGAGCAAAAATTGGACCTAATTATGATGTAGCTTCAAGAGGAACGAAGAGCACATCAAACTTTGCAAGCTCAATTGGCCACTATTCAATGATCTACTTCTGATCAAGATGGACCACAACCTGAGGATGTTATACGACGCACGATCTATGCAACACTTGAAGCACAATCTATTTGGAAAGAAGCCAAGATAAGTAAAAGAAATTTCAAATTATGTGCTTTTAATGGGTTATGCAATTGAAAGAATGTACTTGTTTTTATCAATCAGTTTGATGATTATTTCCATGAAGAACAGTATGCCGAAAAAGACAAACTCAAGTGTGTCACTAATCACTTAATGGACAGAGCATTGCTATGGTGGACTGTTGTCAGCAAAAGCATTGATTGTCCTATTACTTGGGAGACTTTTCAAAAGATTTTTTTGCAGAATTTTCTTCCACCCCAATTCCACGAAAAAGCAATCAAACAGTGGGATCTTCTACAACAAAGAGATCACGAGCTTATTTCACAATATACTGAGTGCTTTTGGAATTCCTTATTACAACTTCTAATGCTCGAAGATGTACCTAAGGTGACCCATAAGTACAAGTTTATGTTTAGTTTGCTTGGTCATTTCTATACAAAAGTGAACATGTTCAAGCCAACGACTCTCGAAGATGCGATTCCCTTGGTCCATGATGCTAAAGACCAAATTTGAGGACGAGAGAAGCAACCACAACAATTCTCAAATAACGGTAACTTCGGCACAAAGTAATTCAATTCTAACTTTCGAAGATTCAATCAAAACTGCTTTGTTCCATCTTCATTTTGTAAATCTTGGACATGACCCTTTGCTTTACCAACAAACACAAATCCAAATCCTAAGCCATCTTTCCAACCAAATCCCAACATTTCTAAACTTTCCGCTATTACGAATAATGTTTCTAAATCCGAATCCATAGTCTACTATAAGTGTCATCAATCTGGATATCTAGCGGGGTGAATTGTCAATCAAAAAGGCCAACTATTCACATCAACTAATTGGGAGTGACTAAAGATGAAGACCATGAAGAAATGCCAGATTTCAGAGAAGACGATGATAATATCAATACTACTTTAGATACTTTACCAGGTATGCCAAGTCCCCATTCTTTATTAACGATGAAATGTCTTGTGCATGGTAGAGAAAAAACTGTTTTACATGATGATGGGAGCACACACAATTTTATTTCTACAAAATTGGTTAAATAATTGAATTTACATACAGTTTCAACTCATTATCGCATCAAGGCTGCATTCTTAGACACTAGATATAATGGAACACAACAAGCGCATGACTTAGAAATTACAATTGGTGATTATGTCGGGCACAGAAATTTCTTAGTTATGCCTTTACAATCTAGTGACATTATCTAAGGAATGCCTTGGTGTCATCAATATAATCTCGATATAGATTATTCCACGCATTCAACGAAGATTCACTTTAATAAAAAACAAATCACATTGCATGGTATGCACATTTTTGATAAATTTTCATTGCTTAGTCATACATATGCTAAACGCGCATTCAGAAAAGGTACAAAATCCTACTTAATATGGGTGAATGAAATTGAAGCTAAGGAAAATCAGATGCATCCTAGGCACACACAATTTCTTTCACAATTTAAAGATTGTTTTGCTTGCTGCTGACTTACCACCTGGTTTACCACCCACAAATCTTGAAGATCATAAAATAGACTTAATTCTAGGTTCTCAACCACCATGTAAAGCACTTTATTGACATGATCAAATTGAATAGAAAGAAATTCAAGCCCAAATTGAAGAATTGTTAACCCGAGGACTCATTAGGCCTAGTAGTTCTCATTTTGGTGCAGCTGTCCTATTAGTCAAGAAGAAAAATAACATCTATAAGATGCGCATTGATTATCGTGCCCTAAATAATATCACTATCAACAATAGATATCTGATCCCTAGGGTAGACGACCTCACGGATAAAATACAAGGGATTGCAATATTTAACAAAATAGATCTTAAATTTGGATATAATCAAGTACGACTGGACACATCTGATATTTTCAAAACTGCATTTAGGACTCAATTTGGACATTATGAATTCCTTGTTATGCCTCTTGGTTTAACTAATGCACTAGCCACATTCAGTCATATGATGAATCATATATTTTTGAAGCATCAGCATTGTGTCATTGTTTTCTTTGATGACATATTGGTTTTCAGTAAAAATGAGAATGAGCATTATGAACATTTATCCTTGGTTTTCAAATTATTAAAAGATAATCAATTATATGCTAACCCTGAAAAGAGTGATTTTTCCAAACCCAAATTGAATACTTAGGACATATTGTTTCATCTGAAGGTATTAAAGTTTATCAATTTAAAAAGATAGAAGCAATTTTGAATTGGTCGATACCTAAAAATGTGCATGAATTACGTTCTTTCTTAGGTCTTGCTAGCTTTTACAAAAAAATTGTGAGAAATTTTTCATTGCTTGCATTACCTTTGACAAATTTATTAAAGAAAGGTATTGTGTATCATTGGTCTGAAAATTAGAAAAAATCTTTTGATTTACTGAAACATGCCTTAACACATGCTTCTGTATTGCAACTCCCTCACTTTAATAGACCATTCTTCCTAGTAGTCACTAATGGTAGTGGATCTGGAACAAGAGATGTCCTTATGCAAGATTCACATCCCATAGCCTACTCTAGCTGCAAACTTAAACCATCTGAACTTAAGTATTCTACCTATGATAAGGAATTTCTAGTTGTAGTATAAGCTGTACAACAATGGAAATACTATTTAATAGGATCTGAATTCATGATCAAAACTGACCAACAAAGTATCAAACATCTCCTTAGTCAGCCACAAATCTCTGACCGCCATATTAAATGGGCTACTTTTATTCAAAGTTTTCATCCACTTATTCAATATCAACCTGGAAAAGAAAATGTTGTTGTCGATACCTTAAGTGGAAGATCAACTATTCATAATATTTCTGTGATATCTTTTGATTCTCTTATTCCTATGAAAGATACCTATGATCAAGACTCTAGTTTTCAAGAAAATTGGAATAAATTAATTGCAAATAACTGGATTCCAATTGATTCATTGTCTTATGCTGATGGATTTATGTTTTATGAGTAAAGGTTATGTGTAACTGTTCCATTTAGATAATTTGTGTTGCATGAAATTCATTGTCCCCCATATCAAGGCCATAGAGGTATTATTTCCACTTTACACACATTGGTTGAATATTTTTACTGGCCACAGATGGAATCTGATGTTTCTAACTTTGTATCTAAATGTCTAATTTGTAAAAGAGCTAAGCGACACCATGGTAAGCAATATGGTTTGTTAATGCCTTTATCGATTCCAGAATGACCATGGGAACATATCTCCATGGAGTTTATTATTGGTTTGCCTAATACTCAAGCTAATCACAATATGATTTGGACTATTGTAGATCGATTTAGCAAACAAGCATATTTCATTCCATGCAAGAAAACGTTAAGTGTATCTTAAGCTGCACAATTGTTTTTGAAAACTATTTTCACTAACCATGGTTTGCCAAAAGTTATTATTTCTGATCGCGATTCTAGATTCTGCAATAATTTTTAGACTTCTTTGTTTGCTAATTTAGGAACAAAGATTGATTTTTCATCTGCATTTCATCCTGAAACAAATGGGCAAATAGAAGCTACAAACACTACAATTTTAGATATTTTATGTGCATACACAATTTCAAGACCATAAACATGGGATACAAACTTGCATCTACTTCAGTTTGCATACAATAACACTCCACATACAGTTACACGGAAGCACCATTTGAAATCATTTATGAATAGATTGCATACACCACCTCATTGTCAAACAAAATTAAAGTTGCTGATGATATTGCCAATATGCATGCTACTATTTTTGCTGAAGTCAAATATATGATTGCGAAAGCCCAACAATCATACACAAAACAAGCTAATAAGAAAAGAAAACCTATGAATTCCATAGTTGATGATTATGTTTGGTTACATATTGAAAAGAGAAGATTACAAAGTTTTGAGAAACACCTTGTTGTTAAGTTAGCCCCTAGATTTTATGGATCTTTCAAAATCATTCACAAAATCAATGACAATGCATTTAAATTAGAACTAACCCAATACTAGAAAATCCACAATACTTTTCATATCAGTTTGTTACGACCTTTCAAAGATCAATTACCTATCCACCCTATCTATGAAAGTCCTCCTTTATTAGAAGAAGAAACTATAATCCTTGAACTCGAAACCATTTTAGACACTGATAATATGACCACTAGAACTAGTTGTAGATATTCTAGATATTTGGTAAAATTTAAAAATCATCCTGTTGAAGAGGCCCAATGAATGCACGCTCGTGACCTAAGTGCTTACCCCTCACTCCTCGCTCCACATTGAGCTAATAACAATTGAGGACAATTGCTATCCCACGTATGTTGCCAGGAGGTATATTCCACGGTGGATTTTGTGAGGTTTTGCGGTGAATTTCATAAAATTATATTTATTTGCCAGGGCTCGTATACAAGGTGGATTCTTTGTAAGAAAAGTTGATGGGGACACCTGTCCTTTTCAGGCATCATGTTAATTTAATGTGCAAGTGGGTGATTCCATAGCGGGTGACTCCACAAAATACATATTTAAATTAATGGACGTTTATGAGTTTAAAGTGCACACTCATATTAAATTAAGGTTAGGACACAGTTCCAACCTATGTATTTATTTTGTAGCTCAAGACTGCTACATATTCACTTTTATCAGTTTAATTTTATTATTTTCTAACAATTGTGAATGCTTCAGTTTGATGTGTAGAGCAGGCGATAGTGGCAATGGGAAGCACTGGTGGGCGATCGCATGTATTCAAGTTATTTAGAATAAATTATAAATTTTAATGGATGCGTGTATATTAGGCATGGTGCTAATAATTATTTAGGCGTGCTTATTAATTGAAGCACTTGACATATATTTATTATTTTGTATGCGCATGGGTGCACGATTTAAATATTCATTATTAGACATTGTATTTGGGCACTTCCCGACTGTTGGGATGCCCAACCGCTTTATTCTTTATTTGAAAATAAGCAAATACAAAAGATAAAGCATGTTAATTATAAAAATTAGGCTATTTTTGAGCTTAGAGATGAATAAATTATTAAATACATGCTTTGTGGAGCGCTCACAGAAGGCATGGGGGAGATTATACCCAATTGGTCTTTTTGCTTCATGTCGTACAAGTCTATTCTCTTGAATTTTGAGCTTAAAATATAGTTATTTGTTCTTGGGGACCTTTCAGCTCTCTATACCAAGCAAGCCTAGTAATGAGAGCAAGGAATTGTTGAAAGAGTTGATACAAGCTCATCTTGAACAAAGAGAACCAGTGAGCAAGGCCATGCTTGAAACAAGAAGGTCACGAGACAATGCCAAGGGTAGGCTTTGGACTTAAAAATACAGTAGAAGACCACAAAAGAAGCCCAAGCCTTATAGACAAAGGTATCGATGGAAAGCCAACACAATGCTGCGATGGATATCCAAAGCGTTCCTATGTGCTCAAGGATATTACATAGGTAACCGATGGATTTGGGTACCAAAACCCTCTGCTAAACCACCTCTGTTAGAGCTGAAGGCCAGGACGTATCAAGAGCAAAGAAGCACAAGAGGAACTCTAAATGAAAAACCAAGTCTCGAGTTAGAAAAATTGGAGTGATCGAGCCCTCATGATTGAAATCAAGAAACCAAATGGGACTATTCAAAGGGTAGATCCTCAGCCTAGCATGCTTAACAAGCAGATATTAGATGTAATCGTCAAGTGTGCACAAAAGCCACTAGTTCCCAAGGAGCCTTTGACTTACCAAGAGGATAATGAGCACCACAGGTGCAATGTTGCTCATGCTAAGGCTAATTGCTCAACAAAGACAATGGTAGAATCATCTAATAGCCATGAGCAAATCTTCCAGCCAATGCCAAGTCGACCTGGAGTCCCAAATCTCCTACACCCTCTTTCCCTAAATGGACACAAGAAGCACAACAACAGTCGTCAAGTGTAGCTACACAATCCCAATCTCTGTCTCAATCTGAGCTTCTAAATGTCCAAGATGTGGGACATGACACCACCCTTAGCTCTCAGCCTAAGGATATGCCTATGCAATCCACCGTGTGGCTAGCTCTCGATATTCACAAGTGAATGCTCAAAGGGCAACAAAAGACATGACCACTTCTAATCTGCCTAAGGACTTGACACTGCAATCCACCAATAGTAGCCAAACCATTGAGCTAGCTACTACTACTTCCAATCAGGAATCACAACAGTCACAGCCTTGGGCCATGACGATGCCCCTTGCGGAACATGTCCTTAGCAATTCACCTCTGGAAGAGGTATCACAACCAACATCCTTGACACACCTCCAACAATTCTGAAGCACTTAGATCCTACAATTGAGAAGAAATCTCTTGAAGATTTGGCCAAGGAGAGGGCGCATTTGACCAATGAACCAGAGATGAAGTGCTTGTTGAAGCTTGATTACAAGCTCTGACAGCCATCACACATGCATACATCCATGTGGAAATTGGAAGGCCAACACCAGAGCACACAAAGCTCATAGACGGACCCCTAACTTGGGATGAGCAACAACATGTTTGCTCTCGTTATGTAACTGTCACTGAAGAAGTCATAAAGGAAATCCCAAAAGCCACACCTAGAGAATTGCTCTTGTTGATACCCTCACTCTATATAGCTCAATGTGTGATAAAAAAGGAAAAGCTTGAAGCAATCAAATGAAAAGGGAATGGACAAGGTGAATTTGTGCAGAAATGGTACTCCAACCAATGTTTGGCAGCCAAAATTGGCCACAAACTAATGACACTCACTGAGCAAAGGAAAACCCTTTGGACATCAATACATGATCCCACATATGTTGCCCCAACCTCATTACGAGTGTTGGCAACGGTCCATGAGGTCGAGCATTCTACCACTGTCCAAAAACATCCCTTGTATGATAAACTGCTTCTAGAAGAAGATCTACATATGGCTAGTAGGCTAGGAGTAGGAAGCATGGTACTTGGTATTTGTGCATATGTCTTCTGCCTCACTCAAGACCTTGCAATCCTAGATCTCTATGCTTCCCATCAATACAACCCTGACTTCTTCAATTGGTTTTGTCCAAGCTTGCATGACAAGAATCCTAAATTATCTCTTGGTTCTACACTAGAGTCACCCAAACCTCCTAAGAAAGAGAAAAATAGCTGTAAATACCACACCTGCACTAATGAGAAGCAATGGAGGCATGTTCCAGCAATGGGTAAAGACAAGGTCGTGGCTATGTCCCATGAGGACACACCAAAAACAGAGAATGTTGAGGCCTAACCAAGCACATCAAGGACTGACCTAGTTGAAGAACATGAATCTTCAAAGGATACAACTCAATTGACCAAGAAAAAGAGGAGAAAACAACGAAAACAATGGTAGTTGCAAATGGCTATAGACGCCAAGAAGATTGAGATCAAGAGTGCTAAAGAGCTAAGGAATGAAGCATCGAGTTCACGTAGGAATAAACCCATTGCCATCTCCCCTAACAACGGTGAAACCTTAGACATATTCGTGTGTTTTGATAAGTTAAATCAACCAATGCCATCAACGGTTGCTTGGAATACTCAATCCACTAACAATATAACTTACATTGACCAATGATACAGCACTGTCACAACAAGTTGACAAAACTATAACAGTCACATCCAAACCATGACTTAATAATAACAAAGCCTCAAGAGAAACATGAAAACCCCAAGGACATAAGCAATCCTAGCATTGAGCAATCTTGCTCATCTAGGCTTGAGCCCCCCTAGCTATGCTAAAGCTTAGGGTAACTCCCAGAACCTTGCATGAGATAGTAGCCAAGCAAGCCTTCATAAAACATAGAAGTGTCACAGATTGCTTGACTGAGTTGGATGCTAAACTCAAATTATTCGCACATGTCTATGTCCTTGTAGACATGGGAATATTCCATAGGGAGTAGCTTAAGGAATACTTGCTATATCCTCTATCCTAGGAAGAGCAAGAATATCTTAACAAGCACTATGACAAGCTCCTACATGAATGAATATGCAACTCATCTCTGACGAGGAGGTCAACGAACTACGCTTAATTGTGACATTCAATAAAGTGCTTTGCCAACCAAACCTCTTCGAGATAGGGTAACTAAAGCGACAATGAGAGGGTTGAAGTCAATTTGAAAAATGTTGGTTTGAAAATCATGCTCAAATGGCCAAACTTGGAGCCCATATTATGATAGTCTTAGAGGAGGGATTGGCCAAATGGCAGTCTCAAAGAGACCCAACCTATATGGCGCCAACTTCCTTTCGAGTACTAACTGTCATTCGGGGTATGAACTTTACTGCAGCTAGCCAAGAGAACTCTTTGATTGATAAGATTCTAGTTGAGGAGGAGCTACATGTTGCTAGTAGACTCGGACAAGGTACCATGCTACTAGGTGTTGCAAAATATTTGTTGTTATTGAGTAGGCTACCACAAGTACTAGATGCATGTGCCACATCCCAATACAATCCTGAATTCTACAATTGGTGTGGATTTATAAACCTATATATAAATAAACAATGGGTTTTGTGACTGTGTATAGATAATACAAAAAAAAGCAAAGCCAGCACACACATAAGCAATGATAATCAAGCGCATGTGATGTGCATCGAAGTCAAGACTATGGGATTCAGATAAGTGATGTCTTTTTGAGCTACACGTGCTCATTATGATTGAAGCATATGACATGCATGTACTCTCAGGAGTTGTCAAGTGGATGCAAGACGACATAGGTCTTTGTACAAAAGCATTCAATGTCTAAGTTACCACAAGACCACCAACCCCAGAAAGAGCCAAAAACAATAGAAATACCAAGAACAAAGATCCATGACCGAAGCCCTGTTGCTGAAAGAGAAATTTACCCCTACAAATAAAGCACACATTACATTTGAGCATGTTCCAAAGCATAGTCATTGGCTACTCTCTCTTTCTTGGCCAAACTCTACATCTTTCTCACTGCAATTGCCACCTCAATCGTACTGATGTCTCACATGTTACAAAGAGGTTTGCAAAATATCAAGTGTATCTCTCCATCTCAACAATTGTTCCTCTAGTGTTGAGGCTAGTAACACAATCATCCTTGCAATATCCATTTTTCACAACCTTTGGATCTCAACATTTCTCAATCCAAATGAAAGGGTGATAGCCTCAATGTATTGCATTGGTTGTATTCATTTTATCCAAAAATAAATTAAACAAAGAAAAAATAAAATGCTAATGCGTCAATGAGCTCAATTATGCTACATTGTGTTGACAAAATCACAAATGATGTCTCAAGAAGCCTTCAAGTGTACTTCTCCTCAACATTGTCAATTTTTTCTACCCCATTGAACCCTTGCTTCATCCACACATTGCTACGAGGAACCAAACCAATAGTCTTCTAACTACATAATATCTAAGTATGCACATGCACTCACATAATATTTGTACCACAATCTATACATAGTTTGGGTCCTCAATTGCAGGACATTACTCTCGACTGACCTGTCTCAACTAATCGAATTACATCTTGTGCATGATAAGAAGACTAGCACTACCCCCAGGGAGAGACCACATATGAGAGGTTTTCAATTGCGGGTATTGAAGACTCCAATGAAAATACCACCAATTATTCATCAACACTCAACTTTGAATTCTTATTCTCAATCATTCTGCAAGCCCACCAAAGAATCATTGCCTTCAGAATCCCAAGAACATCAACACCGGTGCCAGCCACGAGTGCAACTCCCACAAAAAACTAGCCCTCTCACTAACTTCAACAACCCTATCACTAGCCAGTTAGGCCAACAACGTGCCCCCAACGACCTTCATACACACCACCACCAAAACTCCTCATTGAAAACCACAGATGTCCCTTCCACCCACATCTTTGATGCATGCCAACGCGTGCTACCTATACAACAATGAGTGCCATGGGACTAGCATTCGTCTAGGAGGGGGGTAATATTAACCCTTAGAGAAACAAGGTAAAAAATCTAAAGCAGAAGATAGGGCCAAGGAAAAAGTGAAACAGAAGACGAAGGTGCGCCAAGAAAAATATCGAAACACAAAAAGTGTAAAAAATTCCTAAATCAAGGAGAAATGCGCACAAGAAAATGCGCAAGTTAATACTTTTGTAAAAAAGCGTAAGGCGCACCATGATTTATTTTCAGAGCATCGAGCTCTCACCTGTGCAAATTATAAAGGTAGATGGGCGGTACGAAGGAAGCTAGGAAGATAGGAGGACAATGGGACAAAGGGCCTAGGCAATGGCCACCCGTGTAATAAAGGGAAAAAGAGGATGATCACCCAAAAGGGATTTAGGATTTTGTATATAAAGTTGAAAAGTGAATGTGAAGCTCATTCTTGTGTGTGGCAAAAAGTAACTCTCTTTGATGCCAGGAGGCATATTTCACGGTGGATTCCGTGCCACGGTGGATTCCGTGAGGTTTTACGGTGGATTCCGTAAACTTTGATGACCGCGGCTCATACACAAAGTGGATTCTTTGTGCGAGAAGTTGATGGGGATTCCTGTTCTTTTCGGGCGTTTCATTAATTTAGTGTGTACATGGGTGATTCCATAGCGGGTGATTCTGCAAAATGCATATTAAATTAATAAACGTTTATGAGTTTAGAGTGCACACTCGTAATAAATTAAGGTTAGGATTTATTTCTAACCAGTTGATTTATTTATGTAGCTGAAGACTGCTAGGTATTCACTTTTGTCAGTTTAATTGTATTATTTTACTAACGATTGTGAATGCTTCAGTTGATGTGTAGAGATAGCAGCAGTGCGGAGGAAAGCATTGGAGTCTAGCGAGTATTCGATCTATGGATTATACGTTGATAGGCACCACGCCTATATTTTGCCATGTCTATTGAGGCATCGATTATTAATTATTATTTTGTATGCGTCCATGCGCACGGTTATGTTATTTCTATTGTGACATTGTATTGGGCGTGCCAGACTCTTTGGGCACCGTCCACTAGCTTTATTCCTATTTTTGTGTAAAAGCAAACTCAAAAGCTAAAAGCTTGTTATATTTTTGTAAATTGGGCTATTATTGAGCATGAAGATGAAATATACATAAAATACATGCTTTGTGAAGCGCTCACACAAGGCATGGGGGGAGATTGCACCCAATTGGTCTCTTGCTCTTGTCGTTCATGCTTTTTACCTTGTAACTTGTGCAAAAAGTAGAGTTCATTGTTCTTGGGGACTTTCTGGGATTCACTACGCGAGCATATAACGACCGATCTACGCACCAGTGGTATCAGAGCGGAGCTGAGATCAAGAGCTTCCAATCGCTACCCATCTCGTGCGAAGGCGGAGCTCCTGGACGATCGGGCTCTACGGTCAATCTCGTCGCGAACCGTCAATATACGCAGACTTCTGGCGATCAAGAACCCCTGTTTTTGTCATTAGATCGCGAAGGACCGGGCTATACAGGCGGAGGACCACTCCTTCATCTCCTTCATCAAGTCGTCAAGCAGAGAGATAAGCTTTATTATTTTCATAGCTCATTCTTTCAAAAAGCTTAATAATAAGCTTATAAGCTTGGTTAGAAGCTTAGAAGCTTCACGAAATTAATCCGCCAGGTATCAGAGTATCGCCGATTTTTACGCGACGGATCAAAACAGCCCTCCCCCTCCCACGAAATTCGCCGATTAAGCTTCCTTAAGCTTAATCCATTAAGCTTAGTCTTTTAAGCAACTCTCAAACCCTGCAAGTCAACAACTCCAGGCCACACACCACAGAAGTCAAGTTCTGCAAGTAATCTCTGATCAAGTTTTGCAAGTTCCTTAAGTCGACTAAGTACTACAAGTCTGCAACTCTGCAAGTCACATAAGTCTGCAACTCTGCAAGTCAGACTAGTCAACTGGAGTCAGAACTGACTTGTGCTCAAAACTCCTAGAAGGACTGTTCCTGCGCAGAAACTCCGAACTGCAAAGTTGTTCGTTGGAAGGTACTCTACCCATACGCAGGTTTGCTGAAGCATTTTCAGCATACGAAGAAGGAAAAATCGCAGATTTTCTAAAGATTGAGAAAGATATATCCTAAAACACATAAGCCTTGTATCCCCGAATTTGAGCTACGCTCATCCCGCTAACTTGATTTTGAGTGAGAAAGATCTTTTGAGTTTTATAGGATGACGGAATGGGATGATCTTATGGTGGCTGAAGGCGACTTACCTGAACCTACGATGGAGCAAAAGCTGGACCTAATCATGATGCAATTGGAAGAAGAACGAAGGGCTAGGCAAGCATTGCAAGCGCAATTGGCAAAATTACAAAGAGCGTCTACCGACAAAGAAGAACCTCAAGCTGAAGATCTGATTCGACGTACCATCGATGCAACCCTTGAAGCTCAAACCATTCGCAAGGAATCAAAGATAAGTAAACGAAGTTTCAAATTTCGTACTTTCAATGGCATACGAGAAGGAAAAACAGTTCTAGCATTCATTAGTCAGTTTGATGACTATTTCCATGAGGAAACCTATGCAGAAAAAGATAAAATCAAGTGTGTTACTAATCATTTGGTAGACAGAGCATCACTTTGGTGGACTGTAGTACGCAAGAGCATAGAATGTCCTGCTACTTGGGAAGATTTCAAGAAGAAGTTCATGCAGAATTTCCTTCCACCGCAATTTCATGAGAAAGCTATCAAGCAATGAGATCTTCTCCAAAAACGGGATCGTGAGCCTATACCTCAGTATACAGAGAGTTTTTGGAATGCACTCCTCCAGCTACGCATGCTTGAAGACGTACCAGAGGCGACACATAAGCGCAAGTATATGTCTGGACTTCTTGGGCATTACTACGCTGAAGTTAACATGTTCAAGCCTGCTACTCTTGAAGACTCCATTTCACTAGCTCACGACACTAAAGATAAGCTACGAGGTAGAGACAGATGACCACTGCAATTCCAAGCCAATGGTAATTATGGATCTAAACAATTCAATTCCAATTTTAGAAGATTTAATCCAGGTCGTTTCTCTTCATCATCTTTCCGCAAGAATTGGGCAAAACCACCTGCATTACCATCCAATCTCAATCAAAACCCTAAGCCTATTCCACAGCCAAATCCAAATGTACCTAGACTTCCAGCCATTGCAAACAGTGTAACCAAAGCCAAGCCAATAGTATGCTATAAATGCCACCATCCTGGACATCTAGCAGCAAATTGTCATTCAAAGAAGCCACCAGCTCATATCAACTACCTTGGAGCCATGGACGAAGACGAACATGAAGATATCCCTGACTTCACTGAAGATGAGGATGACACTACTACTACTTCCGATACTTTACTAGGTATGCCTACTCCACATTCTTTATTGACTATGAAATGATTGGTGCATGGAAAGGAAAAGTCTATTTTGCATGATGACGGTAGTACTCATGATTTTATTTCAGCAAAATTAGTAAAAGAATTGAAATTATAGACTATACCTACACATTATCGCATCAAATCTACATTTTTAGGCACTAGGTATAATGGTACACAGGAAGTGCAAGACTTAGAGATTCAAATTGGTTCATACACTGAAAGAAGAAATTTCTTAGTTATTCCATTACAGTCGAATGACATTATTTTAGGTATGCCTTGGCGTCACCAGCATAACCCAAATATAGATTATTCCACACACACAATAAATATTAATTTTCAAGAAAAATCTATTATATTATATGGTATGCATGCACCTAATGTTTTTCCACTGCTTTCGCATACTCAAGCTAAACATGCATTACGTAAGAGTAGTAAATCTTATCTCATTTGGGTGAATGAACTGCAAGTCAAAGAAAGTCATATGCACCCTAGGCATAAAGAAATTCTTGCACATTTTAAGGACTGTTTTGTAGAAGGCCTACCACCAGGTTTACCTCCTTCATGTCCAAAAGACCATAAGATAGATTTGATCCCTGGCACACAACCACCTTGCAAAGCACCATATAGGCATAACCAGATAGAGCAAAAAGAAATCCAGAGTCAAGTTGAGGAATTACTAAATAGAGGTTTGATTCGACCTAGCAGTTCTCCATTCGGTGCACCTGTTCTGTTAGTCAAGAAAAAGAATAATACCTATCGTATGTGCATTGACTATCGAGCTTTAAATAAGATCACTGTAAAGAATAGGTATCCTATTCCTAGAGTTGATGACCTTATGGACAAACTGCAAGGATCTGCTATATTTAGTAAAATTGACCTTAGGTCTGGTTATCATCAGGTGAGACTAGATAAGTCTGATATATTCAAGACTGCATTCAGAACACAGTTTGGTCATTATGCATTTTTAGTCATGCCATTTGGATTGACTAATGCACCTGCTACCTTTAGTAGAATGATGAACCGTATCTTTTTGAAATATCAGTATTGTGTAATTGTTTTCTTTGATGATATTTTGATGTATAGTCAAAATGAGAAAGAACATTATGAGCATTTGTCATTGGTTTTTCAGTTATTGAAAGAAAATCAACTGTATGCAAATCCTGAAAAGAGTGAATTCTTTAAAACAGAAATTGAGTATTTAGGTCATATTATATCATCTGATGGAATTAAAGTTGATCCTAAGAAAATTGATGCAATATTGAATTGGCCTGTACCTAAAAACGTGCATGAGTTACGCTCATTCCTTGGTCTTGCTAGTTTCTATAGGAAGTTTGTACGTAATTTTTCATTACTTGCTTTACCATTAACCAAACTTCTGAAGAAAGGAATTGTTAATCATTGGACCAAAAATCAACAGAAATCCTTTGACTTACTGAAACATGCATTAACCCATGCCCCTGTTCTACAGTTGCCTGACTTTAATAGACCATTCTTTCTAGTAGTGACCGATGCTAGTGGATCAGGAATAGGAGCCGTACTTATGCAAGACAATCATCCTATAGCATATTCTAGTTGTAAGCTGAAACCCTCTGAGCTGAAATATTCCACATATGACAAAGAACTATTAGCAGTTGTACAAGCATTAAGATAGTGGAAACACTACTTAATGGGTTCAGAATTTATGATAAAGACTGATCAGCAAAGTATTAGACATTTACTTAGCCAACCCCAAATCTCTGACCGACATATCAAATGGGCCTCATTTATTCAAAGTTTTCATCCTATCATTCAATACCAACCCGGAAAAGAAAATGTAGTGGCTGATGCATTGAGTAGAAGACCTGCCATTCATAATATTTCTGTCATATCTTTTGATTCTTTGATTGCTATGAAAGATACATATCACCAGGATATTACTTTTCATTCTGATTGGAATAAATTAGCTCAAAATAATTTCATTCTTATTGATTCATTGTTATATAATGATGGATTTATGTTTTATGAAAAGAGACTGTGTGTTACAATTCCATTCCGATCTTTTGTTTTGAATGAAATTCATTGTCTCCCATATCAAGGTCATAGAGGTATCATATCTACCTTACGTATGTTAACTGAAGATTTTTATTGGCTGCATATGGATGCTGATGTATCTAACTTTGTTTCTGAATGTTTGATTTGTTAAAGAGTTAAGAGACATCATGGTAAATAGTATGGATTAATTATGCCTTTGTCTATTCCGTCTAAACCTTGGGAACAAATTTCTATGGATTTCATTACTGGTTTACCAAATACTAAATCTAACCATGATATGATTTGGATAGTTGTAGATAGATTTAGTAAACAAGCATATTTCATTCCATGTAAGAAAACTTTAACAGCATCACAAGCAGCACAATTATTTTTAAAAACTGTTTTTACTAACCATGGATTGCCAAAAGTTATTATTTCAGATCGTGATTCTAGATTTTGTAACAACTTTTGGATTACTCTATTTGCTAACCTTGGCACAAAGATTGATTTCTCATCTGCATTTCATCCAGAAACTAATGGACAAACAGAAGCCACTAACAGCACAATTCTAGATCTTTTACGTGCATATACTATTTCTAAACCTCAGACATGGGACACTCATTTGCATTTATTAGAGTTTGCATATAACAATACACCGCACACATCTACAAAGAAAGCACCGTTTGAAGTCATTTATGGATATAGATTATCTACACTTGTTGCATCTCTGTCTAATAGAATTGAGAGTGCTGATGATATTGCTAGTATGCATAACAGTATTTTTGATGAGGTTAAAGATATGATTGCTAAAGCCCAGCAATCATATACCAAACAAGCCAACAAGAAAAGACAAGCAATGAATTTCAAAGTTCATGATTATGTTTGGCTGAGAATAGAAAAACGTAGACTGCAAAGTGTAGATAGACATCCAGTTGTCAAATTAGCCCCTAGATTCTATGGACCATTTAGGATCATTCATAAAATTAATGATAATGCATTCAAGTTAGAATTACCACCTCATTGGAAAATTCACAACACATTTCACATTAGTTTACTGAGACCATTTAGAGGCCAATTACCTGTACACCCTATTTATAAAAACCCACCTTTATTAGACGAAGAGACTGAAATACTTGAACCAAAAGCTATCATAGACACTGACTTTATGACCACTAGAACTGGCCGAAGGTATTCTAGATATCTAGTTAAATTTAAGAACCATCCTGTAGAGGAAGCACAATGGATGCACGCTAGAGACTTAAATGCTTTCCCCACTCTGTTAGCTCCACATTGAGCTAATAGCAATTGAGGTCAATTGCTATCCCACCCCGGGGGTATGATGCCAGGAGGCATATTTCACGGTGGATTCCGTGAGGTTTTACGATGGATTCCGTAAACTTTGATGACCACGGCTCATACACAAAGTGGATTCTTTGTGCAAGAAGTTGATGGGGACGTCTGTCCTTTTTGGGCGTTTCATTAATTTAGTGTGTACATGGGTGATTCCATAGCGGGTGATTCCGCAAAATGCATATTAAATTAATAAACGTTTATGAGTTTAGAGTGCGCACTCGTAATAAATTAAGGTTAGGATTTATTTCTAACCAGTTGATTTATTTATGTAGCTGAAGACTGCTAGGTATTCACTTTTGTCGGTTTAATTGTATTATTTTACTAACGATTGTGAATGCTTCAGTTGATGTGTAGAGATAGCAGCAGTGCGGAGGAAAGCATTGGAGTCTAGCGAGTATTCGATCTATGGATTATATGTTGATAGGCGCCACGCCTATATTTTGCCATGTCTATTGAGGCATCAATTATTTATTATTATTTTGTATGCGTCCATGCGCACGGTTATGTTATTTCTATTTGGACATTGTATTGGGCGTGCCAGACTCTTTGGGCACCGTCCACTAGCTTTATTCCTATTTTTGTGTAAAAGCAAACTCAAAAGCTAAAAGCTTGTTATATTTTTGTAAATTGGGCTATTATTGAGCATGAAGATGCGCTCACACAAGGCATGGGGGGAGATTGCACCCAATTGGTCTCTTGCTCTTGTCATTCATGCTTTTTACCTTGTAACTTGTGCAAAAAGTAGAGTTCATTCTTCTTGGGGACCTTCTGGGATTCACTACGGGAGCATACAGTGACCGATCTGCGCACCACTCTTATTCTTCTTCTTCTTACTTGCTTGCTTGAGCTTGTGCTTGAGAGAGGGAGTGTGAGAGTGTGAGGGAGTGAGTGTGTGAGGGTGAGGGACTGTGGTGGAGAAGCTCTGCATCTTCTCCTCTCTTCTTCTCTTCTCTTCTCTTCTCTTGCCTTGCTCACGGCAAATGATCTTAGAGTGTGGAGCTTGAGGATGGAGCCTGCTTGAAGCTTGCACTTGCATCATGGAGCTACCAGAGTGCTCGAGAGAGGAGGCAACTCGAGCGGGCATGGAGGATGGAGCTTGCTTGAAGCTTGCACTTGGATCATGGAGCTACCAGAGTGAGAGGAGGCAACTCGAGCGGGCATGGAGGTAAGCTCATACATTCGTAGAGATGGATAGCACATCTTTATGTGAGAGGTATCCATTAGTACTCGGCTTGGAATGCTTGAACAATAAGAGGTCTATGGGTCTTGGCGGTTGAGCTTGTGCTTGCATCTACAAATATGGACCCTCTTGGCCAAGAAAGTTGAATAAATCCTATCAATACCAATCAATCTATAAAATGACTAACGACTTATCTATCCAACTAGAAAGATTCCCATTGCAATGCTTTTTGTAGCTCGACTCCATATTTGGCACCTTTGCCAAAATTATTCACGATGATTGATCTTGGACTAATTGATGCCAATATGATCATACTATAATAGCATACACTATGACCTACTCTCCCAAGTTAGGAAGCTTGAGACAATTTCGCACAAGAGAGGAAGGCAAGACCAAATTGCCAAGACTAGACCAAGAAATTAACTCCAACCCAATCCCTGCCTTTCATAAGAGAATTCACTAATTACTCCTTATTTCTAGTATATTCACAATTACGACTACTCTCATAATTGTTTGTGTACACCTTGGTACTTCTTCATTTGGGTGTAATCCTAGAGATTGAGAAACCTTATATTTGGTCTTGGGTGTCTCTAGTAAAGGTTGATAAAGAGAGCATATACATGATATTTGACCTTCTTATTTAGCATTTAAACATTATCTACATGTTAATGTCTTCTTAGTACCAATATTGTTATAACTCTAATGTATATGCAGGAAGGTGTTATGTTACTATGTGCCTTCTTCTAATGAATATACACCTTCTAATTATAAAAATGTTAGAATCAACGTCAAAATACAATGTTAAGATATGTCAAGAGGCTAGATCATGTCACTTTACCTAACATTCTTACAATGTTTTGATTAATAAGCATCGATATAAAGCTTAGAATGCTCTAAAACCAATTTATCCTAAAATAAGTGTTTTTTTAGTTCAGTTGGTAGTCATGAGCTTCATGGCTTACTAGTTACATGCTTTCATAATTTACTCATGTCATCAATGCCTCCAAATAGTTTTAGGCTACCTCATTATTACTCTCCTTAAGGTTACCATACACATTTCTTCATCAATATGGAATGATGTAAACATGTATGTTAAGATCCAACGGGACTACAGCTTATGTATGAAGCAGATAGGAGTCAAGGTGGAGTGTAGACAAGCAAAGCCATAACGTGGCAGAGTCTAACTCCTTACAATGTGTTCTATGGGATCGATAAGATCTCACTTTTCCTTTCTTTTTTTTCTCCTTTCTTTTTGGAAATAGAAACCTTGCAAATGATAGCCTCTTGGATTTGATGGTAAGAGGATGTGAGTAGCCCATTTAATACACTTATAATGTGAATGCAACTTAGATACTTGATGTTGAGCCTCCACTCTCGAAATTGCAAAAACTAGTCTCTCTCTTTCTGAATGGCTATGGCACTACCCATGCTTCATTTTTCCTTGCTTCATGCCACCCATCAGCAATAGGGAAGCTATTAATGTCTATCCCGATCACTCGATATCAAAAGCAACTATGGGATCCCCTAGAAGTGTGAAAATAGGATTAATGACAAGTTTTAGAGAATGATAGCTTGTGGGTTGAGCTACTTGCTGAAAAACAAAGCCTTAAGAAGGATTTACAGTATTTTCAATGAAGAATGCTAGAGATTTGGTTGGGTAGTATATAGAAGATGAAGGATTGAAAAGTTGATGTTTGAGAGATGGAGGAGAACATGAGTGGCTGTCATACTAATTGAAGGAGATAGGAATCAAGGTGGATTGTAGATAATAAAAGCCATAAGTTGAGCAAAATGAAAAAAAAAAGGCCACAATCTTGCATAGTGATTGCCTCTTAAATAGGCACAGGAGCACATTGGATACATTGGATTTAGTCCTCTTTGACTTGTCATCTCAGATGCTCACCGTTCCAACTCAGTCCTCTTCGACTTACCACCTCAAATCATCATCCTTCCAACTTATCATCCTCATTCTTCCGCACTCTAAAGACTATTTCATATTAGATTTGCATACAAAGAGCACATCACTCTTACATACGCTCAAACAAATGTTTCAACAAATGTACTATATAGCATGGAATGAAATTATTTTTCATGGACTGCTAGATTGTGGTACTAAAAGAAGTAAAATGACCTTCTTCGATAATATTTCTATTTCAAGATAATGTTTTTTAACATATACTCTTAAAAGAATAAGTTCTATTTTTTAATTGTGTTCAAAGGACTAACTATTGGGAATAAGATATTCAAGTTAATTTAAAGGTGTTTTTCAAAATTCTAGCTATCCTATATGGTTCAGTTTTTGCTGAAAGTAATATTTTATTTCCATATCGTAAATTATGGAACATTTTTTGAATTGGATATTAGATTTAATACATTTATTTATTTTTCAATTATCCTATTTGGTTCAAATTTTTATAGAAAGGAATTGTCAAGAGCCACGTATATGCATGCATAAATACACTTGCTACAAAATTTAACTTAATGGAGCGAATTGAGAAAGAGCCCATCCTCAAATCGAGCAAGATATTTTTATATTTCTTTATATATATGTAGATACAAGGGATGTGAGGGAATTAAACTATTATGCTAGCCATTCTATACCTTCAATTCTTTACTCTATGAAATGTCTCTCTATATGCTCTACTTTCATTTAAGTTAGTTATTTTGTGAGTTTCAATCCTTAAAAAAGCTTTTAAATCTCACCATTGCTCTTACCTTCAAAATCTTTTACCATTGAATCAATTTCTTTAAAACCAATGTCCTCTTGTAGCACTTTATGATGTGCCTTTTGCCAAAAAATTGTGAAGCACAATCCAAGCTCATGGTTAGCCATTCTATACCTTTAATCCTTTACTCTATGAATGCCCCTCTATATACTCTACTTTCCTTGAAGTTAGGTATTTTGTGAGTGTCATTCCTTAAGAAGGATTTTGAATCTCACCATTGATCTTACCTTCAAAATATTTTGTAATCACATCATTTTCTTTAAAACTAATGTCCTTTTGTAGCACTTTATGATTTTCCTTGTGCCAAAAATTTGTGATCACAATCGATTCATCGAGCTCATGGTTAGCCATTCTATACCTATTATTCATGACTCTATGAAATGTCCCTCTATATAATCTACTTTCCTTTAGGTTAGGTATTTTGTGAGTTTCATTTCTTAAGAATGATTTCCAATCTCACTATTGCTCTTACCTTCAAAATATTTTGTAATCACATCACTTTCTTTAAAACCAACATCCTTTTGTAGCACTTTATGATTTTCCTTGTGCCAAATATTTGTGGAGCATAGTAGATTGGTCATCCACTCTATACCTTTAATTCTTTACTCCATGAAATGTCCCTCTATAAACTCTACTTTCCTTTAAGTTTGCTATTTTGTGAGTTTCATTTCTTAAGAAAGATTTCGAATATCACCATTGCTCTTACCTTCAAAATATTTTGTAATCACATCAAAGATTTCGAATCTCACCATTGCTCTTACCTTCAAAATATTTTGTAATCACATCTCTTTCTTTAAAATCAACATCCTTTTGTAGCACTTTAAGATTTTCCTTGTGCCAAAAATTTGTGGAGCACAATCGATCAGTCATCCATTCTATACCTTTAATTCTTTACTCCATGAAATGTCCCTCTATATACACTACTTTCCTTTAAGTTTGGTATTTTGTGAGTTTCATTTCTTAAGAAAGATTTTGAATCTCACCATTGCTCTTACCTTTAAAATACATTGTAACCACATCACTTTCTTGAAAATCGATGTCCTTTTGTAGCAATTTATGATTTGCGTTGCACCAAAAAATTGTGGAGCACAATCAATTGATTAAGCTCAAGGTCAATATGATGATTAAATAAGGGTTCAAGCTTGTGTCATGCATAAATGTAAAATCAAGTTGTGATTGAACTAATCATAATTTTAGTTTTGATGGTAAGTGCATGTGTAAACTTTTACAAGGAATCTAGTTCTTACAAAAATATATGAACTTTATCAAAGAGATTTAAAACTATATTTTATAGCATACAATGTATTTCTCAAGTTCTTTTTTTGCAATTTGGATAGAATACTCTCCATGCATTACATATAGGTATATCTTATAATGTACGAACTTTTCCTCAAGCTCTTTTATGGTAGTTTGGTAAGACTACTCTGCACAAATTACCTTGGTTTCGTATCACAGTCTATTTTACCACGTAAGGATATTGAATCCATATTTTATTGTCGACATTTCTTATTTATGACTTGCAACATAGTCCATGCATGATATGTGTGGCTCTCCATGGGCCTACAACAAGGTGTATTAAGTGGACAATTGTAGAGCACAATCAATTGATTGATCTCAGGGTCAATATGATGATTAGACCAAGGTGAACACTTGTGTCATGGGTACATGTAAAATGAAGTTATGATTGAATTAGTCATTGTTCTAGTTAGATAGCCGGTGCATGTGCAATAAGAGGCAATATTGTTAGGCCATGGTGCTACTATATATAAAGAGTCTAGAAATATTTCAATGGTAGGGCCTTGCATATAAGAGCAATCATTACTATTCTAGTACGACAAGAGTCCATTGAGAGGCCATGGTCCTACCACGTATAAGGAGCGACACAAACAAACAATAGAGAATATCCTATGAATAAGCTTATGGCCCTTTCGAAATTGAAGAGTAATAAGTACATGAAAATGAGAAATTTACTAAAAAGGCAGAGTGATTGAAAAAAGAGAACAAAGAAGCCAAGGCGTCACCTCTACATGTAAGAGCATGTAGTGGAAAGCCTTGCATATAAGCATATGCAATGATTACCATTCAGTTAAATATTTGGTAAATGATAAGAAAGTTCAAATAAAATTTTTATACGAAGATAGAGAAAATGAACTAAAGAACAATGAACGACAAAGGTGGTGCTCGCGTGAAGCGCCGTCAAAGAATTGATCCGCCACCAGCGCACTCAATTATGGAGCAGCAAAAGACCTCCACACTATTGCAATCTGAGCTCCGATATCCTGCCAACTACTTCTGCTCCTTCGATGTCAAGTGCCATCCCAAGCAGGCCTCTCTAGAGGAGCGGAGCCGCGTGTGGTTGACGGGGCTTTTCAAGGCTCATCGTGGGCTCCCGCTCGCGCAGCTGCAAAACCCCCTTCAAATTTTAGGCTTGACACCACTTCAGCGCTCTGGGGCTACCCCAGCGCCACCTCCAATACGCCCGCCTCTCTTGCATGGTCTACCCCAGCGCCACCTCCGAGGTCCGCTCCTTCATCCTAGTGAAGCTCCTGCACTGGATATTCCTGGTGGATAACCTGCTCGACGACCCTCGCGGCTACCTGGGTCGCAATCTCCCGCATGCTCCAGTCCATGTTTGGGCCGTCTGCCGTCGCGAGGGATGGGAGCCTGGTACGTTGAATGAAGAAAAGATTTGAAGATTTAGTTATAAGGAATGCCTACACATCAATTGATGTAGCTACATATGGGCTACAAATTGAACCAACTAAATCTAATTTGAAAGTATGTAAAGCTGATATGCAATCGAAAGTATGGATGTAGGCATTAGATCAAACGGAACATGGAAAAGTAGCCAAAGATTATTTAACTAATTTCAGTCAGTGCATTTGAGGAATAACTGGTTGGGAACAACTGATAGATTCTTTCCCCACCTTTGCACATTTGGCTAAAGTCAATCATAAAGAAGTATTGGTTGAAGAAAAGAGAAGAAGAGAAGATGATCCTCATTCTTTCCCTTCTAGCCCTTCAAAATGGGTAACTAGAAGAATGCCTGAACAACCAAATCCTGCTAAAAATTCAACCCCAGATCAAGAGATGGAAGATGGTGTGCCACAAATTAAGAAGAATGAAAGAAAGCAAAAAGGGAAGCAGCTAGGCTTCAAATTGCAGTCTGACATAGAAACTGCAAAAGGATATCAAACGAGTCGTAGAAGAACAAATTCTCGGAAGTAAAATTGAGTCTACCCTAGGAAAAATTCTTGGAATTGCCAAACGTGAATTTCATGATGTAATTATTAATGTAATCAAAAGAAAAAGACAATATGTTGGTGATGATGCTGAAGAAACAGTACATGCTTTTTTGCAAGTTCTTTGAGTATTTGTGTAGGATGCAGAGAAGCTGAATGCACAAGGGATTCAGTTTGAAGTGGTTAAAGAATTAATTGCAGCAATTGAAGCTGAAGATAAAGAAAGCATGGATGCAGAAATTGAAGAAGTAAAGGCTAAAAACATAACGGTCAGATAGTCTAAGCCAGTTAGGTAGCCTATCTCTAAAAAAAAAGGTCGTCTACACCACCCCTGCATGATGACGAAGAAGCTCGACTCATTCCAAGCAGTCACTACTCCCGTACGCATTGGGCTAGAGCAACAACGGAGACAATTGTAAAAATTGGAGAAAAAGAAACACCATGTATTGCACTCTAGACCATGGTTCTGAGATAAATGCCATGGCTAGGAGTCTCTATGAAAGTGGCGGATGGCCCATAGATGTTGATCCATGCCGGGAAATGAGAGCCACAAACAATTCTTCTGGAGAGTTATATGCTACATGTCCTAATGTGTAGGTAACTTTTGGAGACATAAAAGACAATTTTCACTTCTTTGTTCAAGACTCTTCTAGTTACCCTATCATTCTTGGGCGACCTTTCATTTCTAAAGCCCACTTGGAAACAAAATCTCTTTATGATGGTTCTTCCTATGCTTGAATCTAAAGTAAGGATAATGCATGATCTGTCCAATTTCTTACTATGTGTGTTAACCATCATCGAAACATTGCGAGATTATCTTGCGTCTTCTAATGCTCTAGAATTCAAGGGTTTTCGGCTGCACTATTGTAAAAGGAGACTATGGTAGTGCTTCATCTAAAAATATTGTGCCCCCTCATGCTACAAAAGCTATGCCTCTAGCAAATCTACATGTATGTACAACCAATAGTATGGGTTCTTATAAGTCTCTTTCAACCATGACTAAAGCTGAAAGAAAATATTTATGTCATGTAAAAAGAGAGCTGAAAACTTATGACAAGGTGGCTAAAAATGGAGATATTTCAGGCATTTGTTTTGGGTTAATTACTACTAGCACATTGGGTAAAATATATGCAGTTGTTCATGTAGAAAATCAAGCTAAAAATCAGTCCATAGAAGTATGTACATTGGATTTTTATCAAGCAATTCAAGAATTTGTTGAACGGGTAGATATTGGTTTTCTCAGCAAGGCTGAAGTGCAAGTGGAAACAAAATACAAGATGGTGGATAAGAAAGTCAAGCATGTGGTAGTCCCACTACCTCTTAAAATTGAAGGGCTGGTTGATAGGGCAACGAATTAGCCAAGTCTTTGTGACCCTACCAACATTGGTCACAAGTTTACATTTGAAATTATAAAAGAACTCAAAATAGGTGATAATTATTTCCTTTTATTAGCTAAAAAACACTCTTTTATACAAATGCAAATGAATTATGGCAAAGATTTTGCATTTCAGCCAAGTAAATATGCTGTGTGGATCCAAATATTGTGGCTCCTATGGTCATTTTTACGGTTCCACATGTGCCTTGGAACCTCAAGCCTATTCCTCTTCCAAAGGTCGCATTTGCCCAAATTACTAGAACTTCTGAATGAAAAGATCAGAATGAAGATTTTAGAACCTTCTTCAACACCTTACTCAAATCGATGGTTTACTATGCCTTAGAAAATTGGATCTTTATGATTCATTCAAGATCTATAGCCTGTTAATCGAGTCACAATCCAAAATCTTGGTTCGGGTCTAATAGTTGACGAGTTTACTGAAGCTTTTGCACATAGAGCAATTTATTCCATGGGAGACCTATATTCAAGATATGACAAATTTCAGCTTTCATTAGAGAGCCAAGACATTACCACAACTAAGACACTTCTTGGATTGGCCTGCATGTGTACTCTACCACAAGGTGCAACAAATTCCATGGTACATATGATGAATGCCATGCACAAAGTCTTGAGGGACTTCATTCCACAACTTACTCTCCCTTTTCTTGATGATGTACCTATCAATATATGTAAAGTCTATGAAAGGAATGAGAAGCTTGACAAACATGGCTGCATGAAATTTGTAGTTAACCATATTTATGATTGTGATAGGATTTTAACAAGGCTAGAAGAGCTTCATCTTACCCTTCCTTGAGCTAAATCGATTTTTGGAGTTGAAGAACTCCTAGTGGTCGACATCTGTGTGGCCCCTACAGACGTAAACCTTTACTAATCAAGATAGATGCCATTAGAATAATACAAGAAAAATGTACAAATATTTCAAAGGTGAGAAGATTTATTGGCGCCTGTGTATTCTATCACATATGGATACCACATTTTATTCATATAGCTGAAAGTATTTATCATTTACTAAGAAAATTCCAAAGTTAATTTTGGGGTAAATAGCATACTCTCACTATACACAAATTAAAGAAGCTGTTACTTTCATCCCCCACTCTTAAAAGGGTTGATTATTCAAATGGACAACCCATCATCCTTACTGTGGATACAAGTCCCATTGGGAAAGGATTTGGGCTATTAGCCAAGAAGATCTTAAAGGTAATAGGTATGAAATTCGTTTTGGAGCAAAGGTTCTCAATGAACAACAAAGAAGGTATGCACAAGTAAAAAGGGAATTTGGGGGAGTTGTAACAGCATTAAAGTGTGATTGTGAATACTTTATAGGTGCTTCCATAGTGGTAGAAATTGATTGTCTTTTACTCTTGGGCATGATTTCCAACTGCTCTACACCAGACACATTGCTATGCTAAGATGGATTGCATATATTAAATCTCTCAACCCCAAATTGAAGATATTGTAGGAAAGGAGAATCCAGTTGCTGACATGTTGTCACACGCAAGATATGACAATGAAGAGGAGCTGATGGAAGAAGATGAAGTTGAAGAATCTATACTTGTTGAATCTCATTCCATGACTGCTGATAATGGGTACAAGCCCCATTGGGATAGGATGGGCTGTTGGCCAAGAAGATCTTGAAGGTAACAACAACAAAGATTAAAGATTTTCCTATGAAAGAAGGGTGGTTAGCTAGAAGCGAGCATGCTCATTGTATTATCCAATTTCTAGCTCCTTTCCTTGAACAAGATTATGACGAAGTTTAGCTGAAGATTGGCCAATATTTGAGCATAATGAAGAAAAAGGAGGCTGGGCTGATGAGAAATTCAAGCATATCAAGAGAAAAGCTTATGGTTTTTTTCTTAAAGATGGGTATCTA
This sequence comes from Lygodium microphyllum, assembly GCF_053477565.2. Taxonomy (NCBI): domain Eukaryota; kingdom Viridiplantae; phylum Streptophyta; class Polypodiopsida; order Schizaeales; family Lygodiaceae; genus Lygodium; species Lygodium microphyllum. The sequence goes on along the minus strand of NC_141141.1, from coordinate 47,142,741 downwards.
TGGAAGCACACAAAGGAGAAGAAAGGAGCGCATGTCCAAGTTTTAGGTAGCAAAAGATTGTAGCAACAGGTAATGAAGGAATTTCATGAAAGTTTGTGGCCTAGCCATAGAAGCATATGGGGAACCTTTATTAATGTCAAAGAAAAATAGTGGTGGTAGAACATGTATCAAGACATAGAGCATTTTTTTGAAACCTATTATGTGTGTCAGATGTACTCTATGGTTAAGCATTGAGATGGGTTACAACCAACTTATCCCTTGTCTATACATTATAGATGGGTTATTGATCTTGTAACCATGCCTACATGGATATGGAATGTGTAGTATTTAGTGCTTGCAAGAGAAGATCTAACCAATCAAGTTGAAAGTAAAGCTTTAACAACCAAGACCACTCAAGCTGTTTGTCACTTTTTGCTTGAAGAAGTGTTTTGCAGTTATGGCAGTGTTGGCAAAATAATCACAGATAGAGGAGAGTTGGATGCCGATGAGGCACACAAATTCTTTGCTCAATTGGGTATTAAGTTGGCTTTGACATCACCCTACAATCCTGAAGGCAACGGGAAAAGTGAGAGAGGGTATCAACCTATTCTCAAAGCTCTAGCAAAGTCTTGTAGAGGAAAGATCAAAGAATGGCCTAAAATGTTGCCTTTCACATTATGGGCTCATCCAACTAGTCACAATACCATAACTCACTATATGCCAGATGAACTTCTGCATGGCTAGCAACCAATTATGCCAATTGAAGAATCTATTCTCACATGGAGTCTTCTACCCTGGGAGGAAGACATTAGTAGAGAAGAGTTACTAACTTTGTGCATATGGTAGCTAGAAAGAAGGCTTGAAGATGTTCAAGTAGCTGTTGAGAAGCGAAAAACAACAAGACTAAAGAAAGAAATAAGATTTGATAGGCAACATCAACTTCGGACAAGAGCTATTCAAGAAAATGACTAGGTGCTTGTCTATGAGAGCATCCTAGACAATCAATACAAAGCTTCTAGGAAGATGGTAAAGCATTGGTTTGGCCCATATGTGGTAAAGGTCATTCATGACAATGCCATATATTCATTGGCTAAATTGGATGGGACAAGCATGAAGATACCCATAGCTGGAAAAAGAATCAAGCTCTTCAAATGAAGAGAAATTTCAACATATGAGTTAGAAGAATTGGATATAATCCAAGAGCATGAAGACATAGAAGAAGAAGAAGGATTAGAAGATGAAGATGAAGACATGACAAATGAATATCTCTCTTAATGCTACAAATCCAAAGAAGTGGCGCATGCCGAAGGATGTGCAGATTTGGAGGGGGTGAATGTAATGGGAATGTTTGCCCATGGATGAAAAGTAACACTTTCTGTTGTTTTTCAACTACTCTAAAACTTTCTAGAGAGTTCACAAAAGAAGTTATTCTTCCTACTTCAATTACTCTTGTCATTCACTTCTATTTCCATTCCAACATAATGTTCAATTCTTTGGTTTCTTGCCTTAAGTCGAATGTTTCCACCTTGAATAAAGACAATGTCATGACTACCTTGAAGTTAAAACCCACCCTACTTTGCTTCTTTGACCACAAGTTGTAATAAGTCATGTAAATCACCAAGAATTAAACATGATGTAAGACTAGGTTGTTGGAACTCTAGCCTTTGATTCTGCCTTGTAAGCTTATTTGCAATTATGCTTGAATAGGAAAACTGCTCTCTTAAGCTAATTATAACTCTCCAAAATGTATATGGTCAACCTAGTGTACACATGACATTGAGTAAGTGACTTGGCATGAATAATGAGACTTCAAAATCTCTGTGCATTAAGCTTGTGGTAGAGGCAAATCAGCCCATTTTTTTCACCACAAATTTTGGGCAATTCATGGCGCCATGGATGGAGAAGGGAGAGAGGAGTCCAAGCTACTACACAAAGGAGGAGGTCAAGCCATGCAACCACAAGCAATTTAAGAGGACTCTACTTGACATGTAAGTACCTCTCTTCCCATGCATTGACAAGAATGGAAGGCCACTCTTGGTATAATACGTCAAATATTGTAAATTTATGGGAGGATTTTCTCACCGTCGACGTTAATCTTGTTGGAGGACGGAGAGGGAATTAGTAGGCCAGCAAGCTCCTCGCTGGATCTTGCTCGGCCTCATGGCCATGCATGGCGACATGAGGAGAGGGAGGATTCCCTTCCCTCTCCCTATAAAAACCCCCACTCAAGGGAGACAGCAAAGGGATGGCCGAAATAGGGACGCTGCCCAGAAGACGTGACGTCATCCTCTGTCGTGAAGGAAGGTCGAAGGTACGAGGGCCAGAAGAAGGCGCTGCCAAACGACGCCAGGAGCTTCCATGAAAGGACAAAGGGGAGGGCTTAGCATTGCCCATATCCGTCGCCACCTCCATTTTTCTTGCCACCGATTGACGGCTCAAACCCCCCCCACGTAATCTTCTGGAAGTTAGAACTTGCAAAGGGGGGGGCCTCCTTAACCCCCCTTCCTATACCCTATTATTACTACTTCCTCTCCCCCCCCCCTCGGTTTTAATCCTCTTAAGGCCCCCCTTCCTGTGGGTTTGGGGATTTGACCCCGTACTTGAAACCCCTTTCACCCCTTGATTGTGGCTTCCCAAAACCCCTTTCATCCCTGTGTCCTAAAAACCCCCAAGGCCCCTTCTTGTGTTTTTTTTTTTTGGATCACCCCCCCTTGTGTTTAAAGAAACATGGACTTTCCCCAATAAAGAGTGGGCTTAGAGGTCCTATTATTACTTCTCCCCCCCCCCCCCCCCCCCCCGGTGCTTTTAAAAGTCACTTGGCCCTTTCCTTAAGCCCCCTTTTCCTTGGAACCACACCCCCCGTGTATTAACCCTTAAACCCTTCCCTTGGGTATTCTGAAACCACACCTCCTGTGTTAATCACTTAAAACCCCTATCCCTTTTCCTTGGAACCATCCCTCTTTCCTCTATGTTAAACCCTTCCCTAGCCCTTCCCTTGTGGTGTATTGAAACCCCTTCCCTCCAAGTTTGACCTAAGGTCCTTCAACCTTACTTATAATCCTTATGGTTATTATATCCCCTTAGAGTTCTCTCCCGCACCTTGTGTTTTTCCATCCCTTTTCGTTCCTCGTTTGAACGAGTCATTAAAAGGCTATTAAGCCTTTCCATTGCTTCAATGGGTCTTAGTTGTAGAAGACTCTGAAACACCCTTTTGAATTTCCCCGACTTCCAATGATGCCAGGAGGCATATTCCACGGTGGATTCCGTAAACTTAGATGACCGGGGTTCATACGCAAAGAGGATTCTTTGTGCGAGAAGTTGATGGGGACGCCTGTCCTTTTCGGGCGTTTCATTAATTTAGTGTGTACATGGGTGATTCCATAGCGGGTGATTCCGCAAAATGCATATTAAATTAATAAACGTTTATGAGTTTAGAGTGCGCACTCGTAATAAATTAAGGTTAGGATTTATTTCTAACCAGTTGATTTATTTATGTAGCTGAAGACTGCTAGGTATTCACTTTTGTCGGTTTAATTGTGTTATTTTACTAACAATTGTGAATGCTTCAGTTGATGTGTAGAGATAGCAGCAGTGGCGGAGGAAAGCATTGGAGTCTAGCGGGTTTCCGATCTTTCGACTATATTTTGATAGGCGCCACGCCTATATTTTGATTATGTCTATAGAGACATCGACTATTTATTATTATTTTGTATGCGCTTATGCGCCTGGATATGTTATTTTTATTTGGACATTGAGATTGGGCGTGCCAGACTCTTTGGGCACCGTCCATTAGCTTTATTTTCCTATTTTTGGTAGAAAGCAAACTCAAAAGCTAAAAGCTTGTCATATTTTTGTAATTGGGCTATTTTTGAGCAAAAAGATTGGAAATATATATTAAATACATGCTTTGTGAAGCGCTCACACAAGGCATGGGGGAGATTCAACCCAATTTGTCTCTTGTCTCATGTCGTGCTTGTTTTTACATTGGTCTTTGTGCTAAAAAGTAGAGTGCTTTGTTCTTGGGGACCTTTGGGAATTCACTACGTGAGCTATCTGCGTCCGATCTGCGCACCAGTGGTATCAGAGCGGAGCAGAGATCAAGGGCTTCCAATCGCTACCAATCTCGGGCGAAGGCGGAGCTCCAGGAACAAACGGCCTCTACAGTCAATCTCGTCGCGAACCGTCGATACAGGCAGACTTCTGGCGATCAAGAACCTCTGTTTCCACTCTCAGATCGCGAAGGACCACTCTCTGTTGGCGGAGGACCACTCCCTCAACTCCATGAACAAGTCGTGATGAACAGTGAGAAATTTCTTATCTTCTTCATTAACAAAGCTTAAGTACAAAGCTTAAGAACTTAAGAGAAGCTTGATTAGCAACAAATCGTCAAGTGGTGATCAAGAGGAGGACCCCCGAAATTTTCGGCGGAATCAAAAACGGCCCCCCCCCCCACGACTGAAAAACGGCGGCCTATTTCTCCATTACTTAAGCTTATTAAGCTTAAGCTTAACTAATTAAGCTTAAGTTACCTCTATACTCTGCAAGTCAGTGAAGGCAGATAAGTCTGCAAACTCTCGGTCACGCACTCCAGAAGACAAGTTTCGCAAGTCGACACTAATCAAGTACTGCAAGTCCTGCAAGTCAGCTAAGTTCAGCAAGTTCACAACCCTGCAAGTCTGTTAAGTCTGCAACTCTGCAAGTCAGACTAAATCAGAACTGACTAACGCTTGAAACTCCTAGAAGACTTGTTCGTTTGCAAAAACTCTGAACTGGAAAGTTGTTCGCAGCAAGCTGTTTTACCTATCTGCAACTTCGTTGAAGTACTTTCAGCAAACGGAGACAGAAATATTTCAGAATTTCTGAAAATTGAAGAAGAAAATACCCAAAAATACATAGCCTTGTAACCCCAAATTTGAGCTACGCTCATCCCGCTAACTGATTTTGAGTGAGAAAGGTTTGTTGAGTTTTACAGGATGACTACCCCACATATGGATGATCCTATGGCTGAAGACGACCTACATGAGCCTACCATGGAGCAAAAGCTGGATCTTATCATGTTGCAATTGGACGAAGAGCGAAGAGCTAGGCAAGCCTTGCAAGCGCAATTGACAAAGCTATAAGGAGCGTCCACTGACAAAGAAGAACCTCAAGCTGAAGATTTGATACGCCGTACCATCGACGCCACTCTTGAAGCACAAACCATTCGCAAGGAATCCAAGATAAGTAAACGAAGTTTCAAGTTTCGCACTTTCAATGGCATAAGGGAAGGAAAGACTGTTTTATCATTCATTAGCCAGTTTGATGACTATTTCCATGAGGAAACTTATCCTGAGAAAGATAAAATCAAGTGTGTTACTAATCATCTGATAGATAGAGCATCACTTTGGTGGACTGTCGTCCGCAAGAGCATAGAATGTCCTGCTAGATGGGAAGATTTCAAGAAGAAGTTCATGCAAAATTTCCTTCCACCGCAATTTCATGAGAAGGCTATTAAGCAATGGGATCTACTTCAACAACGCGACCGTGAGTCTATTCCACAGTATACAGAGCGTTTTTGGAATGCACTCCTACAGCTACGCATGCTTGAAGACGTACCGGAGACGACACATAAGCGGAAGTACATGTCTGGACTTCTTGGACATTACTACGCTGAGGTGAATATGTTCAAGCCTGCTACCCTTGAAGATGCCATCTCCTTAGCTCACGACACTGAAGATAAGTTACGTGGAAGAGATCGACGACCACAGCCATTCCAAGCAAACGGTAATTATGGATCTAAACAATTCAATTCAAATTTCAGAAGGTTTAATCCAGGTCGTTTTTCATCACCATCTGTCCGCAAGAATTGGCCTAAACCACCTGCATTACCATCCACTGTCAATCCAAATCCTAAGCCTATCCAACAAGCAAATCCAAATATAGCCAGACTCCCAGCCATTGCAAATAATGTGACCAAAGCCAAGCCTATCGTATGCTACAAGTGTCACCAGCCAGGCCATCTCGCAGCAAATTGTCATTCAAAGAAGCCATCAGCACATATCAACTACCTTGGAGCTATGGACGAAGACGAGCATGAGGATATGCCGGATTTCACTGAAGAAGAAGATGATCCTACTACTATTTCCGACACTTTACCAGGTATGCCTACTTTACATTCATTGTTGACTATGAAATGTATGGTGCATGGAAAAGAAAGAACTGTATTGCATGATGACGGTAGTACGCATGATTTTATTTCAGCAAAATTGGTAAAGGAATTGAAATTGCATACAGTACCTACGCACTATCACATAAAAGCTGCATTTTTAGGCACTAGGTACAATGGCACACAAGAAGTTCAAAATTTAGAAATTCAAATTGGTCCATATATTGAAAGAAGAAATTTCTTAGTTGTCCCATTACAATCTAGCGACATTATTCTAGGAATGCCATGGAGACACCAACATAATCCCAATATAGATTATTCCACACACACAATGAATATAAATTTTCAAGGAAAATCTATTACATTATTTGGTATGCATGCATCTCATATGTTTCCACTGCTTTCGCATACTCAAGCAAAACGTGCTCTACGCAAGAATACTAAATCATATCTCATTTGGGTGAATGAATTGCACGCAAAAGAAACTCATATGCACCCTAGACATAAGGAATTTCTCGCATATTTTAAAGACTGTTTTGCAAAAGACCTACCACCAGGTTTACCTCCATCACGACCAGAAGACCATAAGATTGACCTAATACCTGGCACACAACCACCTTGCAAAGCCCCATATAGGCACAATCAAATAGAGCAAAAAGAAATCCAGAGTCAAGTAGAAGAATTACTAAATAGAGGTTTAATTCGACCTAGCAGTTCTCCATTCGGTGCACCTGTGCTCTTAGTCAAGAAAAAGAATAATACTTATCGGATGTGTATTGACTACCGAGCATTAAACAAGATCACTGTAAAGAATAGGTATCCTATACCTAGAGTTGATGACCTTATGGACAAACTGCAAGGATCTTCTATATTTAGTAAAATTGACCTTAAATCTGGATATCATCAGGTGAGGTTAGATAGATCCGACATATTTAAGACTGCATTCAGGACACAGTTTGGCCATTACGAATTCTTAGTTATGCCATTCGGATTAACTAATGCACCTGCCACTTTCAGTAGAATGATGAACCGTATTTTTCTAAAATATCAGTATTGTGTGATTGTTTTCTTTGATGATATTTTAGTATTCAGTCAAAGTGAAAAAGAGCATTATGAGCATTTATCATTAGTTTTTCAATTACTGAAAGAAAATCAATTGTTTGTAAATCCTGACAAGAGTGAATTCTTTAAAACAGAAATAGAATATCTAGGTCATATTGTATTAGAAGAAGGAATAAAAGTTGATCCTAAGAAAATTGACGCAATATTGCATTGGCCTATTCCTAAAAATGTACATGAATTACGCTCATTCCTTGGTCTTGCTAGTTTCTATAGGAAGTTTGTACGTAATTTCTCATTACTTGCTTTACCACTGACCAAACTTCTTAAGAAAGGCATTGTTTATCAATGGACTGAAAACCAGCAGAAATCCTTTGATTTACTTAAACGTGCATTGACCAATGCCCCTGTTCTACAATTGCCTGACTTTAATAGACCATTCTTTCTAGTTGTGACCGATGCTAGCGGATCAGGAATAGGAGCCGTGCTAATGCAAGACAACCATCCAATAGCATATTCTAGTTCTAAGCTGAAACCCTCTGAGCTCAAATATTCCACTTATGACAAGGAACTCTTAGCAGTTGTCCAAGCATTGAAACAATGGAAGCATTATTTAATGGGTTCAGAATTCATGATAAAGACCGACCAGCAAAGCATTAGACATCTACTTAGCCAACCCCAAATTTCTGACCGCCATATCAAATGGGCTTCATTCATTCAAAGTTTCCATCCTATCATTCAATACCAACCTGGAAAAGAAAATGTAGTTGCTGATGCATTAAGTAGAAGACCCGCAATTCATAACATTTCTATCATATCTTTTGATTCTTTGATTGCTATGAAAGACACATATCACCAGGATATTACTTTTCATTCTGATTGGCAAAAATTAGTTCAAAATAATTTCATTCCTGTTGATTCATTGTCATATAATGATGGATTCATGTTCTTTGAAAAGAGACTGTGTGTTACTATTCCATTCCGATCATTTGTTTTGAATGAAATTCACTGTCCCCCATATCAAGGTCATAGAGGTATCATTTCTACATTACGCATGTTAACTGAAGATTTTTATTGGCCGCATATGGATGCAGATGTATCTAATTTTGTATCTGAATGTCTGATTTGTCAAAGAATAAAGAGACATCATGGTAAACAGTATGGGTTATTAATGCCTTTATCTATTCCATCTAAACCTTGGGAACATATATCTATGGATTTCATTACTGGCTTACCAAATACTAAATCTAATCATGACATGATTTGGACAATTGTAGATAGATTTAGTAAGCAAGCATATTTCATTGCATGTAAGAAAACTTTAACAGCATCACAAGCAGCACAATTATTTTTGAAAACTGTTTTTACTAACCATGGATTGCCGAAAGTCATTATTTCAGATAGAGATTCTAGATTTTGTAATAATTTCTGGATTACATTGTTTGCAAATCTAGGCACAAAGATTGATTTCTCATCTGCATTTCATCCAGAAACAAATGGACAAACAGAAGCCACAAATAGCACTATTTTAGATCTTTTACGTGCATACACTATCTCTAAACCTCAAACATGGGATACTCATTTGCATTTATTACAGTTTGCTTACAATAATACACCGCACACATCTACAAAGAAAGCACCTTTTGAAGTTATTTATGGACATAGATTATCTACACCTGTTGCATCTTTGTCTAATAGAATACAAAGTGCCGATGATATTGCTGTTATGCATAACACTATTTTTGATGAGGTAAAGGATATGATTGCTAAAGCCCAACAATCATATACCAAACAAGCCAACAAGAAAAGACAAGCCATGAATTTCAAAGTTGATGATTATGTTTGGCTTAGAATAGAAAAGCGTAGACTGCAAAGTGTAGATAGACATCCAGTTGTCAAATTAGCCCCTAGATTCTACGGACCATTTAGAATCATTCATAAAATTAATGACAATGCATTCAAGTTAGAATTGCCATCTCATTGGAAAATTCATAATACCTTTCATATTAGTTTATTGAGACCATTTAGAGGACAGTTACCTATCCACCCTGTCTATGAAAACCCACCTTTATTAGAAGAAGAGACTGAAATCCTTGAACCAGAAGCCATTATAGACACTGATTACATGACCACTAGAATTGGCCGAAGGTACTCTAGATATCTCGTGAAATTTAAGAACCATCCTGTAGAAGAAGCACAATGGATGCACGCTAGAGACCTAAATGCTTTCCCCACTCTGTTAGCTCCACATTGAGCTAATAGCAATTGAGGTCAATTGCTATCCCACCCCGGGGGTATGATGCCAGGAGGCATATTCCACGGTGGATTCCGTGAGGTTTTACGGTGGATTCCGTAAACTTAGATGACCGGGGCTCATACGCAAAGAGGATTCTTTGTGCGAGAAGTTGATGGGGACGCCTGTCCTTTTCGGGCGTTTCATTAATTTAGTGTGTACATGGGTGATTCCATAGCGGGTGATTCCGCAAAATGCATATTAAATTAATAAACGTTTATGAGTTTAGAGTGCGCACTCGTAATAAATTAAGGTTAGGATTTATTTCTAACCAGTTGATTTATTTATGTAGCTGAAGACTGCTAGGTATTCACTTTTGTCGGTTTAATTGTGTTATTTTACTAACGATTGTGAATGCTTCAGTTGATGTGTAGAGATAGCAGCAGTGGCGGAGGAAAGCATTGGAGTCTAGCGGGTTTCCGATCTTTCGACTATATTTTGATAGGCGCCACGCCTATATTTTGATTATGTCTATAGAGACATCGACTATTTATTATTATTTTGTATGCGCTTATGCGCCTGGATATGTTATTTTTATTTGGACATTGAGATTGGGCGTGCCAGACTCTTTGGGCACCGTCCATTAGCTTTATTTTCCTATTTTTGGTAGAAAGCAAACTCAAAAGCTAAAAGCTTGTCATATTTTTGTAATTGGGCTATTTTTGAGCAAAAAGATTGGAAATATATATTAAATACATGCTTTGTGAAGCGCTCACACAAGGCATGGGGGAGATTCAACCCAATTTGTCTCTTGTCTCATGTCGTGCTTGTTTTTACATTGGTCTTTGTGCTAAAAAGTAGAGTGCTTTGTTCTTGGGGACCTTTGGGAATTCACTACGTGAGCTATCTGCGTCCGATCTGCGCACCATCCAAGGAGGGAGCCTTCCAAAAACTACTATCGACTGGTGGTGCAAGGGAGCAACGGTGAATTCCAAAGAAGAATTGTAAAGCTGCTTCCACGTCCGAACAACTACAATTGCGATGCCTCCAAAGAAAGTCCAAGGCGCAGCTGCGGGAGGGTCATCTCTCGGTATCCATGTGGATATCTCACCCCAAACCGAGGTTTTTTCTTCTTAATTTTTATTTTATATCATTGTAATTTAATCATGCAAGGTTATTTGTTAGAAATAGGATATATATGTTGTCCTAGCTATTCATGACGAATAAATTTAGTCATTAATACATCTAATGGAACATGCAAAATAAATAAAGTATAAACGTACTTTTTTTCAAATAGCTTTATGCATTGAAATGAATTATGAGCTAGATTATTACCCATTAAAGTAGTATACTTCGGTTAAGCCTAAAGGTATAAAACTGCATCTCGCACTATTAACCCCTATTCTTTCTACAATGAATCATCATGGAAAGTGCAAATCATGAAAGGACTCTTACGATGCATAAACTCTCACTACAAGAGAAAGGCCCTATAGACGTGCACTGTACACGCAAAAAAGCGGGTACATTTATAAGTGCGTGTATCAATGCGTCTATTCACGCTAGTATAAAGAACGCGTCTATATATCCGCGTTGATAAACATCCTTATAGATGCGAAAATAAATACACATATTTTTCATTTCTCATAAAGTCCCTAAATATGACCAAACCTCTTAACAGCTAGTATTTTTTTTAATAGGGCATGATTGGATGTATATATTACGACATAATTACACCTGGATCATAAGCTAGGACATGATATACATGTATAGGATCATACAGACATGATATACATGTATATACGACATGATATACATGTATAAGGCATATACATGCATAGGGCATGATATACATTACCAACTTTACTTCTTTTTGAGTATTACAAATATACATCCAATCATTCAAAGCTAATTACATATATGTGATTTCATGCCCTATATACATCCAATCATGCCCTATACAAATGTGATTGGATAGGGCATGATGATTGGATGTATATATAAATCAAAGGTTGACTTGTGCATTTGCAATATATAGATATATATATATATATATATATATATATATATATATATATATAGAGAGAGAGAGAGAGAACTGATCAATACACTCACATGTCTCATTTAATGTTGTGCACTTAACCTAGCCATGCATGCCAATTCATAGCATGAGTAGACTGATGTAAATCAGTTGGCTTGTGCATATGCAAGCTATTCCAATCATGTCAAGGTGCACTTATAGCTCACATATAATTTTAGATAAGGTGGACCACATGTAACCAATGTGCACATGTCCTCTTTTCATCATCTTTAGCTAATTTGTCCACTTGTTGGTGACTAATACCAACAAGCCAACTACAAATCTCTTATCTATGAAATGTATAAGTAAATTAACTTGGTTAATTTGATGAGGCCAAGTTTTCCTTCCATGGACAGTGTGGTTGGCTATATTCTACTTCAAGGTTATAGAAACTTGCAGAAATCAATGGAGCATCCTAAAAATGACGATACTTTAATTACTATATCAAGTCACTTCATATACATATCTTTGACTGATTGATGGATAATATGCCTTTCTCTATCTCTTTCGTGTACACCTTCATAGCATTATCTCTCTCTAGCTAAAAACCATTCGTGCTTTATCCATCTATTGATACTTGCATGCAATTGTAAGTGGGATGGTCTAGTAAGTCACTACATATGTGCCAATTGACTTGCCAATGTGTTATCTCTTATCCTCAAGATTTGTTATATATGTCACCACATAGGTCAATTGATTCCCTAAATGCATGCATTGATTCCTTAAATTGTTCCTGCGCGTCTGTAAGCGCGTGCAACAGGAATTATCTGCGTATATATATGCGCAATTACACGCGCTTACAGACGTGCCACGCAAGTATAGAAAAATTTAAAAAAAGTTGTGGCTTTCTTTTCAAACCTATGCTTTCCTGCATTTTTTGCGCATTTTTTGCAGTTCGAGCTCGACATCACTACTCATGTCTATCTATCACTTCATGAAGACAATGAGGCAAGGAAATAAGAGTAAAAAGAGGACAGGAGGAAAGAAGAGCCAAAGAGTAAAGAACAAGAGCCAAACAGCAAGGAAGAGAACAAGATTCAAGAAACTTACCAAGGGAAGGGAGAAGGAGGACAAGGAGCTTGCAACCTAGCTGCCACCCGTTGGAACAAGCAAAGAAGGTGAGTTCTTCTTCTCTCTCTCAATCTTGTTTTCTTTCTCTGTTTGTTTGTCTCTCTCTTCTCTCTCTTCACATGCTGGATCTTGTCATCTATGGAGGTTTTTTAGCTTTGTTTTTTAAGCAAGTTTGAGAAGAAATGGTGCGATTGTGCGCGTCTGTCAGTGCGTCCAGATGACAGTGTAGACGTAGCTATAGACGCAGAAATAGACGCGCTGACAGATGCCCACAGAGGCGCGCTGACAGACGGTCACAGAGACGCAGGTATAGACGCGCACAGAGACGCAGGTATAGACGCTGCATGTAATATGTTTTATCTGCATAGGGTAATATGATTTTTCTTGTGTAGATGTGAAATCCTGGATCCTCCAGCACCCCATTCAACAAGGAGCAATTCATGGGGGAGATGACCAATTATCTTGGTCGCCCTCCCACTACAGAGGAGGTTTTCAGTGTGATGTCTGGGACACCTATCACATCTTTGTCTACACAGGGATTAGTTGAGGTACACGGATCGACTGAAGCACGTGCATCTACAGAACCACGTGTATCGAGTGAGGTAGAGGGTAGTGCACGTCGAGGGAGGAGGGAAGTGGTGCGGGAGGATGAGGAGGTCGAGGGCTTTGTGGGGGTTGCCTAGGTGGTGGATCTCGATCACCCTCACCAGAAAATGAGAGAGGTGAGCCTCCACAAATGTACTACTCTATCACTGATATTGGTGGTATCTTGCATGACTTTGAGGGGAGGGAAGTGATAGCCTACTTGAGGAGTGTCGTGCATGCCACATACAAAGATTGCATGATTCCCTTCAAGCACCAAAAAAATGGTTTGTGGCAAGAGGTGCTGTGGGCAGTATATAAAAGGTACCCTATGTTGAGAGATCGAGCTCCACTCGTGATATGCCAGGGTGACCATTGTGCATTTATGTCACCGACTTGTCAGTTGCAGATGTGGTTGGTACACCGCCCATGAATAATAGCTAGACGACAGCTATCCTTATCTACTCTAGTTTGTGGCTCAGTTAGTATGCCACCTTAGTTAGTTGTCTTTGGTTTGAGATCTATATATAGGGTTATTCTATTTCTTTATATGAGAGTTCTTTTTGGCTTACACAACTAAGAAGAGGAAAACTGTTTTCAGCCTCCACCCTTGTGTGTATTCCCCCATTGTGCAAGCAAGAAAGCTACAAGTGAGACTCCTTCCTTCTCTCCCACAATCTTGACATGGTATCAGAGCCTTGTTCGTGGTAAGGAGCTCAAGAAAGCAAGCCAAGCTCGCGGTGTTCTGGTAAGAGGAGCAATGTTGCTTTCATTTTTTGTTTTGGGAGGTAGCACAGCCGGAAATTGCAAGAGTGCACTGTCTCAAGTTGAGATGCCCTTCGCGGTGAAGCAAGAGGGTTTTTTTGATTTGAGGCCATTTCGAGGCCTATTTTGGAGGCGGAAATTTTCTACACGCACTCAGGAAAAAACCCTGTTTTATGTTGTGCGACCACTGTTCTACAGGTCGGTGAGAAGTTACCACAGATATTGCATCATATGCTCGTGTGCAGAGACATTGGGAGTTACAGAATCATCCTTGGTTCCTGTATACGCAAAATCGTCACTAGAAAGTGACTGTGTGGTTAAATACCACTTTCGTCAGTTTTGCAGATTTGCCCTTGTGAGGCTGAAGATGTGTTCTCTGCAGTGACAGAATTTTTTGCAGGATTCTGTAATGGCGTCTGATTCTCTTTCACAGATTATAACTGAAAAGCTTGACAAGAACAACTTCCAAGCATGGAAGTTTAGAATGACGAATTTCCTTATGGGAAAAGGATATTGGGAATTTGTTGCAGGAAATGAAGAAGAACCAGTTCTTCCTGATGTTCCCAATCAACAGCAAATGCAGGCATTCAAAGCATGGCATGAGAGAGCCAGGAAAATTATGTATTGGCTGTCTATCAGTATTTCAGACTCTATGATTGTGCATATTCAGGATGCAAGTACGCCAAAGGAGGCATGTGATACTTTGTCAAAAATGTACAGCACAAATACTCAAGCCAGGAAAATGCAGCTCAAGCAAGAGTTGCATAATGTGCAAAGAGAAAATATGAGCATCAATGACTACCACATGAAGGTGAAGAAGATTGCAGATGCACTTGCTTCCATTGGGTCGCCAGTGGAAGATGATGATTTAGTTTCTGTGACCTTGAATGGTCTAGGAAAGGATTATGCACAGTTTCGGACATCCATTTCAGTTCGTGAAAGATTTCCTTATTTTGAGGAGTTGATTGCTCTTCTAATTTCTGAGGAGTAGAGAAATGGTGGTGCATCTTCTTCAGGAGGAACTTCAAAAGAAACTGTCTTCTACTCCAATGCTGGAAGAGGTAGAGGCAGAGGTAGAGGAGGCCGATTTGGAGGCCGTGGCAGAAATCAGAATATGCAGCAAACTCAAGAAAACCAGTCCTATGGAGGAGGACGTGGTAACTCTAGAGGCAGGGGGAGCCAAAGAGGTCGTGGTGGATGGAAAAGAGGCCAAAATGCAAACAGTAATGTTGAATGCTACTACTGTGGCAAAATGGGTCATATGGCTAAAGACTGCTATAAAAAGCAGAATGACATCATGAATGGAAAACTGCAACAAGGGAATTATGCATCTTCTAGTAGACAGGGTGATGATAGAAATGAGCATTTGTTCATGGTGCAGCACATGAACAATTCTATGACAAGTGCAGAAGAAAGCAACAATGTATGGTATGTTGACTCAGGTGCATCAAACCACATGATAGGTCATGCAGAATGGATGGAGGATGCAAGGAAAATGGAAAAACCAGGATTTGTGGAGACTGGTGATGATATTGCACATCCTATTGTGCAGATTGGAAAAATCCCTTTGTCTATGCAGGACGGGAAAAAGAAATACCTGTCCGATGTATTTCATGTTCCGAATATCACCAAGAATTTGGTTTCTGTTGGTCAAATGGTTGAGCAGGGCTTGCAGGTCAGATTTAATCCTCATGGATGCTTTGTTGAGGATATGAAAAATAAAGGTCGCTTGATAGCAAAAGGAAAGAAGAAGGGCAGAATGTTTACGTTGGATGCAGACATGTCTGAATTGAGTGCAGCAATGTTTGCACATGGGACCGGTGTAGTTGCAGATATTGATATCTGGCATAAACGCATTGGTCATGTTAATGTACAACGACTTAAATCAATGCAGGCCCAAAATATTGTTGCAGGATTGCCTAAATTCAAGGTTGCAGAAATGCATAAGGTATGTGAAGCCTGTCGGTTTGGAAAACAGGCAAGGAAACCATTTCCTAGACATGTTCAAGAAAGTAAGAAGCCATTGGAACTAATCCACTCTGATGTGTGGACTACTAAAGCTGCATCTCTTGGAGGCTGTCATTATTTTATCACTTTTATTGATGACTATAGCAGAAAAGTTTGGGTGTATTTTATGAAAAAGAAAAGTGAAGTTTTTGGGCATTTCAAAACTCTTAAAGCTATGGTTGAAAAAGAAACAGGCCCGCAAATAAAATGCCTAAGGTCAGATGGAGAGGGAGAGTACCTCTCAAATGAGTTTGCAAGGTTCTTGCAGGAGCATGGCATAAAGCAGCAATATTCATGCAGTCATACCCCACAGCAAAATGGAATTGCAGAAAGAAAAAATAGGCATATTGGAGAGGTATCTCATGCCATGCTTAATGAAAAAGACCTGCCAGATTTTTATTGGGCTGAAGCAGTTGCTACATCAGTCTACATAATGAACAAGATTCCCACTGCAGCAATACATGGAATGACTCTAGAGGAGAGGTATACTGGTAAGAAACCAGATATTTCTCATTTGAAAATTTTTGGTTGCATTGCCTATGTGCATGTGCCAGATGAGTTGAGATCCAAGTTGGATCCAAAAGCTGAGAAGTGCATCTTTATTGGTTACTCTCTGCAGCAAAAAGGGTATAGATACTATAACCCTTCTACTCGTAAGTTTACAGTGAGCAAAGATGTTGTTTTTGATGAGATGAGTAGCTGGTATAAACTAGTAAATGTGATTGATGATGTAGATGCACAAAATGGTAATGCTGCACAGAATTCACAGCAGCAGTCACAAAATATTAGTGGACCTGGAGCGTCCTCTAGCAGTGGTTCACATTCTTTGCCATGGACAGACAGATTGAGATCAGGAGAATCTTCTCAAAGCAATGCAGATAGTGGTATATAGGTATCACAAAAAGAAAAAGAGAAGGTTGATCAGCCCATGTTTGATGTGAATGCAGGTCACTCTTATGTGGATGGTGAATCCAGTGGCTCAGAACAGAGCATTGATGATGAGTTGGGTATTCCTTCTATTGTTACACCTGGAGTAAGGAAGACCAGGGATGTTTTGAGAGCACTTGGGAGTGAACCTACTTTGCGCAGGTCTACGAGAGCTAGGTATCCTGTGGATAGGCTGAAATATGATGGATTTACAGCCATTCACTATGCATATATGGTCAAAGTGATACAGGAACCAGAATCCACTTCTTTTGAGCAAGCCATGGGAAAAGAAAAATGGGAGAAAGCCATGGATGAAGAAATGGATGCCTTGGAAGCAAATGCTACATGGGAATTGATACCTTTGCCTAAAGGTAAGAATGCAATTGGCTGTAAGTGGGTTTATAAGGTGAAGCACAATGCAGATGGTTCTGTGAACAGATACAAGGCAAGATTAGTAGTCAAGGGGTATGCACAAACATATGGCATTGACTATGAAGAAACATTCAGTCCGGTTGCAAGGATGGCAACCGTAAGAGTAGTCATTGCTATGGTTGCATCAAAGGGATGGTCTTTACATCAGATGGATGCAAAGAAATCCTTCTTGCATGGTGATTTGCAAGAAGAGGTCTATATGGAGCAGCCACCAGGTTATGTGCATGCTGTTCATCCTGAGTTTGTTTGCATGTTGAAGAAAGCTTTGTATGGCTTGAAGCAAGCACCTAGAGCATGGTCTGACAAGATAGGACAGTATCTTGTCACTATTGGCTTTCAGATTTCCAAGGCAGATTTCTCACTTTATGTGAGAAAAACAGAGAAAGGTATTATGCTACTTGTCATTTATGTTGATGATTTGATTATGATAGGTGACAGTGATGAAGATATCCTTCATGTGAAAATGCTATTGAAGCAGAAGTTTGAGATGAAGGATTTAGGAGAGCTGCGTTATTTCTTGGGCATTGAGGTGATTAGATCACCAAGTGGGATAGAGCTCTTGCAGAGGCAGTATGGATTGGACATGCTGTCCAAATATGGGATGACAGGCTGTAAGCCTATTTCAGTTCCTTTGGAGCAGAATGTGAAGCTGAGCGCAGATGCAGGTGAGCTTCTGGAAGACCCTACTATGTACAGATGCATAGTAGGAAGCTTGATTTATATGACTATTACCAGGCCAGATTTGAGCTATGTTGTTGGATTGGTAAGTCAGTTTATGCAGGCTCCAAGGAAATCGCATTTGGATGCGGCTAGACGCATACTCAGGTATTTGAAGTCCACATTGCAGTATGGACTATTTTATGAGACTGGGGTTCAGATATAGTTGCATGGATACACTGATGCTGATTGGGCTGGTAGCATTTCTGATAGACGATCTACCAGTGGATATGTGTTCTCTTTTGGGAGTGCTACAGTCACTTGGAGCAGCAAGAAACAGCCTACAGTTGCCTTGTCGAGCACAGAGGTTGAGTACAGGGGTGCAGCAATGGCTGCATGTGAGGTAGCTTGGTTGCACAAGCTACTTTATGATATGCATCAGTCTACAGATGGGCCAGTTGTCATTTATTGTGACAATATGAGTAGTATACACTTGGCAAATAACCCAGTCTATCATGCTAGAACAAAGCACATTGAGGTGCATTATCACTATGTGCGAGAGAGGGTTTTACTAGGTCTTATTGATCTAGTTTATGTCAGCACAGAGGATCACGTAGCTGACATATTCACGAAGGCATTGGGCGCAGAGAAGCTGCGCAAGTTCAGAGACCTGCTTGGTATGCAGGAATTGGGATTGAGCTCGAGGGGGAGTGTTGAGAGATCGAGCTCCACTCGTGATATGCCAGGGTGACCGTTGTGCATTTATGTCACCAACTTGTCAGTTGCAGATGCGGTTGGTACACCACCCATGAATAATAGCTAGACGACAACTATCCTTATCTACTCTAGTTTGTGGCTCAATTAGTATGCCACCTTAGTTAGTTGTCTTTGGTTTGAGACCCATATATAGGGTTCTTCTATTTCTTTGTATGAGAGTTCTTTTTGGCTTACACAACTAAGAAGAGGAAAACTGTTTTCAGTCTCCACCCTTGTGTGTATTCCCCCATTGTGCAAGTAAGAAAGCTACAAGTGAGACTCCTTCCTTCTCTCCCACAATCTTGACACCCTAATCCCGAGAATTCACGATTCTCAGATGATTGGGGATGGTCAAAGGTGAGAGACACGCTTCATAACAAGAGGTCTCACCTTATGACGCGCGCCAAGGAGTCATTGCGGAGACAAGAGCAAGGGCACCCTGGATATGGCCAACCACCCAATTGCCACCGCAAGAAGTGGAAAGAGGCCAAGAAGAGAGCAGCAGAGAGAATGACAAGTCACCAGCATGCAGAGGCGTGACGTATCCAGATGGCAACCATGGGATTGTCGCATTATGGATCGGGTGGTAGGGAGTCATGGGAGGCTGAGTTCGTAAGTATTATTTGATTTCTTTTTTTAAATTAAATTTTGTAATTTGTTTCACTTCATTATGTAGTGTGTTTTAATACGTTGTAGTTCAAATTGTTTTGTAGTACCATCGAGGTCATAACCGGGTGTCCACTTGGCAGCATTTCTACGAGGAGGGACTCATCATGGAGGAGCAATATAATTGCGCCATGAGGATTCCACCACCAAAAGAGGTATGCTTTATTTTTTACATGAAAAGTATAGATAACTCTAATTTATTGTTTGCAATCGTATTTATATACCTTAATCCTTTGTGTAGACGAACCTTGATGTAGTTGAGGATAGCGAAGGGGGGACTAGCAGTAGCGGTGGTGGCAACGGCAGCGGCACAGGCAGCGGTGGTGGTAGCGATGATGATGCCTCTTCTGAGGAGATATAGAGGAGCCCCATACATGCATGCCTCCCCTTGGCTTGTAATTTTCATTTTTGATATGTATTACTTTCACCTAGTGCTTACGACCATGACGTCACAAGCACTAGAACTCATAATGTAAAAACGTTTCATCTATATATATGAAATTTCGTGTGCTACATACATTATTTTGTTTTCAGTATCCAATCTTCGAAATAATCTTTCTCTGTTTTCCCTAAGCATACAATTTGATATTGATGGGGGGGAAAAAACCAGAGAGCATGTGGCTTGCAAAGCCACATGCTCTCTGGTTTTTTTTTAATACCTCTGTTTTGCGTGTCTATCAGCACGTCTAAATTGCAGGATAAATGCGCGTCTATTCTTGTCAAAAACTTTCAGAGTAAACGCGGTTTTAGATGCACCACGCATGCGTGTATAGATACACAATATGAATATGTCCACTTTTTTATAAATATGATTATATATTTACAAAGTGCGTTTATACGCACGTCTATATGCGCGTCTAAGTGTGTGTGTAACTCTGATCATAAGCACGCTTTTAGACGCGATTTTGTAGACGCAAAAATAGACGCGTTAATAAACGTGCCCGATATTTTTTTTCACAATTCAAATATTGCGTCTACAAGCGCGTCTATGGAGCCTTTTTTTTGTAGTGTCTATGAAATTATCGTTGCTAACTGCATAACTTAGCAAGACAAAAGGTTGCTTATTTAGCATGAGTTTTGTTTCGCAAAGAAAAGGGAAGATTAGTTGGAATTAACCTAACCTCAAATTGATAAAGTTTAGGATTGAAAAGTCAATTGACACATAGATAACAAATCATGTGGAAGTAATCTCGAAATTACCTTCTAGAGTTAACCAAGTTGATATAACCTTAAAAATGCCTAGGCTGCGAAATATTTGTTGGGAATGAGTTAAATTCCAAGAAACATCTATGCCTTAAATGCTTGTCCACATTCCCTGAATGTAGGGTCAGTAAATTGTAATCGTAAAAAGAACCAGGGTTTGTCCCTGAGATTCTTACAAGAATGAAGCTAGGAAACCCTAGGTCTAATGACGTCAACTTAAAAAACCTGAAACAGATTGATTCGTAACTCCATTATCGCATAGTACGATGTGGCACTTGCACAACAAGTACGGAGTCACATGGTCTTGTGATTGGATCACAAGAAGGAAGCCCAAATTCTCCCAACGAGGATGGCGGATCCTTATGCAAGTTATCTTGCAAGAGGATGTATACTTTGATATCCTTCTTGAGTAAGGAAGATAAATTGAAGATTAAAGACCAGAAAACTGGAGTACCCAATGAACCTTATCTTGCAAGAGGATGTATACTTTGATATCCTTCTTGAGTAAGGAATATTAATTGAAGATTAAAGACCAGAAAAATGGAGTACCCAATGAACCTTAAGGTTTGACCAAGTTGGGTTAATAGGATATAGGGGATCTTGCCAAGTTGCAAGTCATCCTGGATTGAATGTTGGATGCATTCGAAAGGAAGGATTCATTCCTTAACAGTTTGCCAATAAAAAACGATCAATGGAAATGTTTGTGCTTGCTACAAATTTTAGAGCAGTGTTTGACTTGTTTGACCAATGAATTAAAAGATAAATGAATATCTATACTTTAGGTTGAAGGCCTGAAGAGAGAGGCAGCTTCAGGTACCCTCGACTGCTTGCCTGACCCTGACCAAGGGGGTTGTTGACCGCGTCAGGAACGTGGACCGAACCCGCCACGAGAGGTCTCTTCATTGAGCGCTACTTGGAGCAGGAGGACACTTGGGTGCCAGGGGGGGCTCGGGCCGTAAATCCCTCACCTTTCGGGTCCTGCACCAGAGGCTAACGTGACTTGGGATTGGATCTTGAGGCCCGCATACTAGTCTACGGGTGGAAACTTGGAATAGTGATCCCTATGGATTGCTAGATAGCCTTCGGGCAGATTGTGGATAAGCCTACGGGCGGAACTCTTTGTATTTCAAAGATAAATATGATGACCTGTTAATAAAGAACTTGTCTGATATTGTTTTTCTATGTCAAGTGATAGGATGACGTGAAGGAACCGGTGCCTAACGGGTTAATTAAAGAAGCTGGTTGTTACATGTCCAACTAATGTGTTAGATAATTAAATAACTAAAACAACCCGAGGAAAGTGCGGAGGATGGGCCATGGGTCTGTCCTACAGATGGGTGGTCCCAGTTGGCCGAGAACTTTTCTCAAATCACGAGGAACAACGGGATGATCGTCAAAGGACACGAACAACAAAAGCGTTGACCTAGAATTATGTTTTAACCCAATTTACGATGTTTTGGGGGAACGGAATGGGACTATGCCTTATAGCAGAGAGGTTGAGCTTTGCATCCCTCTTGTTTCCCATTCTCCTTGGACCAAGTGCAGCGTGAGTCCGCTTCGGACTTTGCATTTTTGCGTAAAGTAGTTCGCTTGGGTCCGACGCTAGTTGCTGTTAGGAAATGACCAATCAGGAAAACCCTAATTTAGGTCGATCCTAAGTGGGAACGGCCGGAATACTTCCCCTACGTGGTAGATGCGGAAAGCACTAGATCTCAAACCCCATAACATTCCATGGGAGTGCCGAGCAGAGCTTTCTAGACATTCTTTCCGATGGACTGCTAAGACGTGTCCTGAATGATACTAATGGACACGTTACAGTTGGTATCAGAGCCAATCAACAACGGAATTGTTTTTATGAAATCTTAATAAGATGAAGTAAAGCAAATGTTGCTGTCCAAACATTTCCTTACCTTCAATGCTGTCTTGCAGAATTACGAAGCATGGAACAAGTTCTTGGTATTTTGAGTCATGTTTATGACTGCAATGAATTCTCCGCTTTATAGACAAAGGATTGGGATGATGAACATCGTGGAGTAGATCTATAATCCATCACCTTTGTACATGGAACGAAGATGGATGGGTGCTTCAGGAATCTACTATATAGCCGCCCACCGGTTTGCTTATCTACAGACCAACCTAAAGAGGATCAAGTGGTTGGAAGACTTGAAAGTCGTGAAGCTGTTCATTTTTGTGGAAGCTCACGTAAACTCAACTCTACATATTCAAGGTCGGAGGGTTGAGATGAACTCATATGTATATGAGGAAGTAACACATGTAATCCCCGCCGACAGGATTAGAGTGTTGGGATGCCATGAGAAGTATGGATTCCAACAGAAAGGATATCCTGAACTTCCAATGACTTACCGATTCCTGAAGATCCATGACCCGAAATCTTACTATTATACAGTTCATGTAGATAAATGTAATACAATGTTTTTCTCCCCAAACTAAATGTAACAGCTGGTTTATCATCGCATGAAATGTTGTATTCAAAAGGACTATGGCCATATAAATACAAATAAAGTCTTCTTTTTATCAATTTCTGATTGTGCATAAGAGTTGATAAAAAGTTAAGTAACTACATTGGTTACATGATAGCGGAATTGAAGATGTAATATAAATTAATGATGATTATCGTATAATAACGCTAAGAAAACCTTTATTCAGGCACAATCCCATGTACAGGTTCCTAATTCACCTCCTACATCAAGTACTACTGTGATCCAAGAGAAGAAGTTCCTTCTCAAGTAGATTAAGCCACCCGAGTTTAACGGGAAATGCAGATTCATCCAAGTTGATGCTGAAATTTGGATTGAATCCATGGAGGATTACTTTGAAGGAGCCGGTACTGCACCTGCCAATCAGGCTATGCTCGCCAAGCTAAAGCTCACCGATGAAGCCAGGCTTTGGTGGAAGCAATGGTGCAGGGATCAAGGGATCACAGAGGGATTTGTTACCTGGGAGAAGCTGAAGAAAGCTGTGCAAGGAAGATATTTACCACCTGCTTATTGCACGTAGAAAATGAATGAGTTCTACAAGCTAAAACAGTTGGGGCTCACGCTTGATGCATACTACTCTAAATTTGTCTCACTTCTTAAGTATGCATCGTAGATGGACACGACACAACAGGTGTCTAAATTTTGTACGGGATTAAATCCACCAGTCAATACCCGTCTCGAATCTATGCGTCCATCAGATCTTCAGGATGCAGTCATTTGAGTGGCGCCTATAATTCAGGAGGCGCAAGCTAGACCAAGGGGTAACAAAACTTGGTCTTATAATGACCCAAACAGAGGAGAATTCAGACCTCAAATGAAGAGAGTTCAAGGTCATAATCAGGACAAAGAAAGAAAGCAAGGATGAATAATGTCAACAACTTTGTTCCTACTCAAAGTAATGGCCAAAACCTCCATTGTTTCCACTACAACGAACTCGATCACTTCAAGAGGCAATGTCCCAAGCTTGGTGGAGGACATCACCAAGCGCCTTTCCAAGGATCAGGCCGTGGTTAAGGAGCCGCTACCCAAGGAAGAGGAAGAACCGCCTGCATTTCCAATAGGCAAATGTGCGAAGAAGAAGAAGAGGAAGATCCGACCATGGAAGCAGAATTTGAAAGGGCGACAGTCCATGCCGCTTTACACAAGAAAGGGCCAAATTGCCAGTTCTCGGTGATTCAAACACCGTCGGACTATCAAGGTAAAGGTTTCAAGACCTTGATTGATTGTGGCAGTACACCTTCCTTTATGTCACTAGCATGTGCAAAAAGATTAGGAATAGCCACAGTAGAAGCACCTACCCTGCTTGTGGAATTGGCAAATGGTCATGAGGTTACTTGTACCAGGCAAACTGCTAAGGTGAAATTCTTCCTGGGAGGAAAGATAACTTCGGTCAAATTTAGAGGCATTTAGGTATCCATGAGTATCTACTTGGAATGGATTGGCTTAAGCCTAACGACGCCCACATTCACTGTGGAAAGGGTCAAGTTTCCTTTCGAAACTCTGAAAGGGAATTAGTCACAACTCAAGGTGAGGCAGGAGTGCCAAGAATCCAATTGGCCAAAGTATCTTGGATCATAAAAGGAGTCAGAAAAGGATTACCTGTTTACTTGATCAAACTCAACAAATTAGATCAAAAGCAAGAGTCTCATGAAGGGCCTTCTTGGCTAAAGGAATACACGGACGTATTCCCTGAAGAGTTGACTGAACTTCCGCCTCAAAGAGAAGTGGATCATGAAATTAGGTTAGTACCGGGAGCTATGCCAATTGCAAAGAGACCTTATAGAATGTCCATACCAGAAGCAATTGAGGTGAAGGAACAACTCAAGCAACTGCTAGATCAGGGCTACATCCGTCCTAGCAGTTCACCATGGGGAGCTCCAGTACTATTCCAGAAAAAGAAAGATGGGACACTCCGATTATGTATTGATTACCGAGGATTGAATCAATCAATGGTTAAGAACAAGTTTCCTATTCCTAGAATAGATGAGCTTCTTGATTGTCTTCAGGGTGCAAAGATCTTCTCTAAGATTGATCTCAGGTTAGGTTACTATCAGATAAGGATCAAGGAAGAAGATATCCCAAAGATGGCCTTCAATACAAGATATGGGCACTTTGAATTCTTAGTTATGTCATTGGGGCTTATGAATGCACCTGCCACCTTCAATAGATTAATGCAGGATATCTTTAGGCCATATATTGATGATTTTGTGCTTGTCTTCTTTGATGACACTTTAATCTATTCTAAACAGGAAGAAGATCATGAACCCCAACTTCAGATTGTCCTTGAGACAATGAGGTCACATAAGCTGTATGCTAAAATGAAGAAGTGTGCATTATTCAAGCATCAAATTGAATATCTGGGATTCATAGTATCAGCAGAAGGAATATCAGTGGACCCAGCCAAGGTCAGAGATGTGCTTGAGTGGTCAATACCAGTATCCGTCAAAGAGATACGTAGCTTTCTTGGATTGACAGGATGGTATAGGGTCTTCATAAAAAACTATGCTTTG
The DNA here is from genome assembly GCF_053477565.2 of Lygodium microphyllum. Lineage (NCBI taxonomy): Eukaryota > Viridiplantae > Streptophyta > Polypodiopsida > Schizaeales > Lygodiaceae > Lygodium > Lygodium microphyllum. Next base: position 47,117,174 of record NC_141141.1, on the reverse strand, counting down.
ATTGCAGCACCTCTGACGGACTTACTGAAGAAGCAAACTTCCATTGCATGGTCAACTCCCGAACAAAATAGCTTCGACAGATTGAAGCAAAGTTTGGTATCAGCACCTATTCTAAAACTTCCAGACCTCAATAAGGAGTTTGAGGTAGTAACTGATGCTAGCATTCTTCCCTTGGGGTGTGTACTTATGCAAGAAGGTCATCCAGTAGCATACTCTTCAAGGAAATTGAAGAGTCATGAAAAGAATTATGCTACACATGATCTGGAATTGCTAGTTGTCATCCATGCTCTAAAGCTTTGGAGACACTACCTGTTGGGTAACAAGTTTACTCTAGTAACTGACCATAAGAGTCTCAAATGGATCTTTATCCAGAACTAGCTCAACATGAGGCAACATCGGTGGATTGAAGTGTTGGAGGAATATGACTTTGAAATCAAGTACCGACCAGGGAAAGAGAATGTAGTTGCCGATGCACTTAGTCGCAAGGCATTCCTAAATTCCCTAATCTTGCAGACCCCATCAACAGCCAGATCTCTAGCTACAAAAGTATCTATGCCAAACAACCCTATACTTGAGTTAGCTAGAGAGGAAGCATGCCATGATTCGGCCTACCAAACAATGTTAAAGGAGATCTCTATCAAGGATCAGAACCAAAAGTTGTAGGCTAAATATCAGGAATTTTCCATTAATAGTGGACTTGTCTACTATAGAACAAGGCTGTGTATACCAGTAAGCCAGTCACTTAAGCAGAAGATATTGTAGAAAGCTCAAGATTCTCCTTTCGCAAGACATCCTGACTATGCTAAGGCTCTTAATGCAGTTAGGAAGAGCTACCATTGGGAGAGGCTCAAAGGTGACATTCTCAAATATGTCACCGAGTGTTTGTCTTGCCAACCTATCAAAGCCAAGCATGTCATGATGCCCGTGAAACTGCAACTGCTTGATATCCCACAAATGAAATGGAAATTCATCAGTATGGATTTTGTTGTAGGCCTACCCCAAGTCCAGGGAGGATACAACTCCATCATGGTTGTGGTTAACATGCTTACTAAGGTTGCACACCTTATTCCAGTAAAGACAAACTATAAAGCCTCAGACATTGCAAGATTGTTTATCAAGGAGATATTCAAGCTACATGGTTTACCCAGAAGAATCATTAGTGATCGTGATTCTCTCTTCACATCACAGTTCTAGAGAGCTATCTTTGAAGCTATTGGGACTCAACTCTATTTTAGCACCGCTTACCATCCCTAAACGGATGGCCAAACAGAGTGAGTAAATCAAGTCATCGAGGATATACTTAGGGCATACTGCTATCGTGACCTGAAGAGGTGGATTCAACACTTGCCTTTGGTTTAATTTTCCTACAATGCTTCTTACCAACAAAGCATTCAGATGACCCCTTTTCAAGCATTATATGGTCATGATTGCAGAAGTCCCCTAAACTTTTATGATCCAACCCTAAGGGTTGAAGCTTCAAGGCAGATGTTGGAAGAGATGGATGACCAAATAAAGTCAATAAGACAAGACATCCAAGCGGCCAAGGATAGACAGAAGGCTTACGCGGATTTGAAGTGTCAAGAAAGAGTCTTCGAAGAAGGAGACATGGTCTTCATTCGCGTACGCCCTAAAAAGAGTTCTCTATCCTTAGGAGATTGCAAGAAGCTAAGTCCAAGGTATTGTGGGCCATACAAGATACTCAAATGCCTAGGACCTAATGCTTATAAATTGCAACTTCCTGAGAACCTAAAGGTTCACAATGTATTCCATATCAGCCTATTGAAAAAATATGTACCTAATCCTAACCATGTACTTGACTATCAACAAGTTGTAATGCCTAATCAAGGAGTCCTTGAACTAAGGCCTGATAGGATCTTAGATGTTAGGGAGAGACAATTAAGATCCAGAACCCTGAGAGAATGCCTCGTCCAGTGGAAAGACTATCCCGAAGAGGATGAGACTTGGATAAATGAAGGCACACTCAACCATCAATATCCCCAGTTTATCTCGAGATGAGGACATCTCGATTCCTCTAAGGGGGAGAGAATGTAATATGTCAAATATTGTAAACTTATGGGAGAATTTTCTCACCGTCGGTGTCAATCTTGCTTGAGGACGGAGAGGGAATTAATAGGCTAGGAAGCTCCTCACTGGAGCTTGCTCGGCCTCATGGCCATGCATGGCGACACGAGGAGAGGAAGGATTCCCTTCCTTCTCCCTATAAAAACCCCCACTCAAGGGAGACAGCAAAGGGACAGCCGAAATAGGGATGCTGCCCAGAAGACATGACGTCATCTGCTGCCATGAAGGAAGGTTGAAGGTACGAGGGCCAGAAGAAGGCGCTGCCAAACGACGCCACCTGCCGTGAAAGAACGAAGAGGAGGGCTTAGCATTGCCCATATCCGTGCGCCGCCTCCATTTTTCTTACCGCTGATTGACGGCTCACACCCCTCCCACGTAATCTTCTGGAAGTTAGAACTTCCACACGGGAGGGCCTCCTTAACCCCCCTTCCTATACCCTATTATTACTACTTTTCCCCCCCGGTTTTAATCCTCTTAAGGCCCCCCTTCCTGTGGGTTTGGGGATTTCACCCGTACTTGAAACCCCTTTCACCCCTTGATTGTGGCTTCCCAAAACCCCTTTCATCCCCGTGTCCTAAAAAACCCCAAGGCCCCTTCTTGTGTGTTTTTTTTTCGGGATCACCCCCCCTCGTGTTTAAAGGATCATGAGCCCCTTTTTCCCCAATAAAGAGTGGGCTTAGAGGTCCTATTATTACCTTCCTCTCCCCCCCCCCCTAGTGTATTAACCCTTAAACCCTTCCCTTGGGCATTCTGAAACCACACCTCCCGTGTTAATCCCTTAAAATCCCTATCCCTTTTCCCTGGAACCATCCCTCTTTCCTCCGTGTTAAAACCTTCCCTAGCCCTTCCCTTGTGGCGTATTGAAACCTCTTCCCTCCAAGTTTGACCTAAGGTCCTTCAACCTTACTTATAACCTTTACGGTTACTATATCCCCTTAGAGTTCTCTCCCGCACCTTGTGTTTTTCCATCCCTTTTCGTTCCTCATTTGAATGAGTCATTAAAAGGCCATTAAGCCTTTCCATGGCTTCAATGGGTCTTAGTCGTAGAAGACTCTGAAACACCCTTTCGAATTTCCCCGACTTCCAACGAGGGAGCCTTCCAAAAACTACTATCGATGGGTGGTGCAAGGGAGCAATGGTGAATTCCAAATAAGAATTGTGAAGCTGCTTCTACGTCCGAACAACTACAATTTCGATGCCTCCTAAGAAATTCCAAGGCGCAGCTGCGGGAGGGTCATCTCCCGGTATCCATGTGGATATCTCACCCCACACCGATGGATTTTCTTCTTAATTTTTATTTTATATCATTGTAATTTAATCATGCAAGGTTAGTTGTTAGAAGTAGGATATATTTTGTCCTAGCTATTCACGATGAAGAAATTTAGTCATTAATACATTTAATGGAACATGCAAAATAAATAAAGTATAAACGTACTTTTTTTCAAATAGCTTTATGCATTGAAATGAATTATGAGCTAGATTATTACCCATTAAAGTAGTATACTTCGGTTAAGCCTAAAGGTATAAAACTGCATCTCGCACTATTAACCCCTATTCTTTTTACAATGAATCATCATGGAAAGTGCAAATCATGAAAGGACTCTTACGATGCATAAACTCTATGAAATTATCCTTGCTAACTACATAACTTAGCAAGAAAAAAGGTTGCTTATCTAGCATGAGTTTTGTTCGCAAAGAGAAGGGAAGATTAGTTGGAATTAACCTAACCTCAAATCGATAAAGTTTAGGATTGAAAAGTCAATTGACACATAGATAAAAAATCATGTGGAAGTAATCTCAAAATTACCTTCTAGAGTTAACCAAGTTGATATAACCTTAAAAATGCCTAGGCTGTGAAATATTCGTTGGGAATGAGTTAAATACCAAGAAACGTCTATACCTTAAATACTTGTCCACATTCCTTGAATGTAGGGTCAGTAAATTGTAATCGTAAAAGGAACTAGGATTTGTCCCTGAGATTCTTACAAGAATGAAGCTAGGAAACCCTAGGTCTAACGACGTGAGCTTAAAAAAACAGAAACAGATTGATTTGTGACTCCATTATCGCATAGTACGATGCGGCACTTGCACAGTAAGTACGGAGTCATATGGTCTTGTGATTGGATCACAAGAAGGAATGCCACATTCTCGCAACGAGGATTGCGGATTCTTATGCAAGTTATCTTGCAAGAGGATGTATACTTTGATATCCTTCTTGAGTAAGGAAGATTAATTGAAGATTAAAGACCAGAAAAATGGAGTACCCAATGAACCTTAAGGTTTGACCAAGTTGGGTTAATAGGATATAGGGGATCTTGCCAAGTTGCAAGTCATCCCGCATTGAATGTTGGATGCATTCGAAAGAAAGGATTCATTCCTTAACAGTTTGCCAATAAAAAATGATCAATGGAAATGTTTGTGCTTACTACAAATTTTAGAGCAGTGTTTGACTTGTTTGACCAATGAATTAAAAGATAAATGAATATCTATACTTCAGGTTGAAGGCCTGAAGGGAGAGGCAGCTCCAGTTAACCCCGACTGCCTGCTTGACCCTAACCAAGGGGGTTGTTGACCGCGTCGGGAACGTGGACCGAACCCGCCGCGAGCGGTCTCTCCGTTGAGCGCTACTTGGAGCAAGAGGACGCTTGGGTGCTAGGGGGGCTCTAGTCGTAGATCCCTCACCTTTCGGGTCCTGCACAAGAGGCTAACGTGACTCGGGATTGGATCTCGAGGCCCTCATACTAGTCTATGGGCGGAAACTTGGAAAAGTGATCCCTGTGGATTGCTAGATAGCCTTCGGGCGGATTGTGGATAAGCCTACGGGTGGAACTCTTTGTATGTCAAAGATAAATATGATGACCTGTTAATAAAGACATTGTCTGATATTGTTTTTCTATGTCAATTGATAGGATGACGTGAAGGAACTGGTGCCTAACGGGTTAATTAAAGAAGCTAGTTGTTACATATCCAACTAATGTGTTAGATAATTAAATAACTAAAACAACCCGAGGAAAGTGCGGAGGATGGGCCATGGGTCCGTCCTACAGATGGGTGGTCCCGGTTGGCCAGGAACTTTTCTCAAATCACAAGGAACAACGAGATGATCATCAAAGGACAGGAACAACAAAAGCGTTGACCTAGAGTTATGTTTTAACCTGATTTACGTTGTTTTAGGGGAACGGAATGGGACTATGCCTTATGGCAGAGAGGTTGAGCTTTGCATCCCTCTCGTTTCCCATTCTCCTTGAACCAAGTGCAGTGTGAATCTACTTCGGACCTGTCATTTTTGCGTAACGTAGTTCACTTGGGTCCGAAGCTAGTTGCTATTAGGAAATGACCAATCAGGAAAACGTTAATTCAAGTCGATCCTAAGTGAGAATGACTGGAATACTTCCGCTACGTGGCAAACACGGAAAGCCCTAGATCGCAAACCCTGTAACATTCCATGGGAGTGCCGAGCAGAGCTTTCTAGACATCCTTTCCGATGGACTGCTAAGACGTGTCCTGAATGATACTAGTGGACACGTTACACTTGGTTGTGAGAAACAGGGTAAAAATGTATAAAGAGGAGGGTAGCAACCCATTCAGTAGGCGGTTCATTTCTTGCTCTTGGAAGCTAACTACAAGCTGCCATTGTAGAATCTTGAAGAGAGGAGTATCAAAAAGCCTTCTTGACTTAATTATGTGATGAAAGTAGACTGAAATAGGCAACCCAAACAAATTATTGTGGATAGCAGCATTTATCCTTCTCTTCTTTAAGATTCATGATTAATCATTGGTCTTACTTGACATTGATATGATTGATGCAAGTTGACATTGCATAAGCATTATGGAAGGGGTATCAAGAGAGCATCTTGATTTCTCTATGTACATGCTTGGGGCTGAAATAGGTAGCCAATAAAAGGGCAAACAAGGGTAGCACGATTTCCTTCTTCTCTCTTGCTTCTACATGCTTATTGGAAGCTACCTATTTCTTTTTACATGCTCTTGAATATAGGGGATGCTTTGTACTTTATCAAAGAGTCTTCTCAGAAGGTTAATGCCATGTATATGGTCTGAAATAGGCATCCATCTCTATTGCTTCATACGGTGTGATAGACACTTGCATTTGGCTGATCTATGCACTCCATGATAGGGGAAGCTTATGCTATCATAAAAGGTGAATCCCGAAAGATATTTTAGCTGATTTGGGGCTGATATCTTCAGCCATAATCAAAGAATTAGCTACAGCAGTGTTCTTTTGATTCATTCCTTGCTCTATAAAAGACATCTTGACAAAATATGCAAGTCTTATGTTCCCCTATGGCAGGGCAATGTTTGTAGATCATTGATAGATGCTTTGAGTTGGATTAAGAGGAGCTTTTTATGTTTATTTCTTGGTTGTAGTAACATATCCTTATCAGGAACTCTATTTGAAGCTTTCTTGAAGCAAGTCTCTTTTGCTCTACAAGCTTGTATTTGACTCATAATCTTTTATCCCTATCAGTCTACATTAAATGTAATCATGCAAAGCTTTGGCATCATGTATGATTGATGGGATGCAGAGGTGTTTATGATATATGACAGCATATTGTACTTGAATACATATCTTGTGATTGCTTTTACAATCAATATAACAAGCTTGATTTGAATTAGATCTTATGAGGTAATACTCTTGTGTTCTTTGCTAAGAAAATGCAATTGGAAGCTCTATTAACATCTTTGAGAACTCGACTTGAAACCTTCAACCCTTATCTTATCTTTACCATCTCCGGAGTCTAAGCTCTTGAACCCTCATACATTCTTCTCTCTCAAACCCCTTTGGTTGACCGTGAAGTACCTCTTGAACCTTTAAACATTCACTGGTATCTACTTATCTCTTGAAGAAACTTCTCCATCTATCTTGTCCATTTTTCTTGCCAAACCTTTGTGGTGACCTTCAAACCTACGTGCTCCGACATCATAGAATCTATTGATTCAAATGGAGTATTACTAGATGGCATTTAGAAAAATCTTGATGCATATGAGTAATGTTACATTAATTCCATCTTGGGTGTACCTTATCTTTCAAAATAAATTCCTTCTTCTTTTGCTAGTTGTTTGATGTTTTCCTTGGTTGATAGCAGTTCCAACACTCAATCTCTCTTGGATGTTAGAAGCTAAAAATAACATCCAGGAGGCCAAGTCAATAGAAAATGCCTCCAAGAACAAAGTTGTGTTTTTAGATCTTGAATCCAAGTTCATTTTGGCCTTCAATTTTACCTGCAAACACAAAGTAGATGAACTATGTATTTGGCTAATTAAAATTAACAACAATTACAACTTAAAAAAGTAGAGGGGGCATTTTTTGGCACACTCCCTCAATCCCCATAAAATGACATTTCACAAATGACAAAGATCAAAAGAACATTCTTGACCATGGATTCCTCAAATTATTTGATTAAATATTGCCACAAAAATTGTTGAGAATGATGTATTCTATCGAAACTTTAGTGTTTAGTCTCTCTCATGCTATAAGTATTGTTTATATGGGCTAAAAGGATGAGGGGGAATGGGTGCTGAAACATATTACAATGTAAGAAATGGAGCAAAGAAACACGAAGTTGGTTATTAGCAACTTTGTGGAGCATCAGTGGGCTATTGAAGCAACTATGAAATCATAAAAAACAAAGCATTTCTAAGAATATTTTATAGCAATGTTCGATTTCACAGGAAATTTTATTATATTTCTATTTTCATCATAGAATTGGGGTGCATATGGGGTGAAATTTGATATTGAAGTAATATGTATTTTGTTGAAGTGTTGTAATTTCAAAATTTCAAAATGTTTGGTTATTATAATGTAAAATTTAATTATTCAAGTCATGCAAAACTCGTAAAATTAAGAAATATAATGATGGTTGATAAAATTGATTAAAGTAATGATGCATATAGGGCAAAATAATGCATCCTAGTTACCATAACTATGTTTGGAAAATTGTAGGACTATTAGTAATTATGATAATAATTATTATTATAAAATATAACCAAAATTTAAGAAAAATAGAAAAAATGATTTTTGAGGCTAGAAAATAGAGAAAATTAAGAAAACATTTATGAATGTGTAGTGCATAGTAGGGCTTCGATGTTAGCCTCAGAGTCTTAGTCTTAGTGTACACTTGCTTTGTTGTTAAAGTGGCTAGGTAAGGGTAGCCTCTATGTAAAATGACATATAAAATATAAAAATCAATATATATATAAGGCAAAAATATGAAATGGATATTGAAATCTTACATCTTTTCAATGAAAAACTAAATGTTTGTGTATCGCAATAAGGCATTTAGGGTTTTAGCAAATATCTAAAGGGGTGGAGGCATGGGTTAGTGTGGTTCCATCATTTCAACACCACATTATGCTAGAATAAATCATGAAAAGAATGGATTCACATATCACATGGTTGTTTTATTAGTTAGAACTATTTGAGCGCCATGTGGCAGGACACCCTGCATATGCATATAAGCATGATATCATAATAAATCTATTGGATGAATAACAATTGTTTGCAAACTCATTGACCTACATGGAGTGGAAGATGATCCCTAGCTAAAGGTTACATTGTTTATTCTTGGACAAAAGAATATGTTAGATTATAAACAATCTCCTTGAGCAATAAATATCAAGATAGGATTATTGTATGATATTCTATATGTTTCAAATAGTGCATCTTGGGGCCAATCCTTGGTGTGTACGAGAGCCATAGGGGCTACATCTTTTGGCTAGGGGGGTGCCCTTTTTGTATATGATTTGAGTGAGATAGTGACCTACCTGTGGAAAACTCCTCTGCTTGGAGTTAAGAGGAGTAATTAGTTGGACTATAATAAAAAAGTATATATACAAATACAGTACCCAGACACTCCTAGCCGCAAGGGTGTGTGGGATCATTTGGTGTGTTTAGGAGCCATTCGCTAGAGCTATTAGAGCTAGTACTAGGCCTATTTTAGGTTCCAACACGTGGTATGTTTACCAAAAGCTGCCAATAAGTGGTAATTTCAAAACCTTGGCTATAAGGGACCTATTTTTTTTAGTTTCTACTTGTGAGGTACCTTGAAGCTATGGATTTTCAATTGGAACTAATTATAGCCTTTAATATTTGCATGAAAATTAGTTTGAAGAATCCCTATAACCCAAAAGATAATCTTTCAATCCTAAATGGTTTAGTGGGATCTTTGGATACTCATGTGGTTAATTATTTCATCATTTGCCCCGTAAGTGATACCATGGTTGAGCTTAGGCCACTATGGAAAGGTACTCATGTAGTTGCCGATGAGATTAATAGCCCATGGGACTTAATGAAAAGAGAAAGTAAAAGTAATGTTAAGACGGCACAGCCATCTATGACCACTAATGATGATAATTTCGTAGAAGAAAAGTTTATGATGACAATGGTCAATATGCACATGACTCCTTCTCCCTCTTTCTCTCTTTCTCTCCCTCTCTCTCTCAAACGCAAGATGCAATTCGCTCTCCCTTTCGGTCCCTCTTTCATTCGTTCACGCAAAATGATGGCTCGAGTTTCAGCCCGCTTTTTTTCACCTGGGTACTGTCGCTATTTGTGTCACAAATGCATTTCTCAATTCCAATAGCGATGCCGCTAATTTGTGTAGTGCCCCTCGCTTCTCTCCATGCTATCATCATCAAGGGGGTGGAATATTTACTTATGCAAGACGTACTAGAAATTTTGGAGCTAAGGAAAGAAGAGCTATATTGTATCATGGTGCGTGATGCACTTGATGCTTTTATAGATTTTCATATACAATATGCGCTAGCACATGATGATGAGGTGGCTCGATATGATGGCTCGATTCTATTTCTATTTTCGTCATGGAATTAGGGTGTATATGGGGTGAAATTTGATATTGAAGTAATAAGTATTTTGTTGAAGTGCTGTAATTTCAAAATTTCAAAATGTTTGGTTATTGTAATGTAAAATTTAATTATTCAAGTCATGCAAAACTCGTAAAATTAAGAAATATAATGATGGTTGATAAAATTGATTAAAGTAATGATGCATATAGGGCAAAATAATGCATCCTACTTACCAAAACTATGTTTGGGAAATTGTAGGACTGTTATAATTATGATAATAATAATTATTATAAAATATAACCAAAAATTAAGAAAAATAGAAAAATATATATTTTTGAGGCTAGAAAATAGAGAAAATTAAGAAAACATTTATGAATGTGTAGCACTTGGGTGTTAGCGTCATAGTCTTAGTCTTAATGTACACTTACTTTTGTGTTAAAGTGGCTAGGTAAGGGTAGCCTCTATGTAAAATAACATATAAAATATAACAATCAATATATATAAGGCAGAAATATGAAATAGATATTGAAATCTTACATCTTTTTAATGAAAAACTAAATGTTTGTGTATCGCAATAAGGCATTTAGGGTTTTAGCGAATATCTAAAGGGGTGGAGGCATGGATTAGTGTGATTCCATCATTTCAACACCGCATTATGCTAGAATAAATCATGAAAAGAATGGTTTCACATATCACGTGGTTGTTTTATTAGTTAGAATTGTTTGAGTGCCATGTGGCAGGACACCTTGCATGTGCATATAAGCATGATATCATAATAAATCTATTGGATGAATAACAATTGTTTGCAAACTCATTGACCTACATGGAGTGGAAGATGATCCCTAGCTATAGGTTACATTGCTTATTCTTGGACAAAAGATTATGTTAGATTATAAACAATCTCCTTGAACAATAAATATCAAGATAAGATTATTGTATGATATTCTATATGTTTCAAATAGTGCATCTTGGGGCCAATCCTTGGGGTGTACGAGAGCTATAGGGGCTACATCTTTTGGCTAGGGGGTGCCCTTTATGTATATGATTCGAGTGAGATAGTGACCTACCTATGGAAAACTCCTTTGCTTAGAGTTAAGAGGAGTAATTAGTTGGACTATAATAAAAAATTATATATACAAATACAATCATTAGAAGAAATTTCTATAGTACTGAGACACTCCTAGCCGCAAGGGTGTGTGGGATCATTTGGTGTGTTTAGGAGCCGTTGGCTAGAGCTATTAGAGCTAGTACTAGGCCTATTTTAGGTTCCAACACGTGGTATATTTACCGAAAGTTGCTAATAAGTGATAATTTCAAAACCTTGGCTATAAGGGACCTTTTTTTTTAGTTTCTACTTGTGAGGTACCTTGAAGCTATGGATTTTAAATTGGAACTAATTATAGCCTTTGTCATTAGTATGAAAACTAGTTTGAAGAATCCCCATAACCCAAAAGATAATCTTTCAATCCTAAATGGTTTAGTGGGATCTTTGGATACTCATGTGGTTAATTATTTCATCATTTGCCCCGTAAGTGATACCATGGTTGAGCTTAGGCCACTATGGAAAGGTACTCATGTAGCTGCCTATGAGATTAATAGCCCATGGGGCTTAATGAAAAGAGAAAGTAAAAGTAATGTTAAGATGGCACAGCCATCTATGACCACTAATGATGATATTCATAGAAGAAAAGTTTATGTCGACAATGGTCAATGTGCACATGACTCTCTCTCCCTCTTTCTCTCTTCTCTCTCTCTCCCTCTCAAATGCAAGATGCAGTTCGCTCTCCCTTTCGCTCCCTCTTTCATTCGTTCACGCAAAATGACGTGCTCGAGTTTTAGCCTACTTTTTTTCGCCTGGGTACTCTCGCTATTTGTGTCGCAAATGCATTTTCAATGCCAATAGCGATGCGGCTAATTTGTATAGTGCCCCTCACTTCTCTCCATGCTATCATAATCAATGAGGTGGAATATTTACTTATGCAGGATGTGCTAGAAATTTTGGAGCTAAGGAAGGAAGAGCTATATTGTATCGTGCTGCATGATGCACTTGAAGATTTTATAGATTTTGATATAAAAGATGCGCTAGCACATGATGATGAGGTGGCTTAATATGATGGCACGAGTGTTGATGACATCTTGCCATTGTGAGCATCCAAGAGCAGATTGAGAATGCGGCGCTACACTATGAGATCTGAGATGAGGAGTTCGAGCGGTTGCAAGAAAACATTTTGGACCTCGACCTGACTATGAAGTAGCTACCCAAGAGAGAGGAGAGGGTGGCCTAGTTGCAGGAGCAGACCTGGATGCTCCATTACAGCAAGAGATAGATGATCTAGAGAAGGTAATGTTATAGGATTAATGTTATCAAATTTGTGTCAAAATTTACTAGTAGGGCCTCTAGGGCACCGCGAGTATGCACATTAAATTTTGTCAAGATTGGGCCCCAAGCTTCCCTGGCCGGAGGCTCGCATCTGGGGGCCTAAATCTGGCCCCCAGATGCAAGCTTGAATCTAGCCTCTAGACACGAGCCTCTCATCAGAGCAGCTCTAGGGGCCCAATCCCGAAAAAATTTGATATGCATACTCCCGATGCCCTAGAGGCCTTACTGGTAAATTTTGACACAAATCCGATGTATATATCTATACCACACTCCATGAATAGTGAGTTTAACACAGTGAGTGGTTTGACATAGTGAACTTGTGTGATGCACGACATTGTCTATATAGATGAATTTTCATCTAGACAAGGTGGTCAATCTGGTAGCCAAGGAAGGGTGCAAGACTCGGCATTGAAGGAGTATATCGACCAGCTCTTGTGGGTGACATTTTTGTATTCCATAAGACATGCTTTTCAGTTTTTTTTATAGAACTTCTTGAAGTTGAGGATACTAACAAAGGTTGGTCCCTTTAAGACCATCCCAACAAACTCTATCTTGGAGAAAATAGTGTTGCTGGACATTCAAAGCTCCCCTACTTTTTTTCTAGTACTAGGTTTGGGCCACTTTTTTCCATGGTGGCCCGTGGCATGGTTGCTGGTGTTGAAGACCCCAATATCATTAGGCTACTAGGGAAAAATGTGTTGCTACCTATGATAAATAATAGCTCTAACCATGGGAAGTCTAGCTCAAAGAAGCCTAGGAGAGAGTAGATGTACTTAGTGCCAAATGATATCTCATCACCAATGTAATGTAATTTGTAATTTTCTCTTGAAGTAATGAAAACCAATATTTGTTAGACTTGTGTGCAATGTAGTTTGTCATATGCGTCGTTTACTGTTGTTTTTTACTTGAATATTATATTTATTTATCAAATTTATACGTGATAGGATTCGTACCCTAAATTTAATACGTAGTGCTTTATCGAGTTTGTGCGCAACATGTATTTGTTCGAATGCATGTAACGATAACTCAAAGATATAAATAAAATAAATAACAAGTGAATAAACAAAAATAAGACGTGCCAAAAAATTTGTATTTATAATCATAATATTTTACATGGGATCCATTACAACCAGGGTTCTACAAAATCTCTTTGGAAGCTACATTCCGTATATGTTTTGGTAGTACACCCCTATCATTATTGATCTCCGCGAGGACTATCCTTCCATCACCGAAAGAACCTCACTATATGTAAATCCCTATCGATGATGGTGAATCTCCTTGCATATACTACTGCATAGACCGAGTCTCCAAACAAGTCGATTACGTGAGGTTCGACAGATTCCTCTAGTGCAAGGAGGGCTTGAGCAGTCCAGTGATTGGGTTGTTGCAAGTGTGTTCCATCTGGGAAGTGCCTCTTGCTATTCTTAATGAGTGGTCTTCTGGTATCAGGAGGTGCGTGGTCTTCTGGTATTAGGAGGTGCGTGGTCTTCTGGTAATGGTGGATCTCACGAAGAACCACTGTGACTGGCTTCCATTGATGCTTGCAATGCTAGTGTGGCGGTGGAGGTGGTGATGGTAGTGGAGCTAGGGGATGTGGCCTCTGCAAAGGATTTCTAGGGGGTGTCTCCGGGCCGCTTGCTTGGTGCATGCCATGTCTTCTCGGAGAGAAAACCCAAAACTCAAAAGTGAAATGTGTAAAATGAGGTGAAACTTTAAATTTATAGCAAAACTTTTCAAAAACCCTTAAACTTGAATTAATGTATCTAGGCTTTGAAAAATATGACCAGTAATCCATGAGTTTTTATGATGTTGACATGTGGGTGAAGTTTTACTAGATTTTGATTTATTAAATTGACAGTTCAATCATTTTTTGAAAATTCATTAATCGGATTATACTTCACTAATAACAGAAAAACTCACAACCGCACTGAGTGTGCACAACTACATATTAAATATGTTGCCAACCAAACTACGTGAAATATTGGAAACTTACAAATTCACAAAAAATAAGTTATGTGTCAAATGGAATATCGAATATTGGATATAATGTTGCCAATTCACTAAATAGAGTAAAAATATAGTGCATTGGCCCATGTAGAATTGATCAATGATGTGTGCATGATTGCGCATTGAATTTATCCTTAACAAAACTACTTTCAAAATTAAAAACTTTGAAATATGCACAATGCAAATCATGGCAAAATAGAATATCAAATATCAAATTTAGCATTACGAAACTATGAAATACATGGTAGATAGTGCATTGCACCAAGTACAACTAGAGCTAGGCAAAATTTAGCTCCATTTCGTAGACCACTAATATCAAATACTTGAAGGTCTACTAGAAAGATAAACCAAAACTAAGCTCCTTACAATCTATAACCAAACTTGAGCTAAAAACATAGATCCAATTACAAGGTAGCTTCTCAAAGCATATTGTTGGCATTAAGATTAAATGCATCCTTGTTTTTGCGGATCCTACGAACAAGAACCATATCTATGGGCTTAATAGTGATACGTCGGGCATGGATGGCTAAAACTTGAGACTTGCCCATTAGATCAATTAAGTAACTTTGAGCTACTTCTTGGAGAGCAAGCAAACATTGACCATCACCCCGCATTCCTTTCCTGGTTCCTTGAAAATAACTTGTGATGAAGCCCTGACTGCAGATCTTGTAGTATTTCTCGCACCAACCTAGCGAATGGTGCCTTAGGAATAATCAAGTCGGCACTCTTCTAGAATTTCCTTATCTCATGTAGCGCAATTGTACCTGGTCTCCATCTTCACTTCTTATGTGTTGGAGGACGTGTATTACTAGCTAGAGCAGTAGAGGGAGGTGGAGCAACTGGAGCATGTGAACCACCATTTCTCGACAATGGCGAACCATCATTATTGACCACACTAGGGCCACCATTGTTGGAAAAAATAACACCACCATTATTAGCTACAGTAGGGCCACCGTTTTCAGCCACTAAGGGACCTTTGTCACTCACAGTATGCTTACTAGATTTTGAAGAGTGCTGAGCTCTTGCTCTTGTAGGCGTCTTCTTGATAGGAAGCTTGAAACGTGCCATGGTTGTGATAATGAAGGATAGAAAGTTGGATGGTAGAGTGAAGAGGAATGGGAAAAAATGAAAGGAGAGACTTGACTTAAGTACAAAACTTTTAAACTTACTGTGGTGGTGTAAATGAACTTTAAAATAAAAAAACACAGTTTGAAATTGACTTTGAAAAACATAGTGACAAACCTTCGAAATTTTAAATTTTTTTTGCAAGACATCTCATGTTAAAGATAGGAGTATTGATGTGTCATATCCTGGGTACCTATGCTCTCTCGTGGACTCTAAATGCATCAAAAGTATTATCTTTATCTAGGTCTCCATTTCTTGCCATCTCTCTTTTGGGTTGCCAACCATTCTGCGTGGCGTTGTTTGACTGTGTTGTTTTCATATCTTGCTTTTCTCACTTCATATATTTCCCTACTTATAAATTCTGCTTGAGAGGTTTTGGACTTTTTTTCTTTTTCCTCGTATTGTATCTCTAATCTCCTATACCGCCATTGTAATAATTGCCTCATAGAACTGGAATCATTGATGCTACCTCCATGATCAATTGCCTTTTGAAAAGCACAACGAGCTTTCCGATGAGATCGTTCCATGCCTTGAGTTGACCATATTGCCGAACTTCCTTGATCTGGAAAGTATGAACCATATGCTTCAAGTATATGCTACATAAGAAGAGATATTAGAAACACAAACTAATTTGAAATGATGATATTTTTTTGTAATGGTGACAACATTGACCATGTAGTGTGTTATATTTTTTGTATTCCATGCCTCCACCATGGACTTTTGAAATTTAGCAATTGTCTCTTTAAATGTATTTCCATCACCATCCCTAAACCTCAAATTTTTTAAGAGAGCTCCTAATCTATCTAGGTGTATCCACACTTCTACCTTTGCAATCCTCATTTGTCTCCCATTGCTCACTTCCGGAACAACAAGGTGAAACTCTTTCCATGCTTCATACTTCTTTGGTCATTTTACAAGTATATTGCCTTCCTCATCTCGAGGTGGAGATATAAACTTCCTAGCCTTGGGTCCACCAAAGCATGGTTTACAAGGGATATTTCCACTCTTTCCCGATTTTTTATCATCCTTTTTTATTTCTACTTGACCCTCGTGCAATCCAACTTCAGAGAGGACTCGTTCTACCTTCTTGCATGTAGCATCAGCTTCTAACACACGCTGATGAAGGAAATTCGGTATGGCAGCCTCTATACTATGCCAAACTCCCTTCTGCCACAAAGTGAATGAGGTAAGGGCACCACCTAGTCATGGAAGAGCAGACTAGGACGCTATGCAAGAGGGAGAGGAGCTTGTGAGGGAGAAGAGAGGAAAACTGAGAGAGAGAGAGAGAGAGAGAGAGAGAGAGAGAACTACAAAAGATAGATGAATCAATAAAACTTAAGAGGGCACAAGAGATGGAGAACCCTCAAGACATAACCAATATACACAATATGGACACCAAAAGCATGGGCTTATTACACTGTACAGCATGCATGAGCTATAGTAAGGAAATGAACTTCATAAGCTCATGAGAGAGAATGGGAAAGGTTCAATAGGGCTGAAGAAGGCCTCTTGGTTCTCTCTCTTCTTGCAAATTACAAAGGAGAAGGCCTCTTTATAAAGGCCTTGAGGATGTTTAGGGAGGAGGTTAAGATAGAATAGGAATTAACACTATCAAAGCTGCATTAAGGCAGTTCCACCAATGTGGAAGCTCCATCTAGATGTTTTGTCGACCAATTTGTACTTAATAAAGCTCCAACATAGGTGAGTTGTCTCCATTCTCTCCCCCATAGCTTGAATCCAAGAGCTCTCCTATAAAAAAAATATAGAGAATCTTCATAAAATAAGATAATATCTAGCAATAATAGAGAGAGAGTAGTGAGAATTCATACATAACTACTACAATTAAGGATGATTTGAGGGTGATTTAGGAGGAGAATTCTAATGGTTTATTAGCTTGAGAGAGAGGAGAAGAGAGGGGAAAGGGTTGGGAGTCTAATGAATAATATTTTATGGAAGTGTTAAGTATGGGGAAGAAAGTGTGGGTGCATATAAAATTGGGAGGTGGTCTCCACTGCAGTTGGAAAAAGTTGGCATCCACCGTTGTGGCCATATCTCCTGACTCCTAACTGCAACAAATTATAAAAAATACTAGCCAAAACTTCAGCTCACGTGCTACAACTTTGATGTTGAAAAGTTTTTTTGGATCGGAGTGAAAGTATTTTTAAAAAATCTTACAAAATCATGTGCCTGATTTTTCTTCCACTAATGCTTCCAAGAAGGGTCCCATTTGGTTGAATTATCATAAGGCTCCAAAGTCATGACATTATGAGCCTCACATGCCCTTTAGATGGCTCCAAATCTATTTCATGTCTTTTCTTTTCACATTATACATTTTTCCTTCACCTTCCTCCATTGATCTTTACTCTTCACCCCCCTTGGTAAACCGGTCCATGAAATATTTCCATCCAGTGATTTCTTGGATTTCCCAAGAGGTTGCTCCCACCCTCTTCTTTATTTCAAAGCTTCAAATGTACAAAAAATCAACAAAGTGTTAGACAAGTATTTTTTTGTGATTTTCTCGAATCATATAGCCCCCCTAACCTGGCTAGAGGTATTTATGCCTCTAGACACTCTTTGGTATCTTGAGTTGACCCCACCCTGATGTGATAGGGTTTTAAGCACCATCCATTTACTCTGGTCTTGTGTACTTTTCCCTCAATGTCTTGAAGTTTGTAGGAGCCATTGTTGAAATTTTTTGTGACCCAAAATGGCCCCTCCCACCGATAGAAAAACTTGCCATCCTTTCTTTTATCAAAGCGATTGACATATCGAAGCACTAAAGATCCCTCCTTGATGTTTTTATCTGTTAGCTTATTGTTGAACTTTTCTCTACGCTTCTTAGCTTCCTGGGAGTAGTGGTTGATGGCTTGTTCACGATCCAATTGTAGCCTCTCTAGGTCCAATAATCTTTGATGTAACTTCTCCTTTTTAGAGCCTACTGTGCCACCTAATACCCGAAGGCTAGCTAATTTCACCTCAATAGGCAAAAGAGCCTCTTTTCCATAAAATAGATGAAAAGGTGTGAACCCTAACATGGTTTTGAAGAAGGTTCTGTAAGCCCATAGAGATCCACTAAGGTGCTTGTCCCAATCCCGGGGCCTTGAATGTACCTTTTTGCTGATGATTTTACAAATCATTCTACCTTTTTCACCAATCCATTGCATTGAGGGTAGTAAGGGATAGAGTGTCATTGTTGAATATTTAGCTTTTTCATGAGTTCACCTACCACATTAGCTCTAAATCCTGGTCCTCTATCTGATAGTATTTCAAGAGGGGTACCAAACCTACAACAAATGTGGTCAAAGATGAATTTACTCACTTCCTTAGTAGTGATTCTTCTAGTTGGCATAGCCTCGGCCCATCTAGTCATGTAATCTACCCCCATGATAATATACTCTTTTTTTGATGGAGTGTGTGGTAGAGGCCCTATGGCATCAATTCCACACTTCTCAAAGGGTCCATAGACCTTGATTGGGGTTTGGGGTTCTGCTATGAGATTTCTAACATTCTTCACATGTTTAACACCAATATTTGACATCTCTGTGTAGACTGGGCCAAGTAAAGCCGGCTTGTAGAACCTTTCTACTTGTGATGTTGTGTGCAAAGTGGCCTCCACACACATTATCATGGAAAGCTTTTAAGATTTCTTCAATTTCCCATTTTGAAGGCACTTTCCTAAGCACACCATCCTTACCAAGACAATACAAACTATCATTTACCATGCGATATTTTGTAGCCTTCCGAGCTAGCCACTGTCTTTCTCCCTTAGTTAGGTGTTTGGGAGCTTCTCCTTGCTCTAAGAGGTGTATAATATCTTCTAAGTCTTCCTTGCCTTGCCAAAGTGGGGGTTTGATAGCCACTGCTCCCACCATTGACTCATTCAGCTTTGATGATGCTAGATGGTCGACATCCTTGTTCTGGTCTCTTGGCACATGATGTACTTGTGCCTCCCTAAATCTTCTCATAAGAGATTTGGCCTCTCTCATTTTACTAGAGAGATTTGTATTTTTGTAGGCCCATGTACCTTGCATCTGCCTTACCAATAGCATGGAGTCTCCAAAAGCATTCAGCCTCTCGATTGAATTACTAAGACACCAACAAGAACCATGAATTAAAGCTTGATATTCTGCCTCATTGTTAGAGTGGACACCTTCCAAGATGATTCCTTCACCATAGATTTTCTCTCCTAAAGGAGAGAAAACAACAATGCTTGCGGCTACCTTATCCTTAGTTCTCTTGTATGCACCATCAAAGTAGAAGCTATAAGCATCTATAAGAGTCTTTATGGATGGGGGTGATGGAAGGTCCTTTCTTTTCACCTTGAGATTTTTCTCATAGCACCTGTTTGTCAAAATATCAGCCAAGCATGCCCGAGTTGTTTTTTCAACCTGCACTGTATAATCAAACTCTTAGAGTTGGACCACCCACTTTGCTATTTTGTCAAAGATTTTCATATGTTGTAGTGCATAGGGAAACATATCCTCCACAGTGATGTGTAAGCCTTCTGTTTGAAGCTTTCATGAGGCAGCTGGCAAAATACATAGGCCTCATGAAGGATGTTTTTGGATCTTTTTGTAGGAGAGCAGCACCAATGGCCTCTTCTCCCACGCTAGGGTTTACAAAGAATGTTTCTTCCCAACAAGGCTGGAGGATTATAGGATGTGACCCCAACATTTTCTTTACCTCCTTAAAATTTCCTTCACTTTGTTCACTCCATACAAGTGTTTCTTGGCGTGTGAGTTGTGCTGCAAGGGATATATGGCCTGAGAGAGTAAGTGTATAAATCTACCCAAATATCTTAGCTTTTGTAAGAAGAAGACTAATTGTTTGATGGAGGTTGGAAAGGTAGAGCTAGCAATGTCTCTACCTTATTTGGATCTACCTCAATTCCTTCAATTGACACTACATGCCCTAGTAGTGTAGCCTTGCTTTTCCCAATGTGACATTTATCCTTATTTAGTTGTCCACCCAACCTAGCTAAGCGAGTAAATCCTTCATCAACCTTGCGTAGATGTATGTTCCTTGAGCTGTAAATACAAAAGTCATCTATGAAAACCCTTATAGACTTACCAAAGTAAGGTTGGAAGACCATATTTATGAATCATTGAAAGGTTGCTGGGGCACTTGTGAGACGAAAGGGCATGACCCGAAAGGCAAAACAACGCCATCATGTGATGAAAGTGGTCTTCTTTTGATCCTCCTCTGCGATGCAAATCTGGAAGTAGCTAGAGTAGCCATCACACACCGTATACCACTCATATCTTGCTACTTCATTCAAGATTTCATCTTGAAATGGGAGAGGGAAGTGGTCCCTCTTTGTTGCAACATTTAGTGGCTTGTAATCTATGCATACTCTCCACTTATCATTTTTCTTTGGCCTCACTACTATTGGGGAGACCCATTCTGAATCTTCCACTGGGTATATGAATCTTGTATTCAAGAGTCTCTTCACCTCCGTCAACAGTGCATCATGTTGCACAACTCCTAGTCTTCTCAATCTTTGTACTATAGGTTTGGTTCCTTCTTTGAGTTGGATGTGATGCTTCACTGCAGTGATACCTGTAATGTGAGTATGATAAAAAATAAACAATGAGGCATGCTTCTTGAGAACATTCACATAACCCTCCCTTTCTTCATTCGTTATATCCTTGGATATCATCTTCTCTAGGCTAGCATCCGACACATCTTCTAATGAGGTAGGTTCCTTTAAGGTGACACCCATAACTTCTAGTTCCACTCATTGGATGTCTTTAAGGTGACACCCATAACTTCTAGTTCCACTCGTTGGATATCTTTAAGGAGACATCCACTTGAGCTCCACTCATCGGCAAACATTTCTAGTTCAAGGTTCTCTTGACACCCACTCTTCAAGTTGTAAACCACCTTTTGATCGTGGCCACCCACCTTACGTGGCCTCAACTCCAGATCTCCTGTTGCCCAATCTTGCCTAGCTCTAATGCCCATAAGCGAAGGTCACCCTTGGATGAGGGGATATCCTTCTCCCTTTACTGGCATCACATAAACATCCACTGCTGCAGTGATTCCAAAAATAGAAACTCTCAAAGCTTTCACTACACCCACACATGTGACCGCATCATTGTTGGCCATCTTTGCCCTAAAGGTTAAGGATTCCATTACTTTTAAGCCTAATTGATGCATAAGCTTTTCTGTCATGACACAAACCTCTACTTCACTATCGATGTATGTTTTCCGAATCTGTTAACCTTTGATTTGAGCCTCCACTAAAGGCACTATATCTTTGAGGCCATTTGCCTTGATTGCACTAACCATTTTACCTTGCCTTGCCCTTGTGCTTACCATTTTAGACCATTGTCGTCGTAGCTTTGGAGAGGCATGAAGTAGTTGTGGCCAAGTAATTTATGGCTCTTGAGAGATCACATCTGCTACCAGATCATAAGGTTGTGCTCGAGAACCCAAAGGAAAGTCGGAGATATCAATTTTAGACCTAGTTCGAGTCTTTCTCTTCTTCCCTTCATCTCTAGGTGCCCGTGATGTTGTAACGTGTCCAATTGTATCTTCAGGATGTCGTCTTAGCAGTCCATTGGAAAGGATGTCTAGAAAGCTCCGCCAGGCACTCCCATGGAATATTATGGAGTTTGCGGTCTAGGGCTTTCCACGTCTGCCACGTAGCGGAAGTATTCCGACCGTTCCCACTTAGGATCGACCTGAATTTGGGTTTTTCTTATTGGTCATTTCCTAACGGCAACTAGCATTGGACCCAAGCGAACTACTTTACGCAGAGACGCCAGGTCCGAAGCGGATTCACGCTGCACTTGGTTCAAGGAGAATGGAAAACAAGAGGGATGCAAAACTCAACCTCTTTGCCATAAGGCATAGTCCCATTCCGTTCCCCTAAAACAGCGTAAATCGGGTTCAATCATAACTCTAGGTCAACGCTTTTGTTGTTCGTGTTCTTTGACGATCTTCCTGCTGTTCCTCATAATTTGAGAAAAGCTCTCAGCCAACCGAGACCACCCATCCGTAGGACGGACCTATGGCCCATCCTCCGCACTTTCCTCAGGTTGTTTTAGTTATTTAATTACCTAACACATTAGTTGGACATGTAACAACCATCTTTTTTAATTAACCTGTCAGGCACTGGTTCCTTCACGTAATCTTATCACTTGACATAGAAAAACAATATCAAACAAGTTCCTTATTAACAGGTTATCATATTTACCTTTGAAATACAAAGAGTCCAGCCCATAGGCTTATCCACAATTCGCCCGAAGGCTATCCAGAAATCCACAGGGATTACCAATCCAAGTTTTCACCCGTAAACTAGTATGTGGGCCTCGAGATCCAATCCCGAGTCATGTTAGCCTCTTCTGCAGGGCCCGGAAGGTGAGGGATTTACAGCTAGATCCCCCTCTGGCACCGAAGCGTCCTCCTGCTGCAAGTAGCGCTCAACGTAGACACCTCTAGCGACGGGTTTGGTCCACTTTCCCAGTGCGGTTAACAACCCCCTTGGTTAGGGTCTGGCAAGCAGTCGGGGGTAACTGAAGCTGCCTCTCCTTTTAGGCCTTCAACCTGAAGTATAGATATCCATTTGTCTTTTAATTCATTGATCAAACAAAGCCGAACAATGCTCTAAAATCTGTAGCAAGCATAAACATTTCCATTGATCGGTTTTTTTGTCAAACTACTAAGGAATGAATCCTTCCTTTGGAATGCATCCAGCACTCGATCCGGGATGACTTGCAATTTAGCAAGATCCCCTATATCCTGGGTTAGGGCGTACCCTAATAACCCGACTTGGTCAAACCTTCAGTTCATCGGTTATTTCAATTTATCGGCTGGTCTTTAGTTCTCAATCAATCTTTTTTACTCACGAAAGATACTAAATTAGGATGATTATGCATCCTCTTGCAAGATAACTTGTGTAAGGACTTGCTATCCTCATTGCGAGAATTTGGCCATTCCCTTGTGATCCAATCACAAGATCATATGACTCCACACTTGTTGCATAAGTGTCGCATTGAATGGAGTCACGAAACAATCTATTCCTGATTACATTAGGCTGACGTCATTAGACCTAGCGTTCCAAGTTCCATCTTGTAAGATTCTTAGGGACAACCCTAGTTCACCTTCCAAATATGTTGCACTATCCCTACATTTCGGCGAAAGTGGGCAAGTATTTAAGGTATAGGAGTTTCAGTTTTAGCAATATGTACGATTAGGTCACGTATTAATTTCCTAGTGAATTTCTTGGAATTTAACTCGTTCTAAATGAGTACTCTGCGGTTTAGGTGTTTTAGATTTATGCCAATTTGTTTAACTCTAGAAGATAATTTCAAGATCATTTCCACATGACTTGTTGTCTATGCGTAAATTGATTTTTCAACCCTAACTTATCGATTTAAGGTCAAGCATAGGTTAGGTTAATTCCAACTAATCTTCCTTTACTTTGCAAACAAAATTCATGTTAAACAAGCAACCTTTTACTTGATAATTTATGCAGTTGACAAACGATAATTTCCTGGAGTTTATGCATCGTAAGAATCATTTCATGCTTTGCACTTTCCATGATGATTCATTGCGAAGAGGATATGGGTTAATAGTGCGATATGTAGTTTATACATCTAGGCTTAAACAAAGTATACTATTTTAATGGACATTAATCTAATTTTTAATTAATTTCAATGCATAAGGCTATTTGCCAGAAATGCATTTATTCTTTCTTTATTTTGCATGTTTTATTAAAAGTATTAATGACTAAGTTCCTTCGTCATGAACATCTAGGACAAAAATATATCCTATATCCAACAATTAACCTTGCATGATTGAATTTCAACATTACCAAATAAAAATTAGGAAGGAAAACCTAGGCTTGGGGTGAGATGTCCACGTGGATGCTGGGAGATGACCCTCCCACGGCTGCGCCTTCGACTTTCTTGGGAGGCATCGCAATTGTAGATTTTCCATCGTCGATGCTGCTTTGCGAATTTCCTTCTTAAGTTTCACCGTCCCTTACAAGTTTCTTTTGCTTCCCTTCATGGAGACTCTTTGAAGGGATGGGTGTGTGGAGGAGGGAAAAACTACGGAAAGGGGTCGAAAATCCGGGAAGGGGGTATTGTGAAAATCCTCCGCGAGTAGGGCTCGGTTTTACACGTGAAGAAGGGCTAAGGGGAGGCCCTTAGGAGGAAATCCAGGAGGTGGACTTAAGGCTATAAGAAAAGGGCCTAAGGGGGGAAAATTGAAAGCACGGGAGGGGAAATTAAGACCTTTAAGGTCAACTTTTATTGGGGGAAGAAATGGGGCTTGTGAAGCCTAAGGGGGAATTTTAGGGGAGGTACCTCTAAAGCCCACGGGAAGGGGGCTTAAGAGAGATTTAAACACGCGCGAGGGGGGGGGGTTCCAAAGCCCAAGGGAAGGGGGGCTAAAGGAAAATTAAAAAAACCGGGGGGGGGGGGAGGGGGGGAGGGAGGAGGGGTTGGTTCCAAAGCCCAAGGGAAGGGGCTTAAGAAGGCTTAAACACGGGGGGGGGGGGGAGGGGAGGGGGGTGAAAATTTGGGGCCGTCTGATGGCGGCGACATCTAGGTGGCGGGGCGACTCGGTAGCTCCTCGCCAGCATAGCGCAGCAACCTCCTCGGCTTCTCCCTCCCTAAAGCCTTCTCTCTCTCACCCAGACTGCTGAGCACAACGTTGTGGCAGCCCTCCCTCCTTCCTTCTTTTTGTAGACGGCAGCGGCCCATGGTTTAAATAGGGGAGGGGAGGGGGATCCTCCCTCTCCTACGCGGCAGCACGCATGGCCTCGGCTCTTACATGAGCTCCAGCTTGCTGCATTCCTCGTGGCTTTCCTCCCTCCCCTCCAGCGCGACGTCAGC
This sequence comes from Lygodium microphyllum, assembly GCF_053477565.2. Lineage (NCBI taxonomy): Eukaryota > Viridiplantae > Streptophyta > Polypodiopsida > Schizaeales > Lygodiaceae > Lygodium > Lygodium microphyllum. Next base: position 47,091,908 of record NC_141141.1, on the reverse strand, counting down.
TGGGGGAGAAGGAGGGGATAATAATTTTTTTTTCCTTATTTTAATTTAAAATAATTATCCCTACTACTTAAAAAGGGGGGTTCATGCGTGTAGTGTTCGGTATATTACATTCTCTTCCCCTTAAAGGAATCGAGATGTCCTCATCTCGAGATAAACTGGGGATATTGATGGTTGAGAGTGCCTTCATCTATCCAAGTGGCATCCTCTTTGGGATAATCTTTCCACTGGAGGAGGCATTCTCTCAAGGTTCTGGATCTGAATTGTCTCTCCCTAATAACTAAGATCTTGTAAGGCCTTAGTTCAAGGACTCCTTGACTAGGCATTACAATTTGTTGGTCATCAAGTACATGGTTAGGATTAGGTACATATTTCTTCAATAGGCTGATATGGAATACATTGTGGACCTTTAGGTTCTCAGGGAGTTGCAATCTGTAAGCATTAGGTCCTAGGCATTTGAGGATCTTTGTACGGTCCACAATACCTTGGACTTAGTTTCTTGCAATCTCCTAAGGATAGGGACCTCTTCTTTGGGCGTACGCAAATGAAGACCATGTCTCCTTCTTCGAAGATTCTATCTTGATGCTTTAAATCCGCATATGTGTTTTGTCTATCCTTGGCAGCTTGGATATCCTGACTTATTGACTTTATTTGGTCATCATCTCTTCCAACATCTACTTTGAAGCTTCAACCCTTAAGGTTGGATCTAATAAGTTTAGGGGACTTCGACAGTCATGACCATATAACTCTTGGAAAGGGGTCATCTGAATGCTTTGTTGGTAAGAAGCATTGTAGGAAAATTCAACCAAAGGCAAGTATTGAATCCACCTCTTCGGCTCACGACAGCAGTATGCCCTAAGCATATCCTCGATGACTTGATTTACTTGCTCTATTTGGCCATCCATTTGGGGATGGTAATCGGTGCTAAAGTAGCAGAGTTTAGTCCCAATAGCTTCAAAGATAGCTCTCCAGAAGTGTGATGTGAAGAGAGAATCACGATCACTAATGATTCTTCTGGGTAGCCCATGTAGCTTGAATATCTCCTTGATAAATAATCTTGCAATGTATGAGGCTTTATAGTTTGCCTTTACTGGAATAAGGTGTGCAACCTTAGTAAGCATGTCAACCACAACCATGATGGAGTTGTATCCTCCCTGAACTTGGGGTAGGCCAACAACAAAGTCCATACTGATGAATTCCCATTTCATTTGGCGGATGTCAAGTGGTTGCAGCTTCCCTGGCATCTTGACATATTCGGCCTTGATAGTTGACAAGACAAACACTCGGTGATACATTTGAGAACGTCACCTTTAAGCTTCTCCCAATGATAGCTCTTCCTAACTGCATTAAGAGTCTTGGCATAGCCAGGATGTCCTGAGAAAGGGGAATCATGAGCTTCCCACAATATCTTCTGCTTAAGTGACTGACTTGCTGGTACACACAGCCTTGTTCTATAGTAGACAAGTCCACTATTGATAGAAAATTCATGATACTTAGCATGCAGCTTTTGATCTTGATCTTTGGTAGAGATTTCCCTTAGCATCTTTTGATACGCTGGATCATGGCATGCTTCCTCTCTAGCTAACTCAAGTATTGGATTGTTTGGCATAGATACTTTAGTAGCTAGAGATCTAGCTGTTGATGGATTCTGCAAGATTACAGAATTTAGGAATGCCTTGCGACTAAGTGCATCGACAACTACATTCTCTTTTCCTGGTCGGTACTTGATTTCAAAGTCATATTCCTCCAACACTTCAATCCACCAATGTTGCCTCATGTTGAGCTCATTCTGGGTAAAAATCCATTTGAGACTCTTATGGTCAGTTACTAGTGTAAACTTGTTACCCAACTGGTAGTGTCTCCAAAGCTTTAGAGCATGGATGACAGCTAGCAATTCCAGATCATGCGTAGCATAATTCTTCTCATGACTCTTTAATTTCCTTGAAGAGTATGCTACAGGATGACCTTCCTGCATGAGCACACATCCCAAGGCAAGTATGCTAGCATCAGTTACTACCTCGAACTCTTTATTGAGGTCTGGAAGTTTTAGAATAGGTGATAATACCAAACTTTGCTTCAATCTGTCGCAGCTATTTTGTTCGGGAGTTGACCATGCAATGGAAGTTTGCTTCTTTAGTAAGTCCGTCAGAGGTGCTGCAATCAAAGCATAGTTTTTTATGAAGACCCTATACCATCCTGTCAATCCAAGAAAGCTGCGTATTTCTTTGACAGATGTTGGTATTGGCCATTCTAGCACATCTCTAGCCTTGGCTGGGTCCACTGAGATTCCTTTTGCTGATACTATGAATCCCATATATTCAATCTGACGCTTGAAAAATATACACTTCTTCATTTTAGCATACAGCTTATGTGCCCTCATTGTCTCAAGGACAATCCGAAGTTGGGGTTCATGATCCTCTTCCCATTTAGAATAGACTAAAGTGTCTTTGAAGAAGACAAGCACGAAATCATCAAGATATGGCCTAAAGATATCCTACATTAACCTGTTGAAGGTGGCAGGTGCGTTCGTAAGTCCGAATGACATAACTAGGAACTCAAAGTTCCCATATCTTGTATTGAAGGCCATCTTGGGGATATCTTCTTCCTTGATCCTTATCTGATAGTAACCTGACCTGAGATCAATCTTGGAGAAGATCTTTGCACCTTGAAGACGATCAAGAAGCTCATCTATTCTAGGAATAGGGTACTTGTTCTTGATCTTTTATTGATTCAATCCTCGGTAATCAATACATAGTCAAAGTGTCCCATTTTTCTTTTTTTGGAATAGTACTGGAGCTCCCCATGGTGAACTGCTAGGCCGGATGTAGCCCTGATCTAGTAGCTTCTTGAGTTATTCCTTTAGCCCAATTGCTTCTGGTATGGACATTCTATAAGGTCTCTTCGCAATTGACGCAGCTCCTGGTACTAACTTAATCTCATGATCCACTTCTCTTTGAGGCGAGAGTTCTGTCAACTCTTTAGGGTCCGCGTATTCCTTTAGCCAAGAAGGTCCTTCATTAGACTCTTTCTTCTGATCTAACTTGTTGAGCTTAATTAAGTAGACAGGTAATCATTTTTTGACTCCTTTTATGATCCGAGATACTTTGGCCAATTGGATTCTTGGCACTCCAGCCTCACCTTGAGTTGTGACTAATTCCCTTTCAGAGTTTCGAAAGGAAACTTGACCCTTTCTACAATGAATGTGGGCGTCAGGCTTAAGCCAATCTATTCCAAGTAGACACTCATGGATACCTAGATTCATGACTCTGAATTTAACCGAAGTCCTCTTTTCTCCTAGAAAGAATTCCACCTTAGCAGTTTGCCTGGTACAAGTAACCTCACGACCATTTGCCAATTCCACAAGCAAGGTAGGTGCTTCTACTGTGGCTATTCCTAATATTTTTGCACAAGTTGGTGAGATAAAGGAATGTGTACTGCCACAATCAATCAAGGTCTTGAAATTTTTACCTTGATAGTCCCACGGTGTCTGAATCACCGAGAATTGGCGATTCGGGCCTTTCTTGTGTAGAGCGGCATGGACTGTCACCCGTTCGAACTCTGCTTCCATGGTCGAATCTTCTTCTTCTTCGTCTTCTTCTTACAATTGCCTATTGGCAACGCAGGCGGTTCTTCCTCTGCCTCGGGTAGCGGCTCCTTGACCGTTTGGTGCGCAGATCGGTCGCAGTATGCTCACGTAGTGAATCCCGAAAGGTCCCCAAGAACAATGAACTCTACCTTTTTGCACAAATTACAATGTAAAAAGCATGAACGACAAGAGCAAGAGACCAATTGGGTTCAATCTCCCCCCATGCCTTGTGTGAGCGCTTCACAAAGCATGTATTTTATGTATATTTCTTCTTCATGCTCAGTAATAGCCCAATTTACAAAAATATGACAAGCTTTTAGCTTTTGAGTTTGCTTTTACAAAAATAGGAGATAAAGCTAATGAACGGTGCCCATAGAGTCTGGCACGCCCAACACAATGTCCAAATATAAATAACATATCCGTGCACATAGGTGCGTACAAAATAATAATAAATAATCAATGTCTCAATAGACTTGACAAAATAGAGGTGTGGCGCCTATCAATAATATAATCCATAGGTCGAATACTCGCTAGACTCCAATGCTTTCCTCCGCCACTGCTGCTATCTCTACACATCAACTGAAGCATTCACAATCGTTAGTAAAATAATACAATTAAACCGACAAAAGTGAATACCTAGCAGTCTTCAGCTACATAAATAAATCAACTGGTTAGAAATAAATCCTAACCTTAATTTATTACGAGTGCGCACTCTAAACTCATAAACGTTTATTAATTTAATATGCATTTTGTGGAATCACCTGCTATGGAATCACCCATGTACACACTAAATTAATGAAACGCCCGAAAAGGACAGGCGTCCCCATCAACTTCTCGCACAAAGAATCCACTTTTTGTATGAGCCCCGGTCATCAAAGTTTACGGAATCCACCGTAAAACCTCACGGAATCCACCGTGGCACGAAATCCACCGTGAAATATGCCTCCTAGCATCATATCCCTAAAAGTAGCAGGTGCATTAGTCAATCCGAATGGCATGACTAAAAATTCGTAATGACCAAACTGTGTTCTGAATGCAGTCTTAAATATGTCAGATTTATCTACCCTCACCTGATGATAACCAGACTTAAGGTCAATTTTACTAAATATAGAAGATCCTTGCAGTTTGTCCATAAGGTCATCAACTCTAGGAATAGGATACCTATTCTTTACAGTGATCTTATTTAAAGCTCGATAGTCAATACACATACGATAGGTATTATTCTTTTTCTTGACTAACAATACAGGTGCACTGAATGGAGAACTGCTAGGTCTAATCAAACCTCTATTTAGTAATTCCTCAACTTGACTCTGGATTTCTTTTTGCTCTATCTGGTTATGCCTATATGGTGCTTTGCAAGGTGGTTGTGTGCCAGGGATCAAATCTATCTTATGGTCTTCTGGACGTGAAGGAGGTAAACCTGGTGGTAGGTCTTCTGCAAAACAGTCCTTAAAATATGCAAGAAATTCCTTATGCCTAGGGTGTATATGATTTTCCTTTACTTGCAATTCATTCACCCAAATGAGATAGGATTTACTACTCTTGCGTAATGCACGTTTAGCTTGAGTATGCGAAAGTAGTGGAAAAACATTAGATGCATGCATACCATATAATGTAATAGATTTTCCTTGAAAATTAATATTCATTGTGTGTGTGGAATAATCTATATCTGGATTATGCTGGTGTCGCCAAGGCATTCCTAAAATAATGTCACTCGACTGTAATGGAACAACTAAGAAATTTCTTCTTTCAGTGTATTGGCCAATTTGAATCTCTAAGTCTTGCACTTCATATGTACCATTATACCTAGTGCCTAAAAATGCAGCTTTTATGCAATAATGCGTAGGTACAGTTAGTAATTTCAATTCCTTTACTAATTTTGCTGAAATAAAATCATGAGTACTACTGTCATGATGCAAAATAGTCTTTTCCTTTCCATGCACCAAACATTTCATAGTCAATAATGAATGTGGAGTAGGCATACCTGGTAAAGTGTTGGAAGTAGTAGTAGTGTCGTCCTCATCTTCAGTGAAATCAGGCATATCCTCATGTTCATCTTCATCCATGGCTCCAAGATAGTTAATATGAGCTGGTGGCTTCTTTGAATGACAATTTGTTGCTAGATGTCCAGGCTGGTGACATTTATAGCATACTATTGGCTTGGCTTTGGTTACATTATTTGCAATGGCGGGAAGTCTAGATACATTTGGATTTGGCTATGGAATAGGCTTAGGATTTGGATTGACATTGGATGGTAATGCAGGTGGTTTAGCCCAATTCTTGCAAAAAGATGATGAAGAGAAATGACCTGGATTAAATCTTCTAAAATTGGAATTGAATTTTTTAGATCCATAATTACCATTGGCTTGGAATTGTTGTGGTCGTCTGTCTTTACCTCGTAGCTTATCTTCAGTGTCGTGAGCTAGTGAAATGGCGTCTTCAAGGGTAGCAGGCTTGAACATGTTCACTCCAGTGTAGTAATGCCCAAGAAGTCCAGACATATACTTCCGCTTATGTGTCGTCTCTGGTACATCTTCAAGCATGCGTAGCTGGAGGAGTGCATTCCAAAAACACTCTGTATACTGAGGTATAGGCTCACGATCCCGTTGTTGAAGTAGATCCCATTGCTTGATAGCCTTCTCATGAAATTGCGGTGGAATAAAATTCTGCATGAACTTCTTCTTGAAATCTTCCCAAATAGTAGGACATTCTATACTCTTGCATACTACAGTCCACCAAAGTGATGCTTTGTCTACCAAATGATTAGTAATACACTTGATTTTATCTTTTTCTGGATAGGTTTCCTCATGGAAATAGTCATCAAACTGACTAATGAATGCTAGAACAATCTTTCCTTCTCGTATACCATTGAAAGTACGAAATTTGAAACTTCGTTTACTTATCTTTGATTCCTTGCGAATGGTTTGAGCTTCAAGGGTGGCATCGATGGTACGTCGAATCAAATCTTCAGCTTGAGGTTCTTCTTTGTCCGTAGACGCTCTTTGTAATTTTGCCAATTGCGCTTGCAATACTTGCCTAGACCTTCGTTCTTCTTCCAATTGCATCATGATTAAGTCTAGCTTTTGCTCCATCGTAGGCTCAGGTAGGTCGTTTTCAGCCATAAGATCATCCATATGTGGTTCCGTCATCTTGTAAAACTCAAAAGACATTTCTCACTCAAAATCAGGTTAGCGGGATGAGCGTAGCTCAAATTCGGGGTTACAAGGCTTATGTGTTTTGGGATATATCTTTCTCAATCTTCAGAAAATCTGTGATTTTTCCTTCTTCGTATGCTAAAGCTACTTCAGCAAACCTGCGTATGGGTAGAATACCTTCCAACGAACAACGTTGCAGTTCGGAGTTTCTGCGTAGGAACAGCCCTTCTGGGAGTTTTGAGCACAAGTCAGTTCTGACTCTAGTTGACTAGCCTGACTTGTAGAGTTGCAGACTTATGTGACTTGCAGAGTTGCAGACTTGCAGAACTTAGCCGACTTAGTGAACTTGCAGGACTTGATCCACAGATGACTTGCAGAACTTGATCTCTGTGGTGCGGGACTTGGAGTTTGTGACCAGAGGTGATTTGTCTGACTTGTTTAAAGCTTAATGAACTAAGCTTGGTAGCTTTAGCTTATGGAGGGGCTTAATTGATGAATAACGGTGCAGTCGTGGGGGGGGGGGCATTTTTTCCGCCACGCGAAAAAATCTGGCATCCCTTGATACCTCACGATGATTTGTTGAAGCTATTAAGCTTCTAATCCAAGCTTATAAACTCTAAGATTCAACTTTGAAAGAGAGGAGATATGGAATTTCTCACAGTTTGCCCACGACTTGTTTATGGAGATGAGGGAGTGGTCCTCCGCCTGTATTGCCTGGTCCTTCGCGATCTAATAATAGAAACAGGGGTTCTTGATCACCAGAAGTCTGCCTGTATCGACAGTTTGCGACGAGATTGACTGTAGAGCCGGATCGTTCCAGGAGCTCCGCCTTCGCACGAGATGGGTAGCGATTGGAAGCTCTTGATCTCAGCTCTGCTCTGATACCACTGGTGCGCAGATCGTTCGCAGTATGCTCACGTAGTGAATCCCAGAAGGTCCCCAAGAACAATGAACTCTACCTTTTTGCACAAATTACAATGTAAAAAGCATGAACGATAAGAGCAAGAGACCAATTGGGTTCAATCTCCCCCCATACCTTGTGTGAGCGCTTCACAAAGCATGTATTTTATGTATATTTATTCTTCATGCTCAATAATAGCCCAATTTACAAAAATATGACAAGCTTTTAGATTTTGAGTTTGCTTTTACAAAAATAGGAGATAAAGCTAATGGACGGTGCCCATAGAGTCTGGCACGCCCAACACAATGTCCAAATATAAATAACATATCCGTGCGCATAGGCGCATACAAAATAATAATAAATAATCAATGTCTCAATAGACTTGACAAAATATAGGCGTGGCGCCTATCAATAATATAATCCATAGGTCGAATACTCGCTAGACTCCAATGCTTTCCTCCGCCACTGCTGCTATCTCTACACATCAACTGAAGCATTCACAATCGTTAGTAAAATAATACAATTAAACTGACAAAAGTGAATACCTAGCAGTCTTCAGCTACATAAATAAATCAACTGGTTAGAAATAAATCCTAACCTTAATTTATTATGAGTGTGCACTCTAAACTCATAAACGTTTATTAATTTAATATGCATTTTGTGGAATCACCTGCTATGGAATCACCCATGTACACACTAAATTAATGAAACGCCCGAAAAGGACAGGCGTCCCCATCAACTTCTCGCACAAAGAATCCACTTTGTGTATGAGCCCAGGTCATCAAAGTTTACGGAATCCACCGTAAAACCTCATGGAATCCACCGTGGAACGGAATCCACCGTGAAATATGCCTCCTGGCATCACTGTTCCTTGGAAAGGCGCTTGACACTGTCCTCCTCCAAGTTTGGGACATTGCCTTTTGAAGTGACCGGGTTCGTTGCAGTGGAAACAATGGAGGTTTCAGCCATTGCCTTGAGTAGGAACAAAGTTATTGACGTTATTAGTCCTTGCTTTCTTTCTTTGTCCCTGATTATGACCTTGAACTCTCTTCATTTGAGGTATGAATGCTCCTTTGTTCTATCAAGATTGTGGGAGAGAAGGAAGGAGTCTCACTTGTAGCTTTCTTGCTTGCACAATGGGGGAATACACACAAGGGTGGAGGCTGAAAACAGTTTTCCTCTTCTTAGTTGTGTAAGCCAAAAGAACTCAAGTACATAGAAATAGAAGAACCCTATATATGGGTCTCAAACCAAACTCAACTAACTAAGGTGGCATACTAACTGAGCCATGAACTAGAGTAGAAAAGGATAGCTATCGTCTAGCTATTATTCATGGGCGGTGTACCAACCGCATCTACAACTGACAAGTCGGTGACATAAATGCACAACGGTCACCCTGGCATATCACGAGTGGAGCTCGATATCTCAACACTCCCCCTCGAGCTCAATCCCAATTCCTGCACACCAAGCAGGTCTCTGAACTTGCGCAACTTCTCTACGCCCAATGCCTTCGTAAATATGTCAGCTACCTGATCCTCTGTGCTGACATAAACTAGATCAATAAGACCTAGTAAAACCCTCTCCTGCACATAGTGATAATGCACCTCAATGTGCTTTGTTCTAGCATGATAGACTGGGTTATTTGCTAAGTGTATACTACTCATGTTGTCACAATAAATGACAACTGGCCCATCTGTAGACTGATGCATATCATAAAGTAGCTTATGCAACCAAGCTACCTCACATGGAGCCATTGCTGCGCCCCTGTACTCAGCCTCTGTGCTCGACAAGGCAACTGTAGGTTGTTTCTTGCTGCTCCAAGTGATTGCAGCACTCCCAAAAGAGAACACATATTCACACTGGTAGATCGTCTATCAGAAATACTACCAGCCCAATCAGCATCAGTGTATCCATGCAACTGTATCTAAATCCCAGTCTCATAAAATAGTCCATACTGCAATGTGGACTTCACATACCTGAGTATGCGTCTAGCCGCATCCAAATGCGGTTTCCTTGGAGCCTGCATAAACTGACTTACCAATCCAACAGCATAGCTCAAATTTGGCCTGGTAATAGTCATATAAATCAAACTTCCTACTATGCGTCTGTACATAGTAGGGTCTTCCAGAAGCTCACCTGCATCTGTGCTCAGCTTCACATTCTGGTCCAAAGGAACTGAAATAGGCTTACAGCCTGTCATCCCATATTTGGACAGCATGTCCAATCCATACTGCCTCTGCAAGAGCTGTATCCCACTTGGTGATCTAATCACCTCAATGCCCAAGAAATAACGCAGCTCTCCCAAATCCTTCATCTCAAACTTCTGCTTCAATAGCATTTTCACATGAAGGATATCTTCATCACTGTCACCTGTCATAATCAAATCATCAACATAAATGACAAGTAGCATAATACCTTTCTCTGTTTTTCTCACATAAAGTGAGAAATCTGCCTTGGAAATATGAAAACCAATAGTGACAATATACTGTCCTATCTTGTCAAACCATGCTCTAGGTGCTTGCTTCAAGCCATACAAGGCTTTTTTCAACATGCAAACAAACTCAGGATGAACAGCATGCACATAACCTGGTGGCTGCTCCATATAGACCTCTTCTTGCAAATCACCATGCAAGAAGGCATTCTTTACATCCATCTGATGTAAAGACCATCCCTTTGATGCAACCATAGCAATGACTGCTCTTACGGTTGCCATCCTTGCAACCTGACTGAATGTTTCTTCATAGTCAATGCCATATGTTTGTGCATACCCCTTGACTACTAATCTTGCCTTGTATCTGTTCACAGAACCATCTGCATTGTGCTTCACCTTATAAACCCACTTACAGCCAATTGCATTTTTACCTTTAGGCAAAGGTACCAATTCCCATGTAGCATTTGCTTCCAAGGCATCCATTTCTTCATCCATGGCTTTCTCCCATTTTTCTTTTCCCATGGCTTGCTCAAAAGAAGTGGGTTCTGGTTCTTGTATCACTTTGACCATATATGCATAGTGAATGGCTGTAAATCCATCATATTTCAGCTTATCCACATGATACCTAGCTCTCGTAGACCTGCGCAAAGTAGGTTCACTCCCAGGTGCTCTCAAAACATCCCTGGTCTTCCTTACTCCATGTGTAACAATAGAAGGAATACCCAACTCATCATCAATGCTCTGTTCTGAGCCACTGGATTCACCATCCACATAAGAGTGACCTGCATTCACATCAAACATGGGCTGATCAACCTTCTCTTTTCCTTTTCGTGATACCTGCATACCACTATCTGCATTACTTTGAGAAGATTCTCCTGATCTCAATCTGCCTGTCCATGGCGAAGAATGTGAACCACTGCTAGAGGACGCTCCAGGTCCACTAATATTTTGTGACTGCTGCTGTGAATTCTGTGCAGCATTACCATTTTGTGCATCTACATCATCAATCACATTTACTGGTTTATACCAGCTACTCATCTCATCAAAAACATAATCTCTGCTCACTGTAAACTTCCGAGTAGAAGGGTTATAGCATCTATACCCTTTTTGCTGCAGAGAGTAACCAATAAAGATGCACTTCTCAGCTTTTGGATCCAACTTGGATCTCAACTCATCTGGCACATGTACATAGGCAATGCAACCAAAAATTTTCAAATGAGAAATATCTGGTTTCCTACCAGTATACCTCTCCTCTGGAGTCATTCCATGTATTGCTGTAGTGGGAGTCTTGTTCATTATGTAGACTGCTGTAGCAACTGCTTCAGCCCAATAAAAATCTGGCAAGTCTTTTTCATTGAGCATGGCACGAGATACCTCTCCAATATGCCTGTTTTTCCTTTCTGCAATTCCATTTTGTTGTGGAGTATGACTGCATGAATATTGCTGCTTTATGCCATGCTCCCGCAGGAACCTTGCAAACTCATTTGAGAGGTACTCTCCCCCTCCATCTGACCTTAGGCATTTTATCTGCAGGCCTGTTTCTTTTTCAACCATAGCTTTAAGAGTTTTGAAATGCCCAAAAACTTCACTTTTCTTTTTCATAAAATACACCCAAACTTTTATGCTATAGTCATCAATAAAAGTGACAAAATAATGACAGCCTCCAAGAGATGCAGCTTTAGTAGTCCACACATCAGAGTGGATTAATTCCAATGGCTTCTCACTCTCTTGAACATGTCTAGGAAATGGTTTCCTTGCCTGTTTTCCAAACTGACAGACTTCACACACCTTATGCATTTCTGCAGCCTTGAATTTGGGCAATCTTGCAACAATATTTTGGGCCTGCATTGATTTGAGTCGCTGTACATTAACATGACCAATGCGTTTATGCCAGATATCAATATCTGCAACTACACCGGTCCCATGTGCAAACATTGCTGCACTCAATTCGGGCATGTCTGCATCCAACGTAAACATTCTGCCCTTCTTCTTTCCTTTTGCTATCAAGCGACCTTTATTTTTCATATCCTCAACAAAGCATCCATGAGGATTAAATCTGACCTGCAAGCCCTGCTCAACCATTTGACCAACAGAAACCAGATTCTTGGTGATATTCGGGACATGAAATACATCAGACATGTATTTCTTTTTCCCATCCTACATAGACAAAGAAAATTTTCCAATCTGCACAATAGGATGTACAGTATCATCACCAGTCTCCACAAATCCTGGTTTTTCCATTTTCCTTGCATCCTCTATCCATTCTGCATGACCTGTCATGTGGTTTGATGCACTTGAGTCAACATACCATACATCATTGCTTTCTTCTGCACTTGTCACAGAATTGTTCATGTGAAGCACCATAAACAAATGCTCATTTCTATCATCACCCTGTCTACTAGAAGATGCATAATTCCCTTGTTGCAGTTTTCCATTCATGATGTCATTCTGCTTTTTATAGCAATCTTTAGCCATATGACCCATTTTACCACAGTAGTAGCATTCAACATTATTGTTTGCATTTTGGCCTCTTTGCCATCCACCACGACCTCTTTGGCTCCCCCTGCCTCTAGAGTTACCACGTCCTCCTCCATAGGACTGGTTTTCTTGAGTTTGCTGCATATTCTGATTTCTACCACGGCCTCCATATCGGCCTCCTCTACCTTTGCCTCTACCTCTTCCAGTATTTGAGTAGAAGACAGCTTCTTTTGAAGTTCCTCCTGAAGAAGATGCACCACCATTTCTCTGCTCCTCAGAAATTAGAAGAGCAATCAACTCCTCAAAATCAGGAAATCTTTCACAGACGGAAATGGATGTTCGGAACTGTGCATAATCCTTTCCTAGACCATTCAAGGTCACAGAAACTAAATCATCATCTTCCGTTGGCGACCCAATGGAAGCAAGTGTATCTGCAATCTTCTTCACCTTCATGTGGTAGTCATTGATACTCATACTTTCTCTTTGCACATTATGCAACTCTTGCTTGAGCTGCATTTTCCTGGCTTGCGTATTTGTGCTATACATTTTTGACAAAGTATCCCATGCCTCCTTTGGCGTACTTGCATCCTGAATATGCACAATCATAGAGTCTGAAATACTGATAGACAGCCAGTACATAACTTTCCTGGCTCTCTCATGCCATGCTTTAAATGCCTGCATTTGCTGTTGATTGGGAACATAAGGAAGAACTTGTTCTTCTTCATTTCCTGCAACAAATTCCCAATATCCTTTTCCCATAAGGAAATTCGTCATTCTAAACTTCCATGCCTGGAAGTTTTTCTTGTCAAGCTTTTCAGTTACAATCTGTGAAAGAGAATGAGACGCCATTACAGAACACTGCGAAAAATTCTGTCATTGCAAAAACTCAGCTTCACCCTCACAAGGGCAAATCTGCAAAACTGGCGAAAGTGGTATTTGACCACACAGTCACTTCCTAGTGACGATTTTGCATAAACAGGAACCAAGGATGATTCTGAAACTCCCAATGTCTCTGCGCACAAGCATACGATGCAATTTCTACAGTAACTTTTCACCGACCTGTAGAACAGTGGTCGCACAGCATAAAACAGGGCCTTTTCCTGAGTGCGTGCAGAAAACTTCCACCTCCAAAACAGGCCCCGAAATGGCTTCAAATCAAAAAAACAGGGTTGCCAAGGGCTAAAGCCCTTCCCACAGTATATACTGCCCTCTTGCTTCACCGCGAAGGGCGTCTCAACCTGAGACAATGCACTCTTGCAATTTCCGGCTGTGCTACCTGTAGAGATCTGCTCCCAAAACAGAAAATGAAAGCAACACTACTCCTCTTACCAGAACACCGCGAGCTTGGCTTGCTTTCTTGAGCTCCTTACCACGAACAAGGCTCTGATACCATGTCAAGATTGTGAGAGAGAAGGAAGGAGTCTCACTTGTAGCTTTCTTGCTTGCACAATGGGGGAATACACTGGAGGCTGAAAACAATTTTCCTTTTCTTAGTTGTGTAAGCCAAAAGAACTCAAGTACAAAGAAATAGAAGAACCCTATATATGGGTCTCAAACCAAACTCAACTAACTAAGGTGGCATACTAACTGAGCCATGAACTAGAGTAGAAAAGGATAGCTATCGTCTAGCTATTATTCATGGGCGGTGTACCAACCGCATCTACAACTGACAAGTCGGTGACATAAATGCACAACGGTCACCCTGGCATATCACGAGTGGAGCTCGATATCTCAACATGTTCGGGTCACTATAAGACCAAGCTTTGTTACCCCTTGGTCTAGTCTGCACCTCTTGAAGTATAGGTACTGCTCGAATGAGTGCGTCCTGAAGATTCGATGGATGTATAGATTCGAGACGGGTATTTACTGGTGGATTTAAAACCACACACAAAATTTGGACACCTACTATGTCATGTCCATCTATGGCGCATACTTAAGAAGTGAGACAAATTTAGAATAGTATGTTAGCTATGTATAGTCTGTCTATATATAGCGCCCCAGGTCCCCTCTATATATTCCTATCATGTGTGCTCAGTTGACACACTTCTGGGGTTCCACTTCTGGTGTCTCATATCTCTCTTCTCTCCTCTCTTCCTTTCGTCTCTTGTCTTCCTCGCAGTTTCCAACATGGTATCAGAGCGAGGTTCTACAAAATCACAAAGATAAGTTTTCTTTATTTTTTTATTTCTTTGCTCATTAGCAGACCTCTGTTTCATGACATTTTGTCAATTTCGTTGATGGATCGTGCCACTTTCAATCATGGTAATTATTTCAAGCTGAGGTAATAGTTTTTCATATTTTGTTATAAGTTGTGAAGCTTGAGTAAGATTTTTCCAAGACAGAGGCATAAGAGGAAAACACCAGAAGGTAGAGGCGGTGGAGCCAAAGGACAAGGGAGATAAGCCAGAGGCACAATCCAAAGGCAAGCCGGAGCTAGAAGCTCCAAAGTATGTAGTCACAAAGGAAGGGGATCCGGTTCTAGGGTATCTACAAGGTTGTGACGAATGTGGACATGAGCCATATGACGTACGGCCGCCACCACATGTGCGTTCTGATTAGTACATTGGCCCCGAAGAAGGGTAGCGCTGCCAGCAGTGCTGCCGCCATGAGGGCATAGTCCCAAGGCGACCCAGGCGGGTCCTTGCCGTTTAGGCACTTGTGCACCATCTCTCGTTTTTCCTGTTTCTTCTTTGCTTTCCTCTTCTTCGAGGACACCACATCTATGCTCTAGGCGTCTAGAATCCTGGACTATAGTCGAGCCTCTCCCGTGTAGGCATCGAGAATCCTGGACTACAGTCGAGCCTCTCCCGTGTGCACATAGGCTCGACCAGGCGGCTGGCAGGCACGACGACCTTTTCCAGTGCTAGAGATAGACGCTGCTTTTCCACAAATTTGGGTTTCTCCAGACATAGGCTACATAAGAAAAAGCATCTGGGTTCAGTCTTCCTTCATTTTTTCCCCAAGCCACATTAGAAAAGGCAAAAAAAAAAATCTCGACTTTGGCGTCTTTTCCCATCCGGGATTACTGTGCCTCTATTTTGCTCCTTTTTTTGTCTACATGGGCTCTTTCCTCGACTTGCCCCATTCATGGTATGAGTTCTCCTCTATTCCATCTTCTGGCTGGTATCGTGTGCAGGGAGGTTCCTTCCCTTCCCTTCTTTCTTCTTGTGCTCCCCATGCCATGTACTTCTCCTTTCTCCGCTCGTAGAGGGAGGGGCTCAGCCAGGCGGCTGCAGCAGGCACGGCGTGTTGCATGCTAGAGGGGAGGGGAACGGCAGGCCCGATAGGGGAGGAGGAGGAGGAGATAGGAACGTATTGAAGAGCAAACAATGGGAGCGAGACCCGTGAGAGAAGGTGCCCGATGGTAGGCACAAGCTACAAATAAGCCGAGCATTACGCGAGAGAGAGAGAGAGACAGAGAGAGTGCTAGAGAAAATTGACGTGGGAGGTGGAGAGGACACAAGTCTTTCCTCTCCAATCAGCGTTTCATGGAAAAGCATGCATGCTATTCTTGGATACAATGCGAATTTATTCTCAAAAGCTTTATCCAAAGCTTTACATCAGTGCATCACCAAAGCGATTATAATTATGGTTTTGTCTTTCTATGTATAAACTACCCAAATTCAAAAGGATACTCCTTGTCAGGTGATAATGTTATTATATCCAGGTTATTGTTAATTAGCTTCAGTATCAATAGCATCAACATTACGAAAAGAACCAACAATAGCAATGTCATGTCTTATGTTATGGATTCTTTGTCATGTCATTGTTTCATAAGTTTCATAGCTTATATTTCATATTTTTCATTCAATCAATGTCATTCAATTACTATTTCATTCAATGTTTTGGTATGTTGGTATTGCAATGCTTCATGATGCTTGCCCTCGTTCGTTATTCCATTGATGCTTCATTCCCTAATATTGCCATGCTTCATGATGATCGTCCTCGTTCGTTATTCCATTGATGAGCATCTATATTCTGGCTAATGATACATTGTTTTGTTTATATTGTTTCCACTGATGAGGGTCTATATTCCAGCTGATGACACATTATTTTGTTTATATTCTTTCCAGCTAATGAGCGTCTATATTCTAGCTGATGACAAATTGTTTTATTTATATTCTGTTCATGGGGCCCTACATGTGTTATGTTGTCTATAGAGCGGCGTCGTGAACCGTCTCTATAGACCTTGTGTTGTTCTAATGTCATTGTAACATTTTTCTTTAAGTTTTGATGTGACAGATATATTGCTTATATCCCAAGTTCAGTTGAAGGAATTTCTTGGAGATTTTATCTTTCGCAGTGATATCGCTTATCCTTATTTTACATGTTGTATATTTAGGAGTAATAAAGCTCTTTTGATGCCTCTGAATAGGCTGTTGTAATTCAGGAGTGATGTAGCTCCTTCTCCGTTGATGTTGTAATTCACGAATGATGTAGCTCCTTTGATGCCTATAAATAGGCCCTTGTAAGTTCAACTTTGTAATTTTATCTTTTGAATATTAATATAACGGTAGGCCTATATAGAGCTGTGGGATTTTCCCTTGAGCCCCCAATGGTTTTTTCATCCATAGTAAGGGACCTTTATTTGAGCGGGGGTGTTAGCTATATATAGTCTGTCTATATATAGCGCCCCAGGTCCCCTCTATATATTCCTATCATGTGTGCTCAGTTGACACACTTCTTGGGTTCCACTTCTGGTGTCTCATATCTCTCTTCTCTTCTCTCTTCCTTTCGTCTCTTGTTTTCCTCGCAATTTCCAACACAGTATGCGTCAAGTGTGAGTCCAAGTTGTTTTAGTTCGTAGAACTCATTCATTTTCTGCGTGCGGTATGCAGGTGGTAAGTATCTTCCCTGCACGGCTTTCTTCAGCTTCTCCCAGGTAACGGATCCCTCCGCGATCCCTTGATCCTTGCACCATTGCTTCCACCAAAGCCTGGCTTTTCCAGTGAGCTTTAGCTTGGCAAGCATAGCCTGATTGGAAGGTACAGTACCGGCTGCTTCGAAGTAATCCTCCATGGATTCAATCCAAATTTCATCATCAGCTTGGACGGACCTGCCTCTCCCATCAAACTCGGGCGGTTTGATCTGCTTGAGAAGAAACTTCTTCTCCTGGATTACAATAGTACTTGATATAGGAGGCAAACTAGGAACCTGTACTTGGGGTTATGCTTGGATAAAGACTTCTTAAGGTTATTATACGATAATTGTTATTGATTTATATTACATCTTCAATTTTGCTATCACGTAAGCAATGTAGCTACTTAACTTTTTATCAATTCTCATGCGCAATCAGACATTGATAAAATGAAGTTTTATTTGTATTTATATGGGCATAGCCCTTTTGGAATACAACATTTCTTGCAATGATAATAGTATGGGGAGAACAATGTTGTATTACATTTATCTACAGGAACTGTATAATAGTATGGTTTCGGGTCATGGATCTTCAAGAATCGGTAAGTCATTGGAAGTTCAGGGTATCCTTTCCATTGGAATCCATTCTTCTCATGGCGGCCCAACACTTTAATCCTGTCGGCAGGAATTACACGGGTTACTTCCTCATATACATATGAGTTCATCTCTACCCTTCGACCTCGAATATGTAAAGTTGAGTTTACGTGAGCTTCCACAAAAATGAACAGCTTCGCGACTTGCAGGTCTTCCAACCACTTGATCCTCTTTAGGTTGGTTTGTAGATAAGCAAACCGGTGGGCAGATATATAGTAGATTCCTGATGCACCCGTCCATCTTTGTTCCATGTACAAAGGTGATGGATTATAGATTTTCTCCAAGATGTTCATCATCTCAACTCTTTGTCGATAATCTGGAGAATGCACTGCAGTCATAAACATGACTTGAAATACTAAGAACTTGTTCCATGCTTCGTAATTCTCCAAGACAGCATTGAAGGAAATGTTTGGAACATCAATATTTTCTTTACTTTTTCTTATTAAGATTTCATAAAAATAATTCTGTTGTTGGTTCGCTCTGATACCAATTGTAACGTGTCCACTTGTATCTTCACGACGTCATCTTAGCAATCCATCGGAAAGGATGTCTAGAAAGCTCTGCCTGGCACTCCCATGGAATGTTACGAGGTTTGCGGTCTAGGGCTTTCTTCGTCTGCCACGTAGTGGAAGTATTCTGGTCGTTCCCACTTAGGATCGACCTGAATTTGGGTTTTCCTTATTGGTCATTTCCTAATGGCAACTAGCGTCGGACCCAAGCAAACTACTTTACATAGAAACGCCAGGTCCAAAGCAGATTCACACTGCACTTGGTTCAAGGAGAATGGAAAACGAGAGGGATACAAAACTCAACCTCTCTGCCATAAGGCATAGTCCCATTCCGTTCCCCTAAAACAGCGTAAATCGGGTTCAATCATAACTCTAGGTCAATGATTTTGTTTTTCATGTTCTTTGATGATCTTCCTGCTTTTCCTCGTGATTTGAGAAAAGTTCCCGCCCAAACGGGACCACCCATCCGTAGGACGGACCTATGGCCCATCCTTGACACTTTCATTGGGTTGTTTTAGTTATTTAATTACCTAACACATTAGTTGGACATGTAACAACCAGCTTCTTTAATTAAGCCATTAGGCACTGGTTCCTTCACATAATCTTATCACTTGACATAGAAGAACAATATCAGACAAGTTCCTTATTAACAGGTTATCATATTTATCTTTGAAATACAAAGAGTCTAGCCCGTAGGATTATCCACAATTCGCTCGAAGGCTATCCAACAATCCACAGGGATTACCAATCCAAGTTTCCACCCGTAGACTAGTATGCGGGCCTCGAGATCCAATCCCGAGTCACGTTAGCCTCTTGTGCAGGGCCCAAAAGGCGAGGGATTTGTGGCCAGAGCCCCCTCTAGCACCCAAGCATTCTCCTGCTCCAAGTAGTGCTCAATGCAGAGACCTCTTGCGATGGGTTCGGTCCACTTGCCTGACACAGTTAACAACCCCCTTGGTTAGTGTCAGGCAGGCAGTCAGGGGTAACTGATGCTGCTTTGCGAATTTCCTTCTTAAGTTTCACCATCCCTTACAAGTTTCTTTTGCTTCCCTTCATGGAGACTCTTTGAAGGGATGGGTGCGTAGAGGAGGGAAAAACTACGGAAAGGGATCAAAAATCCGCGAAGGGGGTATTGTGAAAATCCTCCGTAAGTAGGGCTCATTTTTACAGGGGAAGAAGGGCTAAGGGGAGGCCCTTAGGAGGAATTCCAGGGGGTGGAATTAAGGCTATAAGAAAAGGGCCTAAGGGGGGGAAATTTAAATCACGAGAGGGGAAATTAAGACCTTTAAGGTCAACTTTTATTGGGGGAAGAAAGGGGGCTTGTGAAGCCTAAGGGGGATATTTAGGGGGGATACCTTCAAAGCCCATGGGAAGGGGGCTTAAGAGAGATTTAAACACGAGGGGGGGGGGGTGAGGGGGGTCGTTCCAAAGCCCAAGGGAAGGTGGGCTAAAAAAAAATTAAAAAACACGGGGGGAGGGGGGGTGAAAGGACATCTGATGGCAGCGACGTCCAAGTGGCGGGGCGACTCGACAGCTCCTTGCCAGCACAGCACAGCAACCTCCTCGGCTTCTCCCTCCCTCAAGCCTTCTCTCTCTCACCCAGACTGCTCAGCACGGCATTGTGGCGGCCCTCCCTCCTTCCTCCTTTTTGTAGACAACAGTGGCCCATGGTTTAAATAAGGGAGGGGAGGGGGATCCTCCCTCTCCTACGCGGTAGCACACATGGCCTCGGCTCTTACATGAGCTCCAGCGTGCTACATTCCTCGTGTGTTGAGGCAAACGCACCAATAGTCGGGACTTTGGATGGACTTCTATTCTTTCAGAAGCTGCAACTCACGTTGGTGACAATCTCTCACCTTGTCTCTCACGCTCCGCTCTAACTAACCAAGCATTCTCCTCTTCAACCCAAGGAAGCAAGAACACAAGACTAGCTCGAGTTGTAGCGAACTCACCTAACTTACCTTTCGAAGGCTCGAAGATAGTTCCACGACCACGATCAACATGATCCGATGCCGTCGCTCCTTCGTATCCACCGCCAAGCACACCAACGAGTCGAAGAGCTAGTAGAGACAATGAGAAAAGCAAGAAGACGACGAAGAGCTTCACCTTCCCTCAGTCCCTCGCTCAACACACCTCTCACTCTCTCTCTCTTAGTCACTCTCAACACAATGGAAGCAAGATGATAGAATAGAAAGATTAAATGGTTGCACTGACAGAGCTTCCGCAGCATGAATGTGCCAAAAGGGGTGTATACAACTAAGACCTCCCACCCTTATATAGACATAGAATTAGGGTTAGGGTTTGCGCCCCTTTTGCATTTAGGGTTAGGGTTAGGGTTTGCGCCCCTTTTTCGTTTAGGGTTTCCACAATTGTGAATTAGGGTTTGCACCCTCTTTGGACATCCTACCCACATAGTGGGCTTTAGGCCGGTCAATCCTTGAAACATGCTTGAACCTTAGCCTAAATAGACCAAGCCTACACTATTCTAATCACAATTGCATGTGCGCAACCCACGCAACACATGCGGGTGCGACAAATACAACTACGGGTGATAAATACAATGTGCACGGGAGTGAGCCCGGCTCTCACGAAATAATACAACCATGATAGTCTGAAGATGTCCATGAGTAAAAAGTAATACACAAGTGCCCAAAGTAATACAATGAAGCTCCACAAAATATTAATCCACCAAAAAATAGTATCCAGCACTTGCGCTTTCTGCAGCCTTCTCAAAATACCGTTAACATTATTTCCCCCCTAGACGAGTGCTAGTCCCATGGCACTCACGTCATAGGTAGCATGCAGTAGCTTGCACCGAAGACGCGGAATGCTGGGAACAGTCCTGATCAAGTAGTAGTCCTGATGGAGAAGAAATGGATGTGGCTGATGAAGAACAGTGGTTGTTGAAGATGAGGATGTTGCCTGCTGCGGGTGGTACAAATGATGTTGCTCAAATTGTGGTATATGGTGAGACTGATGGTGTTGCTGGTGACAAATCCTATAAAAGTTGGCTATGCTGAAGATACACTTGACTGTTGATCCTTCTGATGAATAGAACTTGAATGGTCATTGGAAAATGGAATAGAGGTCGTAGAAGATGGGAGATGCAATGTTGATGTAGAAGTGATGCACATGATTCTCCACCACTCGAATACCTGCAAAGTAAAACCTCACGTGTAGTCACTCCCTAGGGGAAAAGTGCTAGTCTTCTGATCGTGCACAGGACATATGATGATGTTGGTTTGGGAGATGGGTCAAACTCCAGGCAAGCCTAAAGTGTTGTCCCACACTTGAGGACCCAAAACCGTGAATAGGTTATGGTGCAAATACTATAGTGTGTGCACGTGCATACATAGACTAATACATAGGTAGAAGACTTCTCCATGGGTGCTTCTGTTGATGATGATGCTCGATGATGAGGAAGCAAGGGAGCTTGATCTGATGAAGATGGAAAGAATGGTAGGTACTGAGAAAAAAAAGGTTATTGTTGAAGATGCAATGGAGACACCTAAGTGGGATAGATAAAGGAATTCTTGAAGTGCATGGTTCTCCACTGGATCAACCACATGTGGTAGGTGACCTGAGGTGATGTGGTGTTACTGAGATAAATGAAGTAGAAATGAAAAGTGCACGTGACTCAGGGAGACAGGTCTAACCTAGGCAAGCCGAGACTCCCTAGGTATGTCCTGACCTTGATGTGCCCTAAGCAAATGTGTGGGGAAATGGAAAAAGGGCTAGGGGGTTAGAGACGGAGCTAGCCGACCAAAGCCACTGGACGCATCCAACTTGAGGACCCCTAGGTGCAGTGCAGTGCATGTGAGTGTATATATATATATATATATATGTCTCTTTCCTATTCCCCTACCGACCCTTCTGGTCGACTTCCCTACTTATTCTCGTTAATCCGCTTCTCCTTCTCAACTGCTTCCACTTCCCTTCTCTCCTAGCCTGCTTCCTCAACTTCTCATATTCTCCTACGCTTCCTCTTCTTCGTACTCTTATCTTCTTCTATCCCCTTCTTCTTATTCTTCTTATTCACCTTCTTCTTCTTACTCTTGGAACACTTCTCTTCTTCTATCCCCTTCACCTTCTACTTACACCTCCTTTTCCCTTCATCTACCTCACCTTCTTCCCCTCTTTCTTCCACTTCTCTTATTCTTCTTCCTCCCTCCTTCTTACTTTCTTCTTCTCTTGTTTTTCTATCCTCCTCTTCTTCTTCTTCTTCTATCGTTCTTCTATCTCATTCCTTGCATCTTCTTCTTCTTCTTCTTCTTCGTCTTCTTGTATTCTTCTTACTCTTCTTCTTCTAGCTCTCTTCCTCACTACCTCTTGCCCTTCCTTTTTCTTTATTTCACCCTTTTTTTCATCTATCTCTTCTTCTTCCCAACCATCTTCTATCTACTTCTTCTTGGCCTTCTTTGCTTTCTCCTTCCTCTACCTCACAAGCCAAGAACTTTAGAAGACGAGTACAAAGGCAAGCAGTATATTTGGTTAGATCTCAACCATAAACATGTATGTAACCAATGACAAAAGCAAGAACGATGAACCCTCATCTCCCAACGTTCCCACACAAGATGTCCAACAACAAGAAGAGCGCTTTGAGTTTTGAGTTTTGAGTTTTGAGTTTTGAGTTTTGTGTTTTCTTGTGTTTTTGTGTTTTTGAGTTTATGGTTTGTGTTTTCTTCTATTCTACCCTATTCCAATCTCAATCCAACAAACTGGTTCCTTCCAATTTGGCCCTTCCTAACCTAGCCACATGGGTTTTGGAAGCTAGCCACAAACCCGGACGATCGGAACCACATCGATCCTATCCACGCCCATGCACAAGCATGCTATTCCGCCACACGGTGGGAGTGTGAGAACCTCGGCAGTTGCACCATCCTAGGTCTTGGTAACGGAACCAAAATGTTGAGGCAAACACACCAACAGTCGGGACTTTGGACGGACTTCTATTCTTTCAGAAGCTGCAACTCACGTTGCCGACAATCTCTCACCTTGTCTCTCATGCTCCGCTCTAACTAACCAAGCATTCTCCTCTCCAACCCAAGGAAGCAAGAACACAAGACTAGCTTGAGTTGTAGTGAACTCACCTAACTTACCTTTCGAAGGCTCAAAGATAGTTCCACGACCACGATCAACAAGATCCGATGCTGTCACTCCTTCGCATCCACCACCAAGCACACCAACGAGTCGAAGAGCTAGTAGAGATGACGAGAAAAGCTAGAAGACGACAAAGAGCTTCACCTTCCGTCAGTCCCTCGCTCAACACACCTCTCACTCTCTCCCTCTCAGTCACTCTCAACACAATGGAAGCAAGATGATAGAATAGAAAGATTGAATGGTTGCACTGACAGAGCTTTCGCAGCATGAATGTGCCAAAAGGGGTGTATACAACTGAGATCTCCCATCCTTATATAGACATAGAATTAGGGTTAGGGTTTGCGCCCCTTTTGCATTTAGGGTTAGGATTAGGGTTTGCTCCCCTTTTGCGTTTAGGGTTAGGGTTAGGGTTTGCACCCCTTTTGCGTTTAGGGTTTCCACAACTGTGAATTAGGGTTTGCACCCACTTTGTGCATCCTACCCACATAGTGGGCTTTAGGCCGGTCAATCCTTGAAACATGCTTGAACCTTAGCCTAAATAGACCAAGCCTACACTATTCTAATCACAATTACATGTGCGCAACCCATGCAACACATGCGGGTGCGACAAATACTACTAGGGGTGATAAATACAATGTGCACGGGAGTGAGCTCGGCTCTCACAAAATAATACAACCATGATAGTCTGATGATGTCCATGAGTAAAAAGTAATACACAAGTGCCCAAAGTAATACAATGAAGCCCCACAAAATAGTAATCCACCAAAAAATAGTATCCATCACTTGCGCTTTCTGCAGCCTTCTCAAAATACCGTTAACATCATGGCTTCCCTCCTTCCCCTCTAGCGTGACGTCGGCTGGGGGAGAAGGAGGAGATAATTAAAAAAAATTCCTTATTTTAATTTAAAGGAATTATCCCTACTACTTAAAAAGGGGGGGTTCATGCGTGTAGTGTTCGGTATATTACAGATGTACTTGCCTCATTGATTGCTTCCTTGCTTGCCTCAGTTTGGACACGTACCCGCTTGATAGGCATGGTCTCTACTACATCTACCTTCATCTTACCTCTCGCTATTTCTTCTTGGAGCCTTCTATCCCCTGACCATCTCCTCTATTTTTATGACATTAACATTTGGTTGAACAGCAGGGGTTTTAGCTTGAACATAAGGTGGTTGTAAAATTGCAGGTCATGACTGCTCTTGCTCTTGAGTCATAGCATGAGGAGGGCTTACTTGTTGTCGAGGATCTCTGGGAGGGTGATCATATCTTCTAGGGTGAGGACAATTGTACATGCCATGTCTATTTTCTCCATAGTTGTAATGCAATATCTCCCTTGCTTGTCGCCGCATTTGTGGTCGATTCCCACCATTCCCCTTGATAGGTCTTCTTGCACCTTGCACAAGATTCACTCTTAAACCCTCTAGTTGATTAGTAAGATTGTTTATTTGTTGGATCATGTCTTCTTGACCGCTAACAAAGCCTTGTGCATTAGATACATTTGGGGAAACTTGAGAGACCTCCATAGTTGTGATGTTGTTTCCCAAAATTGCTTGGCTAGCTTGGGCTTGTTAGAGAATCTTTCAATTCTTTTCCCTAGTGATTCTCAAAGCATGTTCAAAAGTGTTTGGAAATTTCACCTTTACCTTCTCCCTGAGCAAGGGGTACAAACCTGAAATAAATCGATTCTTTTGAAGGCAGTTTGGAGCTCTCTCTCCAGGATTCAGTGAGGCTAACCATTGCTCCCAAAGCTTCAAAAATACTTCCTCATAAGTTGTATAACCATAAGGATCACTTTGATGGAGGGCCAAAATCCCTTGCCATAACTCTTCAATTGAGTTAGTTTGTTGAAATTTCTACAAGAAAGCTACCTTCAATCCCTCCCATTAAGCTCTTTGGGTCGGATTTAGAGTTTGGAACCACATTCTAGCTTCTTCCTTGAGCACCAAAGGAAAAGCCCTCAACTTTAATGCTTCATCATCCCTCCCAGAGACAAGGAAGGCCATCTCAAGGTTGTCCAAAAAGTCCACTGCATTTTCCCCATTGCGCCCAAAGAAGATTGGAAATGTCATGTTTCCTTAGTAGAGTACAAAGATGAACACATCTAGACTTAAGTTGTATTTTATGAGGGGAAGGATGAATGGGTTCATAGATGCATTGATTTTAGCAAGACATCTAGGCCCTAGTATGCTTCTAATAATGCCTTGGAATCTAAGCTTTGTGCTGGCTAAAGTATGCACAGTTTGCATAGCAAGAGGATGGATTGGTCCATACAACTCACGGTGATTCATGAGAAAATATTATAATAATATAAAGATATGTACATTGAAGGATGCATTCTATTCTAGCATTGGGAAGATTATAGGTTTTGGTGATACAAGAATCTCCCTTAATCTTTCAGCCCCAAGGTACATGACAAGACGCTGCATGAAGAAAATCTTCCTACTGATGCATACATTAACTCAGATGTTTTGTATGGAGTGAAAGGTGTAAAAATTCGGGCCATTATTATTATTCATCAGTGGAGTCTACTTAAGGGAGTAGAGGGAATGCACTTTCTTGAATTATAAAGGATTTTCCCGAGAGTGTTTCTTTCTGGAGCCCACCAACTTTGCTATATAGAGAATTTTCTCACCAGTGATTGTTCTTGCCTTAGTGCGTCCATCCTCGGTGACATATATTTCATAAGGTGTGATGGCCACCTTTTCAACCACACCCAACCTTCGAGCTAGCAACAGTTGAAGGTAGTCTCCATACTTTGCACCTCTACAAAAGTCCACATCGTTCATGCATAGTTGTCCTCCTTTGATGTGGATTAGGCCAGAGAGAGAGAGGGATTTGATGATTTGGAGACAAGGACCTCTCGGAAGGGCTTTCACTTTGTTTTCAAAACACTCACCACAATTATGAGAACCTAGCAATTGATGGCAACATGATTTTTTCCATTATGAGAGAATGGAATTTCTAAGGTGAACCCCTTTTACCTGCATACGTGTCATCATCCGATAGGCATACTTCCTTTCTTGGGCTTCCTTGGGAGACCATTATGGGAGTCGTGGAATTTGACCAGCTTCAAAAAGAGTTGGTGAAGACATTGGAGAAGAGCCACTTGGACCACTTGTTGTAAAGGATGCACCACTATGTGTTGTATCGTCCCGCATAAGGAGGTAGAGAATTGTGGATGAGAATGTCCTCAGCGGGGGCACCAATTTATGACGAAGGAAATTCGGTATGGCAGCCTCTATAGTATGCCAAACTCCCTTCTGCCACAAAGTGAATAAGGTAAGGGCACCACCTAGTCATAGAAGAGTGGACTAGGATGCTATGCAAGAGGGAGAGGAGCTTGTGAGGGAGAAGAGAGGAAAACTGAGAGAGACAGAGAGACAGAGAGAGACAGAACTACAAAAGATAGATGAATCAATAAAACTTAAGAGGGCATAAGAGATGGAGAACCCTCAAGAAATAACCACTATACACAGTATGGACACCAAAAGCATGGGCTTATTACATTGTAGAGCATGCATGAGCTATAGTAAGTGAATGAACTGCATAAGCTCATGAGAGAGAATGGGAAAGACTCAATAGGGCTGAAGAAGGACTCTTAGCTCTCTCTCTTCTTGCAAATTAAAAACGAGAAGGCCTCTTTATATAGGCCTTGAGGGTGTTTAGGAAGGAGGTTAAGATAGAATAGGAATTAACACTACCAAAGCTACATTAAGGTGGTTCCACCAATGTGGAAGCTCCATTTAGATGTTTTGTTGACCAATTTGTACTTAATCAAGCTCCATCATAGGTGAGTTGTCTCCATTCTCTCCCCCATAGCTTGAGTCCAAGAGCTCTCCTATAAAAAAATATAGATAATCTTCATAAAATAAGATCATATTTGGCAATAATAGAGAGAGAGTAGTGAGAATTCATACATTACTACTACAATTAAGGATGATTTGAGGGTGATTTAAGAGGGAAATTCTAATGGTTTATTAGCTTGAGAGAGAGGAGAAGAGAGGGGAAAGGGTTGGGAGTCTAATGAATGATGTTTTATGGAAGTGTTAAGTGTAGGGAAGAAAGTGTGGGTGTGTATAAAATTGGGAGGTGGTCTCCACCGCAATTGGAAAAAGTTGGCATCCACCATTGTGGCCATATCTCCTGACTCGTAGCTCATGCACTACAACTTTCATGTTGAGAAGTTTTTTTGGATCGGAGTGGAAGTATTTTTAAAAAATCTTACAAAATCATGTGCTTGATTTTTCTTCCACTAATGCTTCTAAGAAGGGTCCCATTTGGTTGAATTATCATAAGGCGCCAAAGTCATGACATTATGAGCCTCACATGCCCTTTGGATGGATTCAAATCCATTTCATTTCTTTTTTTTTCACATTATACATTTTCCCTTCACCTTCCTCCATTGATCTTTACTCTTCATCCCCCCTTGGTAAACCAGTCCATGAAATATTTCCATCCAATGATTTTTTGGATTTCCCAAGAGGTTGTTCCCACCTTCTTCTTTATTTCAAAGCTCCAAATGTACAAAAAATCAACAAAGTGTTAGACCTTTTTTTTTTGGCGATTTTCTCAAATCAGCTGCATCTTGTATGCAAAGCATATATATTTAGTGGTATTTCTAAAATAGGGCGCTAGTTTAGATCTAGTTGAACTAGCATTCCATTTCTCATGACTTTTTGATCATGTTTTGGAGCACCTTGTTGTCCTACCTTGGCAAGCCATTCTTTCTTTCCATCTTTTCCTTTCTTCTTAGTTTGCATGCAATATATGCACGGAAATTTTGCATTCGCTGCATTTGATAAACCAAATATACACTTCAATGTTTTTAAATCACATGCAAGATGCAATTCAACTTGATAGTCCCCAAACCCCTCGATGTGTAAAATTCCTCCATTATTTTGCTGTTGAATAACACTGGGTATATTAGTGGGGTTAAAAAACTTTAAGCACTTTATGGTCTTTCTTTGTCAGTACTTCAAATGCTGCAAGCCACCATATTTTATTCTCTACCTGTACATTGAAGTATAAAGGATGGTTTTCATTGATTTTTGGATCCAATGCTTGATTGATAAGTATTATACTCAGGCGTTCAAGTGTTTTTCCCTTAACAATCTCACTCTCATCAAGTTTGAGGACAAACTTAAGCTTAAGATCTCTATATTCTCCCATAGACATATTCTAGAACTTGACCATAGCAATCATAACCCTACATATATCCAATACAAAGTTGTTGGATGCATTAAATACAAATGCAACTTCTTTGGAACCATACTTCAATATGTGTGTATTTTCCAAATGCGTTGGCTCACCAATTAGTTCTAAAACTTTCTCATTTAGTTATTTTTTAGCCTTCTTTACGTGAAATGGTTTTGGCAGAGGCATTACTTACTTAGTTTTCAAGACTTGCTTAAATCATGTATCCAATTGTTGATAGAGCATACTATATGATTCAAAACTCATTTTCACCTTGTCACATAATCCCTGAGCATTTACAGTAGTAAATAAGTTGCTCACATCCCTAAGATGTTCATTTTCAACACCATCTACAATGTCCATAAATTTATGATTTTCCAATGCATTTTTTAGCATATCCTTGCTTAGGACTTTGGCAATAGTATCATTCTTTGCATGAGGGAACATATTTCTCATTGTAGCACATTGAGCATATATCCGTCTATGATATTGTCCACTTCCTTTCGCTAATTGGTGAATTGGTTTAACTAAATGCGTGTACAAATAAAAAAGAAAAAATAGCAAGTGTTTTTAGCATGGAAAGTAGTCCCATCAAAATCTAGGGTTTCTCTTTTAATGCCCCACCTTATTCTTAGGGTCTCACTTTCTACTTGTAACTCCTTTTCGAGTCTTCTTTGTTTTTTAAAGTGGACCCGATTTCCAAAGTTTTTACAAGATTTCTCTTTATGTTTCGATTCTCCTTCTCCAAGTCCATAGCTTTAGACTATAACTTTATATTTTGCACGTCTGTAGCCTGCATAGCATCTTAAATGATAGACATTGCTTGTTGTAGGCTCTGGTTCTCCCTATCCTTCTCAGACAATAATCTATCATTTTCCATTAAAGATTACATATTCCCTTCTGCATATTTGTCAAGGCTTGATGAACCCCTGCTAATCCTTGTGTGACAAGTCTCCATGTGTATCTAGACAATCCTTCATTGCCTTCACAAACGAACTGTACAAATGATGTAAGCCCTTCAAACTGTGGTGGCTTTTGAGTGACTGGATCGGGTGGATAAATGCACCCAACAACCCAAAGTTCCAGATTTTATTTCCCTACATTTCTTTCTTGTTGCATCCTATATCTTATTGCATAATCCCTTTCTACAGTTCTTTTGAACATTGGTGCATATTCATCCTCCAATTGAAAGTGAATATCTCTCTTTCTCTTGGTACCTCATGCACCTACATCCTGTAAAGAAAAATTTATGCCAATTTTAACATTACACAATTACAACCCTTTGATTAATAGTAAGCTAAGGAGTCGATATGCCAATTTCCTAATCAATAGCAAGAACGTCTAAAATCTGGGAGTTGTAGGTCAACATCAATCCAGTAGCATGCAGGTAATTCTAGATTGGCTCAAATCACACAATTACACCCCTTTGATTCACTATATCTGTGTTTTTTTTTACCCAATTGGATCTTGTCCCTTTCTCTTGATTTCAATCATGATAGACCCTAATCAATCCCTAATCTGCCTCTAATGTTAGCTTTTAATCTATCTCTAATCAGCATCCAATCTTATCTTCTGTTCTATCCAAAGTTCTCTCTCTCTCTCTCTCTCTCACTCAGAATTGATCAAAGATATTTAAACACATTTATACATAAGCTTGGCTAATGGAGAACAATAACATCATTTTATCTTCTACCCTAATTTACTCTCTATCACTCTATCACTTATTTTCTTAGTTCATCTCACACAGTCCTCTCTCTTCCCCCCTCCATCTCTCTCTCCCCCCTCTCTCTCTCAATGAATTGACACTTAAGCATTACACAAAAACTATGAAGAATGATAACATCACATAGATTTAAAAAATAATGATACCTTCATTATCACTTGATTTCTTGTAGTATAGAGTGTTGAAGAAGAATATATCTTATAGCACAGTACTAAAGAGGGAGATTGCTTGTAGTAGGGTAGAGAGTGTTGTAGATAGAGATTATATGATTGTAGCAAATGTTATTAAAACCACTCCTTAGATTGCCTATAGCAGGGTAGAGTGTGTTGTAGATATACTGAGTATTGCTTCAGAAGAATTTGTATGCAAGAAACCATATTCTTGAGGGAAGGAAAAGAGTACACAAAATTTCGAACAAAACTAGAGCTTTGAGAGAGAATGAAGAAATGCCCAGAAATAGACATATACTTGTCCAAAAAAATGATAAAAATTTACAACAAAACTCTCGAGTCAAAAATGTGTCTCTGGGTAAAAAATAATCTTAAAATATGATGTGTACGTCATTTTATATTATTTTTTAACTTTGGCCCTTTTAAGAAGCAAGAATGAGAATGATTCTAATATATTTTCATGTTGAAAAGTCATGAGAGCATTAAAGAGTCATATATTAACGATTGGCTCTATTTTTACAGAAAATAGAATTGTATTTTTTAAGTTATGAGAACTTTGAGAAAAAGTGGCCTTATCCTACAGTTTGAGAATAAAATAATAGGTGAAACCTATAGAAAATACAAATATGAGATTTTCTTGATTGTAAAGATCTCTTATTCTAATATTTTTTTGGAATCTCTTTTGAGAGAGAGAGAGAGAGAGAGGTGAGAAAAACCCTTTAAGGGGAAAAAAAGAGAGTCCATATTTATCATAATGATTATGACCCAAGGATACATTCGATGCTAGGGCCTAAATTAGTACCGTAGTGATATTACTAAGATCCATAAAGCACTGGATGATGTTTATGTGTGTGGAAAACCATTGTTAGAAAAGAAGGTTCTATTGGGAACTATCCTTGGTTCTAGTAAAGTGGTGGAAAATGAGAATATACTTGCTAAAGCACCACTAGTAAGTGATGGGGTAGATCCCCTATTTCATACTATTGGACTCCTTAAGTCACTTTGCAATGAGTAACTTTTCCACAGTGTTTTGAGGTGGAAATGAAAGAGAGTGGAATCTCTAAGATGTTGGAACCAAGTCAAGATGAGTATGAAGATCTAGATGACCCAGTGTTGATCCCAAAGAAGAGGACTAAATAACCTCCTCCCTATACAAATGTCCCAATTTTTTATGGGTTATTAGATGAGGATCCGATGCTGCATTTGAAAGAATACGATCTAACTTGCCTTGCAAGTGGGCTTGAAGATATACATTATATGCTTTCATTTTGAAGTACCATAAAGGGAGAGACCAAGAAATAGTATTGGAGCCTCCCAAGAGGGTCAATTAGAAACTTTGAGGAACTATATGACAAATTCATAGATGAGTATGAAAAGAAGGTTTCCATGTCTCAAGTCTTGGGACAGCTTGTAGAGATTCAGTAAGAGTCACATATCTCCATCAAAGAGTACATAAGAGCCTTTGATGACTTTTTGAAGCTTTGGCTAATAAAAGTTAGTGAATTTCCAGAAGATGTGCTTTGTGACCTCTTTGTCAGTGGCTTGGAAATACACATGCAGTTTCAAGTTAGCATGAGAAACCTCAAGTTATTAAAGGAGGCAAAGATTCAAGTAGGTGATTATGAGAGCTATATATATTCAGAGGTGTTTAGAGAACTATTGGATTTTTCCCTGAACCCTTGAAATCTATGAGGATTGGTAGCATTTTTAATGTTTACAATGTTGTAGGTGCAAATGGCATACATGCTAAGGGGAATCAGAGCATTAAGTATGAAGATTTCAAGGCCAGGGAACCCTTGCATGTTCCTAGTGCAACCAAACCTATGAGCTAA
This sequence comes from Lygodium microphyllum, assembly GCF_053477565.2. NCBI lineage: Eukaryota > Viridiplantae > Streptophyta > Polypodiopsida > Schizaeales > Lygodiaceae > Lygodium > Lygodium microphyllum. Next base: position 47,059,322 of record NC_141141.1, on the reverse strand, counting down.
ATTGAAATTTGTTTAGACGTGAATGGGGGAAGCATAATGGTTGAGTAACCATTGAATGGTCCAAACTTGAAGAAAGATTATGTCAATGGCACTACAACAGAAATGAGGCATAGACGCGCAAAGTCGGGCGTGTCTATCAGAGCGTCTATAAATGCGTGTAAATAGACGCGAATTTTGCGTCTATATATCCACGCAAATAGACGCTAATATAGACGCGCCAGCAGATGCATAATTATTTAACCACCTAAAATTAGCAATTTACATAATTCAAAAACCAAAGTTAATAATTATTTAACCACCTGAAATTGATTCTTGAGCATGCACATGTGCGCATGATAAAAACCATAGAATTAAGAATACACATTGAATCATTGAATTAAAAAAATAGAGTTAATAATTACTTTTTCATAATGAATGGCAGTTCCTCCTGACAAGCCTGATATAAGAAATTAGCGACAAGCGACAGAAACCTTACAAATAGTAGCAAGCATTGCAATATGTATCTCGTAATTTCTCTATGTAATTGAAGATGATAAAATATACTTCCTTTTTATTATGGAAAATTCAATGCTTGCTTTAAAATTGACTATTGATTCTTGAATATGCACGTGTGCGCATGATAAAAAGCATAGAATTAGAAATACACATATAATGAATCAATAAGAAAATTAAGTATGTTACAGTGAATGATCCATCTCATCTTCAATGAGATCAGCCCTTGCTAAACTATCTACTTCTAGGTCTATGTTACCAAGAGGTAATGAAACAAATAAGTCTATCCCACTATCAGATGTGTTGCTATATTGCTCAATAACTTCATCAATATCATCGACAATCACATTATTGTCTTCTTCTGCGTTTCCTTGAACATCATCGCAAGGTTCATCTTGTACTATATCACGCATATCATCCATTATGGTGTCATCATGCACATCATCATTATTTGTTGGATTGTCATCTGCTATCTCCATGTCGGTAATATTACCATATATTGGTTTTGAACGATTAGATATAGGGATGACATACCACCATCGGTTATTGTTTACCATTGGATGATACACAACCTGTATTTGAAAAACAAAAGCAAAAAACTTAAGTACTTATTATAGTGTATATGTATCACATGTATACATATAAAAAATTTAGCCTTTGCATATATACCTGCTCGCATTGTTGAGGTAGTACTAATGTGTCATTCTTGTTTTGGTGAAATTTTGTAGAGTCAATGATTATAAAACCACTTGGATGATGTCTGATTGTGCAATGCTCACCATTTGTTACCACTTCTTTAAACCACTTCACATCCAATACATATATAAAGAATCGTCTGAAGTCAAGCTTCAGAATATATTGGATCAAGACACAATAACCTTCCATGGTACCATTGGCAGCCTCGAAGTGAGCAAGGACACCACAATCTTGGGTATTTATCTCTTCATCTATACGTTGAGTTCGAAGATGTTTTCACTCACACCAAAGTTCATTGAATAATGTGCACTAGTAGTAAAAGATAAAAGATCAAACATGTTAATTATTTATATAAAATAAAACTTATAGAAACAAATTAATTGATAGTATGTCTCACCTTTGATAAGCAACCTCATGCATATTCCCACTCTTCTTGAGATATATTAATTTCCTCCTCTTTTTCCATTCTCTCCATTTCCTCATGTAACCAATCTATGTCAATATGACGTGGGAGCGCATTTAGATGATCTAGAAATGAGACATTACATCCATATCTAGTGTGAAATTCTTGTCTTTCGCTTTTTCTTCTTGCCCTTGCTTCATTATATCGTGTCACCCTTTTGCTCATAAAATCACTATTGAGCACACAAAAACTATTTAACTTACGAAGTTCTTCTTTTGTTAGCACTTTACTCATTCCTTTTCCTTGAGGTACTATAGAGGTCATCCTCAAGTCTTTATCATCTTTCCATAGTCGTGGTTGAGAGGGATCCACTTCAGCAAGATATTTAGAGATATAAACAAGGGATGATTGCACTAACCAACCCTCAGCCATGCTTCCCTCAGGCCGTGCTTTTTACCTCACAAAATCTTTCAAGGTTTTCATGAAGTGCTCAAGAAAAAATATCCACCTTACATGAACTGCCCCACAAAGTGCGATCTCATCAATCAAATGTACGAGTAAATGTAATTGAGTAGTCAAAATGGATCGAGGAAAAATTTCATCCACCAAACAAACCACCTCAATAGATAATACTCGAGCATCTTGCAATGTGTTTGGATCAATTTCCTTTGAGCTCATGTATATGTCAAGATGTATTTGAGAATTGTTTATTTTTGTGTAGAAATTCAAAGATATATAATGAAAAAATACAATGTATACACACCTCACAAGCTCTCCCATCTTGTAAATGATATCATGTACATCTTTGGAGGCACAATGGGATATGCTAGTAGGAAGTACGAACTGAATGTAAACAATATTCATAGATGCAAATTGTCAGTAGAGGAAAAAGTCATCATACCCCAAAGTTTACACATAGTTACGCCACTAATTACTATATTCATGGTTAGAGATACCCTTACTTGAATCATTTTGTGCCAATCGTGGGACTTCAAACCAGATAGTTGCTCCACACCTCTTTTCTTATTCTTTATGAAGGCTCCCTTGTGACATCTCATACATCCTGTGGGTGTTTGAAAGCTATATATTTGTTCCTTCACTATTTTTTCCTCGTTCTTTGACAATATCCAAGGTGCATGGGGTAGCTCAATCTTTCCTTTGGGTCCAATTTGTGGCCAGGCTCGTCTCATGCGACCAATGTTACGTAAATCCTCCCTTACATTAATTGAATTGCGAGCCCCTATCAAGTGATCCCATAATGTAGATACAACATTTTTGAATATGTGCATGGGGTCCAACAGGTGATTGATCTTGAATTCAGTCCAGTACAGAAGATGAAAGAATATAGAGAACCTAACAAACAAACAATATATTATGTAAACATTTCATCATGCTAAATACTTTAAAGTCAATCGAGAGAAATGCACTTCTTACCGACTCATGCCATGTGGAGGGTGACTGTCGACATTAATCCATCTTTCCTTCCAATCTCAAATGGTTAGAGATTGTGGAGTCATTCCATTAGTTGGGAGAACATATTTGGGATGGTCAATAGGAAGAAATTGATGATGATTGTCGTAGATAACCTTCTTTAAACCTGCCGGCCTAGAGCAAACTAGAGAGGGACCGCAAATGTAACATTCCGTTTTACTAAACGCGTGAACCTATCTCAATTGAATCTAAAAAAATGGAAGAATTTGATTTTTTCTTTTAAAAAAATTTATTCCCCCCTTATCCCTCCAGCCGACTGACGAGCTGGAGGGGGAGGGGAATAGAAGGAGCTATTAAGCTCCTTGGTGGAGCTTTATGGAGGGAGGGGGACCATGCGTGATGACACGCCGGGAGGAAAGATCCCCCTCCCCTCCACTATTTAAACGAGGGGGGGGGGGGGGGGGGGGGGGGGCGTTGGAGAAGGGGAGGCTGAGCCGTGAGGAATAGAGGCCGAAGGAGACAACCCTGCCATGATTGAGAAGAGGAGAGGAGTGCTACTGAATCGAGGAGCAGCTGCACACGTCGTTGAGTCTCTGCTCGATGCCGCTGTCGTGAGTGGAAGCCGCCTCTGCTGCGTCGTGAGTAGTTGCCAGCATACGCTCACCACGTGTAGTGGCCGCCATCCCAGTCCAGACCACGTGCTGGGCCACAGATCACCATAAGCTTCTAAGGCTCTTAGAAGCTTCTAAGGGGGAAGGTCCTTAAGCCCCTCCCCCCCCCCCCCCCCCCCCCTACAAAAATTTCCTTCCTAAGGGCCCTTTCATACCCTTTTTCCCCCACCTAAAACCCCCCTTCAAGGTTATACACCCCTCCCTTTCCCCCCTTTTTTTTTCCTTTCCCCCGGTTTTAAACCCCCCCCCTAGGATTTTTAAATTCCCTTTTCCCCTTAAGCCCTCCCTTAGACTTTGGGAACCTAACCCCGGTTTTAATTCCCCTAAGCCCTTTTTCACCCCCTTATAACCCTTATAACCCTTCTTCAAACCCCCCCCCCCCCTCATAACTCTCATTTTCCCACAACTCCCTAAGCTTTCTTCCTAATCCCCCGTATCCCCATTATTATTTTCCCCCCGAACCTAAAAATCCAAACCATCATCATGGCCTCGGATGGTATCCCGTAAGGGAAAAATAGCCATGAGAAAAAGGATAGGGAGGGAAAGTAGAGGGAGTGAAAAGAAGGAGTGAAGGAGAAAGAGTGGGAAAAAGACAAAAGAAAGGGAAGGAAGGAGAAGACGGTGGAATTCCAGAAGAAAGAGGAAAAGGCTATCTCACATTCGAACTACGATGCCGCCGAAGAAAGTCCAAGGTGTAGCTGCGGGAGGGTCATCCCCTAGTATCCATGTGGATATCTCACCTCAAAGCCAGGTTTTTTTTTCTTCTTGTCTTTAATTTGGTTTGAAGTCGATCATGCAAAGGAAAAATGTTAAGGATAGGATGTATTTGTTCGAGTTATTTGTAACGAAGGAGTTTAGCTTAGGAATGACAATGTATAGAACTTAGCTTTCTTCAAATTGCATCAAGCATTATAAATTACAAGGAAGATTATCCATTTACTATAGTAATATATTTTAGTTAAATCCTACGGTGTAGAAATTATATCTTGCACCATTAGTCTTATTCCTTTCGCAATGAATCATGGTAAATGGCTAAATTCATGAAAGGTTTCTTTCGATGCTCAAATTACTAGGGAGTTATCTTTGCTAGTTGCACATCTTAGCAAGGCAAGTGTTAGTTGGCATGAGCTCATCTTTAAGAAAAAACGGAAGTTACATGTTAGGAATTAACAAGTATAAAAATTAGATATACGAACTCATTTAGAAAGAAAATGTAATGGGGGATTGCTGGATGACACTCTATTAACACTTTTTCCCTTACTATTTGAGGACTTGGGGACTAATAAAGTGTGTATACACCAATTTCACAGCTAGGCCTTTTTGTCCCAAGGAGTATTGTCGCTCTTTGTATCACCTTTGCATTATGCTATATGCCAAATTAAACTGTATTGATTGAGAAAGTAAATTGTCACAAGGATAGTAAAATCGTGACAAGACGATTAATATTACCTTCCAAAAGATAACTGAACCAATCTAAACATAGAAACATTCATAGCCTAAACACTTGACTACTTTCCTTACCGTAGGGACAATAAATTCATAAAGATAAGAAACTAGGTTTTGTCCCTAAGGTTCTTAAAAGAAGAAACCCTAGGCCTGACATACGTCAGCTTAAAGAATCTAAACAGATTATTCCATCACAGGACTTGCGCAACATGTATGAAATCATTTAGTCTTGTGATTGATTCACAAGGAGAAAGGGGAAAAACCCTCATCAAGGATGGCAGATCCTTACGCAAGTTATCTTGCAAAAAGACGTATTTTTGGATATCCTTCTAAATAAGGAAAGTTGTAAACTAGAAACTAGCATATCTAAAGCACTTTAGGGTTAACCAAGTTGGGTATGCCCTAACACCGGAATGTAAAAGGATCTTGCCAATTTACAAGACACCTTGGGAACGAGTGCTGATACACTCAAAAAGGAAAGAACACTTCCTTAGCAGTTTGCCAAACAACTCGGTTGATTAACGGAAATGTTTGTGCTTGCTAGAGATTTTAGAGCTCTATTTGAAATATGAATTACAAATTAAATGAGTACCTATACTTAAGGTTAAAGGCCTGAAGGGAGAGGCAGCTTTAGTTACCCCCGACTGCCTGCCTGACCCTAACCAAGGGGATTGTTGACCGCGTCGGGAACGCGGACCGAACCCGCCGCGAGAGGTCTCTCCATTGAGTTCCACTTGGAGCAGGAGGACGCTTGGGTGCCAGGGGGGCTCTGGCCGTAAATCCCTTGCCTTCCGGGTCCTGCACAAGAGGCTAATGTGACTCGGGATTGGATCTCAAGGCCCGCATACTAGTTGACGGGCGGAAGCTTGGAATAGTGATCCCTAAGGATTACTGGATAGCCTTCGGGCAGATTATGGACAAGCCTACAGGCGGAACTCCTTATATTTCAAAGATAAAATGATGAAATGTTAAAGAACTTTCTTGATATTTTTTTTCTATGTCACGTGATAAGATTACATGAAAGAACCAGTGCTTAAAGGGATTAATTAAAAAAGCTGAATGTTACATGTCAAATTAATGTGTTAGATAATTACATAACTAAAACAAACGGAGGAAAGTGTGGAGGATGGGCCATGGGCCCGTCCTACGGTTGGGTGGTCCCGGTTAGCCGGGAACTTTTCTCAAAAATCTCGAAGAACAGCGGAATGATCATCATCATCAAAACGAATAACGAGAACGATGACCTAGAGTTACGTCTTCCCCGATTTACGTTGTTTTAGGGGAACGGAATGGGACTATGCCTTATGGCAGAGAGGTTGAGCTTTGCATCCCTCTCATTTCCCATTCTCCTTGAACCAAGTGCAGCGTGAATCCACTTCGGACCTGATGTTTCTGCGTAAAGTAGTTCACTCGGGTCTGACGCTAGTTGCTATTTGCTAATGACCCATTAGGAAAATCATAATTCCGGTCGATCCTAAGTGGGAACGGCCAGGATACTTCCGCTACATGGCAGACGCGGGAAGAACTTGATCGCAAAACCCGTAACATTCCATGGGAGTGCCAGGCGGAGCTTTCTAGACATCCTTTCCGATGGACTGCTAAGACGTGTCCTGGATGATACCAGGGGACACGTTACAAGTTGGTATCAGAGCCGACCAACAACGGAATTGTTTTTATGAGATCTCAATAAAATGAAGTAAAGCAATTGTTACTGTCCAAACATTTCCTCATCTTCAATGTTGTCTTGCAGAACTATGAAGTGTGGAACAAGTTTTTGGTGTTTCGGGTCATGTTTATGACTGCAATGCATTCTCCGCTTTATAGACAAAGAATTGGGATGATGAACATCCTGGAGCAGATTTATAATCCATCACCTTTATACATAGAACGAAGATGGTCGGGGTCTTTAGGAATCTACTATATAGCCGCCCACCGGTTTGCTTATCTACAGACCAATCTAAAGAGGATCAAGTGGTTGGAAGACTTGAAAGTCGTGAAGCTATTCATTTTTGTGGAAGCTCACGTAAATTCGACTTTACATATTCAAGGTCGGAGGGTTGAAATGAACTCATATGTATATGAGGAAGTAACCCGTGTAATCCTAGCCGATAGGATTAAGGTGTTGGGCCACCATGAGAAGTATGGATTCCAACGGAAAGGGTATCCTGAACTTCCAATGAATTATCGATTCCCAAAGATCCATGACCCAAAACCCTACTATTACACAGTTCCTGTAGACAAATGCAATACAACGTTGTTATCCCCAAACTGAATGTAATGATTGGATTATCATCACACGAGACGTTGTATAAGGCTACGCCCATGTAAATATAAATAAAGACTTCTTTTATCAATATCTGGTTGTGCATCAGAGTTGTTAAAAAGTTAAGTATCTTCATTATTTACGAGATAGCTGAACTAAAGATAAGATAACGTTAATTATCATATAATAACGTTAAGAAAACTTTTATCCAGGCACAACCCCAGGTACAAGTTCCAAATTTGCCCCCTACATCAAGTACTGCTGTGACCCAGGAGAAGAAGTTCCTCCTCAAGAAAATAAAGCCACCCGAGTTTGACGGGAGAGGCAGATTTGTCCAGTCTGATGCTGAAATTTGGATTGAATCTATGGAGGATTACTTTGAAGCAGCTAGTACTGCACCTACCAATCAGGCCATGCTCGCCAAGTTAAAACTCACCGGCGAAGCCAGACTTTGGTGGAAACAATGGTGCAGGGATCAAGGGACTTCAGAGGGATCCCTTACCTGGGAGAAGTTGAAGAAAGCCGTGCAGGGGAGATATTTGCCACCTGCATATCGTACACAGAAAATGAATGAGTTCTACGAGCTAAAACAGCTAGGACTCACTCTTGACGCATACTACTCTAAATTTGTCTCACTTTTAAAGTATGCGCCACAGATGGACATGACATAGCAGGTGTCCAAATTTTATGCGGGCTTAAATCCACCGTAAATACCCGTCTCGAATCTATGCGTCCATCAGATCTTCAGGATGTAGTCATTCGAGTGGCGCCTATAATTCAGGAGGTGCAAGCTAGACCAAGGGGTAACAAAACTTGGTCCTATAGTGACCCGAACAGAGGAGCATTTAGACCTCAAATGAAGAGAGTTCAAGGTCACAATCCGGGACAAAGGAAGAAAGCAAGGACAAATACTGTCAACAACTTTGTTCCTACTCAACGTAATGGCCAAAACCTCCGATGTTTCCACTGCAACGAACCCGGTCACTTCAAGAGGCAATGTCCCAAGCTCAGCGGAGGACATCGTCAAACGCCTTTCCAAGGTGCAGGCCGCGGTCAAAGAGCTGCCACCCGTGGAAGAGGAAGAACTGCTTGCATTGCCAATAGGCAAAGATGCGAAAAAAAAGATGAGGAAGATCCGACTATGGAAGCAGAATTCGAAAGAGCGACAGTCCATGCCGGTTTACACAAGAAAGGGCCGAATCGCCAGTTCTCGGTGATTCAGACACCGTCGGACTATCAAGGTAAAGGTTTCAAAACCTTGATTGATTTTGGCAGTACACATTCCTTTATCTCACCAGCATGTGCAAAAAGATTAGGAATAGCCACAGTAGAAGCACCTATCCTGCTTGTGGAATTGGCAAACGATCGCGAGGTAACTTGTACCAGGCAAATTGCTAAGATGGAATTCTTTCTGGGAGGAAAGAAAACCTCAGTCAAACTCAGAGTCATGAATTTAGGTATCCATGAGTGTCTACTCGGGATGGATTGGCTTAAGCCTAATGACGCCCACATCCACTGTGCAAAGGGTCAAGTTTCCTTTCGGAACTCTGAAAGGGAATTTGTCACAACTCAAGGTGAGGTAGGAGTGCCAAGAATCCAATTAGCCAAAGTATCTCGGATCATAAAAGGAGTCAGAAAAGGATTACCCGTTTACCTGATCAAACTCAAGAAGTTAGATCAAAAGCAAGAGTCTCATGAAGGACCTTCTTGGCTAAAGAAATACGCTGACGTATTCCCTGAGGAATTGATTGAACTTCCACCTCCAAGAGAAGTAGATCATGAGATTAGGCTAGTGCCTAGAGCTGCACCAATTGTAAAGAGACCTTATAGAATGTCCATACCAGAAGCAATTGAGTTGAAGGAACAGCTCAAGCAACTGTTGGATCAGGGTTACATCCGGCCTAGCAACTCATCGTGGGGAGCTCCAATACTATTCCAGAAAAAGAAAGATGGGACACTTCGAGTATGTATTGATTACCGAGGGTTGAATAAATCAAAAGTCAAGAACAAGTATCCTATTCCTAGAATAGATGAGCTTCTTGATCGTCTTCAAGGTGCAAAGATCTTCTCCAAGATTGATCTTAGGTCAGGTTACTATCAGATAAGGATCAAGGAAGAAGATATTCCAAAAACGGCCTTCAATACAAGATATGGGCACTTTGAGTTCCTGGTTATGTCATTCAGGCTTACAAATGCACCTGCCACCTTCAGTAGATTAATGCAGGATATTTTTAGACCATATCTTGACGATTTCGTGCTTGTCTTCTTCGATGACACTTTAGTCTATTCTAAACAGGAAGAAGATCATGAACCTCAACTTCGGATTGTCCTTGAGACAATGAGGTCTCATAAGCTGTATGCAAAAATGAAGAAGTGTGCATTCTTCAAGCGACAGATTGAATATCTAGGATTCATAGTATCATCAGAAGGAATATAAGTAGACCCAGCCCAGGTCAGAGATGTGCTTGAATGCCCAATACCAGTATCCGTCAAAGCGATACATAGCTTTCTTGGATTGACAGGATGGTATAGGGTCTTCATAAAAAACTATGCTTTGATTGCAGCACCTCTTACAGACTTACTAAAGAAGCAGACTTCTATTACATAGTCAACTTCCCAACAAAATAGCTTCGAAAAATTGAAGCAAAGTTTGGTATCAGCACCTATTCTAAAACTTCCTGACCTCAATAAGGAGTTCGAGGTAGTAACTGATGCTAGCATTCTTGCCTTGGGATGTGTACTTATGCATGAAGGTCATCCAGTAGCATACTCTTCAAGGAAATTGAAGAGTCATGAAAAGAATTATGCCACGCATGATCTGGAATTACTAGCTGTCATCCATGCTCTAAAGCTTTGGAGACACTACCTGTTGGGTAACAAGTTTACTCTAGTAACCGATCATAAGAGTCTCAAATGGATTTTTACCCAGAACGAGCTCAACATGAAGCAACGTCAGTGGATTGAAGTATTGGAGGAATATGATTTTGAAATCAAGTACCGACCAGGGAAAGAGAATGTAGTTGCTGATGCACTCAGTCGCAAGGCATTCCTAAATTCCCTAATCTTGCAGAATCCATCAACGGCCAGATCTCTGGCTACAAAGGTATCTATGCCAAACAACCCTATACTTGAACTAGCTAAAGAGGAAGCATGCCATGATTTGACCTACCAAACAATGATAAAGGAAATATCTACCAAGGAGCAGAATCAGAAGTTGCAAGCTAAGTATCAAGAATTTTCCATTGATAATAGACTTGTCTACTACAGAACAAGGCTGTGTATACCAACAAGCCAGTCACTTAAGCAGAAGATATTATGGGAAGCTCATGATTCTCCTTTTTTAGGACATCCTGGCTATGCTAAGACTATTAATGCAGTTAGGAAGAGCTATCATTGGGAGAGGCTTAAAGGTGACGTTCTCAAGTATGTCACTGAGTGTTTGTCTTGCCAACATATCAAAGCCGAACATGTCATGATGCCAGGGAAACTGCAACCGCTTGACATTCCCCAAATGAAATGGGAATTCCATTATGGTTGACATGCTTACCAAGGTTCTTGACATAATGAAATGGGAATTCCATTATGGTTGCAAGCTAAGTATCAAGAATTTTCCATTGATAATGGACTTGTCTACTACAGAACAAGGCTGTGTATACCAGCAAGCCAGTCACTTAAGCAGAAGATATTATGGGAAGCTCATGATTCTCCTTTTTTAGGACATCCTGGCTATGCTAAGACTCTTAATGCAGTTAAGAAGAAACCCTAGGCCTGACATACGTCAGCTTAAAGAATCTAAATAGATTATTCCATCGCAGGACTTGTGCAACATGTATGAAATCATTTAGTCTTGTGATTGATTCACAAGGAGAAAGGGGAAAAACCCTCATCAAGGACGGCAGATCCTTATGCAAATTATCTTGCAAAAAGACGTATTTTTGGATATCCTTCTAAGCAAGGAAAGTTGTAAACTGGAAAATAGCATATCTAAAGCACTTTAGGGTACCAAGTTGGGTATGCCCTAACACCGGAATGTAAAAGGATCTTGCCAATTTACAAGACACCTTGGGAACGAGTGCTGATACACTCAAAAAGGAAAGAACACTTCCTTAGCAGTTTGCCAAACAACTCGGTTGATTAACAGAAATGTTTGTGCTTGCTAGAGATTTTAGAGCTCTATTTGAAATATGAATTACAAATTAAATGAGTACCTATACTTCAGGTTAAAGGCCTGAAGAGAGAGACAGCTTCAGTTACCCCCGACTGCCTGCCTGACCCTAACCAAGGGGGTTGTTGACCGCGCTGGGAATGTGGACCGAACCCGCCGCGAGAGGTCTCTCCATTGAGTTCTACTTGGAGCAGGAGGATGCTTGGGTGCCAGGGGGGGCTCTAGCCGTAAATCCCTCGCCTTCCGGGTCCTGCACAAGAGGCTAACGTGACTCGGGATTGGATCTCAAGGCCCGCATACTAGTTGACGGGCGAAAGCTTGGAATAGTGATCCCTAAGGATTACTGGATAGCCTTCGGGCAGATTATGGACAAGCCTACAGGCGAAACTCCTTATATTTCAAAGATAAAATGATGACATGTTAAAGAACTTGCTTGATATTGTTTTTCTATGTCACGTGATAAGATTACATGAAAGAACCAGTGCTTAAAGGGATTAATTAAAGAAGCTGACTATTATATGTCAAATTAATGTGTTAGATAATTACATAACTAAAACAAACCGAGGAAAGTGCGGAGGATGGGCCATGGGCCCGTCCTAAGGTTGGGTGGTCCCGGTTAGCCGGGAACTTTTCTCAAAAATCTCGAAGAATAGCGGAATGATCATCATCATCAAAAAGAATAACGAGAACGATGACCTAGAGTTACGTCTTACCCAATTTACGCTGTTTTAGGGGGAACGGAATGGGACTATGCCTTATGGCAGAGAGGTTGAGCTTTGCATCCCTCTCGTTTCCCATTCTCCTTGAACCAAGTGCAGTGTGAATCCGCTTCGGACCTGGCGTTTCTGCGTAAAGTAGTTCGCTCGGGTCTGACGCTAGTTGCTATTCGCTAATGACCCATTAGGAAAACCCTAATTCCGATCGATCCTAAGTGGGAACGGCTAGGATACTTCCGCTACGTGGTAGACGTGGGAAGAACTAGATCGCAAAACCCGTAACATTCCATGGGAGTGCCGGACGGAGCTTTCTAGACATCCTTTCTGATGGACTGCTAAGACGTGTCCTGGATGATACCAGGGGACACGTTACAGCAAATAGGACATGCATGATATTCTGACGTGGTTAAACCTGAAAAAACAAGTGAATTAATAAAATGCAATTGATTCAAGTCTTGAATTTCAAATATAGAGTTATATACATGTACCTGAACACTCTCCGTATCCTGGAAAGTCGTGCATGGTCCACAACAACATGCCCTTCAATGTGAAATCTCTAGAGGATGCAGATGCACTTGTATCTTGCACCTCAATACCTTCCCATAACATTTCTAACTCTTCAATCAAAGGCTATAAGTAAATGTCCATGTTTTTTACCTTGTGCTTTCCAGGAATCAGAAGGGACAACATCACATGTCCCTTTTTAATTGCCATGGATGGAGGAATATTATAGTTCACCAATACCACTGGCGATACACTGTATGATGTGCTTTTGATGCCAAATGGATTGATTCCATCTATACCTAAACCAAATCTCAAATTTCTTGGCTCTTCTTTGAAAACGGGCCACAAATTATCTATATGTTGCCATGCGGGTGTGTCTGTAGGGATCCTCCATTTTCCATCACTTGAACGATGACTAGCATGCCATGACATGAGCTTTGCAATAGACTTACACTTGAACATAAGTTTTATACATGGAACAATCGGAAAATGTTGCAAAACCTTACGAGACACATCCATTGACTTCATCTCCACTTCGTATCTTGATTCTCCACAAACAAGACACTCTCGTGCGAACTCATGAATCCCACGAAATAAGACACAATCATTGACACATGCATGGATCTTGACATAATCGAGGCCTCCCAAAGATGTCAAGTAATGTCTTGCTTGCTCTCTCTTAGTTGGCAATTTGTTTCCTTTTGGAAGCATTTATGATAATAACCTACATATATTTTAAAAGTGAGTTAAAAAACCACCAACATATATTTCTATCTGATTTCAAAATAAAGAGGTTAACAATTAATATTATGATTCATATATAAGCCAAACTGAATTGATACCTACTTCAATAACGCATCCAAACTGACATTACTCCATCCATAAATTATTTGCAAGTTAAGTATCTCGAGAGACGCACAAAGAACGGAGTATGTACAACCTTCATACAACGGAGTAGATGGTGCTACATATAGTGGATCATCTGGCTTCATAGAGTGACCTTCTCCCTGAACCGGTTGTGAAATAGATGGTGTACCATGTTGTCCAAAATCTCATCCTCTACGACTTGATGGGGCATTTCATGAGGGCTACTATCATGGTCGTCAGTCTCTACTCTTCTTGAAGACTTTACCTCCTCGCGTCGACGTTTTGCAGCCTCTCGACGCCCGGGAAGGAGCATCTGAGGATGTGGCACCGCATCCTGCTCAACCACAAAAGGGAGTTTCATGTACGTTGATATATAATTCCCGTAACATAGACTAGCAATCTTAGTGGTAAAAAAAAACAATGAATACCGGTGATTTTTCTTGGTCCCATTCTCCATACAAGCTGAGGTGTGACATTGCAATTCGACGTGCTCAAAAAATACACCCTCGACAACGATCACACATGCATCTAATTTTTCGTCGTAGCCATGCATCTGGATTATGAAGACGCAATGTTTCATCCTCACTTGAGGATGTGCTCATTGACTCACCAGCTTGCACTGCACTAGGTGATGATGACGTCGACATGATTAAACCTAATTCATGACAACATCAAAATATTTATCCATCATATGTTTACATAATATCTTAATTTTAAATACACAAAAATAATCATCTTAAAACTTATCTTAACTTATCAAAACTTAAGAAGAATTCACTATCAAAACTTATCTTAAAAACAAAAAATCATGATAAATCCCAAATGCGCATTTACATCCGCGTCTAACTACGCGTCTATACTCATGTCTACATTCGCGTCTATACTTGCGTCTATCTGAACAACAGACGCACATATACACGCAAAAATAGACGCACACGTCAAAATTCAAACCATATTTAAATCATTTCTTTTCAAACCGCGCCTTTCCTTTCTTGTGTTTTTTGTGGTTCTGAAGCTTGAGTTTAGCTGACATGCAATCTCTTCATGCCTCACCTAGTCTCTTCATGCCTCACCTCCTCATGACTCACCTCTTCTTTCATTTCAAACACACAAGAAGGGAAAAAGGAAAGCAAAGGAGAGGAAGAAAGAGAGAACAAGAAGAAGCAGCAAGCAAGTAAACAAGCATCACGGGAGGGTAACTTACCAAGGAAAGGAAGAAGGAGAAGGAGAAGCGCCACCACCCGCCACACCAAACATCCAAGGTGAGTCTCTCTCTCTCTTTCTCTCTCTCTCTCTCTCTCTCTCTCTCTTTGTTTCTCTCTTCCTCTCTCTGCTCTGTCTGTGTATTGCTCATTTGTGATTCCATTATAATGTATTGCATTATGTATATCGTCAATGGCTGTCATCGGTCTAAAATCGGCTGATGTAGCGCGTCTGCTAGCGCGTCTACATCTCAGTGTAGACACGGACATAGACGTGCAAAAATTGTCTCCTCTCAGTGCATCTGAGAGAGCGTCTTATAGTGCGTGTGCTCTGCAATGCACACGCGATGATACACACGCTGCACAGAAGTTTGACCTACAGTGTACACGCGATTTTAGACGCACATTGACCTGGGATACGCATCTGGCAGCGCGTCTGTGCTGCAGGTTAGATGCGTAAATAGACGCACATTAACCTGCGATGTGCGTCTAACGCAGTGCGTCTGTGCTGCAGGTTAGATGCACAAATAGACGCACATTGACCTAGGATGCGCATCTGACAGCGTGTCTATGCTGCACGTTAGATGCACAAATAGGTGCGCTGGATAGAAGATAAACAGCAATGTTATGTCAAAGGCCTAAAAACTGCAAGGTTATGTCAAAGGCTTAAAAACTGCAATGTTATACTTTTATACACATTAAAAACTGCAAGGTCCTATTGTGTGACATCACCTAGAGCAGAATCTTGTTGCGTGGTATTGATTAACTCCTAAATAGAAGTCTAGTTAGATCTAAAAGTGACAAATTAGAAAACGGTATACTTTTATACACATTTATACAAACATTACATTCTTTACATAAAGTGAGATTGAAACTTGTGTGTTCTACATGTGGATCTCATGAATTAGAGCCCTCACCTAGGCATATAGGCCTCAATGTGCCCTCTAGTCTATGGATAGTTACCTCCACCCCTCATCCATGAGTTGCTTGTACTGCACAATATCCTCCTATGTTTTTTGTATGCAAATAAATTTGTCTTTTTCGTGTGTTTTTTTTGTAGATGTCGTATCATGGTTCATCTAGCAATGACCCAGATGTGGATCCTATGAATGATACATTGGCCTCCTTTGGCAGGGGGGTCAATGCATTTTTTGGAGGTTTTCCTAGTAGGGAAGACTTCATGGGAGAGATGACCAGACACCTTGGCCGCTCTCCCATAGCGGATGAGGTGTTCAGTGTCATGTCTGGGATGCCTCTAGCGTCTCTGCCTGGCACTACTCCCCAGACTCCACATGCAGGTACTCCACATGCAGGTACTCCATATGCAGGTACTCCACGTGCTCCACGTGCATCGGCTGAAGCACAAGCATCTACAGAAGCTTGTGCGTCCAGCGAGGCAGAGGGTAGTCGACAGAGAGGAAGGAGGGA
The DNA here is from genome assembly GCF_053477565.2 of Lygodium microphyllum. NCBI lineage: Eukaryota > Viridiplantae > Streptophyta > Polypodiopsida > Schizaeales > Lygodiaceae > Lygodium > Lygodium microphyllum. Next base: position 47,043,038 of record NC_141141.1, on the reverse strand, counting down.
GAGTCGAGGGGGAGGATGAGGGTTGTGTGGGGGTTGCGTAGGAGGTGGCGAGTGATCACCCTTGCCAATAGATCATGTAGAGGAGGTTGTATGCCATTACTATAGAGTTACAGATGCCGGTGGCATCTTTCATGATGATGAGGGAAGGGATGTAATGGCGTACATGAGGAGCGTCGTGCATGCGACGTATAAAGATTGTTTCATTGCCTTCAAAAATCAGAAAAGTGGCTTGTGGCAGGAGGTGTTGAGGGCAATCCATAGGAGGTACCCAAATCCTGAGGGTCAGCGATTCTCGGATGATTGGGGATGTACAAAAGTGAGGGATATGCTTCACAACAAAAGATCCCACCTCATGACATGGGCCAGGGACTCACTGCGGAGGCTGGAGGAGGGGCGTGGAGCCTACAGCCAACCACCTATGTGCCACTGTGTAGACTGGAAGAAAGCCAAGAAGAAAGCAGCTGAGAAAGTGAAGAGTCGCTAGCACACAGAAGCGCGACGGATCCAAATGGAAACAAGGGGATCGTCACATTACGGATCGACGAGCAGAGAGTCGTAGGAGGCAGAGTTTGTAAGTATATTTTGATTTCTAGTTTTTTTTAATGTATATTTCTTTAAATTCTTTATATATTTTAGTCTAATATATTGTGACGTCTAATTGTTTGTATATTTCTAAATGTTTTGCAGACTACCATCGTTGGTAGGACACCTACCCCTAGAGAGGTAGGTTACCATCGAGGCCATAACTGCGCAGCGACATGGCTTCACTTTTATGAGGAGGGTCTCATCACTGAGGACCAATACAACTGGGCCATGAGGATTTGACAGCCAGAGGAGGTATGTTTTTCTTACTTTCCTATTAAAAGTATAACTAATTAGAACTTTTTCTCCACCTTGTCTATGTAAGCAACCCTGATCTTTTGTGTGTGTAGGCAAACCCGGATGTGGAGCACAGCGAGGAGGGGGATAGCGACGCTAGTAGCCATGGTGGTACTAGCGAGTATGTTTCCTCTTCAGATTCGTAGAGGAGCACCATACCTCCTCATGAGGCCTTCTTTTCTTGTATATATATGATATCTCTTTGAGCCTACTGCTTGCGGCCACGCTTTAGGTCGCAAGCACTCAAAACTTCCCTTGTAAATGCTTTGATATATAATTAATACATGGACTTTCACTTTCAATTCTCGTGCCCGTAAGATACATTGTCTTTTTCCCAAATACACAATCTGATGTATGGGAGGCAGAAAAAAAAACCAGTTCTGTTTTGCACATCTATCAGCACGTCTAAATTGCAAGTAATTCGCGTTTATTCGCGCGACTATAATGCAGACTACACGCGCTCATACACGCGCTGCATATTTCAAATTAAAAAAGAAAAATTAAAAAAATACATTTTTTGTTTTTCATTTGCGTCTATCAGTGCTTGTAAAAGCGCGTCTAAAAGCGTGTCTATATGCGCATGTATATGTGCGTCTATTGCGCGTCTATTTGTGCGTGTAAATTCGTCGATACATGCGATTATAGACGTGGAATGATAGATGCACAAATAGATGGGCAGATAGATGCGCCCGTAAGTTTTTCTCTGTATTCAAAAATCGTGTCTAAATGTGCGTGTATGAGGCTTTTTTGTTGTAGTGTGGGATGACTCTTCAAAACATAGCTGATGCATGCTATTGCGTGGAGGCTATCTCAATTACTGAAAGCTTGGGTGATAGTAAAAGGAGCAGACTTAGAGATACGAATAGATAGCAAGTGAGCCGACATACATCAATCATGAAAGAATATAAAATTACAAGGAGTTGTGGTATCCAATCATGCCATTCAAATATTAAAAGTTGATGGATTTGGAAGCCCAAACCATATAATGATGATAATAGCTCACTAGGTAAAGTGCTAATGCTAGATAATGAAGACATTAGACCAAATAAGTCAAATAAAGGAAAGATGTTGGGGGACCTACGTCTAGAATGGAGATTCTACTAGTGTGCTCCTAGGGTGTTGAGGGAAGGTAATCAAAAAGAAGGAGAGATCATTAGAAAAACAATCCCCAATGATCCCACTCTGATTTGTTGTGACACTACCAAAGAATTAGTGGGGCCAGTTAGTGCTATGACAATAGTAAGTCTTGGTTTGGTTAGTGTCCACAAGGTGGAAGAGACCATCTTTAGAAGTAAGTATGATTAGTTAGGGGCCTAAGTGGCCTAATTTCTTCATCTAGTGGTGCATAGCATGTGAATCTGAAGGACCAAGGGAATAATTCCTAGTTGTTAGATACTAAGTTAGTATAAAATGATTTACGTTATGTAGTTACTTTTAGAGGCCTAAGTAGCCTAACTTCTTGATCTAGTGGTGCATAACATGGGAATATTAAGGATCAAGAGAGTAATTCTTAGTGTTTGGAGGCTAAGTTAGTACAAAATGTTTTACTTCATTAGGCCAAAAGGGCAGGGCCATGTGTCTGGTTGGTGCAGGTGCATTTGATGGTTCTTTATTTTAGTGCTGCACTAGACAAGTTTGAAGAAGCACCTGGAGGAAGAGTCTTTATTGGTGCGGGAGCCTTCTAAGTAGGGCTTGGGAATAGATTGCATTATGATTGAAGTGGGAGTATACTTAAGTGGGTTTAGGATACTCTAAAGGGAAGTGGTCTCCAGCATAATGGATATATTATATATTTTGGAGTATGGATGGATGCACTGACTAAACTATCTTATCAATAAGCTCTTCCACTAGGGAGGAAAAGTAATTTTTAATTCAACTAACCTTAGTCCTATATGAAATTTGATGGAATGCTCTATCCAATGAGTTTTTATTCTATGTCTCTTTCTTGCAATGGGATTACTACGATAGGCCCATGTAGGAGGACGAGAACTTTGATTAGAGATCTCATCATATTTTTTTCTCTTATTTAGATATGATTTCTATGTATTGCTATATATACTGTAATTTATTTTTTTGTACTTTACATTTCTTTAGGGATTAGTATCATGCTTATTATTTTGTATAGAGTTTAATTTCATTTAATTTGATATGATCACTTCTGCTTTTATGCTTTCATTGGGTTTTATACAAGTCCAAATAGTTGCATATATTTCACACGGCATTAGACATGAACAATAGGAATTCAGCCCTTCAAGTCACAAAATCTCTACTAAAACTTATTTTTCTATGTAGTTGTGAGTATACATGTTAGCATTAATTTCTAAACATGTTGGAATCTATGTCAATAAGTTGTTGGTAATGTTTTTTTTAATGATGTTTCTATTGCTTATTCAAATGCCTATAATACTAATGCATAGAGACCATATCTTAGAACAGCATGTATTCTTATGGTGGGGATGATATTATTAAATAATTTTGTACATATGTCCATCGTACTTATCACCAACATACCCTTGCTATATTGTAGTGAATGCATGTCCAATTCCTCCATACCCATTCTCTTGTTATTCTCATTAGATTGTATAATGTGTAAGTATAATAGTTTATCTACATACTTGAAGTGCATTTTCTTTTGATTAACACCATATTGGGGAATATGGGAATTTCCCATAAGTTTGGGACACGTGGTCAAATCTTTGGATTTGTCATAACTTGAACACTATAACTCCAAATCGAGCGCTCTATAGCTCAATAGATTCCATTTTTCAAGTGCTTTCCAATGATAGGTCACATCATATGGTTTTGAGAAACTTATGGGCATGTTATCTAGGTGCCACATTTTTAGTATTCAAAAAATGGGAATTGTGAGAATCCCAAACTCACTAATATTGTGTTGATTACTATAAGAAAGCCACCTCATTATTAATAAGCACCTTCTTGATCCTTTGCATACATTCAAAAACTTATCATTATTTTGAGTGAAAAAAACATGATTACTTGCCTATTGTAGCTTAGTCAAACACTTAAACACCATAGAGAACCAATGAGCAACAATGAAAGCACTTGATAACATCACAAGAACCAAACACAACAACATGACTATTATAAATCAAATAGCTCATCATTAAAAAAATTTCTCATCTCTAACAGGCTCTGAGGGCAAGGTTTCGGTCGACAAGTTCTCAAGCTAAGTTATTTCTCTCTAAATATGAGCCCAAAGGGATTCATGGTTTTACAAGAAAGCTAGATCTTGCTAAAAGAGCATATGGGACATAGGGATGTTCCTCTTTGTAATTTTAGCTTTTATAAATAATTCAAAATTAGACACTCAAATCAATGATTTACTTTATATAATTGATGATGTAATTGTAAAATGTGAGTTGTAGTGAAGTGAAAGCCATATATTATATGTTTGATTTTTAGCTTTATACAATGGTGTTGTAGCCATGCTTTGTAGTTGCTATCCTTAGTTTAGGATTTTATCATCAAAGCCATCAACAGTTGCATAGATCAGATGTGAGACTTGCATGTAGCGAGCAGAACAAGCTCTCCCTCACTCTTTTTTCTTATAAAATCCAAAGCATAACTCATAAAACTCAAAATAGACTTAAAAACGAGTAAAGAAAAATTGAATGATGCACTATTGGGTGCAATTTCCCCATGTACATGGAGTTGGCATCTCCTCTATTGCATATTTATAATATTGAAATGAATCTTTCTTTGCCCAAAGGTAGGCCCTTTACAATCACTCTTTTGATGAAAGAGTTTGAGTTAATTGAATAAATGGTTGCAATCAATTGCGCAACTCACAATTGCTAAGAGCCATAAATTATTTCTAAAATATCTTCTATATATCTTCTAAAATCTCAAGTATCAATAAATATTTACAAAGAGAATGTATGCATGCCTTAGAACAAACAACACTGTATATATTTAAATAATTCAATGAAAAAATATTTGGAATAAATTGCACTTTATCGCATGTATCCAACTCATCTTGCTCTACATGTCAGTTGTAAAAAATTCAAAAAATCATGTTACAAAAAATAATTAACTAAATAAATATAACTAGCCATAATAAATAAAATAATCATTGGAATTTCATTAAATAATAAAATCACGTGGATGTTAGCAATTGAGATATTTTATTCTTGTTCACACCTACAAGTCTCATGTCCAAAAAGGATAGCCGTCTCCATCAACCTTCCACCCAAGACAAAAAGTAATTTGCTGTTAAGAACCTACCACACGCTAATGGAGCACCATTCAAGGCACTCATCTTGTTAATGTGCACACAAGGGAGAACCATTGAAGACACTCATCCCCTCATGTACACAAGGGAGAACCATTCGAGGCATTCATCCATTGATGTGCACACAAGGGAGAAACATTGAAGGTCCTCATCCCCTTGTGTAGGTGCCACCTAGCAACATATCCCTGGGATGGGATAGCAATTGTCCTCAATGGCTATTGGTTGGATGTGGAGTCAATAAATGTGGAGAAACACACAAATCGCATGCATTCATCCATTAAGCTTCCTCAATAGGATAGTTTTGAAATTTTACAAGATAGCAAGGATAAGTATTGCCAGTGCGGGTGGTCATATAATGAGTATCAATAATAGATTCAGGAATTAAAAGTTTATGATCATCTGCAAGAAATGGTAGAGAATCATACATAGGATGGATGTATAATGAACCTTTAAAGGGACGAAGAAGACTAATGTGAATGGTATTATGAATTTTCGAAATGGGAAGGAAACTCTAATTTGAAAGCATTAGCATTGATACAATGAGAATTTAAATGGGCAATAAAATTGAGGTGCAAGTTTAGCATTAGGATTCTTCTCAACACGATGCAATATGCATTTCTCAATTTGCAACCAAACATAATCACCTTCTTTAAGATCCATAGCTTGGCATTTCTTATTAGCTTGCTTAACATAGGATTTTTGGGCCTTAGCAATCACTTATTTAAGTCGCTCAAAAATAGTGAAATGAGTATGGATCCAATCATTAGCAAAAGGCACTTTCTGACTTAAATCAAAGGTTGGTATTGGTATTTTGTGACCATAGATCATTTCAAAAGGTGCTTTATTGGTGGTAGAGTGAGGTGTATTGTTGTAGAAAATTTGTAAAAGATGTAAATATTGATCCCATGTGGCGAGTGAAGAGATGGTGTAGGCATGAATTAAATCAAGAATGGTGTTGTGAATAGTTTAAGCTTTGCCATTAGTTTCAAGATGAAAGGTTTAACTATTTTAGTACCAAGGTTAGAGAATAGGGTTATCCAAAAGGTATTGCGAAAATGGGGATTGTGATTAGATACAATAATGTGTGGCAAACCATGTTATACAAAGATATGTTTAAGAAAAGCTTAGCAACTTGTGAAGCAGTTAGAGTTTTCTTGTATGGAATACAATATGCATACTTAATAAATCTATAAATAATAGTCCAAAGTATATTATTTTTGGAAGAAGTCAATGGTAAAGTAGTAATAAAATCCATTGAGATTTAATCTCAAGGTGAGTTAAGAATAGGTAAAGGCATTAATAAATCATACTTCTTGGTATTAAAGAAAGGTTTTGTATTCTATTGAGGCGACCATCAAGAGTGATCCTTTGATTTACTAAAGCATGCATTAACTCATGCACTTATTTTACAACTCCCTAATTTCAATAGACCATTCTTTCTAGTCCTTATTGATGCTAGTGGTTCTGGCATTGGTATTGTACTGAGGTGAGATGATCATCCAATTTCATACTTTAGTTGTAAATTAAAGCCTTTTGAACTTAAGTATAGTACATATGACAATGAACTTTTAGCTATAGTATATGCATTATGAATATGGAGACATTATTTAATGGTCTCAAAATTTATGATTAAGATAGATCAACAAAGTTTCAAACACCTTCTTTCCCAATCGCAAATTTCTGATAGGCATATACAATGGGCATCTTTCATTCAGCCTTTGCATCCTCTAATCCAATATCAGCCCGATTAAAAAAATATTATAGTTGATGCATTAAGTTGTAGACCATTTATAAATAATATTTTTGTGCTTTCTACATCTTCATTAGATGCAATGAAAAATGCTTATTTGTATGACTCTGATTTTTATGATACTTGGTTGAATTTGTCTCAAAACCAGTGGATTCTTGTCAATAAATTTTCTTTTTGTGACGGATTCCTCTTTTATGAGAAAATTTTATGTGTTACTCATCCCTTTCGTCATTTTTTCCTCCAAGAAGTTCATGATCCACCTTATAAGTTTTAAAATATTTTATGATATAAACTAGCTAGACCTAAAAATGAGTGGACTTTATGCATATTTTTTAATATATGCCATGCATTAATAGTCTAAATTTTGCATGGATCAACTTGTATCCCTTTAATATATACTTTATGACCCTAATATTCAATTTCTTTTTGAAAGAAAGTACTCTTCTTTGGGTTAGCAAAAATATTATTTTTCTTTAGTAAGCTAAAGACTAAAGATAAATGATTTTCATATTCTCTTTCAGTTTGACTAAAAACAAGGGTATCATCAAAAAAGACAATAACACAATCACTACAAGGTATAGGCCACATATCAAGTTCAAAGCGATAAAATTGTTCAAAAAAAAAGATTAGTCATTGCTAAAAGTGTCGATATAGGCATCTCTACAAATTCATCATAGATAGCATCACTATCAATGTTGCAAAATAACGATCCAAATAGTGACATAGATAATGATGCATATACTAAATTAGAAATGCAAATAACGATGGTTATAGAGGGAAAATTTTTGGTGGCCTCCAATCGTGCCCTCGTTGCCTCTCACTACTACTGCCATCGTCTTGGAGAGTTTGTGGCCTCCTCCCCGAGTCTCCACCAATCTTCTATGTCCAACTACTTCGGCTTTGAGGTGCCACTTTTGATTGCCTTACATGCATCTGATCATCTATGAGACATGTATGCACACATACACTCCATCATCCACCGAATGGAAAAACTCTCTTTAACCTTTGTCGGTGCTTTTGGGGTCGAAAATATACCACGAGGGTAAGAGATATGAGGGTGAAGGGAGATTTAGGGAGAGGAGTAGATAAAAGAAAATGGGTTTAAAGAAATAGAAGATGTAGAAGAATACTTATAGAAGTAAAGTCTAACAATTTATTTATGCATCCTGAGAAGATAAATCTCTTGTAGACAAAAAATGTGCATAAAACAATAGCTTTCTCTCTAGTGCTCAGATCACTAATCCAATACTTCTGTTGGCTGCAAAAGGGGGATAAAATACTAGGATACCTAGCTAGAATTCTCCCAGATCACTCCTTCTTCTCTAAGTTATTTGGAGTGCTGTTCACTGCTTAAAATTCGTGATTGTGTCGCGTGATTTCACCAATCCTTATTTTTGCATAAAATTCCCAAAAAATGATTGAAAGCCACTTGATTTTTTTTACATGTCATTCAATTATAGAATTTGTCTACAATTTTTACATATTTACAAGAGATAATATCTAAAATATCAAAAATTGAATAAACTTGTCTAAAAATCTAAAATTTTTGAACCATCCACACTACAGACATTAACATTAATGATGAATATGGCATTGGATTTCTAGATTAATAAGAAAACCGAATGATGATGTCGGAGGGGTTTTTGGCAAAAGGTCATATCCATCGGGAATTAGAGGTAGAAGGAAGTAGAGATAGGAGATGGAAGAGAAGAAAAATAATAGGCAAGAGGTAAACATGACAAAGACAAAGCACAATGAATCAAATCAATATGTATTGATAGAACCTAAAATCCTTTATCTAGTACTATTGAAAAGCAATCTCCAGGCATTAGATCTCCTAGAGCTTCTTCATAGACCAAAAATGTTTATCAATACAATAGCTTAGCTTTCTTTGTACTACTCGGAACCCAAATCTGATGGTTCCATTGGCTTCGAAAGGGGGGAAAAACCCAAGGACACCTAATCAAGGATCTCCTAGATCACTTCTTCTTCTTCTTCCAGTTCAAAGTGCTGATTTCTAGTTGTCAACTATGATCGCGACGTGCGCGATTTTTCCCATCAATCTTTTTTATGAAAAAGCCAAAGCTCGCTGAAAAATTTACTTGCTTTTTGCATGCAATCCTAATCTAAAATTTTTCCTAGCTTTTTTGCATATTTAAAATAAATAATAGGCTAAAATTGTCAAAAAATCTAGTATTTTTGGACCATCTATTCTACCGACACTAGCACTAATCACTTAGATCACATTGACTTTCTACATCAATAAAAAAGTTTCATGCACTCTAGAGTTTTTCACACTGTGCCCACATAGTGGCATGACTACCACTATCACATGGCTTCCAAATCTGATAGTCTATTTAATCCACCTAATGAGATTCATGCCATCACTACCACATGGCATCCAAATCTAAACGAGTCACCATGGTTGTGTAGATTAACATCGACTCTATGATCTCATGTTGAAACATCGATAGAAAAGACTACCATAATTTGCTTCTCCCATAACCCATATGGATTGTATCGATGATTTCCAATAAAACGTTTAATCCATGTAAGCTTCCACCTACAACTTCATAGAAAACTCGCATAAAGCTTTATCATCAATAGACACTACAAGGAAATGGGAAAATAGTGATAACAAAAAATAGCGGCATCACGATGCAAATAGCGATGGCAAAAGCAATGCCACTTTGAGAAAAAAAAAGCACCGAAAATCAGAGTGCAGCATTTTGTCGCAAACAGTTTGAGAGAGAGCAAAATAGAGAGAGAGAGAGAGAAGAGACAAAAGGAGAGCTTCTCACCACCACCACCATACACAAAGAAGAGGGAGAAGTGCACAAGGGAGAAAGAGGGTATGTCGCAAAGAGAATATGAAGAATCCATCCTCGGGCCTTTTCCATAGGTACATTGCATATTCTTGCTTTGTTCTTGTGCTTTCTTATTTTCTTTTGTTTGTTTTTCTCAAGGATGACATGCATTGAGAGAGAAAGAGATGAAAGGAGAGAGGGAGAAGAAGGAAGGGGAGAGAGAGAGAGAGAGAGAGAGAGAGAGAGAGAGAGAGAGAGAGAGAGAGAGAGAGAGAGAAGATGAAATATAACAAAGAAAGAGAGAAAGAGAGAGAGAGAAAGGGAGGGAGAGAGGAGAATGAGTGAGGGAAACAATGAGGGGGTAGAGAGAAACAAAGAGAGAGAAAGAGAGACATAAAGAGAGGGGGTACAGAAAAAGAAACATAGAGTAAAGGGATAGGTGGATAAAAGGGTGAAGCAAAGAGAGGAAAGAGAGTGGAAAAAAAAGAGAGAGCTAGAAAGAGAAGAAGAGAAAAAGGGACAAAAAGAGGGAGAAAAAGAAAGATATAGAAAAAAAACCAATAGAGAGAGAGAGAAAGAGAGAGAAAAACGGAAAGGATAAGAGAATTAGAGAGAACAAAATGATAGAAAGAGAATGGCAGAGGGGGAAGAGATACATGAAGAGGGGTGGGAAGAGAGCCTTTCAATGTCTTGTTTTATGAGTTTTTTTAAATATCTTTGATTTTAATTTTACCGAGATGTGTTGAGTGGTTGTGGAGAGGAAGCGAGAGAAACATAGAAAAAGAAGGGAAGGAAAGGAAAAGAGAGAAGAAGTGAGAGTGGAGAGGGAAGATGAGGGAGATAAAGAAACATTTATAGAAAGAGATGGGGAGAGAGAGAAAAGAAGAATGAATGAAGGTAAATAAAAAAAGATAATGTGAAAGGTGGAAAGAGAAATAAATAAGGAGAAAGCGAGGTAAATAGAAAAAGAGAAAAAAGAGAGAGAAAGAGGGACGCAGAGAGAAATAAAAAGGGGTACAGATAAAGACAGTCGGACATGGAGAGAAAATGAACGGATAAAGAGATATGGAGAGAGGAAAACAAATATAGGGAAAGTGAGAAAAATGATTAGAGATTAAAACAAAGGAATATCATAAATGAGGGGAACAAGAACATGTTGTTTGTTGTAACGTAGACCAAATGAAAAACGATGATGGTCCTGAGGTCCAAGATCGCGAGGCGTATCTTAATCAGCGTGTCCCATGTCCTTGCTCTCAATGCAAGCTGGTAATCAGTTGAAAGTGTTGCCTATCTATAAAACATGTACAACGCTTCGATGAGTTCCAATCGGAGATCATTGATCATGCGATCTCAAACTTTGAGTAAACCATAAGAAAAGTGTGTATCAATTATGCCTTACATTTGCAAACTAATTAAATATCATATACAAAAACATTAGACATGCCCATGAAATTTATACATGAAGGTGACGCCTCATCCCAAGGAGGAATGCACCTATTACAGCCAGTTAAAATATTTCATGGGCTAGCGATGGACGGAGTGCATGAGCCAATCCACTAGTTGAAAGGCACAACTAAGTCTACACCCTCGATACCAGAGGAGACGGTAAACCTTTTGGACATTCCTCCAATCTTGGGGCCTGAGTTGGAGGCAATGATTGATGCATTGATACCCATGGATGTCGAGTCATCTAATCCACTGAGAGAGGAAGCATCCATACCATTATATGATGGGTACTGAGTATCTCACTTGAAGACATTTCTTGCACTCTTAAGTGTGTAGGCAAAATATGGATGGAGCGATGCGAGTGTGATTGAGTTGTTCAGGTACATTCTATGTACGCTCTGTTGAACTTTTTGACTCCATTATTAAAAACACTTCTGCTTTTTCAAGGTGTTTTATGAAATTTTTTGAGGTTGCTAAAGTATCATATATTACCACCTAGAAATATGATGCAAGCCTCCTGATGATGTGCAATACGTTTTACAAAAGCTTTGCATGGATACAAGAGCATCCATGAATATGTAAATGATTGCATGTTGTTTCGGGGAGACTACGGGACTATGGAGACATGTCCAAAGTGTGGTGCTCAGAGGTATCAACAGGGCTCGTAAGGGAAAATCATCCCTCAGAAAGCTCTTAGACACTTTCTACTTATAGCACATATATGTCACATGTTTTGTGCATCAGGCATGGAAAGCTTGACAACATGGCATGCATAGAATAGATCCACAGATGGAGTCCAATGAATATTAACAGCTTCACGTTCATGGAGCCACATTGAATCTACCTTTCTAGGCTTTGCACAGGAGCCAAAGAATCTTCGGCTCGATCTTGCTATGGATGGCGCAACCCATTTGGTCTCCACTCAACTTCTTATAGTATGTGGCATGTAGTTCTTGTTAACTACAACATCTTGCCATGGCTTTCTAAGAAGAAAGGACATCATATCCTTAGTTTCTTGTTCCTAGGTACTACAAAGTCAAGAATATGGGCATCTATCTCCATCCACTAGTTGATAAGCTCAAGATTTTGTGAGAGGAGGAGGTCACTGTGGAAGATATGAGTAAGTGTGATGGTTAACGATCAGCCAATATATGAGCCATTCTCATGTGGACCATGCATAAATTTCTAGGATTCGGGGAGTGCTCAGGTAAGTAGCTTTCCGTTCTTGTTGGTGATATCTAACATAGCTTATTCAAGTTTGTGTTGATAAAATAGGGGTGTTGGGACAGGTCTTGTAACCTCAGGTTATCATGCATGTCCATTGTGTGAGCCACAATTATTAGACTCTCGAAGGTCACAAACCATGAAGAAGATGGTACATGAAGGGATATGCCACTTTCTTGCCTAAGGGTCATGAAGCAAAGGAAGGTTTTCTTGGACAACCTCTAGTATAAATGAACGCCCAAAGCTGGTATGAGTTGAAAATGGTCCACACAAAGTCACATCCTAATGGAATGCGACGGTTCTCAATTTTCTATGAGTTGCCATATTTGATCCACTTACGCATCAACCAATTGTTGGATCCCATGCATATTTTAAAGAATGTGGGTAGCTTATTATGGGACCACATCACAGAAAAGAGAGACACTACAAGGGCACAAATGGATTTGAAGGAGCTAGGCAAGATGGAGGTGCTTTGGAGCGTTGATGATCGCTTCCAAGTACCTCGCACTCTTTATGTTTTTCCCACTAAAGAAAAGCACATTATTGTGAAGCAAATTATTAGTTCTATCCGCACCTCAATGGGTATGATGCATTCCCTCAGTTCCACTTTTTCTAAAGAGGACCCCATGATTGGCATAAGATATGTTAGGTTTCTATTGACCTTGATTGTAAATGGCCTTCATATTCTGCTATTTATGTCTAGTTGGTGTTCATAATGCTTCCTCATTTATGGTAGATTGTACTGCTGATCATGATTGCAAAATACCTCACTTCAAAAATACGTAGGGCGATTTACAAGTTGTTGAATTCAGTACAATGGATCTCACAAAAGAAGATCAAGATATCCTCTATTGAATCCACATGGCGAGGGGCGGTGGCGGTTTGTCTCTTTGAGAAGTATCTACCCACTAGCATACTCACAATACAAACCCACCTCCTGGCGCATCTTGTAGATGTAGTGGAGATTGCGGGACCCATCCATACGTGAAGGATGTTCTTCTTGGAGCACTTCATGAAAATCTTAAAAGGATTTATGCGACAATGAGCTCAGCCAGAAGGTAGCATGGTTGAAGGTTGGCTAGTGTGGAGGCATTAGTACATATTTCATAGTGGCTATCAATGGTGGAATCAGACAATAGTATGCTATGGTCATTGAAGGATAATGATAGACTTACCAAAGATGTGGAGGTTTAAAATGGGATAGAAAAAAGAATGGATGTTGCAAAATGGAGGAGAAAGTGAATCATTTTTTATGTTTCATCATGCATCCAAGGAGACATGGCTCGCTGAGTATGAGCAAGTCAAGAAAGATTGTGAAGAAGCGCGATTGAAATTTCGATATAGTAGGTGTCATCGTTAGATTAGATATTCTCAAGGCATGGAAGAGATGCCACGGTTTATGTCCATGCAATGGTTATATGGAGCTTTGATCGTAGCTTCTCGCGAAGGGATGGAGGTCTCTACTGATGAGAAGTGGAAATTCTTGAGGGGATATAGTCTGAAAGTGACCACATGTTTTATAAGCTATCGTATCTAGATTTTATATGCGACAACTAATCTAACCTTTTCAATATACAAGATAAAATCTACAATGCAGCATGGTCACACAGGCAACATTTTCGCATTGAGTGCATCGACAAAATGCGCTCCACAATGGATTGTGATGTCATGCCAAAGTTCGAGCAAGAGAGTTGATGGCAAAGAGCCACAGATCCAAATACTGTTATAGATGAGATTGAGTATTTTGGGAACTTGCAAAGTGTTAACTTAGTGGATTACTGTAGCTACGCATGATCATATTTGATGTACATTGGTTCAAAGTGGTATTAAGGGACTGGGACTTGTCGACCCATTATAAACAGGTGCATGAATTATTTTTTTTCATGACACAGAACAATCACAAATGTTGAATCACTCTTATATGTGATTTTGAACATGTAATTTTCTATCCAAACCCCCGACAATCTCGATGGTATATTGTGCCATCAGCTCCTTGGAGTGCAAGAATGTATGATGAAAGCAATGTTTCCAACATAAATAAGAAGAGTATGTAGGTGGAGGGGTCGATATTATGGAGGGTGGAGGTCAAAGAAGGCTTAGAGCATATAGAGGAGGTAGATTCAGGTAATGATGATGGAAAGATAGGAGAATAAGAATTATTTTAGAACGAAGTGAACTCCTCCTTTTGTGGTGACCTATCTATAGACCTTCTAATGTATGCATAGTTGTGCCACGAGATTTACATGAGACCATGGGCTAGGTCATACTTGCTACATCCGCCTACTCAATTCATTGATGAATCACTTTTAAGGGTATCGTAGAATATGCATGTGAAGTAGCATCATTTTTTAAAAGTTATATTACTGTGCATTACTTAAGTTTTTTAATTGATTATGCTAACATCTTTTTCTATCTGTGCAGGTTACCTTTGACGATATTTGGAGAGTAGGATAAGTCAAGGGATGAGCAACGAGGAGTTACAGGAGATATTCGCATGTATGTCTCTAGATCAAATGGCTTGATTTAGAGATATGATGGACTAGGAGGTCTCTCGGATATCATCAGGCCAATCCATGAGATCTACTTTGGCATGCTTTGATGCTTTGGTTTCTATACACGAGATGGATGCTTAGACTCGCCTAGAAAGAGGGAGTGGTTCTGAGGGTACTGCGAAAATGTGGATGTTGTGAGTGCACAATCAACTCCATATAGGGGTGCCACTCCTTGCTCTTGTATAGGTTCGAGAGAGGGTGGTTCAGGTGGGTGTTGTGGAGGCACCGATGCAATGTCTCTGTCTCGTCGTTTTGGTGGATATGTGTCACCTCTAGGATTTATCACACCTGTAGAGATATCTACTCTAGTGACTTTGGCTTTTGCTTAGCCATCCCTAGAGTTGGCACCCCTATGGATGCTACTTTAAGGATACTACCCTCGTGGATACATCAAATGTATAGGTGCAATATGTCGAATATTGGAAATTCATGGGAATGTTTTTTTTATTTTTCTCCCGTCAGGTGATGATCGTGCTTGAGGGGGAGAGGGATTTAGAAAGCAGAGCAAGCTCCTCGTTGGAGCTTGCTGACCCTCAATGCCATGCACACTGACACAATGGAGAGGGAGGATTCCCCTCCCCTCCCCAATTTAAATCAAGGGGGGCTACTGCCGTCTAGGAGAAGAGAGGGTCTATTGCTATCGTGAGGGGACGAAGGAAGACCAAAGCGGGAGGCCGCCACGATGCCACTCTGATCAATGAGTGAGAGAGACAATGCTTGAGGGAGGGAAGAAAAAAAAAAGAGAGGAGACGGCCTACTGTTGCTGTGAGGGATCGAGAGGGCTGCCGCTGCTGCTGCAAGAGGGGAGAGGCGGCACCGGGTATCGCCAGGCCAGCATCGACCTTCGCCATCAGTCCACACCCAGCTCTGTTGAATCTCTGTGAGCTTCCCCCTCCCACGTCGACAAAGCTTTAGAAGCTTCCTGGGGGGAAGCTTCTAAAGGGTTTGATAAGCCCCCTTACACCCTCGTGTTTTTAACCCCCTATAAGCCCCCTTCCCTTGGGGCTTAAAAACCTTTCACCCCCTCCCCCGCCTGTGTTTAAAGCTTTATATGTCCCTTCCCATAGTTGGAACCCCCCCCCCCCCCTCGTGTTTTTAATTTTCCTTTAGTCCCCCTTTCTCATTGGCTTCGGAATCATCCCCCCCCTCGTGTTTAAGCTCTATAAGTCCCCTTTTCCCCCAATAAGAGTTGGGCTTATAGGTCTTATTATCCCCCCTCCCCCCCCCCCTCCCCCCGGGTATTTAATCTTTCTTAAACCCCTTTCTTTAGGCTTTGGAACCACACCCCCCCCCCATGTTTCAAATTCCCTTAGCCCCCTTCCCTTGGGAATCTTGAAACCACACCCCTTCCTCGTGGTTAAACCCCTTAGCCATTCCTTGCCCTTTCCAAAATACCCTTGGGACTTGGGTTTTTCCCCTACTCGAAAAAGAAAAGAAGAGTATTGAAGTGCAAGGGAGCGACGGTGGAATTCCGAAAAGGAAGTGTAAAGTTGTTTCTACGTCCGAAGGACTACGATTGCAATGCCTCCTAAGAAAGTCCAAGGCGCAGTCATGGAAGGGTCATCTCGCGGTATCCATGTGGATATCTCACCCCAAAACCAGGTTTTTCTTCTTAGCTTTAATTCAGTTTTAAGTCAATCATGCAAAGGGAAATTGTTAGGGATAGGATATATTTGTCCGAGTTATTTGTAATGAAGGATTTTAGCTTATTTGAATGAATGATAATGTATAGAACTTAGTTTCCTTCGAATAGCATTAAGCATTATAAATTACCAACAAGATTATCTATTTACTATAGTAGTATATTTCAGTTAAATCCTAAAGGTATAGAAATTATATCTTGCACCAGTAGTCTTATTCATTTTCGCAACGAATCATTGTAAATGATTAAATTCATGAAAGGTTTCTTTCGTTGCTCAAATTACTAGGAAGTTATCATTTCTAATTGCACATCTTAGCAAGGGAAATGTTTGTTATTTGGTATGAGTTCATCTGCAAGGAAAAAGGAAGTTTAAATTGAACTGTATTGACTGGAAAGTAAATTGTCACAAGGATAGCAAAATTGTGATAAGGTGATTAATATTACCTTCCAAAAGATAACCAAACCAATCTAAACATAGAAATATTCATACCCTAAGCACTTGACTACTTTCCTTATTGTAGGGTCAAAAAAAAATATCGTAAAGATAAAGAACTAGGGTTGTCCCCTAGATTCTTAAAAAGAAACCCTAGGACTGACATACGTCAGCTTAAAGGATCTAAAATGGATTATTCTATCGCAGGACTTGCGCAACAAGTACGAAATCATTTAGTCTTGTGATTGATTCACAAGGAGAAAGGGTAAAAATCCTCAACAAGATGGCAAATCCCTACGCAAGTTATCTTGCAAAAGGAAGTATTTTTGGATATCCTTCTAAATAAGGAAAGTTTTAAACCGGAAACTAGCATATCTAAGGAACTTTAGGATTGACCAAGTTGGGTTAATAAGGTACGCCCTACACCACAATGTAAAGGATCTTGCCAATTTACAAGACACCTTGGGAACGAGTGCTGATACACTCAAAAAGGAAATAACACTTCCTTAGCATTTTGCCAAACAACACGGTTGATTAATGGAAATGTTTGTGCTTGTAGAGATTCTAGGACTCTGTTTGAATTATGAATTACAAATTGAATGAGTACCTATACTTCAGGTTAAGGGCCTAAAGGAAGAGGCAGTTTCAGTTACCCCCAACTACCTGCCTAACCCTAACCAAGGGGGTTGTTCACCGTGCCGGGAACGTGGACCGAACCCGCCGCCCGAGGTCTCTCCATTGAGCTCTACTTGGAGTAGGAGGACGCTTGGGTGCCAGGGGGGCTCTGGCCGTAAATCCCTCGCCTTCCAGGTCCTGCACAAGAGGCTAACGTGACTCGGGATTGGATCTCGAGGCCCGCATACTAGTTTACAGGCGAAAGCTTGGAATAGTGATCCCTGCTGATTACTGGATAGCCTTCGGGCGGATTATGGACAAGCCTACAGGTGGAACTCATTGTATTTCAAAGATAAAATGATGAAATATTAACAAAGAACTTGCTTAATATCGTTTTCTATGTCACGTGATAAGATTACGTGAAGAAACCAGTGCTTAATGGATTAATTAAAGAAGCTGATTGTTATACGTCAAATCAATGTGTTAGATAATTACATAACTAAAAACAAACCAAGGAAAGTGCGGAGGATGGGCCATGGGTCCATCCTACGGTTGGGTGGTCCCGGTTAGCCGGGAACTTTTCTCAAAAATCTCGATGAACAGCAGGATGATCATCAAAACGAATAACGGAAGCAATGACCTAGAGTTATGTCTTACCAGATTTATGCTGTTTTAGGGGAACGGAATGGGACTATGCCTTATGGCAGAGAGATTGATCTTTGTATCCCTCTCGTTTTCCATTCTCCTTGAACCAAGTGCAGCGTGAATCCGCTTCGAACCTGGCGTTTCTGCATAAAGTAGTTCACTCGGGTCCGATGCTAGTTGCTGTTAGTTAATGACTAGTCACGAAAACCCTAATTCCGATCGATCCTAAGTGGAAACAGCCAGGGTACTTCCGCTACGTGGCAGACGCGGGAAGACCTAGATCGCAAATCCCGTAATATTCCATGGGAGTGTCGGGCGGAGCTTTCTAGACATCCTTTTCGACGAACTACTAAGAAGTGTCCTAGATGATACTAAGAGGACACGTTACAATTGGTATCAGAGCCGATCAACAACGGAATTGTTTTTATAATATCTCAATAAAATGAAGTAAAGAAATTGTTGCTGTCCAAACATTTTCTCACCTTCAATGCTGTCTTGCAGAATTATGAAGTGTGGAATAAGTTTTTGGTATTTCGGGTCATGTTTATGACTGCAATGCATTCTCCCCTTTATAGACAAAGAATTGGGATGATGAACATCCTGGAGCAAATTTATAATCCATCACCTTTATACATAGAACGAAGATGGAAGGGGTCTTCAGGAATCTACTATGTAGCTGCCCACCGGTTTGGTTATCTACAGACCAACCTAAAGAGAATCAGGTGGTTGGAAGACTTGAAGGTCGTGAAGCTGTTCGTTTTTGTGGAAGCTCACGTAAATTCAACTCTACATATCCGAGGTCAGAGGGTTGAGATGAACTCATATGTATATGAGGAAGTAACCCGTGTAATCCCAGCCGACAGGATTAAAGTGTTGGGCCGCCATGAGAAGTATGGATTCCAATGGAAAGGGTATTCTGAACTTCCAATGAATTATCAATTCCTAAAGATCCATGACCCAAAACCCTACTATTACACAGTTCCAGTAGACAAATGCAATACAACGTTGTTTTCTCCAAACTGAATGTAACGATTGGCTTATCATTACATGAAATGTTGTATTCAAAAAGGCTATGCCCATGTAAATACAAATAAAGACTTCTTTTTATCAATATCTGGTTGTGCATAAGAATTGTTAAGAAGTTAAGTAGCTACATTATTTACGAAATGGCTGAACTAAAAATGGAAGATAAGCTAACGTCGATTATCATATAATAACGTTAAAAAAACCTTTATTCAGGCACAACCCCACGAACAGGTTCCAAATTCGCCTCCTACATCAAGTACTGCTGTGATCCAGGAAAAGAAGTTCCTCCTCAAGTAGATAAAGCCACCCGAGTTTGACGGGAGAGGCAGATTCGTCCAGGCTGATGCTGAAATTTGGATTGAATCCATGGAGGATTACTTTGAAGCAACTGGTACTGCACCTACCAATCAGGCCATGCTCGCCAAGTTAAAGCTCATCGGTGAAGCTAGACTTTGGTGGAAGCAATGGCGCAGGGATCAAGGGATTTCAGAGGGGTCCGTTACCTGGGAGAAGCTCAAGAAAGCCATGCAGGGAAGATACTTACCACCTGCATATCGTACGCAGAAAATGAATGAGTTCTACGAGCTAAAACAACTAGGACTCACTCTTGACGCATACTACTCTAAATTCGTCTCACTTTTAAAGTATGCGCCACAGATGGACATGACGGAGCAGGTGTCCAAATTTTGTGCGGGCTTAAATCCACTAGTAAATACCCGTCTCGAATCTATGCGTCCATCAGATCTTCAGGATGCACTCATTCGAGCGGCGCCTATATTTCAGGAGGTGCAAGCTAGACCAAGGGGTAACAAAACTTGGTCTTATAGTGACCCGAACAGAGGAGCATTTAGACATCAAATGAAGAGATTTCAAGATCATAATCAGGGACAAAGAAAGGAAGCAAGGACAAATAACATCAACAACTTTGTTCCTACTCAAAGTAATGGTCGAAACCTCCGTTGTTTCCACTGCAACGAACTCGGTCACTTCAAGAGGCAATGTCCCAAGCTCAACGGAGGACATTGCCAAACACCTTTCCAAGGATCAGGCCGCGGTCAGGGAGCCACCACCCGTGGAAGAGGAAGAACTGCCTGCATTGCCAATAGGCAAAGATGCGAAGAAGAAGAAGAGGAAGATCCGACTATGGAAGTAGAATTCGAAAGAGCGACAGTCCATGCCGCTTTACACAAGAAAGGGCCGAATCGCCAGTTCTCGGTGATTCAGACACTGTCAGACTATCAAGGTAAAGGTTTCAAAACCTTGATTGATTGTGGCAGCACACATTCCTTTATCTCACCAACATGTGCAAAAAGTTTAGGAATAACCACAGTAGAAGCACCTACCCTGCTTGTGGAATTGGCAAATGGTTGTGAGGTAACTTGTACCAGGCAAACTGCTAAGGTGGAATTTTTTCTGGGAGGAAAGAAGACTTCAGTCAAATTTAGAGTCATGAATCTAGGTATCCATGAGTGTCTACTCGGGATGGATTGGCTTAAACCCAACGACGCCCACATTCACTGTGGAAAGGGTCAAGTTTCCTTTCGAAACTCTGAAAGGGAATTTGTCACAACTCAAGGTGAGGCAGGAGTGCCAAGAATCCAATTGGCCAAAGTATCTCGGATCATAAAAGGAGTCAGAAAAGGATTACCCGTTTACCTGATCAAACTCAACAAGTTAGATCAAAAGCAAGAGTCTCATGAGGGACCTTCTTGGCTAAAGGAATACGCTGACGTATTCCCTGAGGAATTTACTGAACTTTCGCCTCAAAGAGAAGTAGATCATGAGATTAGGCTAGTACATGGAGCTGCACCAATTGCAAAGAGACCTTATAGAATGTCCATACCAAAAGCAATTGAGTTGAAGGAACAACTCAAGCAACTGCTAGATCAGGGTTACATCCGGCCTAGCAATTCACCGTGGGGAGCTCCAGTACTATTCCAGAAAAAGAAAGATGGGACACTTCCACTATGTATTGATTACCGAGGGTTGAATCAATCAACAGTCAAGAACAAGTATCCTATTCCTAGAATAGATGAGCTTCTTGATCGTCTTCAGGGTGTAAAGATCTTCTCCAAGATTGATCTCAGGTCAGGTTACTATCAGATAAGGATCAAGGAAGATGATATTCCAAAGACAGCCTTCAATACAAGATATGGGCACTTTGAGTTCCTGGTTATGTCATTCGGGCTTACCAATGCACCTGCCACCTTCAATAGATTAATGCAGGATATTTTTAGACCATATCTTGATGATTTCGTGCTTGTCTTTTTCGATGACACTTTAGTCTATTCTAAACAGGAAGAAGATCATGAACCTCAACTTCGGATTGTCCTTGAGACAATGAGGTCTCATAAGCTTTATGCAAAAATGAAGAAGTGTGCATTCTTTAAGAGGCATATTGAATATCTGGGATTCATAGTATCATCAGAAGGAATATCAGTAGACCCAGAGATGTGCTTGAATGGCCAACTCCAGTATCTGTCAAAGAAATAGCTTTCTTGGATTGACAGGATGGTATAGGGTCTTCATTAAAAACTATGCTTTGATTGCAGCACCTCTTACAGACTTCTTAAAGAAGCAGACTTCCATTACATGGTCAACTTCCGAACAAAATATATTCGACAAATTGAAGCAAAGTTTGGTATCAGCACCTATTCTAAAACTTCCTGACCTCAATAAGGAGTTCGAGGTAGTAACTGATGCTAGTATTCTTGCCTTGGGGTGTGTACTTATGCATGAAGGTCATCCAATAGCATACTCTTCAAGAAAATTGAAGAGTCATGAAAAGAATTATGCTACACATGATCTGGAATTACTAGCTGTCATCCATGCTCTAAAGCTTTGGAGGCACTACCTGTTGGGTAACAAGTTTACTCTAGTAACCGATCATAAGAGTCTCAAATGGATTTTTACCCAGAACGAGCTCAACATGAGGCAATGTCGGTGGATTGAAGTATTGGAGGAATATGATTTTGAAATCAAGTACCGACCAGGGAAGGAGAATGTAGTTGCCGATGCACTCAGTCGCAAGGCATTCCTAAATTCCCTAATCTTGCAGAATCCATCAACAGCCAGATCTTTAGCTACAAAAGTATCTATGCCAAACAACCCTATACTTGAACTAGCTAGAGAGGAAGCATGCCATGATTTGGCCTATCAAACAATGCTAAAGGAAATATCTACCAAGGTGCATAATAAAAAGTTGCAAGCCAAGTATCAGGAATTTTCCATTGATAATGGACTTGTCTACTATAGAACAAGGTTGTGTATACCAGCAAGCCAGTCACTTAAGCAAAAGATATTATGGGAAGCTCATGATTCCCCTTTCGCAAGACATCCTGGCTATGCTAAGACTCTTAATGCAGTTAGAAAAAGCTACCATTGGGAGAGGCTTAAAGGTGACATTCTCAAATATGTCACTGAGTGTTTATCTTGCCAAATTATCAAAGCCGAACATGTCATGATGCCAGGGAAACTGCAACCCCTTGACATTCCCCAAATGAAATGGGAATTCATCAGTATGGATTTTGTTGTGGGCTTACCCCAAGTCCAAGGATGATACAATTCCATTATGGTTGTGGTTGACATGCTTACCAAGGTTGCACACCTGATTCCAGTAAAGACAAACTATAAAGCCTCCAACATTGCAAGATTGTTTATCAAGGAGATATTCAAGCTACATGGGTTACCTAGAAGAATCATTAGTGACCGAGATTCTCTCTTCGCATCACACTTCTGGAGAGCTATCTTTGAAGCTATTGGGACTCAACTCTGTTTTAGCACCGCCTACCATCCCCAAACGGATGGCCAAACAGAGCGAGTAAATCAAATCATCGAAGATATGCTTAGGGCATACTATTGTTGAGAGTCGAAGAGGTGGATTCAATACTTGCCATTAGTTGAATTTGCCTACAATGCGTCTTACCAGCAGAGCATTCAGATGACCCCTTATCAGGCATTATATGGTCATGATTGTCGAAGTCCCCTAAACTTTTCTGATCCAACCCTAAGGGTTGAAGCGTCAAGACAGATGTTGGAAGACATGGATGATCAAATAAAGTCAATAAGACAAGACATACAGGCGGCCAAGGATAGACAAAAGGCGTACGCAGATTTGAAACGTCAAGGAAGAGTCTTCGAAGAAGGAGACATGGTCTTCATTCATGTACGCCCTAAAAAGAGTTCTCTATCCCTAGGTGAGTGCAAGAAGCTAAGTCCAAGGTATTGTGGGCCGTACAAAATTCTCAAAAGCCTAGGACCTAATGCTTATAGATTACAACTCCCTGAGAACCTAAAGGTTCACAATGTATTCCATATCAGCCTATTGAAGAAATATGTACCTAATCCTGACCATGTACTTGATGACCAACAAGTTGTAACGCCTAGTTAAGGAGTCCTTGAACTAAGGCTTGATAAGATCTTGGATGTTAGGGAGAGACAATTAAGATCCAAAACCCTGAGAGAATGCCTCATCTAGTGGAAAGATTATCCCAAAGAGGATGCCAGTTGGATAGATCAATGCACACTCAACCATCAATATCCCCATTTTATCTCGAGATGAGGACATCTCAATTCCTCTAAGGGGGAGAGAATGTAATATATCGAATATTGGAAATTCATGGGAATTTTTTTTTTATTTTTCTCCCATCAGGTGATGGTCGTGCTGGAGGGGGAGAGGGATTTAGAAAGGACAGCAAGCTCCTCATTGGAGCTTGCTGACCCTCAATGCCATGTGCACTGACACGATGGAGAGGGAGGATTCCCCTCCCCTCCCCTATTTAAATCAAGGGGGGTTGCTGCCGTCTAGGAGAAGAGAGGGCCTGCTGCTATCATGAGGGGACGAATGAAGACCAAAGCGGGAGGCCGCCACGATGCCACTCTGATCAATGAGTGAGAGAGACAACGCTTGAGGGAGGGAAGAAAAAAAAAGAGAGAGGAGACGGCCTACTGTTGCTGTGAGGGATCGAGAGGGCTGTCGCTGCTGCTGCAAGAGGGGAGAGGAGGTGCCGGGTATCGCCAGACCAGCATCGACCTTCGTGATCAGTCCACGCCCAGCTCTGTTGAATCGCTGTGAGCTTCCCCCTCCCACGTTGACGAAGCTTTAGAAGCTTCCTGGGGGGAAGCTTCTAAAGGGCTTGATAAGCTCCCTTACACCCCCGTGTTTTTAACCCCCTATAAGACCCCTTCCCTTGGGGCTTAAAAACCTTTCACCCCCTCCCCCCCTGTGTTTAAAGCTTTATATGCCCCTTCCCATAGTTGGAACCCACCCACCCCTCCCTCGTGTTTTTAATTTTCCTTTAGTCCCCCTTTCTCATTGGCTTCGAAATCATCCCCCCCCTCATGTTTAAGCTCTATAAGTCCCCTTTTCCCCCAATAAGAGTTGGGCTTAGAGATCTTATTATCCCCCCTCCCCCCGGTTATTTAATCTTTCTTTAACCCCTTTCTTTAGGCTTTGGAACCACATCCCCCCCCCCCCCCCCCCATGTTTCAAATTCCCTTAGCCCCCTTCCCTTGGGCATCTTGAAACCACACCCCCTCCTCGTGGTTAAATCCCTTAGCCGTTCCTTGCCCTTTCCAAAATACCCTTGGGACTTGGGTTTTTCTCCTACTCGAAAAAGAAAAGAAGAGTATTGAAGTGCAAGGGAGCGACGGTGGAATTTCGAAAAGGAAGTGTAAAGTTGTTTCTACGTCCGAAGGACTACAATTGCAATGCCTCCTAAGAAAGTCCAAGGCGTAGTCGCGGAAGGGTCATCTCCCGGTATCCATGTGGATATCTCACCCCAAAACTAGGTTTTTCTTCTTGGTTTTAATTCAGTTTTAAGTCAATCATGCAAAGGGAAATTGTTAGGGATAGGATATATTTTTCCGAGTTATTTGTAATGAAGGATTTTAGCTTATTTGAATGAATGATAATGTATAGAACTTAGTTTCCTTCGAATAGCATTAAGCATTATAAATTACCAACAAGATTATCTATTTACTATAGTAGTATATTTCAGTTAAATCCTAAAGGTATAGAAATTATATCTTGCACCATTAGTCTTATTCCTTTTCGCAACGAATCATTGTAAATGATTAAATTCATGAAAGGTTTCTTTCGTTGCTCAAATTATCAGGAAGTTATCATTTCTAATTGCACATCTTAGCAAGGGAAATGTTTGTTATTTGGTATGAGTTCATCTGCAAGGAAAAAGGAAGTTTAAATTGAACTGTATTGACTGAAAAGTAAATTATCACAAGGATAGCAAAACCGTGATAAGGCGATTAATATTACCTTCCAAAAGATAACCAAACCAATCTAAACATAGAAATATTCATACCCTAAGCACTTGACTACTTTCCTTATTGTAGGGTCAAAAAAAAAATCGTAAAGATAAAGAACTAGGGTTGTCCCCTAGATTCTTAAAAAGAAACCCTAGGGCCGACATACGTCAGCTTAAAGGATCTGAAACGGATTATTCCATCGCAGGACTTGCGCACAAGTACGAAATCATTTAGTCTTGTGATTGATTCACAAGGAGAAAGGGTAAAAACCCTCAACAAGGATGGCAGATCCCTACGCAAGTTATCTTGCAAAAGGACGTATGTTTGGATATCCTTCTAAATAAGGAAAGTTGTAAACCGAAAACTAGCATATCTAAGGAACTTTAGGATTGACCAATTTGGGTTAATAAGGTACGCCCTTCACCGGAATGTAAAGGATCTTGCCAATTTACAAGACACCTTGGGAACGAGTGCTGATATACTCAAAAAGGAAAGAACACTTCCTTAGCAGTTTGCCAACAACACGGTTGATTAATGGAAATGTTTGTGCTTGCTAGAGATTCTAGAGCTCTGTTTGAATTATGAATTACAAATTAAATGAGTACCTATACTTTAGGTTAAGGGCCTGAAGGAAGAGGCAGTTTCAGTTACCCCCGACTACCTGCCTAACCCTAACCAAGGGGGTTGTTCACCGTGCCAGGAACGTGGACCAAACCCGCCGCGAGAGGTCTCTCCGTTGAGCTCTACTTGGAGTAGGAGGACGCTTGGGTGCTAGGGGGGGCTCTGACCATAAATCCCTTGCCTTCCGGGTCCTACACAAGAGGCTAACGTGACTCGGGATTGGATCTCGAGGCCCGCATACTAGTTTACGGGCGGAAGCTTGAAATAGTGATCCCTGCAGATTACTGGATAGCCTTCGGGGTGGATTATGGACAAGCCTACGGGCGGAACCCATTGTATTTCAAAGATAAAATGATGAAATATTAACAAAGAACTTGCTTGATATCGTTTTCTATGTCACGTGATAAGATTACGTGAAGGAACCAGTGCTTAATGGATTAATTAAAGAAGCTGATTGTTATATGTCAAATCAATGTGTTAGATAATTACATAACTAAAAACAAACCGAGGAAAGTGCAGAGGATGGGCCATGGGTCCGTCCTACGGTTGGGTGGTCCTGGTTAGCCGGGAACTTTTCTCAAAAATCTCGATGAACAGCAGGATTATCATCAAAACGAATAACAGAAGCAATGACCTAGAGTTATGTCTTACCAGATTTACGCTGTTTTAGGGGAACGGAATGGGACTATGCCTTATTACAGAGAGGTTGAGCTTTGTATCCCTCTCGTTTCCCATTCTCCTTGAACCAAGTGTAGTGTGAATCTGCTTCGGACCTGGCATTTCTGCGTAAAGTAGTTCACTCGGGTCCGACGCTAGTTGCTGTTAGTTAATGACCAGTCAGGAAAACCCTAATTCCGATCGATCCTAAGTGGGAACGGCCAGGGTACTTCTGCTACATGGCAGATGCGGGAAGACCTAGATCGCAAATCCCGTAACATTCCATGGGAGTGCCGGGCGGAGCTTTCTAGACATCCTTTCCGACGGACTGCTAAGATGTGTCCTAGATGATACTAAGAGGACACGTTACAATAGGGGTCTCCTAATTATGCCTGGGAGTATGATCGTAGGTGGGAGAGGATACTCCTTAGATGTAGCCCCCTAGAGGGGTATGGATACCTCATAGATGACAGGCTAGGTCCGCTGATCATTAATGATGAGGGGAGGAGGGTGATGTCTCGCATGAGAGAGTTGTGCCAACAAGTTTTTTGGCACAACATCTTGGACCATTGGAAGAATATATCCGAGAGGAGCAAGGACTATATATTGGCATCCTTGCACAAGGATTTTCGCGTACCTACCATGACAGAGAGGTTTTCCAGTGGGTGGATGATGGACTGTATATTTGCATACATGTCACATAGAGGATCGGATGTATGCAAGGCACTCAAGAGCGGCACCTCAAAGCCCGAGTGTGGGTAGACATAGATAATTGGCAGAGACTCAAAGAGGAGGCTATAGATTCTCTAGGACATTGGTGACAACAGCAAGAGGTAGCGAGGGAACGATTGGAGGCAGAGGTCGTGCATCATCTGGGGAGTGGCGGCCATAAGACTTATCTAGAGGACTTTGTAAGTTTTTCTTTTATTCTGATCGCTTTTTTATTTGTAATATCACTTGTACCAAAAATCATGTTTATAACATTTGTATTCTGTTTTCTTTTTTGCAGCACTCCATCACAAACTACGATCCCACCAGCTTGGGGACTCAATATACAGAGAGACAGAGTCTAACTACACTCATCGATAGACTATGCATATGCAACGACATAGTAAGTCCATTATATTTCTTGTACATAGTTACTATTTTCTTAAAAATGCATTATGTATAGTGGATTGATGTATAGTTGTTCATTTTTCAAATTCCATTCGATGCTCCTTTGCGTCGAGATGAGATTTCTAATGGTGAGGATTTGTAGCTTGTGCTTGGATTCGTAGAGCACACACCCTCTTCTTTTTTGGTCCTATAATCTGTGTAGGCATCTTCCATGTACTATTTCTTAAATGTACTTATCATCTTTTATATCTTACAATAATTACATATATAATTTCATGTTAGTTTTGGCTCTCCTCTCTCTCCATGATTCCATGTAATATCATGAGTTTTCATCAGTGGTCTTGTACTTATTCTATATATCAATCTTGTGGATTCAAGTACATTTTGTGCTCATCTTAGCGACCATTGTGTACCCAGTATTTTATTCATTTGTAGAACATTATATAACACATGGTGCTATATGTGGCAGCTGCCACAATTTTTTTTCTCTATAACTGTCGCTATTAGCATTGCTAATTTCTTTGTATGGTCACTATTGGCATTGCAATTTACTTCGCAAACAATCGCTATATGCATCGCTATTTGCATCACAAAAGCGACAAAAATAGCGATGCATATAGCGACGATTTTGTCGAGACGCTTTTAGCAACAACGAGGGCAATTTAATTGATAAACATTTGTGTCACTTTGAATGTTGATATGAGGCTTGTATCTTGTAGTGAGAAAGGATGCCATATGGGATGCTATAGAAATGGATAGAAATCTATGTATCTTCAAGGAGGCTCTGTGACTTCATCACACGCATGTCACAATAGAGTACCACCTTCATAACAATAATTGATGCTTCATTTAGAGAGTCCATCTTAGTTGAAAGTGTAAGATGACCTTAGGCATACATGTCACAAAGCAAACTAAGCTTGATACTGACCACATAGCCATCATCCAATCACGATACACTTGCTCCAAATGTCAAAATATTGAATCTCAAACCTTAACAATAACCATATTAGCCTTTCCCCTAAGCCAAAACCACAAGATTACATTTAATAAACGCATGTAGTTTGAAGTAAAACCTTGCTAACTAGGGGAAAACCATGTAACTCTCCCCTACAAAAAACATAAAGCTCTAGCTACTAAAACCATCTTGATCTCTCCCATCACGTTTCAAATAACACATTTTTCTTGCATCCATCATGGCTAGAATAAGTATCATCCTATCTTTACTAGCTTCTTTTTAGGTTACCAAAAACTACTTCAAAGCATCTAGTATTTGGGATCCCTTAATTAGGGTGCTAGATTCTCTACATGCAAGAGAGGATCCATGTAATGTATGCAAGATGGTAGGGCCTTCCCAATGAGTTGTGCGAAATAGGAAGATCATTCTACCTTGCATAATAAAGATATTGTCGGTAAAGGAATAAACTTTTCTTAAACAATCCATCATAGCATCTTGGCATACTCTTATTAGGATGCATAATATATTTGAAGGGAGCTTTCACGATTGCCAAAAGAAGACATATGGAGGAGTTATTTGGCTTGAAGTCCCATGATTGGCACACAATGCTCAAGGTAAGTTAATACTCACAACCATACGTGCATTTTATTTTTAAATTCATGTTTCTTAGGAGAAACTAAACAAATATGTATTCTATCTAGAGTTCATTACTTCCTACTACCATTTCTTATTGGGCATCGATGAAAGCACGAGGGGCAATTTATCAGATGTGTGAGCTTGAAAGGCACTTTATAGAATCTGAACTAAAGTCTATCCCACATGCTTTGCATGATTCTTTAGGTTCGATTCATAATAGTGTAGTAAAGGTTCGCTTATTGAGCTTATGTGATAGGGGATGTGCTCTATCAATACGCGTTTTCCATTTTTTCTACTCATTTAGATGGAATCCCTTATGTATAAGATTAGAGTTTGATTTGAAATATGGTTTAATTTTTTTAAAAATAAAAACCTTGTTTGAAATGTACAAATTATGCACAATTTCAAGTCCTCCAAAGGCATCATGTAGTGTATATATTCAACAAGAAATACACAATATCGAAGCAATTATGAGAGGGTGCATTGTATAGTTGAGGATAGTGGATAGGCATTTGTTCTAGTGTAGGCACATATGAATGCCTAAAGAAGCATTATACTTGAAATGGTTTTGATGGTTCTTGTAATCATGTTTATTTGTAGAGATCATGCCTATTCCTTCTCTATAGCGTGGGTTTCCAAGGGTCTAGGTTGTGATCCCAGATATGAGGTGGTGAACAGCCTCAACATAGCATTGCAATGAAGGATTCCACACCCTAATGTCACTTGCAAGGCGGAGGCCATCTCTATCTTTGGCCTTGATCATCATGCAAGCTTGAGAGAGAGCTTCTTGGAAGTCAATGTGTTTGTGACTAGTGAGGTCAGGGAGTGCATGATTGTTTTGCTGGTGCAATATTGTAAGTAAGTTGATGTAGTCCCCTTTAATGTACTCAGAGTCAAATGAGAGAACATCGTTCATCCAATTCAAGTGGTCGGAACTAGCTTGATGTAGTTCTTGGATGAGTGGGTGGGCCAAAGTCTCATCGTGAAGCTCCATATCAAGGCCAAATTCACACCCAAGGAGGCCAATGTCAAAAGCCCCATCCATGCGACGGAGGAGTGCATAATCCTTGAGGTTGGGGAGTTTGTTTTGCTCTCTCAAGTCTAGAAGAATAAGAACTCCGGTGAGGTAGTTCATGACGACTTCTTGCACACGCCCACATTGCTTGGGTGACATGCCTTGAGCTTGCATCTGAGAGGACCACTCTGTTCCCACCTGGATCACCAACTCTTGTTGCAATAGTTGTTCATTCAGAGTACCTACAATTAAATGATACATGTTTGAAGTTAAAACAATGTTTTCAACGAGATCAGCGTGGGAATACTAGATGAGAACATAACGCATCTACATGCAAGGATAGCTCTTTTCACTCTCCAAAAAGAAATAGCAACAACGTTCACGATTCTTTTTTGAAATTTTTGGCGATTGCGGGCTTTTAAATCACATTACAACTAGAACAATCCTACATCTTAAATATTTTTAAAACAAAAACTCTCTCTCCAAGAACCTTAAGGTCTCTTCTTTAAATTTAATATTTTGCTTGGCACCAAGCCCTAGCTCGATGTCTCGTGAATGCTGCTTGGGTATAGCAACGAAGTGGCACATAATTACCTTTCAAATCGGCGCTAATGTTGCCTAGAGTACCAGTCAGGCCCGCCCTCGCGACGGCAGACGGCCCAAACATGGACTGGAGCATGCGAGAGCAGAAGGCGCGAGCAGCCGGGAGGTTGCGACCCAGGTGGCCGCGAGGGTCGTCGAGCAGGTCATCCACCAGGAATATCCAGTGCAGGAGCTTCACTAGGATGAAGGAGCGGGCCTCGGAGGTGGCGCTGGGGTACATCATGCAAGAGAGGCGGGCGTATTGGAAGTCGAGAAGCCTCTGCAGCTGCGCGGGCGGGAGCCCACGATGAGCCTTGAAAAGCCCCGTCAGCCACACGCGGCTCCGCTCCTCTAGAGAGGCCTGCTTGGGATGGCACTTGACATCGAAGGAGCAGAAGTAGTTGGCAGGATATCGGAGCTCAGATTGCAATAGTGTGGAGGTCTTTTGCTGCTCCATAATTGAGTGCGCTGGTGGCGGATCAATTCTTTGACGGCGCTTCACGCGAGCACCGTATTTATACGCCCGGAGACCAACGCTCGCCAAAAAAATCCCATGGGCCAATAATGACATGAAAAAGTTAGGCAAAAATGAAGTGGACGCAAACTATTTAGCTGTCGACCATCGCCAATGAAGTCCCGACTCCCAAGAGCCCCAGAGCTGATGTGGCGTTGTGAGGAATCAGGGTCGATATTTCACACGTGAGGTTGCACGTACCTGCCTAGCTGAAAGTGACTATGGTGCTGTAGATGAAGTCACAGACGTTTCCAAAGCGTCCGAGTTTTGGCCTTTGATCGTATCAATGCTTCCAAAGCGTCCGAGTTTTGGGCTTTGATGGTACCAAAGGACCATGTGCGCAAATTTTGGTCATTGGTCTTGCCAAAAAGGAACGCATTGCCATCTTCTTTGTCATTCATTGTTCTTCAGTTCATTTTCTCCAGGGTCCATCTTCTCATTAAAAAATTATTTGAATTTTCTTATCATTTATCAAATATTTAATTGAATGGTAATCATTGCATATGCTTATATCCTTCATGTAGAGGTGTCGCATTGGCTTCTTTGTTCTCTTTCTTCAATCACTCTGCCCTTTTAATAAATTTCTCCTTTACATGTACTTATTACTCTTCAATTTTGGAAGGGCCATAAGCTTATTCATAGGATGTTCTCCATTGTTTGTTTGTGTCGCTCCTTATATGTGGTAGGACCGTGGCCTCTCAATGGACTCTTGTCATACTTAAACGTACCCATCTAAGTGGAATACCGGCTTTGATCCTGACCTCATTTTACTATACATTGCCATGACACAAGCTCACACTTTGGTGGAATAATCGTATTAAACTTGAGCTCATTTGATCAACAATAGTCACTAGTTTCCCAATGCTTCTGGTATTCTCAAATTGCTATATCAAAAATTTATTAAAATAGTAATGATTGCTCTTATATGCAAGGCTCTACCTTTCAAATATTTCTAGACTCTTTATATACAGTAGCACTATGGCCTATCAATATATGCTCTTATACAAAAGTATTTACCTGTAAAGTATGTCTCTCTTTATATCTATTAGAACCATGGCCTAACAATATTGCCTCTTATTGCACATGCACCTACTATCTAACTAGAACAATGACTAATTCAATCATAACTTCATTTTACATGTACCCATGACACTCCCATGACACAAGTATTCACCTTGGTCTAATCATCATATTGACCCTGAGATCAATCAATTGATTATGCTCTACATTTGTCCACTTAGTACACCTTGTTGCAGGCCCATGGAGAGCCACACATATCATGCATGGACTATGTGGCAAGTCATAAATACGAAATGTCGATAATAAAATATGGATTCAATATCCTTGCATGGGTAAAATAGACTGTGGTACGAACCGAAGGTAATTCGTGCAGAATAGTCTTACCAATTAACTACCATAAAAGATCTTGAGGATAAGGTTGCACATTATAAGATATACATATATGTAATGCATGGAGAGTATTCTAGCCGAATTGCAAAAAAAGAGCTTGAGAAATACATTGTATGCTATAAAATATAGTTTTAAATCTCTTTGATGAAGTGCATATATTTTTGTGAGAACTAGATTCCCTGTAAAAGTTTACACATGCACTTGCCATCGCAACTAGAATTATGATTAGTTCAATCGCAACTTGATTTTACATTTATCCATGACACAAGCTTGCACCCTTATTTAATCATCATATTGACCTTGAGCTTAATCAATTGATTGTGCTCCATAATTTTTCGGCACAAGGAAAATCATAAAGTGCTACAAAAGGACATTGGTTTTCAAGAAAGTGATGTGGTTACAAAATATTTTAAAGGTAAGAGCAATGGTGAGATTCGAAATCTTTCTTAAGAAATGAAACTCACAAAATACCAAACTCAAAGGAAAGTAGAGTATATAGAGGGACATTTCATGGACTAAAGAATTAAAGGTATAGAATGGATGACCAATCGATTGTGCTTCACAAATTTTTGGCACAAGGAAAATCATAAAGTGCTACAAAAGAAGGTTGATTTTAAAGAAAATGATGTGATTATAAAATATTTTGAAGGTAAGAGCAATGGTTAGATTTGAAATCTTTCTTAAGAAATGAAACTCACAAAATACCAAACTTAAAGGAAAGTAGAGTATATAGAGGGACATTTCATGGAGTAAAGAATAAAAGGTATAGAATGGATGACCAATCGACTGTGCTCCGCAAATTTTTGGCACAAGGAAAATCATAAAGTGTGACAAAAGGATGTTGGTTTTAAAGAAAGTGATGTGATTACAAAATATTTTGAAGGTAAGAGCAATGGTGAGATTTGAAATCTTTCTTAAGAAATGAAACTCACAAAATACCTAACTTAAAGGAAAGTAGAGTATATAAAGGGACATTTCATAGAGTCATGAATAATAGGTATAGAATCCCTAACCATGAGCTCGATGAATCGATCGTGATCCATAATTTTTTGGCACAAGGAAAATCATAAAGTGCTACAAAAGGACATTAGTTTTAAACAAAGTGATGTGATTACAAAATATTTTGAAGGTAAGAGGAGTGGTGAGATTCAAAATCTTTCTTAAGGAATGACACTCACAAAATACCTAACTTAAAGGAAAGTAGAGTATATAGAGGGACATTTCATAGAGTAAAGAATTAAAGGTATAGAATGGCTAACCATGAGCTGGATCAATTGATTGTGCTCCACAATTTTTTGGCAAAAGGCACATCATAAAGTGCTACAAGAGGACATTGGTTTTAAAGAAAGTGATTCGATGGCAAAATATTTTAAAGGTAAGAGCAATGGTAAGATTCAAAAGCTTTTTTAAGGATTAAAACTCACAAAATAACTAACTTAAAGGAAAGTAGAGTATATAGAGAGACATTTCATAGAGTAAAGAATTGGAGGTGTAGAATGGCTAGCATAATAGTTTAATTCCCTCATATCCCTTGTATCTGCATATATATAAATAACTATAAAAATATCTCAGGATGGGCTCTTTCTCAATTCACTCCATTAGGTTAAATTTTGTAGCAAGTGTATTTATGTGTGCGTGTATGTGGCTTTTGACAATTCCTTTCCATAAAAATTTGAAACAAAGAGGATAATTGAAAAAATAATAAAGTGTATAAAATCTAATATCCAATTCAAGAAATGTTTCATAGTTTAGGATATGGAAATAAAATATTACTTTCAGGAAAAACTGAACCATATAGGATACCTAGAAATTTCAAAACCACCTTTAAATTAACCTGAATATCTTATTCCCAATAGTTAATCCTTTGAACACAATTAAAAAATAGAACTTATACTTTTAAAAGTATATGTTTAAAAAAAAACCTTGAAATAGGAATATTATCGAAGAAGGTCATTTTACTTCTTTTAGTACCACAATCTAATAGTCCATGAAAAATAATATCCTTCCATGCTATATAGTACATTGTTGAAACATTTGTTTGAGTGTATGTAAGAGTGGTGTGCTCTTTGTATGCAAATCTAATATGAAATAGTCTTTAGAGTGTGGAAGAATGAGGATGATAAATTGGAAGGATGAGGATTTGAGGTGGCAAGTCAAAGAGGACTGAGTTGGAAGGATGAGCATCTGAGATGGCAAGTCAAAGAGGACTAAATCCAATGTATCCAAATTATGTACTCATGTGCTTATTTAAGAGGCAATCACTATGCAAGGGATTGTGGCCTTTTTTGTTTCATTTTGCTCAAGTTATGGCTTTTATTATCTACAATCCACCTTGATTCCTATCTCCTTCAATTAGTATGATAGCCACTCATGTCCTCCTCCATCTCTCAAACATCAACTTTTGAATCCTTCATATTCTATCCAACCAAATCTCTAGCACTCTTCATTGAAAATCTTGTAAATCCTTCTTAAGGCTTTGTTTTTCAGCAAGTAGCTTAGCCCACAAGCTATCATTCTCTAAAACTTGTCATTAAGACTATTTTCACCCTTCTAGGGGATCCCATAGTTGCTTTCGATATCGAGTGATCAGGAGAGACATTAATTGCTTCACTATTGTTGATGGGTGCCATGAAGCAAGGAAAAATGAAGCATGGGTAGTGCCATAGCCATTTAGAAAGAGAGAGACTAGTTTCTACAATTTCAAGAGTGGAGGCTCAACATCAAGTATCTAAGTTGCATTCACATTATAAGTGTATTAAACATGCTTATCTTTTAATGGGATACTCACATCCTCTTACCATCAAATCCAAGAGGCTATCAATTGCAAGGTTTCTATTTCCGAAAAGAAAGGAAAAAAAAAAAGGAAGGAAAGGTCAGATCTTATCAATCCCACAAAACCCATTATAAGGAGTTAGGCTCTATCACGTTATGGCTTTGCTTGTCTACACTCCAACTTGACTCCTATCTACTTCATACATAAGGTGTAGTCCCATTGGATCTTAACATACATGTTTACATCATTCCATAATGATGAAGAAATGTGTATGGTAACCTTAAGGAGAGTAATAATGAGGTGGTTGAAAACTATTTGGAGGCATTGATGACATGAGTAAATCATGAAAACATGTAACTAGTAATCCATGAAGCTCATGACTACTAATTGAACTTAAAAAACACTTATTTTAGCTAGGTACAACATGTCTACCAAAATAATTTGGTTTTAGAGCATTCTAAGCTTTATATCAATGCCTATTAATCAAAACATTGTAGGAATGTAAGGTAAAGTGACATGATCTAGCCTTTTGACATATCTTAACATTGTATTTTGGCATTGATTCTAGCATTTTTATAATTAGAAGGTGTATATTCATTAGAAGAAGGCACATAGTAACATAACACCTTCCTGCATGTACATGAGAGTTATAACAATATTGGTACTAAAAAGACATTAACATGTAGATAATTTTTAAATGCTAAACAAGAAGGTCAAATATCATGTATATGCTCTCTTGATCAACCTTTGTTAGAGGCACCCAAGACCAAATATAAGGTTTCTTAATCTCTAGGATTACAACCAAGCGTTGTCGAAGGGTTTTCGAAAACAAAGTCGCGACCACAAAGGTCCTTGAGAAATTCCAAGACGGAAGATCAGATTGAGACAATTACAAGATGAGACTTTGATGACAAGGTTTAAGTGTATTACAATTTTGGTTCAAGTACAAGCGGCTAGACGGATTACAAATATAATGATCATGCAAGAGAGTCAATCCTCTCAAGAAAACCACATCAAGATCTATATCAGAATACAAGAGCTTCAAATATGTCACCCAGTCTTCAAGAGAATGTCTTCAACTCCAATAAATGATCAAGGCAAGATAATCTGCTAATCGAATTGCTAGTATCTTCCAACAAGAGTATCCTCTTTGAACTTGCTTTGCAGAGTTTTCCAAGAGTCTTCAAGGTTTAATACACTGCTTCAAACTCAAGAGTATTCCCCTTTGTTCAAAGCTCTGATTTTTATGAGTAACGAATAAGTGAATATCGATGTAGATCCCCTCCTCTAATCGAGTCCAGGCCTATTGCTTTAGTCCTGACAACTCTCGTAAGTTGCACTGTAGCTGACCACCATAGTTATGCTTTCTGACCAGCCATAGTTATACTTTCTGCACTGGGTCTCTCCTTCTCCCTGAAGCTGATGTTTGATTTGCAGCATGTTTCTGTCCAGCAACTCTGTCTTCATGTTGGATTATTCTTGCTGCCGCTTTGTAGAAAATAGAGTAGAGCTCCTCAAGTTACATTTTATAGTTCCCTAATTTGTGAACAGATTTTCTAATCATCCTGCAGTATCCACTCTCCTTAATCATCAGTCCCTGAACAGCTGGATGACTGCTATCAATCGATCCTGTATTATCCCCAAAAGCTCTTCATCATGATACAACACATATTCTTCTTCCCCTAACTTTAGCTGATTCCCATCATATTCTGGAAGAAGCAATGTGTCCCTTTCCTTCATAGGTATTGGGATAAGTGATCCATCTTTTGCTTGCCATCTTTTGCTCGGTCACCTGGACCAACAACAACAACCTTCCCTGCATTCACCTTGGAAGCGAAGGCCGTCTCTGCACTTGGCATTCATGGCGAGGAAGCTGATCCCTCTTCTCAACCGCGTGCTGGTAGAGAAGCTCGTGCCTCCGACTAAGTTCGTGGGAGGATATAAACTTCCTCTCTGTAATTTTTTGAGAGTTCTGAAGCGGCAAGTTCAACTCTGAGAGTTCTTCCTTTGAAGACATGTCTATCCATACTCTTTACTGCCATATCTACTTCCTTAGCTGTTTGATATTGTATAAACCCAAAACCCTTACAATGCCTTGATTTGCTATGAATAGCCAGCTTTGCTTGACAGATTTGGCCATGTTTCTCCAAAAAGCTTTGATAAAGTTTTCCTCCCTTGTATAACTTGACATGCCTCCCACAAAGATAGTTCGGGTAGCAAAACCTTGAAGAATGATATGGGTACCAGGGTTTTTGCTACTCGTGTGGCATTGCCACAATATACTTGCAACCTTGCTGGCCCCACATCTTCAACTCTTCCTGGAGTATATCTGAGCACGCAATCCCTATTCCTGCAAAAGGTGACCCAGACCCCTGCATACCATGTGTCCCGCTTTTTCCAGCGACCCCCCCAATAGCTTTCCTTAGTTAAGCTTTTTATAGCCTCCTAATTGCCTTCCTCCGTTTCTTTATGCCAGGCGGATCGGGAAGAGATGATGGGAAGGCCATCTCCTTGAAATCATAACGCCAATAATTGTATGTCTTCCTCCAGAAATGTCTAGCTAGTGGCAATAGCTTCATAAGTTATATCAGACAGTGACACGTTAGAGCATGGTTTTCAATATAACTAAAGGATGTCAAGATATGTTTACAGCGGTTGGGACTCTTTGGCTTCTTTGCCATAGTCTTCTTTAGCACTCCGAAGGTTGGTTTACATTGCACTTTAGGCTGCTCACTTGATGGCTTGTGGCTGGGTGGACCTAATTCCTCAAGAGTTGAGGGTGTAGAATCCGTCTTTTCTGTCAGGCTTTTCTCTTTCTGGGACTTTACAATACCAAAGAGCCCAGCATCAATGTCCAAGTCCTTGTCTTTCAAGAGTCTTCTCTAGGCTCGATGTTGAACTCCAACACATGAAGCATGTATGTCTTCAAACTGTGAGCTTCAGGTCTATTCCAGATGTGTCCTCTAGCAATCCCTAGTCATCCACTTGTAGGGCATTCTTGTATTTCTTCTTATCTTAGATCCGCGTTTTCTTGTACCGCTTTGACAGCTTCAAAAATCTTCCTTGGCATCGGTTTTTTTTAAAAATATTTTTGACACGCACACATATAAGGTCTTCATAAAAAACTATGCTTTGATTGCAGCACCCTTGACGGAATTACTGAAGAAGCAGACTTCCATTGCATGGTCAATTCCCGAACAAAATAGCTTCGATAGATTGAAGCAAAGTTTGCTATCAGCACCTATTCTAAAACTTCCAGACCTCAATAATAATTGAGGTACTAACTGATGCTAGCATTCTTGCCTTGGGGTGTGTACTTATGCAGGAAGGTCATTCAGTAGCATACTCTTCAAGGAAATTGAAGAGTCATGAAAAGAACTATGCTACGCATGATCTGGAATTACTAGCTGTCATACATGCTCTAAAGCTTTGGAGACACTACCTGTTGGGTAATAAGTTTACTCTAGTAACCGACCATAAG
Organism: Lygodium microphyllum; assembly: GCF_053477565.2. Lineage (NCBI taxonomy): Eukaryota > Viridiplantae > Streptophyta > Polypodiopsida > Schizaeales > Lygodiaceae > Lygodium > Lygodium microphyllum. The sequence continues at coordinate 47,003,743 of NC_141141.1, read as the reverse complement.
AGTCTCAAATGGATCTTTACCCAAAACGAGCTCAACATGAGGCAACGTCGGTGAATTGAAGTGTTGGAGGAGTATGACTTTGAGATAAAGTACCGACCAGGGAAAGAGAATGTAGTTGCCGATGCACTTAGTCACAAGGCATTCCTAAATTCCCTAATCTTGCAGAATCCATCAACGGCCAAATCTCTAGCTCCAAAAGTATCTATGCCAAACAATCCTATACTTGAGTTAGCTAGAGAGGAAACATACCAGATTTGGTCTACCAATTAATGCTAAAGGAGATCTCTATCAAGGATTAGAATCAAAAGTTGCAAGCTAAGTATCAGGAATTTTCCATTGATAATGGACTTGTCTACTACAGAACCAAGGCTGTGTATACTAGCAAGCCAGTCACTTAAGCAAAAAATAATGTGGGAAGCTCATGATTCCCCTTTTGCAGGACATCCTGGCTATGCTAAGACTCTTAATCCAGTTAGGAAAAGCTACCATTGGGAGAGGCTCAAAGGTGACGTTCTCAAATATGTCACTGAGTGTTTGTCTTGCCAACATTGTCGTATTGCTGCGCATCCGAGGTGTGAAATCCACCCAGATGTTGTGTGTGTGACATTTGTTACTTTGTACATACTTAGTCGTTGTGTTTACATTTATTTTCTGCATGTGAGTATAGTGGAGAGAAGTTTGGAGGCATAGTGATGGGCATGTATGGGAAGTTTGGAAATATTATGGATGCGAAGATCGTGTTTTGTGAACATGCTGAGCACAATGTTGTATTACAGACTTTATAAAAAGTCTGAGTCTTTATGGAGAGAATGCTACAGTTGAACAAGTTTAGGAACTTTTGGGGATTGTAGAAGGTCAGGTTGGTTTAGATCTTCAGCTTACTGCATCTAATTCAGATCATATTGATAGGATCTTATTATGCTTTGATATTAGAAAGCATTGGCATGTGGAAATGCCTAGATTTTACCCTATCCCAGTTTTGGGTGATTCTGTAGGTGTTGATACCTCCATTTATGGGGACACTGTGAAATATGTCCTTAAGGCCAGCATGGATAATATCAAATTGGATTACTATGTGATTGGGACTTATAATTATGACAATCACACGTTTACTTTGGATGATTCAATTCAAGACCTTGGACTGCGCTATGACTATAGCAAATTTAGCCTGGGGAAAGGAAAAGCTAGGGATGGTTATTTTAACACGGATGCTATTTTTGAAAGAAGGCTTTTTGGAGGGAAGACGTATGATTGTCACAGGAATTTTGGGTGGAGGGGAGGTATGGATCTTACATAGGATGCGCGGAGTAGAGGGGAGGAAGACACGACTGAAAATTCTATGTGATATAGAGTGGCGTTCTGAATCATATCTTTGCCGCCAGAATAACGATGAGGACCTTTCCCATGTAGCTTGGAATGTGGCTTAACCAGAAAATAGGGGAATCACAAACAGGGCAGATCTCTGTAACTAAGATGAGGAGCTACGGAGACAAAAAGGGAGGGTCAATGCTTGATGGAGGGAATGAATGGAAAGTGATGACAGGAAGACGGTGGACTGAGATGGCGGACTGAGGAGCGATAAAGCTGCTGCAATACAAAAGGGGGATTGAAAAACAACAATCAGATCGCAGACAAAGGGGATGACGTTCTCAGAGATTGGGAGATACAAACAGAGAATGGGCTAAAGTTGACGAAGGCTAGGACCAAGCCGGCAAACAACGATTGAGGGAGGAGAAACAAACTGGTATGGCATACTGCAAGTTGATTCCAATGCTGATGAAAGTACAATCAGGAAACAGTACAGGAAGCTTGCCCTGCTTTTGCATCCTGATAAGAACAAGTCGCTCGGTGCAGAAGCAGCCTTTAAATATATTTCGGAAGCTTGGGGGGTGCTTTCTGACAAGGTGAAAAAGGCCCTATATGATGGAAGATGCAGCGCGAAGGCTTCTCAAAGCTTTAAGCAGACTCAGTTCAAGGAAGGTGCCAATGGTGGCCACAATGTGACTCGTACCTATACAACTAATCAACCAGAGCCTCACCCTCAATCTCAACCTCAGCCCCAGGCTCAACCACAGCGACAGCCACCGTCGCAACCACCGCTGCCTCAACAACGTCAGTCTCAGCCCCTCCAATACCTTCATATCGTGGCACGTTCCACCTCCAATAAATCTAATGACTTTTAGGACGATGTGCCCATCATGCAAGATGCAATTTGAGTATCAAAGAATCTACATCAACAAAAATCTGTGAGGGAGGTTGCCCCTCTTAATGGGACAGTGTTGTGGCCTCCACAGTAGTGTGCGACAAATGCTTTTGCCAATGGTTCAGCTAATGGTTTTAACTTCAGCTCCTTCCTAAACAGTAATTTTTACCCATCGTTCCTTGACATCAAGATTGGTCTGACCAACCTCCATACATCCACATATTTTACCCATATAAAGAATTCCTGGTACTGCTTGTATTGGCAACAGAAATAGACAGAAAGAGAGAGAGAGAGAGAGAGAGAGAGAGAGAATTTGACAGAAGATTTCAAACTAGCAAACTATTTTACACCCTGACTTATGCATTTAGTTGCTTGAACAGAGTTCTATCACAGGAGACTGCAAAGAAGGTTATGGGCATGTCTATTATTACATTTGAAGGACTGGATACAAGTGTTCTTCTGGACATGAAGATTAGGTTCCGAATTCTCAAAAACTACGTGAGTCTTCTGAAGAGTTGTTGGAATGCAAATATGATCCTTTGTGGAAGCCATCACTATTGACCTTCTATCCTGAAATTATTTAAAGTCCTCTGTGGTGGCGACTTTGTTTTCAAAATCCCTTCGACATCTTTGGTGAACCTGACGTGAAAGCGTCGCATAAATTTCAGGATGGGAGATACTTCAGCATCCATTTCAGCCTCTTCTACGATTCCTGCTGCATCCTCTACTTCAGATCCATCATTGATTGTTGCTTCAAGTACTTCAACGGATGATCTAAAGCAGATTTTGCAGAATATGTCTATGTATATGCAGCTTCAAAATCAACAGATACAATTGTATATGCAGCAGCAGCAGCAATTGCATCAACAACAGTTGTCTCAGCAAAGGCAACTATATTCGGAGCAAGAGAATGCAATCAACGTGACTAAGGCGATTGAAGCAGTTGAGAATGAGAAGAAGCTATTTGATGGCCGTAATGTTTCCGCTTACTTGAAGACATATGAGATCAAGATGGGGTTTTTTGGAGTTCCAACTAGACTTATGAGTAAGTATTTCCTTCGTCTTGTCACACCCGTCTTGAGGGCAAAAGTGACTAAAATTTTTATTCAAAATTCGCATTGGCAAGATTTTAAGAAGGCCTTCAAAGAAGAGTATTTCCTTGACGACTTTGGGATGGCTACACGGCGGTCATTCCGAGAGTGGGTCTACATGCCAAACAAAGGTCTAGCTGCTTCAGAGTTGATTCGAGAATTTGAAGAGAGCTATAGTCAGCTTAATGCCATTGAACAAAGAGCATTGGATGTTGAGAAAGTTGAGCTTTTCTTGCAAGCTGCAGATCTTGCTCTTCAAGAAGAATTAGGAGAACTTCTTGAGGATCGCATGAAGCCTATGGGTCTTAAAACGGATTGGCAAGATGCCCAGGATGCAGTCTCGACTTTGACCGAGAGGAGGATATGGAAGACCCACCTACAGAATGGTTCTATGACACCGACACCGTCTTCTGCTCCTATGCCTGCTTCTATCCATGTTATTTCTTCTCCTCCTCAGCCAGTTTCTTAGCCTATGCCAATGCCTAATGTTTCTACTCCTCCTATTCCTCCTGCTCCAAGACCGATGCCGGCTCCTTCTGCTCCAAAACCATCCACTCCGTCAGTGCCTACCTCCCTTGATGACATAATCAAAGGTATAACAGATTTGACACTGGAGTTAGTTAAAGCAGAGTTGGTGGGAAAATTGAAAGAGCCATTTGCTTCAACTGCGCCTACTATTTCTTCTAGTGCTCCTACTGCACCTAGGAGTGCTCCTAGTGCACCTAGGAGAGATCGAAGATGTATTTGGTGTGATAGTACGGACCATCAGCATTGAAGGGATTGTGAATCTTTTTAGGATGCAAGAAGGAAGAATTTGGTATTTTGGGGACTAATGTATTTGTTCAAGTTATTTGTAACGAAGGAGTTTAGCTTAGGAATGACAATGTATAGAACTTAGATTTCTTCAAATTGCATCAAGCATTATAAATTACAAGGAAGATTATCCATTTACTATAGTAATATATTTTAGTTAAATCCTACGGTGTAGAAATTATATCTTGCACCATTAGTCTTATTCCTTTCACAACGAATCATGGTAAATGGCTAAATTCATGAAAGGTTTCTTTCGATGCTCAAATTACTAGGGAGTTATCTTTGCTAGTTGCACATCTTAGCAAGGCAAGTGTTAGTTGGCATGAGCTCATCTTTAAGAAAAAACGGAAGTTACATGTTAGGAATTAACAAATATAAAAATTAGATATACGAACTCATTTAGAAAGAAAATGTAATGGGGGATTGCTGGATGACACTCTATTAACACTTTTTCCCTTACTATTTGAGGACTTGGGGACTAATAAAGTGTGTATACACCAATTTCACAGCTAGGCCTTTTTGTCCCAAGGAGTATTGTCGCTCTTTGTATCACCTTTGCATTATGCTATATTCCAAATTAAACTGTATTGATTGAGAAAGTAAATTGTCACAAGGATAGTAAAATCGTGACAAGACGATTAATATTACCTTCCAAAAGATAACTGAACCAATATAAACATAGAAACATTCATAGCCTAAACACTTGACTACTTTCCTTACCGTAGGGACAATAAATTCATAAAGATAAGAAACTAGGTTTTGTCCCTAAGGTTCTTAAAAGAAGAAACCCTAGGCCTGACATACGTCAGCTTAAAGAATCTAAACAGATTATTCCATCGCAGGACTTGCGCAACATGTATGAAATCATTTAGTCTTGTGATTGATTCACAAGGAGAAAGGGAAAAAACCCTCATCAAGGATGGCAGATCCTTACGCAAGTTATCTTGCAAAAAGACGTATTTTTGGATATCCTTCTAAATAAGGAAAGTTGTAAACTAGAAACTAGCATATCTAAAGCACTTTAGGGTTAACCAAGTTGGGTATGCCCTAACACCGGAATGTAAAAGGATCTTGCCAATTTACAAGACACCTTGGGAACGAGTGCTGATACACTCAAAAAGGAAAGAACACTTCCTTAGCAGTTTGCCAAACAACTCGGTTGATTAACGGAAATGTTTGTGCTTGCTAGAGATTTTAGAGCTCTGTTTGAAATATGAATTACAAATTAAATGAGTACCTATACTTAAGGTTAAAGGCCTGAAGGGAGAGGCAGCTTTAGTTACCCCCGACTGCCTGCCTGACCCTAACCAAGGGGATTGTTGACCGCGTCGGGAATGCGGACCGAACCCGCCGCGAGAGGTCTCTCCGTTGAGTTCTACTTGGAGCACGAGGACGCTTGGGTGCCAGGGGGCTCTGGCCGTAAATCCCTTGCCTTCCGGGTCCTGCACAAGAGGCTAATGTGACTCGGGATTGGATCTCGAGGCCCGCATACTAGTTGACGGGCGGAAGCTTGGAATAGTGATCCCTAAGGATTACTGGATAGCCTTCGGGCAGATTATGGACAAGCCTACAGGCGGAACTCCTTATATTTCAAAGATAAAATGATGAAATGTTAAAGAACTTTCTTGATATTTTTTTTCTATGTCACATGATAAGATTACATGAAAGAACCAATGCTTAAAGGGATTAATTAAAAAAGCTGAATGTTACATGTCAAATTAATGTGTTAGATAATTACATAACTAAAACAAACGGAGGAAAGTGTGGAGGATGGGCCATGGGCCCGTCCTACGGTTGGGTGGTCCCGGTTAGCCGGGAACTTTTCTCAAAAATCTCGAAGAACAGCGGAATGATCATCATCATCAAAACGAATAACGAGAATGATGACCTAGAGTTACGTCTTCCCCGATTTACGTTGTTTTAGGGGAACGGAATGGGACTATGCCTTATGGCAGAGAGGTTGAGCTTTGCATCCCTCTCGTTTCCCATTCTCCTTGAACCAAGTGCAGCGTGAATCCACTTCGGACCTGATGTTTCTGCGTAAAGTGGTTCGCTCGGGTCTGACGCTAGTTGCTATTTGCTAATGACCCATTAGGAAAATCATAATTCCGGTCGATCCTAAGTGGGAACGGCCAGGATACTTCCGCTACATGGCAGACGCGGGAAGAACTTGATCGCAAAACCCGTAACATTCCATGGGAGTGCCAGGCGGAGCTTTCTAGACATCCTTTCCGATGGACTGCTAAGACGTGTCCTGGATGATACCAGGGGACACGTTACAAGTTGGTATCGGAGCCGACCAACAACGGAATTGTTTTTATGAGATCTCAATAAAATGAAGTAAAGCAATTGTTACTGTCCAAACATTTCCTCATCTTCAATGCTGTCTTGCAGAACTATGAAGTGTGGAACAATTTTTTGGTGTTTCGGGTCATGTTTATGACTGCAATGCATTCTCCGCTTTATAGACAAAGAATTGGGATGATGAACATCCTGGAGCAGATTTATAATCCATCACCTTTATACATAGAACGAAGATGGACGGGGTCTTTAGGAATCTACTATATAGCCGCCCACCGGTTTGCTTATCTACAGACCAACCTAAAGAGGATCAAGTGGTTGGAAGACTTGAAAGTCGTGAAGCTGTTCATTTTTGTGGAAGCTCACGTAAATTCGACTTTACATATTCAAGGTCGGAGGGTTGAAATGAACTCATATGTATATGAGGAAGTAACCCGTGTAATCCTAGCCGATAGGATTAAGGTGTTGGGCCACCATGAGAAGTATGGATTCCAACGGAAAGGGTATCCTGAACTTCCAATGAATTATCGATTCCCAAAGATCCATGACCCAAAACCCTACTATTACACAGTTCCTGTAGACAAATGCAATACAACGTTGTTATCCCCAAACTGAATGTAATGATTGGATTATCATCACACGAGACGTTGTATAAGGCTACGCCCATGTAAATATAAATAAAGACTTCTTTTATCAATATCTGGTTGTGCATCAGAGTTGTTAAAAAGTTAAATATCTTCATTATTTACGAGATAGCTGAACTAAAGATAAGATAACGTTAATTATCATATAATAACGTTAAGAAAACTTTTATCCAGGCACAACCCCAGGTACAAGTTCCAAATTTGCCCCCTACATCAAGTACTGCTGTGACCCAGGAGAAGAAGTTCCTCCTCAAGAAAATAAAGCCACCCGAGTTTGACGGGAGAGGCAGATTTGTCCAGTCTGATGCTGAAATTTGGATTGAATCTATGGAGGATTACTTTGAAGCAGCTAGTACTGCACCTACCAATCAGGCCATGCTCGCCAAGTTAAAACTCACCGGCGAAGCCAGACTTTGGTGGAAACAATGGTGCAGGGATCAAGGGACTTCAGAGGGGTCCCTTACCTGGGAGAAGTTGAAGAAAGCCGTGCAGGGGAGATATTTGCCACCTGCATATCGTACACAGAAAATGAATGAGTTCTACGAGCTAAAACAGCTAGGACTCACTCTTGACGCATACTACTCTAAATTTGTCTCACTTTTAAAGTATGCGCCACAGATGGACATGACATAGCAAGTGTCCAAATTTTATGCGGGCTTAAATCCACCGTAAATACCCATCTCGAATCTATGCGTCCATCAGATCTTCAGGATGTAGTCATTCGAGTGGCGCCTATAATTCAGGAGGTGCAAGCTAGACCAAGGGGTAACAAAACTTGGTCCTATAGTGACCCGAACAGAGGAGCATTTAGACCTCAAATGAAGAGAGTTCAAGGTCACAATCTGGGACAAAGGAAGAAAGCAAGGACAAATACTGTCAACAACTTTGTTCCTACTCAACGTAATGGCCAAAACCTCCGATGTTTCCACTGCAACGAACCCGGTCACTTCAAGAGGCAATGTCCCAAGCTCAGCGGAGGACATCGTCAAACGCCTTTCCAAGGTGCAGGCCGCGGTCAAAGAGCTGCCACCTGTGGAAGAGGAAGAATTGCTTGCATTGCCAATAGGCAAAGATGCGAAAAAAAATATGAGGAAGATCCGACTATGGAAGCAGAATTCGAAAGAGTGACAGTCCATGCCGGTTTACACAAGAAAGGGCCGAATCGCCAGTTCTCGGTGATTCAGACACCGTCGGACTATCAAGGTAAAGGTTTCAAAACCTTGATTGATTTTGGCAGTACACATTCCTTTATCTCACCAGCATGTGCAAAAAGATTAGGAATAGCCACAGTAGAAGCACCTATCCTGCTTGTGGAATTGGCAAACGATCGCGAGGTAACTTGTACCAGGCAAATTGCTAAGATGGAATTCTTTCTGGGAGGAAAGAAAACCTTAGTCAAACTCAGAGTCATGAATTTAGGTATCCATGGGTGTCTACTCGGGATGGATTGGCTTAAGCCTAATGACGCCCACATCCACTGTGCAAAGGGTCAAGTTTCCTTTCGGAACTCTGAAAGGGAATTTGTCACAACTCAAGGTGAGGTAGGAGTGCCAAGAATCCAATTAGCCAAAGTATCTCGGATCATAAAAGGAGTCAGAAAAGGATTACCCATGTACCTGATCAAACTCAAGAAGTTAGATCAAAAGCAAGAGTCTCATGAAGGACCTTCTTGGCTAAAGAAATACGCTGACGTATTCCCTGAGGAATTGATTGAACTTCCACCTCCAAGAGAAGTAGATCATGAGATTAGGCTAGTGCCTAGAGCTGCACCAATTGTAAAGAGACCTTATAGAATGTCCATACCAGAAGCAATTGAGTTGAAGGAACAGCTCAAGCAACTGTTGGATCAGGGTTACATCCGGCCTAGCAACTCATCGTGGGGAGCTCCAATACTATTCCAGAAAAAGAAAGATGGGACACTTCGAGTATGTATTGATTACCGAGGGTTGAATAAATCAAAAGTCAAGAACAAGTATCCTATTCCTAGAATAGATGAGCTTCTTGATCGTCTTCAAGGTGCAAAGATCTTCTCCAAGATTGATCTTAGGTCAGGTTACTATCAGATAAGGATCAAGGAAGAAGATATTCCAAAAACGGCCTTCAATACAAGATATGGGCACTTTGAGTTCCTGGTTATGTCATTCAGGCTTACAAATGCACCTGCCACCTTCAGTAGATTAATGCAGGATATTTTTAGACCATATCTTGACGATTTCGTGCTTGTCTTCTTCGATGACACTTTAGTCTATTCTAAACAGGAAGAAGATCATGAACCTCAACTTTGGATTGTCCTTGAGACAATGAGGTCTCATAAGCTGTATGCAAAAATGAAGAAGTGTGCATTCTTCAAGCGACAGATTGAATATCTAGGATTCATAGTATCATCAGAAGGAATATAAGTAGACCCAGCCCAGGTCAGAGATGTGCTTGAATGCCCAATACCAGTATCCGTCAAAGCGATACATAGCTTTCTTGGATTGACAGGATGGTATAGGGTCTTCATAAAAAACTATGCTTTGATTGCAGCACCTCTTACAGACTTACTAAAGAAGCAGACTTCTATTACATAGTCAACTTCCCAACAAAATAGCTTCGAAAAATTGAAGCAAAGTTTGGTATCAGCACCTATTCTAAAACTTCCTGACCTCAATAAGGAGTTCGAGGTAGTAACTGATGCTAGCATTCTTGCCTTGGGATGTGTACTTATGCATGAAGGTCATCCAATAGCATACTCTTCAAGGAAATTGAAGAGTCATGAAAAGAATTATGCCACGCATGATCTGGAATTACTAGCTGTGATCCATGCTCTAAAGCTTTGGAGACACTACCTGTTGGGTAACAAGTTTACTCTAGTAACCGATCATAAGAGTCTCAAATGGATTTTTACCCAGAACGAGCTCAACATGAAGCAACGTCGGTGGATTGAAGTATTGGAGGAATATGATTTTGAAATCAAGTACCGACCAGGGAAAGAGAATGTAGTTGCCGATGCACTCAGTCGCAAGGCATTCCTAAATTCCCTAATCTTGCAGAATCCATCAACAGCCAGATCTCTGGCTACAAAGGTATCTATGCCAAACAACCCTATACTTGAACTAGCTAAAGAGGAAGCATGCCATGATTTGACCTACCAAACAATGATAAAGGAAATATCTACCAAGGAGCAGAATCAGAAGTTGCAAGCTAAGTATCAAGAATTTTCCATTGATAATAGACTTGTCTACTACAGAACAAGGCTGTGTATACCAGCAAGCCAGTCACTTAAGCAGAAGATATTATGGGAAGCTCATGATTCTCCTTTTTTAGGACATCCTGGCTATGCTAAGACTCTTAATGCAGTTAGGAAGAGCTATCATTGGGAGAGGCTTAAAGGTGACGTTCTCAAGTATGTCACTGAGTGTTTGTCTTGACAATGTATCAAAGCCGAACATGTCATGATGCCAGGGAAACTGCAACCGCTTGACATTCCCCAAATGAAATGGGAATTCCATTATGGTTGACATGCTTACCAAGGTTCTTGACATAATGAAATGGGAATTCCATTATGGTTGCAAGCTAAGTATCAAGAATTTTCCATTGATAATGGACTTGTCTACTACAGAACAAGGCTGTGTATACCAGCAAGCCAGTCACTTAAGCAGAAGATATTATGGGAAGCTCATGATTCTCCTTTTTTAGGACATCCTGGCTATGCTAAGACTCTTAATGCAGTTAAGAAGAAACCCTAGGCCTGACATACGTCAGCTTAAAGAATCTAAATAGAATATTCCATCGCAGGACTTGTGCAACATGTATGAAATCATTTAGTCTTGTGATTGATTCACAAGGAGAAAGGGGAAAAACCCTCATCAAGGACGGCAGATCCTTATGCAAGTTATCTTGCAAAAAGACGTATTTTTGGATATCCTTCTAAGCAAGGAAAGTTGTAAACTGGAAAATAGCATATCTAAAGCACTTTAGGGTACCAAGTTGGGTATGCCCTAACACCGGAATGTAAAAGGATCTTGCCAATTTACAAGACACCTTGGGAACGAGTGCTGATACACTCAAAAAGAAAAGAACACTTCCTTAGCAGTTTGCCAAACAACTCGGTTGATTAACAGAAATGTTTGTGCTTGCTAGAGATTTTAGAGCTCTATTTGAAATATGAATTACAAATTAAATGAGTACCAATACTTCAGGTTAAAGGCCTGAAGAGAGAGGCAGCTTTAGTTACCCCCGACTGCCTGCCTGACCCTAACCAAGGGGGTTGTTGACCGCGCTGGGAATGTGGACCGAACCCGCCGCGAGAGGTCTCTCCATTGAGTTCTACTTGGAGCAGGAGGATGCTTGGGTGCCAGGGGGGCTCTAGCCGTAAATCCCTCGCCTTCCGGGTCCTGCACAAGAGGCTAACGTGACTCGGGATTGGATCTCAAGGCCCGCATACTAGTTGACGGGCGGAAGCTTGGAATAGTGATCCCTAAGGATTACTGGATAGCCTTCGGGCAGATTATGGACAAGCCTACAGGCGGAACTCCTTATATTTCAAAGATAAAATGATGACATGTTAAAGAACTTGCTTGATATTGTTTTTCTATGTCACGTGATAAGATTACATGAAAGAACCGGTGCTTAAAGGGATTAATTAAAGAAGCTGACTATTATATATCAAATTAATGTGTTAGATAATTACATAACTAAAACAAACCGAGGAAAGTGCGGAGGATGGGCCATGGGCCCGTCCTAAGGTTGGGTGGTCCCGGTTAGCCGGGAACTTTTCTCAAAAATCTCGAAGAATAGCGGAATGATCATCATCATCAAAAAGAATAACGAGAACGATGACCTAGAGTTACGTCTTACCCGATTTACGCTGTTTTAGGGGAACGGAATGGGACTATGCCTTATGGCAGAGAGGTTGAGCTTTGCATCCCTCTCGTTTCCCATTCTCCTTGAACCAAGTGCAGTGTGAATCCGCTTCGGACCTGGCGTTTCTGCGTAAAGTAGTTCGCTCGGGTCTGACGCTAGTTGCTATTCGCTAATGACCCATTAGGAAAACCCTAATTCCGATCGATCCTAAGTGGGAACGGCTAGGATACTTCCGCTACATGGTAGACGTGGGAAGAACTAGATCGCAAAACCCGTAACATTCCATGGGAGTGCCAGACGGAGCTTTCTAGACATCCTTTCTGATGGACTGCTAAGACGTGTCCTGGATGATACCAGGGGACACGTTACAGCAAATAGGACATGCATGATATTCTGACGTGGTTAAACCTGAAAAAACAAGTGAATTAATAAAATGCAATTGATTCAAGTCTTGAATTTCAAATATAGAGTTATATACATGTACCTGAACACTCTCCGTATCCTGGAAAGTCGTGCATGGTCCACAACAACATGCCCTTCAATGTGAAATCTCTAGAGGATGCAGATGCACTTGTATCTTGCACCTCAATACCTTCCCATAACATTTCTAACTCTTCAAACAAAGGCTATAAGTAAATGTCCATGTTTTTTACCTTGTGCTTTCCAGGAATCAGAAGGGACAACATCACATGTCCCTTTTTAATTGCCATGGATGGAGGAATATTATAGTTCACCAATACCACTGGCGATACACTGTATGATGTGCTTTTGATGCCAAATGGATTGATTCCATCTATACCTAAACCAAATCTCAAATTTCTTGGCTCTTCTTTGAAAACGGGCCACAAATTATCTATATGTTGCCATGCGGGTGTGTCTGTAGGGATCCTCCATTTTCCATCACTTGAACGATGACTAGCATGCCATGACATGAGCTTTGCAATAGACTTACACTTGAACATAAGTTTTATACATGGAACAATCGGAAAATGTTGCAAAACCTTACGAGACACATCCATTGACTTCATCTCCACTTCGTATCTTGATTCTCCACAAACAAGACACTCTCGTGCGAACTCATGAATCCCACGAAATAAGACACAATCATTGACACATGCATGGATCTTGACATAATCGAGGCCTCCCAGAGATGTCAAGTAATGTCTTGCTTGCTCTCTCTTAGTTGGCAATTTGTTTCCTTTTGGAAGCATTTATGATAATAACCTACATATATTTTAAAAGTGAGTTAAAAAACCACCAACATATATTTCTATCTTATTTCAAAATAAAGAGGTTAACAATTAATATTATGATTCATATATAAGCCAAACTGAATTGATACCTACTTCAATAACGCATCCAAACTGACATTACTCCATCCATAAATTATTTGCAAGTTAAGTATCTCGAGAGACGCACAAAGAACGGAGTATGTACAACCTTCATACAACGGAGTAGATGGTGCTACATATAGTGGATCATCTGGCTTCGTAGAGTGACCTTCTCCCTGAACCGGTTGTGAAATAGATGGTGTACCATGTTGTCCAAAATCTCATCCTCTACGACTTGATGGGGCATTTCATGAGGGCTACTATCATGGTCATCAGTCTCTACTCTTCTTGAAGACTTTACCTCCTCGCGTCGACATTTTGCAGCCTCTCGACGCCCGGGAGGGAGCATCTGAGGATGTGGCACCGCATCCTGCTCAACCACAAAAGGGAGTTTCATGTACGTTGATATATAATTCCCATAACATAGACTAGCAATCTTAGTGGTAAAAAAAAACAATGAATACCGGTGATTTTTCTTGGTCCCATTCTCCATACAAGCTGAGGTGTGACATTGCAATTCGATGTGCTCGAAAAATACACCCTCGACAACGATCACACATGCATCTAATTTTTCGTCGTAGCCATGCATCTGGATTATGAAGACCCAATGTTTCATCCTCACTTGAGGATGTGCTCATTGACTCACCAGCTTGCACTGCACTAGGTGATGACGACGTCGACATGATTAAACCTAATTCATGACAACATCAAAATATTTATCCATCATATGTTTACATAATATCTTAATTTTAAATACACAAAAATAATCATCTTAAAACTTATCTTAACTTATCAAAACTTAAGAAGAATTCACTATCAAAACTTATCTTAAAAACAAAAAATCATGATAAATCCCAAATGCGCATTTACATCCGCGTCTAACTACGCGTCTATACTCATGTCTACATTCGCGTCTATACTTGCGTCTATCTGAACAACAGACGCACATATACACGCAAAAATAGACGCACACGTCAAAATTCAAACCATATTTAAATCATTTCTTTTCAAACCGCGCCTTTCCTTTCCTGTGTTTTTTGTGGTTCTGAAGCTTGAGTTTAGCTGACATGCAATCTCTTCATGCCTCACCTAGTCTCTTCATGCCTCACCTCCTCATGACTCACCTCTTCTTTCATTTCAAACACACAAGAAGGGAAAAAGGAAAGCAAAGGAGAGGAAGAAAGAGAGAACAAGAAGAAGCAGCAAGCAAGTAAACAAGCATCACGGGAGGGTAACTTACCAAGGAAAGGAAGAAGGAGAAGGAGAAGCGCCACCACCCGCCACACCAAACATCCAAGGTGAGTCTCTCTCTCTCTCTTTCTCTCTCTCTCTCTCTCTCTCTCTCTCTCTCTCTCTCTCTCTCTCTCTCTCTCTTTGTTTCTCTCTTCCTCTCTCTGCTCTGTCTGTGTATTGCTCATTTGTGATTCCATTATAATGTATTGCATTATGTATATCGTCAATGGCTGTCGTCGGTCTAAAATCGGCTGATGCAGCGCGTCTACTAGCGCGTCTACATCTCAGTGTAGACACGGACATAGACGTGCAAAAATTGTCTCCTCTCAGTGCATCTGAGAGAGCGTCTTACAGTGCATGTGCTCTGCAATGCACACGCGATGATACACACGCTGCACAGAAGTTTGACCTACAGTGTACACGCGATTTTAGACGCACATTGACCTGGGATACGCATCTGGCAGCGCGTCTGTGTTGCAGGTTAGATGCGTAAATAGACGCACATTAACCTGCAATGTGCGTCTAACGCAGTGCGTCTGTGCTGCAGGTTAGATGCACAAATAGACGCACATTGACCTAGGATGCGCATCTGGCAGCGTGTCTATGCTGCACGTTAGATGCACAAATAGGTGCGCTGGATAGAAGATAAACAGCAATGTTATGTCAAAGGCCTAAAAACTGCAAGGTTATGTCAAAGGCTTAAAAACTGCAATGTTATACTTTTATACACATTAAAAACTGCAAGGTCCTATTGTGTGACATCACCTAGAGCAGAATCTTGTTGCATGGTATTGATTAACTCCTAAATAGAAGTCTAGTTAGATCTAAAAGTGACAAATTAGAAAACGGTATACTTTTATACACATTTATACAAACATTACATTCTTTACATAAAGTGAGATTGAAACTTGTGTGTTCTACATGTGGATCTCGTGAATTAGAGCCCTCACCTAGGCATATAGGCCTCAATGTGCCCTCTAGTCTATGGATAGTTACCTCCACCCCTCATCCATGAGTTGCTTGTACTGCACAATATCCTCCTATGTTTTTTGTATGCAAATAAATTTGTCTTTTTCGTGTGTTTTTTTTGTAGATGTCGTATCATGGTTCATCTAGCAATGACCCAGATGTGGATCCTATGAATGATACATTGGCCTCCTTTGGCAGGGGGGTCAATGCATTTTTTGGAGGTTTTCCTAGTAGGGAAGACTTCATGGGAGAGATGACCAGACACCTTGGCCGCTCTCCCATAGCGGATGAGGTGTTCAGTGTCATGTCTGGGATGCCTCTAGCGTCTCTGCCTGGCACTACTCCCCAAACTCCACATGCAGGTACTCCACATGCAGGTACTCCACGTGCTCCACGTGCATCGGCTGAAGCACAAGCATCTACAGAAGCTTGTGCGTCTAGCGAGGCAGAGGGTAGTCGACAGAGAGGAAGGAGGGAGAGTCGAGGGGGAGGATGAGGGTTGTGTGGGGGTTGCCTAGGAGGTGGCGAGTGATCACCCTTGCCAGTAGATCATGTAGAGGAGGTTGTATGCCATTACTATAGAGTTACAGATGCCGGTGGCATCTTTCATGATGATGAGGGAAGGGATGTAATGGCGTACATGAGGAGCGTCGTGCATGCGACGTATAAAGATTGTTTCATTGCCTTCAAAAATCAGAAAAGTGGCTTGTGGCAGGAGGTGTTGAGGGCAATCCATAGGACGTACCCAAATCCTGAGGGTCAGCGATTCTCGGATGATTGGGGATGTACAAAAGTGAGGGATATGCTTCACAACAAAAGATCCCACCTCATGACATGGGCCAGGGACTCACTGTGGAGGCTGGAGGAGGGGCGTGGAGCCTACAGCCAACCACCTATGTGCCACTGTGTAGACTGGAAGAAAGCCAAGAAGAAAGCAGCTGAGAAAGTGAAGAGTCGCTAGCACACAGAAGCGTGACGGATCCAAATGGAAACAATGGGATCGTCACATTACGGATCGACCAGCAGAGAGTCGTAGGAGGCAGAGTTTGTAAGTATATTTTGATTTCTAGTTTTTTTAAATGTATATTTCTTTAAATTCTTTATATATTTTAGTCTAATATATTGTGACGTCTAATTGTTTGTATATTTCTAAATGTTTTGCAGACTACCATCGTTGGTAGGACACCTACCCCTAGAGAGGTAGGTTACCATCGAGGCCATAACTGTGCAGCGACATGGCTTCACTTTTATGAGGAGGGTCTCATCACTGAGGACCAATACAACTGGGCCATGAGGATTTGACAGCCAGAGGAGGTATGTTTTTCTTACTTTCCTATTAAAAGTATAACTAATTAGAACTTTTTCTCCACCTTGTCTATGTAAGCAACCCTGATCTTTTGTGTGTGTAGGCGAACCCGGATGTGGAGCACAGCGAGGAGGGGGATAGCGACGCTAGTAGCCATGGTGGTACTAGCGAGTA
The DNA here is from genome assembly GCF_053477565.2 of Lygodium microphyllum. NCBI lineage: Eukaryota > Viridiplantae > Streptophyta > Polypodiopsida > Schizaeales > Lygodiaceae > Lygodium > Lygodium microphyllum. Next base: position 46,986,833 of record NC_141141.1, on the reverse strand, counting down.
TGTTTCCTCTTCAGATTCGTAGAGGAGCACCATACCTCCTCATGAGGCCTTCTTTTCTTGTATATATATGATATCTCTTTGAGCCTACTGCTTGCGGCCACGCTTTAGGTTGCAAGCACTCAAAACTTCCCTTGTAAATGCTTTGATATATAATTAATACATGGACTTGCACTTTCAATTCTCGTGCCCGTAAGATACATTGTCTTTTTCCCAAATACACAATCTGATGTATGGGAGGCAGAAAAAAAAACCAGTTCTGTTTTGCACATCTATCAGCACGTCTAAATTGCAAGTAATTCGCGTTTATTCGCGCGTCTATAATGCAGACTACACGCACTCATACACGCGCTGCATATTTCAAATTAAAAAAGAAAAATTAAAAAAATACATTTTTTGTTTTTCGTTTGCGTCTATCAGTGCTTGTAAAAGCGCGTCTAAAAGCGTGTCTATATGCGCGTGTATATGTGCGTCTATTGCGCGTCTATTTGTGCGTGTAAATTCGTCGATACATGCGATTATAGACGTGGAATGATAGACGCACAAATAGATGGGCAGATAGATGCGCCCGTAAGTTTTTCTCTGTATTCAAAAATCGTGTCTAAATGTGCGTGTATGAGGCTTTTTTGTTGTAGTGTGGGATGACTCTTCAAAACATAGCTGATGCATGCTATTGCGTGGAGGCTATCTCAATTACTGGAAGCTTGGGTGATAGTAAAAGGAGCAGACTTAGAGATACGAATAGATAGCAAGTGAGCCGACATACATCAATCATGAAAGAATATAAAATTACAAGGAGTTGTGGTATCCAATCATGCCATTCAAATATTAAAAGTTGATGGATTTGGAAGCCCAAACCATATAATGATGATAATAGCTCACTAGGTAAAGTGCTAATGCTAGATAATGAAGACATTAGACCAAATAAGTCAAATAAAGGAAAGATGTTGGGGGACCTACGTCTAGAATGGAGATTCTACTAGTGTGCTCCTAGGGTGTTGAGGGAAGGTAATCAAAAAGAAGGAGAGATCATTAGAAAAACAATCCCCAATGATCCCACTCTGATTTGTTGTGACACTACCAAAGAATTAGTGGGGCCAGTTAGTGCTATGACAATAGTAAGTCTTGGTTTGGTTAGTGTCCACAAGGTGGAAGAGACCATCTTTAGAAGTAAGTATGATTAGTTAGGGGCCTAAGTGGCCTAACTTCTTCATCTAGTGGTGCATAGCATGTGAATCTGAAGGACCAAGGGAATAATTCCTAGTTGTTAGATACTAAGTTAGTATAAAATGATTTACGTTATGTAGTTACTTTTAGAGGCCTAAGTAGCCTAACTTCTTGATCTAGTGGTGCATTGGAGAGGGAGGATTCCCCTCCCCTCCCCAATTTAAATCAAGGGGGGCTACTGCCGTCTAGGAGAAGAGAGGGCCTATTGCTATCGTGAGGGGACGAAGGAAGACCAAAGCGGGAGGCCGCCACGATGCCACTCTGATCAATGAGTGAGAGAGACAATGCTTGAGGGAGGGAAGAAAAAAAAAAGAGAGGAGACGGCCTACTGTTGCTGTGAGGGATCGAGAGGGCTGCCGCTGCTGCTGCAAGAGGGGAGAGGAGGCACCGGGTATCGCCAGGCCAGCATCGACCTTCGCCATCAGTCCACACCCAGCTCTGTTGAATCTCCGTGAGCTTCCCCCTCCCACGTCGACAAAGCTTTAGAAGCTTCCTGGGGGGAAGCTTCTAAAGGGTTTGATAAGCCCCCTTACACCCTCGTGTTTTTAACCCCCTATAAGCCCCCTTCCCTTGGGGCTTAAAAACCTTTCACCCCCTCCCCCGCCTGTGTTTAAAGCTTTATATGTCCCTTCCCATAGTTGGAACCCACCCTCCCCCTCGTGTTTTTAATTTTCCTTTAGTCCCCCTTTCTCATTGGCTTCGGAATCATCCCCCCCCTCGTGTTTAAGCTCTATAAGTCCCCTTTTCCCCCAATAAGAGTTGGGCTTAGAGGTCTTATTATCCCCCCTCCCCCCCCTCCCCCCGGGTATTTAATCTTTCTTAAACCCCTTTCTTTAGGCTTTGGAACCACACCCCCCCCCCCCATGTTTCAAATTCCCTTAGCCCCCTTCCCTTGGGAATCTTGAAACCACACCCCTTCCTCGTGGTTAAACCCCTTAGCCATTCCTTGCCCTTTCCAAAATACCCTTGGGACTTGGGTTTTTCCCCTACTCGAAAAAGAAAAGAAGAGTATTGAAGTGCAAGGGAGCGACGGTGGAATTCCAAAAAGGAAGTGTAAAGTTGTTTCCACGTCCGAAGGACTACGATTGCAATGCCTCCTAAGAAAGTCCAAGGCGCAGTCGTGGAAGGGTCATCTCGCGGTATCCATGTGGATATCTCACCCCAAAACCAGGTTTTTCTTCTTAGCTTTAATTCAGTTTTAAGTCAATCATGCAAAGGGAAATTGTTAGGGATAGGATATATTTTTCCGAGTTATTTGTAATGAAGGATTTTAGCTTATTTGAATGAATGATAATGTATAGAACTTAGTTTCCTTCGAATAGCATTAAGCATTATAAATTACCAACAAGATTATCTATTTACTATAGTAGTATATTTCAGTTAAATCCTAAAGGTATAGAAATTATATCTTGCACTAGTAGTCTTATCCCTTTTCGCAACGAATCATTGTAAATGATTAAATTCATGAAAGGTTTCTTTCGTTGCTCAAATTACTAGGAAGTTATCATTTCTAATTGCACATCTTAGCAAGGGAAATGTTTGTTATTTGGTATGAGTTCATCTGCAAGGAAAAAGGAAGTTTAAATTGAACTGTATTGACTGGAAAGTAAATTGTCACAAGGATAGCAAAATTGTGATAAGGCGATTAATATTACCTTCCAAAAGATAACCAAACCAATCTAAACATAGAAATATTCATACCCTAAGCACTTGACTACTTTCCTTATTGTAGGGTCAAAAAAAAATATCGTAAAGATAAAGAACTAGGGTTGTCCCCTAGATTCTTAAAAAGAAACCCTAGGACTGACATACGTCAGCTTAAAGGATCTAAAATGGATTATTCTATCGTAGGACTTGCGCAACAAGTACGAAATCATTTAGTCTTGTGATTGATTCACAAGGAGAAAGGGTAAAAATCCTCAACAAGATGGCAAATCCCTACGCAAGTTATCTTGCAAAAGGAAGTATTTTTGGATATCCTTCTAAATAAGGAAAGTTTTAAACCGGAAACTAGCATATCTAAGGAACTTTAGGATTGACCAAGTTGGGTTAATAAGGTACGCCCTACACCACAATGTAAAGGATCTTGCCAATTTACAAGACACCTTGGGAACGAGTGCTGATACACTCAAAAAGGAAAGAACACTTCCTTAGCATTTTGCCAAACAACACGGTTGATTAATGGAAATGTTTGTGCTTGTAGAGATTCTAGGACTCTGTTTGAATTATGAATTACAAATTGAATGAGTACCTATACTTCAGGTTAAGGTCCTAAAGGAAGAGGCAGTTTCAGTTACCCCCAACTACCTGCCTAACCCTAACCAAGGGGGTTGTTCACCGTGCTGGGAACGTGGACCGAACCCGCCGCCCGAGGTCTCTCCATTGAGCTCTACTTGGAGTAGGAGGACGCTTGGGTGCCAGGGGGGGCTCTGGCCGTAAATCCCTCGCCTTCCAGGTCCTGCACAAGAGGCTAACGTGACTCGGGATTGGATCTCGAGGCCCGCATACTAGTTTACAGGCGAAAGCTTGGAATAGTGATCCCTGCTGATTACTGGATAGCCTTCGGGCGGATTATGGACAAGCCTACAGGTGGAACTCATTGTATTTCAAAGATAAAATGATGAAATATTAACAAAGAACTTGCTTGATATCGTTTTCTATGTCACGTGATAAGATTACGTGAAGGAACCAGTGCTTAATGGATTAATTAAAGAAGCTGATTGTTATACGTCAAATCAATGTGTTAGATAATTACATAACTAAAAACAAACCAAGGAAAGTGCGGAGGATGGGCCATGGGTCCGTCCTACGGTTGGGTGGTCCCGGTTAGCCGAGAACTTTTCTCAAAAATCTCGATGAACAGCAGGATGATCATCAAAACGAATAACGGAAGCAATGACCTAGAGTTATGTCTTACCAGATTTATGCTGTTTTAGGGGAACGGAATGGGACTATGCCTTATGGCAGAGAGATTGATCTTTGTATCCCTCTCGTTTCCCATTCTCCTTGAACCAAGTGCAGCGTGAATCCGCTTCGAACCTGGCGTTTCTGCATAAAGTAGTTCACTCGGGTCCGATGCTAGTTGCTGTTAGTTAATGACTAGTCACGAAAACCCTAATTCCGATCGATCCTAAGTGGAAACAGCCAGGGTACTTCCGCTACGTGGCAGACGCGGGAAGACCTAGATCGCAAATCCCGTAATATTCCATGGGAGTGTCGGGCGGAGCTTTCTAGACATCCTTTTCGACGAACTACTAAGAAGTGTCCTAGATGATACTAAGAGGACACGTTACAATTGGTATCAGAGCCGATCAACAACGGAATTGTTTTTATAATATCTCAATAAAATGAAGTAAAGAAATTGTTGCTGTCCAAACATTTTCTCACCTTCAATGCTGTCTTGCAGAATTATGAAGTGTGGAATAAGTTTTTGGTATTTCGGGTCATGTTTATGACTGCAATGCATTCTCCCCTTTATAGACAAAGAATTGGGATGATGAACATCCTGGAGCAAATTTATAATCCATCACCTTTATACATAGAACGAAGATGGAAGGGGTCTTCAGGAATCTACTATGTAGCTGCCCACCGGTTTGGTTATCTACAGACCAACCTAAAGAGAATCAGGTGGTTGGAAGACTTGAAGGTCGTGAAGCTGTTCGTTTTTGTGGAAGCTCACATAAATTCAACTCTACATATCCGAGGTCAGAGGGTTGAGATGAACTCATATGTATATGAGGAAGTAACCCGTGTAATCCCAGCCGACAGGATTAAAGTGTTGAGCCGCCATGAGAAGTATGGATTCCAATGGAAAGGGTATTCTGAACTTCCAATGAATTATCGATTCCTAAAGATCCATGACCCAAAACCCTACTATTACACAATTCCAGTAGACAAATGCAATACAACGTTGTTTTCTCCAAACTGAATGTAACGATTGGCTTATCATTACATGAAATGTTGTATTCAAAAAGGCTATGCCCATGTAAATACAAATAAAGACTTCTTTTTATCAATATCTGGTTGTGCATAAGAATTGTTAAGAAGTTAAGTAGCTACATTATTTACGAAATGGCTGAACTAAAAATGGAAGATAAGCTAACGTCGATTATCATATAATAACGTTAAAAAAACCTTTATTCAGGCACAACCCCACGAACAGGTTCCAAATTCGCCTCCTACATCAAGTACTGCTGTGATCCAGGAAAAGAAGTTCCTCCTCAAGTAGATAAAGCCACCCGAGTTTGATGGGAGAGGCAGATTCGTCCAGGCTGATGCTGAAATTTGGATTGAATCCATGGAGGATTACTTTGAAGCAACTGGTACTGCACCTACCAATCAGGCCATGCTCGCCAAGTTAAAGCTCATCGGTGAAGCTAGACTTTGGTGGAAGCAATGGCGCAGGGATCAAGGGATTTCAGAGGGGTCCGTTACCTGGGAGAAGCTCAAGAAAGCCATGCAGGGAAGATACTTACCACCTGCATATCGTACGCAGAAAATGAATGAGTTCTACGAGCTAAAACAAGTAGGACTCACTCTTGACGCATACTACTCTAAATTCGTCTCACTTTTAAAGTATGCGCCACAGATGGACATGACGGAGCAGGTGTCCAAATTTTGTGCAGGCTTAAATCCACTAGTAAATACCCGTCTCGAATCTATGCGTCCATCAGATCTTCAGGATGCACTCATTCGAGCGGCGCCTATATTTCAGGAGGTGCAAGCTAGACCAAGGGGTAACAAAACTTGGTCTTATAGTGACCCGAACAGAGGAGCATTCAGACATCAAATGAAGAGATTTCAAGGTCATAATCAGGGACAAAGAAAGGAAGCAAGGACAAATAACATCAACAACTTTGTTCCTACTCAAAGTAATGGTCGAAACCTCCGTTGTTTCCACTGCAACGAACTCGGTCACTTCAAGAGGCAATGTCCCAAGCTCAACGGAGGACATTGCCAAACGCCTTTCCAAGGATCAGGCCGCGGTCAGGGAGCCACCACCCGTGGAAGAGGAAGAACTGCCTGCATTGCCAATAGGCAAAGATGCGAAGAAGAAGAAGAGGAAGATCCGACTATGGAAGTAGAATTCGAAAGAGCGACAGTCCATGCCGCTTTACACAAGAAAGGGCCGAATCGCCAGTTCTCGGTGATTCAGACACTGTCAGACTATCAAGGTAAAGGTTTCAAAACCTTGATTGATTGTGGCAGCACACATTCCTTTATCTCACCAACATGTGCAAAAAGTTTAGGAATAACCACAGTAGAAGCACCTACCCTGCTTGTGGAATTGGCAAATGGTTGTGAGGTAACTTGTACCAGGCAAACTGCTAAGGTGGAATTTTTTCTGGGAGGAAAGAAAACTTCAGTCAAATTCAGAGTCATGAATCTAGGTATCCATGAGTGTCTACTCGGGATGGATTGGCTTAAACCCAACGACGCCCACATTCACTGTGGAAAGGGTCAAGTTTCCTTTCGAAACTCTGAAAGGGAATTTGTCACAACTCAAGGTGAGGCAGGAGTGCCAAGAATCCAATTGGCCAAAGTATCTCGGATCATAAAAGGAGTCAGAAAAGGATTACCCGTTTACCTGATCAAACTCAACAAGTTAGATCAAAAGCAAGAGTCTCATGAGGGACCTTCTTGGCTAAAGGAATACGCTGACGTATTCCCTGAGGAATTTACTGAACTTTCGCCTCAAAGAGAAGTAGATCATGAGATTAGGCTAGTACATGGAGCTGCACCAATTGCAAAGAGACCTTATAGAATGTCCATACCAAAAGCAATTGAGTTGAAGGAACAACTCAAGCAACTGCTAGATCAGGGTTACATCCGGCCTAGCAATTCACCGTGGGGAGCTCCAGTACTATTCCAGAAAAAGAAAGATGGGACACTTCGACTATGTATTGATTACCGGGGGTTGAATCAATCAACAGTCAAGAACAAGTATCCTATTCCTAGAATAGATGAGCTTCTTGATCGTCTTCAGGGTGTAAAGATCTTCTCCAAGATTGATCTCAGGTCAGGTTACTATCAGATAAGGATCAAGGAAGATGATATTCCAAAGACAACCTTCAATACAAGATATGGGCACTTTGAGTTCCTGGTTATGTCATTCGGGCTTACCAATGCACCTGCCACCTTCAATAGATTAATGCAGGATATTTTTAGACCATATCTTGATGATTTCGTGCTTGTCTTTTTCGATGACACTTTAGTCTATTCTAAACAGGAAGAAGATCATGAACCTCAACTTCGGATTGTCCTTGAGACAATGAGGTCTCATAAGCTTTATGCAAAAATGAAGAAGTGTGCATTCTTTAAGCGGCATATTGAATATCTGGGATTCATAGTATCATCAGAAGGAATATCAGTAGACCCAGAGATGTGCTTGAATGGCCAACTCCAGTATCTGTCAAAGAAATAGCTTTCTTGGATTGACAGGATGGTATAAGGTCTTCATTAAAAACTATGCTTTGATTGCAGCACCTCTTACAGACTTCTTAAAGAAGCAGACTTCCATTACATGGTCAACTTCCGAACAAAATATATTCGACAAATTGAAGCAAAGTTTGGTATCAGCACCTATTCTAAAACTTCCTGACCTCAATAAGGAGTTCGAGGTAGTAACTGATGCTAGTATTCTTGCCTTGGGGTGTGTACTTATGCATGAAGGTCATCCAATAGCATACTCTTCAAGAAAATTGAAGAGTCATGAAAAGAATTATGCTACACATGATCTGGAATTACTAGCTGTCATCCATGCTCTAAAGCTTTGGAGGCACTACCTGTTGGGTAACAAGTTTACTCTAGTAACCGATCATAAGAGTCTCAAATGGATTTTTACCCAGAACGAGCTCAACATGAGGCAATGTCGGTGGATTGAAGTATTGGAGGAATATGATTTTGAAATCAAGTACCGACTAGGGAAGGAGAATGTAGTTGCCGATGCACTCAGTCGCAAGGCATTCCTAAATTCCCTAATCTTGCAGAATCCATCAACAGCCAGATCTTTAGCTACAAAAGTATCTATGCCAAACAACCCTATACTTGAACTAGCTAGAGAGGAAGCATGCCATGATTTGGCCTACCAAACAATGCTAAAGGAAATATCTACCAAGGTGCATAATAAAAAGTTGCAAGCCAAGTATCAGGAATTTTCGATTGATAATGGACTTGTCTACTATAGAACAAGGTTGTGTATACCAGCAAGCCAGTCACTTAAGCAGAAGATATTATGGGAAGCTCATGATTCCCCTTTCGCAAGACATCCTGGCTATGCTAAGACTTTTAATGCAGTTAGAAAAAGCTACCATTGGGAGAGGCTTAAAGGTGACATTCTCAAATATGTCACTGAGTGTTTATCTTGCCAAATTATCAAAGCCGAACATGTCATGATGCCAGGGAAACTGCAACCCCTTGACATTCCCCAAATGAAATGGGAATTCATCAGTATGGATTTTATTGTGGGCTTACCCCAAGTCCAAGGATGATACAATTCCACTATGGTTGTGGTTGACATGCTTACCAAGGTTGCACACCTGATTCCAGTAAAGACAAACTATAAAGCCTCCGACATTGCAAGATTGTTTATCAAGGAGATATTCAAGCTACATGGGTTACCTAGAAGAATCATTAGTGACCGAGATTCTCTCTTCGCATCACACTTCTGGAGAGCTATCTTTGAAGCTATTGGGACTCAACTCTATTTTAGCACCGCCTACCATCCCCAAACGGATGGCCAAACAGAGCGAGTAAATCAAATCATCGAAGATATGCTTAGGGCATACTATTGTTGAGAGTCGAAGAGGTGGATTCAATACTTGCCATTAGTTGAATTTGCCTACAATGCGTCTTACCAGCAGAGCATTCAGATGACCCCTTATCAGGCATTATATGGTCATGATTGTCGAAGTCCCCTAAACTTTTCTGATCCAACCCTAAGGGTTGAAGCGTCAAGACAGATGTTGGAAGACATGGATGATCAAATAAAGTCAATAAGACAAGACATACAGGCGGCCAAGGATAGACAAAAGGCGTACGCAGATTTGAAACGTCAAGGAAGAGTCTTCGAAGAAGGAGACATGGTCTTCATTCGTGTACGCCCTAAAAAGAGTTCTCTATCCCTAGGTGAGTGCAAGAAGCTAAGTCCAAGGTATTGTGGGCCGTACAAAATTCTCAAAAGCCTAGGACCTAATGCTTATAGATTACAACTCCCTGAGAACCTAAAGGTTCACAATGTATTCCATATCAGCCTATTGAAGAAATATATACCTAATCCTGACCATGTACTTGATGACCAACAAGTTGTAACGCCTAGTCAAGGAGTCCTTGAACTAAGGCTTGATAAGATCTTGGATGTTAGGGAGAGACAATTAAGATCCAAAACCCTGAGAGAATGCCTCGTCTAGTGGAAAGATTATCCCAAAGAGGATGCCAGTTGGATAGATCAATGCACACTCAACCATCAATATCCCCATTTTATCTCGAGATGAGGACATCTCAATTCCTCTAAGGGGGAGAGAATGTAATATATCGAATATTGGAAATTCATGGGAATTTTTTTTTTATTTTTCTCCCATTAGGTGATGGTCGTGCTGGAGGGGGAGAGGGATTTAGAAAGGACAGCAAGCTCCTCGTTGGAGCTTGCTGACCCTCAATGCCATGTGCACTGACACGATGGAGAGGGAGGATTCCCCTCCCCTCCCCTATTTAAATCAAGGGGGGTTGCTGCCGTCTAGGAGAAGAGAGGGCCTGCTGCTATCATGAGGGGACGAAGGAAGACCAAAGCGGGAGGCCGCCACGATGCCACTCTGATCAATGAGTGAGAGAGACAACGCTTGAGGGAGGGAAGAAAAAAAAAGAGAGAGGAGACGGCCTACTGTTGCTGTGAGGGATCGAGAGGGCTGTCGCTGCTGCTGCAAGAGGGGAGAGGAGGCGCCGGGTATCGCCAGACCAGCATTGACCTTCGTGATCAGTCCACGCCCAGCTCTGTTGAATCGCTGTGAGCTTCCCCCTCCCACATTGACGAAGCTTTAGAAGCTTCCTGGGGGGAAGCTTCTAAAGGGCTTGATAAGCCCCCTTACACCCCCGTGTTTTTAACCCCCTATAAGACCCCTTCCCTTGGGGCTTAAAAACCTTTCACCCCCTCCCCCCCTGTGTTTAAAGCTTTATATGCCCCTTCCCATAGTTGGAACCCACCCACCCCTCCCTCGTGTTTTTAATTTTCCTTTAGTCCCCCTTTCTCATTGGCTTCGAAATCATCCCCCCCCTCATGTTTAAGCTCTATAAGTCCCCTTTTCCCCCAATAAGAGTTGGGCTTAGAGATCTTATTATCCCCCCTCCCCCCCCTCCCCCCGGTAATTTAATCTTTCTTTAACCCCTTTCTTTAGGCTTTGGAACCACATCCCCCCCCCCCCATGTTTCAAATTCCCTTAGCCCCCTTCCCTTGGGCATCTTGAAACCACACCCCCTCCTCGTGGTTAAACCCCTTAGCCGTTCCTTGCCCTTTCCAAAATACCCTTGGGACTTGGGTTTTTCCCCTACTCGAAAAAGAAAAGAAGAGTATTGAAGTGCAAGGGAGCGACAGTGGAATTTCGAAAAGGAAGTGTAAAGTTGTTTCTACGTCCGAAGGACTACAATTGCAATGCCTCCTAAGAAAGTCCAAGGCGTAGTCGCGGAAGGGTCATCTCCCGGTATCCATGTGGATATCTCACCCCAAAACTAGGTTTTTCTTCTTGGTTTTAATTCAGTTTTAAGTCAATCATGCAAAGGGAAATTGTTAGGGATAGGATATATTTTTCCGAGTTATTTGTAATGAAGGATTTTAGCTTATTTGAATGAATGATAATGTATAGAACTTAGTTTCCTTCGAATAGCATTAAGCATTATAAATTACCAACAAGATTATCTATTTACTATAGTAGTATATTTCAGTTAAATCCTAAAGGTATAGAAATTATATCTTGCACCATTAGTCTTATTCCTTTTCGCAACGAATCATTATAAATGATTAAATTCATGAAAGGTTTCTTTCGTTGCTCAAATTATCAGGAAGTTATCATTTCTAATTGCACATCTTAGCAAGGGAAATGTTTGTTATTTGGCATGAGTTCATCTGCAAGGAAAAATAAAGTTTAAATTGAACTGTATTGACTGAAAAGTAAATTATCACAAGGATAGCAAAACCGTGATAAGGCGATTAATATTACCTTCCAAAAGATAACCAAACCAATCTAAACATAGAAATATTCATACCCTAAGCACTTGACTACTTTCCTTATTGTAGGGTCAAAAAAAAAATCGTAAAGATAAAGAACTAGGGTTGTCCCCTAGATTCTTAAAAAGAAACCCTAGGGCCGACATACGTCAGCTTAAAGGATCTAAAACGGATTATTCCATCGCAGGACTTGCGCAGCAAGTACGAAATCATTTAGTCTTGTGATTGATTCACAAGGAGAAAGGGTAAAAACCCTCAACAAGGATGGCAGATCCCTACGCAAGTTATCTTGCAAAAGGACGTATGTTTGGATATCCTTCTAAATAAAGAAAGTTGTAAACCGAAAACTAGCATATCTAAGGAACTTTAGGATTGACCAATTTGGGTTAATAAGGTACGCCCTACACCGGAATGTAAAGGATCTTGCCAATTTACAAGACACCTTGGGAACGAGTGCTGATATACTCAAAAAGGAAAGAACACTTCCTTAGCAGTTTGCCAAACAACACGGTTGATTAATGGAAATGTTTGTGCTTGCTAGAGATTCTAGAGCTCTGTTTGAATTATGAATTACAAATTAAATGAGTACCTATACTTTAGGTTAAGGGCCTGAAGGAAGAGGCAGTTTCAGTTACCCCCGACTACCTGCCTAACCCTAACCAAGGGGGTTGTTCACCGTGCCAGGAACGTGGACCAAACCCGCCGCGAGAGGTCTCTCCATTGAGCTCTACTTGGAGTAGGAGGACGCTTGGGTGCTAGGGGGGGCTCTGACCGTAAATCCCTTGCCTTCCGGGTCCTACACAAGAGGCTAACGTGACTCGGGATTGGATCTCGAGGCCCGCATACTAGTTTACGGGCGGAAGCTTGAAATAGTGATCCCTGCAGATTACTGGATAGCCTTCGGGGCGGATTATGGACAAGCCTACGGGCGGAACCCATTGTATTTCAAAGATAAAATGATGAAATATTAACAAAGAACTTGCTTAATATCGTTTTCTATGTCACGTGATAAGATTACGTGAAGGAACCAGTGCTTAATGGATTAATTAAAGAAGCTAATTGTTATATGTCAAATCAATGTGTTAGATAATTACATAACTAAAAACAAACCGAGGAAAGTGCAGAGGATGGGCCATGGGTCCGTCCTACGGTTGGGTGGTCCTGGTTAGCCGAGAACTTTTCTCAAAAATCTCGATGAACAGCAGGATTATCATCAAAACGAATAACAGAAGCAATGACCTAGAGTTATGTCTTACCAGATTTACGCTGTTTTAGGGGAACGGAATGGGACTATGCCTTATTACAGAGAGGTTGAGCTTTGTATCCCTCTCGTTTCCCATTCTCCTTGAACCAAGTGTAGTGTGAATCTGCTTCGGACCTGGCATTTCTGCGTAAAGTAGTTCACTCGGGTCCGACGCTAGTTGCTGTTAGTTAATGACCAGTCAGGAAAACCCTAATTCCGATCGATCCTAAGTGGGAACGGCCAGGGTACTTCCGCTACATGGCAGATGCGGGAAGACCTAGATCGCAAATCCCGTAACATTCCATGGGAGTGCCGGGCGGAGCTTTCTAGACATCCTTTCCGACGGACTGCTAAGATGTGTCCTAGATGATACTAAGAGGACACGTTACAATAGGGGTCTCCTAATTATGCCTGGGAGTATGATCGTAGGTGGGAGAGGATACTCCTTAGATGTAGCCCCCTAGAGGGGTATGGATACCTCATAGATGACAGGCTATGTTCGCTAATCATTAATGATGAGGGGAGGAGGGTGATGTCTCGCATGAGAGAGTTGTGCCAACAAGTTTTTTGGCACAACATCTTGGACCATTGGAAGAATATATCCGAGAGGAGCAAGGACTATATATTGGCATCCTTGCACAAGGATTTTCGCGTACCTACCATTACAGAGAGGTTTTCCAGTGGGTGGATGATGGACTGTATATTTGCATACATGTCACATAGAGGATCGGATGTATGCAAGGCACTCAAGAGCGGCACCTCAAAGCCCGAGTGTGGGTAGACATAGATAATTGGCAGAGACTCAAAGAGGAGGCTATAGATTCTCTAGGACATTGGTGACAACAGCAAGAGGTAGCGAGGGAACGATTGGAGGCAGAGGTCGTGCATCATCTGGGGAGTGGCGGCCATAAGACTTATCTAGAGGACTTTGTAAGTTTTTCTTTTATTCTGATCGCTTTTTTATTTGTAATATCACTTGTACCAAAAATCATGTTTCTAACATTTGTATTCTGTTTTCTTTTTTGCAGCACTCCATCACAAACTACGATCCCACCAGCTTGGAGACTCAATATACAGAGAGACAGAGTCTAACTACACTCATCGATAGACTATGCATATGCAACGACATAGTAAGTCCATTATATTTCTTGTACATAGTTACTATTTTCTTAAAAATGCATTTTGTATAGTGGATTGATGTATAGTTGTTCATTTTTCAAATTCCATTCGATGCTCCTTTGCGTCGAGATGAGATTTCTAATGGTGAGGATTTGTAGCTTGTGCTTGGATTCGTAGAGCACACACCCTCTTCTTTTTTGGTCTTGTAATCTGTGTAGGCATCTTCCATGTACTATTTCTTAAATGTACTTATCATCCTTTATATCTTACAATAATTACATATATAATTTCATGTTAGTTTTGGCTCTCCTCTCTCTCCATGATTCCATGTAATGTCATGAGTTTTCATCAGTGGTCTTGTACTTATTCTATATATCAATCTTGTGGATTCAAGTACATTTTGTGCTCATCTTAGCGACCATTGTGTACCCAGTATTTTATTCATTTGTAGAACATTATATAACACATGGTGCTATATGTGGCAGCTGCCACAATTTTTTTTCTCTATAACTGTCGCTATTAGCATTGCTAATTTCTTTGTATGGTCACTATTGGCATTGCAATTTACTTCGCAAACAATCGCTATATGCATCGCTATTTGCATCACAAAAGCGACAAAAATAGCGATGCATATAGCGACGATTTTGTCGAGACGCTTTTAGCAACAACGAGGGCAATTTAATTGATAAACATTTGTGTCACTTTGAATGTTGATATGAGGCTTGTATCTTGTAGTGAGAAAGGATGCCATATGGGATGCTATAGAAATGGATAGAAATCTATGTATCTTCAAGGAGGCTCTGTGACTTCATCACACGCATGTCACAATAGAGTACCACCTTCATAACAATAATTGATGCTTCATTTAGAGAGTCCATCTTAGTTGAAAGTGTAAGATGACCTTAGGCATACATGTCACAAAGCAAACTAAGCTTGATACTGACCACATAGCCATCATCCAATCACGATACACTTGCTCCAAATGTCAAAATATTGAATCTCAAACCTTAACAATAACCATATTAGCCTTTCCCCTAAGCCAAAACCACAAGATTACATTTAATAAACGCATGTAGTTTGAAGTAAAACCTTGCTAACTAGGGGAAAACCATGTAACTCTCCCCTACAAAAAACATAAAGCTCTAGCTACTAAAACCATCTTGATCTCTCCCATCACGTTTCAAATAACACATTTTTCTTGCATCCATCATGGCTAGAATAAGTATCATCCTATCTTTACTAGCTTCTTTTTAGGTTACCAAAAACTACTTCAAAGCATCTAGTATTTGGGATCCCTTAATTAGGGTGCTAGATTCTCTACATGCAAGAGAGGATCCATGTAATGTATGCAAGATGGTAGGGCCTTCCCAATGAGTTGTGCGAAATAGGAAGATCATTCTACCTTGCATAATAAAGATATTGTCGGTAAAGGAATAAACTTTTCTTAAACAATCCATCATAGCATCTTGGCATACTCTTATTAGGATGCATAATATATTTGAAGGGAGCTTTCACGATTGCCAAAAGAAGACATATGGAGGAGTTATTTGGCTTGAAGTCCCATGATTGGTACACAATGCTCAAGGTAAGTTAATACTCACAACCATACGTGCATTTTATTTTTAAATTCATGTTTCTTAGGAGAAACTAAACAAATATGTATTCTATCTAGAGTTCATTACTTCCTACTACCATTTCTTATTGGGCATCGATGAAAGCACGAGGGGCAATTTATCAGATGTGTGAGCTTGAAAGGCACTTTATAGAATCTGAACTAAAGTCTATCCCACATGCTTTGCATGATTCTTTAGGTTCGATTCATAATAGTGTAGTAAAGGTTCGCTTATTGAGCTTATGTGATAGGGGATGTGCTCTATCAATACGCGTTTTCCATTTTTTCTACTCATTTAGATGGAATCCCTTATGTATAAGATTAGAGTTTGATTTGAAATATGGTTTAATTTTTTTAAAAATAAAAACCTTGTTTGAAATGTACAAATTATGCACAATTTCAAGTCCTCCAAAGGCATCATGTAGTGTATATATTCAACAAGAAATACACAATATCGAAGCAATTATGAGAGGGTGCATTGTATAGTTGAGGATAGTGGATAGGCATTTGTTCTAGTGTAGGCACATATGAATGCCTAAAGAAGCATTATACTTGAAATGGTTTTGATGGTTCTTGTAATCATGTTTATTTGTAGAGATCATGCCTATTCCTTCTCTATAGCGTGGGTTTCCAAGGGTCCAGGTTGTGATCCCAGATATGAGGTGGTGAACAGCCTCAACATAGCATTGCAATGAAGGATTCCACACCCTAATGTCACTTGCAAGGCGGAGGCCATCTCTATCTTTGGCCTTGATCATCATGCAAGCTTGAGAGAGAGCTTCTTGGAAGTCAATGTGTTTGTGACTAGTGAGGTCAGGGAGTGCATGATTGTTTTGCTGGTGCAATATTGTAAGTAAGTTGATGTAGTCCCCTTTAATGTACTCAGAGTCAAATGAGAGAACATCGTTCATCCAATTCAAGTGGTCGGAACTAGCTTGATGTAGTTCTTGGATGAGTGGGTGGGCCAAAGTCTCATCGTGAAGCTCCATATCAAGGCCAAATTCACACCCAAGGAGGCCAATGTCAAAAGCCCCATCCATGCGACGGAGGAGTGCATAATCCTTGAGGTTGGGGAGTTTGTTTTGCTCTCTCAAGTCTAGAAGAATAAGAACTCCGGTGAGGTAGTTCATGACGACTTCTTGCACACGCCCACATTGCTTGGGTGACATGCCTTGAGCTTGCATCTGAGAGGACCACTCTGTTCCCACCTGGATCACCAACTCTTGTTGCAATAGTTGTTCATTCAGAGTACCTACAATTAAATGATACATGTTTGAAGTTAAAACAATGTTTTCAACGAGATCAGCGTGGGAATACTAGATGAGAACATAACGCATCTACATGCAAGGATAGCTCTTTTCACTCTCCAAAAAGAAATAGCAACAACGTTCACGATTCTTTTTTGAAATTTTTGGCGATTGCGGGCTTTTAAATCACATTACAACTAGAACAATCCTACATCTTAAATATTTTTAAAACAAAAACTCTCTCTCCAAGAACCTTAAGGTCTCTTCTTTAAATTTAATATTTTGCTTGGCACCAAGCCCTAGCTCGATGTCTCGTGAATGCTGCTTGGGTATAGCAACGAAGTGGCACATAATTACCTTTCAAATCGGCGCTAATGTTGCCTAGAGTACCAGTCAGGCCCGCCCTCGCGACGGCAGACGGCCCAAACATGGACTGGAGCATGCGAGAGCAGAAGGCGCGAGCAGCCGGGAGGTTGCGACCCAGGTGGCCGCGAGGGTCGTCGAGCAGGTCATCCACCAGGAATATCCAGTGCAGGAGCTTCACTAGGATGAAGGAGCGGGCCTCGGAGGTGGCGCTGGGGTACATCATGCAAGAGAGGCGGGCGTATTGGAAGTCGAGAAGCCTCTGCAGCTGCGCGGGCGGGAGCCCACGATGAGCCTTGAAAAGCCCCGTCAGCCACACGCGACTCCGCTCCTCTAGAGAGGCCTGCTTGGGATGGCACTTGACATCGAAGGAGCAGAAGTAGTTGGCAGGATATCGGAGCTCAGATTGCAATAGTGTGGAGGTCTTTTGCTGCTCCATAATTGAGTGCGCTGGTGGCGGATCAATTCTTTGACGGCGCTTCACGCGAGCACCGTATTTATACGCCCGGAGACCAACGCTCGCCAAAAAAATCCCATGGGCCAATAATGACATGAAAAAGTTAGGCAAAAATGAAGTGGACGCAAACTATTTAGCTGTCGACCATCGCCAATGAAGTCCCGACTCCCAAGAGCCCCAGAGCTGATGTGGCGTTGTGAGGAATCAGGGTCGATATTTCACACGTGAGGTTGCACGTACCTGCCTAGCTGAAAGTGACTATGGTGCTGTAGATGAAGTCACAGACGTTTCCAAAGCGTCCGAGTTTTGGCCTTTGATCGTATCAATGCTTCCAAAGCGTCCGAGTTTTGGGCTTTGATGGTACCAAAGGACCATGTGCGCAAATTTTGGTCATTGGTCTTGCCAAAAAGGAACGCATTGCCATCTTCTTTGTCATTCATTGTTCTTCAGTTCATTTTCTCCAGGGTCCATCTTCTCATTAAAAAATTATTTGAATTTTCTTATCATTTATCAAATATTTAATTGAATGGTAATCATTGCATATGCTTATATCCTTCATGTAGAGGTGTCGCATTGGCTTCTTTGTTCTCTTTCTTCAATCACTCTGCCCTTTTAATAAATTTCTCCTTTACATGTACTTATTACTCTTCAATTTTGGAAGGGCCATAAGCTTATTCATAGGATGTTCTCCATTGTTTGTTTGTGTCGCTCCTTATATGTGGTAGGACCGTGGCCTCTCAATGGACTCTTGTCATACTTAAACGTACCCATCTAAGTGGAATACCGGCTTTGATCCTGACCTCATTTTACTATACATTGCCATGACACAAGCTCACACTTTGGTGGAATAATCGTATTAAACTTGAGCTCATTTGATCAACAATAGTCACTAGTTTCCCAATGCTTCTGGTATTCTCAAATTGCTATATCAAAAATTTATTAAAATAGTAATGATTGCTCTTATATGCAAGGCTCTACCTTTCAAATATTTCTAGACTCTTTATATACAGTAGCACTATGGCCTATCAATATATGCTCTTATACAAAAGTATTTACCTGTAAAGTATGTCTCTCTTTATATCTATTAGAACCATGGCCTAACAATATTGCCTCTTATTGCACATGCACCTACTATCTAACTAGAACAATGACTAATTCAATCATAACTTCATTTTACATGTACCCATGACACTCCCATGACACAAGTATTCACCTTGGTCTAATCATCATATTGACCCTGAGATCAATCAATTGATTATGCTCTACATTTGTCCACTTAGTACACCTTGTTGCAGGCCCATGGAGAGCCACACATATCATGCATGGACTATGTGGCAAGTCATAAATACGAAATGTCGATAATAAAATATGGATTCAATATCCTTGCATGGGTAAAATAGACTGTGGTACGAACCGAAGGTAATTCGTGCAGAATAGTCTTACCAATTAACTACCATAAAAGATCTTGAGGATAAGGTTGCACATTATAAGATATACATATATGTAATGCATGGAGAGTATTCTAGCCGAATTGCAAAAAAAGAGCTTGAGAAATACATTGTATGCTATAAAATATAGTTTTAAATCTCTTTGATGAAGTGCATATATTTTTGTGAGAACTAGATTCCCTGTAAAAGTTTACACATGCACTTGCCATCGCAACTAGAATTATGATTAGTTCAATCGCAACTTGATTTTACATTTATCCATGACACAAGCTTGCACCCTTATTTAATCATCATATTGACCTTGAGCTTAATCAATTGATTGTGCTCCATAATTTTTCGGCACAAGGCAAATCATAAAGTGCTACAAAAGGACATTGGTTTTCAAGAAAGTGATATGGTTACAAAATATTTTAAAGGTAAGAGCAATGGTGAGATTCGAAATCTTTCTTAAGAAATGAAACTCACAAAATACCAAACTCAAAGGAAAGTAGAGTATATAGAGGGACATTTCATGGACTAAAGAATTAAAGGTATAGAATGGATGACCAATCGATTGTGCTTCACAAATTTTTGGCACAAGGAAAATCATAAAGTGCTACAAAAGAAGGTTGATTTTAAAGAAAATGATGTGATTATAAAATATTTTGAAGGTAAGAGCAATGGTTAGATTTGAAATCTTTCTTAAGAAATGAAACTCACAAAATACCAAACTTAAAGGAAAGTAGAGTATATAGAGGGACATTTCATGGAGTAAAGAATAAAAGGTATAGAATGGATGACCAATCGACTGTGCTCCGCAAATTTTTGGCACAAGGAAAATCATAAAGTGTGACAAAAGGATGTTGGTTTTAAAGAAAGTGATGTGATTACAAAATATTTTGAAGGTAAGAGCAATGGTGAGATTTGAAATCTTTCTTAAGAAATGAAACTCACAAAATACCTAACTTAAAGGAAAGTAGAGTATATAAAGGGACATTTCATAGAGTCATGAATAATAGGTATAGAATCCCTAACCATGAGCTCGATGAATCGATCGTGATCCATAATTTTTTGGCACAAGGAAAATCATAAAGTGCTACAAAAGGACATTAGTTTTAAACAAAGTGATGTGATTACAAAATATTTTGAAGGTAAGAGGAGTGGTGAGATTCAAAATCTTTCTTAAGGAATGACACTCACAAAATACCTAACTTAAAGGAAAGTAGAGTATATAGAGGGACATTTCATAGAGTAAAGAATTAAAGGTATAGAATGGCTAACCATGAGCTGGATCAATTGATTGTGCTCCACAATTTTTTGGCAAAAGGCACATCATAAAGTGCTACAAGAGGACATTGGTTTTAAATAAAGTGATTCGATGGCAAAATATTTTAAAGGTAAGAGCAATGGTAAGATTCAAAAGCTTTTTTAAGGATTAAAACTCACAAAATAACTAACTTAAAGGAAAGTAGAGTATATAGAGAGACATTTCATAGAGTAAAGAATTGGAGGTGTAGAATGGCTAGCATAATAGTTTAATTCCCTCATATCCCTTGTATCTGCATATATATAAATAACTATAAAAATATCTCAGGATGGGCTCTTTCTCAATTCACTCCATTAGGTTAAATTTTGTAGCAAGTGTATTTATGTGTGCGTGTATGTGGCTTTTGACAATTCCTTTCCATAAAAATTTGAAACAAAGAGGATAATTGAAAAAATAATAAAGTGTATAAAATCTAATATCCAATTCAAGAAATGTTTCATAGTTTAGGATATGGAAATAAAATATTACTTTCAGGAAAAACTGAACCATATAGGATACCTAGAAATTTCAAAACCACCTTTAAATTAACCTGAATATCTTATTCCCAATAGTTAATCCTTTGAACACAATTAAAAAATAGAACTTATACTTTTAAAAGTATATGTTTAAAAAAAAACCTTGAAATAGGAATATTATCGAAGAAGGTCATTTTACTTCTTTTAGTACCACAATCTAATAGTCCATGAAAAATAATATCCTTCCATGCTATATAGTACATTGTTGAAACATTTGTTTGAGTGTATGTAAGAGTGGTGTGCTCTTTGTATGCAAATCTAATATGAAATAGTCTTTAGAGTGTGGAAGAATGAGGATGATAAATTGGAAGGATGAGGATTTGAGGTGGCAAGTCAAAGAGGACTGAGTTGGAAGGATGAGCATCTGAGATGGCAAGTCAAAGAGGACTAAATCCAATGTATCCAAATTATGTACTCATGTGCTTATTTAAGAGGCAATCACTATGCAAGGGATTGTGGCCTTTTTTGTTTCATTTTGCTCAAGTTATGGCTTTTATTATCTACAATCCACCTTGATTCCTATCTCCTTCAATTAGTATGATAGCCACTCATGTCCTCCTCCATCTCTCAAACATCAACTTTTGAATCCTTCATATTCTATCCAACCAAATCTCTAGCACTCTTCATTGAAAATCTTGTAAATCCTTCTTAAGGCTTTGTTTTTCAGCAAGTAGCTTAGCCCACAAGCTATCATTCTCTAAAACTTGTCATTAAGACTATTTTCACCCTTCTAGGGGATCCCATAGTTGCTTTCGATATCGAGTGATCAGGAGAGACATTAATTGCTTCACTATTGTTGATGGGTGCCATGAAGCAAGGAAAAATGAAGCATGGGTAGTGCCATAGCCATTTAGAAAGAGAGAGACTAGTTTCTACAATTTCAAGAGTGGAGGCTCAACATCAAGTATCTAAGTTGCATTCACATTATAAGTGTATTAAACATGCTTATCTTTTAATGGGATACTCACATCCTCTTACCATCAAATCCAAGAGGCTATCAATTGCAAGGTTTCTATTTCCGAAAAGAAAGGAAAAAAAAAAGGAAGGAAAGGTCAGATCTTATCGATCCCACAAAACCCATTATAAGGAGTTAGGCTCTATCACGTTATGGCTTTGCTTGTCTACACTCCAACTTGACTCCTATCTACTTCATACATAAGGTGTAGTCCCATTGGATCTTAACATACATGTTTACATCATTCCATAATGATGAAGAAATGTGTATGGTAACCTTAAGGAGAGTAATAATGAGGTGGTTGAAAACTATTTGGAGGCATTGATGACATGAGTAAATCGTGAAAACATGTAACTAGTAATCCATGAAGCTCATGACTACTAATTGAACTTAAAAAACACTTATTTTAGCTAGGTACAACATGTCTACCAAAATAATTTGGTTTTAGAGCATTCTAAGCTTTATATCAATGCTTATTAATCAAAACATTGTAGGAATGTAAGGTAAAGTGACATGATCTAGCCTTTTGACATATCTTAACATTGTATTTTGGCATTGATTCTAGCATTTTTATAATTAGAAGGTGTATATTCATTAGAAGAAGGCACATAGTAACATAACACCTTCCTGCATGTACATGAGAGTTATAACAATACATTAACATGTAGATAATTTTTAAATGCTAAACAAGAAGGTCAAATATCATGTATATGCTCTCTTGATCAACCTTTGTTAGAGGCACCCAAGACCAAATATAGGGTTTCTCAATCTCTAGGATTACAACCAAGCGTTGTCGAAGGGTTTTCGAAAAAAAAGTCGCGACCACAAAGGTCCTTGAGAAATTCCAAGACAGAAGATCAGATTGAGACAATTACAAGATGAGACTTTGATGACAAGGTTTAAGTGTATTACAATTTTGGTTCAAGTACAAGCGGCTAGACGGATTACAAATATAATGATCATGCAAGAGAGTCAATCCTCTCAAGAAAACCACATCAAGATCTATATGAGAATACAAGAGCTTCAAATATGTCACCCAGTCTTCAAGAGAATGTCTTCAACTCCAATAAATGATCAAGGCAAGATAATCTGCTAATCGAATTGCTAGTATCTTCCAACAAGAGTATCCTCTTTGAACTTGCTTTGCAGAGTTTTCCAAGAGTCTTCAAGGTTTAATACACTGCTTCAAACTCAAGAGTATTCCCCTTTGTTCAAAGCTCTGATTTTTATGAGTAACGAATAAGTGAATATCGATGTAGATCCCCTCCTCTAATCGAGTCCAGGCCTATTGCTTTAGTCCTGACAACTCTCGTAAGTTGCACTGTAGCTGACCACCATAGTTATGCTTTCTGACCAGCCATAGTTATACTTTCTGCACTGGGTCTCTCCTTCTCCCTGAAGCTGATGTTTGATTTGCAGCAATGTTTCTGTCCAGCAACTCTGTCTTCATGTTGGATTGTTCTTGCTGCCGCTTTGTAGAAAATAGAGTAGAGCTCCTCAAGTTACATTTTATAGTTCCCTAATTTGTGAACAGATTTTCTAATCATCCTGCAGTATCCACTCTCCTTAATCATCAGTCCCTGAACAACTGGATGACTGCTATCAATCGATCCTGTATTATCCCCAAAAGCTCTTCATCATGATACAACACATATTCTTCTTCCCCTAACTTTAGCTGATTCCCATCATATTCTGGAAGAAGCAATGTGTCCCTTTCCTTCATAGGTATTGGGATAAGTGATCCATCTTTTGCTTGCCATCTTTTGCTTGGTCACCTGGACCAACAACAACAACCTTCCCTGCATTCACCTTGGAAGCAAAGGCCGTCTCTGCACTTGGCATTCATGGCGAGGAAGCTGATCCCTCTTCTCAACCGGGTGCTGGTAGAGAAGCTCGTGCCTCCGACTAAGTTCGTGGGAGGATATAAACTTCCTCTCTGTAATTTTTTGAGAGTTCTGAAGCGGCAAGTTCAACTCTGAGAGTTCTTCCTTTGAAGACATGTCTATCCATACTCTTTACTGCCATATCTGCTTCCTTAGCTGTTTGATATTGTATAAACCCAAACCCCTTACAATGCCTTGATTTGCTATGAATAGCCAGCTTTGCTTGACAGATTTGGCCATGTTTCTCCAAAAAGCTTTGATAAAGTTTTCCTCCCTTGTATAACTTGACATGCCTCCCACAAAGATAGTTCGGGTAGCAAAACCTTGAAGAATGATATGGGTACCAGGGTTTTTGCTACTCGTGTGGCATTGCCACAATAT
Organism: Lygodium microphyllum; assembly: GCF_053477565.2. Taxonomy (NCBI): domain Eukaryota; kingdom Viridiplantae; phylum Streptophyta; class Polypodiopsida; order Schizaeales; family Lygodiaceae; genus Lygodium; species Lygodium microphyllum. The sequence continues at coordinate 46,962,864 of NC_141141.1, read as the reverse complement.
ACTTGCAACCTTGCTGGCCCCACATCTTCAACTCTTCCTGGAGTATATCTGAGCACGCAATCCCTATTCCTGCAAAAGGTGACCCAGACCCCTGCATACCATGTGTCCCGCTTTTTCCAGCGACCCCCCCAATAGCTTTCCTTAGTTAAGCTTTTTATGGCCTCCTAATTGCCTTCCTCCGTTTCTTTATGCCAGGCGGATCGGGAAGAGATGATGGGAAGGCCATCTCCTTGAAATCATAACGCCAATAATTGTATGTCTTCCTCCAGAAATGTCTAGCTAGTGGCAATAGCTTCATAAGTTATATCAGACAGTGACACGTTAGAGCATGGTTTTCAATATAACTAAAGGATGTCAAGATATGTTTACAGCGGTTGGGACTCTTTGGCTTCTTTGCCATAGTCTTCTTTAGCACTCCGAAGGTTGGTTTACATTGCACTTTAGGCTGCTCACTTGATGGCTTGTGGCTGGGTGGACCTAATTCCTCAAGAGTTGAGGGTGTAGAATCCGTCTTTTCTGTCAGGCTTTTCTCTTTCTGGGACTTTACAATACCAAAGAGCCCAGCATCAATGTCCAAGTCCTTGTCTTTCAAGAGTCTTCTCTAGGCTCGATGTTGAACTCCAACACATGAAGCATGTATGTCTTCAAACTGTGAGCTTCAGGTCTATTCCAGATGTGTCCTCTAGCAATCCCTAGTCGTCCACTTGTAGGGCATTCTTGTATTTCTTCTTATCTTAGATCCGCGTTTTCTTGTACCGCTTTGACAGCTTCAAAAATCTTCCTTGGCATCGGTTTTTTTTAAAAATATTTTTGACACGCACACATATAAGGTCTTCATAAAAAACTATGCTTTGATTGCAGCACCCTTGACGGAATTACTGAAGAAGCAGACTTCCATTGCATGGTCAATTCCCGAACAAAATAGCTTCGATAGATTGAAGCAAAGTTTGCTATCAGCACCTATTCTAAAACTTCCAGACCTCAATAATGAGTTTGAGGTACTAACTGATGCTAGCATTCTTGCCTTGGGGTGTGTACTTATGCAGGAAGGTCATTCAGTAGCATACTCTTCAAGGAAATTGAAGAGTCATGAAAAGAACTATGCTACGCATGATCTGGAATTACTAGCTGTCATACATGCTCTAAAGCTTTGGAGACACTACCTGTTGGGTAATAAGTTTACTCTAGTAACCGACCATAAGAGTCTCAAATGGATCTTTACCCAAAACGAGCTCAACATGAGGCAACGTCGGTGAATTGAAGTGTTGGAGGAGTATGACTTTGAGATAAAGTACCGACCAGGGAAAGAGAATGTAGTTGCCGATGCACTTGGTCACAAGGCATTCCTAAATTCCCTAATCTTGCAGAATCCATCAACGGCCAAATCTCTAGCTCCAAAAGTATCTATGCCAAACAACCCTATACTTGAGTTAGCTAGAGAGGAAACATACCAGATTTGGTCTACCAATTAATGCTAAAGGAGATCTCTATCAAGGATTAGAATCAAAAGTTGCAAGCTAAGTATCAGGAATTTTCCATTGATAATGGACTTGTCTACTACAGAACCAAGGCTGTGTATACTAGCAAGCCAGTCACTTAAGCAGAAAATAATGTGGGAAGCTCATGATTCCCCTTTCGCAGGACATCCTGGCTATGCTAAGACTCTTAATCCAGTTAGGAAAAGCTACCATTGGGAGAGGCTCAAAGGTGACGTTCTCAAATATGTCACTGAGTGTTTGTCTTGCCAACATTGTCGTATTGCTGCGCATCCGAGGTGTGAAATCCACCCAGATGTTGTGTGTGTGACATTTGTTACTTTGTACATACTTAGTCGTTGTGTTTACATTTATTTTCTGCATGTGAGTATAGTGGAGAGAAGTTTGGAGGCATAGTGATGGGCATGTATGGGAAGTTTGGAAATATTATGGATGCGGAGATCGTGTTTTGTGAACATGCTGAGCACAATGTTGTATTACAGACTTTATAAAAAGTCTGAGTCTTTATGGAGAGAATGCTACAGTTGAACAAGTTTAGGAACTTTTGGGGATTGTAGAAGGTCAGGTTGGTTTAGATCTTCAGCTTACTGCATCTAATTCAGATCATATTCATAGGATCTTATTATGCTTTGATATTAGAAAGCATTGGCATGTGGAAATGCCTAGATTTTACCCTATCCCAGTTTTGGGTGATTCTGTAGGTGTTGATACCTCCATTTATGGGGACACTGTGAAATATGTCCTTAAGGCCAGCATGGATAATATCAAATTGGATTACTATGTGATTGGGACTTATAATTATGACAATCACACGTTTACTTTGGATGATTCAATTCAAGACCTTGGATTGCGCTATGACTATAGCAAATTTAGCCTGGGGAAAGGAAAAGCTAGGGATGGTTATTTTAACACGGATGCTATTTTTGAAAGAAGGCTTTTTGGAGGGAAGACGTATGATTGTCACAGGAATTTTGGGTGGAGGGGAGGTATGGATCTTACATAGGATGCGCGGAGTAGAGGGGAGGAAGACACGACTGAAAATTCTATGTGATATAGAGTGGCGTTCTGAATCATATCTTTGCCGCCAGAATAACGATGAGGACCTTTCCCATGTAGCTTGGAATGTGGCTTAACCAGAAAATAGGGGAATCACAAACAAGGCGGATCTCTGTAACTAAGATGAGGAGCTACGGAGACAAAAAGGGAGGGTCAATGCTTGATGGAGGGAATGAATGGAAAATGATGACAGGAAGACGGTGGACTGAGATGGCGGACTGAGGAGCGATAAAGCTGCTGCAATACAAAAGGGGGATTGAAAAACAACAATCAGATCGCAGACAAAGGGGATGACGTTCTCAGAGATTGGGAGATACAAACAGAGAATGGGCTAAAGTTGACGAAGGCTAGGACCAAGCCGGCAAACAACGATTGAGGGAGGAGAAACAAACTGGTATGGCATACTGCAAGTTGATTCCAATGCTGATGAAAGTACAATCAGGAAACAGTACAGGAAGCTTGCCCTGCTTTTGCATCCTGATAAGAACAAGTCGCTCGGTGCAGAAGCAGCCTTTAAATATATTTCGGAAGCTTGGGGGGTGCTTTCTGACAAGGTGAAAAAGGCCCTATATGATGGAAGATGCAGCGCGAAGGCTTCTCAAAGCTTTAAGCAGACTCAGTTTAAGGAAGGTGCCAATGGTGGCCACAATGTGACTCGTACCTATACAACTAATCAACCAGAGCCTCACCCTCAATCTCAACCTCAGCCCCAGGCTCAACCACAGCGACAGCCACCGTCGCAACCACCGCTGCCTCAACAACGTCAGTCTCAGCCCCTCCAATACCTTCATATCGTGGCACGTTCCACCTCCAATAAATCTAATGACTTTTAGGACGATGTGCCCATCATGCAAGATGCAATTTGAGTATCAAAGAATCTACATCAACAAAAATCTGTGAGGGAGGTTGCCCCTCTTAATGGGACAGTGTTGTGGCCTCCACAGTAGTGTGCGACAAATGCTTTTGCCAATGGTTCAGCTAATGGTTTTAACTTCAGCTCCTTCCTAAACAGTAATTTTTACCCATCGTTCCTTGACATCAAGATTGGTCTGACCAACCTCCATACATCCACATATTTTACCCATATAAAGAATTCCTGGTACTGCTTGTATTGGCAACAGAAATAGACAGAAAGAGAGAGAGAGAGAGAGAGAGAGAGAGAGAGAATTTGACAGAAGATTTCAAACTAGCAAACTATTTTACACCCTGACTTATGCATTTAGTTGCTTGAACAGAGTTCTATCACAGGAGACTGCAAAGAAGGTTATGGGCATGTCTATTATTACATTTGAAGGACTGGATACAAGTGTTCTTCTGGACATGAAGATTAGGTTCCGAATTCTCAAAAACTACGTGAGTCTTCTGAAGAGTTGTTGGAATGCAAATATGATCCTTTGTGGAAGCCATCACTATTGACCTTCTATCCTGAAATTATTTAAAGTCCTCTGTGGTGGCGACTTTGTTTTCAAAATCCCTTCGACATCTTTGGTGAACCTGACGTGAAAGCGTCGCATAAATTTCAGGATGGGAGATACTTCAGCATCCATTTCAGCCTCTTCTACGATTCCTGCTGCATCCTCTACTTCAGATCCATCATTGATTGTTGCTTCAAGTACTTCAACGGATGATCTAAAGCAGATTTTGCAGAATATGTCTATGTATATGCAGCTTCAAAATCAACAGATACAATTGTATATGCAGCAGCAGCAGCAATTGCATCAACAACAGTTGTCTCAGCAAAGGCAACTATATTCGGAGCAAGAGAATGCAATCAACGTGACTAAGGCGATTGAAGCAGTTGAGAATGAGAAGAAGCTATTTGATGGCCGTAATGTTTCCGCTTACTTGAAGACATATGAGATCAAGATGGGGTTTTTTGGAGTTCCAGCTAGACTTATGAGTAAGTATTTCCTTCGTCTTGTCACACCCGTCTTGAGGGCAAAAGTGACTAAAATTTTTATTCAAAATTCGCATTGGCAAGATTTTAAGAAGGCCTTCAAAGAAGAGTATTTCCTTGACGACTTTGGGATGGCTACACGGCGGTCATTCCGAGAGTGGGTCTACATGCCAAACAAAGGTCTAGCTGCTTCAGAGTTGATTCGAGAATTTGAAGAGAGCTATAGTCAGCTTAATGCCATTGAACAAAGAGCATTGGATGTTGAGAAAGTTGAGCTTTTCTTGCAAGCTGCAGATCTTGCTCTTCAAGAAGAATTAGGAGAACTTCTTGAGGATCGCATGAAGCCTATGGGTCTTAAAACGGATTGGCAAGATGCCCAGGATGCAGTCTCGACTTTGACCAAGAGGAGGATATGGAAGACCCACCTACAGAATGGTTCTATGACACCGACACCGTCTTCTGCTCCTATGCCTGCTTCTATCCATGTTATTTCTTCTCCTCCTCAGCCAGTTTCTTAGCCTATGCCAATGCCTAATGTTTCTACTCCTCCTATTCCTCCTGCTCCAAGACCGATGCCGGCTCCTTCTGCTCCAAAACCATCCACTCCGTCAGTGCCTACCTCCCTTGATGACATAATCAAAGGCATAACAGATTTGACACTGGAGTTAGTTAAAGCAGAGTTGGTGGGAAAATTGAAAGAGCCATTTGCTTCAACTGCGCCTACTATTTCTTCTAGTGCTCCTACTGCACCTAGGAGTGCTCCTAGTGCACCTAGGAGAGATCGAAGATGTATTTGGTGTGATAGTACGGACCATCAGCATTGAAGGGATTGTGAATCTTTTTAGGATGCAAGAAGGAAGAATTTGGTATTTTGGGGACAAGATGGTAAGATTTGGTTGACTGAAACAGGAGCTCCGCTTGCTACCAACTTTGGGAAAGGCGGAATGAAGAAGTTAGTGGATGACATGGCTACGCATACTTCTTATGTGGCAACTAGAGGAGATGCTTCTGCATATGGAGTCCAGATTGAGAAGGGATCAGAGAATCAATCAGCATTATGGACTTATGCTATGGAGACGGCAAACAAGGGAAAAATTCAGCAAATTGTTTTGACTAGTGTAGGCTCTAGCATAAGATTTGAGACAGGTTGCGATTCGCCTGTTGACAAGTACTCTATTTATGCCTACTTGGCTAAGTCTCAGGAAGCAGATGTACTTGTTGAGGAGAAGCGTAAGAGGGATGAAGAAAATCCAAGTGCAGCTAAAAAGACTAGAGGGGGTGAGTTTGTTACTCCACCTACTGCAGGACCATCTTTGAGACCAGGGCCAGAACGACAGATGGAAGAGCTCAAAAGAGAGAAAAGAGGCAAGAGCCTAGAGAGAGAAAGCAGCCAGGGTTTAGATTGATGTTTGATATTGAGACATCCACAGACATGAAGAAAATCTTTAATGATAAGATACTTGGCAGTGAGGTGACTTTTACTATTTATGAGGTTTTGGGCATCTCGAAAAGAGGGTTTCAAGATCAGTTCCAAGAGGTCCTGAAGAGGAAAAGACATCCATTTCCTACTACTGATACACAGGGAGTTTTGATTGGGGAGTTGGATGAGGATGAGGATGAGGTTATGGTTGAGAATGCTTCTGTTTTTCCACAGATAGAGAAGAGGGTTCAGCCTATGCATTATGCTGAAACTAATGAGCCTGTCTTGATACCGCGTAGTCACTTTTCGCGGAGTCATTGGGCTAGAGCAACTACAGAAATGATGGTAAAAATTGGAGAGAAACAGGTGCCTTATGTTGCTTTGGTGGATCATGGTTCAGAGATTAATCTCATAGTTCGTGGAGTTTATGAAAGTAACAGATGGCCTATGGATGTAGAGCATGGGTGGCGTATGAGAGCCGCTAACAACACTGCAGGTGATTTGTATGCTGCCTGTCCTAGTGTCAAGGTTTCTATTGGAGATGTAGAGGAGGATTTCCATTTCTTTGTGCAAGATTCATGCTCTTATCCCATAATTCTTGGATAGCCATTCATCACAGAGATGGGCATGGAAACAAAGGTAATGGATGATGGATCTACTTATGCACGGATTCGCAGTAAAGATGGCATGAGAGCAGTACAGTTTATGAATATGTGTGTGAACCATGTTAGAAACAGGGATACTCTTAGAGATGCACCTTTGCCCACTGTGAGGGATTCGGGTTTTCATTAGGTACTGCCGTTTCGCAAGACGACAGTGGTACAGAGCAGAGGAGATTGGAGTTCTCGCCTCCTTGCAGCAGTGTTTTCTCCTCCGGTTTTGTTGGGATTTCAGCAACTAGTTCAATGAGTTATCAGAAGACTTCAAAGTTGCCTAGAGCTGCTAGGCAGTACATATGCAGGAAGGAGAAAAAATTGAAAAATGCAGGAATTTTAGAGGATGATGAGCACATAGATGGGATGTATGATAGTATGATTTGTGCAGATACGATGACAGAGATGGAAAATATGCTGAAAACTGATATGTAGAGTTGTCACAGTAATGTATTAGTGCAATCCCTGGACATGTTTCATGAAATTGCAGATTTTGTGTCACAGGTTGAGTCAGAGGCTGAGGTGGCTCAACAAAAAGTGTTGAGTGCTGAAGAAATTCAGTAAACAAAGTTTCCAGCTGATTATGATCAGCTTACAAAGACATAGAGGGCTAAAAACTTTCAGCCAACAGAGTTTACTACTGAAATATTTCAGCATCCAGAGTTTAGGGCTGTTCCTATGCAGTCCATAGAGCAGAGGGCTGAGGATATTCAGCCATTGGAGTGCAGAATTGCTGATTTACAACAAGATTTGAGTAATGCAGAGGATCATAATGAAGCCAGGGTTGACACGAAATACAAGACTGTGGATAAGAAGGTGAAGCCAGTAGCTGTACCGCTTCCACCTAACAGTGATCAACAAATAGAGAGGGCTGCCAAACATCCAATTTTGAGGAATCCACATCATATAGGCCATAAATTTTCAGCAGAGACTCTTGCTGAATTGAAAATTGGAAATGGTGATTTCTTGCTACCCACAGAGAAGCAATGCTTTCAGGAGATGCTTGAGCGACATGGAAGGGGGTTTGCTTTTTCCCCGCATGAGATTGGATGTGTGAATCCAGATATTGTTGCTCCTATGGTGATCTTTACTATTCCTCATATTCCATGGAACCTCTGACCTATTCCAGTGCCTAAGACACACCTGCCAAAGCTGATTGATTTGTTGAATGAGAAAATCAGGATGGGAATCCTAGAGCCTTCATCTACACCATACTCAAATAGGTGGTTTACGGTTCCAAAGAAGAATGGTCTCTCCGATTTATACATGACATGCAGCCAGTAAACAGAGTTACTATCAGGAATGTTGGTATAGGTCCAGTTGTGGATTAGTTTGCAGAAGCATTTATTGGACGTACCATTTTTCTTTAGGTGATTTGTATTCGGGATATGATCAACTTCAGCTGGATTTGGAAAGCAGGGACATAACCACTATGAGAACTCCTATTGGGCTTGTCAGGATGTGTACCTTGCCTCAAGGTGCCACTAATTCTGTTGTGCATATGATGAATGCCATGCATAAGGTTCTTCGTGATTACATACCTCATCTTACCATGCCTTTCTTGGATGATGTGCCCATTAAGGGGTGTGCAGAAGAAGAGAAGAATGAGAGTCTAAATAAGCAGGGATGCAGATACTTTGTGGTTGATCATATTTCAGCTTGTGAGAAGATTTTGGCTAGGTTAGAAGAAGTGAACTTGACACTATCAGGGCAAAAATCTGTTTTTGGAGTGAATGAGGTTGTCATTGTTGGACATATGTGTGGATATTATGGCAGGAAACCCTCACCTGATAAGGTGGATGCTATAGGCAAGATTACAGAGTATTGTTCTACCACTTCAGAGGTACGAAGGTTCATTGGAGCTTGTGTGTTTTATATGATTTGGATACCTCATTTTGCACACATAGCAGATTGTTTATATCAGTTGCTTCGAAAGGGGCAAAAATTTTATTGGGATGAGAGTGACACTAGAGCCATGCGGAAATTGAAGAAGTTATTGTAGATTGCTCCTACTCTCAGGAAAGAAGATTATAATTGTGGAAGGCCTATTGTATTGACAGTTGACACTAGTCCAATTGGCATAGGTTGGGCTGTGGGTAAAGATGATGCAGATGAAAACAGGTATGCTATTCAGTTTGGGGTGAAAGTCCTAAACGAGAGACAGAGGAGATATCCGCAAATCAAGAGGGAGTTATTGGGGATTGTTACGGCTCTCAAATGTGACAAGGAGTACTTTATTGGAGCTTCAGTTGTGGTAGAGACAGATTGCTTGCCATTGATAGGTATGATTACGAGTTGCTCTACTCCGAATATAGCTATGTTGAGATGGATTGCATACATTAAGTCATTAAATCCAGAATTCAAACACATAGTAGGGAAGGATAATCTAGTGTGGCAGATATGCTGTCTATTTGCCATGTCTATGATATTGTGGCTTTCATAGAAGAACTCTATGTTGGAGATTGGTTGCATATTGGCAAGTACCTTAGTACACTAAGCAAAAGAGATGAATGGACAGATGAAGAGTTCAAGAAGATCAGAAGAAAAGCCTATGTTTATTTTCTCAAGGACAGATTTCTTTGGAAGCATCCGAAGAAAAGAGGTGGATTACCTTTGCGGGTTGTCTGCGATAGAGAGACACAGTTACAGGTGATGAGGGAGTTTCATGAGAGTCCTTGGGCTGGTCATAAAGGAGTGTGGGCTACTTATGAGAAAATCAAGGAAAAATATTGGTGGAAAGGCATGTATAGAGATGTTTCTCACTTTGTAGAGACTGCCAGATGTATTCGGTAGTGCGTCATCGAGATGAGCTTCATCCGACCTATCCGCTATGCATTCATTATAAGTGGGTAGTTGACTTGGTTACTATGCCTATGGGTCTATGGCAGTTGGCTAGAGAGGATCTTACCAATCATGTTGAGGGCAGATCTTTGAGAATGAAGACCATTAGTGCAGTGTGTAAGTTCTTATTGGAAGAAATTTTCTGCAGGTATGGCTGTGTGGGTAAGATCACTGCGGATCGCAGTGAATTGGATGTAGATGAAGCTAGGGAGTTTTTCTCCCAACTAGGAATCAAGTTGGCTCTAACCACAACATACAATCCAGAGGGAAATGGGAAGAGTAAAAGAGGGCATCTGCCGATAGTGAAAGCATTAGCCAAAGCATGTAGAGGACGGATTGGAGAATGGCCGAGACTTCTACCATTTGCTTTGTGGGCTGATCGTATGACTCACAGTGTTACCACAGGATATATGCCTGCAGAGTTGATGTATGGTCAAAAACCGGTTATGCCGACTAAGACTTGTGCTTTGACTTGGTCAGTTTTACCTTGGCAGGAGGATTTGATAAGAGAGGAGCTCTTAACTCTTTGAATTTGGCAGTTGGAGAGAAGACCAGAGGATATTCAGCTAGCTATTGACAAGTTGAAGGTTGCTAGACTAAGAAATAAGGACAGGTTTGACAGTAGGCATCGCTTGCGGCCTAGAGAAATAGAAGAGGGAGACTAGGTATTAGTCTTTGATAGCAACCTTGAAAATCAGCATACTGCACTTCGGAAGATGGTGAAAAGATGGTTTGGGCCGTACATAGTCAGACATGTCTTTGAAAATGCAACATATGAGTTGACAGAATTGGATGGGACAATGGTTAAAGTGCGTATTGCAGGAAAAAGAATCAAGATTTTCAAGAAAAGAGATAATGAAGATTATGCATTGGAAGAATTTGCAAGAGAAGAGCAACAAGAAGAAACTCCAATAGAAGAGACAGATGATATGACAAATAATCTTGTTGATATACCGGAAATGCACAATGAAGAGATTGACCTGTTTGTGGATCTTGATGATAATGATCATGGGTAGTTGGCCCATCCGGAGGATGCGCAGGATTAGAGGGGTGGATGTCGTATTGCTGCGCATCCAAGGTGTGAAATCCACCCAGATGTTGTGTGTGTAACATTTGTTACTTTGTACATACTTAGTCGTTGTGTTTACATTTATTTTCTGCATGTGAGTATAGTGGAGAGAAGTTTGGAGGCATAGTGATGGGCATGTATGGGAAGTTTGGAAATATTATGGATGCGGAGATCGTGTTTTGTGAACATGCTGAGCACAATGTTGTATTACAGACTTTATAAAATGTCTAAGTCTTTATGACGAGAATGCTATAGTTGAACAAGTTTAGGAACTTTTGGGGATTGTAGAAGGTCAGGTTGGTTTAGATCTTCAGCTTACTGCATCTAATTCAGATCATATTGATAGGATCTTATTATGCTTTGATATTAGAAAGCATTGGCATATGGGAATGCCTAGATTTTACCCTATCCCAGTTTTGGGTGATTCTGCAGGTGTTGATACCGATACCTCCATTTATGGGGACACTGTGAAATATGTCCTTAAGGCCAGCATGGATAATATCAAATTGGATTACTATGTGATTGGGACTTATAATTATGACAATCACACATTTACTTTGGATGATTCAATTCAAGACCTTGGACTGCGCTATGACTATAGCAAATTTAGCCTGGGGAAAGGAAAAGCTAGGAATGGTTATTTTAACACGGATGCTATTTTTGAAAGAAGGCTTTTTGGAGGGAAGACGTATGATTGTCACAGAAATTTTGGGTGGAGGGGAGGTATGGATCTTACACAGGATGCGCGGAGTAGAGGGGAGGAAGACACGACTGAAAATTCTATGTGATATAGAGTGGCATTCTGAATCATATCTTTGCCGCCAGAATAACGATGAGGACCTTTCCCATGTAGCTTGGAATGTGGCTTAACCAGAAAATAGGGGAATCACAAACAGGGCGGATCTCTGTAACTAAGATGAGGAGCTACGGAGACAAAAAGGGAGGGTCAATGCTTGATGGAGGGAATGAATGGAAAGTGATGACAGGAAGACGGTGGACTGAGATGGCAGACTGAGGAGCGATAAAGCTGCTGCAATACGAAAGGGGGATTGAAAAAAAACAATCAGATCGCAGACAAAGGGGATGACGTTCTCAGAGATCGGGAGATACAAACAGAGAATGGGCTAAAGTTGACGAAGGCTAGGACCAAGCCGGCAAACAACGATTGAGGGAGGAGAAACAAACTAGTATGGCATACTGCAAGTTGATTCCAATGCTGATGAGAGTACAATCAGGAAACAGTACAGGAAGCTTGCCCTGCTTTTGCATCCTGACAAGAACAAGTCGCTCGGTGCAGAACCAGCCTTTAAATATATTTCGAAAGCTTGAGGGGTGCTTTCTGACAAGGTGAAAAAGGCCCTATATGATGGAAGATGCAGCGCGAAGGCTTCTCAAAGCTTTAAGCAGACTCAGTTCAAGGAAGGTGCCAATGGTGGCCACAATGTGACTCGTACCTATACAACTAATCAACCACAGCCTCACCCTCAATCTCAACCTCAGCCCCGTGCTCAACCACAGCGACAGCCACCATCGCAACCATCGCTGCCTCAACAACGTCAGTCTCAGCCCCTCCAATACCTTCATATCGTGGCCCGTTCCACCTCCAATAAATCTAATGACTTTCAGGACGGCGTGCCCATCATGCAAGATGCAATTTGAGTATCAAAGAATCTACATAAAAAAAAATCTGTGAGGGAGGTTGCCCCTCTTAATGGGATAGTGTTGTGGCCTCCACAGTAGTGTGCGACAAATGCTTCTGCCAATGGTTCAGCTAATGGTTTTAACTTCAGCTCCTTCCTAAACAGTAATTTCTACCCATCGTTCCTTGACATCAAGATTGGTCTGATCAACCTCCATACATCCACATATTTTACCCATATAAGGAAATCCTGGTACTGTTTGTATTGGCAACAGAAATAGACAGAAACAGAGAGAGAGAGAGAGAATCTGACAGAAGATTTCAAACTGGCAAACTATTTTACACCCTGACTTATGCATTCAGTTGCTTGAACAGAGTTCTATCACAGGAGACTGCAGAGAAGGTTATGGGCATGTCTATTACATTTGAAGGACTGGATACAAGTGTTCTTTTGGACATGAAGATTGGGTTCAGAATTCTCAAAAACTACGTGAGTCTTCTAAAGAGTTGTTGGAATGCAAATATGATCCTTTGTGGAAGCCGTCACTATTGACCTTCTATCCTAAAATTATTTAAAGTCCTCTGTGGTCGTGACTTTGCTTTCAAAACCCCTTCGACAACGTATCAAAGCCGAACATGTCATGATGCCAGGGAAACTGCAACCGCTTGATATTCCCCAAATGAAATGGGAATTCATCAGTATGGATTTTGTTGTAGGCCTACCCCAATTCCAGGGAAGATACAACTCCATCATGGTTGTGGTTGATATGCTTACCAAGGTTGCACACCTTATTCCAGTAAAAACAAACTATAAAGCCTCCGACATTGCAAGATTGTTTATCAAGGAGATATTCAAACTACATGGTTTACCCAAAAGAATCATTAGTGATCGAGATTCTCTCTTCACATCACACTTTTGGAGAGCTATCTTTGAAGCTATTAGGACTCAACTCTGTTTTAGTACCGCCTACCATCTCCAAACAGATGGCCAAACAGAGCGAGTAAATCAAGTCATCAAGGATATGCTTAGGGCATACTGCTCTCGAGAGCCGAAGAGGTGGATTCAATACTTGCCTTTGGTAGAATTTGCATACAATGCTTCTTACCAGCAAAGCATTCAGATGACCCCTTTTCAAGCATTATATGGTCATGATTGCAGAAGTTCCCTAAACTTCTCAGATCCAACCTTAAGGGTTGAAGCTTCAAGAGAGATGTTGGAGGACATGGATGATCAAATAAAGTCAATAAGACAGACATACAAGCGGCCAAGGATAGACAAAAGGCATACGCGGATTTGAAGTGTCAAGAAAGAGTCTTCGAAGAAGGAGAGATGGTCTTCATTCGCGTACGCCCTAAAAAGAGTTATCTATCCCTAGGAGATTGCAAGAAGCTAAGTCCAAGGTATTGTGGGCTGTACAAAATCCTTAAATTCCTAGGACCCAATGCTTATAGATTGCAACTCCTCGAGAACCTAAAAGTTCATAATGTATTCCATATCAGTCTATTGAAAAAGTATGTACCTAATCCTAATCACGTACTTAATGACCAACAAGTTGTAATGCCTACTCAAGGAGTCCTTGAACTAAGGCTTGATAGGATCTCAGATGTTAGAGAGAGACAGTTCAGATCTAGAACCTTGAGAGAATGCCTCGTCCAGTGGAAAGATTATCCTGAAGAGGATGCCACTTAGGTACATGAAGGCACTCTCAACCATCAATATCCCTAGTTTATCTCGAGATGAGGACATCTCGATTCCTCTAAGGGGGAGAGAATGTAATATATCGAATTCACTCCTATTAAGGTTATAGGGGAATTTTTTTTCTCCTATCCTCCTGTCCGCGATGGTCGAGCTGGAAGGGGGGGAGGGAATAGACGAGCCAGCAAGCTCCTCACTGGAGCTTGCTCGGCTTCACAGCCATGCGAATGGACACGTTGAGGAGGGAGGATTCCCTCCCCTCCCCTATATAATTAGGGAGGGCCGCAGGCTACAGGGAGAAAGGGGAGAACGTCCGTGGAAGCCGCCATACTGCCGGCGGACTGACGAAGAGGAGGAGAGGGAGCCGTCGTGAGTCGCCGCTGGGCCGAGTGCGCCACCACCTGCAATGCCGCTATTGGCGCTGCCTCCATCCTCTCTCCTCGCGTGGCCCTTCGAGCCATAGAAGCTTCAAGAAGCTTCTTGAAGCTTCTAAGGGGGGGGGGCTTCTCTAAGCCCCCCTTCTCGTGGAGGTCCTTAAAGCCTTCTACCCCCTTGTGTTGGCCTTTAAATTTTCCCCCCCTCCCGGTTTTATCCCCTTTTACCCTTTCACCCCCCCCGGTTTTAAACCTTTAACCTTCTCGTGGAGCCACTAAACCCCCACCCCGTGTTTAAGCCACCTTAGCCCCCACTCCCCTTGGCCTCAAAAACCATTAACCCCCCTCCCCCCCGGTGCTTTATAAGCCTTAAGGCCTTTCTCCCTTAAGCCCCCTTCCCTTGGATGGAACCCCCCAAAGAACTAAGGCTTGAAAAGTCTTATCCACCTTAACCCCCGTGTTTAACTTATTACCCCCCTTCTTGTGCTTTTTACCCCCTTTCACCCTTCACCTTTCCCCTTGGTTTGGGAACTTACCCCCGTGTGTCCAGAAATCCCTTCAAGATTCCCTTTTTTTTTACCCTTTCAAGGCCCTTCATATGTTTGTGAAACCACACTCACACTGATGCCAGGAGGCATATTTCACGGTGGATTCCGTGCCACGGTAGATTTCATGAGGTTTTACAGTGGATTCCGTAAATTTTGATGACCGAGGCTCATACACAAAGTGGATTCTTTGTGCGAGAAGTTGATGGGGACGCCTATCCTTTTCGGGCATTTCATTAATTTAGTGTGTACATGGGTGATTCCATAGCGGGTGATTCCACAAAATGCATATTAAATTAATAAACGTTTATGAGTTTAGAGTGCACACTCGTAATAAATTAAGGTTAGGATTTATTTCTAACTATTTGATTTATTTATGTAGCTGAAGACTGCTAGGTATTCACTTTTGTCGGTTTAATTGTATTATTTTACTAACGATTGTGAATGCTTCAGTTGATGTGTAGAGATAGCAGCAGTGGCGGAGGAAAGCATTGGAGGATAGCGAGTATTCGATTTATTGATTATATTTTGATGGGCGCATACCTTAGGCATGACACCTATATTTTGTCACGCCTATTTATTGAGGCGTTGGATATTTATTATTATTTTGTATGCGCATGGGCGCACGATTATGTTATTTCTACTTGGACATTGTATTGGGCGTGTCAGACTATTTGGGCACCGTCCATTAACTTTATTCCTATTTTGTGTTAAAGCAAACTCAAAAGCTAAAAGCTTGCTATTTTGTAATTTGGGCTATTATTTGAGCTTGAAGATGATTAATACATAAAATACATGCTTTGTGGAGCGCTCACACAAGGCATGGGGGGAGATTGCACCCAATTGGTCTCTTGTTCATGTCGTTCATGCTTTTTACCTTGTAATTTGTGCAAAAAGTAGAGTTCTATTGTTCTTGGGGACCTTCCGGCATTCACTACGCGAGCGTACAGCATCCGATCTGCGCACCAGTGGTATTAGAGCGAAGCTGAGATCAAGAGCTTCCAATCGCTACCCATCTTGTGCGAAGGCGGAGCTCCTGGAACGATTGGGCTCTACGGTCAATCTCGTCGCGAACGGTCGATACAGGCAGATTCCTGGCGATCAAGAACCCCTGTTTCCATCATCAAACTGCGAGGGACCGGTCTGCAGAGGCAGAGGACCACTTCCATCTCTCCTACATCAAGTCGTCAAGAACAGAGATAAGCCATATTCTTTGCCAAGCTTATAAGCTTTAAACTTTAAGTTATAAAGCTTAGTCAATTAGAAGCTTAACTAAAGCTTCAAAAATGATTCGTGATGAAGGACGTCAGGATGTTCTGAGCGCCGAAAATTGCGCCATGAAATATTCATGTCCTTAAAAACGACGATTGGTCAGAAGCATGAAGCCTCTTAATCCCATAAGTCACCTAAAACCATTCAACCATTCAAGTCTTCAAAGTTCTTTCAAGTCAAGTTCTGCAAGTTAAATAAAGCAACTAAGTTCTGCAAGTCTACAAACTCTGCAAGTCACATTAGTCTAGTACTCTACAAGTCAGACAAGTCAATTGGAGTCAAAACTGACTTCTGTTCAAAACTCATAGAAGGGTTGTTCCTGCGCAGAAACTCCGAATTGCAAAGTTGTTCATTGGAAGGTACTCTATGCATACGCAGGTTTGCTGAAGCATTTCCAGCATACGAAGAAGGATAAAACACAGATTTTTTGAAGATTGTGAAAGCCACACCAAAAAAAAAAACATATAAGCCTTCTATTCCTGAACTTGAGCTACGCTCATTCCACTAACTTGATTTTGAGTGAGAAAGGTCTTTTGAGTTTCGCAGGATGACGGAACCACATATGGATGATTTAATGGCTGAAGGCGACCTACCTGAACCTACGATGGAGCAAAAGCTGGATTTAATCATGATGCAATTGGATGAAGAACGAAGGGCTAGGCAAGCATTGCAAGTTCAATTGGAAAATTTACAAAGATCGTCTATCGACAAAGCGGAACCTCAATCTGAAGATCTTATCCGACGTACCATCGACGCAACTCTCGAAGCTCAAACCATCCGCAAGGAATCAAAGATAAGTAAAAGACATTTCAAATTCCGTACTTTCAATGGCACTCGAGAGGGAAAAACTGTTCTTGCATTCATTAGTCAGTTTGACGACTACTTTCATGAGGAAACCTATGCAGAAAAGGATAAAATCAAGTGTGTCACTAATCATTTAGTGGATAGAGCATCTCTTTGGTGGACTATAGTACGCAAGAGTATAGATTACCCCATTACCTGGGAGAATTTCAAGAAGAAGTTTATGCAGAATTTTCTTCCTCCACAATTTCATGAGAAACCTATAAAGCAATGGGATCTTCTTCAGCAACAGGATCGTGAGCCTACACAGAGCATTTTTAGAATGCATTACTCCAGTTACGCATGCTTGAAGATGTACCTAAAGTGACACACAAGCGCAAGTATATGTCTGGACTCCTTGGGCATTACTACGCTGAAGTTAATATGTTCAAGCCTGCTACTCTTGAAGATGCAATCTCACTAGCTCACGACACTGAAGACAAGCTGCAAGATAGAGACAGACGTCCACAGTAATTTCAAGCCAATGGTAACTATGGATCTAAGCAATTCAACTCAAACTTTAGAAGATTTAATCAAGGTCGTTTCTCTTCATCATCTTTCCGTAAAAAATGGGCAAAACCTCCTGCTTTACCATCCAATATCAATCAAAATTCCAAGCCTATTCCACAACCAAATCCTAATGTACCTAGACTTCCTACCATTGCAAACAATGTAACCAAAGCCAAGCCAATAGTATGTTATAAATGCCACCAGCCTGGACATCTAGCAGCAAATTGCCATTCAAAGAAGCCACCTGCCCATATTAACTACCCTGGAGCAATGGAATAAGGCGAACATGAAGATATGCCTGATTTCACAGAAGATGAGGACGACACTAATACTCCTTCAGATACTTTACTAGGTATGCCAACTCCACATTCTTTATTGACTATGAAATGTTTAGTGCATGGAAAGGAAAAGATTATTTTGCATGATGACGGTAGCACTCATGATTTTATTTTAGCAAAGCTAGTAAAGGAATTGAAGTTACAGATTGTACCTACGCATTATCGCATTAAAGCAGCATTCTTATGCACTAGGTATAATGGTACACAGGAAGTGCATGACTTAGAGATTCAAATTGGTCAATACACTGAAAGAAGAAATTTTCTAGTTGTTCCATTATAATTGAGTGATATTATTTTAGGTATGCCTTGGCGTCATCAGCATAATCCAAATATAGATTATTCTACACATTCAATTAATATTAAATTTCAAGGAAAACATATTACATTGTATGCTATGCATGCATCTAATGCTTTTCCACTTGTAATATTCCCGCATATGAATCTCCTCTTAAGTTAGATAATAGCAAATTTTTTTAAAATAATCCCTCTCTCCTCACAGAGGAGAAGGGTTTAGCAAGAACCACTAAGCTCCTTGCTGGAGCTTGAAAGGGGAGGCGCGATGACCTGTCGAGAGCTAGGGGAGGCACGATGACCTGTCGAGAGCTAGGGGAGGCGTGATGACAGAGCACCACGTTGGAGCTCATGGAGGGGGCCGAAGGCATGCGTCATGCCATGAGAGTGGAGGGAGAATCCCCCTTCCCTCACCTATATAAATGCTATGGGCGTGAGGAAGGAGGGGGGAAGGCTGCCACTCAAGTGGGAGGGAGAAGACTTGAAGGGAAGGAAGAAAGGGAAACGGCAGAGGGGGACGCTGCCATAGAGGAGGAGAAGGCTCTGAGAGAGGAAGCGCTGAAGGCCATGCTTGCTGCCGTGAAGGAGGGCCGTGTGGCTGCTGTGAGGAGGGAGGAGTCGCTTGCGCTGTTAATTCGAGGAGCTGCCGTGGAGGGGAGGAGTTCATGAAGCTGCCACTGCCATCTATCAGTTCGCCTGCCACCATCTCCTATCCCAATTCCCACGTGCTTCATCTAGAAGCTTTAAAAGCTTATAAGGGGGGGGACTCTTTAAGCCCCATTCCCCCCCCCCACACAAAAACTCCTCTTTAAGATCTTTCACACCCCCCTTTTTCCATTTCACCCAAGGGGTGTGTGAAAAGCTCATTTAAACCGGGAGTTAAGGCTTTTTCCCCCCTTTGGGTTTCCCACAAGCATCCACTAGCTTGAGTTCGAAAACCCTTCCTATGGGCCTTTGTTATTGCCCCTCTAGTGGGTTTAAAAGCCCATTTATTCCAAAACGAAAAGGTCGCATTTGCGATGACTCCTAAGAAAGCACAAGGCGCAACTGCAGGAGGATCGTCTCCTAACATCCATGTGGACATTTCACCACAAGTCGAGGTATTTACTATTTTTGATTCATCGCAAAAGTAAGGCATTATGCACGATAAATTCATGGACTAGGAAGCACCTACGCATGTCAAATTCACCTAGCCTAGTTAGATGCAATTGGAAATAGATTGACTATTGAAATAATTAGCTCATGACATGAACTGGTCATTGGTATTTCCAACATGATGAACAAAATAACGTAAATTATCTATGCATCTCACGACCTTATTAGTAGTTTCCCTTGCGTGCTTATCAAAGTGACGGCCTAGAACACCTATTGCCTATCCTTATAAGGTCAAAAATTGTTAAAGTGCACCTTTGATTAAGCATGGAAAGATTAATCCCATGTTGCATTTTTATACAAATCTTCATTGAATGATTCATTAGGGAAAGTCATTAATCCCGTAGAAAATAGAAGAGCCTAGAAATAATTCTAGAAATTTGCGTGTGGCATGGATTGTAAATTGGAATAAGTTAACTCTAGATTTTTTGTTGCATAAATCTCAATCAATTACGTAAGTAGTTACGAAAGTTGGTGTATTGCTCATTTAGCCTACGAATAATTCATTCAGAAATGAAATTAGGAAAAGGCTGCATGGTCCATTTTAACATAAAACCCCAAAAGCCTAGCAGCATAAATCATGAAATGCATGTTTTAGAAGGGTCAATGAAAATTATGTCGTAACTTAACCTATGCCTTGATCTTAACCAGGAAAGTTAGGGTTGGTAAATCTAATCATATGTAGGCAATGAATCTTGTGATTATGAGAATGGTATCGTAAAAATCTTCAAGAAGAGACAAGTAGATTAGTTCACCCTTAACACCTAAACCGCGAGGGACTCGCTTAGAAATGGTTAAATCAAAGCAAACATATCCCAAGTGCTAACTAGGATTTAGAACATTGAGGACGTAACCTAGTTGTTCTTATTGCCAAGTTGAAACTCTCATACCCTAAAGACCTGCTCACATTCACGAAATGTAGTGAAAATAAGACATACTTGTGAGAAACGATCTAGGGTTGTTACCCTAAGGGTGGCTCGCTAAAAGGATGAAACTCGGTTTGAATTGGAACCCTAGGACTGACAAGGTTGGCCTAGTGCAATCAGAAATGGATTGGATATGAGGACACCCTAACCCTATTTCCTATTAATCATGATTTCGTGATTAAACAACACCATTCGATGGGTAAAATAGTCCCTTGATTTTTTATGCCACGCTCGCGCAATAAGTTGTAGAGTCGCATGATCTTGTGATTTGATCAAAAGAGAATTGCCAATTCCTCGGAATGAGATTGGCAGATTCTTACGCAAGTTTATCTTCCAAGAGGAGAAATAATCGTCGTGATATAGTACCTTTCTTGGGTAAAGTAACCAAGATACGAGGATTAGATATTTGCTTGGAAGCAAAAGACCAATTAGTAAATCGGAATAACATGTTTACTACTAATAGAACTTAAGGTATTGGCTAAGTTGGGTTAGTAGGGTACGGTCCTAACCCAAGGATATAGGGTTAACAAACAAACCCTTGGGATCTTGCCAAGTCGCAATTGATCCTGGATCGAGTGCTGGATACATTCGGAGAGAAAGATTCACTCCTTAGCAATTGGCCAAATAAATGACCACTGGAATTGATTGTGCTTGTAACAGTTTAGAAAGGACTGCTTGCATTGTTTGCTCAAGGAACTAAAGGATGAAAAGATATCTAATGCTTCAGGTTGAAGGCCTGAAGGGAGAGGCAGCTTCAGTTACCCTCGACTGCCTGCCTGACCCTAACCAAGGGGGTTGTTGACCGCGCCGGGAACGTGGACCGAACCCGCCGCGAAAGTGCAGAGGATGGGCCATGGGTCCGTCCTACGGTTGGGTGGTCCCGGTTAGCCGGGAACTTTTCTCAAAAATCTCGAAGAACAGTGGGATGATCATCATCATCAAAACGAATAACGAGAGCGATGACCTAGAATTACGTCTTACCCGATTTACACTGTTTTAGGGGAATGGAATGGGACTATGCCTTATGGCAGAGAGGTTGAGCCTTGCATCCCTCTCGTTTCCCATTCTCCTTGAACCAAGTGCAGCGTGAATCCGCGTCGGACCTGGCGTTTCTGCGTAAAGTAGTTCGCTCGGGTCTGACGCTAGTTGCTGTTAGCTAATGACCAATCATGAAAACCCTAATTCCGGTCGATCCTAAGTGGGAACGGCTAGGATACTTCCACTACGTGGCAGATGCGGGAAGACCTAGATCGCAAAACCCATAACATTCCATGGGAGTGCCGGGCGGAGTTTTCTAGACATCCTTTCCGATGGACTGCTAAGACGTGTCCTAGATGATACTAGTGGACACGTTACAGTTGGTATCAGAGCGAACCAACAAAGGACTTGTTTTTAAGAAATTTTAATAAGAAGAAGTAAAGCAAATGTTACTGTCCCAAACATTTCCTTACTTTCAATGCTGTCTTGCAGAATTATGTAGCATGGAACAGGTTCTTAGTGTTTCGAGTCATGTATATGACCGCGATGCATTCCACGGATTATCGACAAAGGGTTGAGATGACGAACATCCTCCACCACATTTACAATCCATCGTCTGTGTACGTGGAACGGAGATAGATGGGTGTTTCAGGGATCTATTACATAGCTGCCCATCGACCTGCGTACCTTCAAATTAACTTGAAGAGAATCAAGTGGATGTAGGATTTGAAGATCGTGAAGCTGTTCGTCTTTGTTGAGGCTCACGCAAACACGACCCTACAGGTCGGGGGTCGAAGGGTTAACTAGAATAAGTATGTGTACGGGGAAGTGATTGAAAGAATCCCTGCCGACCGAATCAAGGTTTTGGGACGTCATGAGAAGAATGGATATCAAAGAAAAAGATACCCTAATCTTCCAATGAACTATTGATTCCTGAAAATCGATGACCCCAATCCGTACTACTACTCAGTTCCTGTAGCTGAATGCAACAACATCTTATTCTCCTCGAATTAATGCATCAACTTGTTCTATCGCCCCAAGAAATATTTATACCTCGAAAGGGCTATGCTGATATGAATGGAATAAAACTTTTTTTTAAATCAACGATTCTCTTAACTGTGAATATTGATAGAGAAGTAAAGTGATTTGGTCACTTGGCTAAAGGAATACGCGGATGTAGTTTCTGAAGAGTTAACAGAACTCCCGCTTCAAAGAGAAGTAGATCATGAGATCAAGCTAGTAATAGGAGCTACGCCAATTGCGAAGAGACCCTATAGAATGTCTATACCGGAAGCAATTCAGTTCAAGGAACAACTCAAGCAACTGCTAGATCAGGGCTACATCCGTCCTAGCAGTTCACCATGGGAAGCACCAGTACTGTTCCAAAAAAAGAAAGATGGAACACTTCGACTATGTATTGATTATAGAGGGTTGAATCAATCAACAGTCAAGAACAAATATCATATTCCTAGAATAGATGAGCTTCTTGATAGTCTTCAGGGTGCCAAGATCTTCTCCAAGATTATCTTAGGTCTGGTTAGTATCATATAAGAATCAAGGAAGAAGATATCCCAAAGACGACCTTCAACACTAGATATGGACACTTTGAGTTCTAGTTATGTCATTAGGGCTTACGAATGCGCCTGCCACCTTCAATAGGTTAATGCACGATATCTTTAGACCATATCTTGAGATACGTAGCTTTCTTGGATTAACAGGATGGTATAGGGTCTTCATAAAAAACTATGCTTTGATTGCAGCACCTTTGACAGGATGGTATAGGGTCTAGTTTGTTCTGGGATTATTTGTTGAAGACTTTATGGCTCCATTTTCTTCTAAAGTATTTCAAATCATGTATATAGCTGGGGCTTACTTCCGTTCTTCAAATTCAGCTCATGTAGTGGTCATTTTTCATTCATTTCCCATTTGTAAAGCTATAAAACAGAGTAGTACTCTATTCTATCCATCTTCTTTCTAGTTGTTTCTAGGTTTGTTTTTTAGGAAAAAACTTTTGGGAAGGGATGGATTGTAAGAAGCTGGGAATAACAAATTAGTGTTAATAATATTGATATTATGCCATGTCACACTAACATTGGTATAAAAGGAGAAAATATGTAATTTTTCACATCTTTTTGACACATTAATACAATTACAGTCTTTCTCTCCCTTCTTGCTCACAGCTTCTATGGCTTCCCCTTCTTTCGTGTCTCTCTCTCTCTCTAAATCTAGTCTTTCTCCCTCCTCATCACTCTTCTTCTCTCTCTTTCTACAGTCTTTCTCTCTCTTCTGCAGTCTTCTCTCTCCTCTTTCTCTCTCCCTAGTTCTCTCTCTGACACTTTGAGCTACGCTCATCCCGCTAATTGGATTTTGAGAGTGTGAGATCTTTTGAATTTTTACAGGACGACAGAATAAAATATGGATGATTTTATGGCTGAAGGTGATCTTCTTGAACCTACGATGAAACAAAAGTTGGATTTAATTATGATGCAGTTGGACGAAGAATGAAGAGCCCGGCAAGCCTTGCAAGTGCAATTGGCCAATTTACAAAGATTGACTACCGAAAAAGATGGACCACAACCTGAAGATCTTATCCGACAAACCATCGATGCGACTCTCGAAGCTCAATCCATCCGCAAAGAAACAAAGATAAGTAAAAGAAATTTCAAATTTCGTACTTTCAATGGCATTCGAGATGGAAAGACTGTTCTTGCATTCATCAGTTAGTTTGATGATTACTTTCATGAAGAGACATACGCTGAAAAAGATAAAATCAAGTGTGTTACTAATCATTTAGTGGATAGAGCATCTCTTTGGTGGATTGTGATTCATAAGAATATAGATTGTCCCACTACCTGGGAGACTTTCAAAAAGAAGTTTATGCAGAATTTCCTTCCTCCACAATTCCATGAAAAAGCCATAAAGCAATGGGACCTTCTTCAGCAAAGAGATCGTGAGCCTATTTCTCAGTACATCGAATGCTTTTGGAATGCCTTACTCTAACTACGCATGCTTGAAGACGTACCTGAAGTGACTCACAAGCGCAAGTATATGTCTGGATTACTTGGGCACTACTACGCTGAAGTCAATATGTTCAAGTCTGCAACTCTTGAAGATGCAATTTCTTTAGCTCATGACACTGAAGACAAGCTTCGAGGAAGAGACAAGTGTCCAAAAAAATTTCAAGCAAATGGTAACTATGGTTCTAAGCAATTCAATTCAAATTTTAGAAGATTCAATCAAAGTCGATTTTCTTTATCATCTTTTTGTAAGTCTTGGACAAAACCACCTGCTTTGCCATCAAATACCAATCAAAACCCTAAGCCATCTTCATAGCCAAATCCTAATATTCCTAGACTTCCTGCCATTGCAAACAATGTATCTAAAGCCAAACCTATAGTGTGTTACAAATGCCATCAACTTGGACATCTAGTAGTCAATTGCCAATCGAAGAAGCCACCTGTCCATATCAACTATCTTGGAGCAATGGAAGATGAAGAACATGAAGAAATGCCTGACTATACGGAAGATGAGGACACCATTACTACTCCTTCGGATACTTTACCAGGTATGCCAACTCCACATTCTTTGTTGACAATGAAATGTTTAGTGCATGGAAAAGAAAAGATTATTTTGCATGATGATGGTAGTACACATGATTTTATTTCTGCAAAGTTAGTGAAAGAATTGAAATTAGAAACTGTTCCTACACATTATCGCATTAAAGCAGCATTCTTAGGCACAAGGTATAATGGAACACAAGAGGTGTATGATTTAGAAATTCAAATTGGTGAATATATTGAAAGAAGTAATTTTCTAGTTGTATCATTACAGTCCAGTGATATTATCCTAGGTATGCCTTGGTGTCATCAGCATAATCCTAACATAGATTATTCCACACATTCAATTAAAATTCATTTTCAAGGAAAAAACATTACATTGTATGGTATGCACGCATCTAATAATTTTCCATTGCTTACTCATACTCAAGATAAACGTGCTTTATGCAAAAGTAGTAAATCTTATCTAAATTGGGTGAATGAACTTCAAGCTAAAGAAAAACATATGCACCCTAGGCATAAACACTTCCTTGCACAATTTAAAGATTGTTTTGCTGAAGATCTACCACCTGGACTACCTCCTTCACGTCTTGAAGACCACAAAATAGATTTAATTCCTGGTACACAACCACCTTGTAAAGCACCATATAGGCATAACCAGATAGAGCAGAAAGAAATTCAAAATCAAGTTGAGGAATTATTAAACAAAGGATTAATTAGACCTAGTAGTTCTCCATTTGGTACACCTATCTTGTTGGTAAAGAAGAAGAATAATACTTATTGTATGTGCATTGATTATCATGCCCTAAATAAGATTACTGTAAAGAATAGATATCCAATTCCTAGGGTAGATGATCTTATGGATAAACTACAAGGTTCTGCCATATTTAGTAAAATAGATCTTAAATCTAGTTATCATCAGGTGAGATTAGATAAATCTGATATATTTAAGACTGCATTTAGAACACAATTCGGTCATTATGAATTTCTAGTGATGCCTTTTGGATTGACTAATGCACCTGCTACATTTAGTAGAATGATGAATCGCATATTTTTGACGTATCAGCATTGTGTTATAGTATTCTTTGATGATATCTTGGTATTCAGTAAAAATGAGAAAGTACATTATGAACATCTATCTTTGGTTTTCAAGTTGTTGAAAGATAATCAATTGTATGCTAATCCGGAAAAGAGTGAGTTCTTTCAAACAGAAATTGAATATCTAGGTCATATTGTGTCATCAGAAGGTATTAAGGTTGACCCTAAGAAGATAGAAGCAATATTAAACTGGCCTATACCAAAAAATGTGCATGAGTTACGTTCTTTTCTAGGTCTTGCTAGTTTTTACATGAAGTTTGTGCGAATTTTTTCATTACTTGCTTTGCCTTTGACTAATCTTTTAAAGAAAGGTATTGTTTATCATTGGTCTGATAATCAACAGAAATCTTTTGATTTATTGAAACATGCATTAACCCATGCTTCTGTATTACAACTACTTGATTTTAATAGACCATTCTTTTTAGTAGTTACTGATGCTAGCGGCTCTGGAATAGGAGCTGTACTTATGCAAGATAATCATCCCATAGCCTATTCTAGTTGTAAACTGAAACCATCCGAACTTAAATATTCCACATATGATAAAGAATTGTTAGATGTTGTACAAGCTTTAAGACAATGGAAACATAACTTAATGGGTTCTACGTTTATGATTAAGACTGACCAACAAAGTATTAGGCATTTACTTAGTCAACCCCAAATATTTGACTGACATATCAAATGGGCAGCTTTTATTTAGAGTTTTTATCCCCTTATTCAATATCAACCAGGTAAAGAAAATGTAGTGGCCGATGCATTAAGTAGAAGACCGACCATCATAATATTTCTGTTATATCATTTGATTCTCTAACCCCTATGAAATATACTTATCATCAGGACATTACTTTTCATGCTGATTGGAATAAATTAGTTGGAAATAACTGGATTCCTATTGATTCACTGTCTTACAATGATGGATTCATGTTTTATGAAAAGAGATTATGTGTTACAGTTCCATTTAGATCTTTTGTTTTGAATGAGATTCATTGTCCTCCATATCAAGGTCATAGAGGTATCATATCTACTTTACGTACATTGAGTGAAGATTTTTATTGGCCACATATGGACATTGATGTATCTAACATTGTTTCTAAATGTTTGGTTTGTCAAAGAGTTAAGAGACATCATGGTAAACAGTATGGTTTACTTATACCTTTATCTATTCCATCAAGACCATGGGAACAGATTTCTATGGATTTTATTATTGGTCTACCTAATACTAAAGCTAATCATGATATGATTTGGACTATTGTAGATAGGTTTAGTAAACAAGCATATTTCATTTCACATAAGAAAACTTTAACAGCATCTCAGGCAGCAGCACAATTGTTTTTGAAAACTGTTTTCACTAATCATGGATTACCAAAAGTTTTCATTTCTGACCGTGATTCTAGATTTTGTAATAATTTTTGGATTACTTTGTTTGCTAACCTAGGCACAAAGATTGATTTCTCATCTGCATTTCATTCTGAAACTAATGGACAAATAGAAGCCACTAACAGTACTATTTTAGATTTTTTACATGCTTACACTATTTCTAAACCACAGACATTGGACACACATTTGCATTTACTGCAGTTTGCATATAACAATACACCACACAGAGCCACAAAAAAAGCACCGTTTGAAGTGATTTATGGTTATAGATTGTCTACACCTGTTGCATCTTTATCAAATAGAATTCAGAGTGCTGATGATATTGCTAATATGCACGCTACTATTTTTGATGAGGTTAAAGACATGATTGCCAAAGCCCAGCAATCATATACAAAACAAGCCAATAAGAAAAGACAGGCCATGAATTTCAAAGTTGATGACTATGTTTGGTTAAGAATAGAAAAACGTAGATTACAAAGTGTAGATAAACACCCAGTTGTAAAATTAGCACCTAGATTCTATGGACCATTTAAGATCATTCACAAAATCAATGACAATGCATTCAAGTTAGAACTACCACCTCACTGGAAAATTCACAACACCTCTCACATTAGTTTATTACGACCCTTTAGAGGCCAATTACATGTACACCTTGTCTATGAAAACCCACCTTTGTTAGATGAAGAGACTGAAATACTTAAACCTGAAGCTATCATAGATACTGACTTTATGACCACTAGAATTGGCCGTAGATATTCTAGATATTTAGTCAAGTTTAAAAACCATCCTGTTGAAGAAGCCCAATGGATGCACGCTAGAGACTTAAGTGCTTTCCCCACTCTATTAGCTCCACATTGAGCTAATAGCAATTGAGGACAATTGCTATCCCACCCTGGGGGTATGATGCCAGGAGGCATATTTCACGGTGGATTTCGTGAGGTTTTAATATTTCAGGGTGGATTCCATGCCACGATGGATTCCGTGAGGTTTTACGGTGGATTCCGTAAACTTTGTTGATCGGGGCTCATACACAAAGTGGATTCTTTGTGTGAGAAGTTGATGGGGATGCCTATCCTTTTCGAGTGTTTCATTAATTTAGTGTGTACATGGGTGATTCCATAGCGGGTGATTCCGCAAAATACATATGAAGTTAATAAACGTTTATGAGTTTAGAGTGCGTACTAGTGATAAATTAAGGTTAGGATTGATTTCTAACTAGTTGATTTATTTATGTAGCTGAAGACTGCTAGGTATTCAGTTTTGTCGGTTTAATTGTATTATTTTACTAACGATTGTGAATGCTTCAATTGATGTGTAGAGATAATAACAGTGGCGGAGGAAAGCATTGGAGGATAGTGTGTATTTGAGTTATCACTTATATTTTGATGGGCACATACCTTAGGCATGGCGCCTATATTTTATCGCACCTATTTATTAAGGCGTTGGATATTTATTTATTATTTTGTATGCGTATGGACGCACAATTATGATATTTGTATTTGGACATTGAATTGGGTATGCCCGACTCTTTGGGCGCCCACCCATTAGCTTTATTTCTATTTTGTGCTAAAGCAAACTCAAAAGCTAAAAGCGTGCTATTATGTAATTTGGGCTATTATTTAAGCTTGAAGATGATTAATACATAAAATACATGCTTTGTGGAGCGCTCACACAAGGCATGGGGGGAGATTGCACCCAATTGGTCTCTTGTTCATGTCGTGCGTGCTTTCTACCTTGAATTTTGTGCAAAAAGTAGAGTTCTTTTGTTCTTAGGGACCTTCCGGCGTTCACTACGCAAGCATACAACATCCGATCTGTGCACCAGCTACGCTCATCTCGCTAATCAGATTTCGAGAGTGTGAGGTCTTTTATATTTTACAGGATGACTAAACAACACATGAATGATTTTATGGCTGAAGGTGATTTACTCGAACCAATGGTGGAGCAAAAGTTGGATTTGATTATGATGCAGCTCGATGAAGAACGAACAGCCCGACAAGCTTTACAAGTTCAATTGGCCAATTTGCAACGATGTACCACCGACCAAGATGGATTGCAACCTGAAGATCTTATTTTCGTACTTTCAATGGATCACGAGATGGAAGGACTGTACTTGCATTTATCAGTCAATTTGATGATTACTTCCATGAAGAAACATATGCTGAGAAAGACAAAATTGAATGTGTCACTAACCATTTAGTTGATCGAGCATCCTTATGGTGGACTGTGGTCCGCAAGAGCACTGATTGCCCTACTACATAAGAGACTTTCCAAAATAAATTTTTGCAAAATTTCCTTCCTCCTCAGTTCCATGAAAAAGCCATCAAGCAATGGGATCTTCTACAACAAAGAGAA
This sequence comes from Lygodium microphyllum, assembly GCF_053477565.2. Taxonomy (NCBI): domain Eukaryota; kingdom Viridiplantae; phylum Streptophyta; class Polypodiopsida; order Schizaeales; family Lygodiaceae; genus Lygodium; species Lygodium microphyllum. The sequence goes on along the minus strand of NC_141141.1, from coordinate 46,933,487 downwards.
TGTGAAACTATTTTCCAATACACTGAACGTTTCTGGAATGCCCTTTTGCAACTATGCATGCTCGAAGATGTACCTGAAGCAACTCACAAACACAAGTTTATGTCCGGCCTACTTGGACATTACTATGCAGAAGTCAATATGTTCAAGCCAACAACCCTTGAAGATGCAATTTCCTTGGCTCATGACACTGAAGACAAGATTCGCGGAAGAGACAAGCGACCACAACAATTTGCAACTAATGGTAATTATGGTTCCAAACAATTCAATTCAAATTTTCGAAGATTCAATCAAAGTCGTTTCTTCCATCTTCATTCCGTAAGTCTTAGGCATGACCACCTGCTTTGCTATCAAATACCAGTCCAAACCCGAAGTCATCCTCACAGTCAAATCCCAACATTCCTAAACTTCCTGCCATTACCAATAATGTATCTAAAGCCAAACCTATAGTTTGCTACAAATGCCATCAACCTAGACATCTAGTAGCCAATTGCCAATCTAAAAAGCCACCTGTCCATATCAATTATCTTGGACTAATCGAAGAAGAAGAACGTGAGGAAATGCCTGATTTTACAGAAGATGATGATGACATTGGTACTACTTCGGATACTTTGCCAGGTATGCCAACTCCTCATTCTTTATTGATAATGAAATGTTTTGTGCATGGTAAAGAAAATACTATTTTACATGATGATGGGAGCACACATGACTTTATTTCTGCAAAGTTAGTTAAAGAATTTAATTTATAAACTAGTTGTACACATTATTGCATTAATGCTACATTCCTAGGAACAAGATATAATGGAACACAAGAAGTGCATAATTTAGAAATTAAAATTGGTGAATATACTGAACGAAGAAATTTCTTAGTTGTACCTTTGCAGTCTAGTGACATTGTCTTAGGAATGCCTTGGCGTCATCAATATAATCCTAACATAGATTATTCTACGCATTCAATTAAAATTTATTTTCAAGGAAAGCAAATCACACTGCATGGTATGCACGCTTTTAATAAATTTCCACTGCTTACTCATACTCAAGCTAAATGTGCATTGGGTAAAAGTAGCAAATCTTATTTAATATGGGTGAATGAACTTCAAGCTAAAGAAAAATAAATCCATTCTAGGCATACACAATTTCTTGCCCAATTTCAAGATTGTTTTGCTGATGATTTACCACCTAGACTACCACCTTCACGTCTTGAAGATCACAAAATAGATTTAATTCCTGGTACACAACCACCATGTAAAGCACCATATAGACATAACCAAATTAAACAGAAAGAAATTCAAAATCAAATAGAAGAATTGCTTAACAGATGATTAATTAGACCTAGTAGTTCTCCATTTGGTGCACCAGTTTTATTAGTAAAGAAGAATAATAATACTTATCGCATGTGCATTGATTATCGTGCCCTAAATAAAATTACTGTTAAGAATAGATATCCAATTTCTAGGGTAGATGATCTTATGGATAAACTACAAGGATCTGCTATATTCGGTAAGATAGATCTTAAATCTGGTTATCATCAAGTAAGATTGGATAAATCTGATATATTCAAAACTACATTTAGAACACAATTTGGACACTATGAATTTCTGGTTATGCCTTTTGGTTTAACTAATACACCAGCTACATTTATTCGAATGATGAATCACATATTTTTGAAACATGAGCATTGTGTCATAGTATTCTTTGATGATATATTAGTATTCAGTAAAAATGAGAATGAGCATTATGAATATTTGTCTTTTGTTTTCAAGTTGTTAAAAGACAATCAATTGTATGCTAATCCAGAAAAGAGTGAATTCTTCCAGACAAAAATTGAATATCTAGGATATATTGTTTCATCAGAAGGTATTAAAGTCAACCCTAAAAAGATAGAAGCAATTTTAAATTGGCCCATGCCCAAAAATGTGCATGAGTTACGTTCTTTTCTAGGTCTTGCTAGCTTTTACAGAAATTTTGTAAGGAATTTCTCATTACTTGCATTACCTTTGACAATACTTTTAAAGAAGGGTATTGTTTATAACTGGTCTGATAATCAATAAAAATCTTTTGATTTATTCAAACATGCATTAACCCATGCTCCTGTATTACAACTACCTGATTTCAATAGACCATTCTTCTTAGTAGTTACTGACACTAGTGGATCTAAAATAGGAGCCATCGTTATACAAGATAATCATCACATAGCCTATTCTAGCTGTAAACTGAAACCATCTGAACTTAAATATTCTACCTCTAATAAGGAATTGCTAGCCGTAGTACAAGCCTTACGTCAATGGAAACATTATTTAATGGGATCTGAATTTATGATCAAAACTGACCAACAAAGCATTAGACATCTCCTTAGTCAACCACAAATATCTGACCGACACATTAAATGGGCTGCTTTCATTCAAAGTTTTCATCCCCTTATACAATATCAACTAGGAAAATAAAATGTTGTAGCTGACGCTTTGAGTAGAAGACCGACAATTCATAATATTTTTGTGATATCATTTGATTCCCGTATCCCTATGAAAGATACTTATCATCAAGATCTTACTTTTCAAGCTGATTGGAATAAACTAGCTGCAAATAATTGGATTCCTATTGATTCACTGTCTTACAATAATGGATTCATGTTTTATGAAAAGAGATTATGTGTGACAGTTCCATTTATGTCATTTTTTTTGAATGCGATTCATTGTCCTCCATATCAAGGTCATAGAGGAATTATATCTACTTTGCGTACATTGACTGAAGATTTTTATTGGCCACATATGGACACTGATGTATCTAACTTTGTATCTAAATATTTACTTTGTCAACGAGTTAAAAGACACCATGGTAAACAATATGGTTTACTAATGCCCTTACCTATTCCATCACGACCATGGGAACAAATTTCAATGGATTTTATAACTGGTTTACCTAACACTAAAGCTAACCATGATATGATTTGGACTGTTGTAGACAGGTTTAGCAAACAAGCATATTTTATTCCATGCAAGAAAACTTTAACTGCATCTCAAGCTGCTCAATTGTTTTTGAAAACTATTTTCACTAACCATGGTTTACCAAAAGTTAGTATTTCTGATTATGAATCTAGATTGATTACTTTGTTTGCTAACTTAGAAACAAAGATTGATTTTTTATCTGCATTTCATCTTGAAACAAACGGTCAAACAGAAGCTACTAACAGTACTATTTTAGATCTTTTGCGTGCTTACACCATTTCAAAACCACACACATGGGATAGACATCTATATTTACTTCAGTTTGCATATAATAATACACCACATACAGCTACAAAGAAAGCACCATTTGAAGTTATTTATGGATATAGATTGCCTACACCCATTGCACCATTATCAAACAAAATTCAGACTGGTGATGATATTGCTAACATGCATGCTACTATTTTTGATGAAGTTAAAGATATGATTGCCAAAGCCCAGCAATCATATACAAAACAAGCAAATAAGAAAAGACAGGCTATGAATTTTAAAGTTGATGATTAGGTTTGGTTATGAATAGAAAAATGAAGATTACAAAGTGTAGATAAACACCCAGTTATGAAATTAGCACCTAGATTCTATGGACCATTCAAGATCATACACAAAATCAATGACAATGAATTTAAACTAGAACTACCACAACATTGGAAAATCCACAACACTATTAGTTTATTACGACCCTTTAGAGGCCAATTACCTGTACACCCTATCTATGAAAACCCTCCTTTACTAGATGAGAAAATTGAAATCCTTGAGCCTGAAACTATTATAGATACTAATTTTATGACCACTAGAACCTGGCCATACATATTCTAGATATTTGGTCAAGTTTAAAAACCATCCTGTTGAAGAGGCCCAATGGATACACACTAGAGACTTAAATGCTTTCCCCACTCCGTTAGCTCCACATTGAGCTAATAGCAATTGAGGATCATTTCTATCCCACCCCGGGGGTATGATGCCAGGAGGCATATTCCACGGTGGATTCCGTGCCACGGTAGATTCCATGAGGTTTTACGATGGATTCTGTAAGATTTTATTACCGGGGCTCATACACAAAGTGGATTCTTTGTGTGAGAAGTCGATGGGGACGCCTATCCTTTTCGGGCGTTTTGTTAATTTTATGTGTACATGGGTGATTCCATATCGGGTGATTTCGCAAAATACATATTTAAATTAATAAACATTTATGAGTTTAGAGTGCGTACTTGTGATAAATTAAGGTTAGGATTGATTTCTAACCAATTTATTTATGTAGCTGAATACTACTAGGTATTCACTTTTGTCGGTTTAATTGTATTATTTTACTAACAATTGTGAATGCTTCAGTTGATGTGTAGAGATAACAGAGGTGGTAGTGGAAAGCATTGGAGGATAGCGTGTATTCAAATTACCGTCAATATTTTGATGGGCACGTATCTTAGGCATGGCACCTATATTTTGTCGCGCTTATTTATCAAAGTGCTTGATATTTATTTATTATTTTTGTATGCGCATGGGCGCACGATTTAGATATTTGTATTGGACATTGTATTTGGGTACGCTTGACTTCTTGGGCGCCCATTAGCTTTAATTCTTTATTGGCACAAAAGTAAACTCAAAAGCTAAAGCGTGCTATTTTATAATTTGGGCTATTATTTGAGCTTGAAGATGAATAATATATGAAATACATGCTTTGTGGAGTGCACACACAATGCATGGGGGGAGATTGCACCCAATTGTTCTCTTGTTCATGTCGTGCAAGCTTTTTATAATGATTTGTGTGCAAAAAGTGGAGTTTTTTTGTTCTTGGGGACCTTCTTACGCTCACTACACGCGCTTACAACATCCGATCTGTGTACCAGTGGTATCAAATCGAAGCTGTAACGTGTCCACTAGAATCATCCAGGACACGTCTTAGCAGTCCATCAGAAAGGATGTCTAGAAAGTTCCGCCCGGCATTCCCATGGAATGTTACGGGATTTGCGATCTAGGTCTTCCCGCGTCTGCCACGTAGCGGAAGTATCCTGGCCGTCCCCACTTAGGATCGACCTGAATCAAGGTTATCCTGATTGGTCATTATCTAGCAGCAACTAGCGTCGGACCCAAGCATACTACTTTACACAGAAACACTAGCTCTGAAGCGGATTTATGCTGCACTTGGTTCAAGGAGAATGGGAAACGAGGGGGATGCAAAGCTCAACCTCTCTGCCATAAGGCATAGTCCCATTCTGTTCCCCTAAAACAGCGTAAATCGGTTAAGACATAACTCTAGGTCATTGCTTTCGTTATTCGTTTTCTTTGACGATGGTTATCTCACTGTCCTTCGAGATTTTTGAGAAAAGTTCCCGGCTAATCGGGACCACCCAACCGTAGGACAGATCCATGGCCCATCCTCCGCACTTTCCTCGGTTTGTTTTAGTTATGTAATTATCTAACACATTAATTTGACATATAACAATCACCTTCTTTAATTAATCTTGTTAAGCACTGGTTTCTTCACGTAATCTTATCACGTGACATAGAAAAACAATATCAAGCAAATTCTTTATTATCATTTCATCATTTTATCTTTGAAATACAAGGAGTTCCGCTCGTAGGCTTGTCCATAATCCGCCCGAAGGCTATCCAGTGATCCTCAGGGATCACTACTCCAAGCTTCCGCTCGTAAACTAGTATGCGGGCCTCGAGATCCAATCCCGAGTCACGTTAGCCTCTTGTGTAGGTTCTGGAAGGCGAGGGATTTACAGCCAGAGCCCCCCCTGGTACCCAACCATCCTCCTGCTCCAAGTAGAGCTCAACGAAAAAACCGCTCGCGGTGGGTTCGGTCCACGTTCGCGGCACGGTCAACAACCCCCTTGGTTAGGGTCAGGCAGGCAGTCGGGGTAACTGAAGCTGCCTCTCCCTTCAAGCCTTCAACTTGAAGCATTAGATATCATTTCATCCTTTAGTTCTTTGAGCAAACAATGCAAACAGTGCTTTCTAAACTTTTACAAGCACAATCAATTCCAGTGGTCGTTTACTTGGCCAACTGTTAAGGAGTGAATCCTTCTCTCCGAATGCATCCAACATTCGATCCGGGATCAATTGCGACTAGGCAAGATCCCCAAGGGTTTGTTTGTTCACCCTTTTGTCCTTGGGTTAGGGCCATACCTTGTTAACCCAACTTAACCAATACCTTAGGTTTTATTAACAGTAAATCCTAGCGACCATGTCGCTCCAATTTATTGATTGATCATTTGCTTCCAAGCAAATACCTAACTTCCCTTTACTTGGCAATTTTTCCCCAAGAAAGGTGATGTAACAGGATGACTACTCATCCTCTTGCAAGTTAAACTTGCCAACCTCATTTCAAGAAATGGCAAAACTCTCTTGTGAACAAACCACAAGTCTATGCGACATTGCAACTTATTGCACAAGTGTCGCATCTATTCCATGGGATCATTTCACCCATTGAACGACATTTTTCTGGTCACGGAATTATCTCCAGACGAGAAGCAGGGTTTAGGGTGTCTTCTTACCCAACCCATTCCTAATTACACTAGGCCCACAATGTTCGGTCCTAGGAATTCCAACTCAATCCGAGTTTCATCATTTGAATGAGTGATCCTTAGGGTAGAAACCTTAGATCGTTTTATGTATGAGCGTCCAATTGTCCCTACATTCCGTGAATGTGGGTAGGACCTTTGGTTCAAAGGTTCATCTTGGTAACAAGTGCGTGAAACTAGGTCAAGTCCTTAACGTGCTAAACCCTAGTTAGCACTTGGGTTATTTATCGTATTGGTTGAGCCATCCTATGCGAATTCCTTGTGGGCTAGGCGATTTAGCTAATTCGATCTACTTGTCTTGCGACAAGGAAAAACCATCCCTAGAGATGTTAACTTGATCTTAAAGGAGAAAGCTAGTTGTAACATCTCACAATTCACCTAAATGCGTGATTCATTGCTTCTACCTACCCCTAAATTCGCAATAACCCTAAATTTTCTTGTTAAGATCAAAACACATGTTAAATTGCGGCATAACTTCCATTGATCCTACTAGGACTTGCATTCAAGAATCATGCCCACAATTCTTTTTCTAAGCTTTTAAGATTTCATGCTTTAATAAACCATGCAGCCTTTCCCTAAATACAACTCTTGATGAATGAAATTTGTCATATGACAAATGTGCAACATGCACTCCTTTCCTGACTACAACGTAGTGAAACTCATGCCAAAAAACTAGAGTTGACCTATTCCAATTTACAATCACATGCCACACGCAAATTCCTAGAATCATTTCCGCGCTCTTCTATTTCCTACGGGGTTAAGGACTTTCCTTAATGAATCATTCAATGAGGATTTGTCTAAAAATGCGACGTGCAATTAATCTTTCCATGCTTAGTCAAAGGTGCACTTTAATAATTTCAACCTTAATGATAGGCAATAGGTGTTCTAGGCCGTCACTTTGACATGCACGACAAGCAACATACTATTAAGGACGTTAAATGGATAGACAATTTCTTTATATGGAAAATACCAATGATCTAATTTCATGTCATGAACTAATTCTAATCATTGTTCGAATAGTCAATTTATTTCCAGTTGCATTTAACTTGACTAGGTGATTTTGAGCATGCATAGGTGCTTCCTAATCCATGAAGTTATCATGATTAATGCAATGCTTTTGCATGGAATCAAAATTAGTAAAAACCTGGACTTGTGGGCTTGGGAAGATATCCACATGAATATTAGGAGAAGAACCTCCCGCAGGCGCACCTTGTGACTTTTTAGGGGCCATCGTAGGCGTAATTACAGACTTCCGATTTGCCTTTACCCTTACCTGATCGGTGAATTTACTTGCCCTGGTACGCAGCCTCAAGATCTTGCCCTTCTCCCTCGTATGTAGGAGATCCCTTCCGAAGTGTGGATCCTTGAGAATACAGGCTTGTGGAATTTGGCCTTATGGGAGACCTTACGGGGTTGGAGCTTGGTTTGTGGAAATGGGGCTTCTACAAAGTTCTTGGAAATGGGGATTTTATGAATGGAGTTTCAAAAATTGAGGCCTTACGAAGGTGTTTGCGGAAAGGGCTCTTGCAAATGGGCCTTGCAAGAATGGAGGCTTTAAGAGTTCTTCTTCTCCTTCCCAAAAATCCTAGGGCCAGCCTTGTGGGTGATTGGTGGGAAGGGGCTTGTAGGCTTCCCCTTCTTCTCTTCAAAGCCCGGGCCAGGAGGGCTTGTGGGTGTTGCAATGGAAAAGGGGGTTTAAAAGGAACCCGTGGGGGGGTAAAATGGGCTTGATGGGGAATCCATGGGAAGGGGGCTTAGAGAAGCCCCCTTAGAAGCTTCCTAGAGAAGCTTCTAAGAAGCTTCAGGTAGCTACATGGAGGCTTTTCACGGTGACCGTGAGCTCCATGACAGCAGGCAGTGTCAACAGCAGTAGCTCGGCCGTTGGCGGCGTTCTCAGCTGGCAGCTCCCTCCAACATGGTGGCAGCTCCTTCCTCCTCCACGAAGAGATTTCACAGCTCCCTCCCTTCCTTTACTTCCTTCCACCTTCCTCAACTATAGCCTCCACAATTTGTCGCAACTCCCTCTCTCCTCACGGCGCATCACGGCACATTGGCAGCGATCTAGCTTTGCCTTCTTCCTCCGCTCACTCCACACGATTTATATAGGTGAGGGGAGGGGATCCTCCCTCGCCCTTGCAGCATCGTGCATGGGTTCACCCCCCCTCAGGCATCTAGCAAGGATGCTCAGTCATCCTTGCTATTCCCCTCCCCTCCAGCATGACAGTCGCTGGGGGAAAATAAAAAAATTTCCCTTATTTTCAATTTATTATTCTCATGACCTCCTATTAAGAGGTGGTTCATGTGAAGAACGCGTGCTTGGAAATCGGGAATGTCACATTCTCTCCCGCTTGGAGGAATCGAGATGTCCTCATCTCGAGATAAACTGGGATATTGGTGGTTGAGAGTGCCCTCATCTACCCAAGTGGCATTCTCCTCGAGATAATCTTTCCACTAGACGAGGCATTCTCTCAAGGTTATGGATCTCAGTTATCTCTCCCTAACATCTAGGATCCTATCAGGCCTTAGTTCAAGGACTCCTTGACTAGGCATTACAACTTGTTGGTCATCAAGTAAATGGTTAGGATTAGGTATATAATCCTTCAATAGACTGATATGGAATGCATTATGAACCCTTAGGTTCTCAGGGAGTTGCAGTCTATACGCATTAGGTCTTAAGCACTTGAGGATCTTGTATGGTCCACAATACCTTAGACTTAGCTTCTTGCAATCTCCTAAGGACAGGGAACTCTTCTTTGGGCGTACGCGAATGAAGACCATGTCTCCTTCCTCGAAGATTCTATCTTGACGCTTCAGATCCACGTATGCCTTCTGTCTATCCTTGGTGGATTGGATGTCCTATCTTATTGACTTCACTTGGTCATCCATCTCTTCCAACATCTGCCTAGAAGCTTCAACCCTCAAGGTTGGATCTGAGAAGTTTAGGGGACTTCGATAGTCATGACCATACAATGCTTGGAAAGGGGTTATCTGAATGCTTTGTTGGTAAGAAGCATTGTAGGCAAATTCAACCAAAGGCAAGTATTGAATCCACCTTTTTGGTTTACAACAGCAGTGTGGCCTTAGCATATCCTCGATGACTTGATTTATTCGCTCCGTTTGGCCATCAGTTTGGGGATGGTAAACTGTACTAAAACAGAGTTGAGTCCCAATGGCTTCAAAGATAGCTCTCTAGAAGTGTGATGTGAAGAGAGAATCACGATCACTAATGATTCTTCTGGGTAGCCCATGTCGCTTGAATATCTCCTTGATAAACAACCTTGCAATGTTTGAGGATTTATAGTTTTGTCTTTACAGGAATAAGATGTGCAACCTTAGTAAACATGTCAACCACAACCATGATGGAGTTGTATCCTTCCAGGGCTTGGGGTAGGCCTACAACAAGAATCCACACTGATGAATTCTCATTTCATTTGGGAAATTTCAAGCAGTTGTAGTTTCTCTAGCATCATGACATGTTCGGCTTTGATACGTTGACAAGACAAACACTCAGTGACATATTTGAAAATGCCACCTTTAAGACTCTCCCAATAGTAGCTCTTCCTAACTGCATTGAGAGTCTTAGCATAGCCAGGATGTCCTGAGAAAGGGCAATCATGAGCGTCGTATAATATCTTCTGCTTAAGTGACTGGCTTGTCGGTATACATGCTCTCATTCTATAGTAGACAAGTCCACTATTGATAGAGAATTCATGATACTCAGCTTGTAGCTTTTATTCATGGTCCTTGATAGAGATTTCCCTTAGCATCTTTTGATAGGCTGGATCATGGCATGCTTCTTCTCTAGCTAGCTCGAGTATTATGTTGTTTGGCATGGACACCTTTGTAGCTAGAGATCTAGCTATTGATGGATTTTGCAAGATTAGTGAATTAAGGAATGCCTTGTGATTGAGTGCATCAGCAACTACATTCTCCTTTCCAGGTCGATACTTGATCTCAAGGTCATACTCCTCCAGCACTTCAATCCACTGACATTGCCTCATGTTGAGCTTGTTCTAGGTAAAGTTCCACTTGAGACTTTTATGATCAGTCACTAGTGTAAACTTGTTACCCAGCAGGTAGTGTCTCCAAAGCTTGACAACTAAAAGTTAAGATCATGGGTAGCATAATTCTTCTCATGGCTCTTTAGTTTCTTGAAGATTATGCTATAGGATGACTTTCCTACATGAGCACACATCCTAAGGCAAGCATGCTAGTATCAGTTACTACCTCAAACTCCTTACTGTGGTCTAGAAGTTTTAGGATCGGTGCTGATACCAAACTTTGCTTCAACCTATCAAAGCTAGTTTGTTCGCAATGTTTGCTTCTTCAGTAAGTCTGTCAAACGTGCTGCAATCAAAGTATAGTTTTTTATGATGACTCTATACCATCTTGTCAATCCAAGAAAGCTGCGTATTTCTTTGACAGTTGTTGGTATATGGCCATCCTAGAACATTTCTGACTTAGGCCGGCTCCACTGAGATTCCTTCTGCCGATATGATGAATCCCAGATAACCAATCTAATGTTTGAGGAATGCACATTTCGTCATCTTAGCATACAGCCTGTGTGACCTTATTGTCTCAAGGAAAATCCGAAGTTGGGGTCCATGGTCTCCTTCCTGTTTGGAATAGACTAGAGTGTCATCAAAGAAGACGAGCACAAAGTTATCAAGATATGGTCTAAAGATATCCTGCATTAACCTATTGAAGGTGGTAGGCGCATTCGTAAGCCCTAATGACATAACTAGAACTCAAAGTGTCCATATTTAGTGTTGAAGGTCGTCTTTGGGATATCTTCTTCCTTGATTCTTATATGATAGTAACCAGACCTAAGATAATCTTGGAGAAGATCTTGGCACCCTGAAGACTATCAAGAAGCTCATCTATTCTAGGAATATGATATTTGTTCTTGACTGTTGATTGATTCAACCCTACGTAATTAATACATAGTCGAAGTGTTCCATCTTTCTTTTTCTGGAACAGTACTGGTGCTTCCCATGGTGAACTGCTAGGACGGATGTAGCCCTGATCTAGCAGTTACTTGAGTTGTTCCTTTAGCTCAATTGCTTCCGGTATAGACATTCTATAGGGTCTCTTCGCAATTGGCACAGCTCCTATTACTAGCTTGATCTCATGATCTACTTCTCTTTGAAGCGGGAGTTCTGTTAACTCTTCAGGAACTACGTCCGCGTATTCCTTTAGCCAAGTGACCAAATCACTTTACTTCTTTATCAATATTCATAGTCAAGACAATCGTTGATTTAAAAAAAAAGTTTTATTCCATTCATATCAGCATAGCCCTTTCGAGGTACAATTATTTCTTGGGGCGATGGAACAAGTTGATACATTAATTCGAGGAGAATAAGATGGTGTTGCATTCAGCTACAGGAACTGAGTAGTAGTACGGATTGGGGTCATCGATTTTTAGGAATTGATAGTTCATTGGAAGATTAGGGTATCTTTTCCTTTGATATCCATTCTTCTCATGACGTCCCAAAACCTTGATTCGGTCTGCAGGGATTCTTCGAATCACTTCCCGGCGCACATACTTATTCTGGTTAACCCTTTGACCTCCGACCTGTAGGGTCGCGTTTGTGTGAGCCTCAACAAAGACGAACAGCTTCGCGATCTTCAAATCCTCCATCCACTTGATTCTCTTCAAGTTAATTTGAAGGTACGCAGGTCGATGGCCAGCTATGTAATAGATCCATGAAACACCCATCCATCTCCGTTCCACGTACACAAGCGATGGATTGTAAATGCGGTCTAGGATGTTCATCATCTCAACCCTTTGTCGATAATCCGTGGAATGCATTGCGGTCATAAACATGACTCGGAACACTAAGAACCTATTCCATGCTTCATAATTCTGCAAGACAGCATTGAAAGTAAGGAAATGTTTGGGATAGTAATATTTGCTTTACTTCTTCTTATTAAAATTTCTTAAAAACAAGTCCTTTGTTGGTTCACTTTGATACCAACTGTAACATGTCCACTAGAATCATCCAGGACACGTCTTAGCAGTCCATCGGAAAGGATGTCTAGAAAGTTTCGCCCGGCATTCCCATGGAATGTTACGGGATTTGCGATCTAGGTCTTCCCGCGTCTACCACGTAGCAGAAGTATCCTGGCCATTCCCACTTAGGATCGACGTGAATCAAGGTTATCTTGATTGGTCATTATCTAGCAGCAACTGGCGTCGGACCCAAGCGTACTACTTTACGCAGAAACGCCAGCTCCGAAGTGGATTTATGCTGCACTTGGTTCAAGGAGAATGGGAAACGAGGGGGATGCAAAGCTCAACCTCTCTGCCATAAGGCATAGTCCCATTCCGTTCCCCTAAAACAGCATAAATCGGTTAAGACATAACTCTAGATCATTGCTTTTGTTATTCGTTTTCTTTGACGATGGTTATCCCACTGTCCTTCGAGATTTTTGAGAAAAGTTCCCGGCTAACCGGGACCACCCAATTGTAGGACGGATCCTCCGCACTTTCCTCGGTTTGTTTTAGTTATGTAGTTATCTAACACATTAATTTGACATATAACAATCAGCTTCTTTAATTAATCCTGTTAAGCACTGGTTCCTTCACGTAATCTTATCACGTGACATAGAAAAACAATATCAAGCAAATTCTTTATTATCATTTCATCATTTTATCTTTGAAATACAAGGAGTTCCGCCCGTAGGCTTGTCCATAATCCGCCCGAAGGCTATCGAGTGATCCTCAGGGATCACTATTCCAAGCTTCCACCCGTAAACTAGTATGCGAGCCTCGAGATCCAATCTCGAGTCACGTTAGCCTCTTGTGCAGGTTGCGAAAGGCGAGGGATTTACGGCCAGAGCCCCCCTGGCACCCAAGCGTCCTCCTGCTTCAAGTAGAGCTCAACGGAAAGACCTCTCGCGGCGGGTTCGGTCCACGTTCCCGGCGCGGTCAACAACCCCCTTGGTTAGGGTCAGACAGGCAGTCGGGGAAGCTGAAGCTGCCTCTCCCTTCAGGCCTTCAACTTGAAGCATTAGATATCATTTCATCCTTTAGTTCTTTGAGCAAACAATGCAACCAGTGCTTTCTAAACTGTTACAAGCACAATCAATTCCAGTGGTCGTTTACTTGGCCAACTTTTAAGGAGTGAATCCTTCTCTCCGAATGCATCCAGCATTCGATCCGGGATCAATTGCGACTAGGCAAGATCCCCAAGGGTTTGTTTGTTCACCCTTTTGTCATTGGGTTAGGGCCATACCCTGTTAACCCAACTTAACCAATACCTTACGTTTTATTAACAGTAAATCCTAGCGACCGTGTCGCTCCAATTTATTGACTGATCATTTGCTTCGAAGCAAATACCTAACTTCCCTTTACTTGGCAATTTTCCCCCAAGAAAGGTGATGTAACAGGATGACTACTCATCCTCTTGCAAGTTAAACTTGCCAACCTCATTTCAAGAAATGGCAAAACTCTCTTGTGAACAAACCACAAGTCTATGCGACATTGCAACTTATTGCACAAGTGTCGCATCTATTCCATGGGATCATTTCACCCATTGAACGGCGATTTTCTGGTCACGGAATTATCTCCAGACGAGACGCAGGGTTTAGGGTGTCTTCTTACCCAACCCATTCCTAATTACACTAGGCCGACAACGTTCGGTCCTAGGAATTCCAACTCAATCTGAGTTTCATCATTTGAACGAGTGATCCTTAGGGTAGAAACCTTAGATCGTTTTATGTATGAGCATCCAATTGTCCCTACATTCCGTGAATGTGGGTAGGACCTTTGGTTCAAGGGTTCGTCTTGGTAACAAGTGCGTGAAACTAGGTCAAGTCCTTAACGTGCTAAACCCTAGTTATCACTTGGGTTATTTATCGTATTAGTTGAGCCATCCTATGCGAATCCCTTGTGGGTTAGGTGATTTAGATAATTCGATCTACTTGTCTTGCGACAAGGACAAACCATCCCTAGAGATGTTAACTTGATCTTAAAGGAGAAAGCTAGTTGTAACATCTCACAATTCACCTAAACGCGTGATTCATTACTTCTACCTACCCCTAAATTCGCAATAACCCTAAATTTTCTTGTTAAGATCAAAACACATGTTAAATTGCGGCATAACTTCCATTGATCCTACTAGGACTTGCATTCAAGAATCATGCCCACAATTCTTTTTCTAAGCTTTTAAGATTTCATGCTTCAATAAACCATGCAGCCTTTCCCTAAATACAACTCTTGATGAATGAAATTTTTCATATGACAAATGTGCAACATGCACTCCTTTCCTAACTACAACGTAGTGAAACTCATGCCAAAAAACTAGAGTTGACCTATTCCAATTTACAATCACATGCCACACGCAAATTCCTAGAATCATTTCCGCGCTCTTCTATTTCCTATGGGGTTAAGGACTTTCCCTAATGAATCATTCAATGAAGATTTGTCTAAAAATGCGACGTGCAATTAATCTTTCCATGCTTAGTCGAAGGTGCACTTTAATAATTTCAACCTTAATGATAGGCAATAGGTGTTCTAGGCCGTCACTTTGACATTCACGACAAGGCAACATACTATTAAGGACGTTAAATGGATAGACAATTTCTTTATATGGAAAATACCAATGATCTAATTTCATGTCATGAACTAATTCTAATCATTGTTCGAATAGTCAATTTATTTCCAGTGCATTTAACTTGACTAGGTGATTTTGAGCATGCATAGGTGCTTCCTAATCCATGAAGTTATCATGATTAATGCAATGCTTTTGCATAAAATCAAAATTAGTAAAAACCTGGACTTGTGGTCTTGGGAAGATATCCATGTGAATATTAGGAGAAGAACCTCCCGCAGGCACACCTTGTGACTTTTTAGGGGCCATCGTAGGCATAATTACAGACTTCCGATTTGCCTTTACCCTTACCCGATCGGTGAATTTACTTGCCCTGGTATGCAGCCTCAAGATCTTGCCCTTCTCCCTCGTACACAGGAGATCCCTTCCGAAGTGTGGATCCTTGAGAATATCGGCTTGCGGAATTTGGCCTTATGGGAGGCCTTGCAGGGTTGGAGCTTGGTTTGTGGAAATGGGGCTCCTACAAAGTTCTTGGAAATGGGGATTTTATGAACGGAGTTTCAAAATTGAGGCCTTATGAGGGTGTTCGCAGAAAGGGCTCTTGCGAATGGGCCTTGCAAGAATGGAGGCTTTAAGAGTTCTTCTTCTCCTTCCCAAAAATCCTAGGGCTGGCCTTGTGGGTGATTGGTGGGAAGGGGCTTGTAGGCTTCCCCTTCTTCTCTTCAAAGCCCGGGCTAGGGGGGCTTGTGGGTATTGCAATGGAAAAGGGGGTTTAAAAGGAACCCGTGGGGGGTAAAATGGGCTTTATGGGGAATCCATGGGAAGGGGGCTTAGAGAAGCCCCCTTAGAAACTTCCTAGAGAAGCTTCTAAGAAGCTTCAGGTAGCTATGTGGAGGCTTTTGACGGCGACCGTGAGCTCCATGACAGCAAGCGGTGTCAGCAGCAGTAGCTCGGCCATTGGCGGCGTTCTCAGCTCGTAGCTCCCTCCAACACGGCGGCAGCTCCTTCCTCCTCCACGAACAGATTTCATAGCTCCCTCCCTTCCTTTACTTCCTTCCACCTTCCTCAACTATAGCCTCCACAATTTGTCGCAACTCCCTCTCTCCTCACGACGCATCACGGCACATTGGCAGTGATCTAGCTCTGCCTCCTTCCTCTGCTCACTCCACACGATTTATATAGGTGAGGGGAGGGGATCCTCCCTCCCCCACGCGGTATCCTGCATGGGTTCATCCCCCCCTCAGGCAACCAGCAAGGATGCTCAGTCATCCTTTAGAGGTCCATTCCTCTAGCTCAACTATTGGGATGAGGATTGCCCATTGAATTTTGTAAACACGATCTTGTCACGCAGCTCATTTGGGCCTGGCTGCCCATGAATGCCATGTGCTACATGCTCCCCATACATGCCTTGCTATCCAAAATTCCCATGGGGGCCATGCTGCCCGTGCATTACATGAGGACCAAATTGCCTATTAGGACCTTGCTTTCCAAAATGTCCATGCTGCCCATTACCATATATATGCTGCCCATTGCCATATGCATGCTGCCCATTTGTAACGTGTCCACTAGTATCATCTAGGACACATCTTAGCAGTCCATCGGAAAGGATGTCTAGAAAACTCCGCCCGGCACTCCCATGGAATGTTACTGGTTTTGCGATCTAGGTCTTTCCGTGTTTGCCACGTAGCAGAAGTATCCTGGCCGTTCCCACTTAGGATCGACCGGAATTAGGGTTTTCATGATTGGTCATTAGCTAACAACAACTAGCGTCAGACCCAAGCGAACTACTTTAGGTAGAAACGCCAGGTCCGAAGCAGATTCACGCTGCACTTGGTTCAAGGAGAATGGGAAATGAGAGGGATGCAAGGCTCAACCTCTTTGCCATAAGGCATAGTCCCATTCTGTTCCCCTAAAACAGCGTAAATCCGGTAAGACGTAACTCTAAGTCATCGCTCTCGTTATTCGTTTTGATGATCAATGATGAAAATAGAAATAGAATAAAATTTCCATGATGAAAATAGAAATAGAATAAAATTTCCTGTGAAATCGAACATTGCTATAAAATATTCTTAGAAATGCTTTGTTTTTTATGATTTCATAGTTGCTTCAATAGCCCACTGATGCTCCACAAAGTTGCTAATAACCAGCTTCGTGTTTCTTTGCTCCATTTCTTACATTGTAATATGTTTCAGTACCCATTCCCCCTCATCCTTTTAGCCCATATAAACAATAATTATAGCATGAGAGAGACTAAACACTAAAGTTTCGATAGAACACATCATTCTCAACAATTTTTGTGGCAATATTTAATCAAATAATTTGAGGAATCCATGGTCAAGAATGCTCTTTTGATCTTTGTCATTTGTGAAATGCCATTTTATGGGGATTGAGGGAGTGTGCCAAAAAATGCCCCCTCTACTTTTTTAAGTTGTAATTACTCTTATTTCCTTGCCTCATTGTCTTCATGAAGTGATAGATAGACATGAGTAGTGATGCCGAGCTCGAACTGCAGAAAATGCGCAAAAAACGTAGGAAAGCATAGGTTTGAAAAGAAAGCCACATTTTTTTTTAAATTTTTCTATACTTGCGGGGTGCGTCTGTAAGCGCGTGTAATTGCACATGTATATGTGCAGATAATTCCTGTTGCACACGCTTACAGACGTGCAGGAACAATTTAAGGAATCAATGCATGCATTTAGGGAATCAATTGACCTATGTGGTGACATATATAACAAAGCTTGAGGATAAGAGATAACACATTGGCAAGTCAATTGGCACATATGTAGTGACTTACTAGACCATCCCACTTACAATTGCATGCAAGTATCAATAGGTGGATAAAGCACGAATGGTTTTTAGCTAGAGAGAGATAATGCTATGAAGGTGTACACGAAAGACATAGAGAAACGCATATTATCCATCAATCAATCAAAGATATGTACATGAAGTGACTTGATATAGTAATTAAAGTATCATCATTTTTAGGATGCTCCATTGACTTCTGCAAGTTCCTATAACCTTGAAGTAGAATATAGCCAACCACAATGTCCATGGAAGGAAAACTTGGCCTCATCAAATTAACCAAGTTAATTTACTTATACATTTCATAGATAAGAGATTTGTAGTTGGCTTGTTGGTATTAGTCACGAACAAGTGGACACACTGGCTAAAGATGATGAAAAGAGGACATGTGCACATTGGTTACATGTGGTCCACCTTATCTAAAATTATATGTGAGCTATAAGTGCACCTTGACATGATTGGAATAGCTTGCATATGCACAAGTCAACTGATTTACATCAATCTACTCATGCTATGAATTGGCATGCATGGCTAGGTTAAGTGCACAACATTAAATGAGACACGTGAGTGTATTGATCAGTTCTCTCTCTCTCTCTCTCTCTATATATATATATATATATATATATATATATTACAAATGCACAAGTCAACCTTTGATTTATATATACATCCAATCATCATGCCCTATCCAATCACATTTGTATAGGGCATGATTGGATGTATGTAGGGCATGAAATCACATATATGTAATTAGCTTTGAATGATTGGATGTATATTTGTAATACTCAGAAAGAAGTAAAGTTGGTAATGTATATCATGTCCTATGCATGTATATGCCTTATACATGTATATCATGTCGTATATACATGTATATCATGTCCGTATGATCCTATACATGTATATCATGTCCTAGTTTATGATCCAGGTGTAATTATGTCGTAATATATACATCCAATCATACCCTATTCAAAAAAATACTAGCTGTTAAGAGGTTTGGTCATATTCAGGGACTTTATGAGAAATGAAAAATATGTGCATTTATTTTCGCATCTATAAGCGCGGATATATAGACACGTTTTTTATACTAGCGTGAATAGACGCGTTGATACACGTGCTTATAAACACGCCCACTTTTTTGCGTGTACAGTGAGCGTCTATAGGGCCTTTCTCTTGTAGTGAGAGTTTATGCATCGTAAGAGTCCTTTCATGATTTGCACTTTCCATGATGATTCATTGTAGAAAGAATAGGGGTTAATAGTGCGAGATGCAGTTTTATACCTTTAGGCTTAATCAAAGTATACTACTTTAATGGGTAATAATCTAGCTCATAATTCATTTCAATGCATAAAGCTATTTGAAAAAAGTACGTTTATACTTTATTTATTTTGCATGTTCCATTAGATGTATTAATGACTAAATTTCTTCGTCATGAATAGCTAGGACAAAATATATCCTATTTCTAACAACTAACCTTGCATGATTAAATTACAACGATATAAAATAAAAATTAAGAAGGAAAAACTTGGGTTTGGGGTGAGATATCCACATGGATACCGAGAGATGACCCTCCCGCATCTGCGCCTTGGACTTTCTTCGGAGGCATCACAATTGTAGTTGTTCAGACGTGGAAGCAGCTTCACAATTCTTCTTTGGAATTCACCGTTGCTCCCTTGCACCACCCGTCGATAGTAGTTTTTGGAAGGCTCCCTCCTTGGAAATCGGGGAAATTCAAAAGGGTGTTTCAGAGTCTTCTACGACTAAGACCCATTGAAGCCATGGAAAGGCTTAATGGCCTTTTAATTACTGTTCAAACGAGGAACGAAAAGGGATGGAAAAACACAAGGTGTGGGAGAGAACTCTAAGGGGATATAGTAACCGTAAGGATTATAAGTAAGGTTGAAGGACCTTAGGTCAAACTTGGAGGGAAGGGGTTTCAATACGCCACAAGGGAAGGGCTAGGGAAGGTTTTAACACAGAGGAAAGAGGGATGGTTCCAAGGAAAAGGGATAGGGGTTTTAAGGGATTAACACGGGAGGTGTGGTTTCAGCATGCCCAAGGGAAGGGTTTAAGGGTCAATACACGGGGGGTGTGGTTCCAAGGAAAAGGGGGCTTAAGGAAAGGGCCAAGTGACTTTTAAAAGCACAGGGGGGGGGGGGGGGCGAATTAATAATAGGACCTCTAAGCCTGCTCTTTATTGGGGAAAAGCCCATGATCCTTTAAACACAAGGGGGGGTGATCCCCAAAAAAAAAACACACAAGAAGGGGCCTTGGGGGTTTTTAGGACACGAGGGTGAAAGGGGTTTTGGGAAGCTACAATCAAGGGGTGAAAGGGGTTTCAAGTACGGGGTGAAATCCCCAAACCCACAGGAAGGGGGGCCATAAGAGGATTAAAACTAGGGGGGGAAAAGTAGTAATAATAGGGTATAGGAAGGGGGGTTAAGGAGGCCCCCCCCTTTGGAAGTTCTAACTTCCAGAAGATTACGTGGGGGGGTGTGAGCCGTCAATCGGTGGCAAGAAAAATGGAGGCGGCGCACGGATATGGGGAATGCTAAGCCCTCCCCTTTGTCCTTTCATGGCAGCTGCTGGCGTTGTTTGGCAGCGCCTTCTTCTAGCCCTTGTACCTTCGACCTTCCTTCACGACAACGGACGACGTCACGTCTTCTGGGCAGCGTCCCTATTTCGGCCATCCCTTTGCTATCTCCCTTGAGTGGGGGTTTTTATAGGGAGAAGGAAGGGAATCCTCCCTCTCCTCGTGTCGCCATGCATGGCCATGAGGCCGAGCAAGATCCAACGAGGAGCTTGCTGGCCTACTAATTCCCTCTCCGTCCTCCAACAAGATTGACATCGACGGTGAGAAAATTCTCCCATAAATTTACAATATTTGACGTATTATACCAAGAGTGGCCTTCCATTCTTATCAATGCATGGTAAGAGAGGTACTTACATGTCAAGTAGAGTCCTCTTAAATTGCTTGTGGTTGCATGGCTTGACCTCCTCCTTTGTGTAGTAGCTTGGACTCCTCTCTCCCTTCTCCATCCATGGCGCCATGAATTGCCCAAAATTTGTGGCAAAAAAAATGGGCTGATTTGCCTCTACCACAAGCTTAATGCACAGAGATTTTGAAGTCTCATTATTCATGCCAAGTCACTTAATGTCATGTGTACACTAGGTTGACCATATACATTTTGGAGAGTTATAAGAAGCTTAAGAGAGCAGTTTTCCTATTCAAGCTTAATGGCAAATAAGCTTACAAGGCAGAATCAAAGGCTAGAGTTCCAACAACCTAGTCTTACATCATGTTTAATTCTTGGTGATTTACATGACTTATTACAACTTGTGGTCAAAGAAACAAAGTAGGGTGGGTTTTAAGTTCAATGTAGTCGTGACATTGTCTTTATTCAAGGTGGAAACATTTGACTTAAGGCAAGAAACCAAAGAATTGAACATTATGTTGGAATGGAAATAGAAGTGAATGACAAGAGTAATTGAAGTAGGAAGAATAACTTATTTTGTGAACTCTCTAGAAAGTAATAGAGTAGTTGAAAAACAACAGAAAGTATTACTTTTCATCCATGGGCAAACATTCCCATGACATTCACCCCCTCCAAATCTGCACATCCTTCGGCATGCGCCACTTCTTTGGATTTGTAGTATTAAGAGAGATATTCATTTGTCATGTCTTCATCTTCATCTTCTAATCCTTCTTCTTCTTCTATGTCTTCATGCTCTTGGATTATATCCAATTCTTCTAACTCATATGTTGAACTTTCTCTTCATTTGAAGAGCTTGATTCTTTTTCCAGCTATGGGTATCTTCATGCTTGTCCCATCCAATTCAGCCAATGAATATATGGCATTGTCATGAATGACCTTTACCACATATGGGCCAAACCAACGCTTTACCATCTTCCTAGAAGCTTTGTATTGATTGTCTAGGATGCTCTCATAGACAAGCACCTAGTCATTTTCTTGAATAGCTCTTGTCCGAAGTTGATGTTGCCTATCAAATCTTATTTTGTTCTTTAGTCTTGTTGTTTTTCGCTTCTCAATAGCTACTTGAACATCTTCAAGCCTTCTTTCTAGCTACCATATGCGCAAAGTTAGTAACTCTTCTCTACTAATGTCTTCCTCCTAGGGTAGAAGACTCCATGTGAGAATAGATTCTTCAATTGGCATAATTGGTTGCTAGCCATGCAGAAGTTCATCTGGCATATAGTGAGTTATTGTATTGTGAGTAGTTCGATGAGCCCATAATGCGAAAGGCAACATTTTAGGCCATTCTTTGATCTTTCCTGTACAAGACTTTGCTACAGCTTTGAGAATAGGTTGATACCCTCTCTCACTTTTCCCATTGCCTTCAGGATTGTAGGGTGATGTCAAAGCCAACTTAATACCCAATTGAGCAAAGAAGTTGTGTGCCTCATCGGCATCCAACTCTCCTCTATCTGTGATTACTTTGCCAACACTTCTTCAAGCAAAAAGTGACACACAGCTTGAGTGGTCTTGGTTGTTAAAGCTTTACTTTCAACTTGATTGGTTAGATCTTCTCTTGCAAGCACTAAATACTACACATTCCATATCCATGTAGGCATGGTTATAAGATCAATAACCCATCTATAATGTATAGACAAGGGATAAGTTGGTTGTAACCCATCTCAATGCTTAACCATAGAGTACATCTGACACACATAACAGGTTTCAAAAAAATGCTCTATGTCTTGATACATGTTCTACCACTAGTATTTTTCTTTGACATTAATAAAGGTTCCCCATATGCCTCTATGGCTAGGCCACAAACTTTCATGAAATTCCTTCATTACCTGTTGCTACAATCTTTTGCTACCTAAAACTTGGACATGCGCTCCTTTCTTGTCCTTTGTGTGCTTCCATAGATACCCATCTTTAAGAAAAAAACCATAAGATTTTCTCTTGATATGCTTGAATTCCTCATCAGCCCGGCCTCCTTTTTCTTCATTGTGCTCAAATATTGGCCAATCTTCAGCCAAACTTCTTCATAATCTTGTTCAAGGAAAGGAGCTAGAAATTGGATAATACAATGAGCATGCTCGCTTCTAGCTAACCACCCTTCTTTCATAGGAAAATCTTTAATATTTGTTGTTGTTACCTTCAATATCTTCTTGGCCAACAGCCCATCCTATCCCAATGGGGCTTGTACCCATTATCAGCAATCATGGAATGAGATTCAACAAGTATAGATTCTTCAACTTCATCTTCTTCCATCAACTCCTCTTCATTCTCATATATTGCGTGTGACAACATGTTAGCAACTGGATTCTCCTTTCCTACAATATGCTTCAATTTGGGGTTGAGAGATTTAATATATGCAATCCATCTTAGCATAGCAATGTGTCCGGTGTAGAGCAGTTGGCAATCATGCCCAAGAGTGAAAGATAATCAATTTCTACCACTATGGAAGCACCTATAAAGTATTCACAATTACACTTTAATGTTGTTACAACTCCCCCAAATTCCCTTTTTACTTGTGCATACCTTCTTTGTTGTTCATTAAGAACCTTTTCTCCAAAACGAATTTCATACCTATTACCTTTAAGATCTTCTTGGCTAATAGCCCAAATCCTTTCCCAATGGGACTTGTATCCACAGTAAGGATGATGGGTTGTCCATTTGAATAATCAACCCTTTTAAGAGTGGGGGATGAAAGTAACAGCTTCTTTAATTTGTGTATAGTGAGAGTATGCTATTTACCCCAAAATTAACTTCGGAATTTTCTTAGTAAATGATAAAGACTTTCAACTATATGATTAAAATGTGGTATCCATATGTGATAGAATACACAGGTGCCAATAAATCTTCTCACCTTTGAAATATTTGTACATTTTTCTTGTATTATTCTAATGGCATCTATCTTGATTAGTGAAGGTTTACGTCCGTAGGGGCCACACAGATGTCGACCACTAGGAGTTATTCAACTCCAAAAATCGATTTAGCTCAAGGAAGGATAAGATGAAGCTCTTCTAGCCTTGTTAAAATCCTATCACAATCATAAATATGGTTAACTACAAATTTCATGCAGCCATGTTTGTCAAGCTTCTCATTCCTTTCATAGACTTCACATCCCTTGATAGGTACATCATCAAGAAAAGGGAGAGTAAGTTGTGGAATGAAGTCCCTCAAGACTTTGTGCATGACATTCATCATATGTGCCATGGAATTTGTTGCACCTTGTGGTAGAGTACACATGCAGGCCAATCCAAGAAGTGTCTTAGTTGTGGTAATGTCTTGGCTCTCTAATGAAAGTTGAAATTTGTCATATCTTGAATATAGGTCTCCCATGGAATAAATTGCTCTACGTGCAAAAGCTTCAGTAAACTCGTCAAATATTGGACCCGAACCAAGATTTTGGATTGTGACTCGATTAACAGGCTATAGATCTTGAATGAATCATAAAGATCCAATTTTCTTAGGCATAGTAAACCATCGATTTGAGTAAGGTGTTGAAGAAGGTTCTAAAATCTTCATTTTGATCTTTTCATTCAGAAGTTCCAGTAATTTGGGCAAATGCGACCTTTGGAAGAGGAATAGGCTTGAGGTTCCAAGGCACATGTGGAACCGTAAAAATGACCATAGGAGCCACAATATTTGGATCCACACAGCATATTCACTTGGCTGAAATGCAAAATCTTTGCCATAATTCATTTGCATTTGTATAAAAGAGTGTTTTTAGCTAATAAAAGGAAATAATTATCACCTATTTTGAGTTCTTTTATAATTTCAAATGTAAACTTGTGACCAATGTTGGTAGGGTCACAAAGACTTGGCTAATTTGTTGCCCTATCAACCTGCCCTTCAATTTTAAGAGGTAGTGGGACTACCACATGCTTGACTTTCTTATCCACCATCTTGTATTTTGTTTCCACTTGCACTTCAGCCTTGTTGAGAAAACCAATATCTACCCGTTCGACAAATTCTTGAATTGCTTGATAAAAAT
Source organism: Lygodium microphyllum (assembly GCF_053477565.2). NCBI lineage: Eukaryota > Viridiplantae > Streptophyta > Polypodiopsida > Schizaeales > Lygodiaceae > Lygodium > Lygodium microphyllum. Next base: position 46,908,632 of record NC_141141.1, on the reverse strand, counting down.
CCAATGTACATACTTCTATGGACTGATTTTTAGCTTGATTTTCTACATGAACAACTGCATATATTTTACCCAATGTGCCAGTAGTAATTAACCCAAAACAAATGCCTGAAATATCTTCATTTTTAGCCACCTTGTCATAAGTTTTCAGCTCTCTTTTTACATGACATAAATATTTTCTTTCAACTTTAGTCATGGTTGAAAGAGACTTATAAAAACCCATACTATTGGTTGTACATACATGTAGATTTGCTAGAGGCATAGCTTTTGTAGCATGAGGGGGCACAATATTTTTAGATGAAGCACTACCATAGCCTCCTTTTACAATAGTGCAGCCCGAAAACCCTTGAATTCTCGAGCATTAGAAGATGCAAGATAATCTCGCAATGTTTCGATGATGGTTAACACACATAGTAAGAAATTGGACAGATCATGCATTATCCTTGCTTCAGATTCAAGCATAGGAAGAACCATCATAAAGAGATTTTGTTTCCAAGTGGGCTTTAGAAATGAAAGGTCGCCCAAGAATGATAGGGTAACTATAAGAGTCTTTAACAAAGAAGTGAAAATTATTTTTTATGTCTCCAAAAGTTACCTACACATTAGGACATGTAGCATATAACTCTCCAGAAGAATTGTTTGTGGCTCTCATTTGCCAGCATGGATCAACATCTATGGGCCATCCGCCACTTTCATAGAGACTCCTAGCCATGGCATTTATCTCAGAACCATGGTCTAGAGTGCAATACATGGTGTTTCTTTTTCTCCAATTTTTACAATTGTCTCTGTTGTTGCTCTAGCCCAATGCGTACGGGAGTAGTGACTGCTTGGAATGAGTCGAGCTTCTTCGTCATCATGCAGGGGTGGTGTAGACGACCTTTTTTTTTAGAGATAGGCTACCTAACTAGCTTGGACTAGCTGACCGTTATGTTTTTAGCCTTTACTTCTTCAATTTCTGCATCCATGCTTTCTTTATCTTCAGCTTCAATTGCTGCAATTAATTCTTTAACCACTTCAAGCTGAATCCCTTGTGCATTTAGCTTCTCTTCATACTACACAAATACTCAAAGAACTTGCAAAAAAGCATGTACTGTTTCTTCAGCATCATCACCAACATATTGTCTTTTTCTTTTGATTACATTAATAATTACATCATGAAATTCACGTTTGGCAATTCCAAGAATTTTTCCTAGGGTAGACTCAATTTTACTTCCGAGAATTTATTCTTCTAGGACTCGTTTGATATCCGTTTGCAGTTTCTATGTCAGACTGCAATTTGAAGCCTAGCTACTTGCCTTTTTGCTTTCTTTCATTCTTCTTAATTTCTGGCACATCATCTTCCATCTCTTGATCTGGGGTTGAATTTTTAGCAGGATTTGGTTGTTCAGGCATTCTTCTAGTTACCCATTTTGAAAGGCTAGAAGGGAAAGAATGAGGATCATCTTCTCTTCTTCTCTTTTCTTCAACCAATACTTCTTTATGATTGACTTTAGCCAAATGTGCAAAGGTGGGGAAAGAATCTATCAGTTGTTCCCAACCAGTTATTCCTCGAATGCACTAACTAAAATTAGTTAAATAATCTTTGGCTACTTTTCCATGTTCCATTTGATCTAATGCCTACATCCATACTTTAGATTGCATATCAGCTTTACATACTTTCAATTTAGATTTAGTTGGTTCAATTTGTAGCCCATATGTAGCTACATCAATTGATGTGTAGGCATTCCTTATAACTAAATATTCAAATCTTTTCTTCATTCAACCATTGCCAAAAAAATTTCATCTTTCCAAAATATGAGCTTTTATGTTTTAGTCTCATGGAAGGTAGTACACTTCCTCTTGTCATGTTGTTGGCTGTCATACCAAATACAACGCCTCTTATAGCCTTCTCTCATGGGTCTTTAAGTTGATGTTCATCCTCGGTCTTCAACTTTGACATTGAGCTTCTCTACTTTGAAACTAATTTTTGTAAGATTAAGATGAAGATCTCGCATGCTTTTAATGAGTTCATCCATGACATCATTTTTAAGAGGTGGAATAGAAAGAATAGAAGAAGAAAGAGTTGGTTGATATATTAGTCAAAGGGATAGGGGTTTTTGGAGGTGGAACAGGCTCCATCAATGGAGTTGTTGAAGTTGAAGGAGATCCCAATCTTAGTCGCATCCGCTCTCTTGGAGAAATCATGTTAACTGCATTAGTAACATCTGCCCATGCAGTTTCGACTCCTCTTTCGGAGGTAGCATCCTCTAGGCGATCAACAAGCTTCTCTTGTAGAATAGGATCTATAGCCTTAAGGAATAATTCAATCTTCTGACCTTCTATACTTTGTTGGTTTTCAACATCAAGTTGTCCAAATTTACTTTCAAATTCATGGTAAAGAGTTGTTAAGTTAAACCTTTGTTGGGTTTCTCCACCCAATTAGTGAAACTTTTCTTCGTCAAAAAGGCCAGGGTCTTCTAAGAAGAATTCTTCACGAAGGGATTTTTTGAATGTAGCCTAATCCGCATCTTGCTGAAAAATACCAAATATTCTCTCTTGAAGATCGTGCTTGGATAGTCTGGCAAAATATCGACTCCATGCATGTTGCGGTACACCAAAGAAGAGCATTTTTTCAACATATAAGTGAATGAAAATAGAGACATTTTGACCGTTAAATTTTTTTAATTATTGCCCGACTTCTTCTAGGGCCTTGAGATCTGTGGAATGAATCTTCTCTTTGTCTTGCCTTTTTTGTTGTTGTGGTTGTAACATTTGAATTAGTTGTTGCTCAGTTTGTTGCAGTATGTGCACCAACTGTTGTAGAGTATCTCCTAAAGAATCCCCCATCTTGGGGTTTTCTTGCAACTGACCTTCACGTCCAATTCACCAATGTCGGAGCATGTAGGTTTGAAGGTCATCACAGGGGTTTGGCAAGAAAATTGGACAAGGTAGATGGAGATGTGTCAAGAGATAAGTAGATTCCAATGAATGTTTAAAGGTTCAAGAGATACTTCATGATCAACCATAGGGGTTTAAGAGAGAGAAGAATGTATGAGGGTTCAAGGGCTTAGACTCCGGAGATGGTAGAAATAAGAGAAGGGTTGAAGGTTTCAAGCCAAGTTCTCAAAGATGGTAATCGAGATTCCAACTGCATGTTCTTAGCAAAGAACACAATAGTATTACCTTATATGATCTAACTCAAATCAAGCTTGTTTTATGGACTGTAAAAGCAATCACAAGGTATGTATTCAAGTACAATATGTTGTCATATATCATAAAAAACTCTGCATCCCATCAATCATACATGATGCCAAAACATGAATCAACTTTGCATGATTACATTTAATGTAGACTGATAGGAAAAAAATATTATGAGTCAAATACAAGCTTGTAGAGCAAAAGATACTTGCTTCAAGAAAGCTTCAAATATATTTCCTGATAAGAATAGGTTACTATAGCCAAGAAATAAAGAGAAAAAGCTCCCCTAAATCTAGCTCAAAGCATCTATCAATGATCTACAAATATTGCCCTGCCATAGAGGCAGATAAGACTTGCATTTTTTGTCAATAAGTCTTCTGTAGAGTAGGAAATGAATCAAAAGAACACTAATGTAGCTATATCTCTAATTATGGATGAAGATATCAGCCCATATATCTTTTGAGATTCACCTCTCATGATAGCACAATCTTCCCGTATCACGGAGTGCATAGATTAGCCAAATGCAGGTGTCTATCACACCATATGAAGTAATAGAGATGAAAAAGAACTTGTTTTCCACAAAATCACTGTGTGGGCTGCCTGTTTCAGCCCATTACATGGCATTAACCTTCCAAAATGACTCTTTGATAAAGTACAAAACAACCCCTATATTCAAGATCATGTAACAAGCAATAGGTAGCTTGCAATAAGCATGTAGAAACAGGATAGAAGAAGGAAATCCAGTTGCCCTTGTCTGCCCTATTATTGGCTACCTGTTTCAGCCCCAAGCATGTACATACAGAAATCAAGATGCTCTCTTGATACCCCTTCCACAATGCTTATGAAATGTCAACTTGCATCAAGCATATCAATGTCAAGTAAGCCAATGATTGATCATGAATCTTCAAGAGCAGAAGGATATGTGCTACTTCCCACACCACTTTGTTTGGGCTACCTATTTCAGCCTACTTTCATCACATAATTAAGTCAAGAAGGCTTCTTGATACTCCTCTCTTCAAGCTTCTACAATGGTAGCTTGCAATTAGCTTCCAATAGCAAGAAATGAACTTCTGAATGGGCGCTGCTACGCTCGTCTTTATAAATTTTTACCTTGTTTCTCATAGCCAAGATTGGCCTTCCATTTTCGTCAATGCATGGGAAGAGAGGTACTTCCATGTCAAGTAGATTCCTCTTAAATTGCTTGTGGTTGCATGGCTTGACCTCCTCCTTTGTGTGGTATCTTGGACTCCTCTCTCCCTTCTCCATCCACGGCACGATGAACTGCCTAAAATTTGTAGCAAAAAAAATGGGCTACTCCTAGTCTACCACAAGCTTAATGCACAAAGGTTTTGAAGTCTAATAAGTCATGCCAAGTCACTTTCTCAATGTCATGTGTACACTAGGTTGACCATATACATTTTGGAGAGTTATAAGAAGCTTAAGAGAGCATTTTTCCTATTCAATCATAGTGGCAAAGAAGCTTACAAGGTAGAATCAAGGGCTAGAGTTCCAACAACACACTCTTGCATCATGTTTAATGCTTGGTAATTTACACGACTTATATACAACTTGTGGTCAAAGAAGCAAAGTAGGGTGGGTTTTAACTTCAAGATAGTCATGACATTGTCTTTATTCAAGGTGGGAACATTTGACTTAAGGCACGAAACCAAAGGATGGAACATTATGTTGGAATGGAAATAGAAGTGAAGGACAAGAGTAACTGAAGTACGAAGAACAACTTATTTTGTGAACTCTCTAGAAAGATCATCCATCGGGGCAAACATTCCCATGACAACGATAACCACCACCTTCACCAATTAAGCAAGATATCCTTGAGCCTCCCTCTATGGGGCCAACCTAGAGTCTCAATTTTACCTAATAGAAATCGTGGCATGCTCTAAGCTTGTTGATCACCTAGAGGATGCTACCTCCGAAAGAGGAGTCGAAACTGCATGGGCAGATGTTAGTAATGCAGTTAACATGATTGCTCCAAGAGAGCGGATGCGACTAAGATTGGGATCTCCTTCAACTTCAACAACTCCATTGATGGATCCTGTTCCACCATTACAACAAAAGGCCTCATACACGCACATTTAGACGCGATTTTTGAATGTAGAGAAAAACTTACGGGCGCGTCTATCTACCCGTCTATTTGCGCGTCTATCATTCTGCGTCTATAATCACATGTATTGACGAATTTATATGCACAAATAGATGTGCAATAGACGCACATATACACGCACATATAGACACACTTTTAGACGCGCTTTTACAAGCACTGATAGACACGAACGAAAAACAAAAAATGTCATTTTAAAAAAAGATATTTCTTTTCTTTTTTTAATTTGAATTATGCAGCGGGTGTATGAGCGCGTGTAGTTTGCATTATAGACACGCGAATAAACGCGAATTACTTGCAATTTAGACGCGCTGATAGACGTGCAAAACAGAACTTGAAAAAAAAAACCAGAGAGCATGTATCAGATTGTGTATTTGGGAAAAAGACAATGTATTTTACGGGCACGAGAATTGAAAGTAAAAGTCCAGGTATTCATTATATATCAAAGCATTTACAAGGGAAGTTTTGAGTGCTTGCGACCTAAAGCGTGGCCACAAGCAGTAGGCTCAAAGAGATATCATACATATACAAGAAAATAAGGCCTCATGAGGAGGTATGGTGCTCCTCTACGAATCTGAAGAGGAAACATCCTCGCTAGTACCACCATGGCTACTAGCATTGCTATCCCCCTCCTCGCTGTGCTCCACATCCGGGTTCACCTACACACACAAAATATCAGGGTTGCTTACATAGACAAGGTGGAGAAAAAGTTATAATTAGTTATACTTTTAATAGGAAAGTAAGAAAAACATACCTCCTCTGGCTGTCGAATCCTCATGGCCCGGTTGTATTGGTCCTCAGTGATGAGACCCTCCTCATAAAAGTGAAGCCATGTCGCTGTGCGGTTATGGCCTCGATGGTAACCTACCTCTCTAGGGGTAGGTGTCCTACCAACGATGGTAGTCTGTAAAACATTTAGAGATATACAAACAATTAGACATCACAATATATTAGACTAAAATATATAAAGAATTTAAAGAAATATAAATTTAAAAAAACTAGAAATCAAAATATACTTACAAACTCTGCCTCCCACGACTCTTTGCCGCCCGATTCGTAATGCGACGATCCCATTGTTTCCATTTGGATCCGTCGGGCCTCTGCATGCTGGCGACTCTTTACTTTCTCAGCTGCTTTCTTCTTGGCTTTCTTTCACTCACTTTTGTTGTGAAGCATATCCCTCACTTTTGTACGTCCCTGGCCCATGTCATGAGGTGGGATCTTTTGTTGTGAAGCATATCCCTTACTTTTGTACGTCCCCAATCATTCGAGAATCGCTAACCCTCAGGATTTGGGTACCTCCTATGGACTGCCCTCAACACCTCCTGCCACAAGCCGCTTTTCTGATTTTTGAAGGCAATGAAACAATCTTTATACGTCGCATGCATGACGCTCCTCATGTACGCCATTACATCCCTTCCCTCATCATCATGAAAGATGCCACCGGCATCTGTAACTCTATAGTAATGGCGTACAACCTCCTCTACATGATCTACTGGTGAGGGTGATCGCTCGGCACCTCCTAGGCAACCCCCACACAACCCTCGTCCTCCCCCTCGACTCTCCCTCCTCCCTCTCTATCGACTGCCCTCTGCCTCGCTGGACGCACGAGCTTCTGCAGATGCACGTGCTTCTGCAAATGCTTGTGCTTCAATCGATGCACGTGGAGCACGTGGAGTACCTGCAAATGGAGTACCTACATATGGAGTACTTGCATATGGAGTACCTGCATATGGAGTACCTACATGTGGAATCTGGGAAGTAGTGCCAGGCAAAGACGCCAGAGGTGTCCCAGACATGACACTAAACACCTCGTCCGCTGTGGGAGAGCGGCCAAGGTGTCTGGTCATTTCTCCCATGAAGTCTTCCCTACTAGGAAAACCTCCAAAAAATGCATTGACCCCCCTGCCAAAGGAGGCCAATGTATCATTCATGCGATCCACATCTGGGTCATTGCTAGATGAACCAGGATACGACATCTGCAAAAAAAACACAGGAAAAAGATAAATTTATTTGCATACAAAAAATCATATATTACCTACATTTTCAAAGGGCTTTCTTTAGACATTGAGCAGAACACTTAAGTGCTAATGCTTCTCTTAAACAAGAAAACTGATAAACACTTAAGTGACTATCCATAGACTAGAGGGCACATTGAGGTCTATATGCCTAGGTGAGGGCTCTAATTCACAAGATCCACATGTAGAACACATAAGTTTCAATCTCACTTTATGTAAAGAATGTAATGTTTGTATAAATGTGTATAAAAATATGCCATTTCCTAATTTGTCACATTTAGATCTAACTAGACTTCTATTTAGGAGTTAATCAATACCACGTAACAAGATTCTGCTCTAGGTGATGTCACACAATAGGACCTTGCTCAAAAGTATTTATTATTGATTGTAGCCTTATAAACTTGAATATAGGAAAATTTATAAAAGACTATGACTAGGATGTCCTAAATTGTAGCATAGCTTTCCTATTGCATACAAAAACACTACATTGCAGTTTTTAATCCTTTGATATAACATTGCAGTTCATCTTCTGTCCAGCACGTCTATTTGCACATCTAACGTGCAGCACAGACGTGCTGCAAGACACGCTTCCCAGGTCAATGCACGTCTACAATCGTGTGTAGACTGCAGGTCAACCTTCTGTGTAGCTGTATCATCGCGTGTATATTGCAGAGTACACGCGCCAGCACACGCGCTCTCAAACGCTCTGAGAGGAGACATTTTTGCGCGTCTATGTTCGCATCTACACTGAGATGTAGACGCGCTAGCAGAAGCGCTAGGTCGGCCGATTTTAGGTCGACGATAGCCATTGACGATTTACATAATGCAATACATAATGGAATCACAAATAAATCCTAAATACACAGACAGAGCAGAGAGAGGAAGAGAGAAACAAAGAGAGAGAGAGAGAGAGAGAGAGACTCACCTTGGGTGTTTGGTGTGGCGGGTGGTGGCGCTTCTCCTTCTCCTTCTTCCTCTCCTTGGTAAGTTACCCTCCCTTGATGCTTGTTTGCTTGCTTGCTGCTTCTTCTTGTTCTCTCTTTCTTCCTCTCCTTGGCTTTCCTTTTTCCCTTCTTGTGTATTCGAAATGAAAGAAGAGGTGAGTCATGAGGAGGTGAGGCATGAAGAGACTAGGTGAGGCATGAAGAGACTGCATGTCGGCTTAACTCAAGCTTCAGAACTGCAAAAAACGCAGGAAAGGAAAGGCGCAGTTTGAAAAGAAATGATTTAAGTATGGTTTGAATTTTGACGTGTGCGTCTATTTTCGCGTGTATATGTGCATCTATTTTTCAGATAGACACGATTATAGACGCGAAAATAGACGCATAGGTAGATACGGATTTAGACGCGCATTTGGGATTTATCATAATTTTTTGTTTTTAAGATAAGTTTTGATAGTGATTTCTTCTTAAGTTTTGATAAGTTAAGATAAGTTTTAAGATGATGATTTTTGTGTATTTAAAATTAAGATCTTATGTAAACATATGAATGACAAATATTTTGATGTTGTCATGAATTAGGTTTAATCATGTCGACGTCGTCATCACCTAGTGCGGTGCAAGCTGGTGAGTCAATGAGCACATCCTCAAGTGAGGATGAAACATTACATCTTCATAATCGAGATGCATAGCTACAAAAAAAAATTAAATGCATGTGTGATCGTTGTCGAGGGTGTATTTTTTGAGCACGTCGAATTGCAATGTCACACCTCAGCTTGTATGGAGAATGGGACCAAGAAAAATCACTGGTATTCATTGTTTTTTTTACCACTAAGATTGCTAGTCCATGTTACGGGAATTATATATCAACGTACATGAAACTCCCTTTTGTGGTTGAGCAGGATGTAGTGCCACATCCTCAGATGCTCCCTCTCGGGCGTCGAGAGGCTGCAAAACGTCGACGCGAGGAGGCAGAGTCTTCAAGAAGAGTAGAGACTGACGACCATGATAGTAGCCCTCATGAAATGCCCCATCAAGTCGTAGAGGATGAGATTTTGGACAACATGGTACACCATCTATTTTCACAAACGGTTCAGGGAGAAGGTCACTCTACGAAGCCAGATGATCTACTATATGTAGCATCATCTACTCCATTGTATGAAGGTTGTACGTACTCCGTTCTTCGTGTGTCCCTCGAGATACTTAACTTGCAAACAATTTATGGATTGAGTAATGTCAGTTTGGATGCGTTATTGAAGTAGGTATCAATTCAGTTTGGCTTATATATGAATCATAATATTAACTATTAATTCTATTTTGAAATCAGACATAAATATATGTTGGTGGTTTTTTAACTCACTTTTAAAATATATGTAGGTTATTATCACAAATGCTTCCAAAAGGAAACAAATTGCCAACTAAGAGAGAGTAAGCAAGACATTACTTGACATCTCTGGGAGGCCTCAATTATGTCAAGATCCATGCATGTGTCAATGATTGTGTCTTATTTCGTGGGATTCATGAGTTCGCACGAGAGTGTCCTATTTGTGGCGAATCAAGATACGAAGTGGAGATGAAGTCAATGGATGTGCCTCGTAAGGTTTTGCGACATTTTTCGATTGTTCCATGTATAAAACTTATGTTCAAGTGTAAGCCTATTGGAAAGCTCATGTCATGGCATGCTAGTCATCGTTCAAGTGATGGAAAATGGAGGATCCCTGCAGACACACCGCCATGGCAACATATAGATAATTTGTGGCCCGTTTTCAAAGAAGAGCCAAGAAATTTGAGATTTGGTTTAGGTATGGATGGAATCAATCCATTTGGCATCAAAAGCACATCATACAGTGTATGGCCAGTGGTATTGGTGAACTATAATACTCCTCCATCCATGGCAATTAAAAAGGGACATGTGATGTTGTCCCTTCTGATTCCTGGAAAGCACAAGGTAAAAAACATGGACATTTACTTAGAGCCTTTGATTGCAGAGTTAGAAATGTTATGGGAAGGTATTGAGGTGCAAGATACAAGTGCATCTGCATCCTCTAGAGATTTCACATTGAAGGCCATGTTGTTGTGGACCATGCACGACTTTCCAAGATACGAAGAGTGTTCATGTACATGTATATAACTCTATATTTAAAATTAAATACTTGAATCGATTGCATTTTATTAATTCACTTATTTTTTAAGGTTTAACCACGTCAGGATATCATGCATGTCCTATTTGCGGTCCCTCTCTAGTTTCCTCTAGACCGGCACGTTTAAAGAAGGTTATCTACGACAATCATCATCGATTTCTTCCTATTGACAATCCCAAATATGTTCTCCCTACTAATGGAATGACTCCACAATCTCTAACCATTCGAGATTGGAAGGAGAGATGGATTAATGCCGACAACCACCCTTCACATGGCATGAGTCGATAAGAAGTGCATTTCTCTCGATTGACTTTAAAGTATTTAGCATGATGAAATGTTTACATAATATATTATTTGTTTGTTAGGTTCTCTATATTCTTTCGTCTTCCGTATTGGACTGAACTCAAGATCAATCACCTGTTGGACCCCATACACATATTCAAAAATGTTGTATCTACATTATGGGATCACTTGATAGGGGCTCGCGATTGAGTTAATGTAAGGGAGGATTTACGTAACATTGGTCGCATGAGATGAGCCTGGCCACGAATTGGACCCAGAGCAAAGATTGAGCTACCCCATGCACCTTGGATATTGTCAAAGAACGAGGAAAAAATAGTGAAGGAACAAATATATAGCTTTCGAACACCCACACGATGTATGAGATGTCTCAAGGGAGCCTTCATAAACAAAAAGAAAAGAGATGTGGAGCAACTATCTGGTTTGAAGTCCCACGATTGGCACAAAATGATTCAAGTAAGGGTATCTCTAACCATGAATATAGTAATTAGTGGCGTAACTATGTGTAAACTTTGGGGTATGATGACTTTTTCCTCAACTAATCATTTGCATCTATGAATATTGTTTACATTCAGTTCGTACTTCCTACTAGCATATCCCATTGTGCCTCCAAAGATGTACGTGATATCATTTACAAGATGGGAGAGCTTGTGAGGTGTGTATACATTGTATTTTTTCATTATATATCTTTGAATTTCTACAAAAAAATAAACAATTATCAAATACATCTTGACAGATATGTGAGCTCGAAGGAAATTGATCCAAACACATTGCAAGATGCTCGAGTATTATCTATTGAGGTGGTTTGTTTGGTGGAGGAAAGATTTCCTCGATCCATTTTGACTACTCAATTACATTTACTCGTACATTTGATTGATGAGATCGCGCTTTGTGGGGAAGCTCATGTAAGGTGGATGTTTTTTCTTGAGCGATTCATGAAAACCTTGAAACATTTTGTGAGGAAAAAAGCATGGCCTGAGGGAAGCATGGCTGAGGGTTGGTTAGTGCAATCATCCCTTGTTTATATCTATGAATATCTTGCTGAAGTGGATCCCTCTCAACCACGACTATGGAAAGATGATGAAGACTTTAGGATGACCTGTATAGTACCTCAAGGAAAAGGAATGAGTAAAGTGCTAATAAAAGAAGAACTTCGTAAGTTAAATAGTTTTTGTGTGCTCAATAGTGATGTTATGAGCAAATGGGTGACACTATATAATGAAGCAAGGGCAAGAAGAAAAAGTGAAAGACAAGAATTTCGCACTAGATATGGACGTAATGTCTCATTTCCAGATCATCTAAATGCGCTCCCACGTCATATTGACATAGATTGGTTACATGAGGAAATGGAGAGAATGGAAAAAGAGGAGGAAATTAATATATCTCAAGAAGAGTGGGAATACACACGAGGTTGCTTTTATCAAAGGTGAGACATACTAGCAATTAATTTGTTTCTATAAGTTTTATTTTATATAAATAATTGACATGTTTGATCTTTTATCTTTTACTACTAGTGCACATTATTCAATTCACTTTGGTGTGAGGGTAAACATCTTCGAACTCAACGTATAGATGAAAAGAGAAATACCCAAGATTGTGGTGTCCTTGCTCACTTCGAGGCTGCCAATGGTACCATGGAAGGTTATTGTGGCTTGATCCAAGATATTCTGAAGCTTGACTTCAGACAATTCTTTATATATGTACTGGATGTGAAGTGGTTTAAAGAAGTGGTAATAAATGGTGAGCATTGCACAATCAGACGTCATCCAAGTGGTTTTGTAATCATTGACTCTACAAAATTTCACCAAAACAAGAATGACACATTAGTACTACCTCAACAATGCGAGCAGGTCTATATGCAAAGGCTAAATTTTTTATATGTATACATGTGATATATATACACAATATAATAAGTACTTAAGTTTTTTACTTTTGTTTTTCAAATACAGGTTGTGTATCATCCAATGGTAAACAATAACCGATGGTGGTATGTCATCCCTATATCTAATCGTTCAAAACCAATATATGGTAATATTACGGACATGGAGATAGCAGATGACAATCCAACAAATAATGATGATGTGCATGATGACACCATAATGGATGATATGCCTGATATAGTACAAGATGAACCTTGCGATGATGTTCAAGGAAAAGCAGAAGAAGACAATAATGTGATTGTCGATGATATTGATGAAGTTATTGAGCAATATAGCAACACATCTGATAGTGGGATAGACTTATTTGTTTCGTTACCTCTTGGTAACATAGACCTAGAAGTAGATAGTTTAGCAAGGGCTGATCTCATTGAAGATGAGATGGATCATTCACTATAACATACTTAATTTGCTTATTGATTCAATATATGTGTATTCCTAATTCTATGCTTTTTATCATGCACACACGTGCATACTCAATAATCAATAGTCAATTTTAAAGCAAGCATTGAATTTTCCATAATAAAAAGGAAGTATCGATCTTTTATCATCTTCAAGTATATAGAGAAATTACGAGATACATATTGCAATGCTTGCTACTAATTGTAAGGTTTCTGTCGCTTGCCGCTAATTACTTATATCAAGCTTGTCAACTGGAGGAATTGCCATTCATTAGAGAGTAATGAAAAAGAAACTATTAACTCTATTTTTTTAATTCAATGATTCAATGTGTATTCTTAATTCTATGGTTTTTATCATGTGCACATGTGCATGCTCAAGAATCAATTTCAGGTGGTTAAATAATTATTAACTTTGGTTTTTCAATTATGTGAATTACTAATTTTAGGTGGTTAAATAATTGTGCATCTGATAGTGTGTCTATATTAGCGTCTATTTACGCGGATATATAGACGCAAATTCCCGTCTATTTACATGCACATTTACACGCATTTATAGACGCTCTGATAGACGCGCCTGACTTTGTGCATCTAACGTGCACATCTATGCCTCGTTTTTGTTGTAGTGCACCTCCAAAAACCCCTATCCCTTTGACTAATCAACCAACTCTTTCTTCTTCTGTTCTTTCTGTTCCACCTCTAAAAAATGATGTCATGGATAAACTCATTAAAAGCATGCAAGAACTTCATCTGAGTCTTACAAAAATTAGTTTCAAAGTAGAGAAGCTCGATGTCAAAGTTGAAGGACGAGGATGCACATCAACTTAAAGACCCATGAGAGAAGGCTATAAGAGGCGTTGTATTTGGTATGACAGCCAACAACATCACAAGAGGAAGTGTACTACCTTTCACGAGACTAAAACACAAAAGCTCATATTTTGGAAAGATGAAATTTTTTTGGTAATGGTTGAATGAAGAAAAGATTTGAAGATTTAGTTATAAGGAATGCCTATGCATAAATTGATGTAGCTACATATGGGCTACAAATTGAACCAACTAAATCTAATTTGAAAGTATGTAAAGCTGATATGCAATCTACAGTATGGATGTAGGCATTAGATTAAATGGAACGTGGAAAAGTAGCCAAAGATTATTTAACTAATTTCAGTCAGTGCATTCGAGGAATAACTGGTTGAGAACAACTGATAGATTCTTTCCCCGCCTTTGCACATTTGGCTAAAGTCAATCATAAAGAAGTATTTGTTGAAGAAAAGAGAAGAAGAGAATATTATCCTCATTCTTTCCCTTCTAACCCTTCAAAATGGGTAACTAGAAGAATGCCCGAACAACCAAATCCTGCTAAACATTCAACCCCAGATCAAGAGATGGAAGATGATGTGCCACAAATTAAGAAGAATGAAGGAAAGAAAAAAGGCAAGCAGCTAGGCTACAAATTGCAGGCTGACATAGAAACTACAAACCGATCTCAAATGAGTCCTAGAAAAACGAATTCTCGGAAGTAAAATTGAGTTTACCCTAGGAAAAATTCTTGGAATTGCCAAATGTGAATTTCATGATGTAATTATTAATGTAATCAAAAGAAAAAGACAATATGTTGGTGATGATGCTGAAGAAACAGTGCATGATTTTTTGCAAGTTCTTTGAGTATTTGTGTAGGATGAAGAGAAGCTAAATGCACAAGGGATTCAGCTTGAAGTGGTTAAAGAATTAATTGCTGGAATTGAAGCTGAAGATAAAGAAAGCATGGATGCAGAAATTAAAGAAGTAAAGGCTAAAAACATAATGGTCGGCTAGTCCAAGCCAGTTAGGCAGCCTATCTCTCAAAAAAAGGTGGTCTACACCACCCCTGCATGATGACGAAGAAGCTTGACTCATTCCAAGCAGTCGCTACTCCCGTACGCATTGGGCTAGAGCAACAACAGAGACAATTGTAAAAATTGGAGAAAAAGAAACACCATGTATTGCACTCTAGACCATGGTTTTGAGATAAATTCCATGGCTAGGAGTCTCTATGAAAGTGGCGGATGGTCCATAGATGTTGATCCATGCTGGCAAATGAGAGCCACAAACAATTCTTCTGGAGAGTTATATGCTACATGTCCTAATGTGTAGGTAACTTTTGGAGACATAAAAGACAATTTTCACTTCTTTGTTCAAGACTCTTATAGTTACCCTATCATTCTTGGGCGACCTTTCATTTCTAAAGCCTACTTGGAAACAAAATCTCTTTATGATGGTTCTTCCTATGCTTGAATCTGAAGCAAGGATAATGCATGATCTGTCCAATTTCTTACTGTGTGTGTTAACCATCATCGAAACAGAGATTGATTGCGAGATTATCTTGCGTCTTCTAATGCTCGAGAATTCAAGGGTTTTTGGGCTGCACTGTTGGTGCACAGATCAGATGCCGTAAGTGCGCGTAGTGAGAATCAGAAGGTCCCCAAGAACAAAAGAACTCTAGTTTTTGCACAAAAATCAATATAGAAAGCTTGCACGACATGAACAAGAGACCAATTGGGTGCAATTTCCCCCATGCCTTGTGTGTGCGCTCCACAAAGCATGTATTTCATATATTATTCATCTTCAAGCTCAAATAATAGCCCAAATTACAAAATAGCATGCTTTAGCTTTTGAGTTTGCTTTTGTGCCAATAAAGAATTAAATCTAATGGGCGCCCAAGAAGTCATGCGTATCCAAATATAATGTCCAATACAAATATGTAAATCCTGCGCCCATGCGCATACAAAAATAATAAATAAATATCAAGCGCTTTGATAAATAAGTGCGACAAAATATAGGCGCCATACCTAAGATACGCGCCCATCAAAATATTGACGATAATTTGAATATACGCTATCCTCCAATGCTTTCCACTCCCACCTCTGCTATCTCTACACATCAACTGAAGCATTCACAATTGTTAGTAAAATAATATAATTAAACCGACAAAAGTGAATACCGAGCAGTCTTCAGCTACATAAATAAATTGGTTAGAAATTGATCCTAACCTTAATTTATCACGAGTGCACACTCTAAACTCATAAATGTTTATTAGTTTAAATATGTATTTTGCGGAATCATCCGCTATCGAATCACCCATGCACACATAAAATTAACAAAATTCCCGAGAAGGATAGGCGTCCCCAGTGACTTCTCGCAAAAAGAATCCACTTTGTGTATGAGCCCCGGTAATAAAATCTTATGGAATCCATCATAAAACCTCATGGAATCCACCATGGCACGGAATCCACCGTTAAATATGCCTCATAGCATCATATCCTCGGGGTGGGATAGCAATTGTCCTCAATTGCTATTAGCTCAACGTGGAGCTAATAGAGTGGGAAAAGCATTTAAGTCTCTAGTGTGCATCCATTGGGCCTCTTCAACAGGATGGTTTTTAAACTTGACCAAATATCTAGAATATGTACGGCCAGTTCTAGTGGTCATAAAGTCAGTATCTATAATAGTTTCAGGCTCAAGGATTTCAGTTTCCTCATCTAGTAAAGGAGGGTTTTCATAGACAGGGTGCATAGGTAATTGGCCTCTAAAGGGTCGTAATAAACTAATATGGAAGGTGTTGTGGATTTTTCCAATGTTGTGGTAGTTCTAGTTTAAATGCATTGTCATTGATTTTGTGTATGATCTTGAACGGTTCATAGAATCTAGGTGCTAATTTCACAATTGGATGTTTATCTACACTTTGTAATCTTCGTTTTTCTATTCGTAACCAAACATAATCATCAACTTTAAAATTCATAGCCTGTCTTTTCTTATTTGCTTGTTTTGTATATGATTGTTGGGCTTTGGCAATCATATCTTTAACTTCATCAAAAATAGTAGCATGCATGTTAGCAATATCATCAGCAGTCTAAATTTTGTTTGATAATGTTGCAACGGGTGTAGGCAATCTATATCCATAAATAAATTCAAATGGTGCTTTCTTTGTAGCTGTATGTGGTGTATTATTATATGCAAACTGAAGTAAATGTAGATGTGTATTCCATGTGTGTGGTTTTGAAATGGTGTAAGCACGCAAAATATCTAAAATAGTACTATTAGTAGCTTCTATTTGACTGTTTGTTTCAGGATGAAATGCAGATGAAAAATCAATCTTTGTTCCTAAGTTAGCAAACAAAGTAATCCAAAAATTATTATAGATCTAAAATCATGATTAAAAATAATAACTTTTGGTAAACCATGGTTAGTAAAAACAGTTTTCAAAAACAATTGAGCAACTTGAGATGCAGTTAAAGTTTTCTTGCATGGAATAAAATATGCTTGTTTGCTAAACCTGTCTACAACAGTCCAAATCATATCATGGTTAGCTTTAGTGTTAGGTAAACCAATTATAAAATCCATTGAAATCTGTTCCCATGGTCATGATGGAATATGTAAGGGCATTAGTAAACCATATTGTTTACCATGGTGTCTTTTAACTCGTTGACAAACTAAATATTCAGATACAAAGTTAGATACATCAGTGTCCATATGTGGCCAATAAAAATCTTCAATCAATGTACGCAAAGTAGATATAATTCCTCTATGACCTTGATATGGAGGACAATGAATCTCATTCAAAACAAATGATATAAATGGAACTGTCACACATAATCTCTTTTCATAAAACATGAATCCATTATTGTAAGACAATGAATCAATAGGAATCCAATTATTTGCAACTTGTTTATTCCAATCAGCTTGAAAAGTAAGATCTTGATGATAAGTATCTTTCATAGGGATAAGGGAATCAAATGATATCACAGAAATATTATGAATTGTCAGTCTTCTACTCAAAGCATCAGCTACAACATTTTCTTTTCTTGGTTGATATTGTATAAGGGGATGAAAATTTTGAATGAAAGTGGCCCATTTAATGTGTCGGTCAGATATTTGTGGTTGACTAAGGAGATGTCTAATGCTTTGTTGGTCAGTTTTGATCATAAATTGAGATCCCATTAAATAATGTTTTCATTGACGTAAGGCTTATACTACGGCTAGCAATTCCTTATCATAGGTAGAATATTTAAGTTCAAATGGTTTCAGTTTACAGCTAGAATAGGCTATGGGATGATTATCTTGCATAAAGGTGGCTCCTATTTCAGATCCACTAGCGTCAGTAACTACTAAGAAGAATGGTCTATTGAAATCAGGTAGTTGTAATACAGGAGCATGTTTTAATGCATGTTTGAATAAATCAAAATATTTTTGTTGATTATCAAATCAGTTATAAACAATACCCTTCTTTAAAAGTTTTGTCAAAGGTAATGCAAGTAATGAGAAATTCCTTACAAACTTTCTGTAAAAGCTAGCAAGTCCTAGAAAAGAACGTAACTCATGCACATTTTTGGGTATGGGCCAATTTAAAATTGCTTCTATCTTTTTAGGGTCGACTTGAATACCTTCTGATGAAACAATATGTCCTAGATATTCAATTTCTATCTGGAAGAATTCACTCTTTTCTGGATTAGCATACAATTGATTGTCTTTTAACAACTTGAAAACTAAAGACAAATGTTCATAATGCTCATTCTCATTTTTACTGAATACTAATATATCATCAAAGATACAATGCTCATGATTCAAAAATATGCGATTCATCATTCGACTAAATGTAGCTGGTGCATTTGTCAAACCAAAAGGCATAACCAGAAATTCATAGTGTCCAAATTGTGTTCTAAATGCAGTTTTGAATATATCAGATTTATCCAATCTTACTTGATGATAACCAGATTTAAGATCTATCTTACTGAATATGGTAGATCCTTGTAGTTTATCCATAAGATCATCTACCCTAGGAATGGGATATCTATTCTTAACAGTAATTTTATTTAGGACACGATAATCAATGCACATGCGATAAGTATTATTATTTTTCTTTACTAATAAAACAGGTGCACCAAATGGAGAACTACTAGGTCTAATTAATCCTCTGTTAAGCAATTCTTCTATTTGATTTTGAATTTATTTCTGTTCAATTTGGTTATGTCTATATGGTGCTTTATATGGTGGTTGTGTACCAGGAATTAAATCTATTTTGTGATCTTCAGGACGTGAAGGTGGTAGTCCAGGTGGTAAATCATCAGCAAAACAATCTTGAAATTGGGCAAAAAATTGTGTATGTGTTACTGTGTTTTCCGCAGTTACCGTGTTTTCCACAGCATAGAGGAGCGGAAAACGGAAAAAAGGAAATAGCAAAAAAGGCACAGGATAAAATGCAAACAAGGCGCCTTGACCGGTAACCAGACCCTGAAAATTTTAAATGATTCGGGCACGACCCTCAAAAAGTCTTAGTGTCGCCCCGAGGCAACAAAAGAGTAAAAGGTGCACCATTAAATATGGAAGCACTCCCCAAATCCTTGTAAAAGAGTGCCAGGCTCGCTCCTCTGCAAAGTGTATGCATTAGTTGGGAATATGAAAATTAGAATGGTGAAAAAAGGGAAAAATGGCCTAGGCTACGGCCGGCCATGTAAAAAAGGGAAAAAGGGGATGACCGCCGAAAAGGGATTTAGGGTTTTGTATATAAAGTTGAAAAGTGAATGAGAAGATCATTCTTTGGTGTGTGGAAAAAAGAGTCTTCTTCTTCCTCTCTTCTTCTCTCCTTCTTGCTTGTATGTGCTCTTGAGAGAGGGAGTGTGAGAGTGTGAGGGAGTGAGTGCATGTAGGAGTGAGGAATCAAGAGGGTGAAGCTCTTCACCATCTCCTCTTCTCTTATTCTCTTCTCTTCTCTTGCGCGCGAGGCTATGGAGGATGGAGCTTGGAGATGGAGGAGGCTTGAGGATGCTTGAGCTAGCATCAAGAATCGTGGAGCTATCGGAGTGCAAGAGAGAGGAGGGTACTCGATCAAGCATCAAGGTAAGCTCACTACACTCGTAGGATCGACGGCACATCAGCTAGGTGAGAGATAGCCATTAGAGCTTACTTGGAACGCTTGAAACAATAAGCGGTCCGTGGGTCTTGGCGGTTGAGCAAAAGCTCCCACATTTTGGTTCCGTTGCCAGGACCAACGGATTCAAGCTTGAGCACTTGCGCGCCTCATATTGAGCATCAAAGTAGGGTATTCATCCCTAAAATGGAGCTTGAGATAGGTAGGAAGTTTGGGTGTTTTTAATCTTTAAAAAAAGTAAGTATTTTGGGATATTTTGGTTGTTTGATGATTGGAAATCATGGAGAATCTATTTCAATTTTTTGCCTTCGATCTTGGTTGCATTTGGCGTAGGTTAGAGTTAGGAAATCGAACCGGAAAAGGGTAGGGTTTACTATTTCAAAATAGGGCAAAACAGGGCAAAAATCGTGCAAAATGGGTAAAATGCTCACTAGTGATGCCTAAGATTGGCAAGTGAGTGATTGGGGGCATCAACGCCACATTTGGGAAGGCATATAAGAGCCAGGAGGCCAAGGGAGAGCTCATTTGTGCTATTTCAGTGAGAGAGAGAGAGAGAGAGAGATAGAGAGCACCAGCTTGTATCGATTTGATCGCATCACCGACGCACTTACCGGCCCGTTCAGATATATGAATCTCTCCCTCTACTTCCCTAGATAGGATCTGGAAGTGCATGACCATGGCACCGGCCTACATTTGGTGAAATGATCGAGATCGCGTTTGCGCGGGTTACGCATGCCGCGTTCGGCCCGTCCGAGTGGCCTCTCCTGGGCCGAGTCCCAGAATCGGCCCTCGGCCTTTGTCATTTGGTCCACTTGGCCAAACCCTAGTCAGCCCTTGGGCCCTCGGACCATCCGAGGCAATTGTTTGAGTTAACCCATTCGACCATTCGAGTCAAAGCCTTTTGCCACATGGCACATCCGACCTCGGCCCATCCGAGTGACCCGTCTGAGTGGCCCGTCTGAGTCTCAAATTCGGCCCTCGGCCAAGCGCTGTTCGGCTTGTCCGAATCACCCTGTCTGAATTTGCCATTCGGCCCATCCGAATCAACATTGTCCGAGGCAAACCCGAAAATTCGGCCCTCGACCCTGTACCTCGGCCCGTCCGAGTGACCTACTCGGACCCTGCGATTCAGACCAGTTGGTCCGAGTGCAACTTTTTGTCAAATTTTTTAGAAATTTGACCTGACCCGGCAAATACGCAGCAGCGCAAAGTGTCGAAAACCCTTCGGGTGCTCAGAACTTGATTCTGGCACACGAGATAAGAGAAATTGTAGTGTGCAGCCGCTTAGTGGCTAGAAGTGAACAGTTGCAAGACCCAAGGACTTAGACGCGAGCCGTGGAGCCGTAAAATCTGATCGACCAAAAACGAACAAGGCAACATACGAGAAAACCCTAAACCCTGACAAAACGGCCAAAAAATGGACCTACAAGCCTATCAGGCCCGAAACAAGCGAGAGTGTGTAAGACACTGAGGAATTGCTTACTGCACTCACATGGAATTTCCACACTTAAAGTATACTTAAGAAAGTTGAAAGACTGATTGGGCACAAGTGCACGAGAAACGACACACGCACCGAGTGACCATAAATTGAGGGTTGTACTCAATAACCAAAGGAACTCACTGAGATAAACCACTCAAGAAACCCATCGATAGGAGAGGACCCAAGATATAGAAAAACCATCAAAGCATAGAATAGGACCAAGCAGGGAGCGCCAACGACGAGGATCTGTCAAGTCCATTCAACCTGATTGACAGCGTAGTGAAGCTCGAGAACTCGAACATGACGGAAGAGATCTCAAACCATTGGTCTAATGAGGAGCTCGATTTGAACGTATTCCCAAATGCTATTTAGTAGTTGATGAGCAGTTACGATGCGCACGCCCGATATGAGCACCGCAATAGGACATCAGACGCAATCATTGCAGATCTAAAGGAGGAGAGAAGGCTGGCCCGCAAGGCATTGCAGGGCATAGGCGAGTACAATAGGGATCAGCAGGCTAGGAGCCAAAGGCAAAGCATGGAGCTGCACAAGGTGCAGCTAGTGCTGAACTTGGCTGGCCGAAACCGAACTGACCATGAGAGAGCACTAGAGGGAGACTTGAAGTTGAGCGAGCTGCTCATGAAACGACTGCTCGATAATACAACAGTAGAGCAGAGTGCCACCGCACTAGCGACATCATTGCTTGCAGGATTAGAGGCGAACCAACGCTCAAAAAGCCAGGCCAAAATACCCATTGTTGCCAAGCAACTCGATAAGTAGCAACCTCAGGACAACCCATACAGCTTTGTTGAGCACTTTGAGCAAGTATGCGAAGCCAACTACCTCAACGACCAAACTCAATGTTTGCAAGCATTCGGGCTTTGCCTAGGCGACAAGGGTAGGACGTGGTATACAAGCGTGGATGCTGTAGAGCGAGCCAACTTCAATAATCTCAAGGATCTCTTTGTTAAGAGATTCGCTGAGCCCGGATACTCCGATAACCTGCTTGTACGCTTGATGAACATCAAGCAGAAAGAGAAGGAGGACATTTGCGACTACATGACCCATGTGAGGAGTCTCTTTAAGAGAATTTCTCTAGGCGAGCGACTGACTGACAAAGCAGTTTCGACTGTATTCATCAGCAAAATTTGAGACGAGGAGTTATATAAGGCTTTGGCAGACAATTCAAGCTTGCAGCGGGACGTGGTGGCTAGAGTGTTTGAGGAAGCCATCAAAGTCGATGACCAGCTGAAAGAGCAGAGCTCTAGGAGCTCAAAGCTAGAAGAACCCAACTTGCAAAGCTTAGAGAGAACGTTAGCCTCTAGTGAGCAGTCAATCCCATCATCCCAAGATAAGGGGAAGGCAACCGAGACAGACCAAGGCTTGGCTGAGGTCAAGATGGAATTAGCCAAGTTACAAGACATGTTAAGATGACCAACGCGCCCGCACGTCCAATGCGTGTACTGTGGCGAAAACCACTTGCCGGCCGAGTGTCAAGACCCTAGGTCAAGACCTTGCGCTAACTACGATAGGTTCGGCCATGATGTCGCGCATAGTAGATTACCAAGAAGGCTTCCATACTCGCAACCCTACGGCCAGCCTTATTTGGCGAACAGGCTGCAGCCATTCTTCGAAAGGGGAGCCCCATTGGCTCTTCCCACGCCTAACAATATGAAACTAGCCGTCCCTAGAATGGACATAAATCCTACAGGCATTCCTAGACCGCCTGGTCCTTACGTGACCCACCCACCGAGCGATGCTCCAGTACACTACGTGGAGGAGCCGAATGCTGAAGAGACCTATATATACCCTTACGTCTCACACGACGACGAGGGCAATGCGGTCCTCATGGATTATCGATCCGTGCCGGTGATGGCATTGGGACGAGGATGAGGTAGAGGCCTAGGAGGGTAGCCTGCAGGATCCAGTCACTTGTTGGACTTGTGGTCACCCCGGTCATGTTTCATTGTGCTGCCCTGAAAGAGAGCAGCAAAACAAAGATAAGGCTGACCAAAGGTGCGTAGAGTGCGGAATCACCCATGTTTTTGTAGATTTCCTAAAGCGAAAGCCATCCTCTAGCTTAGTCAACTTGCCATCTGTCCCATTGGGGTTGTTTGGTGTCGAAAACCTCGAT
This sequence comes from Lygodium microphyllum, assembly GCF_053477565.2. Classification (NCBI taxonomy): domain Eukaryota; kingdom Viridiplantae; phylum Streptophyta; class Polypodiopsida; order Schizaeales; family Lygodiaceae; genus Lygodium; species Lygodium microphyllum. The sequence continues at coordinate 46,885,089 of NC_141141.1, read as the reverse complement.
GGGGAGGCCACACCTATTCCATTGCGGGTCATGACCCGAGCCCAAACGAAGCAAACCCGCATCTCTCTACCAGGACCCAACAATCTTGATGCAACCTCCATAGGGAAGAAAAGCTGCAGGCAAAAAAAGAAGAGATCGAAAGTGCTAAGGTAGGGGAATACCCGCATCCGAAGGGACAATTAGAGGCCATAGAAAAGGGGAAGGAATGGGTGAAGGAGGCTCAAGAGCATCTCAAAGACACTGAACCCATCATAGAGGACGAGATTGATGACCTCTCTAGTGTAAGAACGCCGATATCACCACCTCAACTTAAGTTGCAGAAGAAACCGCGCCACAAGTAGTGCCGCTAAGACCAAGCCTAGACGCAATAGAGCCACAGATCAACCGCGGCCATTGGCCCAAAAAATCTAGGTTAGGGGAAGGATGAGTATCTAACGATCTCGTGACCACGCTAGTGACCACCCTTGTAACACTTAGCCTGGGAGATATGCTTAAGCAGCATCCTACCCTATGGCAAGATCTTAAGTAGTGGGTCGAAGGATCACAAGAGCAGGTCACGGCAGACCCTCAAGACCATGGTGTAGAAATGCAATTGCCAAGTTTGACGCTGCACTCCGTGCCTAAATCCTTGCATGTCAACGCCTTTTGGGAAGGCTCTGAGATGCACGCGGTCTTGTTGGTCCTAGCCCTGGGTGACACAACAAGAAAGAGAATCATAGACACGGGAGCTAGGGTTAGTGTGCTTAGCCACGCAGTGCTTCAGACTTGGGGAAACCCGCCTGTCGAAGATGCTAGGTTTAATGTCACGCTAGCAAATGGTATGAGAGTGAAGCCATTCAGGGTACTAAATAATTGGCCAATGAAGATCCAGGTGTCCAGTTCTTTGTCGACTTTATAGTCATGGTGCACATTAAATTAATCTAATGCCTAAAAAGGACAGCGTCCCCATTAACTTCTCGCACAAGGAATCCACCTTGTGTATGAGCCTCGGCAAAAACATATAGTTTTACGGAATCCACCGAAAAACCTCACAAAATCCACCGTGGAATATGACTCTAGCTTTATGGAATCCACAGAAAAACCTCACAAAATCCATCGCGGAATATGCCTCCTGGCATCATGGCTTAACCCAAGTGCCTATGGGTTGAGATAGGCCTCAATAGGAAAGCCTATTACTAAGGCCCACGGCCATAGATTCATGCATGCAAGGTACTCCTCTCAATACTTCACCTTTAAGTGTTCACACACACATACTCTCTCTCTCTATGTCTCTCTCTCTCTCTCTCTCTCTCAATAGCACTAGAGAAGTAAGGAATGAAGAAAGCTAGGATCTCATAAATTGGCATACATAAGGATGAGCTCTTCTATTCACTTTTTGGCTTTTAAATATTAGGATTAGAATTATGGTTTCTAGCAAAAGTTGGATACCCTATCTACTTTTTAAATATTTTGAACACTCCTTTTTAATAGTATATGTCTATTGCTAAGGTTTATTTTACCTAATCCTAAACTAGAGTGAATGGAGTTATCTAATTATCATCAAGGGGTAACGGCTTGATCTTCCTTGTCAATAGAACAGACGCCTTAAGAATAGAGATGGACATTTGGAAGACCTCACCAGTTGACCTAGACGCCATCTTTGCTATACTCAAGGGGAACACTCAGGTTAAGAAGCCCTATGGGTCCTTGACCAAGTATATCCCATGCCCAGAGGATGAGCGGGATTGGATGCACATTCTTGCTACAATCGACCTGCCATTCTTAGATCATGAGGCATATGAGCAGGCCATCAAAATGATCGGCAAGTCTAACGAAGCACTCTCTGCACTAGTTTGCATGATGGTAGGGAGCTGTTGGGGAAATCCTGAGCTTGTCACCTTCCAAGTGCCATCCAACAAAAGGGAACTCCAAGGGGTACTGGAATACCTAATGGACCAACTAGCTGGCAACCCAGCTGCAAATTTCAAACCACTCCAGAATCTCTTAGAGGATCCGAAGTGGCGATGGACGAGGGTGCACAATTTGAACCTCATGTATAATTGGGCCCTAGTTCCTGACTAACGACACGAGGCATACCAAGCCCTAGGAGACGACGAGCAGTCGGATGACAAAGATTATAGCGACAAATACGAAGATTGCCAATCCTTCAGTGATGAGAGCAAGGGTGAAGTAGATACCATAGAATACGACACTGAAGGATGAGAAATTGAGCAGATACGAGCAGATGCCAAGCCACAGAAAAGGCAGGCCCTTAGAGTAGAGCGAGGAGTCATGCGCATGGAGTGTGATCGAGCTTGGTTGGAATGCATAGGAGCCATAGACCTTGAGCAAGCAGACCTAGCCCAGCCAGGAACAATGTCAATACTTAGGACTGAATCACCATCTGAATTGCGGCCACCAGGGGAGACCACCTCTTCTAGCAAAGATGGAGGGTTTGACTCTGAATCGGAAGCTAGTTTGGATAGCGATCCAAAGATCCCTAGGCCACCCATGATCAGACGCACCAAGGGGGACCTACCCGTCCACCTGAGGCGCAGATGGTTAAGGCAAGAAAAGGCAAAGCAACCCAGGGATACACGATCAGAAGAACAACGAAAGCCGCAGGACCTTCCTATACGCTTCACAAAATTCAAAAAAGGGGATAGGGTAGTAGTTCTGCTAGGTGCCAAATGTCAAGGCCAGACGAGCGAACCAATCAAGGGACCAGCCAAAGTCAAGGAGGTAGACTTAGCCTAGGAAGGGGAAACACCCCGACCAGTGTTCATTGCCGACGACTTGACCAGTGAAGAAGAAATGAGTCTTGTCGCTCTCTTGCGAGAGTATGTAGACATGTTTGCCTGGTCCTTAGAGGAGCTACAGGGGGTAGATCTGAGTGTTGTGACTCACAACATACCCATGACATCGGACACCATGCCGATCAAGCAGCAACCGTACCATATGAATCCAAAACACGCTCATGTTGTCAAAGAGGAAATTGACAAGCTGATGAGAGGTGGATTCATTTACAAAATTGAGCACACAGACTAGTATCACCCATAGTCATTGTGATGAAGAAGAACGGAAAAATCTGAGTATGTGTGAATTACAAGAAAGTGAACGCTGCTACAAAGAGAGACAACTATCCATTGCTGTACACTGAGCACATGCTTGAGAGGGTGGCAGGCAAAGAAGCCTATAGTTTTCTGGATGGCTTCTCAGGGTACAACCAGGTGCAAGTGTATCCTGCAGACAGGCACAAGACCGCCTTTGCCACTGAGTGGGGCATCTTCACATACATAGTCATGCCCTTCGGGTTGACCAATGCCCTCGCCACTTTTCAACATCTCATGTGCACTATCTTTAAGGACATGCTTCGCAAGGAGTTAGAGGTCTTTGTCGACGACCTCTGTGTCCATTTGACCTGGATTGAACACTTAGACAAACTCCACGCAGTCTTTGAACGGTGTCGCTTATACCGCCTCTCCTTGAACCCCTTGAAGTGTCAGTTTTGGGTAAAGCACAGATGCATCTTAGGACACCTGGGGTCGAAGAACGACATTGCCACTGACTTCTCAAAGGTCATGGTTATTGTTGACCTTCCACGCCCAGTTAATTACAAGGGAGTTCAATGCTTCTTAGGCCATATAGGATACTATTGGAGGTTTGTACTAAAGTATGCGCTGATTTCCAGACCATTGTACAAGCTGCTGATTGTCTTCGAGTGAACCGAGGCATGCCAACGAGCATACGAAGAATTGAAAAGGGCTCTAACAATAGCACCAATTTTACGAGCCCCAGATTGGACCATTACCTTCCATGTGCACATCGATGCTTCTAAGTTTGCCGTGGGGGCAGTATTGTGCCAACCTGGTGAGCAAAACTTAGATTATCTAGTGAGCTTTGCTAGCAGAAAACCCACTGAGACGGAGATGAATTACTCGACAACAGAGAGGGAGGGGTTAGCCATGGTGTTCGCTGTGAAGAAATTCCAACATTATCTATTGGCCACGCCCTTCATCTTTTTCGTGGACCATCAAGCCTTGCTCTATTTAGTAAACAAACCTTCTGCTATAGGGCGCATAACTCAATGGCCCTCCTGCTCCTAGAGTTTGATTTCTCCGTGGTGGTACGAAAGGGAAAACAACATTACATGGCTGATCACATGTCACGCATGCCCACAGGAGAAGCTACTGGACAAGGCATCGTTGACGAATTACTTGATGCCCACTTATTCCACCTGTCCAGCGAGAGAGATTTATTTAAGGCTGACCTAACGCCATAGTGGGCGGACGACATAGTCCAAGTGCTCGAGCACGGACTACCTGAGCGACCAATAGAAAAAGCCCGACTTGGGAACTTGATCCTGAAAATCTAGCCCTACCAACTGATTGCAGGCCAACTCTATAGGCTAGGGCAAGACGAATTGCTGCGTAGGTGTGTGTGTGAGCATGAGATGCAGGATGTGCTCTCGGAGGTGTAGAGCGGCATTGCGGGAGGACACTTTAGTGGAGACACGACAGCACGGATTGTGTTGCAGTCTCAACTATGGTGGCCTACACTTTTCCACGATGCCAAGCGATTCGTCAAGCATTGTGACGAGTGCCAATGGACAAAAGTCCCGATTCATAAAGATCAAATAGAGTTGACCCCAATTATTGCTCGCCAACCCTTCGAAAAATGGGAAATTGACTTCATAGGACCCATCAATCGTGCGGCACAGTACTCACATGTTAAGTATATCGTGGTGGCCACAGATTACCTCACAAAATGGGTAGAGGCAAGAGCCACACGAAAAAAGGACGCTAGGACGACTTCCAAGTTCTTATGGGAGCAAGTGATCTCGCGCTTCGGTTGCCCCATCGAATTGGTTAGCGACTAAGGCATACACTTCATCAACGAAGTGATAGCACACCTCCTATCCACCTTTCTCATCATCCATCGCAAATCCTCACCATACTACCCTCAGGCTAATGGCCAGGAAGAATCAACTAACAAGATTCTTGTCAATGTCCTGACTAAAGTAGTCTCAGCCTCACGCAACGACTGGGACAACAAGCTGATGGCAGCCTTATGGGCCTATCGCATAGCTTATAAAACGACTGTCGGCCAAACCACCTTTAGGCTGACCTATGGAACTGAGGAAATTCTACCATTAGAATTCTTTGCTCCTAGCCTGAGAATAGCACTTCAAGAACGATGGGAAGGAAAGGAGGCATGGACACAATGCCTGGTCCAACTTGAACGCCTATCAGAGACTCCTCTTCTGGCCACCCACGCGCTTATCTGTGACAAAGCCCAACGCAGACAAAGAAGAAGGATGACGAAGGCAGAAAGAAGGAGAGAGAAGACTTGGAAAGGGCAAAGAAAGAGTCCCTAAAAGAGGCCAAGGAGAGAGAGAGGGCGAAGAGACAGGAGGAGGAGAAGGAAAAAGAAGAATTCCAAAAAGCAAAGAAGGCGTCGAAACAAGAAGGAGAGGAGAAGAAAAGGAAGGAAAAAGAAGAAAAAGGGAAGAAGAAGGAAGAGCAGAGAAAAGCGGAGGAGGAAAGGAAAAGAAAGGCGGATGAGGAAGAGGAAGAGCTATGAAGGAAGGAGGAGGAGGACCTGGCGGAAGCCACACGCCGGTCCATCGAGCAACATAGCTGAGCAAATGAACTGAGGAGCTTGAGCCCGCATAGAGAAGAGGGGCCAGGGTCTAGCACACAGATGCCGGAGTTTGTGCCACCTCCAGTCCCTGAGGGTAAGGGCAAGGCCCCGATTCATCCAATTCCTACCCTCCTAGTGCCTTCCACTCAACCCACCACCATCACCCCTAGCATCCCGACTAGTGCCGACATGTCAAACTTCGTGGCGTGGATGCATTACTTCATCAACAAAGAGATGGGCCACAGACAGAGCACAGAAACCACGGCCACAGGACAAAAGAGGCTAGCTACGGATGCGGAATCCAGGCAAGAGCCCAAAAGGCAGAAGGTAGAAGCCTCAGCCTCGCCCATCCACACAACGATGACATCATCGGCTAATTATGACGAATACGTCACCAAGCTGCTCTCCCAATTGGAGAAAGCTAAGGAGGAACACAAGATAGTCGTGGCTGAGTTGGCAGCCGAGAAGGAAGCAGTGGTCGCCTTCCAGTTGGATAAAACAAGAATGATAGCCATGCAGTAGAGGAAGATCGCAGATCTCAAACAAGAAATGAAGGCTAAGGATGAGAGAGAGGAGCACTGGAGACAATAGCTCGAAAATGAGACACAGGAGCTAGTAAAAATGCAAAGAGAGCACAAGCTCCTGATAGTGTAATACCAAGAGCTTGATGCGAAATCTGCTCAGGTTGATGCACTTGTGGCTGAGCTGAATGCCAGGGACAAAGAGAGAAAACAAGGCATAAAAGAATAGCAAGAGGAAATCAAGCGCCTGACAGATTAGCTAAACTCTAAAAAAGAAGAGCAAGAGAGGCTAGTCAGGGAGTTGGAAGACCACGAGCAGAAACTTATGATACTAACCCTAAAGCAAGGAGAGGGCTTGGAAGAAATGAACAAAAGAGTAGAGGAGTGGGTTGCGCACAATGAAAAGAGGGTGAAGACACTGGCGCGGAGCCTTGCTCTGGCAGAGAAGGAGAAAATCATCGCAAAGAGCAAGGCAGAAGCGGCCCAAGTGGCCTTCAACACTCAACAGAAGGCCTTCCTCAACACCATCCTCACACCACCCATGCAGCACAAGGAGAGTCATTGGAGGTGACATAGAGAAAGCTCAGCAAGGCGTGGAGAGCCCTACACACTGGATTGCAGATGCCACCCTTACCTGCGGAGGTTAGGTTGAGCTTGGATGAGCAACGAAAATACCTATTGCTGGCTGACCTAACCCCCCAGGAAATCGACGCCCTCGGATTCTAGGAAGAAGCAGCACATGTAGAACGGCAGGGGGAGGAAGCAGAACTGGAAATCAACATGAACCGATGCAAGGAGGATGTAGTTTCACAACCCCCCTCGCCGCAGACAGAGCCACCATAAGAGGACCCATCCGCGGAAAGAAAAGCCACCTTTAGGGAAAGACCTAAAAAGCTGGTAGAGGAAGCCAGGCAACAGCTGAGAGCCAAACCAGCAGTGCTACCTTCCGCACCTCTCCCACCGTGCCCTGATTATCTTCCCGCAGGATTCCACACAGAACTGGTATTGTGAGAGATACAAGAACAAGGAAAGGATCCATTCACCTTTAGTTTCCTCCTACCCAACAGTCTGCGGAGGGTCCTGCCGCTCAAGGTGATGGACGAGGTAATCGCGGTCGGTGGCCGGTTGGGGCAAAGATGGCTAGAAGAGCGAGAAAATACCCCGATCTCTTGGGGCACAGAAGCGGCTCACTACTGGCAGAATAAAGTTTTTGAAGTCCCACACACTGTACAGGGCTACAAAAGCCAACCCCTGTGGAGGAGGCAAGTATGCGACATCAGCATTCTCGCCTGGATGGAGTTTTGTAACACCCTGCCATTCGAGCGGAACAACCCTACCTACATGGCATGCCCTCGAAGGGTAGGGGTGGATTTTGATGCCACCCTCCACGGGCAATACGACTTCCCTATTATTTATAACTCCACTGTAGTATCCTTCGAGCATGCCCTTCTCTTTACCGCCGAAAGCCAAGGTGCGTCTGTGACGTGCTTTCTTGTGGATTTCTCCTCATGTTCTGACCCCTCTTTTGTAACAACTTGTAATTATCTTAGGTTACTTAGGCTACTCCTTAAGCAGGACCCAACTCCACAAGAGCACGGTCTACCTCCCCTATTCTTTGACCCTAACGCTATAGACAACTCCGCCATGGCTCGTCTTATGATGAGGGCTAGTCTCCTTCCCTCTTTTTGCCTAGCCCTCCTAGAAGATATGAATGATATCCAATTCACTAGGTGCAATCACCCTTTCCTCTCCACCACTTCTATCCATGTCCGCATGAATCTGAAAGATTACATGCAAAGTCGCCAGTTTTTGAGAAAATCTATCCAACCTCCCTCCCCTTCTCATTACGATGAAGACAATTAGGCTTGGTTATCATTTCAAAAAAGAAGAAGAAGAAGAAGAAGAAGAAGAAGAAGAAGAAGAAGAAGAAGAGAAAAAGAAAAAAAAAGAGAAATGCACCACAGTCACTACACCTAGGGTTTTCCCTAGCCCCCTCCCCACTTCACACTTAGGGCACATCAAGGGCAGGACTTTCATACCTATCACCCTAAGACTTGCACCGCACCTCAAACAACGCATGAACTGGGTCCTCAAGTGTGGGACATTACCAAGGGCTTGCCCAAGGTTAGACCCATCTCCCAGTTCCACTGCCACGGGCACCACACACTACACGGAGAGGCAGACACACCCCTTAGGGAGTGCACAACTTTTCTTGCAGGTTATGTTTGAGTTTCAAGAAATGGCTACTCCACTGAAGAGGATTACCCACGGAATCCTTTAATGACCAAAACTTTTTTCCATGTGCCGGTGCCTAGCTATCTGCCTGTTGATGGCTACCATGATTGAACTAAGTCAAGATAGATCTGCCATTGGCATAAATCTTGGCACCTCCTCTTCCAAAGATGCATGCCCAACACCTCAAGACCTATGGGTCACTTATTGATTCCACAACCTTGAAGAATTTCAATGCAGAGTTGAAGATCTTCAATGCAGTACTGAAGACCTTCAACTCAAAGACAAAGACCTTCAACTCAAAGACAAAGACCTTCAAATCAAAGACACGGATTTTCAATGCGAAGACAAACCATATCTTTGTCAAGACAGAGTTCGGGGGGGGGGGGGCTTCTCCAAAATAAATCCCTCCAATACCATCCTCCTAAGGGATTGCTTATTGCTTCAAGCGTTTCTGATGCTCAAGGGATGACCGGCTACATAACGGATGCCACAACTGTGTGAAAGATGCCGAGCATCTTCATGGAGCCTACAGCACACCGGAATCTCTCCTGGTCATCGTCACTAAACTCCATCAACTCTCATTCACACAACCACCTTGGAAGCGGTATCATCCACCCACCAGTTCCGCCTCGCAGTAGACCTAACTAGCCACTACTTCCCATCGCAGTGCCATGGGACTAGCACTTGGCTAGGAGGGGAGTAATGTTACCGTGTTTCCTGCACACAAAGGAGCGAAAAATGGGGAAAAAAAAAAGCAAAAAAGGCGCATGATAAAAGCAGAAAAAGGCGCCTTGACCGGTAACAAACCCTAAAAAATTTAAATGATTCGGGCACGACCCTCAGAAAGTCTCACTGTTGCCCCGAGGCAACAAAAGAGTAAAAGGCGCACCATTAAATATGGACGCGCTCCCGAATCCTTGTAAAAGAGCGCTAGGCTCGCTCCTGTGCAAAGTGTACGTATTAGTTGGGAATAGGATAAATTAGAATGGTGGAAAAAGGGAAAAAGAGCCTAGGCTACGGCCCGCCATGTAAAAAAGGGAAAAAGGGGATGACCGCCCAAAAGGAATTTAGGGTCTTGTATATAAAGTTGAAAAGTGAATGAGAAGCTCATTCTTTGGTGTGTGGCAAAAAGAGTCTTCTTCTTCCTCTCTTCTTTTCTCCTTCTTGCTTGTGTGTGCTCTTGAGAGAGGGAGTGTGAGAGTGTGAGGGAGTGAGTGTATGTAGGAGTGAGGGATCAAGAGGGTGAAGCTCTTCACCATCTTCTCTTCTCTTCTTCTCTTCTCTTCTCTTCTCTTCTCTTCTCTTCTCTTCTCTTGCGCATGAACCTATGGAGGATGGACCTTGGAGATGGAGTAGGCTTGAGGATGCTTGAGCTAGCATCAAGAATCATGGAGCTACCGGAGTGCAAGAGAGAGGAGGGTACTTGATCAAGCATCAAGGTAAGCTCACTATACTCGTAGGATTGACAGCGGATCGGCTAGGTGACAGATAGCCATTAGAGCTCGCTTGGAACGCTTGAAACAATAAGGGGTCCGTGGGTCTTGGTGGTTGAGCGAAAGCTCCCACAGTATGCCTAGGATGCATTTGTTTTTCTTTAGCTTGAAGTTCATTCACCCATATTAAATAAGATTTGCTACTTTTACGCAATGCACATTTAGCGTGAGTATGAGTAAGTAGTTGAGTAAGCAGTTGAAAATTATTAAAAGCGTACATACCATGCAATGTAATTGAATGTGTAGAATAATCTATGTCAGGATTATATTGATGATGCCAAGGCATTCCTAAGATAATGTCACTAGACTGCAAAGGTACAACTAAGAAATTTCTTCGTTCAGTATATTCACCAATTTTAATTTCTAAATTATGTACTTCTTGTGTTCCATTATATCTTGTTCCTAGGAATGCAGCTTTCATGCGATAATGTGTATAAACAGTTTGTAAATTAAATTCTTTAACTAACTTTGTAGAAATAAAGTCATGTGTGCTCCCATCATAATGTAAAATAGTCTTTTCTTTACCATGCACAAAACATTTCATTGTCAATAAAGAATGAGGAGTTGGCATACCTGGCAAAGTATCCGAAGTAGTACCAATGTCGTCATCATCTTCCATAAAATCAGGCATTTCTTCACGTTCCTCTTCTTTGATTGCTCCAAGATAATTGATATGGATAGGTGGCTTTTTAGATTGGCAATTGGCTGCTAGATGTCTAGGTTGATGGCATTTGTAGCAAACTATAGGTTTGGCTTTAGATACATTATTGGTAATGGCAGGAAGTTTAGGAATGTTGGGATTTGACTGTGAGGATGACTTAGGGTTTGGATTGGTATTTGATAGCAAAGCAGGTGGTCATGCCCAAGACTTACGGAATGAAGATGGAAGAAAACGACTTTGATTGAATATTCGAAAATTTGAATTGAATTGTTTGGAACCATAATTACCATTAGTTGGAAATTGTTGTGGTCGCTTGTTTCTTTCGCGAATCTTGTCTTTAGTGTCATGAGCCAAGGAAATTGCATCTTCAAGGGTTGTTGGCTTGAACATATTGACTTCTGCATAGTAATGTCCAAGTAGGTCGGACATAAACTTGCGTTTGTGAGTTGCTTCAGGTATATCTTCGAGCATGTGTAGTTGCAGTAGGGCATTCCAGAAACGTTCAGTGTATTGGGAAATAGGTCCACGTTCTCTTTGTTGTAGAAGATCCCATTGCTTGATGGCTTTTTCATGGAACTGAGGAGGAAGGAAATTCTGCAAAAATTTCTTTTGGAAAGTCTCTTAGGTAGTAGGGCAATCAGCGCTCTTGCGGACCACAGTCCACCATAAGGATGCTCGATCAACTAAATGGTTAGTGACACATTTAATTTTGTCTTTCTGAGCATATGTTTCTTCATGGAAGTAATCATTAAATTGTTTGATAAATGCAAGTACAGTCTTTCCATCTCGTGATCCATTGAAAGTACGAAATTTGAAGTTTCTTTTACTTATCTTTGTTTCTTTGCGGATGGATTGGGCTTCAAGCGTCGCATCGATGGTACGCTGTATAAGATCTTCGGGTTGCGATCCATCTTGGTCGGTGGTAGATCATTGCAAATTGGCCAATTGAACTTGTAAAGCTTGTCAGGCTCTTCGTTCTTCATTGAGCTACATCATAATCAAATCCAACTTTTGCTCCACCGTTGGTTCGGGTAAATCACCTTCAGCCATAAAATTGTCCATGTGTTGTTCAGCCATCGTGTAAAATACAAAAGACCTCACAGTCTCGAAATCTGATTAGCGGGATGAGCATAGCTCAAAGGCAGGTATACAAGGCTTGTATATTTTGTTTGGCTTTTGTAGTCTTTCTCTTTTGCGATTGTGGTATTCGTTGTCTTCGTAGAAATTGCGTATAATCTTCGTATGATCTGCATATGACCTTCTGCGTTTGCTGAAACAGGTATGAACAGAGTCTACCACAGATCAATAAACTGATTCTGTGCTTCTGCGTGTCAACTGTCTTTATGGGAGTTGTTGAATAAGTCTTTTATGGACCTCTGTGACTTAGGTGACTTGCAGGAATAAGGAGGCTTAGTGGACTTGGGGGAATTAAGAGCTTAAGGCTCTTATTAATCAAGCATGAATTTCGTGGACTTCAGGACGTCCTCAACAGATTCGGCGGCCGTCAGTTCATACTGACACCGCTGATGAAAAAAATTGTGGGGCTAAGCTTTTTGTTAAGCTTACTATTAAGATTTCTTAACCTTTGAGATAAAGCTTTTAAGCTTTTAAGGTATGGAGCTTACTGTTTACAGATGACTTGATGTAGGAGATATCCACGTGGTCCTCCGCCTATATAGGCTTGTCCTTCGCGATCAGAGAGTGCAGAAGGGGGTTCTTGATCGCCAAGAACACACTGGTATCGACCATTTGCGACGAAAATGACTATAGAGCTCGATCATTCCAGGAGCTCCACCTTCACGCAAGATGGTAAGCGATTGGAAGCTCTCGATCTCAGCTTCTGTGACATTCCCGATTTCTAAGCACGTGTTCTTCACATGAACCACCTCTTAATAGGAGGTCATGAGAACAATAAATTGAAAATAAGGGATTTTTTTAAATTTTCCCCCTTTTTCCCCCAGTGACTGTCGTGCTGGAGGGGAGGGGATTTAAACATAAAATCCTAAAGCTTAGTAGCATGAATCTTGTTTGCATGTTATAGGATGATCAATTGGAATTATGCTATAACTTAACCTATGCTTTGATCTTAACTCAAAAAGTTAGGGTTTGTAAATCAACTTATACGTAGGTAATGAATCATATGGTTACCGAAATGGTAGCGTAATTATCTTCAAGAATAGACAAGTTAAATTGGTTTAAACCTAAACACCTAAAAAACCGTGATAGACTCGTTTAGAAAGGGTTTATTCAATGCAACATATCCCAAAGAGCTAACTAGGATTTAACACGTTGTGAACGTGACCTAGTCGCTTGTATTGCCAAAGCTGAAGCTCCTATACCCTAAAGACTTGCCCACATTCACAGAATGTAGGGACAGTAGGACATACTTGCGAGAAATGATCTAGGGTTTTTACCCTAAGAATGTCTCGCTAAAAAGATGAAACTCGGTTTGAACTTGGAACCCTAGGACCGACAATGTCGGCCTAATGCAATCAGGAACGGATTATTATATCTAATCTTGATTTCGTGACTCCATTCGATGGGTAAATAGTCCTATAGTTGATGCGACACTTGTGCAACAAGTTTTAGAGTCGCACGATCTTGTGATTTGATCACAAGAAAATGGCCAATTCCTCAAAATGAGATTGGCAGATTCTTACGCAAGTTTATATTGCAAGAGGATGAATAATTGTCTTGATATAGTACCTTTCTTGGGTAAAGTAACCAAGATACGGGGATTAGATATTTGCTTGGAAGCAAAAGACCAATCAGTGAATTTAAATACCATATTCACTACTAATAGAACTTAAGATTTTGATTAAGTCGGGTTAATAGGGTACGGCCCTAACCTAAGGATATAGGGTTAATTAACAAACCATTGGAGATCTTGCCAAGTCGCAGTTGATCCCGGATCGAGTGTTGGATGCATTCGGAAAGAAGGATTCACTCCTTAGCAGTTGGCCAAATGACAACCAATGGAAATGATTGTGCTTGTAACAATTTTAAGAGCACTATTTTGCTTTTTTTTCTCAAAAAATTAAAGGATAAATGGATATCTAATGCTTCAGGTTGAAGGCCTAAAGGGAGAGGCAGTTTCAGTTACCCTCAACTGCCTGCCTGACCCTAACCAAGGGGGTTGTTAACCGCGTTGGGAAGGTGGACCAAACCTATCGCGAGAGGTCTCTCCGTTGAGTGCTACTTGGAGCAAGAGGAAGCTTGGGTGCTAGAGGGGGCTGTGGCCGTAAATCCCTCACCTTTCGGGCCCTGCACAAGAGGCCAACGTGACTCGAGATTGGATCTGGAGGCCCGCATACTAGTCTAGGGGTGAATTCTTGGATTAGTAATCCCTGTGGATTGTTGGATAGCCTTCGGTCAGATTATGGATAAGCCTACGGGCTGGACTTTGTATATTTCAAAGATAAATATGATAACCTTTTGAGAAGGAACTTGTTTGACATTGCTTTCTATGTCAAGTGCTATGAATATGTGAAGGAACCAGGGCCTAATGGGATAATTAAGGAAGCCGATTGATACATGTCCAACTAAATGTGTTAGGTAATTAAATAACTAAAACAACCTAAGGAAAGTGCAGAGGATATGGCCATAGGTCCGTCCTACGGAATGGTGGTCCCAGTTGGCCAGGAACTTTTCACAATCATGATGGACAACAAGAAGATTTTTTCAAGGACACAAACAACAAGGGCGTTGACTTAGAATCTAAGCTATAATAATCCCGGTTTACACTATTTTAGGGGAATGAAATGGGACTATGCCTTATGGTAGAGAAGTTAAGCCTTGCATCCCTCTCGTTTTCCATTCTCCTTGAACCAAGTGCAACGTGAATCCGCTTTGACCCTGGCGTTTCTACGTAAAGTAGTTCCCTTGGGGTTCGACGCTAGTTGCTGTTTAGGAAATGAGCATTAGAGAAGAACCCTAATTCAGGTTGGTCGTAAGTGGGAATGGCTAGAATACTTTCGCTACATGGCACATGTGGAAAGTCCTAGATCGCAAACTCTATCTGTGACATTCCATGGGAGTGCCGGGTGAACCTTTCTAGACATTGGACTGCTAAGACATGACTTGAAGATTACAAGTGGACACGTTACAGTTGGTATCAGAGCCAATCCAACAAAGGATTTGTTTTAAAAAAATATTAATAAGATGAAGTAAATGTTGTTGTTCGAAACATTTCCTTACTTTCGATGATGTCTTGCAAAAGTATGAAGCATGAAACAAGTTCTTAGTGTTCCGAGTCATATTTATGACTGCGATGCATTCCCCGAATTATCGACAAAGGGTTGAGATGATGAACATCCTAGAGCGTATCTATAATCCATCGCCTTTGTACATGGAATGAAGATGGATGGGTGCTTCATGAATCTACTATATAGCTACCCACCAGTTTGCATACCTTCAGACCAACCTAAAGAGGATCAAGTGGTTGGAGGACCTGAAAGTCGTGAAGCTAGTCATTTTTGTGGAGGCTCACGTAAACTCGACTTTACATATTGGAGGTCGGAGGGTTGAGTTGAACTCATATGTATGTGAGGAAGTGACCCGCGTAATTCCCGCCGACATGATTAAAGTGTTGGGGCATCATGAGAAGAATGGGTTCCAAAGAAAAGAATACCCTGATCTTCCAATGACTTACAGATTCTTGAAGATCCATGACCCGAAACCATACTATTATCTAGTCCTCATAGATAAATGTAATACAAAATTATTCTCCCCAAACTAAATGTAAACAACTGCCATATCATCCCAATAAATGTTGTATTCTGAAAGGGCTATGCCCATATAAATACAATAAGACTTCTTTTTATCAATGTCTGTTTGTGCATGAGAATTGATAAGAAGTTAAGTAGTTAGATTGCTTGGTTGATAGCTGAAATGAGGAGGAAATATAAATCATAACATTTAATGAGTAATAATGTTAAGAAACCTTTATCCAGGCACAACCCTAGGTACAAAATCCCAGTTCACCTCCTACATCAAGTACTGTTGTAATCCAAGAGAAAAAGTTCTTCTCAAAGCAGATTAAGCCGCCCGAATTTGATGGGAGAGGCAGATTCATCCAAGCAGATGCTAAAATTTGGATTGAATCCATGGAGGATTACTTTGAAGCAGCTGGTACTGCACCCGCCAACCAGTCTATGCTCGCCAAGCTAAAGCTCACTGGCGAAGCCAGGCTTTGGTGGAAGCAATGGTGCAGAGATCAAGGGATCGCGGAAGGATCCGTTACCTGGGAGAAGCTGAAGAAAGCCATGCAGGGAATATACTTACCACCTGCATATCGCACACAAAAAATGAATGAGTTCTATGAGCTAAAACAGCTGGGACTCACGCTTGATACATACTACTCTCAATTTGTCTCACTTTTTAAGTATGCGCCACAGATGGACATGACACAGCAGGTGTCAAAATTTTGTGCTGGTTTAAATCAACCAGTGAATACCCATCTTAAATCTATGCGCCCATCAGATCTTCGGGAGGCACTCATTCGAGTTGCCCCTATAATTCAAGAGGTGCAGGTTTGACCAAGAGGTAACAAAACTTGGTCTTATAATGACCTGAATAGAGGATCATTTAGGCCTCAAATGAAGAGAGTTCAAGGTCAGAATCAGGGACAAAGAAAGAAAGCAAAGACTAATAATGTCAACAACTTTGTCCCTACTCAAAGCAATGGCCAAAACCTCCATTGTTTCCACTGCAACGAGCCCGGTCATTTCAAGAGGCAATGTCCCAAGCTTGGATGAGGACATCACCAAGCACCTTTCCAAGGAATTGGCCATGGACAGGGAGTCGCTACTCGAGGCAGAGGGAAGAACCGCCTGTGTTTCCAATAGGGAAATGTGAGAAGAAGAAGAAGATCCGACCATGGAAGCAGAATTTGAAAGGGCGACAGTCGATGCCGCTCTTCACAAGAAAGGGCCAAATCACCAGTTCTCGGTGATTCAGACACTATCAAGGTAAAGGTTTCAAGACCTTGATTGATTGTGCCAGTACACATTCCTTTATCTCACCAGCTGGTGTAAAAAGATTAGGAATAGCCACAGTAGAAGCACCTATCTTGCTTGTGGAATTGGCAAATGGTCGTGAGGTTACTTTTACCAGGCAAACTGCTAAGGTGGAATTCTTTCTGGGAGGAAAGACGACTTTGGTCAAATTCAAAGTCATGAATTTAGGCATCCATGAGTGTCTACTCAGAATGGATTAGCTTAAACCTAATGATGGCCACATTCATTGTGGAAAGGGCCAAATTTCCTTTCGGAACTTTGAAGGGAATTTAGTCTTAACTCAAGGTGAGGCTGGAGTGCCAAAAATTCAATTGGCCAAGGCATCTCGAATTATAAAGGGAGTTAGAAAGGGGCTACCTGTCTACTTGATTAAGCTCAATAAGTTAGATCAGAAGTAGGAGTGTAGTGAAGGACCTTCTTGGCTAAAGGAATATGCAGACGTATTTCATGAAGAGTTAACAGAACTCCCGCCTCAAAGAGAAGTGGATCATGAGATCAAGCTAGTGCTAGGAGCTGTGCCAATTTTGAAGAGACCTTATAGAATGTCCATCCCATAAGCAATTGAGCTAAAGGAACAACTTAACAACTACTAGATCAGGGCTACATTCGTCCTAGCAGTTCACCATGGGGAGCTCCAGTACTGTTCCAGAAAAAGAAAGATGGAACACTTCGACTGTGTATTGATTACAAAGGGTTGAATCAATCAACTGTCAAGAACAAGTACCCTATTCCTAGAATAGATGAGCTTCTTGATCATCTTCAAGGTGTGAAGATCTTCTCCAAGATTGATCTCAGGTCTGGTTACTATCAGATAAGGATCAAGGAAGAAGATATCCCAAAGATGGCCTTTAACACAAGATATGGGCACTTTGAGTTTCTAATTATATCATTCGGGCTTAGGAATGCACCTGCCACCTTCAACAGGTTAATGCAGGATATTTTTAGGCCATATCTTGATGACTTCATACTCGTCTTCTTCAACGATACTTTAGTATATTCCAAACAGGAGGAAGATCATGAACCCCAACTTCGGATTGTCCTTGAGACAATGAGGTCACACAAGCTGTATGCTAAGATAAAGAAATGTGCATTCTTCAAGCATTAGATTGAATATCTGGGATTCATCTTATCAGTGGAATGAATCTCAGTGGACCCAGCCAAGGTCAGAGACGTGTTAGAATGGCCAATACCAACAATTGTCAAAGAAATATGTAGTTTTCTTGGATTGATAGGATGGTATAGGGTCTTCATAAAAAACTATGCTTTGATTGCAGCACCTCTGACGGACTTACTGAAGATGCAAACATCCATTGCATGGTCAACTATCAAACAATCTAGCTTTGATAGATTTAAGCAAAGTTTGGTATCAACACCTATCCTAAAACTTCCAAACCTCAGTAAGGAGTTCGAGGTAGTAATTGGTGCTAGCGCACTTGCCTTAGAATGTGTGCTCATGAAGGAAGGTCATCCTATAGTATACTCTTCAAGGAAACTGAAGAGTCATGAGAAGAATTATGCTACCCGTGATCTAGAATTGCTAGTTGTCATCCATGCTCTAAAGCTTTGGAGACACTACCTATTGGGTAACAAGTTTACTCTAGTGACTGATCATAAGAGTCTCAAGTGGATCTTTACCCAGAACAAACTCAACATGAGGCAACGTCGGTGGATTGAAGTGCTGGAAGAGTATGATTTTGAAATCAAATATTGAACAGGAAAAGAGAATGTAGTTGCCGATGCACTCAGTTGTCGCAAGGCATTCCTTAATTCTCTAATCTTGCAAAATCCATCAACGGCTAGATCTCTAGCTACAAAGGTGTCCATGCCAAACAACCCAATACTTGAGTTAGCTAGAGAGGAAGCATGTCATGATCCAACCTATCAAAATATGCTAAGGGAGATCTCTATCAAGGATCAGGACCAAAAGCTGCAAGCTAAGTATCATGAATTCTCTATCAATAGTGGACTCGTCTACTATAGAACGAGGCTATGTATGCCGCAAGCCAGTCACTTAAGCAGAAGATATTGTGGGAAGCTCATGATTGCCCTTTCTCAGGACATCGTGGCTATGCTAAGACTCTCAATGCAGTTAGGAAGAGCTACTATTAGGAAAGGCTTAAAGGTGACGTTCTTAAATATGTCACTGAATGTTTGTCTTGTCAACGTATCAAAGCCAAACATGTCAAGATGCCAGGGAAGTTACAACCACTTGACATTCCCCAAATGAAATGGAAATTCCTCAGTATGGACTTTGTTGTTGGCCTACCCCAAGTTCAGGGAGGATACAAATCCATCATGGTTGTGTTTGACATGCTGACTAAGGTTGCACACCTAATTCCAGTAAAGACAAAGTATAAAGCCTCAGACATTGCAAGATTGTTTATCAAGGAGATATTCAAGCTACATGGGCTACCCAAAAGAATCGTTAGTGATCATGATTCTCTCTTCACATCACACTTCTGGAGAGCCATCTTTGAAGCCATTGGGACTCAACTCTATTTTAGCACAACTTACCATCCCCAAACGGAATGCCAAACAAAGTGAGTCAATCAAGTCATCAAGGATATGCTTAGGGCACACTACTGTCGTGAGCCAAAAAGGTGGATTCAATACTTGCCTTTGGTTGAATTTGCCTACAATGCTTCTTACCAACAAAGCATTAAAATGACCCCTTTTCAAGCATTGTATGGTCATGATTGTCGAAGTCCTCAAAACTTCTTAGATCCAACTTTGAGGGTTGAAGCTTTAAGGCAGATGTTGGAAGAGATAGATGACCAAATAAAGTCAATAAGACAGGACATCCAAGCCGCCAAGGATAGACAGAAGGCATACGCGGATTTGAAGCAACAAGATAGAATCTTCGAGGAAGGAGATATAGTCTTCATTTGCGTATGCCCAAAGAAGAGTTCTCTATCCTTAGGGAATTGAAAAAAGCTAAGTCCAAGGTATTGTGGACCATACAAGATCATTAAGTGCCTAGGACCTAATGCTTATAGAATGCAACTCCCTGAGAACCTAAAGGTTCATAATGTATTCCATATCAGCATATTGAAGAAGTATGTACCTAATCCTAACCATGTACTTGATGACCAACAAGTTGTAATGCCTAGTCAAGGAGTCCTTGAACTACGGCCTGACAGGATTTTAGATGTTAGGGAGAGACAACTAAGATCCAGAACCTTGAGAGAATGCCTCGTCCAGTGGAAAGATGAAAGCACTCTCAACCATCAATATCCCTAGTTTATCTCAAGATGCCACTTGGGTAGATGAAAGCACTCTCAACCATCAATATCCCTAGTTTATCTCAAGATGAGGACATCTCGATTCCTCCAAGAGGGAGAGAATGTAACAATTCCGATCTCTAAACTGCACTCCTCATGAGAACCTCCTCTTATTAAAAATCCAAAAGAATAATTGTTAGAATTATGGTGTTTTTTTAAATTCCCCCTTTCGCCGAGCCGACTGTCATGCTAGAGGAGAGGGGAATAGCAAGGGTGAGCAAGCTCCTTGCTGGAGCTTGTGG
Organism: Lygodium microphyllum; assembly: GCF_053477565.2. Taxonomy (NCBI): domain Eukaryota; kingdom Viridiplantae; phylum Streptophyta; class Polypodiopsida; order Schizaeales; family Lygodiaceae; genus Lygodium; species Lygodium microphyllum. Next base: position 46,865,017 of record NC_141141.1, on the reverse strand, counting down.
GTTTAAAAGCCCATTTACTCCAAGAAATAATCCTTTTTTCCCTTAGGTTCCCCACAAGTTCCCATTAGCTGAGTTTAAGGAGGAAACCTATAAAGGCTTCTAAAGCCGACTCTGAAAGATGGTGCAAGCGGTCACAAAGGGAGTTTCGCATTTGAAGAAGATCGGCCAAGATCATAAATCTATGTCCAAGACGAAAATATCGAAGTCGCAATGGCTCCTAAGAAGGCACAAGGTCCAACTGCAGGAGGATCGTCTCCTCACATCCATGTGGACATTTCACCACAAGTCCAGGTCCTTCTTCCTAAATTTGATTAACGTCATAATATTTCAATTATGTATGGATCATTTGAGGAATGAGGATGCATGTTTTTGCGATTGAAAATACTTTGGCTAATAACTCACATTTGAGGGATTCGGTCATTAGTATTTTTCAATAAAACGAACAAAATAAAGTGAGCATAAGATTTCTATGCATTTCTAGTAAGTGGTTTTTATGAATTGCAAAGTAATGAAATTAGATTAATAAATGCCCATCTTTACAAAACACAATTATGATAGTACACTTCAATTAAGCATGGAAGGAATAAACCGCATATCGCATTATTGAACATTTTTTTCAAGATGATTCTTAGAGAAAGTTGCTAGCAACCGTAGGAAATTGCTAGGCCTGCATGAAGAAGATTTAACTCTAGGCAAGTGGCCTAGAAAACTCAAATCAACAAAAGGTTGTGTAAGTTGAGCATACAACAAATTCATTCGAAAATGAAAGTAGAAAAAGGCTACATGTTTAAATATAAAATCCTAACGCTTAGTAGCATGAAACTTGTTTTCATGTTATAGGATGATCAATTGGAATTATGCTATAACTTAACCTATGCTTTGTTCTTAACCCAAAAAGTTAGGGTTTTTAAATCAACTTATACGTAGGCAATGAATCATGTGGTTACAGAAATGGTAGCATAATTATCTTCAAGAATAGACAAGTTAAATTGGTTTAAACCTAAACACCTAAAAAAACCGCGAGGGACTCATTTAGAAAGGGTTAATTCCCAAAGAGCTAACTAGGATTTAACACATTGTGGATGTGACCTAGTCGCTCGTATTGCCAAAGGTGAAACTCCTATACCCTAAAGACTTGCCCACATTCACGAAATGTAGGGACAGTAGGACATACTTGTGAGAAATGATCTAGGGTTTTTACCCTAATAATCTCTCACTAAAAAGATGAAACTGGGTTTGAACTTGGAACCCTAGGACTGACAATGTCAGCCTAATGCAATCAGGAATGGATTGTTATATCTAATCATGATTTCATGACTCCATTCGATGGGTAAATAGTCCCATAGTTGATGCGATATTTGTGCAACAAGTTGTAGATTCGCACGATCTTGTGATTTGATCACAAGGGAATGGCCAATTCCTTGGAATGAGATTGGTAGATTCTTACACAAGTTTATCTTGCAAGAGGATGAATAATTGTCCTGATTTAGTACCTTTCTTGGGTAAAGTAACCAAGATATGGGGATTAGATATTTGCTTGGAAGCAAAAGATCAATCAGTGAATTGGAATACCATATTCACTGCTAATAGAACTTAAGATTTTGATTAAGTCGGGTTAATAGGGTACGGCCCTAACCCAAGGATATAGGGTTAACAAAAAAACCCTTGGGGATCTTGCCAAGTCCCAATTGATCTCAGATTGAGTGCTGGATGCATTCGGAAAGAAGGATTCACTCCTTACTAGTTCGCCAAATAATGACCAATGGAAATGATTGTGCTTGTAATAGTTTTAAGAGCACTATTTTGCTTTTTTTGCTCAAAGAATTAAAGGATAAATGGATATTTAATGCTTCAGGTTGAAGGCCTGAAGGGAGAGGCAATTTCATTTACCCCCGACTGCCTACCGGACCCTAACCAAGGGGGTTGTTAACTATGCCGGGAAGGTGGACCAAACCCGCTGCGAGAGGTATCTCCGTTGAGTGCTACTTGGAGCAGGAGGAGGCTTGGATGCCAGAGGGGGCTTTGGCCATAAATCCCTCACCTTTCGGGCCCTACACAAGAGGCCAACGTGACTCGGGATTGGATCTCGAGGCCCGCATACTAGTCTATGAGTGGAATATTGGATTAGTAATCCCTATGGATTGTTGGATAGCCTTCGGGTGGATTATGGATAAGCCTACAGGCTGGACTTTATGTATTTCAAAGATAAATATGATAACCTGTTGAAAATGAACTTGTTTGACATTGCTTTCTATGTCAAGTGCTATGATTATGTGAAGGAACCAGTGTCTAACAGGCTAATTAAGGAAGCTGATTGATACATGCCCAACTAAATGTCTTAGGTAATTAAATAACTAAAACAACTTGAGGAAAGTGTGGAGGATGTGGCCATAGGTCCGTCCTACGGATGGGTGGTCCCGGATGGCCGAGAACTTTTCTCAATCATGATGGACAGCAAGAAGATCGTTCAAAGGACACGAAAAACAAGGGCGTTGACCTAGAATCTAAGTCATAATAATCTCGGTTTACACTGTTTTAGGGGAACGGAATGGGACTATGCCTTATGGCAGAGAGGTCAAGCCTTGCATCCCTCTCATTTCCCAGTCTCTTTGAACCAAGTGCAGCGTGAATCTACTTCGACCCTGGCATTTCTGCGTATAGTTTGCTTGGGGTTCGACACTAGTTGCCATTTAGGAAATGACCATTAGAGAAGAACCCTGATTTAAGTCGGTCCTAAGTGGGAATGACCAGAATACTTCTGCTACATGGCAGAGGCGGAAAGTCCTAGATCGCAAACCCCATGACATTCCATGGGAGTGCCGGGCGAAGCTTTCTAGACATCCTTTTCCGATGGACTGCTAAGACGTGTCCTGAAGATTACAGGTGGAAACTTTACATATATTTTCATACATGTTGTCCTTACGAGAGCTTGGAATCACACTTAGATCAATATTGTGCAACCGTGGCACCTTCTGCCAGTATCAATATATCTCAACAAAATTTGCTTCATACATCCTCCCATGTCTTGGCCAATATGCAATCTTTCCAATTCAAATGTCATCCCGATTTGACAAATCACAATACATATTTTGCTACTTCATGGGTGTAGACACTCTTTTCCCACCCCCATGTACAAGCATGTATGTTTACATAAAAGGCATGCTTCACACCTTCTCTTTTTCTTCAAGTCATCAAGTCAAGCATAACAGCTATTTGCAAGAATGTGTGCATATAATCTTGTAACATGCTGATGCCAGGAGGCATATTCCACGGTGGATTCCGTGAGGTTTTACGGTGGATTCCGTAAACTTAGATGACCGGGGCTCATACGCAAAGAGGATTCTTTGTGCGAGAAGTTGATGGGGACGCCTGTCCTTTTCGGGCGTTTCATTAATTTAGTGTGTACATGGGTGATTCCATAGCGGGTGATTCCGCAAAATGCATATTAAATTAATAAACGTTTATGAGTTTAGAGTGCGCACTCGTAATAAATTAAGGTTAGGATTTATTTCTTTATGTAGCTGAAGACTGCTAGGTATTCACTTTTGTCGGTTTAATTGTGTTATTTTACTAACGATTGTGAATGCTTCAATTGATGTGTAGAGATAGCAGCAGTGGCGGAGGAAAGCATTGGAGTCTAGCGGGTTTTCGATCTTTGGACTATATTTTGATAGGCGCCACGCCTATATTTTGATTATGTCTATAGAGACATCAATTATTTATTATTATTTTGTATGCACTTATGCGCCTGGATATGTTATTTTTATTTGGACATTGAGATTGGGCGTGCCAGACTCTTTGGGCACCGTCCATTAGCTTTATTTTCCTATTTTTGGTAGAAAGCAAACTCAAAAGCTAAAAGCTTGTCATATTTTTGTAATTGGGCTATTTTTTAGCAAAAAGATTGGAAATATACATTAAATACATGCTTTGTGAAGCGTTCACACAAGGCATGGGGGAGATTCAACCCAATTTGTCTCTTGTCTCATGTCGTGCTTGCTTTTACATTGGTGTTTGTGCTAAAAAGTAGAGTACTTTGTTCTTGGGGACCTTTGGGAATTCACTACGTGAGCTACCTGCGTCCGATCTGCGCACCAGTGGTATCAGAGCGGAGCAGAGATCAAGAGCTTTCAATCGCTACCAATCTTGGGCGAAGGCGGAGCTCCACGAACAAACGGCCTCTACAGTCAATCTCGTCGCGAACCGTCGATACAGGCAGACTTCTGGCGATCAAGAACCCCTATTTCCACTGTCAGATCGCGAAGGACCACTCTCTGTCGGCGGAGGACCACTCATCAATTCTCTTCATCAAGTCGTGGGAAACAGAGATAAGATTTCTTCATAATCAAGTTTGTTATTATCTTAAAGCTTAGTCTTAAGCTTAAGAAGCTTTATAAGCTTCAAAACTTCGAAACGATTGGCAAGAAGATCATCCCGAAAATTCCGCGCTGTGAAAAAAATGGCCCCCCCCCTCACGATTAGAAAACGACGCCTTCTTTTTTTCTTCTTAAGCTTATTAAGCTTAAGCTTAACTAATTAAGCTTAAGTTACTTCAAACTCTGCAAGTCAGTGAAGGCAAACAAGTCTGCAAACTTCGGGTCCTGCGCACCAGAAGTCAAGTTTCGCAAGTCGACTCTAAACAAGTCCTGCTAGTTCTGCAAATCGGCTAAGTTCAACAAGTCAACAACCCTGCAAGTCTGTTAAGTCTGCAACTCTGCAAGTCAGACTAAATCAGAACTGACTAACGCTCGAAACTCATAGAAGACTTGTTCGTTTGCAAAAACTCAGAACTGGAAAGTTGTTCGCAGCAAGCTGTTTTACCTATCTACAAGTTTGTTGAAGTACTTTCAGCAAACCGAGACAGAAATATTTCAGAATTTTTGAAAATTGAAGAAGAAAATACCCAAAAATACATAGCCTTGTAACCCCAAATTTGAGCTACGCTCATCCCGCTAACTGATTTTGAGTGAGAAAGGTTTGTTGAGTTTTACAGGATGACTACCCCACATATGGATGATCCTATGGTTGAAGACGACCTACCCGAGCCTACCATGGAACAAAAGCTGGATCTTATCATGCTACAATTGGACGAAGAGCGAAGAGCTAGGCAAGCCTTGCAAGCGCAATTGACAAAGCTACAAGGAGCGTCCGCTGATAAAGAAGAACCCCAAGCTGAAGATCTGATTCGCCGTACCATCGACGCCACTCTTGAAGCACAAACCATTCGCAAGGAATCCAAGATAAGTAAACGAAGTTTCAAGTTTCGCACTTTCAATGGCATAAGAGAAGGAAAGACTGTTTTATCATTCATTAGCCAGTTTGATGACTATTTCCATGAGGAAACTTATCCTGAGAAAGATAAAATCAAGTGTGTTACTAATCATCTGATAGATAGAGCATCACTTTGGTGGACTGTCGTCCGCAAGAGTATAGAATGTCCTGCTACATGGGAAGATTTCAAGAAGAAGTTCATGCAAAATTTTCTACCACCGCAATTTCATGAGAAGGCAATCAAGCAATGGGATTTACTCCAACAGCGCGACCGTGAGCCTATACCACAGTATACAGAGCGTTTTTGGAATGCACTCTTACAGCTACGCATGCTTGAAGACGTACCAGAGACGACCCATAAGCGGAAGTACATGTTTGGACTTCTTGGACATTACTACGCTGAGGTGAATATGTTCAAGCCTGCTACCCTTGAAGACGCCATCTCCTTAGCTCACGACACTGAAGATAAGTTACGTGGAAGAGATCGACGACCACAGTCATTCCAAGCAAACGGTAATTATGGATCTAAACAATTCAATTCAAATTTCAGAAGGTTTAATCCAGGTCGTTTTTCATCACCATCTTTCCGCAAGAATTGGCCTAAACCACCTGCATTACCATCCACTATCAATCCAAATCCTAAGCCTATCCAACAAGCAAATCCAAATATACCCAGACTCCCAGCCATTGCAAATAATGTGACCAAAGCCAAGCCCATCGTATGCTACAAGTGTCACCAGCCAGGCCATCTCGCAGCAAATTGTCATTCAAAGAAGCCATCAGCACATATCAACTACCTTGGAGCTATGGACGAAGAAGAGCATGAGGATATGCCAGATTTCACTGAAGAAGAGGATGATATTACTACTACTTCCGACACTTTACCAGGTATGCCTACTTCACATTCATTGTTGACTATGAAATGTATGGTGCATGGAAAAGAAAGAACTATATTGCATGATGACGGTAGTACCCATGACTTTATTTCAGCAAAATTGGTAAAGGAATTGAAATTGCATACTGTACCTACGCATTATCGCATAAAAGCTGCATTTTTAGGTACTAGGTACAATGGCACACAAGAAGTACAAGATTTAGAAATTCAAATTGGTCCATACATTGAAAGAAGAAATTTCTTAGTTGTCCCATTACAGTCAAGTGACATTATTCTAGGAATGCCATGGAGACACCAACATAATCCCAATATAGATTATTCCACACACACAATGAATATTAATTTTCAAGGAAAATCTATTACATTATTTGGTATGCATGCATCTCATATGTTTCCACTGCTTTCGCATACTCAAGCAAAACGTGCACTACGTAAGAATACTAAATCATATCTCATTTGGGTGAATGAAGTGCATGCAAAGGAAAATAATATGCACCCTAGGCATAAGGAATTTCTTGCATATTTTAAGGATTGTTTTGCAAAAGACCTACCACCAGGTTTACCTCCATCACATCCAGAAGACCATAAGATTGACCTAATACCTGGCACACAACCACCTTGCAAAGCCCCATATAGGCACAATCAAATAGAGCAAAAAGAAATCCAAAGTCAAGTAGAAGAATTACTAAATAGAGGTTTAATTCGACCTAGCAGTTCCCCATTCGGTGCACCTGTGCTCCTAGTCAAGAAAAAGAATAATACTTATCGTATGTGTATTGACTACCAAGCATTAAATAAGATCACTGTAAAGAATAGGTATCCTATACCTAGAGTTGATGACCTTATGGACAAACTGCAAGGATCTTCTATATTTAGTAAAATTGACCTTAAGTCTGGATATCATCAGGTGAGGCTAGATAGATCCGACATATTTAAGACTGCATTCAGGACACAGTTTGGCCATTACGAATTCTTAGTTATGCCATTCGGATTAACTAATGCACCTGCTACTTTCAGTAGAATGATGAACCGTATTTTCCTAAAATATCAATATTGTGTGATTGTTTTCTTTGATGATATTTTAGTGTTCAGTCAAAGTGAAAAAGAGCATTATGAGCATTTATCATTAGTTTTTCAATTACTGAAAGAAAATCAATTGTTTGCAAATCCTGACAAGAGTGAATTCTTTAAGACAGAAATAGAATATCTAGGTCATATTGTATCAAAAGAAGGAATTAAAGTTGATCCTAAGAAAATTGATGCAATATTGCATTGGCCTGTTCCTAAAAATGTACATGAATTACGCTCATTCCTTGGTCTTGCTAGTTTCTATAGGAAGTTTGTACGTAATTTCTCATTACTTGCTTTACCATTAACAAAACTTCTTAAGAAAGGAATTGTTTATCAATGGACTGGAAATCAGCAGAAATCCTTTGATTTACTCAAACGTGCATTAACTAATGCCCCTGTTCTACAATTGCCTGACTTTAATAGACCATTCTTTCTAGTTGTGACCGATGCTAGCGGATCAGGAATAGGAGCCGTATTAATGCAAGACAACCATCCAATAGCATATTCTAGTTCTAAGCTGAAACCCTCTGAGCTCAAATATTCCACTTATGACAAGGAACTCTTAGCAGTTGTACAAGCATTAAAACAATGGAAGCATTATTTAATGGGTTCAGAATTCATGATTAAGACCGACCAGCAAAGCATTAGACATCTACTTAGCCAACCCCAAATTTCTGACCGCCATATCAAATGGGCTTCATTCATTCAAAGTTTCCATCCTATCATTCAATACCAACCTGGAAAAGAAAATGTAGTTGCCGATGCATTGAGTAGAAGACCTGCAATTCATAACATTTCTATCATATCTTTTGATTCTTTGATTGCTATGAAAGACACATATCACCAGGATATTACTTTTTATTCTGATTGGCAAAAATTAGTTCAAAATAATTTCATTCCTATTGATTCATTGTCATATAATGATGGATTCATGTTCTTTGAAAAGAGACTGTGTGTTACTATTCCATTCCGATCTTTTGTTTTGAATGAAATTCATTGTCCCCCATATCAAGGTCATAGAGGTATCATTTCTACATTACGCATGTTAACTGAAGATTTTTATTGGCCGCATATGGATGCAGATGTGTCTAATTTTGTTTCTGAATGTCTGATTTGTCAAAGAATAAAAAGACATCATGGTAAAAAATATGGATTATTAATGCCTTTATCTATTCCATCTAAACCTTGGGAACATATATCTATGGATTTCATTACTGGCTTACCAAATACTAAATCTAACCATGACATGATTTGGACAATTGTAGATAGATTTAGTAAGCAAGCATATTTCATTGCATGTAAGAAAACTTTAACAGCATCACAAGCAGCACAGTTATTTTTGAAAACTATTTTTACTAACCATGGATTGCCGAAAGTGATTATTTCAGATAGAGATTCTAGATTTTGTAATAATTTCTGGATTACAGTGTTTGCAAATCTAGGCACAAAGATTGATTTTTCATCTGCATTTCATCCAGAAACAAATGGACAAACAGAAGCCACAAATAGCACTATTTTAGATCTTTTACGTGCATACACTATCTCTAAACCTCAGACATGGGATACTCATTTACATTTATTACAGTTTGCATATAACAATACACCGCACACATCTACAAAGAAAGCACCTTTTGAAGTTATGTATGGATATAGATTATCTATACCTGTTGCATCTTTGTCTAATAGAATACAAAGTGCCGATGATATTGCTGTTATGCATAACACTATTTTTGATGAGGTCAAGGATATGATTGCTAAAGCCCAACAATCATATACCAAACAAGCCAACAAGAAAAGACAAGCCATGAATTTCAAAGTTGATGATTATGTTTGGCTTAGAATAGAAAAGCGTAGACTGCAAAGTGTAGATAGACATCCAGTTGTCAAATTAGCCCCTAGATTCTACGGACCATTTAGAATCATTCATAAGATTAATGACAATGCATTCAAGTTAGAACTGCCATCTCATTGGAAAATTCATAATACATTTCATATTAGTTTATTGAGACCATTTCGAGGACAATTACCTATCCACCCTGTCTATGAAAACCCACCTTTACTAGAAGAAGAGACTGAAATACTTGAACCAGAAGCCATTATAGACACTGACTACATGACCACTAGAACTGGCCGAAGGTATTCTAGATATCTAGTGAAATTTAAGAACCATCCTGTAGAGGAAGCACAATGGATGCACGCTAGAGACCTAAATGCTTTCCCCACTCTGTTAGCTCCACATTGAGCTAATAGCAATTGAGGTCAATTGCTATCCCACCCCGGGGGTATGATGCCAGGAGGCATATTCCACGGTGGATTCCGTGCCACGGTGGATTCCGTGAGGTTTTACGGTGGATTCCGTAAACTTAGATGACCGGGGCTCATACGCAAAGAGGATTCTTTGTGCGAGAAGTTGATGGGGACGCCTGTCCTTTTCGGGCGTTTCATTAATTTAGTGTGTACATGGGTGATTCCATAGCGGGTGATTCCGCAAAATGCATATTAAATTAATAAACGTTTATGAGTTTAGAGTGCGCACTCGTAATAAATTAAGGTTAGGATTTATTTCTAACCAGTTGATTTATTTATGTAGCTGAAGACTGCTAGGTATTCACTTTTGTCGGTTTAATTGTGTTATTTTACTAACGATTGTGAATGCTTCAGTTGATGTGTAGAGATAGCAGCAGTGGCGGAGGAAAGCATTGGAGTCTAGCGGGTTTTCGATCTTTGGACTATATTTTGATAGGCGCCACGCCTATATTTTGATTATGTCTATAGAGACATCGATTATTTATTATTATTTTGTATGCGCTTATGCGCCTGGATATGTTATTTTTATTTGGACATTGAGATTGGGCGTGCCAGACTCTTTGGGCACCGTCCATTAGCTTTATTTTCCTATTTTTGGTAGAAAGCAAACTCAAAAGCTAAAAGCTTGTCATATTTTTGTAATTGGGCTATTTTTGAGCAAAAAGATTGGAAATATACATTAAATACATGCTTTGTGAAGCGCTCACACAAGGCATGGGGGAGATTCAACCCAATTTGTCTCTTGTCTCATGTCGTGCTTGCTTTTACATTGGTGTTTGTGCTAAAAAGTAGAGTACTTTGTTCTTGGGGACCTTTGGGAATTCACTACATGAGCTACCTGCGTCCGATCTGCGCACCACATGCCTGTCAATTAGATGGTGCACTTTGAAGATATGGTAGACAAGGAGTTGTCTGGATCATCATTTAGGTGTTCAACACATTCTGCCTTGGCATGCTCTGATGCAAGGATCTCTATTAGGTAAAATTGAGACTCTAGGTTGACCCCACAGAGGGAGGCTCAAGGATATCTTGCTTAATTGGTGAAGGTGGTGGTTATCGTTTTCATGGGAATGTTTGTCCCGATGGATGACCTTTCTAGAGAGTTCACAAAATAAGTTGTTCTTCCTACTTCAATTACTCTTGTCCTTCACTTCTATTTCCATTCCAACATAATGTTCCATCCTTTGGTTTCCTACCTTAAGTCAAATGTTCCCACCTTGAATAAAGACAATGTCATGACTACCTTGAAGTTAAAACCCACCCTACTTTGCTTCTTTGACCACAAGTTGTATATAAGTCATGTAACTTACCAAGCATTAAACATGATGCAAGAGTGTGTTGTTGGAACTCTAGCCCTTGATTCTACCTTGTAAGCTTCTTTGCCACTATGATTGAATAGGAAAACTACTCTCTTAAGCTTCTTATAACTCTCCAAAATGTATATGGTCAACCTAGTGTACGCATGACATTGAGAAAGTGACTTGGCATGACTTATTAGATTTCAAAACCTTTGTGCATTAAGCTTGGGGTAGACTAGGATCAGCCCATTTTTTTCGCTGCAAATTTTAGGTAGTTCATGGTGCAATGGATGGAGAAGGGAGAGAGGATTCCAAGATACCACACAAAGGAGGAGGTCAAGCCATGCAACCACAAGAAATTGAAGAGGAATCTACTTGACATGTAAGTACCTCTCTTCCCATGCATTGATGATAATGGAAGGGCAATCTTGGCTATGAGAAATAGGGTAAAAATGTATAAAGATGAGGGCAGCAACACCCATTCAGAAGGGGCTCATTTCTTGCTATTGGAAGCTAATTGCAAGCTACCATTGTAGAAGCTTGAAGAGAGGAGTATCAAGAAGCCTTCTTGACTTAATTATGTGATGAAAGTAGGCTGAAATAGGCAGCCCAAACAAAGTGGTGTGGGAAGCAGCACATATCCTTCTGTTCTTGAAGATTCATGATCAATCATTGGCTTCCTTGACATTGATATGCTTGATGCAAGTTGGCATTGCATAAGCATTGTGGAAGGGGTATCAAGAGAGCATCTTGATTGCTCTATGTACATGCTTGGGGCTGAAACATGTAGCCAATAATAGGGCAGACAAGGGCAACAGGATTTCCTTCTTCTCTCCTATTTCTACATGCTTATTGCAAGCTACCTATTGCTTGTTACATGCTCTTGAATATAGGGGTTGTTTTGTACTTTATCAAAGAGTCAACTTGGAAGGTTAATGCCGTGTATATGAGCTGAAATAGGAAGCCCACACAATGATTTTGTGGATAACAAGTTCTTTTTCATCTCTATTGCTTCATATGGTGTGATAGACACCTGCATTTGGCTAATCTATGCACTCCGTGATACTGGAAGATTGTGCTATCATGAGAGGTGAATCTCAAAAGATATATGGGCTGATATCTTCATCCATAATTAGAGATATAGCTACATTAGTGTTCTTTTGATTCATTTCCTACTCTACAGAAGACATATTGACAAAATATGCAAGTCTTATGTGCCCCTATGGCAGGGCAATGTTTGTAGATCATTGATAGATGCTTTGAGCTAGATTGAGGGGAGCTTTTTCTCTTTATTTCTTGGTTATAGTAACCTATTCTTATCAGGAAATATATTTAAAGATTTCTTGAAGCAAGTCTCTTTTGCTCTACAAGCTTGTATTTGACTCATAATCTTTTATTTCTATCAGTCTACAATAAATGTAATCATGCAAAGTTTATTCATGTTTTGGCATCATGTATGATTGATGGGATGCAGAGTTTTCTATGATATATGACAGCATATTGTACTTGAATACATACCTTGTGATTGCTTTTACAGTCCATAAAACAAGCTTGATTTGAGTTAGATCATATAAGGTAATACTATTGTGTTCTTTGCTAAGAACATGCAGTTGGAATCTCGATTAACATCTTTGAGAACTTGGCTTGAAACCTTCAACCCTTCTCTTATTTCTACCATCTCCGGAGTCTAAGCCCTTGAACCCTCATACATTCTTCTCTCTCTTAAACCCCTGTGGTTGACCGTGAAGTACCTCTTGAACCTTTAAACATTCATTGGAATCTACTTATCTCTTGAAGACACATCTCCATCTACCTTGTCCAATTTTCTTGCCAAACCCCTGTGATGACCTTCAAACCTACATGCTCCAACATTGGTGAACTGGACGTGAAGGTCAGTTGCAAGAAAACTCAAAGATGGGGGATTCTTCAGGAGATACTATACAATAGTTAGTGCACATACTGCAGCAAACTAAGCAACAACTAATTCAAATGTTACAACCACAACAACAAAAAAGGCAAGACAAAGAGAAGATTCATTCCACAGATCTCAAGGCCCTAGAAGAAGTCGGGCAATATTTAAAAAAAATTAATGGTCAAAATGTCTCTATTTTCATTCACTTATATTTTGAAAAAATGCTCTTCTTTGGTGTACCACAACATGCATGGAGTCAATATTTTGCCAGACTATCCAAGCACAGTCTTCAAGAGAGAATATATGGTCTTTTTCAACAAGATGTGGATTGGGCTACATTCAAAAAATCCCTACGTGAAGAATTCTTCTTAGAAGACCCTAGCCTTATGACGAAGAAAAGTTTCACTAATTGGGTTGAGAAGCCCAACAAAGGTTTAGCTACAACAACTCTATACCATGAATTTGAAAGTAAATTTGGACAACTTGATGTTGAAAACCAACAAAGTATAGAAGGTCAGAAGATTGAATTATTCCTTAAGGCTATAGATCCTATTCTACAAGAGAAGCTTGTTGATCTCCTAGAGGATGCTACCTCTGAAAGAGGAGTCGAAACTGCATGGGCAGATGTTACTAATGCAGTTAACATGATTGCTCCAAGAGAGCGGATGTGACTAAGATTGGGATCTCCTTCAACTTCAACAACTCCATTGATGGAGCCTGTTCCACCTCCAAAAACCCCTATCTCTTTGACTAATCAACCAACTCTTTCTTCTTCTGTTCTTTCTGTTCCACCTCTTAAAAATGATGTCATGGATGAACTCATTAAAAGCATGCAAGATCTTCATCTGAATCTTACAAAAATTATTTTCAAAGTAGAGAAGCTCAATGTCAAAGTTGAAGAACGAGGATGCACATCAACTTAAAGGCCCATGAGAGAAGGCTATAAGAGGCGTTGTATTTGGTATGACAGCCAACAACATGACAAGAGGAAGTGTACTACATTCCGCGAGACTAAAACACAATTTTGGAAAGATGGAAAATTTTTGGCAATGGTTGAATGAAGAAAAGATTTGAAGATTTAGTTATAAGAAATGCCTATGCATCAATTGATGTAGCTACATATGGGCTACAAATTGAACCAACTAAATCTAATTTGAAAGTATGTAAAGCTTATATGCAATCTAAAGTATGGATGTAGGCATTACATCAAATGGAACGTGGAAAAGTAGCCAAAGATTATTTAGTTGATTTCAATCAGTGCATTCGAGGAATAACTGGTTGGGGACAACGGGTGGATTCTTTCCCTGCCTTTGCACATTTGGCTAAAGTCAATCATAAAGAAGTATTGGTTGAAGAAAAGAGAAGAAGAGAAGATGATCCTCATTCTTTCCCTTCTAGCCCTTCGAAAATGGGTAACTAGAAGAACACCTAAACAACCAAATCCTGCTAAAAATTCAACCCCAGATCAAGAGATGGAAGATGATGTGCCACAAATTAAGAAGAATGAAGGAAAGCAAAAAGGCAAGCAGCTAGGCTATAAATTGTAGTCTACCATAGAAACTACATACCGATCTCAAACGAGTCCTAGAAGAACGAATTCTCAAAAGTAAAATTGAGTTTACCCTAGGAAAATTTCTTGGAATTGCCAAACGTGAATTTCATGATGTAATTATTAATGTAATCAAAAGAAAAAGACAATATGTTGGTGATGATGTTGAAGAAATAGTGCATGCTTTTTTGCAAGTTCTTTGAGTATTTGTGTAGGATGAAGAAAAGCTGAATGCACAAGGGATTCAGCTTGAAGTGGTTAAAGAATTAATTGCAGCAATTGAAGCTGAAGATAAAGAAAGCATGGATGCAGAAATTGAAGAAGTAAAGGCTAAAAACATAATGGTCGGCTAGTCCAAGCTGGTTAGGCAGCCTATCTCTAAAAAAAAGGTCTTCTACACTACCCCTACATGATGACAAAGAAGCTCGACTCATTCCAAGCAGTCGCTACTCTCGTACGCATTGGGCTAGAGAAACAATGGAGACAATTGTAAAAATTGGAGAAAAAGAAACACCGTGTATTGCACTCTAGACCATGGTTCTGAGATAAATGGCAGGGCTAGGAGTCTCTATGAAAGTGGCGGATGGCCCATAGATGTTGATCTATGCTGGCAAATGAGAGCCACAAACAATTCTTCTAGAGAGTTATATGCTACATGTCCTAATGTGTATGTAACTTTTGGAGACATAAAATACAATTTCCACTTCTTTGTTCAAGACTCTTATAGTTACCCTATCATTCTTGGGCGACCTTTCATTTCTAAAGC
Source organism: Lygodium microphyllum (assembly GCF_053477565.2). Lineage (NCBI taxonomy): Eukaryota > Viridiplantae > Streptophyta > Polypodiopsida > Schizaeales > Lygodiaceae > Lygodium > Lygodium microphyllum. Next base: position 46,849,948 of record NC_141141.1, on the reverse strand, counting down.
CCACTTGGAAACAAAATCTCTTTATGATGGTTCTTCCTATGCTTGAATCAGAAACAAGGATAATGCATGATCTGTCCAATTTCTTACTGTGTGTGTTAACCATCATCGAAATAGAGATCAATTGTGAGATTATCTTGCATCTTCTAATGCTTGAGAATTAAAGGGTTTTTGGGCTACACTGTTGTAAAAGGAGGCTATTGTAGTGCTTCATGTAAAAATATTGTGCCTCCTCATGCTACAAAAGCTATATCTCTAGCATGTATGTACAACCAATAGTATGGGTTGTTATAAGTCTCTTTCAACCATGAATAAAGCTGAAAAAAAATATTTATTTCATGTAAAAAGAGAGCTAAAAACTTATGACAAGGTGGCTAAAAATGAAGATATTTCAGGCATCTATTTTGGGTTAATTAACACTGGCACATTGGGTGAAATATATGCAGTTGTTCATGTAGAAAATCAGGCTAAAAATTAGTCCATAGAAGTATGTACATTGGATTTTTATCAAGCAATTCAAGAATTTGTTGAATGGGTAGATATTGGTTTTCTCAGCAAGGCTGAAGTGCAAGTGGAAACAAAATACAAGATGGTGGATAAGAAAGTCAAGCGTGTGGTAGTCCCACTACCTCTTAAAATTGAAGGGATGGCTGATAGGGCAACAAATTAGCCAAGTCTTTGTGACCCTACCAACATTGGTCACAAGTTTACATTTGAAATTATAAAAGAACTCAAAATAGGTGATAATTATTTCCTTTTATTAGCTAAAAAACACTCTTTTATACAAATGCAAATGAATTATGGCAAAGATTTTGCATTTCAGCCAAGTGAATATGCTGTGTGGATCCAAATATTGTGGCTCCTATGGTCATTTTTACGGTTCCACATGTGCCTTGGAACCTCAAGCCCATTCCTCTTCCAAAGGTTGCATTTGCCCAAATTACTGGAACTTCTAAATGAAAAGATCAGAATGAAGATTTTAGAACCTTCTTCAGCACCTTACTCAAATCAATGGTTTACTATGCCTAAGAAAATTGGATCTTTATGATTCATTCAATATCTATAGCCTGTTAATTGAGTCACAATCCAGAATCTTGGTTCAGGTCCAATAGTTGACGAGTTTATTGAAGCTTTTGCACATAGAGCAATTTATTCCATGGGAGACCTATATTCAAGATATGACAAATTTTAGCTTTCATTAGAGAGCCAAGACATTACCACAACTAAGACACTTCTTGGATTGGTCCGCATGTGTACTCCACCACAAGGTGCAACAAATTCCATGGCACATATTATGAATGCCATGCAAAAAGTCTTGAGGGACTTCATTCCACAACTTACTCTCCCTTTTCTTGATGATGTACCTATCAAGGGATGTGAAGTCTATGAAAGGAATGAGAAGCTTGACGAACATGGCTGCATGACATTTGTAGTTAACAATATTTATGATTGTGACAGGATTTTAACAAGGCTAGAAGAGCTTCATCTTACCCTTCCTCGAGTTAAATCGATTTTTGGAGTTGAAGAACTCCTAGTGGTCAACATATGTGTGGCCCCTACTACGGACATAAACCTTCACTAATCAAGATAGATGCCATTAGAATAATACAAGAAAAATGTACAAATATTTCAAAGGTGAGAAGATTTCTTGGTGCTTGTGTATTCTATCACATATGGATACCACATTTTAATCATATAGTTGAAAATCTTTATCATTTACTAAGAAAATGTCAAAGTTAATTTTGGGGTAAAGAGCATACTCTCACTATACACAAATTAAAGAAGTTGTTACTTTCATCCCCCAATCTTAAAAGGGTTGATTATTCAAATGGACAACCCATCATCCTTACTGTGGATACAAGTCCCATTGGGAAATGATTTGGGCTATTAGGCAAGAAGATCTTAAAGGTAATAGGTATGAAATTCGTTTTGGAGCAAAGGTTCTCAATGAACAACAAAGAAGGTATGCACAAGTAAAAAGGGAATTGGGGGGAGTTGTAACAGCATTAAAGTGTGATTGTGAATACTTTATAGGTGCTTCCATAGTGGTAGAAATTGATTGTCTTTCACTCTTGGGCATGATTGCCAACTACTCTACACCCGACACATTGCTATGCTAAGATGGATTGCATATATTAAATCTCTCAACCACAAATTGAAGCATATTGTAGGAAAGGAGAATCCAGTTGTGCTGACATGTTGTCACACGCAAGATATGACAATGAAGAGGAGCTGATGGAAGAAGATGAAGTTGAAGAGTCTATACTTGTTGAATCTCATTCCATGACTACTGATAATGGGTGCAAGCCCCATTGGGATAAGATGGGCTGTTGGCCAAGAAGATCTTGAAGGTAACAACAACAAAGATTAAAGATTTTCCTATGAAAGAAGGGTGGTTAGCTAGAAGCGAGCATGCTCATTGTATTACCCAATTTCTAGCTCCTTTCCTTGAAGAAGATTATGAAGAAGATTGGCTAAAGATTGGCCAATATTTGAGCACAATAAAGAAAAAGGAGACTTGCGCTGATGAGGAATTCAAGCATATCAAGAGAAAATCTTATGGTTTTTTTCTTAAATATGGGTATCTATGGAAGCACACAAAGAAGAAGAAAGGAGTGCATGTCCAATTTTTAGGTAACAAAAGACTATAGCAACAGGTAATGAAGGAATTTCATGAAAGTTTGCCATAGAGGCATATGGGGAACCTTTATTAATGTCAAAGAAAAATACTGGTGGTAGAACATGTATCAAGACATAGAGCATTTTGTTGAAACCTATTATGTGCGTCAGATGTACTCTATGGTTAAGCATTGAGATGGGTTACAACCAACTTTTCCCTTGTCTATACATTATAGATGGGTTATTGATCTTGTAATCATGCCTACATGGATATGGAATGTGTAGTATTTAGTGCTTGCAAGAGAAGATCTAACCAATCAAGTTGAAGGTAAATCTTTAACAACCAAGTCCACTCAAGCTGTTTGTCACTTTTTGCTTGAAGAAGTGTTATGCAGTTATGGCAGTGTTGGCAAAGTAATTGCAAATAGAGGAGAGTTGGATGCTGATGAGGAACACAACTTCTTTGCTCAATTGGGTATTAAGTTGGCTTTGACATCACCCTACAATCCTGAAGGCAATGGGAAAAGTGAGAGAGGGCATGAACCTATTTGCAAAGCTCTAGCAAAGTCTTGTAGAGGAAAGATCAAAGAATGGCCTAAAATGTTGCCTTTCGCATTATGGGCTCATCGGACTACTCACAATATCATAACTCACTATATGCCAGATGAACCTTTGCATGGCCAACAACCAATTATGTCAATTGAAGAATCTATTCTCACATGGAGTTTTCTACCCTGGGAGGAAGATATCAGTAGAGAAGAGTTAATGACTTTGCACATATGGTAGCTAGAAAGAAGGCTTGAAGATGTTCAAGCAGCTGTTGAGAAGCTAAAAACAACAAGACTAGGAATAAAAAAAGATTTGATAGGCAACATCAACTTCGGCCAAGAGCTATTCAAGAAAATGACTAGGTGCTTGTCTATGAGAGAATCCTAGACAATCAATACAAAGCTTCTAGGAAGATGGTAAAGTGTTGGTTTGGCCCATATGTGGTAAAGGTCGTTCATGACAATGCCATATATTCATTGGCTGAGTTGGATGGGACAAGCATGAAGATACCCATAGCTGGAAAAAGAATCAAGCTCTTCAAATGAAGAGAAAGTTCAACATATGAGTTAGAAGAATTGGATATAATCCAAGAGCATGAAGACATAGAAGAAGAAGAAGGATTAGAAGATGAAGATGAAGACATGACAATTGAAGATCTCTCTTAATACTGCAAATCCAAAGAAGTGGCGCATGATGAAGGATGTGCAGATTTGGAGGGGGTGAATGTCATGGGAATGTTTGCCCATGGATGAAAAATAACACTTTCTGTTGTTTTTCAACTACTCTAAAACTTTCTAGAGAGTTCACAAAATAAGTTATTCTTCCTACTTCAATTACTCTTGTCCTTCACTTCTATTTCCATTCCAACATAATGTTCAATTCTTTGGTTTCTTGCCTTAAGTCAAATGTTTCCACCTTGAATAAAGACAATGTCATGACTACCTTGAAGTTAAAACCCACCCTACTTTGCTTCTTTGACCACAAGTTGTAATAAGTCATGTAAATCACCAAGCATTAAACATGATGTAAGACTAGGTTGTTGGAACTCTAGCCTTTGATTCTGCCTTGTAAGCTTATTTTCCATTATGCTTGAATAGGAAAACTACTCTCTTAAGCTTCTTATAACTCTCCAAAATGTATATGGTCAACCTAGTGTACACATGATCAGCCTGTTTTTTTTGCCACAAATTTTGGGCAATTCATGGCGCCATGGATGGAGAAGTGAGAGAGGAGTCCAAGCTACCACACAAAGGAGGAGGTCAAGCCATGCAACCACAAGCAATTTAAGAGGACTCTACTTGACAGGTAAGTACATCTCTTACCATGCATTGACAAAAATGGAAGGCCACTCTTGGTTGTGAGAAACAGGGTAAAAATGTACAAAGAGGAGGGCAGTAGCCTATTCATAAGGGGGTTCATTTCTTCCTCTTCGAAGCTAACTACAAGCTACCATTGTAGAAGCTCGAAGAGAGGAGTATCAAAAAGCCTCCTTGACTATGAAAGTAGATTGAAATAGGGAGCCCAAACAAAGTATTGTGGATAGCAGCATATATACTTCTCTTCTTTAAGATTCACGATTAATCATTGGTCTTACTTGACATTGATATGATTGATGCGAGTTGACATTGCATAAGCATTATGGAAGGGGTATCAAGAGAGCATTTTGATTTCTCTATGTACATGCTTCGGGCTGAAATAGGTAGTCAATAAAAGGGCAGACAAGGGTAGCACGATTTCCTTCTTCTCTCCTGCTTCTATATGCTTATTGGAAGCTACCTATTTCTTGTTACATTCTCTTGAATATAGGGACTGCTTTGTACTTTATCAAAGAGTCTTCTCGGAAGGTTAATGCCATGTATATGGTCTGAAATAGGCATCCATCTCTATTGCTTCATACGGTGTGATAGACACTTGCATTTGACTGATCTATGCACTCCATGAAAGGGGAAGATTATGCTATCATAAAAGGTGAATCCCGAAAGATATTTTAGCTAATTTGGGGCTGATATCTTCAGCCATAATCAGAGAATTAGCTACAACAGTGTTCTTTTGATTTATTTCTTGCTCTATAGAAGACATCTTGACAAAATATGCAAGTCTTATGTTCCCCTATGGCAAGGCAATGTTTTTAGATCATTGATAGATGCTTTGAGTTGGATTAAGAGGAGCTTTTTCTCTTTATTTCTTGGTTGTAGTAACCTATCCTTATCAGGAACTCTATTTGAAGCTTTCTTGAAGCCAGTCTCTTTTGCTCTACAAGCTTGTATTTGACTCATAATCTTTTATCCCTATCAGTCTACATTAAATGTAATCATGCAAAGCTTTGGCATCATGTATGATTGATGGGATGCAGAGGTGTTTATGATATATGGCAGCCTATTGTAATTGAATACATATCTTGTGATTGCTAATCAATATAACAAGCTTGATTTGAATTAGATCTTATGAGGTAATACTCTTGTGTTCTTTGCTAAGAACATGCAGTTGGAAGCTCTATTAACATCTTTGAGAACTTGACTTGAAACCTTCAACCCTTATCTTATCTCTACCATCTCCGGAGTCTAAGCTCTTGAACCCTCATACATTCTTCTCTCTCAAACCCCTTTGGTTGACCGTGAAGTACCTCTTGAACCTTTAAACATTCACTGGTATCTACTTATCTCTTGAAGAAACTTCTCCATCTATCTTGTCCATTTTCCTTGCCAAACCTCTATGGTGACCTTCAAACCTACGTGCTCCGACATCGTAGAATCTATTGATTCAAATGGAGTATTACTAGATGGCATTTAGAAAAATCTTGATGCATATGAGTAATGTTACATCAATTCCATCTTGGGTGTACTTGAACTTCCAAAATAAATTCCTTCTTCTTTTGCTAGTTGTTTGATGTTTTCCTTGGTTGATAGCACTTCCAACACTCAATCTCTCTTGGATGTTAGAAGCTAAAAATAGCATCTAGGAGGCCAAGTCAATAGAAAATGGCTCCAAGAACAAAGTTATGTTTTTAGATCTTGAATCCAAGTTCATTTTGGCCTTCGATTTTAGCCGCAAACACAAAGTAGATGAACTATGTATTTGGCTAATTAAGATTAACAAATATTACAACTTAAAAAATTCAACGAAGGAAAGGGGGTATAACGTGTCCACTTGTATTTTCAGGACACGTCTTACCAGTCCATCGAAAAGGATGTCTTGAAAGCTTTGCCCCACACTCCCATGGAATGTTACGGGGTTTGCGATCTAGGGCTTTCCGCGTCTGCCACGTAGTGGAAGTATTCCGGCCGTTCCCACTTAGGATCGACCTGAATTAGGGTTTTCCTGATTGGTCATTTCCTAACAACAACTAGCGTAAGACCCAAGTGAACTACTTTATGCACAAACGCCAGGTCCCAAGCTGATTCATGCTGCACTTCGTTCAAGGAGAATGGAAAACGAGAGGGATGCAAAGCTCAACCTCTCTGCCATAACGCATAGTCCCATTCTATTCCCCTAAAACAGTGTAAATCGGGTTCAATCATAACTCTAGGTCAATGCTTTTGTTGTTCGTGTTCTTTGACGATCTTCCTGCTATCCATCGATTTGAGAAAAGTTTCCGGCCAACCGGGACCACCCATCCGTAGGACGGACCTATGGCCCATCCTCGTACTTTCCTCGAGTTGTTTTAGTTATTTAATTACCTAACACATTAGTTGGACATGTAACAACCAGCTTCTTTAATTAACCCGTTACGCACTAGTTTATTCACATAATCTTATCACTTGACATAGAAAAACAATATCAAACAAGTTTCTTATTAACATGTTATCATATTTATCTTTGAAATACAAAGAGTCCAGCCTGTAGGCTTATCCACAATCCGCCCGAAGGCTATCCAGCAATCCACAGGGATCATTAATCCAAGTTTCCACCCATAGACTAGTATGCGGGCCTCGAGATCCAATCTCGAGTCACGTTAGCCTCTTGTGCAGGACCCGAAAGGCGAGGGATTTACGGCCAGAGCCCCCCCTGGCACCCAAGCGTCCTCCTACTCCAAGTAGTGCTCAACGGAGAGACCTCTTGCGGCAGGTTCGGTCCACTTTCCCAGCGCGGTCAACAACCCCCTTGGTTAGGGTTAGGCAGGCAGTCGGGGGTAACTAAAGCTGCCTCTCCCTTCAGGCCTTTAACTTGAAGTATAGATATTCATTTATCTTTTAATTCATTGGTCAAACAAAGCCAAATAGTGCTCTAAAATCTGTAGCAAGCACAAACATTTCCATTGATCATTTTTTGTTAGGAAACTACTAAGGAATGAATCCTTCTTTTCGAATGCGTCCAGCACTCGATCCGGGATAACTTAAAACTTGGCAAAATCCCCTATATCCTGGGTTAGGGCATACCCTATTAACCTGACTTGGTCAAACCTTAAGTTTATCGGTTGGTCTTTAGTTTCCAAACAATCTTCCTTACTCAAGAAGGATACTAAATTAGGATGATTATTCATCCTCTTGCAAGATAACTTGCGTAAGGACATGCCAACTTCATTGCAAGAACTTGGCCATTCCCTTGTGATCCAATCACAAGATCATATGACTCCACACTTGTTGTGCAAGTGCTGCATCAAACTATGAGACTATGGAGTCACGAAACAATCTGTTTTAGGTTCTTCAAGCCGACATCGTTAGACCTAGGGTTTCCAAGCTTCATGTTTATAAGATTCTCAGGGACAAACCCTAGTTCCTTTTATGATTACAATTCACTGTCCCTACATTCAGTGAATGTGGGCAAGTATTTAAGGTATAGGCATTTCTTGGAATTTAACTCATTCCCAACGAGTATTTCGCAGCTTAGGTGTTTTAAGTTTATGTCAATTTGGTTAACTCTAGAAGATAATTTTGAGATTACTTCCACATGATTCGTTGTCTATGCGTAAATTGATTTTTAAATCCTAAACTTTATCAATTTGAGGTTAGGTTAATTCCAAATAATCTTCCTACACTTTGCGAACAAAATTCATACTAAACAAGCAACCTTTTACTTGATAATTCATGATGTTGACAAATGATATCTTCCTAGAGTTTATGCATCGTAAGAATCATTTCATGCTTGCACTTTCCATGATGATTCATTGCAAAGAGGATATGGATTAATAGTATGAGATGCAGTTTATACTTCTAGGCTTAATCGAAGTATACTATTTCAATAGATAATAATCTAATCTTATAATTCATTTCAATGCATAAGCCATTTGCTAGAAATACTTTTATGCTTTCTTTATTTTGCATGTTTCATTAAAAGTATTAATGACTAAGTTCCTTCGTCGTGAGCATCTAGGACAAAAATATATCCTATTTCTAACAATTAACCTTGCAAGATTGAATTATAACAATATCAAATAATAATTAGGAAGGAAAACCTAGGCTTGGGGTGAGATATCCACGTGGATGTTGGGAGATGACCCTCCCACGGCTGTGCCTTGGACTTTCTTAGGAGGCATTTCCGCCGTGGAAGAAACTTAACAACTTTTTTTGATATTCCACCGTGGCTCTCTTTCGCAATAACTTGCACCATCCGTCGAAAGCAGTTTTAGAAGGCTTCCTCCTTGGAGTCAGGCATTCAAAAGGGGGTGTTTCAGAATCCTTCATGACTAAGACCCATTGAAGCCATGGGGAAGGCTTAATGACCTTTGAAATCTAGCACGAACGGGAAATAGAAAGGTGTGGGAAAGAAACAAGAGGCGGGAGAGTTCCAAGGGGTATTTTTGCACGGCCTTCAAAGCCCAAGGAAAGGGCTTAAGAGAGATTAAAAGCATGAGGGGAGAGTAATAATAGGACCTCTAAGCCCACTCTTATTGGGGGAAAAGGGGGCTTATAGATCTTTAAACACAAGGGGGGGTAATATTAGGCACAAGTAGGACCCTTGGAGGGTTTTACGATATGGAGGTGAAAGGGGTTTCAAGGGATAAAACAGGGGGGGCATGGTTCCAAGGGAAAGGGGCTTAAGGTTTTAGGCACGGCAGGGGAAAAGGGGCTTATAAAGCCCAAGACAAAGGCCTAATGAGTTTAACACTGGGGGCTAGGGGGGGGGGGGGATGGTGGTTTTGAGGCAAAGGAAATGGAGACTAAAAAGGCTCAAGCACGGGGGGGTAAATTCCAAGCCAAGGAAAAGGGGCTTAAGGGTTTTTAAAACACGGGGGTGTGTGCGGGGTATCAAGAGCACAAAAAGGGGGGCTTGGAAATCCCAACCTTGGAAGCTTCCAAGAAGCTTCCAAGGTCTCTTGAGCAGCACGTGGTAGGTGTGGAAGGCGTCGATGATGGCGTCAAACATCAAATGTGGCGTGCGGACTGACGGCAGAGGTGATGCCGTCCTGGCTCAGTGCCAATCAGCGCCTTAGCCCCTCCCTCTCATAGCATTGACTGCACAGAAAGGTGTTGGGGTGGCCCTCCTCAACTCCTAAGTGGCAGCAGCACAGGGTATTTGGTAGCCCTCATTCAACTCTCCCTCCACTTCACAGCAGCGCAAGTCGGTTAAATAGGGGGGAGGGGAGGGATCCTCCCTCACCTGCGTGGCCTCACCCATGAGCCCCCTCTCTCCAAAGCATCCAACAAGGATGATTAGTCATCCAGCATTCCCTCCCTCTCCCCTAACATGATAATCGGTTGGGGGAAGGAGGGAATAATAAATTTTTTTACATAATTTAAAAGAGAAAATAGTGTCCCTACTAAGAGGGTATTCATGCGAAATGTGTATTTCTACTACGGAGCTGTTACATTCTCTCCCTCTTAGAGGAATCAAGATGCCCTCATCTCAAGATAAACTGGGGATATTGATGGTTGAGAGTGCCTTCATCTATCCAAGTGGCATCCTCTTCGGAATAATCTTTCCACTGGACGAGGCATTCTCTCAAGGTTTTGGATCTTAATTGTCTCTCCCTAACATCTAAGATCCTATCAGGCCTTAGTTCAAGGACTCCTTGACTAGGCATTACAACTTGTTGGTCATCAAGTACATGGTTAGGATTAGGTACATATTTCTTCAATAGGCTGATATGAAATACATTGTGAACCTTTAGGTTCTCAGGGAGTTACACTCTGTAAGCATTGGGTCCTAGGCATTTGAGGATCTTGTATGGTCCGCAATACCTTGGACTTAGCTTCTTGTAATCTCCTAAGGATAGGGAACTCTTCTTTGGGCATACGCGAATGAAGACCATGTCTCCTTCTTCGAAGACTCTATCTTGACGCTTCAAATCCGTGTATGCCTTTTGTCTATCCTTGGCCGCTTGGATGTCCTGTCTTATTGACTTTATTTGGTCATCCATCTCTTCCAACATTTGCCTTGAAGCTTCGACCCTTAAAGTTGGGTCTGAGAAGTTTAGGGGACTTCGACAGTCATGACCATACAATGCTTGGAAAGGGGTCATCTGAATGCTTTGTTGGTAAGAAGCATTGTAGGCAAATTTGACCAAAGGCAAGTATTAAATCCACCTCTTCGGCTCATGACAGCAGTATGCCCTTAGCATGTCCTCCATGACTTGATTTACTCGCTTTGTTTGTACATCCGTTTGGGAATGGCAAGCGGTGCTAAAGCAGATTTGAGTCCCAACGGTTTCAAAGATAGCTCTCTAGAAGTGTGATGTGAAGAGAGAATCACGATCACTAATGATTCTTCTGGGTAACCCATGTAGCTTGAATATCTCCTTGATAAACAATCTTGCGATGTCCAAGGCTTTATAGTTTGTCTTTACTGGAATAAGGTGTGTAGCCTTAGTAAGCATGTCAACCACAACCATGATGGAGTTGTATCCTCCCTAGACTTGGGGTAGGCCTACAACAAAATCCATACTGATGAATTCCCATTTCATTTGGGGAATGTCAAGCGGTTGCAGTTTCCCTGGCATCATGACATGTTCGACTTTGATACGTTGGCAAGACAAACACTCGGTGACATATTTGAGAGCGTCGCCTTTGAGCCTCTCCCAATGGTAGCTCTTCTTGGCTGCATTAAGAGTCTTGGCATAGCTAGGATGTCCTGCGAAAGGGGAATCATGAGCTTCTCACAATATCTTCTGCTTAAGCGACTAGCTTGCTGGTATACACAGCCTTGTTCTATAGCAAACAAGTCCACTATTAATAGAGAATTCGTGATACTTTGCGTGTAACTTTTGGTTCTGATCCTTGATAGAGATCTCCCTTAGCATTGTTTGGTAGGTCGGATCATGGCATGCATCCTCTCTAGCTAACTCAAGTATTGGATTGTTTGGCATAGATACTTTTGTAGCTAGAGATCTAGCTATTGATGGATTCTGCAGGATTAGAGAATTAAGGAATGCCTTGCGACTGAGTGCATTGGCAACTACATTCTCTTTTCCTGGTCGTTGCTTGATTTCAAAGTCATGCTCCTCCAACACTTCAATCCATCGACGTTGCCTCATGTTGAGCTCATTCTGGGTAAAGATCCATTTGAGACTCTTATGGTCAATTACTAGAGTAAACTTGTTACCCAATAGGTAGTGTCTCCAAAGCTTTAGAGCATGGATGATAGCTAGCAATTCCAGATCATGTGTAGCACAATTCTTTTCATGACTCTTCAATTTCCTTGAAGAGTATGCTACTGGATGACCTTCTTGCATGAGTACACACCCCAAGGCAAGTATGCTAACATCAGTTACTACATCAAACTCTTTATTGAGGTTTGGAAGTTTTAGAATAAGTGTTGATACCAAACTTTGCTTCAAGTTGTCGAAGCTATTTTGTTCGGGAGTTGACCATGCAATGGAAGTTTGCTTCATTAGTAAGTCTGTTAGGGGTGTTGCAATCAAAGCATAGTTTTTTTATGAAGACCCTATACCATCCTCTCAATCCAAGAAAGTTGTGTATTTCCTTGACAGATGTTGGTATTGGCCATTCAAGCACATCTTTGACCTTGGCTAGGTCCACTGAGATTCCTTCCGCTGATACTATGAATCCCAGATATTCAACTTGGCGTTTGAAGAATGCACACTTCTTCATCTTAGCATACAACTTATGCGACCTCATTGTCTCAAGGACAATCCAAAGTTGGGGTTCATGAACTTCTTCCTGTTTGGAATAGATTAAAGTGTCGTCAAAGAAGACAAGCATGAAATCATCAAGATATGGCCTAAATATATCCTGCATTAACCTGTTGAAGGTGGCAGGTGCATTCATAAGCCCGAATGACATAACTAGCAACTCAAAGTGCCCATACCTTGTATTGAAGGCCGCCTTTGGGATATCTTCTTCCTTGGTCCTTATCTGATAGTAACCTGACCTAAGATCAATCTTGGAGAAGATCTTCACACCCTGAAGACGATCAAGAAGCTCATCTATTCTAGGAATAGGGTACTTGTCCTTGACCGTTGATTGATTCAACCCTCGATAATCAATACATAGTCGAAGTGTCCCATCTTTCTTTTTCTGGAATAGTACTGGATCTCCCTACGGTAAACTGTTAGGACGGATATAGCCTTGTTCTAGCAATTGCTTGAGTTGTTCCTTCAGCTCAATTGCTTCTGGTATGGACATTCTATACGGTCTCTTTGCAATTGGTGCAGCTCCTGGTACTGACTTAATCTCATGATCCACTTCTCTTTGAGGCAGAAGTTCTGTCAACTCTTCAGGGAATACATCCATGTATTCCTTTAGCCAAGAAGGTCCTTCATTAGACTCTTGCTTCTGATCTAACTTGTTGAGTTTGATCAAGTAGATAGGTAATCCTTTTCTGACTCCTTTTATGATTCGAGATACTTTGGCCAATTGGATTCTTGGCACTCCAGCCTCACCTTGAGTTGTGACTAATTCCCTTTCAGAGTTTTGAAAGGAAACTTGACCCTTCCCACAATGAATGTGGACATCATTCGGCTTAAGCCAATCCATTCCAACTAGACACTCATGGATACCTAAATTCATGACTCTGAATTTGACCGAAGTCTTCTTTCCTCCCAGAAAGAATTCCATATTAGCAGTTTTCGTGGTACAAGTAACCTCACAACCATTTGCCAATTCCACAAGCAGGGTAGGTGCTGCTACTGTGGCTATTCCTAATCTTTTTGCACAAGCTGGTGAGATAAAGGAATGTGTACTACCACAATCAATCAAGGTCTTGAAACTTTTACCTTGATAGTCCGACCATGTCTGAATCACCGAGAACTGGCGATTCGGCCCTTTCTTGTGTAGAGTGGTATGGACTGTTGCTCGTTCAAACTCTGCTTCCATGATTAGATATTCTTCTTCTTCATCTTCTTCGCACATTTGCCTATTGGTAACGCAGGAAGTTCTTCCTCTACCTAAAATAGCAGCTCCTTGACCACGGCCCCGTTCCTTGGAAAGGTACTTGGCGGTTTCCCCCACCAAGCTTGGGACACTGCCTCTTGAAGTGACCGGGTTCGTTGCAGTGGAAACAATGAAGGTTTCGGCCATTACTTTGAGTAGGAACAAAGTTGTTGATGTTGTTAGTCCTTACTTTCTTTCTTTGTCCTTGATTATGACCTTGAACTCTCTTTATCTGAGGTCCGAATGCTCCTCTGTTCAGATCATTATAAGACCAAGTTTTGTTACCCCTTGGTCTAGACTGTACTTCCTGAATTATAGGCGCAGCTCGAATGAGTGCGTCCTGAAGATCTGATGGATGCATAGATTCGAGACGGGTATTGACTGGTGGATTTCAACCCGCACAAAATTTGGACACTTGCTGTGTCATGTCCATTTGCGGTGTATACTTAAGAAGTGAGACAAATTGTGAATAGTATGCGTCAAGTGTGAGCCCTAGCTATTTTAGCTCGTAGAACTCATTCATTTTCTACGTGCGATATGCAGATGGCAAGTATCTTCCTTGCACGGCTTTCTTCAGGTTTTCCCAGGTAACGGATCCCTCTGCGATCCCTTGATCCATGCACCATTGCTTCCACCAAAGCCTGGCTTCGCCTATGAGCTTTAGCTTGGCGAGCATAGCCTAATTGGCGGGTGCAGTACCAGCTGCTTTGAAGTAATCCTCCATGGATTCGATCCAAATTTCAGCATCTACTTGGACGGACCTCCCTCTCCCGTCAAACTCGGGTGGCTTAATCTGCTTGATAAGGAACTTCTTCTCCCGAATTACAGCAGTACTTGATGTAGGAGGCGAACTAGGAACCTGTACCTGGGTTTGTGCCTGGATAAAGGTTTCTTAACGTTATTATACGATAATCATTATTGATTTATATTACATCTTCAATTCTGCTATCACGTAAGCAATGTAGCTACTTAACTTTTTATCAATTCTCATGCACAATCAGATATTGATAAAAAGAAGTCTTATTTGTATTTATATGGGCATAGCCCCTTCGAAATACAACATTTCTTGCGATGATAAGCCAACTGTTACATTTAGTTTGGGGAGAACAACGTTGTATTACATTTATCTACAGGAACTATATAATAGTATGGTTTCGGATCATGGATCTTTAGGAATCGGTAAGTCATTGGAAGTTTAGGATATCCTTTCTGTTGGAATCCATTCTTCTCATGGCGGCCCAACACTTTAATCCTGTTGGCGGGGATTACACAGGTTACTTCCTCATATACATATGAGTTCATCTCAACCCTCCGACCTCGAATATGTAAAGTTGAGTTTACATGAGCTTCCACAAAAATGAACAGCTTCATGACTTTCATGTCTTCCAACCACTTGATCCTCTTTAGGTTGGTTTGTAGATAAGCAACCTGATGGGCAGCTATATAGTAGATTCCTGAAGCACCCGTATATCTTCATTCCATGTACAAGGGTGATGGATTATAGATCTATTCTAGGATGTTCATCATCTCAACCTTTTGTCGGTAATGTGGAGAATGCATTGCAGTCAAAAACATGATTCGAAATACTAAGAACTTGTTCCAAGCTTCGTAATTTTGCAAGACAGCATTGGAAGTATGGAAATGTTTGGAATATCAAAATTTGCTTTACTTCATCTTATTAAGATTTCATAAAAACAATTCCGTTGTTGGTCGGCTTTGATACTAACTATAACGTGTCCACTTGTATTTTCAGGACACGTCTTAGCAGTCCATCGAAAATGATGTCTAGAAAGCTTCGCCTGGCACTCCCATGGAATGTTACGAGGTTTGCGATCTAGGGCTTTCTGTGTCTACCACGTAGCGAAAGTATCTCGGCCATTCCCACTTAGGATCGACCTGAACTAGGGTTTTCCTGATTGGTCATTTCCTAACAACAACTAGCGTGAGACCCAAGTGAACTACTTTACGCAGAAATACCAGGTCCCGAGTTGATTCACGCTGCACTTGGTTCAAGGAGAATGGGAAACGAGAGGAATGCAAAGCTCAACCTCTTTGCCATCAGGCATAGTCCCATTCCATTCCCCTAAAATAACATAAATCGGGTTCAATCATAACTCTAGGTCTACGCTTTTGTTGTTCTGTTCTTTGACGATCTTCCTGTTGTCCATCGTGATTTGAGAAAAGTTCCCAGCCAACCGGGACCACCCATCTGTAGGATGGACCTATGGCCCATCCTCCGCACTTTTCTCGGGTTGTTTTAGTTATTTAATTACCTAACACGTTAGTTGGACATGTAACAACCAGCTTCTTTAATTAACCCATTAGGCACTAGTTCATTCACATAATCCTATCACTTGACATAGAAAAACAATATCAGACAAGTTCCTTATTAATAGCTTATCATATTTATCTTTGAAATACAAAGAGTCCAGCGTGTAAGCTTATCCACAATCCGCCCGAAGGCTATCCAGCAATCCACAGGGATCACTAATCCAAGTTTCCGCCCGTAGACTAGTATGTGGGCCTCGAGATCCAATCCTGAGTTACGTTAGCCTCTTATGCAGGACCCGAAAGGCGATGGATTTACTGCAGAGCCCCCCCTGGCACCCAAGCATCCTCCTGCTCCAAGTAGCGCTCAATGAAGAGATCTCTCGCAGCGGGTTCGGTCCACTTTCCCAGAGCGGTCAAAAACCCCCTTGGTTAGGGTTAGGCAGGCAGTCGGGGGTAACTGAAGCTGCCTCTCCCTTCAGGCCTTCAACCTGAAGTATAGATATTTATTTATCTTTTAATTCATTGGTCAAAGAAAGCCAAACAATGCTCTAAAATCTGTAGCAAGCACAAACATTTCCATTGATTGTTTTTTGTTGGCAAACTGCTAAGGAATTAATCCTTCCTTTCGAATGCGTCCAGCACTCGATCAGGGATAACTTGCAACTTGGCAAAATCCCCTATATCCTGGGTTAGGGTGTTGTCGAAGGATTTCGAAAGCAAAGTCACGACCACAGAGGTTCTTAAGAAATTCCAAGACAGAAGATTCCTCAATTCCGAAGGTCTTCAAATGCAGGTGCTTACTTCCTTAGGTGTTAGAAGAGATTAGGATGATGACAATAAAATTCATGTCACAGTTATACCTATCTCAATTTGCAAAATTCTCATAGCTGAAGACTTTTCGCAACTATCAGAATTGACATTATAGCTCTAGCAACAGTCAAAGTCACTCAGAAATATAGCAGTTATATCTTGTTGTAAAACTCCTTAATAACAAAGATGCTCCAGGCCCATTACAGCCAAATCTTGGCAATCCTTATTTTCGCATCAAAGAGGTGAATTCAATATATCACTCTATTTGGTTAAAACTTGCAACATCTTCTTAAAAACAGTCTGCACATAGACCATAGCAAATGTGCTTGAATCCCAAAAACTGGTTGAAAGCCTCCAACAAATGCATTTCCTGCTCAGAACTTCAAACTCTTCTCATTTTCTTTATGAAATCTTTGGCTCTCGATATTTGCAGCCAATTCCTGCATTATCACACTGGCAACATAGTGTCCAGCTCTTACACACTCTAGTATGGTCTTTCTCTACACCCCTGTTATGTTTCAGAAAATTTTCTGTTGTAATGATGATTATCCTCCACGCATAGATGCATGTATGTGAGTACCATAGAGACAAGAGCCATGAAGGGTATTTCTGTTTCAGAATATCCCTTGAAATCCGATTAGTGTGTACAGGGTACTGAATATGCTCTATTCTTGTGCCAATAAAGCCTCCAAGTAAAGTAAAAAGGATTGAGATACAAAATCAAAGGGCTTCCCTTTGTGTGGCGCACACCCCTGGCATGATTTAGAGATTGGACCTGGAGCTCCATCCGTCTTCAATTGTGCTGTTGAGATTAGTAAGGAGAGCTAGTCGGCTGAACCATTGTTTGTGAAGGCAAGATGAAGATCCGAGATTTGAAGACACCTTACGGGCAGAGAATTTGGTGAAGAAAAGGGAACAAAAACAGGGAAATTATGGTGGAAGGAAACTCTGCCTAGGGAGAAAAAGTAGCGCAAACAAAAGAGGGGAACAGAACATCATGGCTTCTTCAATCGCTGGTGCAGTGGCAAGGCGTATGGTATCCCTAGGGGCTTCATCATCTTGGTCCTCATCCTCTAAGATCTAATCATGCTGCTCTCATTGATTCAAAAAGAAGTTTTTCATCTCCCTCCAATTGATGAGTCGACCTATGCCATGACAATTGTAGGAATCTGTATGAAATTCACCAAACCCCTGACGAAGCTGACTTGTTTTTTTTAAAAGCTTTTTTTTAATGTAATAATGCATCGGACAGACTCCCTCAAACCGCCAAATTCCCATTGCTTGTAATCATCGTCGACACTCTCCTTCTACCACTCCACCTTTCGTCACGGCTTCCTCTTCAATGCACATTGTCGCTACAATGGTTTCAATCGTCTTCATCTTCTTCTCGGCTCTTCCTTTAGCATCCTCCTATGTCATGTTACAGTCCTCTTTTTCTCTTCACGTTCTGTTGCCTTTTTCTCCCCCCCAGGCCTCCATACAAAGCAGGTCCTTCTTTTTATTTCGAGCCCTTTTTTCCCCTCCAGAAAAGTGGCCCCTCAGAAAAGCAATGGTCTTCTTCTTGTCCAACTGCTTCTCTTTCCAATGCAAGAGTTTGGTGCTTCATTTCTTGCCTGTCAACAATCTCTCTTCCCTCTTCTTCTTTGAAATCTTTAGCTCCTGCCAGGATTTCACCATTTGCAAGAACATTTCTAACTTCCACAAAAGAGTTAGCATCAACTGTAGCTGAAGGTAGCACTTTTGACACAGCAACAGTATGCAAGTCAATCACTGGCTGTTGGGTTTCTTAAATATGTGTATCATTTTCCCTTGCCTCTTTACAATCATGAGTTAGCATAGCACCATTATCAGGATATGAGATATTTCTCTCACTGCACAAAAGACTTGTTGAATCTTCTATTTCTTGTTTAGAAGGACTTCCAAGTGGAGAATCTGATAAAAGCCCAATTTATTTAAAGCCCTTACGACAGCCTCATCCTCATAGTCCACAGCTTCAAGTGGTAGCATCTCTGTTGCCTGTGTTAAAATAACCTCAATCTTCCCTTTGGCTTCATTTTGCTGGCTCAATATGGTGAAAAGTGCTTGTACACATAGATTCATGTAAACATCTTTGGTACTAGCTCTACTATAGATTTCTTTCTCGTTCTGTAGAGTCTGTGCAATGGCAGCTCTGCATTCTACATTATCTTCCATGGCCCTTGTATTTGATTTTTGAAGATAGCATTCAACTAGATGATCAAGGTATACCTTCCTAGTTGTAGTTGAAACTTTGCTTTCCCCATTTTGTTGATTCAATGTGTAACTGTTGGCCAATTGGAATGGAGACTATACTGGCACAAGATTTCAAACTGCACAAAAAAGTGCCAGCATCCAAGGATAGCCCTTCTTCTTGCATCTCCCTGAAACAGTTGAGCACTTCCTCACTGAGCCCATATTTGGAGTATCCAGCAATCATTGCCTTCCATGAGATTGCATCCTAAACTTGCAATCCATTGAATACATTTTGTGCTTCTGGAAGCAAGCCATCTTTGCCATACATGTCCACTAGTGTACTGCCTACATGCAGCTCCATTTCCAAACCTCTTTTAGTTATGTCAACATGGACATCTTGACCTACTTCTAGAACCCCATAGTGCCACAAGCTTTCAGACAGAGAAAAAGACAATCCTGTTGAGAAACACACCTTCCTGTTCCATCCATCCATAAAGTTCAATACTGGGATCATAACCTTGTAGAAAAACACCAGCAATCATTGCACCCCATGATCCTACATCTGAATTTGCCAGCTCATTGAACACTTCATAAGCTTCAACAGGTTCTCCATGTTTGGAGTACATACCAATGAGTGCATTTCCTACTTCTACATCAAAATCGGATTCTGTCCTGATTATCTGATCACATATCATTCTACCATGCCTTACAGCCCCAATGCTATTACAATCTTTTAGAACACATGTCGATATGAACTTATTTGGCACAGAGCCCTCATGTTGCATAATATCATACTAATGGAGAGCCTTCTCTCCCTATACTGCCCATGCAGAACAAAAATGTAAACATAACGACTAAGTATGTACAAAGTATCAAATCCCACACACACAACTTTTGGGTGGATTTCACACCTCGGATGTGCAGCAATACGACAGCGTACCCTATTAACCCGACTTGGTCAAACCTTAAGTTTATCGGTTGGTCTTTAGTTTCCAAACAATCTTCCTTACTCAAGAAGGATACTAAATTAGGATGATTATTCATCCTCTTGCAAGATAAATTGCATAAGGACATGCCAACTTCATTGCAAGAACTTGGCCATTCCCTTGTGATCCAATCACAAGATTATATGACTCCGCACTTGTTGCGCATGTGCTGCATCAAACTATGAGACTATGGATTCACGAAACAATCTGTTTCAAGTTCTTTAAGCTGATGTCGTTAGACCTAGGGTTTCCAAGCTTCATCTTTGTAAGATTCTCAGGGACAAACCCTAGTTCCTTTTACGATTACAATTCACTGTCCCTACATTCAGTGAATGTGGGCAAGTATTTACGGTATAGGCGTTTCTTGGAATTTAACTCATTCCCAACGAGTATTTCGTAGCTTAGGTGTTTTAAGTTTATGTCAATTTGGTTAACTCTAGAAGATAATTTCGAGATTACTTCCACATGATTCATTGTCTATGCGTAAATTGATTTTTCAATCCTAAACTTTATCGATTTGAGGTTAGGTTAATTCCAAATAATCTTCCTACACTTTGCAAACAAAATTCATGCTAAACAAGCAACCTTTTACTTGATAATTTATGTTGTTGACAAACGATATTTTCCTAGAGTTTATACATCGTAAGAATCATTTCATGCTTGCACTTTCCATGATGATTCATTGCAAAGAGGATATGGATTAATAGTACGAGATGCAGTTTATACTTCTAGGCTTAATCGAAGTATACTATTTCAATAGATAATAATCTAATCTTATAATTCATTTCAATGCATAAGCTATTTGCTAGAAATGCTTTTATGCTTTCTTTATTTTGCATGTTTCATTAAAAGTATTAACGACTAAGTTCCTTTGTCGTGAGCATCTAGGACAAAAATATATCCTATTTCTAAGAATTAACCTTGTAAGATTGAATTATAACAATATCAAATAATAATTAGGAAGGAAAACCTGGGCTTGGGGTGAGATATCCACGTGGATGCTGGGAGACGACCCTCCCGCGGCGGCGCCTTGGACTTTCTTAGGAGGCATTTCCGCCGTGGAAGCAGCTTAACAACTTCTTTTTTTGATATTCCACCATGGCTCTCTTTCACAATAACTTGCACCGTCCGTCGAAAGTAGTTTTAGAAGGCTTCCTCCTTGGAGTCAGGAGTTTGAAAGGGGTGTTTCAGAATCCTTCACGACCAAGACCCGTTGAAGCCATGGGGAAGGCTTAATGGCCTTTGAAAACTAGCATGAACGGGAAATAGAAAGATGTGGGAAAGAAGCAAGGTGTGGGAGAGTTCCAAGGGGTATTTTTGCACGGCCTTCAAAGCCCAAGAAAAGGGCTTAAGAGAGATTAAAAGCACGAGGGGAGAGTAATAATAGGACCTCTAAGCCCACTCTTATTGGGGAAAAAGGGGGCTTATGGACCTTTAAACACGAGAGGGGGGTAATAATAGGCACAAGTAGGGCCCTTGGAGGGTTTTACGACACGGGGGTGAAAGGGGTTTCAAGGGATAAGACAGGGGGGTGTGGTTCCAAGGGAAAGGGGCTTAAGGTTTTAAGCACGGTGGGGGAAAAGGGGCTTATAAAGCCCAAGACAAAGGCCTAATGAGTTTAACACCAGGGGGGGGGGGGGGGGGGAAGAAATGGTGGTTTTGAGGCCAAGGGAATGGAGAGTAAAAAGGCTTAAGCACGGGGGGGTAAATTCCAAGCCAAGGGAAAGGGGCTTAAGGGTTTTTAAAACACGGGGGTGTGTGCAGGGTATCAAGAGCACAAAAAGGGGGGCTTGGAAAGCCCAACCTTGGAAGCTTCCAAGGTCTCTTGAGGAGCACGTGCCAGGTGTGGAAGGCGTCGATGATGGCGTCGAACAGCAGCTGTGGCGCGCGGACTGACGGCAGAGGTGATGCCGTCCTGGCTCAGTGCCAATCAGCACCTTAGCCCCTCCCTCTCATAGCATCGACTGCACAGAAAGGTGTTGGGGCGGCCCTCCTCAACTCCTAAGTGGCAGCAGCACAGGGTATTTGGCAGCCCTCATTCAACTCTCCCTCCACTTCATGGCAGCGCAAGTCAGTTAAATAGGGGGGAGGGGAGAGATCCTCCCTCACCTGCGTGGCCTCACGCATGAGCCCCCTCTCTCCAAAGCATCCAACAAGGATGATTAGTCATCCGCCATTCCCTCCCTCTCCCCTAACATGACAGTCGGTTGGGGGAAGGAGGGAATAATAATTTTTTTTGCATAATTTAAAAGACAAAATAGTGTCCCTACTAAGAGGGTATTCATGCGAAATGCGTATTTCTAGAACAATGACTAATTCAATCATAACTTCATTTTACATGTACCCATGACACTCCCATGACACAAGTGTTCACCTTGGTCTAATCATCATATTGACCCTGAGATCAATCAATTGATTATGCTCTACAATTGTCCACTTAATACACCTTGTTGCAAGCCCATGGAGAGCCACACATATCATGCATGGACTATGTGGCAAGTCATAAATAGGAAATGTCTATAATAAAATATGGATTCAATATCCTTGCATGGGTAAAATAGACTGTGGTATGAACCGAAGGTAATTCATGCAGAGTAGTCTTACCAAACTACAATAAAAGATCTTGAGGATAAGGTTGTACATTATAAGATATACATATATGTAATGCATGGAGAGTATTCTAGCCAAATTGCAAAAAAAGAGCTTGAGAAATACATTGTATGCTATAAAATATAGTTTTAAATCTCTTTGATGAAGTGCAGATATTTTTGTAAGAACTAGATTCCCTGTAAAAGTTTACACATGCACTTGCCATCACAACTAGAATTATGATTAGTTCAATCGCAACTTGATTTTACATTTATCCATGATATAAGCTTGCACCCTTATTTAATCATCATATTGACCTTGAGCTTAATCAATTGATTGTGCTCCACAATTTTTTGGCACAAGGCAAATCATAAAGTGCTACAAAAGGACATTGGTTTTCAAGAAAGTGATGTGGTTACAAAATATTTTAAAGGTAAGAGAAATGGTGAGATTCGAAATCTTTCTTAAGAAATAAAACTCACAAAATACCAAACTCAAAGAAAAGTAGAGTATATAGAGGGACATTTCATGGAGTAAAGAATTAAAGGTATAGAATGGATGACCAATCCACTACAAGATATAGGCCTTATATCGATGTTAAAAGCAATGAAAATACAAATAACAAAATTTTCCCCCGTCGTCGCAAAAAACATTGTTATTGGCGATGCCATAGAACAATCGGTATTAGCGTCGCTATCAACGTCGGTATTGGCTTCGGTACCAGCATTGTGACACTGATACTGACGCCAATACCGACACTGATATCGATGGTTTGCGATGAAAATAACGATGCCAATAATGATGCAAGCAGTAAAATTTGCGATGCTAATAGCGATGGTAACAGGGAAAAAAATTTGTGGCAAGGTAGCATATAGCACTGTGTATTTTATTAGAGTCATACAAAATAGTTTTTGCACTATGTACAATACGCTTGTAAACAAAAATAATATATACTAAAATCATAACATTGATACATGAAATAAATACATGATTGCATAATAAGCAATTGGTACAATCATGACAAGATATCACTAATACATAGAAAATATCTACATAGATCAAGCGACCCAAAAATAAAGGTGTGTGAGCTCCAGAGATCCAAGGGCAAGCTACATATCCTCGCCCTTCAAAAGCTCGTTCTACCACAAAGGAGCATCGAACAGACTTTGCAAAAAAAGAAACAACACATCAGTCCACCATACAATAATGCATTCTAATTAAACATGGTAACTACGGACAAGAAAGATAAGTGACTTACAGGGCCACCACGTCTATACAATTGGTCGATCAATGAAGTGAGACCGTGCCTCTCTGCATATCGAGTCTCAAGGCCAGTCGGATCGCGATTTGTAATAGATTGCTGCAAAGAAAACAAAATGCTAACTGTTAGAAACATGATTGTCAGTACAAATGATATCCTAAAAAAATAAATAAGCAAAATTAAAAAAAAACTTACAAAGTCCTCCAAATATATCTTGTGGCTGCCACTCCCAAGATGATGGACCACTCCGGCCTCGAGTCCTGCCTTCGCCTCCTCATGTTGCTAACTCCAATGTCCTGGAGAATCTGTAGCCTCCTCCCTCAGTCGGCTCCAGTCATCTGCATCTAACCACTTAGGCTTTGCAGCCCCACTCTTGATTGCCTTGCATGTGTCGGATCATCTGTGTGACATATATGCACGCATGCAATCCATCATCCAGCTCGCAGAAAATCTATTTGCTGAGGCTGGAATCGGAAAATCCTTATGCAAGGATGCTATTATGTAGTCCTTGCTCCCCTCTAGTATGTTCTTCCAATGATCTAAGACATTATGCCGAAAAACTTGTTGGCACAACTCTCTTATGTGAGCCATCAACCTCCTCCCCTCCTCATTCATAATGATGGCTCCTGACCTATCATCGACTAGATATCCATATCCCCCTAGAGTTTGCCTAAGATAGGTCCTCTCCCATCTACGTCCACGCTCGTGGGCATATCCAGGAGACCCCTATGCATCCGGTGTACCGACCAAGGTAATATCTCTCGGAGTGGCACTTGTTGACGACAAAGCAAAAACTGGAGTAACTGGAGTAGACGTCCCCACAGGTGTGACAAATCGTTGAGGTGAGGCAACTCCAGCTGAATGATGAGATGGAGACACCGCATTCGTGCCTCCACAGCATCCACGTGATCCTGAGCCATGCTCCCTGGAAGGGCCACGAGAGCGAGGAGTCACACCTGTATCCTGTGTCGACCGCGGGCTCACTGCATCAATATCTCTACAGCATCCCCCTGACCCCAAAGTACTCCCTCCCTCTAGCCCAATTCTGGAGCGTCGAGCTCGTTTTCTTGAAGCTAAAGCATCCAATCACGCTGAAGTAGATCTAGCAAAGCGCCCTGACGAAGACCAAGACAGTTCCTGGTCTACCATATCTCTGAATCTCGCGATCTAATCTGGAGACATGGGTGTGAAGATATCTTGTGACTCCTCATCGCTCATCCCTCGACTCATCCTGAAAATGTCACCTGCACAGACAAAAAATTATGCTGGGAATAATTAATTTAAATCATACAAAGCACACTAATATAAATCCTTAAAAAAAAGATCTCACTTAAAATGCATATCTTATGTATCCTTATAAGCGATTGGTAAACGAATTGAGTAAGTGGATGCTCCAAGTATGAAGTATCCGATGGTCCCATGTCAATCTTTTGACACAACTCCGCATACATTGGAAGGTCGATAGACATGTCACCACAAAAGGATGAGTCCACCTCGTTCTCAAAGAATTCTTGGACTC
Organism: Lygodium microphyllum; assembly: GCF_053477565.2. Lineage (NCBI taxonomy): Eukaryota > Viridiplantae > Streptophyta > Polypodiopsida > Schizaeales > Lygodiaceae > Lygodium > Lygodium microphyllum. The sequence goes on along the minus strand of NC_141141.1, from coordinate 46,824,868 downwards.
CTGTATTTTCATCATTGTTAGCCAATGTTGGCTCCAAGCTTTTGATGGCCTCCACTCCTTGCAATATCGACCCCTCTATTTGCATATTATCTTCATCTATGCTCGGAACATCGCTTTGATCATATACTCTCATACTTCGGGGAGTTGAAGGTATAACATACCACCATCGAGGTTGTCGGGGGTTTAGATAGAAGATTACCTATTCACAAACACATACAAGAGGGTTCAAACCATTGTGAGATAAACCATGTCATAATACAATTAGCAAACAAATGAGTTCATGCACCTGTTCACAATGGGCCGGCAACACAAAGGTGTCGCACAAATCTGTCCATTTTTTTTCAAAATCTATTTCGAGAAATCCAGATGGACCTCGTCGAATTGTTGCTCTAGCTCCTCCAAGTACCACTTTGAACCATTGCACATCGAATAGTATCATGGAGAAGCTACAGTAATCCACCGTAACAATACTTTGCAAGTTCCCAAAATACTCCATCTCATCCACAACCGTGTTTGGATCCATTGCTTGTCGCCGACTCTCTTACTCGAACCTTGCCATGATACCACAGTCCATTGTGGAGCACATTTTGTCAATACGCTCCACGCAAAAATGCCGTCCACGCAACCACGCTGCACTATATATTTTGTACTATACATTGAAACACTCAAATTAGATGTCGCATATAAAATTTAGATACGACAGATTCTAAACCCCTCATCACCTTTGGACTACATCCCCTCAAGAATTCCCACTCCTCCATTGAGACCTCTGTCCCTTCGCGAGACACTGGGGTCAAAGCTCCATGCAACCATCGCGTTGACATGAACCGTGGCATCTCCTCCATGCCCTTGGGATATTGAATCAATCAAGGACATGTACTACGTCAGAATTCAGCTCGCGCTTGCTCTAGATCTTGCCTAGCGATCTGGTACTTGGCGAGCCACGTCTCCATAGAGGCATGGTGCAACATACAAAAGCGATTCACCTTCTCCTCCATTGAGGAATCCATTATTTTTTCTACCCCATTTCCAACCACCACATCTCCAGTCAGTCTATCATCATCCTTCAGCGACCATAACATTTCGTTGTCTGGATCCACCTATAATATTTCCGCGCACTGCGTACTGTAAATATTAACTTCCCGCACGCCGTGCAAATCGTGTGCAAGGTTATCCCCTACATCGTATTATTGATAGCTTAATCCATACCATGCACGCTCAAAAAAAATGAGGCCTCCGCATTGTAAATAAGAGGCTGAGGTTGAGGACCGTAAAAAAAACCGCGTGGGAACACCCTTTTTGAAGGGGCAATTGGATAAATTCAAGGCAAATTTTTTTATTATTATCCCTTCCCCCAGCCGATGCATGGCTGGAGGAGAGGGAGTGTGGTGGGGGGATGGCCAAGGAAGAGTGAAGTCGGACTGCATGAGGGGGAGTCCTCCATGTGTGTGGAGGCCCTCTTCCCCACCCCTCCCAAGACCTATATAAACACCCCCTAGCTAGAGGGTGCTGGGGGGTGCCGGACGTGAAGGGACAGGAGGACGGGCTGTGAGAAGGGGTGAGGTCGCCGTGGAGAGGAGGTCGACGTGCAGGAGCTGCCGCGCTCCCGCCTAGTCCACCAGTCACCAGCCGCCCAGTCCGCTAGCCGCCATAGCTGCCGCCAGGCCACCTCAGTCCGCCACCGCCGTTGAATTTCGACTCCCCCCCCCTCGACATTACTGCAGGAGTCCAGAAGCTTCTTAAGAAGCTTCTAAGAGGGGGGGCTTCCTTAAGCCCCCTTCCCACTACATTTCCCATAGACCCATTCATACCCCCCTCCCCGGGACTTTGAAGAGGAGAAGGTGAAGCCCATAAAGACCTCCCACAAGACCCTTCGAAAAAGGCTTTTCACAAAAAGACTTCAAATCCCACAAGCCATACGTGAATCAATTCCGTGCCAAAAGAACTCATAAAGCCCTCTTCCGCAAGCACCATTTATCCAAATCCCGTGAAGGAATCTCCTACATACAAGGGAAGAAGGCAAAGGTCGGGAGGTTGCATGCCAAGGCAAGTTAATTCGTAGACCAAAGGCTACCCAGAAGCCAAGACCACGTCCACGATGGCCCCAAAAAGATCACAAGGTGCGACTGCGGGAGGTTCATCTCCGAGTATACAAGTGGATATCTCCCCGAGCCCACAAGTCCAGGTTCTTTCGAGTTATTTTCGCATAAAGAAATGATTAGGCGTGCTTAGTCATAAGGGAGATTGCATTTTTCGCTTATTTTAATGCATGTGGTAGCGTTTAAAAAAATACATTCGATAAATTATCTCTTTAGACATTAGACAAGGTTGTTGCATGTCAAGAAATGGAAACGGTTACGAGTCCAGAGTTGTCCGCCTTAGAAAACTAGTTGCATGTTGCTATTTTGGTACATTGTCAAAGTAGTGAGTCTAAACACATATTCTTAGGGCAAAAGAAATGAAATTGATGAGTGCAATTGGTTTCTAGACATGGTAGGAATAAGCGTGTGCCACATATTAGGCAACATCTTCCTTGTAATGATCCACGAGGAAAAGTTAGCATCCATAAGATAGTATCCGAAAAGAAATAGAGGAATACGAAAATGATCTTATGGACTTGCAAGTGGCATGTAAAATGGAATAAGTTAACGCTAGCTTTAGTTTTGTATGAGCTTCATTGACTACATTGTAGCTAGGAGAATGTTGCGTATTGCATAGTCATCATGCAAAAATGTCATTCATTAGGAGCCGCATTTAGGAGTCAAAGCATAAGATTCTAAGTATAGACAATAAGGTTGTAGGCATGACTATTTAATGTAAGTCCTAGTAGGACCTAGGAAAGTTAGTGTCCAGGTTATCAGGCATTTTCTTTACCTTACCAAGGAAGGATAGGGTTATTGTGAACCATGTGATGCGTAGAAGCAGTGAATCGCATGTTTACACGTATTGGTGTAATTGTAACTATTAATCTCCACTAGATCTAGTTTATTACCTTTAGGAAAGGTTCATCCGTGACGCAAGACAAGTATATTGAGTTGACTAAGTCACCTAAACCACAAGGATTCTTATGGACATGGTTGGGTCGATATGATAGGTATCTCAAGTGCTAACTAGGGTTTAGTGCAATAAGAAATTCGACCTAGTTTTACACTGGTTGCCAAGTCAAAACCCGCAAACCCAAAGATCTTACACACATTCACGAGATGTCGAATCAATTGGATGCTCATGCATAAAATGATCTAAGGTTTATCCTAAGGATCATTTGTTCAAATGATGAAACTCCGACTGGGTTGGAAATTCCTAGGACCGTGGACCAATATAATTAGGAATGGGTTGGGTAAGAAGACACCCTAAACCCTGCTACTCGCCTGAAGTTAATTCTGTAACCTGAATACGCCATTCAATGGGTGAAATGATCCCGTGGAATAGATACAACACATGTACAAAAAGTTGCAACATCGCATAGACTTGAGATTTGTCCACGAGAGAGTTTTGTCATTTCTTGGAAATGATGTTGGAAAGTTTATTGCGCTAAGTTAACCTACAAAAGGATGAGTAATCATCCTGTTACATCACCTTTCCTGGGAAATAGTTGCTAAGGAAAAGGAAAGTTAGGTATTTGCCTGGAAGCGATTGACCAATCAATAGATTGAAGCGACATGGTCGCTGGAATCTATCATAACAAAACCTAAAGTATTGGTAGGGTATGACCCTAACCCAAGAATGATAGGAATCTTGCCAAGTTGCAATTGATTCCGGATCGAATGCGGGTTGCATTCGGAGAAAAGGAGTCACTCCTTAACAGTTTGCCAGCTAAACGACCATTGGAATTGATTGTGCTTGTAATAGTTTAGAAAGCACTGTTTGCATTGTTTGCTCAATGAACTAAAGGATGAAAAGATATCTAAATACTTCAGGTTGAAGGCCTGAAGGGAGAGGCAGCCTCAGTTACCCCCGACTGCCTGCCTGACCCTAACCAAGGGGGTTGTTAACCGCGCCGGGAACGTGGACCGAACCCGCCGTGAGAGGTCTCTCCGTTGAGTTCTACTTGGAGCAGGAGGACGCTTGGGTGCCAGAGGGGGCTTTGGCCGTAAATCCCTCACCTTCCCGGCCCTACACAAGAGGCTAACGTGACTCGAGATTGGATCTCGAGGCCCGCATACTAGTCTACGGGCGGAAACTTGGATTAGTGATCCCTGGTGGATTACTGGATAGCCTTCGGGCGGATTATGAACAAGCCTACGGGCGGAACTCCTTGTATTTCAAAGATAAAAGGATAAAATGATAACAAAGAAGTTGTTTGACATTGTTTTCTTTATGTCATGTGATAAGATTACGTGAAGGAACCAGTGCTTAACAGGGTTAATCAAGGAAGCTGTTTGTTATATGTCAAATTAATGTGGTAGGTAATTACATAACTAAAACAAACCGAGGAAAGTGCGGAGGACGGACCATGGGTCTGACCTATGGATGGGTGGTCCCGGTTAGCCGGGAACTTTTCTCAAAGTCTTCAACGAACAGAGGATGATCGTCATCACCAAAACAAGTAACGAGAACAATGACTTACAATTAACTATTACCCGATTCACGTTGTTTTAGGGGAACGGAATGGGACTATGCCTTATGGCAGAGAGGTCGAGCCTTGCATCCCTCTCGTTTCCCATTCTCCTTGAACCAAGTGCAGCGTGAATCCGCTTCAGACCTGGCGTTTCTGCGTAAAGTAGTTCGCTCGGGTCTGACGCTAGTTGCCGCTAGCTAATGATCAAACTAGAAAACCTTAATTCCGGTCGATCCTAAGTGGGAAACGGCCAGGACACTTCCGCTACGTGGCAGACGCGGAAAGACCTAGATTACAAAACCCGTAACATTCCATGGGAGTGCCGGGCGGAGTTCTCTAGACAGCCTTCCGATGGACTGCCAAGACGTGTCCTAGAGGATTCTAGTGGACATGTTACAGTTGGTATCAGAGCCGACCAACAATGGAATTTTTTTTTTCATGAGATTTCATTAATAATGAAGTAAAGAAATTGTTCCTGTCCAAACATTTTCTCATCTTGAATACTGTATTGCAGAATTACGAGGCATGGAACAAGTTTTTGGTGTTCCGGATCATGTTCATGACTTGAATGCATTCTCCGCATTATAGGCAGAGAATTGAAATGATGAACATCTTGGAGCATATTTATAATCCATCACCTCTATATATAGAGCGAAGATGGACGGGGTCTTCAGGAATCTATTACATAGCTGCCCACCAGTTCGCTTATCTACAGACCAACCTGAAGAGGATCAAGTGGTTGGAAGATTTGAAAATCGTGAAGCTGTTCATTTTTGTGGAAGCTCACGTAAATTCGACTTTGCATATTCAAGGTCGGAGAGTTGAATTGAACTCATATGTATATGAGGAAGTAACCCGTGTAATTCCAGCTGATAGGATTAAGGTATTGGGCCGCCATGGGAAGTATGGATTCCAGCGGAAAGGATATCCTGAACTTCCGATGAATTATCGATTCTTAAAGATTCATGACCCAAAACCCTACTATTACACAATTCCTGTAGACAAATCCAATACAATGTTGTTCTCCCCAAACTAAATGTAATGATTGGATTATCATCACTCGAGATGTTGTATGAGGCTACGCCATATAAATATAAATAAGGACTTCTTTTTATCACTATCCGATTGTGCATCAGGATTGTTGCAAAAAGTTAAGCTGCTTCATGAGTTACGAATTAGCTGAACTAAAGATAAGCTAATGTCAATTATCATATAATAATGTTAAGAAAACTTTTACTCCAGGCACAACCCCAGGTACAGGTTCCAAATTCACCCCCTACATCAAGTACTACTGTGATCTAGGAGAAGAAGTTCCTCCTCAAACAGATAAAGCCACCCGAGTTTGACGGGAGAGGCAGATTCGTCCAGTCGAACGCTGAGATTTGGATTGAATCTATGGAGGACTACTTCGAAGCAGCTGGTACTGCACCTACCAATCAGGCCATGCTCGCCAAATTAAAACTCACCGGTGAAGCCAGACTATGGTGGAAACAATGGTGCAGGGATCAAGGGATTTCAGAGGGGTCCGTTACCTGGGAGAAGTTAAAGCAAGCCGTGCAAGGGAGATATTTGCTGCCTGCATATCGTACACAGAAAATGAATGAGTTCTATGAGCTAAAACAGTTAGGACTCACCCTTGACGCATACTACTCTAAGTTTGTCTCACTGTTAAAGTATGCGCCACAAATGGACACGACACAGCAGGTGTCCAAATTTTGCGCAGGCTTAAATCCACCTGTAAATACCCGTCTCGAATCTATGCGTCCATCAGATCTTCAGGATGCACTCATTCGAGCGGCACCTATAATTTAGGAAGTGCAAGCTAAACCAAGGGGTATTAAGAATTGGTCTTATAGCGACCCGAACAGAGGAGCATTCAGACTCCAGGTTAAGAGAGTTCAAGGCCACAATCAGGGACAAAGGAAGAAAGCAAGGACAAATAACGTCAACAACTTTGTTCCTACTCACGGTAATGGCCGAAACATCCGATGTTTCCACTGCAATGAACTCGGTCACTTCAAAAGGCAATGTCCCAAGCTTAGCGAAGGACTCCGTCAAGGTGCAGGGCACGGTCAAGGAGCCGCCACCCGTGGTAGAGGAAGAGCTGCCTGCATTATCAATAGGCAAAGATGTGAAGCAGAGGAAGAGGAAGATCCGACTATGGAAGCGGAATTCGAAAGAGCGACGGTCCATGCTGCTTTACACAAGAAGGGGCCGAATCACCAGTTCTCGGTAATTCAAACACCGTCGGACTATCAAGGTAAAGGTTTCAAAACCTTGATTGATTGTGGCAGTACACATTCCTTTATCTCACCAGCGTGTGCTAAGAGATTAGGAATAGCCACAGTAGAAGCACCTACCCTACTTGTGGAATTGGCAAACAGTCGTGAGGTAACTTGTACCAGGCAAACTGCTAAGGAGGAGTTCTATCTGGGAGGAAAGAAAACCTCAGTCAAATTTAGAGTCATGAATTTAGGTATCCATGAGTGCCTACTCGGGATGGATTGGCTTAAGCCTAATGACGCTCACATCCACTGTGGAAAGGGCCAAGTTTCCTTTCGAAACTCTGAAAGAGAGTTTGTTACAACTCAAGGTGAGGCAGGAGTGCCAAGGATCCAGTTAGCCAAAGTATCGCGGATCATAAAAGGGGTTAGGAAAGGATTACCTGTTTACTTGATCAAACTCAACAAGTTAGATCAAAAGCAAGAGTCTCATGAGGGTCCCTCTTGGCTAAAAGAATACGCTGACGTATTCCCTGAGGAATTAACTGAACTTTCACCTCCAAGAGAAGTTGATCATGAAATAAGGCTAATACCTGGAGCTGCGCCAATTGCAAAGAGACCTTATAGAATGTCTATTCCGGAAGCTATTGAGTTGAAGGAACAACTCAAGCAACTGTTAGATCAGGGCTACATCCGGCCTAGCAACTCACCATGGGGAGCTCCAGTTCTATTTTAGAAGAAGAAAGATGGGACACTTCGACTATGTATTGATTACCGTGGGCTGAATCAATCAACAGTCAAGAACAAGTATCCTATTCCTAGAATAGATGAGCTTCTCGATCGCCTTCAAGGTGCAAAGATCTTCTCCAAAATTGATCTCAGGTCAGGTTACTATCAAATCAGGATCAAGGATGAGGATATTCCAAAAACAGCCTTCAATACAAGATATGGGCACTTTGAATTCTTGGTTATGTCATTCGGGCTTACAAATGCACCTGCCACCTTCAATAGATTAATGCAGGATATTTTTAGACCATATCTTGATGATTTCGTGCTTGTCTTCTTCGACGACATTTTAGTCTATTCTAAACAGGAAGAAGATCATGAACCTCAACTACGGATTGTTTTGGAGACAATGAGGTCTCATAAGCTGTATGCAAATATGAAGAAGTGTGCATTCTTCAAGTGTCAGATTGAATATCTAGGATTCATAGTATCATCAGAAGGAATATCAGTAGATCCAGCTAAAGTCAGAGATGTGCTTGAATGGCCAATACCATTATCCGTCAAAGAGATACGTAGTTTTCTTGGCTTGACAGGATGGTATATGGTCTTTATCAAAAACTATGCTTTGATTGCAGCACCTCTTACCGACTTACTAAAGAAGCAGACTTCCATTACATGGTCAACTCCTGAGCAAAATAGCTTCGACCAGTTGAAGCAATGTTTGGTATCGGCACCTATTCTGAAACTTTTTGACCTCAATAAGGAGTTCAAGGTAGTAACTGATGCCAGCATTCTTGCCTTGGGGTGTGTTCTTATGCAGGAAGGTCATCCCGTAGCATATTCTTCAAGGAAATTGAAGAGTCATGAAAAGAATTATGCCACGCACGATCTGGAGTTATTAGCTGTCATCCATGCTCTAAAGCTTTGGAGACACTACCTGATGGGTAACAAGTTTACTCTAGTAACAGATCATAAGAGTCTCAAATGGATTTTTACCCAGAACGAGCTCAACATGAGGCAACGTCGATGGATTGAAGTATTGGAGGAATATGATTTTGAAATCAAGTATCGACCGGGGAAAGAGAATGTGGTTGCCGATGCACTTAATCGCAAGGCATTTCTAAATTCCCTAATCTTGCAGAATCCATCAACGGCCAGATCTCTGGCTACAAAGGTATCCATGCCAAGCAACCCTATACTCAAACTAGCTAAAGAGGAAGCAAGCCATGACTTAGCTTACCAAGCAATGATAAAAGAAATAGCTACCAAAGAGCAGAATCTGAAGTCACAAGCTAAGTATCGGGAATTTTCCACTGATAATGGACTTGTTTATTACAGAACAAGACTATGTATTCCAACAAGCCAGTCACTTAAGCAGAAGATATTATGGGAAGCTCATGATTCCCCTTTCGCAGGACATCCTGGCTATGCAAAAACTCTTAATGCAGTTAGGAAGAGCTATCATTGGGAGAGGCTCAAGGGTGACGTTCTCAAATATGTCACTGAATGTTTGTCTTGCCAACGTATCAAGGCTGAACATGTCTTGATGCCAGGAAAATTGCAACCACTTGACATTCCCCAAATGAAATGGGAATTCATCAGTATGGATTTTGTGGTGGGCTTACCCCAAGTCCAAGGAGGGTACAACTCCATTATGGTTGTAGTTGACATGCTTACTAAGGTTGCACACCTGATTCCAGTAAAGACAAACTATAAAGCCTCCGACATTGCTAGAGTGTTTATCAAAGAAATATTCAAGCTACATGGGCTACCTAGAAGGATCGTTAGCGATCGAGACTCTCTCTTCACTTCACACTTCTGGAGAGCTATCTTTGAAGCTATTGGAACTCAGCTCTGTTTTAGCACTGCCTACCATCCCCAAACGGATGGACAAACAGAACGAGTAAATCAAATCATTGAGGATATGCTTAGGGCTTACTGCTGTCGAGAGCCGAAGAGGTGGATTCAATACTTGCCGTTGGTAGAATTTGCTTACAATGCTTCTTACCAGCAGAGCATTCAAATGACGCCTTTCCAGGCATTGTATGGTCATGATTGTCGAAGTCCCCTAAATTTTTCTGATCCTACCCTGAGAGTGGAAGCTTCAAGACAAATGTTGGAGGACATGGATGACCAAATAAGGTCAATAAGACAAGACATACAAGCAGCCAAAGATAGACAAAAGGCATATGCGGATTTGAAACGCCAAGAGAGGGTCTTCGGAGAAGGAGGCATGGTCTTCATTCGTCTACGGCCGAAAAAGAGTTCTTTATCTCTAGGTGAATGCAAGAAGCTAAGTCCAAGGTATTGTGGACCGTATAAAATCCTCAAATGCCTAGGACCCAATGCTTATAAATTGCAACTTCCTGATAACCTAAAAGTTCACAATGTATTCCATATCAGTCTCTTAAAAAAATATGTACCCAACCCAAATCATGTACTTGATGACCAACAAATTGTAATGCCTAGTCAAGGAGTCCTTGAACTAAGACCGGATAAGATCTTAGATGTTAGGGAGAGACAGCTAAGATCTAGAACCTTGAAGGAATACCTCGTCCAGTGGAAAGATTATCCCGAAGAGGATGCTACATGGATGGATGAAAGCTCTCTCAATATTCAATATCCCCAGTTTATCTCGAGATGAGGACATCTCGATTCTTCTAAGGGGGAGAGAATGTAATATTTCCGCGCACTGCGTACCGTAAATATTAACTTCGCGCACGCCGTGCAAATCGTGTGCAAGGTTATCCCCTACATCGTATTATTGATAGCTTAATCCATACCATGCACGCTAAAAAAAAATGAGGCCTCCGCATTGTAAATAAGAGGCTGAGGTTGAGGACCGTAAAAAAAACCGCGTGGGAACACCCTTTTTGAAGGGGCAATTAGATAAATTCAAGGCAAATTTTTTTATTATTATCCCTTCCCCCAGCCGATGCATGGCTGGAGGAGAGGGAGTGTGGGGGGGGGATGGCCAAGGAGGAGTGAAGTCGGACTGCATGAGGGGGAGTCCTCCACGTGTGTGGAGGCCCTCTTCCCCACCCCTCCCAAGACCTATATAAACACCCCCTAGCTAGAGGGTGCTGGGGGGTGCCGGACGTGAAGGGAGAGGAGGACGGGCTGTGAGAAGGGGTGAGGTCGCCGTGGAGAGGAGGTCGACGTGCAGGAGCTGCCGCGCTCCCGCCCAGTCCACCAGTCACCAGCCGCCCAGTCCGCTAGCCGCCATAGCTGCCGCCAGGCCACCTCAGTCCGCCGCCGCCGCTGAATTTCGACTCCCCCCCCCCCCTCGACGTTACTGCAGGAGTCCAGAAGCTTCTTAAGAAGCTTCTAAGAGGGGGGGCTTCCTTAAGCCCCCTTCCCACTACATTTCCCATAGACCCATTCATACCCCCCTCCCCGGGACTTTGAAGAGGAGAAGGTGAAGCCCATAAAGACCTCCCACAAGACCCTTCGAAAAAGGCTTTTCGCAAAAAGACTTCAAAGCCCACAAGCCATACGTGAATCAATTCCGTGCCAAAAGAACTCATAAAGCCCTCTTCCGCAAGCACCATTTATTCAAATCCCGTGAAGGAATCTCCTACGTACAAGGGAAGAAGGCAAAGGTCGGGAGGTTGCATGCCAAGGCAAGTTAATTCGTAGACCAAAGGTTACCCAGAAGCCAAGACCACGTCCACGATGGCCCCAAAAAGATCACAAGGTGCGACTGCGGGAGGTTCATCTCCGAGTATACAAGTGGATATCTCCCCGAGCCCACAAGTCCAGGTTCTTTCGAGTTATTTTCGCATAAAGAAATGATTAGGCGCGCTTAGTCATAAGGGAGATTGCATTTTTCGCTTATTTTAATGCATGTGGTAGCGTTAAAAAAATACATTCGATAAATTATCTCTTTAGACATTAGACAAGGTTGTTGCATGTCAAGAAATGGAAACGGTTACGAGTCCAGAGTTGTCCGCCTTAGAAAACTAGTTGCATGTTGCTATTTTGGTACATTGTCAAAGTAGTGAGTCTAAACACATATTCTTAGGGCAAAAGAAATGAAATTGATGAGTGCAATTGGTTTCTAGACATGGTAGGAATAAGCGTGTGCCACATATTAGGCAACATCTTCCTTGTAATGATCCACGAGGAAAAGTTAGCATCCATAAGATAGTATCCGAAAAGAAATAGAGGAATACGAAAATGATCTTATGGACTTGCAAGTGGCATGTAGAATGGAATAAGTTAACGCTAGCTTTAGTTTTGTATGAGCTTCATTGACTACATTGTAGCTAGGAGAATGTTGCGTATTGCATAGTCATCATGCAAAAATGTCATTCATTAGGAGCCGCATTTAGGAGTCAAAGCATAAGATTCTAAGTATAGAAAATAAGGTTGTAGGCATGACTATTTAATGTAAGTCCTAGTAGGACCTAGAAAAGTTAGTGTCCAGGTTATCAGGCATTTTCTTTACCTTACCAAGGAAGGATAGGGTTATTGTGAACCATGTGATGCGTAGAAGCAGTGAATCGCATGTTTACACGTATTGGTGTAATTGTAACTATTAATCTCCACTAGATCTAGTTTATTACCTTTAGGAAAGGTTCATCCGTGACGCAAGACAAGTATATTGAGTTGACTAAGTCACCTAAACCACAAGGATTCTTATGGACATGGTTGGGTCGATATGATAGGTATCTCAAGTGCTAACTAGGGTTTAGTGCAATAAGAAATTCGACCTAGTTTTACACTGGTTGCCAAGTCAAAACCCGCAAACCCAAAGATCTTACACACATTCACGAGATGTCGAATCAATTGGATGCTCATGCATAAAATGATCTAAGGTTTATCCTAAGGATCATTCGTTCAAATGATGAAACTCCGACTGGGTTGGAAATTCCTAGGACCGTGGACCAATATAATTAGGAATGGGTTGGGTAAGAAGACACCCTAAACCCTGCTACTCGCCTGAAGTTAATTCTGTAACCTGAATACGCCATTCAATGGGTGAAATGATCCCGTGGAATAGATACAACACATGTACAAAAAGTTGCAACATCGCATAGACTTGAGATTTGTCCACGAGAGAGTTTTGTCATTTCTTGGAAATGATGTTGGCAAGTTTATTGCGCTAAGTTAACCTACAAAAGGATGAGTAATCATCCTGTTACATCACCTTTCCTGGGAAATAGTTGCTAAGGAAAAGGAAAGTTAGGTATTTGCCTGGAAGCGATTGACCAATCAATAGATTGAAGCGACATGGTCGCTGGAATCTATCATAACAAAACCTAAAGTATTGGTAGGGTATGACCCTAACCCAAGAATGATAGGAATCTTGCCAAGTTGCAATTAATTCCGGATCGAATGCGGGTTGCATTCGGAGAAAAGGAGTCACTCCTTAACAGTTTGCCAGCTAAACGACCATTGGAATTGATTGTGCTTGTAACAGTTTAGAAAGCACTGTTTGCATTGTTTGCTCAATGAACTAAAGGATGAAAAGATATCTAAATACTTCAGGTTGAAGGCCTGAAGGGAGAGGCAGCCTCAGTTACCCCCGACTGCCTGCCTGTCCCTAACCAAGGGGGTTGTTAACCGCACCGGGAACGTGGACCGAACCCGCCGTGAGAGGTCTCTCCGTTGAGTTCTACTTGGAGCAGGAGGACGCTTGGGTGCCAGAGGGGGCTCTGGCCGTAAATCCCTCGCCTTCCGAGCCCTGCACAAGAGGCTAACGTGACTCGGGATTGGATCTCGAGGCCCGCATACTAGTCTACGGGCGGAAACTTGGATTAGTGATCCCTGGTGGATTACTGGATAGCCTTCGGGCGGATTATGAACAAGCCTACGGGCGGAACTCCTTGTATTTCAAAGATAAAAGGATAAAATGATAACAAAGAAGTTGTTTGACATTGTTTTCTTTATGTCATGTGATAAGATTACGTGAAGGAACCAGTGCTTAACAGGGTTAATCAAGGAAGCTGTTTGTTATATGTCAAATTAATGTGGTAGGTAATTACATAACTAAAACAAACCGAGGAAAGTGCGGAGGACGGACCATGGGTCTGACCTATGGATGGGTGGTCCCGGTTAGCCGGGAACTTTTCTCAAAGTCTTCAATGAACAGAGGATGATCGTCATCACCAAAACAAGTAACGAGAACAATGACTTACAATTAACTATTACCCGATTCACGTTGTTTTAGGGGAACGGAATGGGACTATGCCTTATGGCAGAGAGGTCGAGCCTTGCATCCCTCTCGTTTCCCATTCTCCTTGAACCAAGTGCAGCGTGAATCCGCTTCAGACCTGGCGTTTCTGCGTAAAGTAGTTCGCTCGGGTCTGACGCTAGTTGCCGCTAGCTAATGACCAAACTAGAAAACCTTAATTCCGGTCGATCCTAAGTGGGAAACGGCCAGGACACTTCCGCTACGTGGCAGACGCGGAAAGACCTAGATTACAAAACCCGTAACATTCCATGGGAGTGCCGGGCGGAGTTCTCTAGACAGCCTTCCGATGGACTACCAAGACGTGTCCTAGAGGATTCTAGTGGACACGTTACACCACCGTTGGTAGCCATTGTGAAATATGCACTAGCACCTCAGACACCAACCAACCTTTAGCCATGCTACCGTCTGGCCAAGCTCGTTGTCGCACAAAGCCTTTCAGGGTTTTCATGAAGCGCTTCAAGAAGAACATCCATCGTGTATAGACAGGTCCAGCAATCTCCACTTCATCTACAAGATGCACAAGAAGGTGGATTTGTATCGTGAGCATGATGGTGGGCAGGTATTTCTCAAAGAGACAGACCATCTGCACTGCTCCCCGCCTCGCGGATTCAATAGAGGACGTCTTAATCTCCTTCTGTGAGATCCATTGCACCAAACTCGACAACCTATAAATGGCCCCACGTATTTCTGGAGTAAGACATCATGCGATCACGATCGGTAGTACAAACTGCCATAAATGAGAAAGCATTATGAATAATGGCTACACTCCAAATAGCAAAATGCACACACCAATTACAATCCATTCGTAGTACAAACCTGACATATCTTATGCCAGTCATGGGATTTAAGCCCTGATAATTGGTCGTCTTTAGAAAATGCAGACCTGAGAGAATGCATCATACCCGCGTCGAAGTGTGGATAGATTTGACTACTTGCTTCGCAATGCGCTCTTCTTTAGTGGACAAAACCCAAGGAGCATGAGGAAGCTACATGCGACCATCAGCACTCGACTATGGCCAAAGCGCCTCCATCTTACCTACCTCCTTCAAATCCATTTGTGCCCCTATAGTGTCTCTCTTTCCTGTGATGTGGTCCCATAGCAAGCTGCCCACATTCTTGAAAATATGCATGGGATCCAACAAGTGGTTGACCTATAAGTGGGTCCAATATGGCAACTTGTAGAAAACTGAGAACCGCCGCATTCCGTTTGGATGTGATTCCGCGTGGACTATTTTCAGCTTGTACCAGCTTGCGGCATTCATACGTGTTGGAGGTCGTCCAAGGAAACCTTCCCTGAGTTCATGCTCCTCTGGCAAGAAAGCAGCGTGTCCTTGATATACCATCTTCTTCATGGTTTGTGACCTTCGGGAGTCTAACTGTGGCCTACACAATGGACATGCATGATGACTTGAGGAAACCAAACCTATTCCAACACCATGACCCAATGAATACTTGCTTGAACGAGATAAAATATAGATATTACCAACGAGAATGGAGGCCTGTTCACTTGAGCACTCTTCGAATCCCAGAAAGACATGCATCCTCCACATGAGAATGGCTCGAATATTGGCTGACCACCGACCATCGCGCGTACTCAAATCTTGCATGGTGACCTCCTCCTCCCACAAAATCTTAAGCTCATCGACTAATGGACGATGATACACGTCCATATTTTTGACTTTGTAGCAGTCGGGGATGAGTAAGCTAAGGATGAGATGTCCTTTCTTCGTAGAAAGCCATGGAGGGATATTGTAGTTGACAAGGACTATAGGCCACACACTGTAAGAAGTTGAGTGCAGACCGAATGGGTTCACTCCATCCATTGCAAGATAGAGCCAAAGATTCCTTGGCTCTCAGGCAAAGCCTGAGAAGGTAGAGTCAATGTGGCTCCATGTGCATGAATCCAATGATATTTATGGAACACCATCCATGGACCTATTCTACGCATGCCACGTTGTCAAGCTCGCTATGCCGGACGTAAGACACATGTGGTTTATGCAGGCGATAAGCGAAAAGTGTCTGAGAACTTTTTGAGGGATGTTTTGCCCTTGCAAGTCTTGTCGATACATGTGAGCACCACACTTTGGACATGTCTCCATAGTCTCGTATTCTCCTCGAAACAGTATACAATCATGGATACATGCATGGATGTTATTGTAGTCCATGCTAAGCTTTCGTAAAACATGTTGTGCATCATCACGAGACTCAGGCATGGTATTTGCAGGTGGTAATATATGATATTTCAATAACTTGAAAAAAATCACAAACATCTTGAAAAAGCACAAATATTTGTAATAATACTGCAAAAAAAAAAATCAACGAAGTGTATGTACAAGGTACTTGAACAACTCGGTCACACTCGTATCGCTCCACCTGTATTTTGCTTACACACTTAAGAGTGCAAGTAGTGTCTTCAGGTGAGATACTCGGCACCCATCATATAATGGTATGGATGCTTCCTCTCTAAGTGGATCAGAAGTCTCGACATCCATGGGAATCAATGTATCGATCATTGCCTCCATCTCAGGCTCCAAGATTGTAGGTAGGTTTGGAAGGTTGCATGTCTCCTCTGGCACTGACGGTATAGATTGGCCTTGCAAGTGGTGGATTGGCTCTTGCACTCCATCCAACGCACGCCCACGAACTCTTCTAATTGGCTGCAAAGGGTGCACTCCTCCTTGGGACGAGACATCACCTCCTTGGATAGAAAATTTTCCAGTGAGACCCAATCTTATTATATATGGTATTCAATTAGCTTGCGAGTACAATACATAATTGATATTAACTTTTCTTACCGTTTGTTAAAAATCAGCAATCGCCTGGTCAATAATCTCAGATTAAAACTCGCCAAATCATCGTACATGTTTTATAAACAATCGGTGTTTTCGTCTAATTGCCATCTTGCATTGAGAGCAAGGACATGGGACACGTTGATTAAGATACACCTCGCGATCTTGAACAACAGGATCTTCATCGTTTTCCATTTTGTCTATGTTACAACAAACAATTTGTTTTTATTATCATTCTTTTTTTTCTTAGATTGTTATCCTCTCCTTCCATCTCTCTCTTTTTCTACGACCACGACTATGACTACGACCACGACCACGACCACGACCATGACCATAACCATGACCACGACTACGACCACGACTACGTGGTACCTAGCATATAGTACCTAGTACCTAGCATATAGTATCATAGAACACTAGTATTTAGTACCTCGTACTTAGTACCTAGCACATAATATCATAGCATCTTAGTATCTAGCACATAGTACTCTAGTATCATAGTGCCAATTACCTAGTACTATGATACTATGTAGCATGTGCTAGGGTACCTTAAGCATTATGCAGTAGATGTGAGGTTCTAGGATACTATGATAGTATGTAATACGTACAAGGTAGTACATACTAGGGTACTATGATACTATATAATAGATAGTAAATACTTGGTTAGCATGATATAATGCAATAGATAGTAAATACTTTGCTAGCATGATAATATTGAATAGATAGTAAATATTAGGATTCCATGATATTATGTAATAGTGTAACGTGCCCTACTAGTATCATCCAGGACACATCTTAGCAGTCCATTGGAAAGGATATCTAGAAAACTCCGCCCGACACTCCCATGGAATGTTACGGATTTTGGGTTCTAGGTCTTCCCACGTCTGCCACGTAGCGGAAGTATCCTGGCCGTTCCCACTTAGGATCGACCGGAATTAGGGTTTTCCTGATTGGTCATTAGCTAACAGCGACTAGCGTCAGACCCGAGCGAACTACTTTACGCAAAAACGCCAGGTCCGAAGCGGATTCACGCTGCACTTGATTCAAGGAGAATGGGAAATGAGAGGGATCCAAGGCTCAACCTCTCTGCCATAAGGCATAGTCCCATTCCATTCCCCTAAAACAGCATAAATCGGGTAAGACGTAACTTTAGGTCATCGTTCTCGTTATTCATTTTGATGATGATCATCATCCCGCTGTTCTTCGAGATTTTTGAGAAAAGTTCCCGGCTAACCGGGGCCACCCAACCGTAGGACGGACCCATGACCCATCCTCCGCACTTTCCTCGGTTTTTTTTAGTTATGTAATTATCTAACACATTAATTTGACATATAACAATCAGCTTCTTTAATTAATCCCGTTAAGCACTGGTTCCTTCACGTAATCTTATCACATAACATAGAAAAATAATATCAAGCAAGTTCTTTCTTTACATTTCATCATTTTATCTTTGAAATACAAGGAGTTCCGCCCGTAGGCTTGTCCATAATCCGCCCGAAGGCTATCCAGTAATCCCCAGGGATCACTATTCCAAGCTTCCACCCGTAAACTAGTATGCGGGCCTCGAGATCCAATCCCGAGTCATGTTAGCCTCTTGTACAGGACCCGGAAGGTGAGGCATTTACGGCCAGAGCCCCCCCTAGCACCGAAGCGTCGTCCTGCTCCAAGTAGAACTCAACGGAGAGACCTCTCGCGGCGGGTTCGGTCCACATTCCCCGCGCGGTCAACAACCCCCTTGGTTAGGGTTAGGCAGGTAGTCAGGGGTAACTGAAACTGCCTCTTCCTTCAGGCCTTTAACCTGAAGTATAGGTATTCATTTAATTTGTAATTCATAATTCAAACAGAGCCCTAAAATCTCTAGCAAGCACAAACATTTCTATTAATCAACCTAGTTGTTTGGCAAACTGCTAAGGAAGTGTTCTTTCCTTTTTGAGTGTATCAGCACTCGTTCCCAAGGTGTCTTGTAAATTGGCAAGATCTTTTACATTCTGGTGTAGGGCATACCCAACTTGGTTAACATTAAAGTTCCTTAGATATGCTAGTTTCCGGTTTACAACTTTTCTTATTTAGAAGGATATCCAAAAATATGTATTTTTGCAAGATAACTTGCGTAGGGATCTGCCATCCTTGATGAGGGTTTTTACCCTTTCTCCTTGTGAATCAATCACAAGACTAAATGATTTCGTACTTGTTGCGCATGTCCTGCGATGGAATAATCTGTTTAGATCCTTTAAGCTGACGTATGTCAGGCCTAGGGTTTCTTCTTTTAAGAACCTTAGGGACAAACCCTAGTTCCTTATCTTTACGAATTTATTGTCCCTACAGTAAGGAAAAGTAGTCAAGTGCTTAGGGTATGAATGTTTCTATGTTTAGATTGGTTTACTTATCTTTTGGAATGTAATATTAATCGTCTTGTCACGGTTCTGCTATCCTTGTGACAATTTACTTTCCAGTCAATACAACTTAATTTTAACTTTCGTTTTCCTTACAGATGAACTCATGCCAAATAACAACATTTGCCTTGCTAAGATGTGCAATTAGCAAAGATAACTTCCTAGTAATTTGAGCATCGAAAGAAACCTTTCATGAATTTAACCATTTACAATGATTCGTTGCGAAAGGAATAAGACTAATGGTGCAAGATATAATTTCTACACCTTAGGATTTAACTAAAATATACTACTATAGTAAATGGATTATCTTGCTCGTAATTTATAATGCTTGATGCAATTTGAAGAAAACTAAGTTCTATACATTGTCATTCATAAGCTAAACTCCTTCGTTACAAATAACTCGAACAAATATATCCTATCCTTAACAATTTTTCTTTGCATGATCGACTTAAAACTGAATTAAAGCCAAGAAGAAAAACCTGGTTTTGGGGTGAGATATCCACATGGATACCAGGAGATGATTCCCGCAGCTACACCTTGGACTTTCTTAGGCGGCATTGTAGTTCGAATGTGAGATAGCCTTTTTCACTTTCTTCTAGAATTCCACCGTCTCTTTGGAAAAAAAAAGTTTATGGGTGAGTGTGGTTTTGCAACCACAAGAACCCTTGGAGGACTTTGACTTGGGGTAAAAGGAATAGAAAGTACTTATTCTCCTTCCTTCCCTTTCTTTTATCTTTTTCCAACTCTTCCTCCTTCACTCCTTCTTTTCACTCCCTCTACTTTCCCTCCCTATGTTTTATCTCATGGCTACTTTTCCCTTATAGGATATCATCCGAGGCCATGATGATGATTTGGATTTTCAAGGGGGGAAAAATAATAATGGGGATACGGGGGATTAAGAAGAAAGCTTAGGGAGTTGTGGGAAGAAAAAAAAGAGTTATGAGGGGGGTGAAAAGGGTTAAAAAGGGTTATAAGGGGGTAAAAAGGGGCTTAGGGGAATAAAACACGGGGGGGGTTAGTTCCCAAAGTCAAGAAAGGCTTAAGGGGGAAAGGGAATTTAAAACATGGGGGAAGGGGGGTTCCAGAAAAAAACCATGGGAAGGGGCTAAGGGGATTTTAAAAACCCGAGGGGGGGGTGTGTTGGTTCCCAAGGCCAAGGAAGGGCTTAAGGGGGAAAGGGGGCTTAAGAGGCCCCTTAGAAGCTTCCCCCAGGAAGCTTCTAAGGTTTCAACACCACGTGGGGGGGGGGGGGGGGGAAAGAAGGAACGATGACTGGCGGCTATCAGCCTAGCCTGCGGCTATCAGGGAGATGGCGGCGGCTCATGACGGCGGCTTCGACCTTCTTTCTCTTCCTAGGCCTGGCAGCATCTCAATGATGGCATCGTGTCCTCTTTCTTTCCCTCTACCTCATGGCCACAAGCGCAGATTATCTCCTCCCTTCTCTCCTTTACGGAATCAAAGTAACATCTCTCTTCTCTCCCTCCGGCTTTCAACGGCATCTCCTGGCGGCCCCTCTCTAGCCTGCGACCCCTCATTTAAATAGTGGAGGGGAGGGGGATCTCCCCTCCCCTACGTGTCATCATGCATGCTTCCCCCCCTCATTCCGAGATCCACCAAGGAGCTTAATTGCTCCTTCTATTTCCCTCCCCCTCTAGCTCATTAGTCGGCTGGAGGGATAAGGGGGAATTTTAAAAAAATTCATTTATCCAATTTTCATTTTCATTTGAGGCAGTTCACGCGTGTGTTTCTTTTAGCGAATCGGAATATTACATTCTCTCCCCCTTGGAGGAATCGAGATGTCCTCATCTCAAGATAAACTGGGGATATTGATGGTTGAGAGAGCTTTCATCTATCCAAGTGGCATCCTCTTCGGGATAGTGTTTCCACTGGACGAGGCATTCTCTCAAGGTTCTAGATCTTAACTGTCTTTCCCTAACATCTAAGATCCTATCCGGCCTTAGTTCAAGGACTCCTTGACTAGGCATTACAACTTCTTGGTCATGAAGTACATGATTAGGGTTGGGTACATATTTTTTCAAGAGGCTGATATGGAATACATTGTGAACCTTTAGATTCTCAGGGAGTTGCAATCTATAAGCATTGGGTCCTAGGCATTTGAGGATTTTGTACGGCCCATAATACCTTGGATTTAGTCTTGCATTCTCCTAGGGATAGGGAACTCTTTTTAGGGCGTACACGAATGAAGACCATGTCTCCTTCGAAGACTCTCTCTTGACGCTTCAAATTTGCGTATGCCTTTTGTCTATCCTTGGCCGCTTGTATGTCTTGTCTTATTGACTTTATTTGATCATCCATGTCTTCCAACATCTGTCTTGACACTTCAAATCTTAGGGTTGGATCAGAAAAGTTTAGGGGACTTCGACAATCATGACCATATAATGCCTGGAAAAGAGTCATCTGAATGCTCTACTGGTAAGAAGCATTGTAGGCAAATTCAACCAAAGGCAAGAATTGAATCCACCTCTTCGGCTCTCGACAGCAGTATGCCCTAAGCATATCCTCGATGACTTGATTTACTCGCTCTGTTTGGCCATCCGTTTGGGGATGGTAGGCGATGCTAAAACAGAGTTGAGTCCCAATAGCTTCAAAGATAGCTCTCCAGAAGTGTGATGTGAAGAGAGAATCTCGATCACTAATGATTCTTCTAGGTAACCCATGTAGCTTGAATATCTCCTTGATAAACAATCTTGCAATGTCAGAGGCTTTATAATTTGTCTTTACTGGAATCAGGTGTGCAACCTTGGTAAGCATGTCAACCACAACCATAATGGAATTGTATCCTCCTTGGACTTGGGGTAGGCCCACAACAAAATCCATACTGATGAATTTCCATTTCATTTGGGGAATGTCAAGTGTTTGCAGTTTCCCTGGCATCATGACATGTTCGGCTTTGATACGTTGGCAAGACAAACACTCAGTGACATACTTGAGAACATCACCTTTAAGCGTCTCCCAATGATAGCTCTTCCTAATTGCATTAAGAGTCTTAGCATAGCCTGGATGTCCTGCGAAAGGAGAATCGTGAGCTTCCCATAATATCTTCTACTTAAGTGACTGGCTTGTTGGTATACACAGCCTTGTTCTATAGTAGACAAGTCTATTATCAATGGAAAATTCCTGATACTTAGCTTGCAACTTCTCATTCTGCTCCTTGGTAGATATTTCCTTTATCATTGTTTGGTAGGCCAAATCATGGCATGCTTCCTCTCTAGCTAGTTCAAGTATAGGGTTGTTTGGCATAGATACCTTTGTAGCCAGAGATCTGGCCGTTGATGGATTCTGCAAGATTAGGGAATTTAGGAATGCCTTGCGACTGAGTGCATCGGCAACTACATTCTCCTTCCCTGGTCGGTACTTGATTTCAAAATCATATTCCTCCAATACTTCAATCCACCGACGTTGCCTCATGTTGAGCTCGTTCTGGGTAAAAATCCATTTGAGACTCTTATGATCGGTTACTAGCGTAAACTTGTTACCCAACAGGTAGTGTCTCCAAGAAGAGTATGCTACCGGATGACCTTCCTGCATAAGTGCACACCCCAAGGCCAGAATGCTAGCATCAGTTACTACCTCGAACTCCTTATTGAGGTCAGGAAGTTTTAGAATAGGTGCTGACACCAAACTTTGCTTCAATTTGTCGAAGCTATTTTGTTCGGAAGTTGACCATGTAATGGAAGTCTGCTTCTTTAGTAAATCTGTAAGAGGTGCTGCAATCAAAGCATAGTTTTTGATGAAGACCCTATACCATCCTGTCAATCCAAGAAAGCTACGTATCTCTTTGACAGATACGGGTATTGGCCATTCAAGCACATCTCTGACCTTGGCTGGGTCTACTGATATTCCTTCTGATTATACTATGAATCCCATATATTCAATCTGATGCTTGAAGAATGCACACTTCTTCATTTTTGCATACAGCTTATGAGACCTCATTGTCTCAAGGACAATCCGAAGTTGAGGTTCATGATCTTCTTCCTGTTTAGAATAGACTAAAGTTTCATCGAAAAAGACAAGCACGAAATCATCAAGATATGGTCTAAAGATATCTTGCATTAATCTATTGAAGGTGGCAGGTGCATTTGTAAGCCCGAATGACATAACCAAGAACTCAAAGTGCCCATATCTTGTATTGAAGGTAGTCTTTGGAATATCTTCTTCCTTGATCCTTATCTGATAGAAACCTGACGTGAGATCAATCTTGGAGAAGATCTTTGCACCTTGAAGACGATCAAGAAGCTCATCTATTCTAGGAATAGGATACTTGTTCTTGACTGTTGATTGATTCAGCCCCCTCGGTAATCAATACATAGTCGAAGTGTCCCATCTTTCTTTTTCTTGAATAGTACTGGAGCTCCCCACGGTGAGTTGCTAGGGCGGATGTAACCCTGATCTAACAGTTGCTTGAGTTGTTCCTTCAACTCAATTGTCTCCAGTATGGACATTCTATAAGGTCTCTTTGCAATTGGTGCAGCTCCAGGCACTAGCCTAATCTTATGATCTACTTCTCTTGGAGGCAGAAGTCCAATCAATTCCTCAGGGAATACGTGAGCGTATTCCTTTAGCCAAGAAGGTCCTTCATGAGACTCTTGCTTTTGATCTAATGTGTTGAGTTTGATCAGGTAAACGGGTAATCCTTTTCTGACTCCTTTTATGATCCAAGATACTTTGGCTATTTGGATTCTTGGCACTCCTGCCTCACCTTGAGTTGTGACAAATTCCCTTTCTGAGTTTCGAAAGGAAACTTGACCCTTTCCACAATGAATGTGGGCGTCATTAGGCTTAAGTCAATCCATCCCGAGTAGACACTCATGGATACCTAAATTCATGACTCTGAATTTGACTAAAGTCTTCTTTCCTCCCAGAAATAATTCCACCTTAGCAGTTTGCCTGGTACAAGTTACCTCACGATCGTTTGCCAATTCCACAAGCAGGGTAGGTGCTTCTAGTGTGGCTATTCCTAATCTTTTTGCACATGCTGGTGAGATAAAGGAATGTGTACTGCCACAATCAATCAAGGTTTTGAAACCTTTACCTTGATAGTCCGACGGTGGCTGAATTATTGAGAACTGGCGATTCGGCCCTTTCTTGTGTAAAGTGGCATGGATTGTCGCTCTTTCAAATTTTGCTTCCATAGTCGGATCTTCCTCTTCTTCTTCTTCGCATCTTTGCCTATTGGCAATGCAAGCGGTTCTTTCTCTTCCACGGGTAACGGCTCCTTGACCGCGGCCTACTCCTTGGAAAGGTGTTTGGCGATGTCCTCCGCTGAGCTTGGGACATTGCCTCTTGAAGTGACCAGGTTTGTTGCAGTGGAAACAACGGAGGTTTTGGCCATTACTTTGAGTAGGAACAAAGTTGTTGACGTTATTTGTCCTTGCTTTCTTCCTTTGTCCCTGATTGTGACCTTGAACTCTCTTTATTTGAGGTCTGAATGTTTCTCTGTTTGGGTCATTATAGGACCAAGTTTTGTTACCCCTTGGTCTAGCTTGCACCTCCTGAATTATAGGCGCCGCTCGAATAAGTGCATCCTGAAGATCTGATGGATGCATAGATTCGAGACGGGTATTTACGGGTGGATTTAAGCCCGCACAAAATTTGGACACCTGCTGCGTCATGTCCACCTGTGGCGCATACTTTAAAAGTGAGACGAATTTAGAGTAGTATGTGTCAAGAGTGAGTCCTAGCTGTTTTAGCTCGTAGAACTCATTCATTTTCTGCGTACGATATGCAGGTGGTAAATATATTCCCTACACGTCTTTCTTCAACTTCTCTCAGGTAAAGGACTCCTCTGAAGTCCCTTGATCCCTGCACCATTGCTTCCACCAAAGTCTGGCTTCGCGGGTGAGTTTTAACTTGGCGAGCATGGCCTGATTGGTAGGTGCAATACCAGCTGCTTCAAAGTAATCCTCCATGGATTCAATCCAAATTTGAGCATGAGCCTGGACGAATCTGCCTCTCCCGTCGAACTCGGGTGGCTTTATCTGTTTGAAGAGGAACTTCTTCTCCTGGGTCACCGCAGTACTTGATGTAGGAGGCGAATTTGGAGCCTGTACCTAGGGTTATGTCTGGATAAAAGTTTTCTGAACGTTATTATATGATAATCGATGATAGCTTATCTTTCATTTTTAGTTCAGCTATCTCGTAAATAATGAAGCTACTTAACTTTTTTACAACTCTTATGCACAGCCAGATATTGATAAAAAGAAGTCTTTATTTGTATTTACATGGGCATAGCCTTATACAACGTTTTGTGTGATGATAATCCAATCATTACATTCAGTTTGGGGAGAACAATGTTGTATTGCATTTATCTACAGGAACTGTGTAATAGTAGGGTTTTGGGTCATGGATCTTTAGGAATCGATAATTCATTGGAAGTTCAGGATACCCTTTCCGTTGGAATCCATACTTCTCATGGCAGCCCAATACTTTAATCCTATCGACTGGGATTACACAGGTTACTTCCTCATATACATATGAGTTCATTTCAACCCTCCAACCTTGAATATGTAAAGTCAAATTTACGTGAGCTTCCACAAAAATGAACAGCTTCATGACTTTCAAGTCTTCCAACCACTTGATCCTCTTTAGGTTGGTCTGTGGATAAGCAAATCGGTGGGCGGCTATATAGTAGCTTCCTGAAGATCCCGTCCATCTTCGTTCTATGTATAAAGGTGATGGATTATAAATCTGCTCCAGGATGTTCATCATCCCAATTCTTTGTCTATAAAGGGGAGAATGCATTGCAGTCATAAACATAACCCGAAATACCAAAAACTTGTTCCACGCTTCATAGTTCTGCAAGACAGCATTGAAGATGAGAAAATGTTTGGACAACAACAATTTCTTTACTTCATTTTATTGAGATCTCATAAAAACAATTCCATTGTTGGTCGGCTCTGATACCAACTGTAACGTGCCCTACTAGTATCATCCAGGAAACGTCTTCGTAGTCCATCGGAAAGGATGTCTAGAAAACTCCGCCCGAAACTCCCATGCAATGTTTCGGGTTTTGCGTTCTAGGTCTTCCCGCGTCTGCCGCGTAGCGGAAGTATCCTGGCCATTCCCACTTAGGATCGACCGGAATTAGGGTTTTCCTAATTGGTCATTAGCTAACAGCGACTAGCGTCAGACCCGAGCGAACTACTTTACGCAGAAACGCCAGGTCCGAAGCGGATTCACGCTGCACTTGGTTCAAGGAGAATGGGAAACGAGAGGGATGCAAGGCTCAACCTCTCTGCCATAAGGCATAGTCCCATTCCGTTCCCCTAAAACAGTGTAAATCGGGTAAGACGTAACTTTAGGTCATCGTTCTCGTTATTCATTTTGATGATTATCATCATCCCGCTGTTCTTCGAGATTTTTGAGAAAAGTTCTCGGCAAACCGGAACCACCCAACCGTAGGACGGACCCATGACCCATCCTCCGCACTTTCCTCGGTTTGTTTTAGTTATGTAATTATCTAACACATTAATTTGACATATAACAATCAGCTTCTTTAATTACTCCCGTTAAGCACTGATTCCTTCACGTAATCTTATCACGTGACATAGAAAAACAATATCAAGCAAGTTCTTTCTTTACATTTCATCATTTTATCTTTGAAATACAAGGAGTTCCGCCCGTAGGCTTGTCCATAATCCGCCCGAAGGCTATCCAGTAATCCCCAGGGATTACTATTCCAAGCTTCCACCCGTAAACTAGTATGCGGGCCTTGAGATCCAATCCCGAGTCACGTTAGCCTCTTATGCAGGACCCGGAAGGTGAGGGATTTACGGCCAGAGCCCCCCTGGCACCCAAGCATCCTCCTGCTCCAAGTAGAACTCAACGGAGAGATCTCTCATGGCGGGTTCGGTCCACGTTCCCGGCGCGGTCAACAACCCCCTTGGTTAGGGTTAGGCAGGTAGTTGAGGGTAACTGAAACTGCCTCTTCCTTCAGGCCTTTAACCTGAAGTATAGGTACTCATTTAATTTGTAATTCATAATTCAAACAGAGCCCTAAAATCTCTACCAAGCACAAACATTTCCATTAATCAACCCAGTTGTTTGGCAAACTACTAAGGAAGTGTTCTTTCCTTTTTGAGTGTATCAGCCACTCGTTCCCAAGGTGTCTTGTAAATTGGCAAGATCTTTTACATTCCGATGTAGGGCATACTCAACTTGGTTAACCCTAAAGTTCCTTAGATATGCTAGTTTCTGGTTTACAACTTTCCTTATTTAGAAGGATATCCAAAAATACGTCTTTTTGCAAGATAACTTGTGTAGGGATCTGCCATCCTTGATGAGGGTTTTTACCCTTTCTCCTTGTGAATCAATCACAAGACTAAATGATTTCGTACTTGTTGTGCAAGTCCTGTGATGGAATAATCTGTTTAGATCCTTTAAACTGACGTATGTTAGGCCTAGGGTTTCTTCTTTTAAGAACCTTAGGGACAAACCCTAGTTCCTTATCTTTACGAATTTATTGTCCCTACAGTAAGGAAAAGTAGTCAAGTGCTTAGGGTATGAATGTTTCTATGTTTAGATTGGTTTAGTTATCTTTTGGAATGTAATATTAATCGTCTTGTCACAGTTTTGCTATCCTTGTGACAATTTACTTTCCAGTCAATACAACTTAATTTTAACTTTCGTTTTCCTTACAGATGAACTCATGCCAAATAACAACATTTGCCTTGCTAAGATGTGCAATTAGCAAAGATAACTTCCTAGTAATTTGAGCATCGAAAGAAACCTTTCATGAATTTAACCATTTACAATGATTCGTTGCAAAAGGAATAAGACTAATGGTGCAAGATATAATTTCTACACCTTAGGATTTAACTAAAATATACTACTATAGTAAATGGATAATCTTGCTCGTAATTTATAATGCTTGATGCAATTTGAAGAAAACTAAGTTCTATACATTGTCATTCATAAGCTAAACTCCTTCGTTACAAATAACTCGAACAAATATATCCTATCCTTAACAATTTTTCTTTGCATGATCGACTTAAAACCGAATTAAAGCCAAGAAGAAAAACCTAGTTTTGGGGTGAGATATCCACATGGATAGCGGGAGATGACCCTCCCGAAGCTACACCTTGGACTTTCTTAGGCGGCATCGTAGTTCGAATGTGAGATAGCCTTTTTTACTTTCTTCTAGAATTCCACCGTCTCTTTGGAAAAAAAAAGTTTATTGATGAGTGTGGTTTTGCAACCACAAGAACCCTTGGAGGACTTTGACTTGGGGTAAAAGGAATAGAAAGCACTTATTCTCCTTCCTTCCCTTTCTTTTATCTTTTTCCCACTCTTCCTCCTTCACTCCTTCTTTTCACTCCCTCTACTTTCCCTCCCTATCTTTTATCTCACGGCCTTTTCCCTTACGGGATATCATCCGAGGCCATGATGATGATTTGGATTTTTCAAAATAATAATGGGGATACGGGGGATTAAGAAGAAAGCTTAGGGAGCTGTGGGAAGAAAAAAAAGAGTTATGAGGGGGGTGAAAAGGGTTAAAAAGGGTTATAAGGGGGTAAAAAGGGGCTTAGGGGAATAAAACACGGGGGGGGTTAGTTCCCAAAGTCAAGAAAGGCTTAAGGGGGAAAGGGAATTTAAAACATGGGGGAAGGGGGGTTCCAGAAAAAAACCATGGGAAGGGGCTAAGGGGATTTTAAAAACCCGAGAGGGGGGTGTGTTGGTTCCCAAGGCCAAGGAAGGGCTTAAGGGGGAAAGGGGGCTTAAGAGGCCCCTTAGAAGCTTCCCCCAGGAAGCTTCTAAGGTTTCAACACCACATGGGGGGGGGGGAGAAGGAACGACGACTGGCGGTTGTCGGCCCAGCCTGGCAGCTGCCAGGGAGATGGTGGCGGCTCACGACGGCGGCTTCGACATTCTTTCTCTTCCCAGGCCTGGCAGCATCTCGATGACGGCTTCGTGTCCTCTTTCTTTCCCTCTACCTCACGGCCACCAACGCAGATTATCTCCTCCCTTCTCTCCTTTACAAAATCTGAGTAACATCTCTCTTCTCTCCCTCCCGCGTTCAATGGCATCTCCTGGCGGCCCCTCTCCAGCCTACGGCCCCTCATTTAAATAGTGGAGGGGAGGGGGATCTTCCCTCCCCTACGTGTCATCACGCATGCTTCCCCCCCTCATTCCGAGCTCCACCAAGGAGCTTAATTGCTCCTTCTATTTCCCTTCCCCTCCAGCTCGTCAGTCGGCTGGAGGGATAAGGGGGAATTAAAAAATTTTTCATTTATCCAATTTTCATTTTCATTTGAGGCAGTTCACGCGTGTGTTTCTATTAGCGAATCGAAATATTACAAATAGGTAGAAGATACTATATCTATCTATGTAACCATGTTTCTATGTCTCTATCTATGTCTTTATCTATCTATCCATCTATCTATTAATCTATCTATCTACCTATCTATCTATTTTTCTATCTATCTATCTACCTTCATAATACTTGGGTACAATAGTAAATATGGGTAGTAAAGAAGAAGAGAAGTTGTAAAACTAACTATTATACCCACATGTTGTTACATTTGTCTATTTGGCTTCTCTTCTGTCTATTTTTATTTGTATCCTTTGTACGTAGATGCATACACAAATATAGAGAGGGGGAGGGTGAAATATGATGGTACCCTTGTGCCAACACAAGTGTAAGCTTGTATAATGTAGTTTCTAGGATAATGTATTTGTACCCTTTGTACCTAGATGCATAACAAATATAGAGAGCAAGAGCGTAAAATATGATGGTACCCTTGTGCTGACACAAGTGGAAGCTTGATTCTAGGATACCATGAGGCTATGTGGATGATGCTAAGAGGGTACTATGATGGTATGTGCTAGGTACATGGACTCATCCTTAGTGAGGTGAATCGCCAATCCTATTCTTAGTGAGGTGGACTCATTCTTAGTACACACTATCATAGTACCCTAAGCTTATTGTAAGGTCCTATTTACTTTTCTCTCTTTCTCTCCCTCTCTCATTTCCTCTCCCTTTTTCTTTCTCTCCCTCTCTCATTTCCTCTCCCTTCCTCACCCTGACCCTCTCTTTCTCTGTTTCCCTATTAGGTTTAACAATTTTTATCTCTTTTTCTCTCTCCTCTCTCTCTCTCTCATATTTCTATTTCTCTCTCCTCTCCATCCCTCATTTCCCTTTGTCTCTTTCTCCCTCTCTCATTTCCTCTCCCTTTCTCACCCTCACCCTCTCTTTCTCTCTTTCTCTATTAGGTTTAATGATTTTTTCTCTTTTTCTCTCTCCTCTCCCTCTCTCATTTTTTCTCTCTCCTCTCACTCTCTCATTTCCCTTTCTCTCTTTCTCCCCCTCTCTCATTTCCTCTCCCTCCCTCACCTTGACCCTCTCTTTCTCTCTTTCCCTATTAGGTTTAAAGATTTTTCTCATTTTCTCTCTCCTCTCTCTCTCATTTCTTTTTCTCTCTCCTCTCCCTCTCTCATTTCCCTTTCTCTCCCTCTCTCATTTTCTCTCTCTCCCTCTTCCTCACCCTCTCTTTATCTCTTTCTCTATTAGGTTTAATGATTTTTCTCTCTCCTCTCTCTCTCTCTCTCTCATTTTTGTCTCTCTCCTCTCCCTCTCTCATTTCCCTTTCTTTCTTTCTCTCCCTCTCTCATTTCCTCTCCCTCCCTCACCCTGACCCTCTCTTTCTCTCTTTTCCCATTAGGTTTAATGATCTTTCTTTCTTTTTCTCTCTCCTCTCTCTCTCATTTCCTTTTCTCTCTTCCTTTCCCTCTCTCATTTCCTCTCCCTCCCTCGCCCTCACCCTCACCCACACCCTCTCTTTCTCTCTTTTCCTATTCTATTTAACATCTTATCTCTTTTTCTCTCTCCTCTCATTCTCTCCTTTTTTCTCTCTCCTCTCCCTCTCTCATTTCCTTTTGCTCTCTTCCTCTCCTTCTCTCATTTCTTCTCCCTCCCTCTCCCTCTCTCATTTCCCTATTATGTTTGTGTCTCCCCCCCTCTCCCTCTCCCCCTCCCTCTCTCATTTCCTCTCCCTCTCCCATTTTCCTATTATGTTTAATGTCTCCCTCCCTCTCTCTCTCCCTCTCCCTCTCTCATTTCCTCTCCCTCCCCCTCTCTTTCTCTCTCCCTCCCTCTCCCTCTCCCTCTCTTTTTCTCTCTCTCCCTCCCTCTCCCTCTCTCATTTCCTCCCTTTCCCTCTCTCTCTCCCTCTCTCATTTCCTCTCCCTCCCGCTCTCTTTCTCTCTTTCTCCCTCCCTCTTCCTTTCCCATTTCCTCCCCCTCTTCCTCTCTTTCTCTCTCTCTTCCTCCCTCTCCCTCTCTCATTTCCTCCTCGTCCCTCTCCCATTTCCTCCCTCTCCCTCTCTTTAATTTCCCTCTCTTTCTATCTCTCCCTCTCCCTCTCTCTCTCCCTCTCTCTCATTTCCTCTCCCTCTCCCATTATACACAAATTATACAAAAAATTAAGTAAAAGAGAGAGAGAATACACTCTCCCTCCCTCTCGTTCTCTCATTTCATCCCCCTCCCTCTTCCATTTTCTCCCTCTCCCTCTCCCTCTCTTTCTCTCTCTCTCCCTCCCTCTCTCTCCCTCCCTCTCCCTCCCTCATTTCCTCCCTCTTTCTCTCTCTCTCCCTCCCTCCCCCTCCCTCTCCCATTTCCTCCCTCTCCCTCTCTTTCTCTCATTTCTTCTCCCTCTCTCAATATATATACACAAATTATATTAAAAAAGTAAAAGAGAGAGAGAATGCACTCTCCCTCCCTCTCCCTCTCTCATTTCCTCCCCTTCCCCTCCCTCTCCCTCTCTTGCTCTTTCTCTCCCCCTCTCATTCTCTTTCTCTCCCTCCCTCTCCCTCTTCCTCTCTCATTTCCTCTCCCTCTCTCAATATACACAAATTAAACCCTAAACAAGTAAAAGAGAGAGAGAGAATGGACTCACCGTAAAGATTTGGTGAGGGTTTGGTGGCTCCTTCACAACGGTGGCTCCTCCTCTCCTTCGTGAATAGCGACGGCGGCGGCAACCCTTCTTCCTCTCCCTCTCTCACGCTCTATGCAAAACGGTTGCTCTCTCTCTCACTCTCCCTCTTGAAATGTCTCACGAATGCATGAAATGAAACGCAATCGGGTTTTGGCCCTCTTTTTTTTTCCCTGAGTCATAGCGACGCCGCTATTCCTGCGTTGCTACCCGTCGTCGCTATACATGCATTTTTCTTTAGTGGATTGTGCTTCATAAATTTTTGGCACAAGGAAAATCATAAAGTGCTACAAAAGAATGTTGATTTTAAAGAAAATAATGTGATTACAAAATATTTTGAAGGTAAGAGAAATGGTGAGATTTGAAATCTTTCTTAAGAAATGAAACTCACAAAATACCAAACTTAAAGGAAAGTAGAGTATATAGAGAGACATTTCATGGAGTAAAGAATTAAAGGTATAGAATGGATGACCAATCGACTGTGCTCCACAAATTTTTGGCACAGGGAAAATCATAAAGTGGGACAAAATGATGTTGGTTTTAAAAAAAGTGATGTGATTACAAAATATTTTGAAGATAAGAGCAATGGTGAGATTTGAAATCTTTCTTAAGAAATGAAACTCACAAAATACCTAACTTAAAGGAAAGTAGAGTATATAAAGGGACATTTCATAGAGTCATGAATAATAGGTATAGAATCCCTAACCATGAGCTCGATGAATCGATCGTGATCCATAATTTTTTGGCACAAGGAAAATCATAAAGTGCTACAAAAGGACATTAGTTTTAAAGAAAGTGATGTGATTACAAAATATTTTGAAGGTAAGAGGAGTGGTGAGATTCAAAATCTTTCTTAAGGAATAACACTCACAAAACACCTAACTTAAAGGAAAGTAGAGTATGTAGAGGGACATTTCATAGAGTAAAGAATTAAAGGTATAGAATGGCTAACCATGAGCTCGATCAATCGATTGTGCTCCACAATTTTTTGGCAAAAGGCACATCATAAAGTGCTACAAGAGGACATTGGTTTTAAAGAAAGTGATTCGATGGAAAAATATTTTAAAGGTAAGAGAAATGGTAAGATTCAAAAGCTTTTTTAAGGATTAAAACTCACAAAATAACTAACTTAAAGGAAAGTAGAGTATATAGAGAGACATTTCACAAAGTAAAGAATTGGAGGTATAGAATGGCTAGCATAATAGTTTAATTCCCTCACATCCCTTGTATCTACATATATATAAAGAACTATAAAAACATCTCGCTCGATTTGAGGATGGGCTCTTTCTCAATTCACTCCATTAGGTTAAATTTTGTAGCAAGTGTATTTATGTGTGCATGTATGTGGCTTTTGACAATTCCTTTCCATAAAAAATTGAGCCAAATAGGATAATTCAAAAAATAATAAAGTGTATAAAATCTAATATCCAATTCAAGAAATGTTCCATAGTTTAGGATATGGAAATAAAATATTACTTTCAGGAAAAAATGAACCATATAGGATACCTAGAAATTTCAAAACCACCTTTAAGTTAACCTGAACATCTTATTCCCAATAGTTAATCCTTTGAACAAAATTAAAAAATAGAACTTATACTTTTAAAAGTATATGTTTAAAAAAAAAACCTTGAAATAGGAATATTATCGAAGAAGGTCATTTTACTTCTTTTAGTACCACAATCTAATAGTCCATGAAAAATAATATCCTTCCATGCTATATAGTACATTGTTTAAACATTTGTTTGAGTGTATGTAAGAGTGGTGTGCTCTTTGTATGCAAATCTAATATGAAATAGTCTTTAGAGTGTGGAAGAATGAGGATGATAAGTTGGAAGGATGAGGATTTGAGGTGGCAAGTCAAAGAGGACTAAGTTGGAAGGATGAGCATCTGAGATGGCAAGTCAAAGAGGACTAAATCCAATGTATCCAAATTATGTACTCATGTGCTTATTTAAGAGGCAATCACAATGCAAGGGATTGTGGCCTTTTTTATTTCATTTTGCTCAAGTTACACTACAACAAAAACGAGGCATAGACGCGCATGTTAGACGCGCAAAGTCGGGCGCATCTATCATTGCGTCTATAAGTGCGTGTAAAAGTGCGTGTAAATAGACGCGAATTTTGCGTCTATATATCCACACAAATAGACGCCAATATAGACATGCCAGCAGACGCACAATTATTTAACCACCTAAAATTGGAATTCACATAATTAAAAAACCAAAGTTAATAATTATTTAACCACCTAAAATTGATTATTGAGCATGCACGTATGCGCATGATAAAAACCATAGAATTAAGAATACACATTGAATCATTGAATTAAAAAAATAGAGTTAATAATTACTTTTTCATTGCTCTCTAATGAATGGCAGTTCCTCTAGTTGACAAGCCTGATATAAGTAATTAGCGACAAGCGACAGAGACCTTACAATTAGTAGCAAGCATTGCAATATGTATCTCGTAATTTCTCTACTTGAAGATGATAAAAAATACTTCCTTTTTATTATGGAAAATTCAATTTAGCTTTAAAATTGACTATTGATTCTTGAGTATGCACGTGTGCGCATGATAAAAACCATAGAATTAGGAATACACATTGAATCATTAAGCAATTTAAGTATGTTACAGTGAATGATCCATCTCATCTTCAATGAGATCAGCCCTTGCTAAATTATCTACTTCTAGGTCTATGTTACCAAGAGGTAACGAAACAAATAAGTCTATCCCACTATCAGATGTGTTGCTATACTGCTCAATAACTTCATCAATATCATCGACAATCACATTATTGTCTTCTTCTGCGTTTCCTTGAACATCCTCGCGAGGTTCATCTTGTACTATATCACGCATATCATCCATTATGGTGTCATCATGCACATCATCATTAATTGTTGGATTGCCATATGCTATCTCCATGTCGGTAATATTACCATATATTGGTTTTGAATGATTAGATATAGGGATGACATACCACCATCGGTTATTGTTTACCATTGGATGATACACAACCTGTATTTGAAAAACAAAAGCAAGAAACTTAAAGACTTATTATATTTTGTATATGTATCACATGTATACATATTAAAAAATTAGCCTTTGCATATATATCTGCTCACATTGTTCAGGTAGTACTAATGTGTCATTCTTGTTTTGGTGAAATTTTGTAGAGTCAATGATTACAAAACCACTTGGACAACGTCTGATTGTGCAATGCTCACCATTTGTTACCACTTCTTTAAACCACTTCACATCCAATACATATATAAAGAATCGTCTGAAGTCAAGCTTCAGAATATCTTGGATCAAGCCACAATAACCTTCCATGGTACCATTGGCATCCTTGAAGTGAGCAAGGACACCACAATCTTGGGTATTTCTCTTTTCATCTATACGTTGAGTTCGAAGATGTTTACCCTCACACCAAAGTGCATTGAATAATGTGCACTAGTAGTAAAAGATAAAAGATCAAACATGTCAATTATTTATATGAAATAAAACTTATAGAAACAAATTAATTGATAGTATGTCTCACCTTTGATAAGCAACCTTGTGCGTATTCCCACTCTTCTTGAGATATATTAATTTTCTCCTCTTTTTCCATTCTCTCAATTTCCTCATGTAACCAATCTATATCAATATGACATGGGAGCGCATTTAGATGATATGGAAATGAGAGATTACGTCCATATCTAGTGCGAAATTCTTGTCTTTCACTTTTTCTTCTTGCCCTTGCTTCATTATATAGTGTCACCCATTTGCTCATTACATCACTATTGAGCACACAAAAACTATTTAACTTACAAAGTTCTTCTTTTATTAGCACTTTACTCATTCCTTTTCCTTGAGGTACTATAGAGGTCATCCTCAAGTCTTCATCATCTTTCCATAGTCGTGGTTGAGAGGGATCCACTTCAGCAAGATATTCAGAGATATAAACAAGGGATGATTGTACTAACCAGCCCTCAGCCATGCTTCCCTCAGGCCGTGCTTTTTGCCTCACAAAATCTTTCAAGGTTTTCATGAAGCACTCAAGAAAAAACATCCACCTTACATGAACTGCCCCACAAAGTGTGATCTCATCAATCAAATGTACGAGTAAATGTAATTGAGTAGTCAAAATGGATCAAGGAAAAATTTACTCCACCAAACAAACCACCTCAACAGATAATACTCGAGCATCTTGCAATGTGTTTGGATCAATTTCCTTCGAGCTCACGTATCTGTCAAGATGTATTTGAGAATTGTTTATTTTTGTGTAGAAATTCAAAGATATATAATGAAAAAATACAATGTATACACACCTCACGAGCTCTCCCATCTTGTAAATGATATCACGTACATCTTTGGATACACAATGGGATATGCTAGTAGGAAGTACGAACTGAATGTAAACAATATTCATAGATCAAATGATTAGTTGAGGAAAAAGTCATCATACCCCAAAGTTTACACATAGTTACTCCACTAATTACTATATTCATGGTTAGAGATACCCTTACTTGAATCGTTTTGTGCCAATCATGGGACTTCAAACTAGATAGTTGCTCCACACCTCTTTTCTTTTTCTTTATGAAGGCTTCCTTGAGACATCTCATACATCCTGTGGGTGTTCGAAAGCTATATATTTGTTCCTACACTATTTTTTCCTCGTTCTTTGACAATATCCAAGGTGCATGGGGTAGCTCAATCTTTCCTCTGGGTCCAATGCATGGCTAGGCTCGTCTCATGCAACCAATGTTACGTAAATCCTCCCTTACATTAACTGAATCACGAGCCCCTATCAAGTGATCCCATAATATAGATACAACATTTTTGAATATGTGCATGGGGTCCAATAGGTGATTGATCTTGAGTTCAGTCCAGTATGGAAGATGAAAAAACATAGAGAACCTAACAAACAAACAATATATTATGTAAACAATTCATCATGCGAAATACTTTAAAGTCAATCGAGAGAAATGCATTTCTTAGCGACTCATGCCGAGTGGAGGGTGGCTGTCGGCATTAATCCATCTCTCCTTCCAATCTCGAATGGTTAGAGATTGTGGAGTCATTCCATTAGTAGGGAGAACATATTTGGGATGGTCAATAGGAAGAAATCGATGATGATTGTCATAGATAACCTTCTTTAAATGTGCCAGCCTAGAGGAAACTAGAGAGGGACCGCAAATAGGACGTGCATGATATCCTGATGTGGTTAAACCTGAAAAAATAAGTGAATTAATAAAATGCAATTGATTCAAGTCTTGAATTTCAAATATAGAGTTATATACATGTACCTGAACACCCTCTGTATCCTGGAAAGTCATGCATGGTCCACAACAACATGGCCTTCAATGTGAAATCTCTAGAGGATGCAGATGCACTTGTATCTTGCACCTCAATACCTTTCCATAATATTTCTAACTCTTCAATCAAAGGCTCTAAGTAAATGTCCATGTTTTTTACCTTGTGCTTTCCAGGAATCAGAAGGGACAACATTACATGTCCCTTTTTTAATTGTCATGGATGGAGGAATATTATAGTTCACCAATACCACTGGCCATACACTATATGATGTGCTTTTGATGACAAATGGATTGATTCCATCCATACCTAAACCAAATCTCAAATTTCTTGGCTCTTCTTTGAAAACGGGCCACAAATTATCTATATGTTGCCATGCCGGTGTGTCTGCAGGGATCCTCCATTTTCCATCACTTGAATGATGACTAGCATGCCATGACATGAGCTTTCCAATACACTTACACTTGAACATAAGTTTTATACGTGGAACAATCAGAAAATGTCGCAAAACCTTACGAGGCACATCCATTGACTTCATCTCCACTTCGTATCTTGATTCGCCACAAATAGGATACTCTCGTGCGAACTCATG
Source organism: Lygodium microphyllum (assembly GCF_053477565.2). Lineage (NCBI taxonomy): Eukaryota > Viridiplantae > Streptophyta > Polypodiopsida > Schizaeales > Lygodiaceae > Lygodium > Lygodium microphyllum. The sequence continues at coordinate 46,787,150 of NC_141141.1, read as the reverse complement.
AATCCCACAAAATAAGATACAATCATTGACACATGCGTGGATCTTGACATAATCGAGGCCTCCTAGAGATGTCAAGTAATGTCTTGCTTGCTCTCTCTTAGTTGGCAATTTGTTTCCTTTTGGAAGATTTTGTGATAATAATCTATATATATTTTTAAAAGTGAGTTAAAAAACCACCAATATATATTTCTGTCTGATTTCAAAATAGAACAATTAATATTATGATTCATAAGCCAAACTGAATTGATACCTACTTCAATAATGCATCCAAACTGACATTACTCCATCCATAAATTGTTTGCAAGTTAAGTACCTCGAGGGATGCACGAAGAACGGAGTACGTACAACCTTCATACAACGGAGTAGATGATGCTACATATAGTGGATCATCTGGCTTCGTTGAGTGACCTTCTCCCTAAACCGATTGCGAAAATAGATGGTGTACCATGTTGTCCAAAATCTCATCCTCTACGAATTGATGGGGCATTTCATGAGGGCTACTATCATGGTTGTTAATCTCTACTCTTCTTGAAGACTCTGCCTCCTCGCATCGACGTTTTGCAGCCTCTCGACACCTGGGAGGGAGCATCTGAGGATGTGGCACTGCTTCTATCTCATGAACCACAAAAGGGAGTTTCACGTACGTTGATATATAATTCCTGTAACATAGACTAGCAATCTTAGTGGTAAAAAAAACAATGAATACCGGTGATTTTTCTCGGTCCCATTCTCCATACAAGGTGAGGTGTGACATTGCAATTCGACATGCTCGAAAAATACACCCTCGACAATGATCACACATGCATTTAATTTTTCGTCGTAGCCATGCATCTCGATTATGAAGACGCAATGTTTCATCCTCACTTGAGTATGTGCTCATTGACTCATCAGCATGCACCACACTAGGTGATGACAATGACATGATTAAACCTAATTCATGACAACATCAAAATATTAGTCATTCATATATTTACATAAAAACTTAAAGCTAGCGTATTAATTATTCTAAGATCTTAATTTTAAATACACAAAAATCATCATAAATACATTAAAACTTATGATAAGAATTCACTATCAAAACTTATCTTAAAAACAAAAAATTATGATAAAGCCTAAATGCGCGTCTATATTCGCGTTTACGTACGCGTCTACATTAGGGTCTATTTCCGCGTCTATGTTCGTGTCTATACTCTCGTCTACCTGAACAATAGATGCGTATATACATGCCAAAATAGACGCACACGTCAAAATTCAAACCATACTTAAATCATTTCTTTTCAAACTGCGCATTTCCTTTCCTACGTTTTTTGCGGTTCTGAAGCTTGAGTTTAGCCAACATGTAGTCTCTTCATGCCTCACCTAGTCTCTTCATGCCTCACCTCCTCATGACTCACCTCTTCTTTCATTTCAAACACACAAGAAGGGAAAAAGGAAGGCTTATTATAAGTGAAGAGATGGTGAAGGACTTGTGTAGTGGCCATCAATTCTTTATCTCTAGTTTTTTCAAGAGCACTCCCTTCAGTGTCACCACATATGGGTCCTTCCAACTCTTGGATACCATCACCACTTTTATCATCTTGTTGTATCTTCCTATTTTTCTTTTCAAGCCTAGTGTTAGCACAAATGCATAGTTGGGGGAAGGGCAAGAAGCAAGCTTTTCTGGGCAACATCCATTTCTTGTTCCACATATTCCACTTATTCCTCCTATTCTCTTGTGCACATATCAAGCACCACTACTGCCCCTACTGCCACCATCACCACTACCACCACTACTGCCACCTCTACCACCACCGTCGCCGCCACCGCCATCGCCGCCGCTGCCACTGTCATTACCACCTCCACTGCTTCCACCACTACCGTCCCCTCCCATGTTTCTCCCCCCATGTCAATTAAGCTCTCTCTCTCTCTCTCTCTCTCTCTCTCTCTCTCTCTCTCTCTCTCTCTCCCCCTATCTTCCACCAATTATTCTCTCTATTTTCTCTCCTCCCTCTCTCTCTCTCTCTCTCTCTCTCTCTCTATTGGCAACTTCTCGCTTCTCCCTCTCTTACACTCACCTTCTCTCTCGCTTGCTCTCTCTCTCCTTGTGTTGCTCACAAATATATATACACCCACTCTTTCTCTATCCCTCTTTTCTTTCCTTCTCTCTCTCTCTCTCTCTCTTTCTCTCTCTCTCTCTCTCTCTCTCTCTCTCTCTCTCTCTCTCCCCCCTATCTTCCACCAATTATTCTCTCTCTATTTTCTCTCCTTCCCATCTCCCCCCTCTCTCTCTCTCTCTATCTCTCTCTCTCTCTCTCTTTGTTTCTCTCTTTCTCTCTCTGCTCTATCTGTGTATTTAGGATTTCTGATTCCATTATGTATTGCATTTTGTAAATCATCAATGGCGGTCTCGTCAGGCTAAAATGAGCCGACTGAGCGTGTCTGACAGCGCGTCTACATTTCAGTGTAGACGCAAGTATAGACGTGAAAAAATGTTTCCTCTCATTGCGTCTAAGGGCATGTCTTAGAGCGCGTGTGCTGGCGCGTGTGCAGGTCAATCTACACGCGATGATACACGCGCGCGCAGATTGACTTGGAATTTGCATCTGACAACACGTCTATATTGCATCTCAGATGCGAATATAGATGCACTAAACAAAAGGTTGACGTTGGGAGCGCGTCTGAGAGCGCGTCTAACCTGCAATTTAGACGCGGTTATACATGCGCCAGCTCTCCCAGCTCTAATAAAAAACAATATATTTTTGTAATGATGAATGTGACCAATCCCATGTTTGTGTTTATCAGTTTTCTTGTTTATGAGAAGCATTAGCACTTAAGTTTTATGCTCAATGTCTAAAGAAATCTCTTTGAAAATGTATGTAATATATGATTTTTTGTATGTAAACAAATTTGTCTTTTTCCTGTGTTTTTTTTGCAGATGTCATATCTTGGTTCATCTAGCAATGACCCAGATTTGGATCGCATGAATGATACATTGGCCTCGTTTGGCAGGGGGGTCAATGCATTTTTTGGAGGTTTTCCTAGTAGGGAAGACTTCATGGGAGAGATGACTAGACACCTTGGTCGCTCTCCCACAGCAAACGAGGTGTTCAGTGTCATGTCTGGAATGCCTCTGATGTCTTTGCCTGGTACTACTTTCCAAAATCCAATTGTAGGTACTCCACATACAAGTACTCCACATGCAAGTACTCCATATGCAGGTACTCCACGTGCAACACCTATACATGCATCGGCTGAAGCACAAGGATCTGCAAAAGCACGTGCATCCAGCAAGGCAGAGGGTAGTCGACAGAGAGGGAGGAGGGAGAGTCGAGGGGGAGGACGAGGCTTGTGTGGGGGTTGCCTAGGAGGTGGCAAGTGATCACCCTCACCAGTAGATCACGTAGAGGAGGTTGTACGCGAGTACTATAGAGTTACAGATACTGGTGGCATCTTCCATGATGATGAAGGAAGGGATGTAATGGCATACATGAGGAGCGCCGTGCATGCGACGTATAAAGATTGTTTCATTGCCTTCAAAAATCAGAAAAGCGGCTTATGGCAGAAGGTGTTGAGGGCGGTCCATAAGAGGTACCCAAATCCTGAGGGTCAGCGATTCTCGGATGATTGGGGATGCACAAAAGTGAGGGATATGCTTCACAACAAAAGATCCCACCTCATGATATGCGCCAGGGACTCACTGCGGAGGCAGGAGGAGGGGCGTGGAGCCTATAGCCAACCACCTATGTGCCACCGCATAGAGTGGAAAAAAGCCAAGAAGAAAGCAGCAAAGAAAGTGAAGAGTTGCCAACACGCAGATGGGCGATGGATCCAAATGCAAATAATGGGATCGTCGCATTACGGATCGGGCGGCAGAGAGTCGTGGGAGGCAGAGTTTGTAAGTATATTTTGATTTCTAGTTTTTTAATTTATATTTCTTTCAATTATTTATATAATTTGTTCTAATATATTGTGTCTCATAATTGTTTGTATATATCATAATTGTTTTGCAGACTACCATCGTTGGTAGGATACCTAATCCTAGAGAGGTAGGTTACCATCGAGACCATAACTGCACAGCCACATGGCTTCACTTCTATGAGGAGGGTCTCATCACTGAGGACCAATACAACCGGGCTACGAGGATTCGATAGCCAGAGGAGGTATGTTTTTCTTATTTTCCTATTAAAAGTATAGCTAATTATAACTTTTGCTCCACCATGTCTACGTAAGCAACCTTGATCTTTTGTGTGTGTAGGCGAACCTGGATGTGGAGCATAGTGAGGAGGGGAATAGCGATGCTAGTAGCCATGGTGGTACTAGCGAAGATGTTTCTTTTTCAGATTCGTAGAGGAGCACCATACCTCCTCATGAGGCCTTGTTTTCTTGTATATGTACGATCCATGTTTAAGCCTACTGCTTGCGGCCACGCTTTAGGTCGCAAGCACTTAAACTTCCCATGTAAATGCTTTTGATCTATAATGAATACATGGACTTTTATTTTCAATTCTCGTGCCTGTAAGATACATTTTCTTTTTCCCAAATGCACAATCTGATGTATGGAAGGGGGAAAGAAAAAACCAGAGAACATGTTTTTGTTTTCCATTCGCGTCTACCGGTGCTTGTAAAAGTGTCTATAAGCGTGTCTATATGCCTGTCTAACTGCAAAATAGATGCGCTAATAGATGCAAAAAATGAATTAAATAAATAGCAATTTTTGTTTATTATGCGCATGTATTCACACGTGTATATGTGCATCTATTGCACGTCTATTTTTGCGTGTAACATTGTTCATACATGCGATTATAGACACGGCATGGTAGATACACAAATAGACGGGCAGATAGACGTGCCCGTAAGATTTTCTCTATATTAAAAAATCGCGTCTAAAAGTGCGTCTATGAGGTCTTTTTGTTGTAGTGTTATGGCTTTTATTATCTACAATCCACCTTGATTCCTATCTCCTTCAATTAGTATGATAGCCACTCATGTCCTCCTCGATCTCTCAAACATCAACTTTTGAATCCTTCAAATACTATCCAACCAAATCTATAGCACTCTTCATTGAAAATCTTGTAAATCCTTCTTAAGGCTTTGTTTTTTAGCAAGTAGCTCAGCCCACAAGCTATCATTCTCTAAAACTTGTCATTAAGCCTATTTTCACACTTCTAGGGGATCCCATATTGCTTTCGATATCGAGTGATCGGGAGAGACATTAATAGCTTCACTATTGTTGATGGGTGCCATGAAGCAAGGAAAAATGAAGCATGGGTAGTGCCATAGAGAGACTAGTTTCTACAATTTCGAGAGTGGAGGCTCAACATCAAGTATCTAAGTTGCATTCACATTATAAGTGTATTAAACGTGCTTATCTTTAATGGGCTACTCACATCCTCTTACCATCAAATCCAAGAGGCTATCATTTGCAAGGTTTCTATTTCCGAAAAGAAAGGAAAAAAAAAAGGAAGGAAAAGTCAGATCTTATCAATCCCACAAAACACATTATAAGGAGTTAGGCTCTACCACATTATGGCTTTGCTTGTCTACACTCCACCTTGACTCCTATCTACTTCATACATAAGGTGTAGTCGCATTGGATCTTAACATACATGTTTACATCATTCCATATTGATGAAGAAATGTGTATAGTAACCTTAAGGAGAGTAATAATGAGGTGGTTGAAAACTATTTGGAGGCATTGATGACATGATTAAATCATGAAAACATGTAAGTAGTAATCCATGAAGCTCATGACTACTAATTGAACTAAAAAAACAGTTATTTTAGCTAGGTACAACATGTCTACCAAAATAATTTGGTTTTAGAGCATTCTAAGCTTTATATCGATGCTTATTAATCAAAACATTGTAAGAATGTAGGGTAAAGTGACATGATCTAGCCTCTTGACATATCTTAACATTGTATTTTCACATTGATTCTAGCATTTTTATAATTAGAAGGTGTATATTCATTAGAATAAGGCACAAAGTAACATAACACCTTCTTGCATGTACATGAGAGTTATAAAAATATTGGTACTAAAAAGACATTAACATGTAGATAATGTTTAAACGCTAAACAAGAAGGTCAAATATCATGTATATGCTCTCTTTATCAACCTTTGCTAGAGGCACCCAAGACCAAATATAAGGTTTCTCAATCTCTAGGATTACACCCAAGCATTGTCAAAGGGTTTTCAAAAACAAAGTTGCAACCACAAAGGTCCTTGAGAAATTCCAAGACGAAAGATCAGATCGAGACAGTTACAAGACGAGACTTTAATGACAAGGTTTAAGTGTATTACAATTTTGGTTCAAGTATAAGCAGCTAGACGGATTAAAAATATAATGATCAATCAAGAGAGTCAATCCTCTCAAGAAGACCACATCAAGATCTATATCAGAATACAAGAGCTTCAAATATGTCACCGAGTCTTCAAGAGAATGTCTTCAACTCCAATAAATGATCAAGGCAAGATAATCTGCTAATCCAACTGCTAGTATCTACCAACAAGAGTATCCTCTTTGAACTTGCTTTGCAGATTTTTCCAAGAGTCTTCAAGGTTTAATACACTACTTCAAACTCAAGAGTATTCCCCTTTGTTCAAAGCTCTGATTTTTATGAGTAATGAATGAGTGCATATCGATGTAGATCCCCTCCTCTAATTGAGTCCAGGCCTATTACTTTAGTCCTGACAACCCTCATAAGTTGCACTGTAGCTAACCACCATAGTTATGCTTTCTGACCAGCCATAGTTATGCTTTCTGCACTCGGTCTCTCCTGCTTCCTGAAGCTGATGTTTGATTTGCATCAATGTTTCTGTCCAGCAACTCTGTCTTCATGTTGGACTGTTCTTGCTGCCACTTTGTAGAAAATAGAATAGAGCGTCCTCAAGTTACATTTTACAATTCCCTAATTTGTGAATAGATTTTCTAATTATCCTACAGTATCCACTCTCCTTAATCATCAATCCCTAAACAACTGGATGAGTGCTATCAATCAGTCTTGTATTCTCCCCAAAAGCTCTTCATCACGATACAATACATATTCTTCTTCCCCTAACTTTAGCCGATTTCCATCATATTCTAGAAGAAGCACTATGTCCCTTTCCTTCACAAGTATTGGGATAAGTGATCCATCTTTTGCTCGGCCACCTGGACCAACAGCAAAAACCTTCCCTGCATTCACCTTGGAAGCGAAGGCTGTCTCTGCACTTGGCATTCATGGCGAGGAAGCTGATCCCTCTTCTCAACCCGGTGCTCGTAGAGAAGCTCGTGCCTCCGACTAAGTCCATGGGAGGATGTAAACTTCGTCTCTGTAATTTTCTGAGAGTTCTGAAGCGGCAAGTTCAACTCTGAGAGTTCTCCCTTTGAAGACCTGTCTATCCATACTCTTTACTGCCATATCTACTTCCTTAGCTGTTTGGTATTGTATAAACCCAAACCCCTTACAATGCCTTGATTTGCTGTGAATAGCCAGCTTTGCTTGACAAATTTTGCCATGTTTCTCCAAAAAGCTTTGATAAAGTTTTCCTCCCTTGTATAACTTGATATGCCTCCCACAAAGATAGTTCAGGTAGCAAAACCATGAAGAATGTTATAGGTGCCAGGGTTTTTGCTACTCGTGTGGCATTGCCACGGTATACTTGCAACCTTGTTGGCCCCGCATCTTCAACTCTTCCTAGAGTATATCTGAGTACGCAATCCCTATTCCTGCCAAAGGTGACTCAGACCCCTTCATACCATCTATCCAGCTTTTTCAAGCGACCCCCCGATAGCTTTCCTCAGTTATGCTTTTTGTAGCCTCCAAATTTCCTTCCTCCGTTTCTTTATGCCAGGTGGATCAGGAAGAGATGATGCGAAGGCATCTCCTTGAAATCATAATGCCAATAATTGTATGTCTTCCTCCAGAAATGTCTGGCTAGTGGCAATAGCTTCATAAGCTATATCAGACAGTGACACGTTAGAGAATGGTTTTCCATACAAATAAAGGATGTCAATATATGTTTACAGTTGTTGGGCCTCTTTAGCTTCTTTGCCATAGTCTTCTTTAGCACTCTGAAGGTTGGTTTACATTGCACTTTAGGCTGCTCACTTGGTGGCTTGTGGCTGGGTGGACCTAATTCCTCAAGAGTTGAGGGTGTAGAATCTGTCTTTTTTGTCTTCTGGCTTTTCTCTTTCTGGGGCTTTACAATACCAAAGAGCCCAGCATCAATCTCAGCATCAATGTCCAAGTCCTTGTCTTTCAAGAGTCTTCTCTAGGCTCGATGTTGAACTCCAACACATGAAGCATGTATGTCTCCAAACTGTGAGCTTGAGGTCTATTCCAGATGTGTCCTCTAGCAATCCCTAGTCGTCCACTTGTAGGGCATTCTTGTATTTCTTTTTATCTTAGATCCGGGTTTTCTTGTACCGCTTTGACAGCTTCAATAATCTTCCTTGGCATCAGTTTTGTTTAAAAAATATTTTTGACACGCACACACATAGAGATAAATACACACAGATAATATTATTTACAATGGAACAAAGTCCCAGCACACACATGGGTTTGAGACGATAACTGGAAACACACTTACGGGAAAGCTAAGGTTCATACACACACAAACATGCAAGCCACACGCAGAACAAAATGCAAACACAATGACTAGGTATACACAAAATACGAATGTCACATACACAAATTTTTTGGTGGATTCCACACCTCAGATGCATAGCAACAGGACATCCACCCCCTCTGATCCTGCGCATCCTCCGGATGGGCCAATAACCCATGATCATTGTCATCAAGATCCATGAACAGATCAATCTCTTCGTTGTCTATTTCCGGTATATCAACAAGGTTATCTGACATATCATTTGTCTCTTCTATTGGAGTTTCTTATGGTTGCTCTTCTCTTGCAAATTCTGCCAATACATAATCCTCCTCATCTCTTTTCTTGAAAATCTTGATTCTTTTTCCTACAATGGGCACTCTAAGCACTGTTCCATCCAATTCTATCAATTCATATGTTGCATTGTCAAAGACATGTCTGAGTATGTACGGCCCAAACCATCTTTTCACCATCTTCTGAAGTGCATTATGCTAATTTTCAAGGCTGCTATCAAAGACTAATACCCAGTCTCCCTCTTCTATTGCTCTAGGCCATAAGCGATGCCTCCTGTCAAACCTATCTTTATTTCTAAGTCTAGCAACCTTCAACCTGTCAATAGCTAGTTGAATATCCTCTAGTCTTCTCTCCAACTATTGGATCCAGAGAGCTAAGAGCTCCTCTCTTGTCAAATCCTCCTGCCAAGGTAAAACTGACCAAGTTAAAGCACAAGTCTTAGTTGGCATAATTGGTTTCTGGCCATACATCAACTCTGTGAGCATATATCCTGTGGTAACACTGTGAGTCTACGATTGGTCCACAAAGAAAATGGTAGAAGTCTCGACCATTCTCCAATCCGTCCTCTACATGCTTTGGCTAATGCTTTCACTATTGGCGGGTGCCCTCTTTCACTCTTTCCATTTCCCTCTGGATTGTATGTTGTGGTTAGAGCCAACTTGATTCCTAGTTGAGAGAAAAACTCCCTAGCTTCATCTGCATCTAATTCACCGCGATCTGCAGTGATCTTACCCACACAACCATACCTGCAGAAAGTTTCTTCCAATAAGAACTTACACACTCCACTAGTGGTCTTCGTTCTCAAAGATCTGCCCTCAACATGATTGGTAAGATCCTCTCTAGCCAGTACAATATATCTCATCTGCCATAGACCCATGGGCATAGTAACCAAGTCAACTACCCACTTATAATGAATGCATAGCGGATAGGTCAGGTGAAGCTCGTCTCGATGATGTAATACGAAATACATTTGACAGTCTCTACAAAGCGAGAAACATCTCTGTACATGCCTTTCCACCAATATTTTTCCTTGATATTCTCATAAGCACCCACACTCCTCTATGACCAACCCAAGGACTCTCATGAAACTCTCTCATCACCTGTAACTAGGTCTCTTTATCACAGATAACCCAGAAGGGTAATCCACCTCTTTTCTTCGGGTGCTTCCAAAGAAATCCATCCTTGAGAAAATAACCATAGGCTTTTCTTCTGATCTTCTTGAAATCTTCATCTATCCATTCATCTCTTTTGCTTAGTGTACTAAGGTACTTGCCAATCTGCAACCAATCTCTAGCATAGAGTTCTTCTATGAAAGCCGCAATACCATAGACATGGCAAACATGATCAACCATAGCGGCTGAAATTTTTGCATCATCCTCTTCTACAAATAGTGTTTCCTCATCATCATATCTGGCTCTAGACAGCATATTCGCCACTGGATTATGCTTCCCTGCTATGTGATTAAATTTTGGATCTAATGACTTGATGTATGCGATCCATCTCAGCATAGCTATGTCCGAAGTAGAGCAACTCGTAATCATACCTATCAATGGCAAGAAATCTGTCTCTACCACAATAACTGGGGCTCCAATAAAATACTCCTTGTTGCATTTGAGAGCTATAAAAATCCCCAGTAATTCCCTCTTGATATGCGGATACCTCTCTATCTCTCATTTAGGACTTTCGTCCCAAACCGAGTAGTGTACCTATTTCCATCTACATCATCTTGACCCACAGCCCAACCTATGCCAATTGGACTAGTGTCAACTATCAATACAATAGGCTTTCTGCAATTATAATCCGCTTTCTTGAGAGTAGGAGAAGTCTGCAATAACTTCTTTAATTTTTACATGGCTCTAGTGTGGCTCTCATCCTTATAAAATTTCTGTCCCTTTTGAAGCAGCTGATATAAACAATCTGCTATGTGTGCAAAATGGGGTATCCAAATCATGTAAAACACACAGGCTCCAATGAATCTCCGTACCTCTGAAGTGGTAGAACAATACTCTGTGATCTTTCCTATAGCATCCACCTTCACAGGTGAATGTTTCTTGCCATAATACCCACACATATGTCCAACAATGACGACCTCATTTACTCCACAAATAGATTTCCGTCCTGATAGTGTCAAGTTCACTTCTTTTAACCTGGCCAAAATCTTTTCACAAGCTGCAATATGATCAACCACAAAGTATTTGCATCACTCCTCATTTAGACTCTCATTCTTCTCTTCTTCTGCACACCCCTTAATGGGCACATCATCCAAGAAAGACATGGTAAGCTGAGGTATGTACTTGCGATGGAACTTATGCATGGCATTCATCATATGCACGATAGAATTAGTGGCACCTTGAGGCAAGGTACACATCCTGACAAGCCCAATAAGAGTTCTCATAGTGGTTAGGTCCCTGCTTTCCAAGGCCAGCTGAAACTGATCATATCCCGAATACAAGTCACCTAAAGAATAGATGGCATGTCCAGCAAATGCTTCTGCAAACTCATCCGCAACTGGACCTATACCAACAATCATGATAATAACTTTGTTTACTGGCTGCATGTCCTGTATAAATCGAAGAGTACCATTCTTCTTTGGAATCGTAAACCACCTATTTGAGTATGGCACAGATGACGGCTCTAGGATTCCCATCCTGATTTTCTCATTCAGCAAGTCAACTAGCTTTGGCAGGTGTGCCCTAGGCACTCGAATAGGTCAGAGGTTCCAGGGAATATGAGGGATAGTAAAGATCACCATAGGGCAACAATATCCGGATTCACAAATCCAATCTCATGCGAGAAGAAAGCAAACCCCCTTCCATGTCGCTCAAGCATATCCTGAAAGCACTACTTCTCTGAGGGTAGCAAGAAATCACCATTTCCAATTTTTAATTCAGCAAGATTCTTTGCTAAAAATTTATGGCCTATATGCTCTGGGTTCCTCAAAATTGGATGCTTGGCAGCCCTCTCTATTTGTTGATCACTGTCAGGTGGAAGCAGTAGCTACCGGCTTCACCTTCTTATCCACAGTCTTGTATTTTGTGTCAACCCTGGCTTCATTATGATCCTCTCCACTACTAAAATCTTGATGTAAAACAACAATTCTGCCCTCTGGTGGGGCTGAATATCCTCAGCCCTCTGCTCGATGGACTGCATAGGAACAGCCCTAAACTTTGGATGATGAAATATTTCAGTAGTAAACTCTTTTTGCTGAAAGTTTTCGGCCCTGTGTGTCTCTATAGGCTGATCATAATCAACCGAAAACTCTATTTACTGAATTTCTTAAGCACTCAACACTTTTTGCTGAGTCACCTCAGCCTCTGACTCTATCTGTAACACAAAAATCTGAAATTTCATGAAACATGTCCAGGGACTGCACTAATACATTACTGGGATAACTCTGCATATCAGATTTCAGCATATTTTCCATCTCTGTCATTGAATTGCACAAACCATACTATCATACATCACGTCTATATGCTCATCATCCTCTAAAATACCTACATTTTTCAAATCTTTCTCCTTCCTACATATGTATTGCTTGTAGCTCTAGGAAACTCAGAAATCTTTTGATAACTCATCGAACTATTTGCTGAAATTTCAACAAAATTGGAGGAGAAAACACTGCTGTCAGGAGGTGAGAACTCCAATCTCCTCTGCTCTGTACCACCGTCGTCTCGTGGGATAGCAATACCTAATGAAAATCCGAATCCCTTGCAGTGGGCAAAGACGCATCTCGAAGAGTATCCCTGTTTCTAGCATGATTTACACACACAGTCATAAAGTGGACTGCTCTCATACCATCTTTACTGCCAATCTCTGCATAAGCAGACCCGTCATCCATTACTTTCATCTCCATGCACATCTCTATGATGAATGGCTTTCCTAGAATTATGGGGTAGGAGCATGAATCCTGCATAAAGAAATGGAAATCCTCCTCTAAGATGTCGAAGGGTTTTCACACAGCAATTGATGCAGCTACCTATGGGCTGAAAATTGAACCAACTAAATTTAATTTGAAAGTATGTAAAGATGATGTGCAATCTAAAGTATGGATGCATGCATTAGATCAAATGGAACGTGGCAAAGCAGCCAAAAATGATTTGACTAACGCTAGTCAATGCATTCGAGGAATAATTGGTTGGGAAGAACCGGTAGATTCTTTATTTGCATTTGCACATTTTGCCGAAGTCAATCATAAAGAAGTCTTGGTTGAAGAAAAGAGAAGAAGAGAAGATGATCCTGGTCATTCCCCTTTTGGCCCTCCAAAACGAGTAACTAGATGCCTGAACAACCAAAGCCTGTTGAAAATTCAACCCCAAATCAAGAGATGGAAGGTAATGCATCACAAATTAAGAAGACTGAATGAAAGAAGAAAGGCAAGTAGCTAGGCTACAAATCGCAAAGTCTAATGATAAAGAAACAGCGACTGATCTCAAATGAGTCCTAGAAGAATGAATTCTAGGAAGTAAAATTGAGTTTACCTTAGGAAAAATTCTTGGAATTGCCAAACATGAATTTCATGATGTAATTATTAAAGTAATCAAAAGAAAAAGACAATATGTTAGTGATGATGCTGAAGAAACAATGCATGTTTTTTTGCAAGCTCTTCAAGTATTTGTGTAGGATGAAGAGAAGCTGAATGCACAAGGGATTCAGCTTGAAGTAGTTAAAGAATTAATTGCAACAATTGAAGCTGAAGATAAAGAAAGCATAGATGTAGAAATTGAGGAAGTAAAGGCTGAAAATATAATGGTTGCCTGGTCCAAGCCAATTGGGCAGCCTGCCTCTCAAAAAAAAGGTCATCTACAACACATGCATAATGAGGAAGAAGCTCGATTCATTCCAAGCAGTCACTAATCCCATATGCATTGGGCAAGAGCAACAACGGAGACAATTGTCAAAATTGGAGAAAAAGAAACACCATGTTTTTCACTCTTAGACCATGGCTTTGAGATAAGCATCATTGCTAGGAGTCTCTATGAAAGCAACGGTTGGCCCACAGATGTTGATCCAGGCTGGCAAATGAGAGCCGCAAACAATTCTTCTGGAGAGTTATATGTTGCATGTCCTAATGTGCGGGTAACTATTGGGGACATAAAAGACAAATTTCACTTCTTTGTTCAAGACTCTTGTAGTTACCCTATCATTATCGGGCCACCTTACATTTCTGAAGCCCACTTGGAAACAAAAGCTCTTGATGATGGTTCTTCCTATGCTCGAATCTCAAGCAAGAATGATGCACGAGCTGTCTAATTTCTCACTATGTATGTTAACCATCATCGAAATAGAGATCAATTGCAAGGTTATCCTGTGCCTCCTAATGCTCGAGAATTCAAGGGTTTTCAGGCTGCAGTGCTGTAAAAGTAGGCTATGGAAATGCTTCATGTAAAAACATTGTGCCTCCTCATGCTATAGAAGTTGTGTCTCTAGCAAATGTACATGTATGTACAGCCAACAACATGGATTGATATAAGTCTCTTTTAGCCATGACTAAAGTTGAAAGAAAATATTTATGTCATGTAAAAAGGGAGCTGAAAACTTACGACATGATGGCTAAAAATGAAGTCTATATTTCAAACATCTTTTTTGGGATAATTACTACTGACACATTGATTGAAATATGTGCAGTGTTCATGCTGAAAATCAGTCCATAGAAGTATGTAAATTGGATTTTTATCAAGCAATTCAAGAATTTGTTGAACATGAAGATATTGGTTTTCTCAAAAATACTGAAGCATAAGTGGAAACAAAATAGAAGAGTAAATCAAAATTTAGTGATGCACTATTGGGTGCAATTTTCCCTTGCACATGAAGTTGTCATCTCCTCCATTGCATACTTATAATATTAAAATGAATCTTTCTTTTCCCAAAGGTAGACCCTTTAGAATCACTCTTCTGATAAAAGAGTTTGAGTTAACTGAATAAATGGTTGCAATCAATTGCACAACTCACAATTGTTGAGAGCCATAAATTATTTCTAAAATATCTTCAATATATCTTCTAAAATTTCAAGTATCAATAAATATTTACAAAGAGAATGTACGCATGCCTTAGAATAAACAACGGTGTGCCTATTTAAATAATTCAATGAAGAAATATTTGGTATAAATTACGCTTTGTCGCATATATCCAACTCATCTGGCTCTACACATTAGCTATTAAAACTTCAAAAAATCATGTTAGAAAAATAATTAACTAAATAAATACAACTCGTCATAATAAATCAAATAATATTTGGAAATTCATTAAATAATAAAATCACCTGGTGATGGACCTAAAAACGGGCCGGCACTGGCTCATGCACTAGCCGGACCTCGTCACTATGCGCAAGACAACCCCTCGGCCTCGCGGCCAGGAGCGTCTATCAAAATCTCTACCTTCCTAAACATTGCGTTTGTAATACGTTGTAGTCCAACTGATCCTAACCCAATATTGCTCCTCAGAGGGGGTCCCTTTCACATAGCCAAAAGGCTCGAATCACATACACATGGGGTTCCTCCTACGGCTGGATGCCGTCAACCCTCTGCGACTCTCCTACACCTTGGGGATTGGCCCCTCAATGCGCCGCTCGACATTTAGACATTTCGCACAAACGTCGCTCAAGGTACCAAATAAACGTATCCAGGAATGTACCATTGTCCTTACTTGACTTCCCCTTTATGATCCCACGACTAGCCTACAGCATAGGAACCTCACGCTCTCAACGGTGGGTCAAGGGCCTACTGAAGACAATTGCTATGCGTATCCAGGAGCTGACTCTGATACTTTTAATTTCCTCTAAATGATCATGCAAAGAGGTGGATGCCTAGTGCTCAAACATTTTAAAAACCAGCAGCGTGCAAGTGCAAAACATCTCTTTCATGCTTTTCTTTCTAACCGCTTTGTGCTTCGCTGCAACACCTAGCACCGAAGTGATCTTCGTGCTACTAGTTTTAATTTTTATCATTATTATTCCGTCCTAGATGCGATGCATATAAAATCAGCAAATTATCCCTCATGCTCAGCGGCATTTAACCATTTTTTCCACAACTCTACCCTTCCCCGTTGATAGTGCATCATTGCATTCATTTCTTTTAGGGTTTCCTTGTCATTTTATGTGGAGAAAGGAAGGAAACGCGCACTAAAACATATAAACAAGGCTGAACTGAAGCATAACTTCATGCCCCAGCCTTGTTATACATCAACAAACATAAATCCTATTTTTCTATATTTTTCGTAGCCCCAAATGTATTTTTCCCCTATTTTTCATGGTTTTTTTATCATTTTCCCGCCATTTTCTTCATTTTCTTGTATTTTTTAAATTGCTGAAAATGAAAACCAGTTTGTGGGCTGTGGCCCTTAGTTCATTTGCAACAAAATTGAAAGATTAGTTGATGTGTATTGACGATTTTCCCCATTTATATGCCCAAAACCCTTGTTTTTCCCCATTTTTCATACGTTTTCGGGTTTCTTGACATTATTTCGAGCCATGAAATGCATGTTTTTCATAATTTCTGGTTATAAGCAGTAAGAACTCAGAAGAATCAGCAGCATAATCAAATCTTAGTCCATATGAACGGCATTTCATCAATCAAAAGCATAAAACACTAAATTTGCTTTGTAATTTTTTAGTTTACCGCTTAAACGCGTGTTTCGGGTTTTTTTTTTTCCATGCTGCAAATCAAGAAATCCAGCAGCCTTCAATGCTTCTGACGGTCACACACCATTGTCTTCAGCCCGTGGAACGATCCGATCCGTGTCGGACAAGCCTTCATCGTCCTTTCTTCATTGCTCCTTCCCACACATGAACTGCCTCTTAGGAGAGAGAGAGGGAGGAGAGAGAAAGACTGAAATTTTATCTCTCTGATCAGTCCACCGTTTTGCGCGCGAGGAGTGGCGATTTGATGCCGAGAAGTTATGCAGTCTGGCCCTGCTATCACCTACATCAAGTCTTCATCGCCCACATCCGTCATTTCAAGGGGGGGGGCCGTTTTTTTTCCGCGCGTGCAGGTCGACAACCTCCTCTCGTCCTCACGCGAAGTTTTGTGGGGGGGGAGCCCCCAAAGGGCACCCCCCACTTACTATGTCTTTTCATTCCACAAATTTTGGCCTTTCTTGCGGGCGGTCGGCCGGTTTTGGGCAATCTTGAGCATCCGGCATCGAAACTGAGTTCTGGAAATTTCTGTGAGTTCGTCTCGGACCCTCGGACAGGCCTGCGGCTTTACTGACTGGCACGGGCGCACGGAAAAATTATGAAAATTCACAGAGTGTCGCATGGGCGCCCGTCAAGCACTTAATGCTTAAAATCGTCCTAGGTCGAGCTGCCGCCTTCGTGGTTGAGCATTTTCCCCCACATTTCCATATTTTTCTCCTATTTTTAGGCATGTTCCGGGGCCTAAAATCCATCCTTCATTGGCGACCACGGGATAGGACGACTCAGTCCGTCGAACCCACAAACATATCTGCACATAAACAACCAAAGAAGCATCAAATTGATACAAAACAAATATATATTAAAACTCAGCACAATGCTCCCCCTACCCCTGGACAGAACCAAGGCATAACATCCACAAGGAGTAGGCCTAGCATCATCTAATAGAAGATCCGAAGTGAGTCACTAACCAGCTGCTCCAACACAGCCAAACTAAAAAGAACTGTCAAAGAGGTTGCCCTAAGTGGTAGTCTGAACTACTGACCAACTAAAGACAACACAATAGGAGCTCCTACAAGGCGAGGACTCCTATAGCCTGAGCAAAGGATATTTTCTTTCAGTACATGTCTTCTTTTAGGATTTTTATTGGATGGACATACTTGGGCATGTAAAAAGGAGGGAGCTGAGCGTAGTGACCCAAGGAGAACAGGGCATCGGTCTCAGGACCTGTCTCGGCACCCAAGAACCTACCAAGCCCTCGCAAGGCGACACTTAATCATTCTCTAACGCTCACTTTTATTTTCGCTCCAACCTTCCTTGTTGTGATATTATTTTTCCAGCAAGAAGCCACCCCTAGGAAGACAAGGTATCGGCCCCGGGTCTGACTCGTCCCCAGGAACCTACCAGGCCTTCGCAAGGCAATGAGCAACTGCTTATATATTTTTTTATTTCATTTCTTTTCTTTGATAGGGGTTAGAACCCCTTTTTACACACCTTCGCATTTATATTCATCTTTTAGGATATTCAGGATTTCTTGACATCATTATTATTATCTTCTAGCAGGCTTCTCTAACTGCCTCACTACTAACAGGAACTCCTAGAACGGCTGCCTAGCAGGCTAGCAGAACAGAGCCACTAGGGCTTCCTTCTAAAACAGGTCTTTCAATGTCTAACAATGTCTTTACAGGAGGCAATGACTACTCCGACCTCCCTCAAACATACTTAGCCTAAACCTGGGACTTCATGCCTTGGTTGCCGGTCCCCAAAAAAAATAGATCCCCTCGACAAGTACAAATACACATATAACAGGAAAGAAAGGTACTCGTAAAGGAGAAATATCACCTGGAGTGGCCACAAGAAGCTTCCATCGCAGCAAAGGCTCCTCCAGGCTCCTCAAAATTCCACAACCCGCGAAACCTATCCAGCACAACACTAAACAAAAACCCAATTAAACGCACCCGCACTAGACAGGGAAATGGCCCTCTTGGCCTAATGAATTCAGACATGACTTTGCTACAAAACTGAATCGGCCCTCTTGGCCTAATGAAATCAAACAATACTATGCAGAACATCCACCTGGAAACAACCATGATAGACATCAAAGCATACTATTCCCAGGGGAACAAAGGCGCATAGCCCTAAACTAGGTGCATTAAATTATGACCTATCCCTCCTGCGTATATCGCAAGAGGTGTTCGCATCACATGGCGTCGAATCAGTCTATGGGTCCCCGATAATAAAGGTAGATGAGTCTCGCTTACCCTCTGCATCACCCAAATCAACCATCGTCTGCCAAAGAGGGCATGTTCAGAAAGCATACCCCACAAACGACCAGGTCCTGTCTCACCATCAATAGATATATCGGGACAAGGGCCACAATTAAAGAAGAGGTCCTCTTCATACGCAAGATTAGCCAATGAATCGGCAAACTGATTCCAATTGCGTGGAATCAGCTGAAAAGACACTCTATCGAATTCGTCTAGCAGGGCTATAGCAGTGTGATGGTACATACAAAGGATCGGGTTCCGCACCATGTACGTTCCATTGAGTTGATTTAAAACCAACTGAGAGTCCCCTTTCACCAACAACTGGCGGATACCACCCTTTTTTGCAATATTCAAACCCATGATCAGGGCTTTGTATTCGGCCATATTATTAGTAAAATTCGCCCCGAGATAAGCAGCTAACTTCATGACAATGCGTCGTCGGGGGTCGTGGATGACAACTCCTACACTTCCTTTTTTGCATGCACCCCTGGACGCCCCATCAAAGTACAAGGTGTACGTCCATAAAGGGTTTACATATCCTTCCATCCTGAACTCTACTCGTAATTATGGTAATCGAAATTCAGCATATTCAACGGGTGGACTGTAGGCTCCATCCCTCCATCATCATTGAATTCGATAGGGATGCTCGTCAAAATTTGTAGGCAGTGATGGCAGAAGACCTTGATTTCCCAAATAAATGTCCTGCCTTCTTGCTCAATCACCTTGTATCCTTTGCTCCACCAAATGAGCTTTCCCTGATGATACCTCTGTTCCAAATATGGGTGTTCTAAATAAGGGATCAGACGACCCATCAACCTCTATCACGATTTCCTTGCAGATGTTTGATCAATCTTGCCTAGACCTACAAGGCAGTCATAGCATTAGTACAATCAGAAGTAATAAGGTTTAATCTTATTAAGATTAACCTTATTTTTAAATTCTATCCCCTCAAGGTCAGCTAACAGCACTGTAGATTTATTCTTTCCTATTCTAACGATCTTATAGGGCCCATCCCATTTGGGTTCTAATTTGCCTGGAAATAATTCTCGTCGTGCGTCATAATACAGAACAAGCTGTCCTTTCTTGAAGGTGTATTTCTTGGCTTTGAGGTCATGTAGCTTCTTCATTCAGCGCTTTGCCACTTCTTGGTGCAATAAGCTCTGCAACTTAAGCTCGTCTAAACGGGCCAATGTCGTCAAGCGCTCAAAAAGAGCGTCTTCATCGCTCGAAGAATGATTGATGGCAAACCGAATGGTCGGCAGCTCAATTTCTAAAGGCAAGACACACTCCTCCCCATATACTAACTTAAACGGGGTATGGCCAGTGGCTCGTTTGAAAGTCGTATTATAGGCCCACACTGCCACGTATAACTTTTTATCCCAATCCCGTTTCTTTTCTGACACAGTTTTGGACAGGATGCCCACAAGCTGCTTGTTGGTGCTTTCAACTTGCCCATTGGCTTGCGGATTATATGGGGTTGTCTTGTTATGCTTGATGTTCCACAACTCTGTCAAACCTTTGATCACCTTATTCAGGAAATGGGTTCCGCGGTCCGACACTAATTCTTTCGGCGGACCAAACCGGCATATTATCTGCTCTAAAAGGAAACTAGCAGTTTCTTTAGCATCATCTTTCCTTGTTGCTCGTGCTTCTGACCACTTTGTGAAGTAGTCAGTTGCTACAATGATGTATCGCTTTTGCGTAGTTGATGACGGAGTAATAGGACCCACAAAGTCTATTCCCCACTTCTCAAATGGAAGTATCGCCATAATAGGGGTGAGTGGTCGTTTCCTATTCTCTCGACTATCATGTCGTTGGCAAATATCGCATCGCTTAACATACGCAAACGCATCCTGGAAGATGGCAGGCCACCAATAACCTGCTCTTAAAGCCTTTTGTGCTGTAAGCCGTCCAGCAAAATGGCCACCGCAAGCAGAATCATGGCACTCCTCCAAAATGAATGGCACCTCGTCAGGCATCACACATCGGCGATAGATATCATCAACCCCTTGCCGATATAATGTACCTGCGATCAAGGCAAACTTTAACGCTTGCTGCTTAATTTTCCTTTTCTCAGCCTTAGATAGTTCGGATCCCGCCTCTCCCGTTGATAAATAATGCGGTATTGCATCATACCAGGAGGGAATAGATGCCGTATCTATTTTAAATATCATCTCCATGTCACTACCTTCAGCCACAGATTCTTTCGGCTCCCCAAAGTCCACTAGACATTCCATGATGCCTTGCAACCTTGGTGGCTTACTCTTGATTTCATAATCAAATTCCTGCAAAGTGATCAACCACTTCGCTAAACGATCAGGCGGCTGTAACTTATTCATCAATAGTCGAAGTCCCTCCGCCTTCGTATAAAGCACGACTTTCTCATAGAGAATGTAATGCCTGAACTTCTTGGTTCCAAAGACCATCGCTAGACACAGCTTCTCCATGTAGGTGTAATTGATTTCGGATACCCCCAGCTTCCGACTAGCAAAAGCAATCGGGTGGTACCACTTCTCTTCCCAAAATTGGGCTAAACAGCAGCTGATACTATACATGGTGGCTGCTGAAAATATATAGAACACCTCACCTCTTTTAGGTGCTTTTAAAACGGGCGCTCTTGCTAGCTCTTGTTTCACATCCTCGAATGCTACCTTGCAAGGGTCACCCCATACAAACGAACAGCTAAAGGACAATAAATTTGTAAGTGGCAACGTTCTTTCTGCTAAGGCGTTAATGAATCTACGGTAGTAACCAATCGAAGACAGAAAGCTATGAACTTCTTTCGGAGTGCGTGGTGGACCCATGGCAACTATAACTTTGACCTTCTCGGGGTCTGTCGCAATTCCTACCGAACTGACCACATGGCCCAGCAATAGCCCATAAGGTACTCCAAAAGCACACTTCCGTGGGTTTAGGGCGATGCAAAATTGTCTACAGTGCTCAAAGCATTTTCTCAAAATGATCAACTGCCTTTCTCTCACGGTGGCGGCCCCTAAGTCATCAATAAACACCCTCAACTCTTCAGGGGATATGTCACCGAATGTCTTATCGGCTGTTCGTTGCCACGAACCAGGCGCATTGCATAAACCAAAAGCCATCACGTGGTAAGCAAAAGTGCCAAATACAGTAATAAAAGTTGTTTTCAACTTGTCCTCTTTTGCAATTGCCATTTGGTTGTATCCTGCAAAGCAATCCATAAACGAATATATCTCCCTACCCACTAATTGATCCAAAATCTGGTCAATAAATGGCAATGGGTAGTAGTCCTTAACTGTCTGCTTATTCAGCTCCCTAAAGTCTACACATAAACGGATCTGATTATTCTTCTTCTTTCTAATCACAACTGGCGAACACCATTCCGTGTGTTGCACAGGAAAAATCAAACCCGCTTTTCGAAGCTTTTGTAACTCTTCAAACAGCCCGTCCCTCAATTCGAAAGGCATACGCCTTACTTTCTGCCGTACAGGACGACTGCCCTCTTTCAACGGAATTGTATGAACAGCAAGACTAGGAGGAATGCCTCTCAACTCATCATAACTCCGGGCAAAAATATCACGGAATTCCTGGATCAAGGCCACATAGTCCTCCCTTTCTGCTGTGCTGAGCATAGAGCCTAATTTGATTGGCCGCGAATCACCAAGCGTACCAAGGTCTAGCTCGATAACATCTGCATCTCTTATACGCTCTTGGCCCTCTATCGGCTCGTTCAAAGTGATCTGATAGATGTCCTCCGTGGTGGATCCCTCTTTAGACTCATCACTCGATGATGTCTCACTAGCAGATAAATCTTCTAATGTCTCCAATTCTATAGAAGATAGAGGAGCTCTCTCACTCTGTGGGGACTCAGGATAAGCATCAACCACCACACGCTGGGCACCTCTGCCGAATATCAATCGACCGGCGGGTATATCCACTTGGCAATCCGCTTGCAAGATCCAAGGTCGTCCAAGTAATACTTGGTAACTTGGCCGCCCTGCAAAATGAATCACCCTAAAATCCAACATGCATTCTACATTTGCAACAGTGACATGGACCTTAATAATGCAGCCTTCCGGCTGTCTCAAACTGTCATCTGCCATTCTGAGAATTGTGGAGGTATCTTTCTGAATCGCAAGACCTAACCTTTCCATCAGTTCAGAACTCATAATGTTAATAGATGATCCCGTGTCGACAATGGCATAATCTACTAATATCCCATCGACATAGGCTGCAACCCTTGGGCAATGCTTCTCAGCATGCTCAAACTAGTCATCACCAACTCGTGCAATACCCAAAGGTTCTACGATGTACCCGGTACGTAGGATCTTTCTAAATTCCTTGCGTACTCCTGGGGAAAGCTTAATAAGCTGTAAAAGATTTACATCCGGCTTGACTTCGCAAAGAGAGCCCGCCAAATCGAATTCATGATAGTTTGATAGAGCTCGCTTTTCACGCCAAACCATCCGCTCTTTAGGTCGCTGAACTGGCTTTATTGCCTCTTTCTTAACTTTCACCTTCTTCTTTGGTGGTTCCTTATCGGCTTTACTTTCTACGGGCTTCAAAGGTCCCCCTTCTAGGGCAGGATCCAAAACTTGTGTTCCTTTGTCGCCTTGTTTAGGGTTTCCGTCGACAGGCTTATCCATGTCGGCTTCTCTACCCTTTTTACCTCTTGTAAGGACAGCTCGTAGATTAGAGGTTTCAGCATCATTAACGCGTACAGCCTCAATCAAACTAACCCCACTACCACTTGGTAGCTCCTCCACTGTAGTCTTTGGTCGTTGAAGTATTTGTTTAGGCCCGTTTTCTGGCTGGGAGTCATTTCCTTGGGCACGATGATTGACAGGCCCTGGTTGCCGACTACCACGCTGGAGAGAACTGATCTTACTCCAGCAAGTAGCTGCTAGATGGCCGGATTTTCCACAAATGTCGCACTTAACATTTGGGCAATTTCGTGGATAGTGCTGCCCACCACACCATTTGCAACTAAACCTCGATGGTGCACCCTCCTCTGGGTATCTACTTCCTATCAAATTTTGTTGTTTTTTAAGGAAGTTGACATCAACGGCTATTTGCCGATACTGCTCCGTAATCATGTCGGTATAATGCTTCATCATGTCCTTAACCTCGCCAAGAACATTGGAAGAACTCGACTCATAGCCTTGGTCATTACCATGTCGTTCAATCGGGCTAACAATTCGATTAGGCACAGGCTGTTGAGCTGCAGGCATGGTGTTAGAATTGACCGCCTGGCCTCCACTACTTGGAGCCATTTGACTGCCCGTAGGCATCGACATGCTAGGGGGAGCTGGTAGTAAAGGGACATTCTGCATCATGTTCCCTCTCCCATTAGGGTTAGCCATCGCTATCCCTTGGCCACTACTGCCATTGGCTATTGCCATATTGTTTCCCAATACTAAACCCATATTCGAATTGCCTCGAGAAGCATAGGCTGCTTGTAGTCGGGATTCCACCTCTTGTGCTCGTGTAACGGCAGTATCTATATCCCCCAAGGGGACACTACTCAACTGCAATTGGATATTAAAGTCCAAACCATGTAGGAAATATTGCAATTGGGCAGCTGCGGGGATAGGGATAGAGGTGTCCAACTTACGGAAGACCTCTTTTATCTTCTTCGCATAAGCACGAATATCCTCGTGTGGATCTTGGCGGGTCACGTTGAGTACACGCAACCAATATTGCCCACCCCTTTCAGGGGCAAACTCCCTTCGAAAAGCTCCATAAAATGCATCAATGTTCAATATAGTTCCGGCTTCTAAACCATGATACCATATAGCGGCTCTTCCTTTGAGAGTCATGTTGAAGAACATCATTAAATGCCCTTCTTCTTGAATGCAACAGTTAAACATCAGCTTTTGAAACTCCCTAATGTGGAGTTTCGCATCTTCCTCAACTAGCCCATTAAAAATGGGTAGCGGGTAACCTAGAGCCGGCAAATCCGTCGTTCCTGCTGGAATTGCAATAGGCTACGCCATGACGAGGATTGGATTTACACTAGGAATAGGGACCGGTGGGGTTACACCTCCCGTACTTGACGTGGACTGGCTTATAGAAGGAAGGGGAGCACTAGAGCTTCCACCTTCTCCTAACTTATTGCTCGTGGTACTAAGACCACTAGATCCACTCCCTCGTAAGGGTTCAGCACCGCTACGCTTAGGGGAATATCTCCTAAAAATTTCAGCACGTCGCCTAGCTCTTTCGTCTCCTTCTTGCTTTTGGATTTCTACTAGACGATGCTTATCAATAAATAACGGATCAATCTCAGTATCCTTTGGCATACACTACCAGTTGGTCCTTAAACAACCAGGATTCGAGAACCGCCACTTTTAAGCGGCTCCCGGCAGACGCACCACTGATGGACCTAAAAACGGGCCGGCACTGGCTCATGCACTAGCCGGACCTCGTCACTATGCGCAAGACAACCCCTCGGCCTCGCGGCCAGGAGCGTCTATCAAAATCTCTGCCTTCCTAAACATTGCGTTTGTAATACGTTGTAGTCCAACTGATCCTAACCCAATATTGCTCCTCAGAGGGGGTCCCTTTCACATAGCCAAAAGGCTCGAATCACATACACATGGGTTTCCACCTACGGCTGGATGCCGTCAACCCTCTGCGACTCTCCTACACCTTGGGGATTGGCCCCTCGATGCGCCGCTCGACATTTAGACATTTCGCACAAACGTCGCTCAAGGTACCAAATAAACGTATCCAGGAATGTACCATTGTCCTTACTTGACTTCTCCTTTATGATCCCACGACTAGCCTACAGCATAGGAACCTCACGCTCTCAACGGTGGGTCAAGGGCCTACTGAAGACAATTGCTACGCGTATCCAGGAGCTGACTCTGATACTTTTAATTTCCTCTAAATGATCATGCAAAGAGGTGGATGCCTAGTGCTCAAACATTTTAAAAACTAGCAGCGTGCAAGTGCAAAACATCTCTTTCATGCTTTTCTTTCTAACCGCTTTGTGCTTCGCTGCAACACCTAGCACCGAAGTGATCTTCGTGCTACTAGGTTTTAATTTTTATCATTATTATTCCGTCCTAGATGCGATGCATATAAAATCAGCAAATTATCCCTCATGCTCAGCGGCATTTAACCATTTTTTCCACAACTCTACCCTTCCCCGTTGATAGTGCATCATTGCATTCATTTCTTTTAGGGTTTCCTTGTCATTTTATGTGGAGAAAGGAAGGAAACGCGCACTAAAACATATAAACAAGGCTGAACTGAAGCATAACTTCATGCCCCAGCCTTGTTATACATCAACAAAAATAAATCCTATTTTTCTATATTTTTCGTAGCCCCAAATGTATTTTTCCCCTATTTTTCATGGTTTTTTTATCATTTTCCCACCATTTTCTTCATTTTCTTGTATTTTTTAAATTGCTGAAAATGAAAACCAGTTTGTGGGCTGTGGCCCTTAGTTCATTTGCAACAAAATTGAAAGATTAGTTGATGTGTATCGACGATTTTCCCCATTTATATGCCCAAAACCCTTGTTTTTCCCCATTTTTCATACGTTTTCGGGTTTCTTGACATTATTTCGAGCCATGAAATGCATGTTTTTCATAATTTCTGGTTATAAGCAGTAAGAACTCAGAAGAATCAGCAGCATAATCAAATCTTAGTCCATATGAACGGCATTTCATCAATCAAAAGCATAAAACACTAAATTTGCTTTGTAATTTTTTAGTTTACCGCTTAAACGCGTGTTTCGGGTTTTTTTTTTTCCATGCTGCAAATCAAGAAATCCAGCAGCCTTCAATGCTTCTGACGGTCACACACCATTGTCTTCAGCCCGTGGAACGATCCGATCCGTGTCGGACAAGCCTTCATCGTCCTTTCTTCATTGCTCCTTCCCACACATGAACTGCCTCTTAGGAGAGAGAGAGGGAGGAGAGAGAAAGACTGAAATTTTATCTCTCTGATCAGTCCACCGTTTTGCGCGCGAGGAGTGGCGATTTGATGCCGAGAAGTTATGCAGTCTGGCCCTGCTATCACCTACATCAAGTCTTCATCGCCCACATCCGTCATTTCAAGGGGGGGGGCCGTTTTTTTTCCGCGCGTGCAGGTCGACAACCTCCTCTCGTCCTCACGCGAAGTTTTGTGGGGGGGGAGCCCCCAAAGGGCACCCCCCACTTACTATGTCTTTTCATTCCACAAATTTTGGCCTTTCTTGCGGGCGGTCGGCCGGTTTTGGGCAATCTTGAGCATCCGGCATCGAAACTGAGTTCTGGAAATTTCTGTGAGTTCGTCTCGGACCCTCCG
Organism: Lygodium microphyllum; assembly: GCF_053477565.2. Classification (NCBI taxonomy): domain Eukaryota; kingdom Viridiplantae; phylum Streptophyta; class Polypodiopsida; order Schizaeales; family Lygodiaceae; genus Lygodium; species Lygodium microphyllum. The sequence continues at coordinate 46,760,125 of NC_141141.1, read as the reverse complement.
ACAGGCCTGCGGCTTTACTGACTGGCACGGGCGCATGGAAAAATTATGAAAATTCACGGAGTGTCGCATGGGCGCCCGTCAAGCACTTAATGCTTAAAATCGTCCTAGGTCGAGCTGCCGCCTTCGTGGTTGAGCATTTTCCCCCGCATTTCCATATTTTTCTCCTATTTTTAAGCATGTTCCGGGGCCTAAAATCCATCCTTCACCTGGATGTTAGCATTTGAGATATGAATATTGTGGCATCACCTAGGTACAACATTATCCCTGTTCACACATATAAGTCTCACATCCGGAAAGGATAGTCATCTCCATCAACCTTCCACCCAAGAGAAAAAGTAGCTTTCTCTTAGGAACCTACCCCACTGTAATGGAGAACCATTCAAGACACTCATCCTATTAATGTGCAGACAAGGAAGAACCATTGAAGATGCTCATCCCCTCATGTACACAAGGAAGAACCATTTAAGGCATTCATCCCATTCATGTAAACACAAGGGAGAAACATTGAAGGTGCTCATCCCCTCGTGTAGGTGCCACCTAGCAACACACCCCTAGGGTGGGATAGCAATTGTCCTCAGTTACTATTGGTTGGATGTGGAGTCAATAAATGTGGAGAACCACACAAATCGTGTGCATTCATCCATTGAGCTTCCTCAATAGGATAGTTTTGAAATTTTACAAGATAACAAGGATAAGTATTGCATGTGTGGGTGGTCATATAATCAATATCAATAATAGATTTGGGAATTAAAAGTGTATGATCATCTTCAAGAAATGGCAAAGAATCATACACAGGATGGATAGATAATGAACCTTTAAAGGAACGAAGAAGACTAATATGAAAGGTATTATGAATTTTCCAATGGGAAGGCAATTCTCTAATTTAAAAGCATTAGCATTGATACAATGAGAAATTTTGAATGGGCAATAAAATTGAGGTGCAAGTTTATAATTAGAATTCCTCTCAACACGATGCAATCTACGTTTCTCAATTTGCAACCAAACATAATCACCTTCTTTAAAATGCATAGCTTGGCATTTCTTATTAGCTTGCTTAACATAGGATTGTTGGGCCTTAGCAATCAATTATTTAAGTTACTAAAAAATAGTGGAATGAGTATGGATCCAATCATTATCAGAAAGCACTTTCTAACTTAAATGAAAGGTTGATATTGGTATTTTGTAACCATAGATAATTTTGAAAGGTGCTTTATTGGTGGTCTATTGAAATCAGGGAGTTGTAAAATAAGTGCATGAGTTAATGCATGCTCTAGTAAATCAAAGGATCACTGCTGATGGTCGCCTCAATAGAATACAAAACCTTTCTTTAATACCAAGAAGTATGATTTATTAATGCCTTTACCTATTCTTAACTCACCTTGAGATTAAATCTCAATGGATTTTATTACTACTTTACCATTGACCTCTTCCAAAAATAATATGCTTTGGACTATTATCTATAGACTTAGTAAGTAAGCATATTGTATTCCATACAAGAAAACTCTAACTGCTTCACAAGTTGCTAAGCTTTTCTTAAACATATCTTTGTATATCATGGTTTGTCACACATTATTGTATCTAATCACAATCCCCATTTTTGCAATACCTTTTGGATAACCCTATTCTCTAACCTTGGTACTAAAATAGTTAAACCTTTCATCTTGAAACTAATGGCAAAGCTTAAACTATTAATAACACCATTCTTGATTTAATTCATGCCTACACCATCTCTTCAGTCGCCACATGGGATCAATATTTACATCTTTTACAATTTTCCTACAACAATACACCTCACTCTACCACTAATAAAGCACCTTTTGAAATAATCTATGCTCACAAAATACCAATACCAACCTTTTATTTAAGTCAGAAAGTGCATTTTGCTAATGATTGGATCCATACTCATTTCACTATTTTTGAGCGAATTAAATAAGTGATTGCTAAGGCCTAGCAATCCTATGTTAAGCAAGCTGATAATAAATGCCAAGCTATGGATCTTAAAGAAGGTGATTATGTTTGGTTGCAAATTGAGAAATGTATGTTGCATCGTGTTGAGAAGAATCCTAATGCTAAACTTGCACCTCAATTTTATTGCCCATTCAAATTCTCATTGTATCAATGCTAATGCTTTCAAATTAGAGTTTCCTTCCCATTCCAAAATTCATAATACCATTCATATTAGTCTTCTCCGTCCCTTTAAAGGTTCATTATACATCCATCCTATGTATGATTCTCTACCATTTCTTGCAGATGATCATAAACTTTTAATTCTTGAATCTATTATTGATACTCATTATATGACCACACGCACCGGCAATACTTATCCTTGCTATCTTGTAAAATTTCAAAACTATCCTATTGAGGAAGCTCAATGGATGAATGCATGCGATTTGTGTGGTTCTCCACATTTATTGACTCCACATCCAACCAATAGCCATTGAGGACAATTGCTATCCCACCCCAGGGATATGTTGCTAGGTGGCACCTACACAAGGGGATGAGCACCTTCAATGTTTCTTCCTTGTGTGCACATCAATGGGATGAATTCCTCGAATGGTTCTCCCTTGTGTACATGAGGGGATGTGTGTCTTCAATGCTTCTCCCTTGTGTGCACATTAACAGGATGAGTGCCTCGAATGGTGCTCCATTAGCGTGGGGTAGGTTCTTAAGAGCAAATTACTTTTTGTCTTGGGCGAAAGATGGAGACAGCTATCCCTTTTGGACATGAGACTTGTAGGTGTGAACAAGAATGAAATATCTCAATTGCTAACATCCACATGATTTTAATATTTAATGAAATTCCAATGATTATTTGATTTATTATGGCTAGCTATATTTATTTAGTTAATTATTTTTGTAACATGATTTTTGAATTTTTTACAACTGATATGTAGAGCAAGATGAGTTGGATACAGGGACAAAGTGCAATTTATTCCAAATATTTTTTCATTGAATTATTTAAATAGATACACTGTTATTTGTTCTAAGGCATGCGAACATTATCTTTGTTAATATTTATTGATACTTGAGATTTTAGAAGATATATAGAAGATATTTTAGAAATAATTTATGGCTCTTAGCAATTGTGAGTTGTGCAATGGATTGCAACCATTTATTCAATTAACTCAAACTCTTTCATCAAAAGAGTGATTGTAAAGGGCCTAGCTTTGGGCAAAGAAAGATTCATTTCAATATTTTAAATATGCAATAGAGGAGATGCCAACTCCATGTACATGGGAAAATTGCACCCAATAGTGCATCACTCAATTTTTCTTTACTTGTTTTTAAGTCTATTTTGAGTTTTATGAGTTCATCTTCGGAGTTTATAAGAAAAAAGAGTGAGCGAGAGCTTGTTCTGCTCGCTACATGCAAGTCTCAGATTTGATCTGTGCAACTGTTGATGGCTTTGATGATAAAATCCTAAACTAAGGATAGCAAATACAAAGCATGGCTACAACACCATTGTATAAAGCTAAAAATCAGACATATAATATATGGCTTTTGCTCCTCTTAAGTTTTCACTACAACTCACATTTTACAATTACATCATCAATTATGTAAAGTAAATCATTGATTTGAGTGCCTAGTTTTGAATTATTTATAAAAGCTAAAGAGCAACATCCCTATGTCCCATATGCTCTTTTAGCAAGATCTAGCTTTCTTATAAAACCATGAACCCCTTTGGGCTCATATTTAGAGAGAAATAACCTAGCTTGAGGACTTGTCGAGCGAAACCTTGCCCTCAAAGCCTTTTAGAGATGAGAGTTTAAGTATGTGTGTGGATGCAATGGTGTAACAATTAAGTTGGATTTTTTTGATGATGAGCTATTTGATTTATAATAGTCATGTTGTTGTGTTTGGTTCTTGTGATGTTATCAAGTGCTTGCATTGTGGCTCATTGGTTCTCTATGGTGTTTAAGTGTTTGACTAAGCTACAATAGGCAAGTATTCATATTTTTTTCACTCAAAATAATGACAAGTTCTTGAATGTACACAAAGGATCAAGAAGGTGCTTATTAATAATGAGGTGGCTCCCTTACAGTAATCAACACAATATTAGTGATTTTGGGAATCTCACAATTCCCATTTTTTGAATACTAAAAAGGTGGCACCTGGATAACATGCCCATAAGTTTCTCAAAACCATATGATGTGACCTATCATTCGAAATCACTTGAAAAATGGAATCTATTGAGCTATAGTGCACTTGATTTGGAGTTATAGTGTTCAAGTTATAACAAATCCAAATATTTGACCACGTGTCCCAAACTTATGGGAAATTCCCATATTGCCCAATATGGTGTTAATCAAAAGAAAATGCACTTCAAGTATGTAGATAAACTATTATACTTACACATTATACAATCTAATGAGAATAACAAGAGAATGGGTATGCAGGAATTGGACATGCATTCACTACAATATATCAAGGGTATGTTGGTGATATGTACGATGGACATATGTACAAAATTATTTAAAAATATCATCCCCCACCATAAGAATACATGATGTTCTAAGATATGGTCTCTATGCATTAGTATTATAGGCATCTGAATAAGCAAGAGAAACATCATAAAAAAAATCATTACCAACAACTTATTGACATAGATTCCAACATGTTTAGAAATTAATGCTAGCAATATACTCATAACTACATAGAGAAATAAGTTTTAATAGAGATTTTGTGACTTGAAGGGCTGAATCTAAGAATTACTCCCTTGATCCTTAAGATTCCTATGCTATGCACCACTACATCAAGAAGTTAGGCTACTTAGGCCCCTAAAACTAATTGCATGACGTAAATCATTTTATACTAACTTAGTATCTAACAACTAGGAATTACTCCCTTGGTCCTTCAGATTCGCATGCTATGCACCACTAGATGAAGAAGTTAGGCCACTTAGGCCCCTAACTAATGGCACTTACTTTTAAAGATGGTCTCTTCCACCTTGTGGACACTAACCAAACCAAGACTTACTATTGTCATAGCACTAACTGACCCCACTAATTCTTTGGTAGTGTCACAACAACTCAGAGTGGGATCATTGGGGATTGTTTTTCTAATGATCTCTCCTTCTTTTTGATTACCTTTCTTCAACACCCTAGGAGCACACTAGTAGAATCTCCATTCTGGATGTAGGTCCCCCAACATCTTCCCTTTATTTGACTTATTTGGTCTAATGTCCTCATTATCTAGCATTAGCACTTTACCTAGTGAGCTATTATCATCATTCTATGGTTTGGGCTTCCAAACCATACAATTATTTGTGCTAGTGAGCTATTATTTGGTCTACTGTCCTCATTATCTAGCATTAGCACTTTACCTAGTGAGCTATTATCATCATTGTATGGTTTGGGCTTCCAAATCCATCAACTTTTAATATTTGAATGGCATGATTTGATATCACAACTCCTTGTAATTTTATATTCTTTCATGATTGATGTATGTCGGCTCACTTGCTATCTATTAGTATCTCTAAGTCAGCTCCTTTTACTATCACCCAAGCTTCTAGTAATTGAGATAGCCTCCACACAATAGCATGCATCAGCTATGTTTCGAAGAGTCATCCCATTGACATAATCTTTCTTCAAATTTGGACCATTCAATGGTTACTCAACCATTATGCTTCCCCCATTCAGGTCTAAATGAATTTCCATTTAGCTCATAGCTTTGGAACATAGGATTGGTTGAACTAGGAACATGCAAGGGATCCTTGACCTTGAAATCTTCATACTTAATGCTCTGATTCCCCTTAGTATGCATGCCATTTGCACCTACAACATTGTAAACATTAAAAATGCTACCAATCCTTATAGATTTCAAGGGTTCAGGGAAAAATCCAATAGTTATCTAAACACCTCTGAATATATATAGCTCTCATAATCACCTACTTGAATCTTTGCCTCCTTTAATGACTTGAGGTTTCTCATCCTAGCTTGAAACTGCATGTGTATTTCCAAGCCACTAACAAAGAGGTCACAAAGCACATCTTCTAGAAATTCACTGACTTTTATTAGCCAAAGCTTCAAAAAGTCATCAAAGGCTCTTATGTACTCTTCGATGGAGATATGTGACTCTTACTGAATCTCTACAAGTTGTCCCAAGACTTGAGTCATGGAAACCTTCTTTTCATACTCATCTACGAGTTTGTCATATAGTTCCTCAAAGTTTCTAATTGACCCTCTTGGGAGGCTCCAATACTATTTCTTGGTCTCTTCCTTTATGGTACTTGAAAATGAAAGCATCTAATGTATATCTTCAAGCCCACTCACAAGGCAAGTTAGATCGTATTCTTTCAAATGCAACATCGGATCCTCATCTAATAACCCATAAAACATTGGGACATCTATATAGGGACGAGGTTATTTAGTCGTCTTCTTTGGGATCAACACTGGGTCATCTAGATCTTCATACTCATCTTGACTTGGTTCCAACATCTTAGAGATTCCACTCTTTCATTTCCACCTCAAAACAATGTGGAAAAGTTACTTATTTCAAAGTGACTTAAGGAGTCCAATAGTATGAAATAGGGAATCTACCCCATAAATTACTAGTGGTGCTTTAGCAAGTATATTCTCATTTGCCACCACTTTACTAGAACCAAGGATAATTCCCAATAGAACCTTCTTTTCTAGCAATGGTTTTCCACACACATAAACATCATCCAGTGCTTTATGGATCTTAGTAATTTCACTACGGTACTAATTTAGGCACTAGCATTGAATGTATCCTTGGGTCATAATCATTAGGATAAATATGGACTCTCTTTTTTTCACCTTAAGGGGTTTTTCTCACCTCTCTCTCTCTTTCTCTCTCTCAAAAGAGATTCCAAAATAATATTAGAATAAGAGATCTTTATAATCAAGAAAATCTCATATTTGTATTTTCTATAGGTTTCACCTATTATTTTATTCTCAAACTGTAGGATAAGGCCACTTTTTCTCAAAATCCTCATAACTTAAAAAATACAATCTATTTTCTGTAAAAATAGAGCCAATAGTTAATATATGACTCTTTAATGCCCTCATGACTTTTCAACATGAAAATATATTAGAATCATTCTCATTCTTGCTTCTTAAAAGGTCCAAGTTAAAAAATAATATAAAATGGCGTACACATCATATTTTAAGATTATTTTTTACCCAGAGATGCCTTTTTGACTCGAGCGTTTCCTTGTAAAATTTTATCGTTTTTTTGGACAAGTATATGCCTATTTCTAGGCATTTCTTCATCCTCTCTCAAAGCTTTAGTTTTGTCCAAAATTTTGTGTACTCTTTTCCTTCCCTCAAGAATATGGTTTTTTGCATACAAATTCTTGTGAATCAATACTCAGTACTATCTACAACACACTCTACCCTACAAGAAATCTGAGGAGTGATTTTAATAACATTTGCTAAAATCATATAATCTCTATCTACAACACTCTCTACCCCACAACAAGCAATTTTCCTCTTTAGTATTGTGCTATAAGATATATTCCTCTTCAACACTCTATACTATAAGCAATCAAGTGATAATGGAGATATCCTTATTTTTTTAATCTCTGTGATGTTATCATTCTTCATAGTTGTTGTTTAATCCTTAAGTGTCAATTCATAGAGAGAGAGAGAGAGAGAGAGAGAGAGAGAGAGAGAGAGAGAGAGAGAGAGAGAGAGAGAGAGAGAGAGAGAGAGAGAGAGAGAGAGAAAGAGAGAGAGAGTCTTCATAGTTGTTGTTTAATCCTTAAGTGTCAATTCATAGAGAGAGAGAGAGAGAGAGAGAGAGAGAGAGAGAGAGAGAGAGAGAGAGAGAGAGAGAGAGAGAGAGAGAGAGAGAGAGAGAAAGAGAGAGAGAGAGAGAGAAAGAGGGAGAAGGGAGGGGGGGAAGGGAGAGGAATGTGTGAGATGAACTAAGAAAATAAGTGATAAAGTGACAGAGAGTAAATTAGGGTAGAAGATAAAATGATGTTATTGTTCTCCACTAGCCAAGCTTCTGTATAAATGTATTCAAATATCTTTGATCAATTCTTCTTGTGAGAGAGAGAGAGAGAGAGAGAGAGAGAGAGAGAGAGAGAGAGAGAGAGAGAGAGAGAGAGAGAGAGAGAGAGAGAGAGAGAGAGAGAGAGAGAGAACTGTGGATAGAACAGAAGATAAGATTGGATGTTGATTAGAGGTAGATTAAAAGCTAAGATTAAAGGCAAGTTAGGGGTTGATTAGGGTCTATCATGATTGAAATCAAGAGAAAGAGACAAGATCGAATTGGGTAAAAAAGAACACAGATATAGTGAATCAAAGGGGTGTAATTGTGTGATTTGAGCCAATCCAGAATTACCTGCATGCTCCTGGATTGATGCTGACATGCAACTCCCAGATATTTAAACTTTCTTGCTATTGATTAGGAAATTAGCATCAACTCCTTAGCTTACTATTAATCAAAGGGTTGTAATTGTGTAATGTTAAAATTGGTATAATTTTTTATTTACAGGATGCAGGTGCAGGAGGTACCAAGAGAAAGAGATATTCACTTTCAATTGGAGGATCAATATGCACCAATTTTCAAAAGAACTATAGAAAGAGATGATGCAATAAGATACATTATGCAACAAGAAAGAAATGTAGGGAAAGAAAATGTGGAACTTTGGGTTGATGGGTGCATTTATCCACCCAATCCAGGCACTCAAAGGCCACCATAGTTTGAAGGGCTTACATCATTTGTATAGTTCGTTTGTAAAGGCAATGAAGGATTGTCTAGATATACATGGAGACTTATCACACAAGGATTAGCAGGGGTTCATCAATCCTTGACAAATTTGTAGAAGGGAATATGCGGTCTTTCATGGAAAATGATAGATTATTGGCTGAGAAGGATAGGGAGAACCAAAGCTTACAACAAGCAATATCTGTCATTTAAGATGCTATTCAGGCTACAGACGTGCAAAATATAAAGTTACAGTCTAAAGCTAAGGACTTGGAGAAGGAGAATCGAAACATAAAGAGAAAGCTTGCAAAAACTTTGGAAATTGGGCCCACTTTAAAAACCAAAGAAGACTCGAAAAGGAGTTGCAAGTAGAAAGTGAGACCCTAAGAATAAGGTGGGACCTTAAAAGAGAAACCCTAGATTTTGGTGGGACTATTTTCCATGCTAAAAACACTTGCTATTGTTTCTTTTTTATTTGTGCACGCATTTAGTTAAAACCAATTCACTAATTAACCAAAGGAACTGGACAATATCATAGACGGATATATGCTCAATGTGCTACAATGAGAAATGTGTTCCCTCATGCAAAGAATGATACTATTGCCAAAGTCCTAAGCAAGGATATGCTAAAAATGCATTGGAAAATCATAAATTTACGGACATTGTAGATGGTGTTGCAAGTGAACATCTTAGGGATGTGAGCAACTTGTTTAATACTGTAGATGCTCACGGATTATGTGACAAGGTAAAAATGAGTTTTGAATCATATAGTATGCTCTATCAACAATTGGATACATGGTTTAAGCAAGTCTTGAAAACTAAGTAAGTAATGCCTCTGCCAAAACCATTTCACATAAAGAAGGCTCAAAAATAACTAAATGAGAAAGTTTTAGAACTAATTGGTAAGCCAACATATCTGGAAAATACACACATATTGAAGTATGGTTCCAAAGAAGTTGCATTTGTATTTAATGCATCCAACAACATTGTATTGGATATATGTAGGGTTATGATTGCTATGGTCAAATTCTAGAATATGTCTATGGGAGAATATAGAGATCTTAAGCTTAAGTTTGTCCTCAAACTTGATGAGAGTCAAATTGTTAAGGAAAAAACACTTGAACACCTGAGTATAACACTTATGAATCGAGCATTGGATCCCAACATTAATGAAAACCATCATTTATACTTCAATGTACAGGTAGAGAATAAAATATGATAGCTTGCAGCATTTGAAGTACCAACAAAGGAAGGCCATAAAGTGCTTAAAGTTTTTTAACCCCACTAATATACCCATTGTTATTCAACAGCAAAATAATGGAGGAATTTTACACATTGAGGGGTTTGGGGACTATCAAGTTGAATTGCATCTTGCATGTGATTTAAAAACATTGAAGTGTATGTTTGGTTTATCAAATGCAGTGAATGCAAAATTTCCGTACATATACTGCATGCAAACTAAGAAGAAAGGAAAAGATGGAAAGAAAGAATGGCTTGCTAAGCTAGGACAACAAGGTGCTCCAAAATATGATCAAAAAGTCATGAGAAATGGAATGCTAGTTCAACTGGATCTAAACTAGCGCCCTATTTTGAAAATACCACTAAATATATATGCTTTGCATACAAGATGCAGCTGATCCGAGAAAATCACAAAAAAATATTTGTCAAACACTTTGTTAATTTTTTGTACATTTGGAGCTTTGAAATAAAGAAGAGAGTGGGAACAACCTCTTGGAAAATCCAAGAAATCACTGGATGGAAATATTTCATGGACCGATTTACCAAGGGGGGGTGAAGGATAAAGACCAATGGAGGAAGGTGAAGGAAAAATGTATAATGTGAAAAGAAAAGACATGAAATGGATTTAAAGCCATCCAAAGGGCATGTGAGGCTCATAATGTCATGCCTTTGAAGCCTTATGCTAATTCAACCAAATGGAACCCTTCTTGGAAGTATTAGTGGAAGAAAAATCAGGCACATGATTTTGTAATATTTTTTAAAAATACTTTCACTGTGATAAAAAAAACTTTTCAACATGAAAGTTGTAGCGCGTGAGCTGAAGTTTTGGCTGGTATTTTTTTATAATTTTTTGGAGCTACGAGTCGGGAGATATGGCCAAAATGGTGGATATCAACTTTTTCCAATTGCAGTGGAGACCACCTCCCAAATTTATACACACCCACACTTTCTTCCCCATGCTTAACACTTCCATAAAACATCATTCATTAGACTCCCAACCCTTTCCCCTCTCTTCTCCTCTCTCTCAAGCTAATAAACCATTAGAATTCTCCTCCTAAATCACCCTCAAATCATCCTTAATTGTAGTAGTAATGTATGAATTCTCACTACTCTCTCTCTATTATTGCTAGATATGATCTTATTTTATGAAGATTCTCCATATTTTTTTATAGGAGAGCTCTTGGATTCAAGCTATGGGGGGGGATAATGGAGACAACTCACCTATGATGGAGCTTGATTAAGTACAAATTGGTCAACGAAACATCTAGATGGAGCTTCCACATTGGTGGAACCGCCTTAATGCAGCTTTGGTAGTGTTAATTCCTATTCTATCTTAACCTCCTCCCTAAAAACCCTCAAGGCCTATATAAAGAGGCCTTCTCCTTTGTAATTTGCAAGAAGAGAGAGAGCCAAGAGGCCTTCTTCATCCCTATTAAGCCTTTCCCATTCTCTCTCATGAGCTTATGCAGTTCATTCCCTTACTATAGCTCATGCATGCTCTATAGTGTAATAAGCCCATGCTTTTTGTGTCCATATTGTGTATATTGGTTATGTCTTGAGGGTTCTCCATCTCTTGTGCCCTCTTGAGTTTTATTGATTCATCTATCTTTTGTACCTCTCTCTCTCTCTCTCTCTCTCTCAGTTTTCCTCTCTTCTCCCTCACAAGCTCCTCTTCCTCTTGCGTAGCGTCCTAGTCCACTTTTCCATGACTAGGTGGTGCCCTTACCTCATTCACTTTGTGGCAGAAGGGAGTTTGGCATAGTAAACAAGCTGCCATACCGAATTTTCTTTGTCATAAATTGGTGCCCCTGCTGAAAGACATTCTCATTCACAATTCTCTACCTCCTTATGCGGGATGATACAACACATAGTGGTGTATCCTCTACAACAAGTGCTCCAAGTGGCTCTTCTCCAACGCCTTCACCAACTCTTTTTGAAGCTGGTCGAAGTCCACGACTCCCACAATGGTCTCCCAAGGAAGCCCAAGAAAGGAAGTATACCTATCGGATGATGGCATGTATGTGGGTAAAAGGGGTTTACCTTAGAAATTTCATTCTCTCACAATGGAAAAAATCATGTTGCCATCAATTTCTAGGTTCTCATAATTGTGGTGAGTGTTTTGCAAACAAAGTGAAGGCCCTTTTGGGAGGTCCTCGTCTCCAAATCATCAAATCCCTCTCTCTCTCTGGCCTAATCCACATCAAAGGAGGACAACTACGCATGAATGGTGTGGAGTTTTGTAGAGGTACAAAGTATGGAGACTACCTTCAACTGTTGCTCGCTCGAAGGTTGGGTGTGGTTGAAAAGGTGGCCATCACAACTTATGAAATATATGTTGCCGAGGATGGACACACTAAGGCAAGAACAATCACTGGTGAGCAAATTCTCTATATAGCAAAGTTGGTGGGCTCCAGAAAGAAACACTCTGGGAAAAATCCTTTATAATTCAAGAAAGTGTATTCCCTCTACTCCCTTAAGTAGTCTCCACTCATGAATAATAATAATGGCCTTAATTTCTAAACCTTCCACTATGTACAAAATATCCGAGTTAATGTATGCATCAATAGGAAGATTTTCTTCCAGTAGCATCTTGTCATGTACTTTGGGGCTGAAAGATTAAGGAAGATTCTTATATCACCAGAACCTATAATCTTCCCAATGCTAGACTACAATGCATCCTTCAATGTACATGTCTTTATTTTATTATAATATTTTCTCATGAATCACCGCGAGTTTTATGGACCAATCCAACCTCTTGCTATGCAAACTGTGCATATTATAGCCATCACAAAGCTTAGATTCCAAGGTATTATTAGAAGCATACTGGGGCCTAGACGTCTAACTAAAATCAATGCATCTGTGAACCCATTCATCCTTCCCCTCATAAAATACAACTTAAGTCTAGACGTGTTCATCTTTGTACTCTACTAAGGCAATATGACATTTCCAAGCTTCTTTGGGCGTAATGGGGAAAATGTAGTGGACTTTTTGGACAACCTAGAGATGGCATTCCTTGTCTCTAGGAGGGATGATGAAGCATTAAAGTTGACGGCTCTTCCTTTAGCACGGGTTGCGATCACAATTGACAGGCTGAAAATAACACTTTGAACTGGAAGAAGGAGTGAACTGGGAAGGAAGAAGCTAGAATGTGGTTCCAAACTCTAAATCCAGCCCAAAGAGCTTAATGGGAGGGATTGAAGGCAACTTTCTTGCAGAGATTTCAACAAACTAACTCAGCTGGAGAGTTATGGCAACAACTTTTGTCCCTCCATCAAAGTGATCCTTATGGTTATGCAACTTATGAGGATGAATTTTTGAAGCTTTGGGGGCAGTGGTTAGACTCACTGAATCCTGGAGAGAGAGCTCCAAACTGCATTCAAAAGGATTGATTTATTTCAAGTTTGTACCCCTTGGAGAAGGTAAAGGTGAAATTTCCAAACACTTTTGAAGATGCTTTGAGAATCACTAGGGAAAGGAATCGAAAGATTCTCTACCAAGCCCAAGCTAGCCAAGCAGTTTGCGAAAACAACATCACAACTATGGAGGCCTCTTAAGTTCCCCCAAATGTATCTAATGCACCAGGCCTTGTTAGAGGTCAAGAAGACACGATCCAACAAATAAACAATGTTACTAATCAACTAGAGGGTTTGAGAGTGAATCTTGTACAAGGTGCAAGAAGACCTATCGAGGGGAATGGTGGGAATCGACCACAAATGCGACGAGAAGCAAGGGAGATATTGTGTTACAACTGTGGAGAAAATGGACATGGCATGTATAATTGTCCTCATCCTAGAAGATATGATCACCCTACCAGAGGTCCTCGACAACAAGTAAGCCCTCCTCGTGCTAGGACTCAAGAGCAAGAGTAGTCGCAACCTGAAATTTTACAACCACCTTATGTTCAAGCTGAAACCCCTGCTGTTCAACCAAATGTTAATGTCATAAAAATAGAGGAGGTGGTCAGGGATAGAAGGCTTAAAGAAGAAATAGCAAGAGGTAAGATGAAGGTAGATGTAGTAGAGACCATTCCTATCAAGCGGGTATGTGTCCAAACTGATGCAAGCAAGGAAGCAATGAGGCAAGTACATCACGGGTATCTAGAGATGAAGGGAAGAAGAGAAAGACTCAAACTAGGTTTAAAATTGATATCTCCGACTTCCCTTTGGGTTCTCGAACACAACCTTATGATCTGATAGTAGATGTGAGCTCTCAAGAGCCCAAAATTACATTGGCCACAACTACTTCATGCCTCTCCAAAGCTACGACGACAATGGTAAAAAATGGTAAGCACAAGGGCAAGGCAAGGTAAAATGGTTAGTGCAATCAAGGCATATGGCCTCAAAGATATAGTGCCTTTAGTGGAGGCTCAAATCAAAGGTCAACGGATTCGAAAAACATACATTGATAGTGGTGCAGAGGTTTGTGTCATGACAGAAAAGCTTATGCATCAATTAAGCTTAAAAGTAATGGAATCCTCAACCTTTAGGGCAAAGATGGCCAACAATGATGCGGTAACATGTATGGGTGTAGTGAAAGCTTTGAGAGTTTCTGTTTTTGGAATCACTGTAGCAGTGGATGTTTATGTTATGCCATTAAAGGGAGAAGGATATCCCCTCATCCTAGGGAGACCTTGGCTTATGGGCATCAGAGGTAGGCAAGATTAGGCAATAGGAGATCTGGAGTTGAGGCCACGTGAGGTGGGTGGCCACGATCAAAAGGTGGTTTACAACTTGAAGAGTGGGCGTTAAGAGAACCTCGAACTAGAAACATCTACCGATGAGTGGATCTCAAGTGGATGTTTCTCATCGGTAGAAGAAGAAGAGAGTTGAAGTGGAGAGAGTGATAGTGCTCTCAAAGTTATGGGCGTCACCTTAAAGGAACCTACCTCATCACAAAACCCAAGAATCCAAGGAGAAGATGTGTGGGATAATAGCCTAGAGAAGATGATATTCAAGGATATAAAGGATGAAGAAAGGGAGGGTTATGTGAATGTTCTCAAGAAGCATGCCTCGTTTATTTCTAATCATACTCACATTACAGGTGTCATTGCAGTGAAGCATCACATCCAACTCAAAGAAGGAAGCAAACCTATAGTACAAAGATTGAGAAGACTAGGATTTGTGCAACAAGATGCACTGTTGACAGAGGTGAAGAGACTCTTGAATGCAGGATTCATATACCCAGTGGAAGATTCAGAATGGGTCTCCCCAATAGTAGTGAGGCCAAAGAAAAATGGTAAGTGGTAAGTATGCATAGATTACAAGCCACTAAATGGTGCAACAAAGAGGGACCAATTCCCTCTCCCATTTCAGGATGAAATCTTGAATGAAGTAGCAAGACATGAGTGGTATACGGTGTGTGATGGCTACTCTGGCTACGTCCAGATTTGCATTGCAAAGGAGGATCAAAACAAGACCACTTTCATCACACCATGGGGCTGTTTTGCCTTTCGGGTCATGCCCTTTGGTCTCACAAATGCCCCAACAACCTTTCAATGATTCATAAATATGGTCTTCCAACCTTACTTTGGTAAGTCCATAAGGGTTTTCATAGACGACTTTTGTATTTATAGCTCAAGGAATATACATCTACGCAAGGTTGATGAAGGATTTACACGCTTAGCTAGGTTGGGTGGACAACTAAATAAGGATAAATGTCACATTGGGGAAAGTAAGGTAACACTACTAGGGCATGGAGTGTCAATTGAAGGAATTGAGGTAGATCCAAATAAGGTAGAAACATTGCTAGCTCTACCTTCCCCAACCTCCATCAAACAATTAGTCTCCTTCTTGCAAAAGCTAAGATATTTGGGTAGATTTATACACTTACTCTCTCAGGCCATATATCCCCTATAGCAATTGTCACGCCAAGAAACACTTGTATGGAGTGAACAAAGTGAATGATATTTTAAGGAGGTAAAGAAAATGTTGGGGTCACTTCCTATAATCCTCCAGCCTTGTTGGGAAGAAACATTCTTTGTAAACCCTAGTGTGGGAGAAGAGGCCATTGGTGCTGCTCTCCTACAAAAAGATCCAAAAACATCCTTCATGAGGCCTGTGTATTTTTCCAGCCGCTTCATGAAAGCCTCAGAGAAGGCTTACACCTCCATGGAACAACTAGTGTTGGCCCTCATGTTTGTAGTAACCAAATTTCGGTCATATTTGCTTCCAAAGAGGTTTGTGATCATCACTGTGGAGGATATGTTTTCCTATGCACTACAACATATGGAAATCTCTGACAAAATAGCAAAGTGGGTGGTGCGACTTCAAAAGTTTGATTATACATTGCAGGTTGAAAAAACAACTCGGGCATGCTTAGTTGATATTTTGACAAACAGGTGCTATGAGAAAAATCGCAAGGTGAAAAGAAAGGACCTTCCACCACCCCCATCCATAAAGACTCTTATAGATGCTTGGTGCATACAAGAGAACTAAGGATAAGGCAGCCGTAGGCATTGTTATTTTCTCTCCTTTAGGAGATAAAATCTATGGTGAAGGAATCATCTTGAAAGGTGTCCACTCTAACAATGAGGCAGAATATCAAGCTTTAATTCATGGTCTTTGTTGGTGTCTTAGTAATTCAATCGAGAGGTTGAATGCTTTTGGAGACTCCATGCTATTGGTAAGGCAGATGCAAGGTACATGGGCATGCAAAAATAAAAATATCTCTCGGAAAATGAGAGAGGCCAAATCTCTTATGAGAAGATTTAGGGAGGCATAAGTACATCATGTGCCAAGAGACCAGAACAAGGATGCCGACCATCTAGCATCATCAAAGCTTAATGAGTCAATGGTGGGAGCAGTAGCTATCAAACCCCCACTTCGGTCAAGGAAGACTTAGAAGATATTCTACACCTCTTAGAGCAAGGAGAAGCTCCCAAACACCTGACTAAGGGAGAAAGACAGTGGCTAGCTCGGAAGGCTACAAGATATCGCATGGTAAATGATAGTTTGTATTGTCTTGGTAAGGATGGTGTGCTTAGGAAAGTTCCTTCAAAATGGAAAATTGAAGAAATATTAAAAGCTTGCCATAATTATGTGTGTGGAGGTCACTTTGCACACAACATCACAAGTAGAAAGGTTCTACAAGCCGGCTCTACTTGGCCCAGTCTACACCAAGATGCCAAATATTGGTGTCAAACATGTGAAGAATGTTAGAAATTAGGACCATGACAGCTCATAGCAGAACCCCAAACTCCAATCAAGGTATATGGACCCTTTGAGAAGTGGGGAATTGATGCCATAGGGCCTCTACCACGCACTCCATTAGGAAAAGAGTATATTATCATGGGGGTAGATTACATGACTAGATGGGCCGAGGCTATGCCAACTAGAAGAATCACTGCTAAGGAAGTGATTAAATTCATCTTTGACCACATTTGTTGTAGGTTTGGTACCCCTCTTGAAATACTATCAGATAGAGGACTAGGGTTTAGAGCCAATGTGGTGGGTGAACTCATGCAAAAGCTAAATATTCAACAACGACACTCTACCCCTTACTACCCTCAATGCAATAGATTGGTGGAAAATGTAAATGGAATGATTTGTAAAATCATCAGCAAACAGGTACATTCAAGGCCCCGGGATTGGGACAAAAGCACCTTAGTGGAGCTCTATAGGCTTACAAAACCTCCTTCAAAACCATGTTAGGGTTCACACCTTTTCATCTAGTTTATGGACAAGAGGCTCTTTTGCCTATTGAGGTGAAATTAGCTAGCCTTCAAGTATTAGGTGGCAGAGTAGGCTCTCAAAAGGAGAAGTTACATCAAAGATTATTGGACCTAGAGAGGCTAAAATCAGATCGCGAAGAAGCCATCAACCACTACTCCCAGGAAGCTGAGAAGCGTAGAGAAAAGTTCAACAAGAAGCTAACAGATGAAAACATCAAGGAGGGATCTTTAGTGCTTC
Organism: Lygodium microphyllum; assembly: GCF_053477565.2. Taxonomy (NCBI): domain Eukaryota; kingdom Viridiplantae; phylum Streptophyta; class Polypodiopsida; order Schizaeales; family Lygodiaceae; genus Lygodium; species Lygodium microphyllum. The sequence goes on along the minus strand of NC_141141.1, from coordinate 46,742,303 downwards.
GATATGACAATCACTTTGATAAAAGAAAGGATGGCAAGTTTCTCTACTGGTGGGAGGGACCATTTTGGGTCACAAAAAAATTCAACAATAGCTCCTACAAACTTCAAGAAATTGAGGGAAAAGTGCACAAGACCAGAATAAATGGATGGCACTTAAAACCCTATCACATCAGGGTGGGGTTAGCTCAAGATACCAAAGAGTGTCTAGAGGCATAAATACCTCTAGCCAGATTTGGGGGGGCTATATGATCCAAGAAAATCACAAAAAAATATTTGTCTAACACTTTGTTGATTTTTTGTGCATTTGAAGCTTTGAAATAAAGAAGAGGGTGGGAACGACCTCTTGGGAAATCCAAGAAATCATTGGATGGAAATATTTCATGGACCGGTTTACCAAGGGGGGGTGAAGAGTAAAGATCAATGGAGGAAGGTGAAGGCAAAATGTATAATGTGAAAAGAAAAGACATGAAATGGATTTGGAGCCATCCAAAGAGCATGTGAGGCTCATAATTTCATGACTTTGGAGCCTTATGATAATTCAATCAAATGGGACCCTTCTTGAAAGCATTAGTGGATGAAAAATCAGGCACATGGTTTTGTAATATTTTTTAAAAATACTTCCACTTTGATTCAAAAAAAAAATCAACATGAGAATTGCGGCGCGTGAGCTGAAGTTTTAACTGGTATTTTTTCATCATTTTTTGGAGCTACGAGTCGGGAGATATGGCCAAAATGGTGGATGCCAACTTTTTCCAACTGCGGTGGAGACCACATTCCAATTTTATACACACCCACACTTTCTTCCCCACACTTAACACTTCCATAAAACATCATTCATTAGAATCCCAACCCTTTCCCCTCTCTTCTCCTCTCTCTCAAGCTAATAAACCATTAGAATTCTCCTCCTAAATCACCCTCAAATCATCCTTAGTTGTAGTAGTAATGTATGAATTCTCACTACTCTCTCTCTATTATTACTAGATATGATCTTATTTTATGAAGATTCTCTATATTTTTTTATAGGAGAGCTCTTGGATTCAAGCTATGGAGGGGAGAATGGAGACAACTCACCTATGATGGATCTTGATTAAGTACAAATTGGTCAACAAAACATCTAGATGGAGCTTCCACATTGGTGGAACCGCCTTAATGCAGCTTTGGTAGTGTTAATTCCTATTCTATCTTAACCTCCTCCCTAAACACCCTCAAGGCCTATATAAAGAGGCCTTCTCCTTTGTAATTTGCAAGAAGAGAGAGAGCCAAGAGGCCTTCTTCAGCCCTATTGAGCCTTTCCCATTCTCTGTCATGAGCTTATGCAGTTCATTCCCTTACTATAGCTCATGCATGCTCTACAGTGTAATAAGCCCATGCTTTCGGTGTCCATATTGTGTATATATTGGTTATGTCTTGAGGGTTCTCCATCTCTTGTGCCCTCTTGAGTTTTATTGATTCATCTATCTTTTGTAGTTCTCTCTCTCTCTCTCTCTCTCTCTCTCTCTCTCTCTCTCTCTTAGTTTTCCTCTCTTCTCCCTCACAAGCTCCTCTCCCTCTTGCATAGCATCCTAGTTCACTCTTCCATGACTAGGTGGTGCCCTTACCTCATTCACTTTGTGGCAGAAGGGAGTTTGGCATAGTATAGAGGCTACCATACCGAATTTCCTTCATCAACAGCGTGTCTTAGAAGCTGATACTACATGCAAGAAGGTAGAACGAGTCCACTCTGAAGTTGGATTTCATGAGGGTCAAGTTGAAATAAAAAAGGATGATAAAAAATCGGGAAAGAGTGGAAATATCCCTTGTAAACCATGCTTTGGTGGACCCAAGGCTAGGAAGTTTATATCTCCACCTCGAGATGAGGAAGGCAATATACTTGTAAAATGACCAGAGAAGTATGAAGCATGGAAAAAGTTGCACCTTGTTGTTCCGGATTCAAGCAATGGGGGACAAACGAGGATTGCAAAGGCAAAAGTGTGGATACACCTAGATAGATTAGGAGCTCTTTACAAAATTCGAGGTTTAGGGATGTTGATGGAAATACATTTAAAGAGACAATTGCTAAATTTCAAAAGTCCATGGTGGAGGCATGGACTACAAACAATATAACACACTACATGGTCAGTGTTGTCACCATTACAAAAAAATATCATCATTTCAAATTAGTTTGTGTTTCTAATATCTCTTCTTTTGCAGCATATACTTGAAGCATATGGTTCATACTTTGCCGATCAAGGAAGTTCAACAATATGGTCAACTCAAGGCATGGGATGATCTCATTGGAAAGCTCGTTCACTACAAGGGATTGGGCTCATACCCGCGCTCCTAGCCGCACAAAATGACTTGGGAAAAAAAGTGTCGGGCCCGTGTAATAGCGCGTGTATCATCGCGGCCAGAGACATGCGTGTAAAAGCGCGTGTACAGTGACAGCCAGTCGCGCAAATACACGACCCCATACACGCGTTCTGGACAGTTTTGCTGCGAATTTACACGCGAATCTAACAGACTATCCGCGTAAATATACACGATTTTGACAGATGACACGCGCTTATACACGCGATCACAGAGGGAAAAAAAAAATCCAGAGAGTGCTTTTGGGTGGCTGGATGCTGTTCCAGCATCCAGGCACCCAAAGGCACTCTCTGGATTTTTTTTTTGATGCATTGCACCACAAAAAAAGAGCGATTTAGATTTCAAGACACGAGACTCACTCTCTATGAATACACGATTCAATATTACTATCTAAAACTTAATACACGACTCAAGACTCACGATTCAATACATTGTCAATACATGATACATTTGTGTACAAGGGAGTCCATATGTCAAAATAGCCCATGGCTTTAATTAGGAACAAATATATACAAAGTCAAATAGGGAGCTAGGTGCAAAAAATCCCATGGCTTCAGTTACAAATTTTTTTTGTACAACCACATCCTACAGTATTCTGAAAGCTAATCAGAGGATGATGAGGACCCTGTGCTCTCTCCATGATCAGAGGAGCTCGCATTGGTATATTCCGATGAGTGGTGCTCGCCTCCACCAGGAGCAGTGGCACGAACATCAGCAGTGGCAGCTGGATCATCAGGGGCAGGAGCATCAGCAGCTTGTGCCTGTTCAAGAAATATACCGTATGTAAGTATACATATATATGCAATTAAATAAACCAAAATCATTCATTTAGAGTTTTCAAGTACCTGTCGACCGTATGGTCTCATGGCCGCGTCAAACTGCGCATCCGTAATACGTCCCTCGTTTCTGAAGATGGCCCACGTGTCACGTCTGCTATTGCGGCGAGCATACCCAGTCTCATGGGCTGTGGGCCTCCTCCCCATAACCCGTCGCTGTAACATAATCAAGATAGTTTGTAAGATCAAAACAATCATAGAATCAATGAATTTGGCAAACAATCAAATAAAGAGGCAAGTTACTTACGAACTCTGCCTCCCACGACTCGACGCCGCCAGATCCGAAATGCGACGATCCAATGGTCTCCATCTGGATCCGTCGTGCCTCCACATGCTGCCTGCTCTTCACGCCTCCCTCTGCGCGCTTCTTTGCCTCCTTCCACTCGCGTTTGTGGGCAGTGGCAGGTTTCTCACAAGGATAGCCACCCGCAGCTACATTCACCCCATCATCGTACGCGAGTTTCTTAAGGTGAGATCTTTTATTACTTAAGATCTCCCTTATTCGCGTCCTTCCCCATACATCCGAGAACGTTGTGCTTTTCAAAAGGCAATTGATCATGGAGGTGGCATCAATGATTCCAATTCTATGACTCAATTATTACAATGGTGGTATAGGAGATTAGAGATACGATACGAGGAAAAAGAAAAGAAGTCCAAAACCTCTCAAGCAGAATTTATAAGTAGGGCAATATATGAAGTGAGAAAAGCAAGATATGAAAACAACACAGTCAAACAATGCCATGCAGAATGGTTGGCAACCGAAGAGAGAGATGGCAAGAAATGGAGACCTAGATAAAGATAATACTTTTGATGCATTTAGAGTCCACGAGAGAGCATAGGTACCCAGGATATGACAGATCAATACTCTTATCTTTAACATGATATGTCTTGCAAATTTTGTTTAAAATTTCGAAGGTTTGTCACTATGTTTTTCAAAGTCAATTTCGAACTATGTTTTTTAATTTTAAAGTTCATTTACACCACCACAATAAGTTTAAAAGTTCCGTACTTAAGTCAAGTCTCTCATTTCATTTTTTCCCATTCCTCTTCACTCTACCATCCAACTTTCTATCCTTCATTATCACAACCATGGCACACTCCAAGCTTCCTATCAAGAAGATGCCTGTAAGAGCAAGAGCTCAGCACTCTTCCAAATATAGTGAGCATACTGTGAGTGAAAAAGGTCCCTTGGTGGTTGACAACGGCGGCCCTACTGTAGCTAATAATGGTGGTGCTATTTTGTCCAAAAATGGTGGCCCTAGTGTGGTCAATAATGATGGTTTGCAATTGTCCAGAAATGGTGGTTCACATGCTCCAGTTGCTCCACCTCCCACTACTACTCCAGCTGGTAATACACGTCCTCCAACACATAAGAAGTGAAGATGGAGACCAGGTATAATTGCGCTATCGTGCTGCTGTGCATCCGAGCCGTAAACACCTCCATTTTTGTTGTGCGTTTGTGATATCTTTTCACGTGTATTTCATTGCGTGTGATTGATGCATTAAGATAATTCGTCCTTTTTAGTACCTGCATCCAATGTATATATTCCACTAGTGTGTGTGTGTGTTTGTGTGTGTCGAAAAAATATGAAAAACTGATGCCAAAGGCCATTATCAAGCTGTTAATTTCAATGATGATCTCCAAGAAAAGTGCAGGAAATTGTGGAATCAAAGGAGGCAGAGTAGAAGCTGACATTTGAGCTATGAAGATAAAGGTTGCATGTGAACAAGGTCAACGTAACATGCGGGATAAAGCAGTTTACTATCTACCATAGAGAAGGGTTCATATGCCTTTGCCGAACACTTTTTGAATGGAGGAATAAAGATTGATTCTTCCCTCCTGAATATGCTAGAATTTGCCATGCCAATGAAGTCAAGACTGCAAAGAAAGGAGGGGAACCTCAATTCAATGGACTCATGGATGTCTATAAGAAGACTCTTAGAAAGTTTTTTATAAATTTGGGTTTGTGATGGTATTGACACCCACAGAGAATCTTTAGATTATCGAATTAAAGGTGCCCGACCGGATGGATCTAAAAGAAAAGCCTATAGAGCCTATTGTTTTGTGAGAAGGCTTTCCGTTTCAAAAATTGGAGAGAAAGATAAAAAGGTTTGCATCCTCAAAATAGCTTTATTAACGCTAAATTGAGATGGGGGCACTCAAAATTCAAAAGGGGCGCATTGCTATGAATTTAGGGGGGGGATTTTGAAGGCGCTATCAATGGCGGGCTTCCATTCAAGATGGTGCAGGGCAACCAAACCACCAATTCTAGGGTAGCTTCGGCAGCTTATCGAGATCATTCAACATCGACAAAATTTGTGGACTTCAAAATCAATTATAAGAAGAAGAAGCGACTGAATCTTCTACTGGCCTTCCTCCTCAAAGCAATATGAAAGGGGGGGAATCAGAGGGATCAAAAAAAACTCTGACGCGAAGGAGAAGGAGAGGGGAATCAAAGGCTCTGTGTGCAATAGATGAACGAGCTTCAGATTGGAGAAAAGGGAGCACAGAGCTAAGATAGAATAGAGGATTATAAACAACTTGTCAGGGAGAACATCATGATTGGCTTTCATCTTCCTCTTCTTGTTCTACGCTAGCCATGGTTGATGTGGGTGAACTAAACAGGGAGGTCTTTCTCTCTCGAGCTATTTAGGGGAAATTGAACCTCTGGGGGAAAAGGACCAATACTCCATCTTTCATGGATGCCACCAGCTAATGCCATAGTTTTCGTGTTTGACTTCTGCTTCCTGGCTAACTAGCATGTATACAGATGTCATGTAGTTTCAAAAGGCAACATTGATAAGTGTGACATAGAAGTGGATTGCTGCAACACATGTCTCTTCCACGGCCAGTGATCATATGTTATCTGGAGGCAGACATAATATGACACCATTCCATATGGACATTTGAAGTGCTGCGACACCTTCGACAGAGTTTCTATTGCGTCTATTAAGAAGAACTGTTAGTCCTAACAGCAACGGAGAGGAGATGAGGAGGATAACGAAGTTCAATTGAAGCTCGAAGCGAGAGAAGGAGTCAACATAAAGCAGTAGACGCATGCAGCTGCTGTCTATGGCATCAAGGGTTTCCCCAGCCTCTACTTCTTTGTCAATGGCACCAGCAGCGATATACCGGTGGCTTCACAAGGAACCACACTATGAGGCATTCATTGGTGCATCCAAGGAGGAGTTAGAGACAGAGTTTGTTCAGGTAAAGGATACAGAAGTCATAAAGGTATTGATTGGAAGAGTGCGGAAAGTGGAACCTTTTGTGTGCATATTGAAGAGTAAACCTGAAACATATGTACCTTATGATAGCCAGTTTGACAAATATAGCATTCTCTGGTTTGTTGAGGTGAATAAACATCCACTTCTCACAGAGATTGATCGGCATAATTACATGAAGCTTTATGCAAGCCCCTGAAAGTGCAAGTGACTCTCTTTAGGGATGTTCAAACTTCAAAAGAGGTTATACAATTGGCCATTCTGCAAGCTACCTTATGGCACTTGATGCATAATTAAATGCACCTGAAAGAATAGCTGCTATTGTGATGGTGGCTCCTGCAGTGATGGCTCCTCTTTTGTTGCCAAGCAAAGCTCAATTATCAAATGATCAGGATTAGAAATAGCATCAGTATCTTAAGCAGGCCAGTACTACTAGCACTGTGAGCAGTGCTGCCCACCACAGAACTCCATTGTTTTGACATTGTATGGATTTCTGAAAATTGTTTAACCCAACAGATTTTAACAAGTCTATGTGCCAATGGCAAAACTGATCTCGAACACCTGAATGCAAAGCAGGTTATGAGATACTACAGCTTTTTCCAGAACATGGACTTCATGTATTTTACTTGACAAACAATATAGAGTACTTTGGCATCAAAAATTTGAGTTCTTCTTGTTAGCCTCTTTCCTTGCTATTTCTTGAACCCCGTGTTTTGCAGCTCTTGCATGAACTCTACGACAGCGCTACATGAGATAAGGAAATTCTAGAAGAGTGCCAACTTGATTATTCCTAAGGCACCATTCTCTAGGTTGGTGCGAGAAATACTACAAGATCTGCAGTCAGGGCATCATCACAAGTTCTTTTCAAGGAACCAGAAAATGAATGTGGGGCGATGGTCAATGCTTGCTTGCTCTCCAAGAAGTAGCTCAAAGTTACTTGATTGATCTAATGGGTGATTCTCAAGTTTTAGCCATTCATGCCTGACATATCACTATTAAGCCCATAGATACAGTTCTTATTCGTAGGAAACACAACAACAAGGATGAATTTAATCTTAATGCCAACAATATGCTTTGAGAAGCTACCTTGTAATTGGATCTATGTTTTTAGCTCAAGTTTGGTTGTAGATTGTAAGGAGCTTAGTTTTGGTTTATCTTTCCAGTAGACCTTCAAGTATTTGATATCAGTGGTCTATAAAATGGAGCTAGATTTTGCCTAGCTCTAGTTGTACTTGGTCCAATGCACCATCTACTGTGTATTTCATAGTTTCGTAATGCCAAATCTGATATTTGATATTCTATTTTGCCAATGATTTGTATTGTGCATATTTCAAAGTTTTTAATTTTGAAAGTAGTCTTGTTAAGGATAAATTCAATGCGCAATCATGCACACATCATTGATCAATTCTACATGGGCTGATGCACTATTTCTTTACTCTATTTAGTGATTTGGCAACATTATATCCAATATCTGATATTCCATTTGACATATAACTTATTTTTTGTAAATTTCTAAGTTTCCAATATTTCATGTAGTTTGGTTGACAACATATTTAATATGTAGTTGCGCACATGCAATGTGGTTGCGAGTTTTTCTGTTATCAGTGAAGTATAATCCGATTAATGAATTTTTAAAAAATGATTGACTCGTCAATTTAATAAATCAAAATCTAGTGAAACTTCACCCACATGTATGCATCATAAAAACCTCATGGATCACTTGTCATTTTTTTCAAAGCCTGGATACATTATTTCAAGTTTAAGGGTTTTTGGAAAGTTTTGCTATAAGTTTAAAGTTTCACCTCATTTTACACATTTCACTTTTGAGTTTTGGGTTTTCTCTCCGAGAAGACATGGCATGCACCAAGCAAGCAGCCCGGAGACACCCCCTAGAAATCCTTTGTAGAGGCCACATCCCCCAGCTGCACTATCACCACCACCTCCACCACCACACTAGCATTGCAAGCATCAATGGAAGCCAGTCACAATGGTTCTTCATGAGATCCACCATTACCAGAAGACCAAGCACCTCCTGATACCAAAGGCTTCATTTTCGAAGCTAGTGTGTGAGATTATGGATGGCATACCTATGTAAAATATTATGAATATAAATACAAATTTTTTGGCACGTCTTATTTTTGTTTATTCATTTGTTATTTATTTTATTTATGTCTTTGAGTTATCGTTACATGTGTTCGAACAAATACATGTTGCGCACGAACTCGATAAAGCACTATGTATTAAATTTAGGGTATGAATCCTATTGCATATAAATTTGATAAATAAATATAATATTCAAGTAAAAAACAATAGTAAACGACGCGTATGACAAACTACATTGCACACAAGTCCAACAAATATTGGTTTTCATTACTTCAAGAGAAAATTACAAATTACATTACATTGCTGATGAGATATCATTTGGCACTAAGTACATCTACTCTCTCCTAGGTTTCTTTGAGCTAGACTTCCCATGGTCAGAGCTATTATTTATCATAGGCAGAAACACATTTTTCTCTAGTAGCCTAATGATGTTGGGGTCTTCCACACCAGCAACCATGCCATGGGCCACCATGGAAAAAAGTGGCCCAAACCTAGTACTAGAGAATAAGTAGGGGAGCTTTGAATGTCGAGCAACACTATTTTCTCCAAGATAGAGTTTGTTGGGATGGTCTTAAAGGGCCCAACCTTTATTAGTATCCTCAACTTCAAGAAGTTCTTTAAAAAAAACTGAAGAGCATGTCTTATGGAATGCAAAAATATCACCCACAAGAGCTGGTGGATATACTCCTTCAATGCCCAGTCTTGCACCCTTCCTTGGCTACCAGATTGACCACCTTGTCTAGATGAAAATTCATCTATATAGACAATGTTGTGCATCACACAAGTTCAGTGTGTCAAACTACTCATTTTGTTAAACTCACTATTCATGGAGTGTGGTATAGATATATACATCGCATTTGTGTCAAAATTTACCAGTAAGGCCTTTAGGGCATCAGGAGTATGCACATCAAATTTTTCCAGGATTGGGCCCCCAGAGCTGCCCTGACGAGAGGATCGCATCTAGAGGCCAAATTCAAGCTCGCATCTGGGGGCCAGATTTAGGCCCCTAGATGCGAGCCTCCGGCCAGGGCAGCTCTGGGGCCCAAGCTTGACAAAATTTGATGTGCATACTCATGATGCCCTAGAGGCCCTACTAGTAAATTTTAACACAAATCTGATAATACTAATCCTATAACATTACCTTCTCTACATCATCTATCTGTTGCTATAATGGAACATCTAGGTCTGCTCCTGCAATTGGGCCACCCTCTTCTCTCTCTTGGGAAGCTAATTCGTAGTCGGGTCAAGGTCCAAAATGTTTTCTTGCAACTGCTCAAACTCCTCATCTAAGGTCTCATAGTGTGGCACCGCATTCTCAATCTACTCTTGGATGCTCACAATGGTAGAGATGTCATCAACACTCGTGCCATCATATCGAGCCACCTCATCATCATGTGCTAGTGCATCTTGTATATCAAAATCTATAAAGTTTTGAGGTGCATCATGCACCATGATACAATATAGCACTTCTTTCCTTAGCTCCAAAATTTCTAGTACATCCTGCATAAGTAAATATTCCACCCCCTTAATGACGATAGCATGGAGAGAAAAGAGGGGCACTACACAAATTAGTGGCATCGCTATTGGCATCAAAAATGCATTTGCGACACAAATAACGAGAGTACCCAGGCGAAAAAAAGCAGGCCAAAACTCGAGCGCGTCATTTTGCACAAACGAATGAAAGAGGGAGCGAAAGGGAGAGTAAGCTGCATCTTGCGTTTGAGAGGGAGAGGGAGAGAAAGAGAGAAAGAGGGAGAAGGAGTCATGTGCATATTGACCATTGTCATCATAAACTTTTCTTCTATGAATATCATCATTAGTGGTCATAGATGGTTGTACCATCTTAACATTACTTTTACTTTCTCTTTTCATTAAGCGGGCTATTAATCTCATAGGCACCTACATGAGTACCTTTCCATAGTGGCCTAAGCTCAAGCATGGTATCACTTATGGGGCAAATGATGAAATAATTAATCACATGACTATCCAAAGATCCCACTAAACCATTTAGGATTGAAAGATTATCTTTTGTGTTATGGGGATTCTTCAAACTAATTTTCATCTAATGACAAAGGCTTTAATTATTTCCAATTTAAAATCCATAGCTTCAAGGTAGCTCACAAGTAGAAACTAAAAAAAATAGGTCCCTTATAGCCAAGGTTTTGAAATTACCACTTATTAGTAACTTTCGGTAAACATACCACGTGTTGGGACCTAAAATATGCCTAGTACTAGCTCTAATAGCTCTAGCCAACGGCTCCTAAACATACCAAATGATCCCACACACCCTTGCAGCTAGGAGTGTCTGGGTACTATAAAACTTTCTTCTAATCATTGTATTTGTATATATAATTTTTAATATAGTCCAACTAATTACTCCTATTAACTCCAAGCAAAGGAGTGTTCCACATGTAGATCACTATCTCACTTGAATCATATACATAAAGGGCACCCCTTAGCCAAAAGATGTAGCCCCTATGGCTCTCATACACCCCAAGGATTGGTCCCAAGATGCACTATTTGAAACATATAGAATATCATACAATACTCCTATCTTGATATTTATTGTTCAAGGAGATTATTTATAATCTAACATAATCTTTTGTCCAAGAATAAACAATGTAACCTATAGCTAGGGATCATCTTCCACTCCATGTAGGTCAATGAGTTTGCAAACAATTGTTATTCATCCAATAGATTTATTTTGATATCATGCTTATATGCATATGCAAGGTGTCCTGCCACATGGTGCTCAAACGATTCTAACTAATAAAACAACCACGTGATATGTGAAACCATTCTTTTCATGATTTATTCTAGCATAATGCAGTGTTGAAATGATGGAACCACGCTAACCCATGCCTCCACTCCTTTAGATATTCGCTAAAACCCTAAATGCCTTATTGCGATACACAAACATTTATTTTTTCATTGAAAAGATGTAAGATTTCAATATCCATTTCATATTTCTGCCTTATATATATTCATTTTTATATTTTATATGTCATTTTACATAGAGGCTACCCTTATCTAGCCACTTTTACAAAAAAGCAAGTGTACACTAAGACTAAGACTCTGAGGCTAACACCCAAGCCCTACTATTCACTACACATTCATAAATGTTTTCTTAATTTTCTCTACTTTTTAGCCTCAAAAATCATTTTTTTCTATTTTTCTTAATTTTGGATATATTTTATAATAATTATTATTATCATAATTACTAATAGTCCTACAATTTTCCAAATATAGTTATGGTAACTAGGATGCATTATTTTTTCCTATATGCATCATTACTTTAATCAATTTTATCAACCATCATTATATTTCTTAATTTTAGGAGTTTTGCATGACTTGAATAATTAAATTTTACATTACAATAACCAAACATTTTGAAATTTTGAAATTACAGCACTTCAACAAAATACATATTACTTCAATATCAAATTTCACCCCTTATGCACCCCAATTCCATGATGAAAATAGAAATAGAATCGAGCCACCTCATCATCATATGCTAGCACATCTTGTATATCAAAATCTATAAAATCATCAGGTGCATCATGCACCATGATACAATATAGCTCTTCTTTCCTTAGCTCCAAAATTTCTAGTACGTCCTGAATAAGTACATATTCCATCCCCTTGTGATGATAGCATGGAGAGAACCGAGGGGCACTACACAAATTAGCGGCATCGCTATTGGCATCGAAATGCATTTGCAACACAAATAGTGATAATATCTAGGAGAAAAAAAGCGGGCTGAAACTTGAGCGTGTCATTTTGCGCGAACAAATGAAAGATGGAGAGAAAGGGAGAGCGAACTGCATCTTGTGTTTGAGAGGGAGAGGGAGAAGGAGTCATGTGCATATTGACCATTGTCATCATAAACTTTTTTTCTATGAAATTATCATCATTAGTGGTCATAGATGGTTGTGCCATCTTAACATTACTTTTACTTTCTCTTTTCATTAAGTCTCATGGGCTATTAATCTCATAGGCAGCTACATGAGTACCTTTCCATAGTGGCCTAAGCTCAAGCATGGTATCACTTACGGGGCAAATGATGAAATAATTAACCACATGACTATCCAAATATCCCACTAAACCATTTAGGATTGAAAGATTATCTTTTGGGTTATGGAGATTCTTCAAACTAATTTTCATGCTAATGACAAAGTCTTTAATTATTTCCAATTTAAAATCCATAGCTTAAAGGTAGCTCACAAGTAGAAACTAAAAAAAATAGGTCCCTTATAGCCAAGGTTTTGAAATTGCCACTTATTGGCAACTTTCGGTAAACATACCACGTGTTGGGACCTAAAATAGGCCTAGTACTAGCTCTAATAGCTCTAGCCAATGGCTCCTAAACACACCAGATAATCCCACACACCCTTGCAGCTGGGAGTGTCTAGGTACTATAAAAATTTCTTCTAACCATTCTATTTGTATATATAAGTTTTTATTATAGTCCAACTAATTACTCCTCTTAACTCCAAGCAAAGGTGTTTTCCACATGTAGGTCACTATCTCACTCGAATCATATACATAAAGGGCACCCCTCTAGCCAAAATATGTAGCCCCTATGGCTCTCGTACACCCCAGGGATTGGCCCCAAGATGCACTATTTGAAACATATAGAATATCATACAATACTTCTATCTTGATATTTATTGTTCAAGGAGATTGTTTATAATCTAACATAATCTTTTGTCCAAGGATAAACAATGTAACCTATAGCTAGGGATCATCTTCCACTCCATGTAGGTCAATGCGTTTGCAAACAATTGTTATTCATCCAATAGATTTATTATGATATCATGCTTATATGCATATGCAAGGTGTCCTGCCACATGGCGCTCAAACAATTCCAACTAATAAAACAACCATGTGATATGTGAAACCATTCTTTTCATGATTTATTCTAGCATAATGTGGTGTTGAAATGATGGAACCACGGTAACCCATGCCTCCACCCCTTTAGATATTTGCTAAAACCCTAAATGCCTTATTGCGATACACAAACATTTAGTTTTTCATTGAAAAGATGGAAGATTTCAATACCCATTTCATATTTTTGCCTTATATATATTCATTTTTATATATTATATGTCATTTTACATAGAGGCTACCCTTACCTAGACACTTTAACACAAAAGCAAGTGTACATTAAGACTAAGACTCTGAGGCTAACACCCAAGCCCTACTATTCACTACACATTCATAAATGTTTTCTTAATTTTCTCTATTTTCTAGCCTCAAATTTTTTTTTTAATTTTTCTTAATTTTTGGTTCTATTTTATAATAATAATAATTATTATCATAATTATAATAGTCCTACAATTTTCCAAACATAAAAATGGTAACTAGGATGCATTATTTTGCCCTATATGCATCATTACTTGAATCAATTTTATGAACCATCATCATATTTCTTAATTTTACGAGTTTTACATGACTTGAATAATTAAATTTTTTCATTACAATAACCAAACATTTTGAAATTTTGAAATTATAGCACTTCAACAAAATACATATTACTTCAATATCAAATTTCACCCCATATGCACCCCAATTCCATGATGGAAATAGAAATAGAATCAAGCCATCATATCGAGCCACCTCATCATCACATGCTAGCACATCTTATATATCAAAATCTATAAAATCATCAGGTGCATCACGCACCATGATACAATATAGCTCTTCTTTCCTTAGCTCCAAAATTTCTAGTACATCATGCATAAGTGAATATTCCACCCCCTGATGATGATAGCATGGAGAGAAGCGAGGGGTACTACACAAATAAGCGGACCTAAAATTGGCATCGACAATGCATTTGCGACAGAAAAAGTGACAATACCCAGGCGAAAAAAAGCGGTCCGAAACTCGAGCGTATCATTTTGCGCAAAAACGAACGAAAGAGGGAGCAAAAGGGAGATCGAACTGCATCTTGCATTTGAGAGGGAGAGGGAGAGAAAGAGAGAAAGAGGGAGAAGGAGTCATGTGCATATTGACCATTGTCGTCATAAACTTTTCTTCTATGAAATTATCATCATTAATGGTCATAGATGGCTGTGCCATCTTAACATTACTTTTACTTTCTCTTTTCATTAAGTCCCATGGGCTATTAATCTCATAGGCAGCTACATGAGTACCTTTCCATAGTTTCCTAAGCTCAAGCATGGTATCACTTACGGGGCAAATGATGAAATAATTAACCACATGACTATCCAAAAATCCCACTAAACCATTTAGGATTGAAAGATTATCTGTTGGGTTATGGGGATTCTTCAAACTAATTTTCATGCTAATGACAAAGGCTTTAATTAGTTCCAATTTAAAATCCATATCTTCAAGGTAGCTCACAAGTAGAAACTTAAAAAATAGGTCCCTTATAGCCAAGGTTTTGAAATTACCACTTATTAGCAACTTTCGGTAAACATACCATGTGTTGGAACCTAAAATAGGCCTAGTACTAGCTCTAATAGCTCTAACCAATGGCTCCTAAACACACCAAATGATGCCACACACCCTTGCGGCTAGGAGTGTCTGGGTACTATAAAATTTTCTTCTAACTATCGTATTTGTATATATAATTTTTTATTATAGTCCAACTAATTACTCCTCTTAACTCCAAGCAAAGGAGTTTTCCACAGGTAGGTCACTATCTCACTCGAATCATACACATAAAGGGCACCCCCCCAAACCAAAAGATGTAGCCCCTATGGCTCTCGTACACCCTAGGCATTGGCCCCAAGATGCACTATTTGAATCATATAGAATATCATACAATACTCCTATATTCTTGATATTTATTGTTCAAGGAGATTGTTGATAATCTAACATAATCTTTTGTCCAAGGATTAACAATGTAACCTATAGCTAGGGATCATCTTCAACTCCATGTAGGTTAATGAGTTTGCAAACAATTGTTATTCATCCAATAGATTTATTATGATATCATGCTTATATGCATATGCAAGGTGTATCCAATAGATTTATTATGATATCATGCTTATATGCATATGCAAGGTGTCCTGCCACATGGCGCTCAAACAATTCTAACTAATAAAACAACCACGTGATATGTGAAACCATTCTTTTCATGATTTATTCTAGCATAATGCGGTGTTGAAATGATGGAACCACGCTAACCCATGCCTCCACTCCTTTAGATATTCGCTAAATTCCTAAATGCCTTATTGCGATACACAAACATTTAGTTTTTCATTGAAAAGATGTAAGATATCAATATCCATTTCATATTTCTGCCTTATATATATTCATTTTTATATTTTATATGTCATTTTACATAGAGGCTACCCTTACCTAGCCACTTTAACACAAAAGCAAGTGTACACTAAGACTAAGACTCTGAGGCTAACACCCAAGCCCTACTATTCACTACACATTCATAGATGTTTTCTTAATTTTCTCTATTTTATGGCCTCAAAAATCATTTTTTTATATTTTTCTTAATTTATGGTTATATTTTATAATTATAATTATTATCATAATTACTAATAATCCTACAAGTTCCTAAACATAGTTATGGTAACTAGGATGCATTATTTTGCCTTATATGCATCATTACTTTAATCAATTTTATCAACCATCATCATATTTCTTAATTTTAGGAGTTTTGCATGAATTGAATAATTAAATTTTACATTACAATAACCAAACATTTTGAAATTTTGAAATTATAGCACTTCAACAAAATACATATTACTTCAATATCAAATTTCACCCCATATGCACCCCAATTCCATGATGAAAATAGAAATAGAATCAAATTTCCTGTGAATTTCAAATTGCTATAAAATATTCTTAGAAATGCTTTGTTTTTTATGATTTCATAGTTGCTTCAATAGCCCACTGATGTTCCACAAAGTTGCTAATAACTACCTTCGTGTTTCTTTGCTCCATTTCTTACATTGTAATATGTTTCAGCACCCATTCCCCCTCATCCTTTTAGCCCATATGAACAATAATTATAGCATGAGAGAGACTAAAAACTAAAGTTTTGATAGAATACATCATTCTCAACAATTTTTGTGGCAATATTTAATCAAATAATTTGAGGAATCCATGGCCAAAAATGCTCTTTTGATCTTTGTCATTTGTGAAATACCATTTTATGGGGATTGAGGGAGTGTGCCAAAACAATGCCCCCTCCGCGCCCCCCCCCCCCCCCCCCCCTTTCCCTTCGTTGAATTTTTTAAGTTGTAATATTTGTTAATGTTAATTAGCCGAATAGATAGTTCATCTACTTTATGTTTGCGGCTAAAATCGAGGGCCAAAATGAACTTGGATTCAAGATCTAAAAACACAACTTTGTTCTTGGAGCCATTTTCTACTGACTTGGCCTCCTGGATGCTATTTTTAGCTTCTAGCATCCAAGAGAAATTGAGTGTTGGAATTGCTTTCAACCAAGGAAAACATAAAACAACTAGCGAAAGAAGAAGGAATTTATTTTGGAAGATAAGGTACACCCAAGATGTAATTAATGTAACATTACTCATATGCATCAAGATTTTTCTAAATGCCATCTAGTAATACTCTATTTGAATCAATAGATTCTACGATGTCGGAGCACATAGGTTTGAAGGTCACCACAGAGGTTTGGCAAGATAGATGGAGAAGTGTCTTCAAGAGATAAGTAGATACCAGTGAATGTTTAAAGGTTCAAGAGGTACTTCACGGTCAACCAAAGGGGTTTGAGAGAGAAGAATGTATGAGGGTTCAAGAGCTTAGACTTCGGAGATGGTAGAGATAAGATAAGGGTTGAAGGTTTAAAGTTGAGTTCTCAAAGATGTTAATAGAGCTTCCAACTGCATGTTCTTAGCAAAGAACACAAGAGTATTACCTCATAAGATCTAACTCAAATCAAGCTTGTTATATTGATTGTAAAAGCAATCACAAGATATGTATTCAAGTACAATAAGCTGTCATATATCATAAACACCTCTACATCCCATCAATCATACATGATGCCAAAGCTTTCCATGATTACATTTAATGTAGACTGATAGGGATAAAAGATTATGAGTCAAATACAAGCTTGTAGAGCAAAAGAGACTTGCTTCAAGAAAGCTTCAAATAGAGTTCCTGATAAGGATAGGTTACTACAATCAAGAAATAAAGAGAAAAAGCTCCTCTATCAATGATCTACAAACATTGCCCTGCCATAGGGGAACATAATACTTGCATATTTTGTCAAGATGTCTTCTATAGAGCAAGAAATGAATCAAAAGAACACTACTGTAGCTAATTCTCTGATTATGGCTAAAGATATGAGCCCCAAATCAGCTGAAATATCTTTCGGGATTCACCTTTTATGATAGCATGAGATTCCCCTTTCATGGAGTGCATAGATCAGCCAAATGCAAGTGTCTATCACACCGTATGAAGCAATAGAGATGGATGCCTATTTCAGACCATATGCATGGCATTAACCTTCCGAGAAGACTCTTTGATAAAGTACAAAGTAGCCCCTATATTCAAGAGCATGTAACAAGAAATAGGTAGCTTCCAATAACCATGTAGGAACATGAGAGAAGAAGGAAATGCTGTTACCCTTGTCTGCCCTTTTATTGGCTATCTATTTCAGCCCAAAGCATGTACATAGAGAAATCAAGATGCTCTCTTGATACCCCTTCCATAATGCTTATGCAATGTCAACTTGCATCAATCATATCAATGTCAAGTAAGATCAATAATCATGAATCTTAAAGAAGAGAAGGATATATGCTTTTGTCCACAATACTTTGTTTGGGTTGCCTATTTCAGTCTACTTTCATCACATAATTAAGTCAAGAAGGCTTTTTGATACTCCTCTCTTCGAGCTTCTACAATGGTACCTTGCAGTTAGCTTTCAAGAGCAAGAAATGAACCCCCTTCTGAATGGCTGTTGCCCTCCTCTTTATACATTTTTACCATGTTTCTCACAACCAAGAGTGGCCTTCCATTTTCGTCAATGCATGGGAAGAGAGGTACTTGCATGTCAAGTAGAGTCCTCTTAAATTGCTTGTGGTTGCATGGCTTGACCTCCTCCTTTGTGTGGTAGCTTGGACTCCTCTCTCCCTTCTCCATGCATGGTGCTATGAATTGCCCAAAATTTGAGGCAAAAAAAATGGGTTGATCTGCCTCTACCACAAGCTTAATGCACAAAGATTTTGAAGTCTCATTATTCATGCCAAGTCACTTACTCAATGTCATGTGTACACTAGGTTGACCATATACATTTTGGAGAGTTATAAGAAGCTTAAGAGAGTAGTCTTCCTATTCAAGCATAATGGAAAATAAGCTTGCAACCAAATAATTGAACATTATGTTGGAATGGAAATAGAAGTGAAGGATAAGAGTAATTGAAGTAGGAAGAATAACTTATTTTATGAACTCTCTAGAAAGTTTTAGAGTAGTTGAAAAACAACAGAAAGTGTTACTTTTCATCCATGGGCAAACATTCCCATGACATTCACCCCCTCCAAATCTGCACATCCTTCAGCATGCGCCACTTCTTTGGATTTGCAGTATTAAGAGAGATCTTCGTTTGTCATGTCTTCATCTTCATCTTCTAATCCTTCTTCTTCTTCTATGTCTTCATGCTCTTGGATTATATCCAATTCTTCTAACTCATATGTTGAACTTTCTCTTCATTTGAAGAGCTTGATTCTTTTTCCAACTATGGGTATCTTCATGCTTGTCCCATCCAATTCAGCCAATGAATATATGGCATTGTCATGAATGACCTTTACCACATACAGGCCAAACCAATGCTTTACCATCTTCCTAGAAGCTTTGTATTGATTGTCTAGGATGCTCTCATAGACAAGCACATAGTCATTTTCTTGAATAGCTCTTGGCCAAAGTTGATGTTGCCTATCAAATCTTCTTTTGTTCTTTAGTCTTGTTGTTTTTAGCTTCTCAATAGCTGCTTGAACATCTTCAAGCCTTCTTTCTAGTTACCATATGTGCAAAGTCAATAACTCATCTCTACTGATGTCTTCCTCCCAGGGTAGAAGACTCCATGTGAGAATAGATTCTTCAATTGGCATAATTGATTGCTGGCCATGCAGAAGTTCATTTGGCATATAGTGAGTTATGGTATTGTGAGTAGTCCGATGAGCCCATAATGCGAAAGGCAACATTTTAGGCCATTCTTTGATCTTTCCTCTATAAGACTTTGCTAGAGCTTTGAGAATAGGTTGATGCTCTCTCACACTTTTCCCATTGCCTTCAGGATTCTAGGGTGATGTCAAATCCAACTTAATACCCAATTGAGCAAAGAAGTTGTGTGCCTCATCGGCATCCAACTGTGCTCTGTCTGCGATTACTTTGCCAACACTGCCATAACTGAAAAACACTTCTTCAAGCAAAAAGTGGCAAACAGCTTGAGTGGTCTTGGTTGTTAAAGCTTTACCTTCAACTTGATTGGTTAGAACTTCTCTTGCAAGCACTAAATACTACATATTCCATATCCATGTAGGCATGGTTACAAGATCAATAACCCATCTATAATGTATAGACAAGGGATAAGTTGGTTGTAACCCATCTCAACGCAACCATAGAGTACATCTGACACACATAATAGGTTTCAACAAAATGCTCTATGTCTTGATACCTGTTCTACCACTAGTATTTTTCTTTGACATTAATAAAGTTTCCCCATATGCCTCTATGGCTGGGCCACAAACTTTCATGAAATTCCTTCATTACCTGTTGCTACAATCTTTTGTTACCTAAAACTTGGACATGCGCTCCTTTCTTCTTCTTTGTGTGCTTCCATACATATCCATCTTTAAGAAAAAAACCATA
Organism: Lygodium microphyllum; assembly: GCF_053477565.2. NCBI lineage: Eukaryota > Viridiplantae > Streptophyta > Polypodiopsida > Schizaeales > Lygodiaceae > Lygodium > Lygodium microphyllum. The sequence continues at coordinate 46,721,974 of NC_141141.1, read as the reverse complement.
AGATTTTCGCTTGATATGCTTGAATTCCTCATCAGCCCAAGTCTCCTTTTTCTTCATTGTGCTCAAATATTGGCCAATCTTCTTCATAATCTTCTTCAAGGAAAGGAGCTAGAAATTGGGTAATACAATGAGCATGCTTTCTTCTAGCTAACCACCCTTTTTTCATAGGCAAATCTTTAATCTTTATTGTTGTTACCTTCAAGATCTTCTTGGCCAACAGCCCATCCTATCCCAATGGGACTTGTACCCATTATCAACAGTCATGGAATGAGATTCAACAAGTATAGACTCTTCAACTTCATCTTCTTCCATCAGCTCCTCTTCATTGTCATATCTTGCGTGTGACAACATGTCAGCAAAACTAGATTCTCCTTTCCTACAATATGCTTGAATTCGGGGTTGAGAGATTTAATATATGCAATCCATCTTAGCATAGCAATGTGTCGCTGGGTGTAGAGCAGTTGACAATCATGCCCAAGAGTGAAAGACAATCAATTTCTACCACTATGGAAGCACCTATAAAGTATTCACAATCACACTTTAATGCTGTTACAACTCCCCCAAATTCCCTTTTTACTTGTGCATACCTTCTTTGTTGTTCATTGAGAACCTTTGCTCCAAAACGAATTGCATACCGATTACCTTTAAGATCTTCTTAGCTAATAACCCAAATCCTTTCCCAATGGGACTTGTATCCACAATAAGGATGATGGGTTGTCCATTTGAATAATTAACCCTTTTAAGAGTGGGGGCTGAAAGTAACAGCTTCTTTAATTTGTGTATAGTGAGAGTGTGCTCTTTACCCCAAAATTAACTTTGGCATTTTCTTAGTAAATAATAAAGATTTTCAGCTATATGATTAAAATGTGGTATCCATATGTGATAGAATACACATGCGCCAAGAAATCTTCTCACCTTTGAAATATTTGTACATTTTTCTTGTATTATTCTAATGGCATCTATCTTGATTAGTGAAGGTTTACGTCCGTAGGGGCCACACAGATGTCGACCACTAGGAGTTCTTCAACTCCAGAAATCGATTTAGCTCGAGGATGGGTAAGATGAAGCTCTTCTAGCCTTGTTAAAATCATGTCACAATTATAAATATAGTCAACTACAAATCTCATGCAACCATGTTTGTCAATCTTCTCATTCCTTTCATAGACTTCACATCCCTTGATAGGTACATCATCAAGAAAAGGGAGAGTAAGTTGTGGAATGAAGTCCCTCAAGACTTTTTGCATGACATTCATCATATATGCCATGGAATTTGTTGCACCTTGTGGTAGAGTACACATGCGGGCCAATCCAAGAATTATCTTAATTGTAGTAATGTCTTGGCTCTCTAATGAAAGCTAAAATTTTTCATATCTTGAATATAGGTCTCCCATGGAATAAATTGCTCTACGTGCAAATGCTTCAGTAAACTCCTCAACTATTGGACCCGCACCAAGATTTTGGATTGTGACTCGATTAGTAGGCTATAGATCTTGAACGAATCATAAAGATCCAATTTTCTTGGGCATAGTAAACCATCGATTTTAGTAAGGTACTGAAGAAGGTTCTAAAATCTTCATTCTGATCTTTTCATTTAGAAGTTCCAGTAATTTGGGCAAATGCGACCTTTGGAAGAGGAATAGGCTTGAGGTTTCAAGGCACATGTGGAACCGTAAAAATGACCATAGGAGCCACAATATTTGGATCCACACAGCATATTCACTTGGCTGAAATGCAAAATCTTTGCCATAATTCATTTTCATTTGTATAAAAGAGTGTTTTTTAGCTAATAAAAGGAAATAATTATCACCTATTTTGAGTTCTTTTATAATGTCAAATGTAACTTGTGATCAATGTTGGTAGGGTCACAAAGACTTGGCTAATTTCAAATGTAAACTTGTGACCAATGTTGGTAGGGTCACAAAGACTTGGCTAATTTCAAATGTAAACTTGTGACCAATGTTGGTAGGGTCACAAAGACTTGGCTAATTTGTTGCCCTATCAGCTAGTCCTTCAATTTTAAGAGGTAGTGGGACTACCACATGCTTGACTTTCTTATCCACCATCTTGTATTTTGTTTCCACTTGCACTTCAACCTTGCTGAGAAAACCAATATCTACCCTTTCAACAAATTCTTGAATTGCTTGATAAAAATCCAATGTACATACTTCTATGGACTGATTTTTTGCCTAATTTTCTACATGAACAACTGCTTATATTTCACCCAATGTGCCAATAGTAATTAGCCCAGAATAGATGCCTAAAATATCTTCATTTTTAGCCACCTTGTCGTAAGTTTTCAGCTCTCTTTTTACATGACATAAATATTTTCTTTCAGCTTTAGTCATGGTTGAAAGAGACTTATAACAACCCATACTATTGGTTGTACATACATGTAGATTTGCTAGAGACATAGCTTTTGTAGCATGAGGAGGCACAATATTTTTACATGAAGCACTATCATAGCCTCCTTTTACAACAGTGCAGGCCGAAAACCCTTGAATTCTCGAGCATTAGGAGATGCAAGATAATCTCACAATCGATCTCTATTTGGATGATGGTTAACACACACAGTTAGAAATTGGACAAATCATGTATTATCCTTGCTTCAGATTCAAGCATAGGAAGAATCATCATAAAGAGATTTTGTTTCTAAGTGGGCTTTAGAAATGAAAGGTCACCCAAGAATGATAGGGTAACTATAAGAGTCTTGAACAAAGAAGTGAAATTTTTCTTTTATGTCTCCAATAGTTACCTACACATTAGGACATGACATAGCATATAACTCTCCAGAAGAATTGTTTGTAACTATCATTTGCCAGCATGGATCATTATCTATGGGCCATCCGCCACTTTCATAGAGACTCCTAGCCATGGCATTTATCTCAGAACCATGGTCTAGAGTGCAATACATGGTGTTTCTTTTTCTCCAATTTTTACAATTGTCTCCGTTGTTGCTCTAGCCCAATGTGTACGGGAGTAGCGACTGCTTGGAATGAATTGAGCTTCTTCGTCATCATGCAGGGGTGGTGTAGACGACCTTTTTCCTGAGAGATAGGCTGCCTAACTGGCTTGGACTAGCCGACCATTATGTTTTTAGCCTTTACTTCTTCAATTTCTGCATCCATGCTTTCTTTATCTTATGCTTCAATTGCTGCAATTATTTCTTTAACAGCTTCAAGCTAAATCCCTTGTGCATTCAGCTTCTCTTCATCCTACACAAATACTCAAAGAACTTGCAAAAAAGCATGCATTGTTTCTTCAGCATCATCACCAACATATTGTCCTTTTTTTAATTACATTAATAATTACATCATGAAATTCACGTTTGGAAATTCTAAGAAATTTTCCTAGGGTAAAATCAATTTTACTTCCGAGAATTCGTTCTTCTAGGACTCTTTTGAGATCAGTTTGTAGTTTCTATGTCACAGTACAATTTGTAGCCTAGCTGCTTGCCTTTTTGCTTTCCTTCATTCTTCTTAATTTGTGGCACATCATCTTCCATCTCTTGATCTGGGGTTGAATTTTTAGTAGGATTTGGTTGTTCAGGCGTTCTTCTAGTTACCCATTTCGAAGGGCTAGAAGGAAAAGAATGAGGATCATCTTCTATTCTTCTCTTTTCTTCAACCAATACTTCTTTATGATTGACTTTAGCCAAATGTGCAAAGGCGGGGAAAGAATCTACCAGTTGTTCCCAACCAGTTATTCCTCGAATGCACTGACTGACATTGTCAAATCATATTTGGCTACTTTTCCACGTTCCATTTGATCTAATGCCTACATCCATACTTTAGATTGCACATCAGCTTTACATACTTTCAAATTAGATTTAGTTGGTTCGATTTGTAGCCCATATGTAGCTATATCAATTGATGCGTAGGCATTCCTTACAACTAAATCTTCAAATCTTTTCTTCATTCAACCATTACCAAAATTTTCCCATCTTTCCAAAATATGAGCTTTTGTGTTTTAGTCTCGTGGAAGGTAGTACACTTCCTCTTGTCATGTTATTGGTTGTCATACCAAATACAATGCCTCTTATAGCCTTCTCTCATGGATCTTTAAGTTGATGTGCATCCTCGTTCTTCAACTTTGACATCGAGCTTCTCTACTTTGAAACTAATTTTTGTAAGATTCAAATGAAGATCTCGCATGCTTTTAATGAGTTCATCCATGACATCATTTTTAAGAGGTGGAATAGAAAGAATAGAAGAAGAAAGAGTTAGTTGATTAGTCAAAGGGATAGGGGTTTTTGGAGGTGGAACAAGCTCCATCAATGGAGTTGTTGAAGTTTAAGGAGATCCCAATCTTAGTCGCATCCGCTCTCTTGGAGAAATCATGTTAATTGTATTAGTAACATCTGCCCATGCGGTTTCAACTCCTCTTTCAGAGATAGCATCCTCTAGGAGATCAACAAGCTTCTCTTGTAGAATAGGATCTACAATCTTAAGGAATAATTCAATCTTCTGACCTTCCATACTTTGTTGGTTTTCAACATCAAGTTGTCCAAATTTACTTTCAAATTCATGGTATAGAGCTGTTGTAGCTAAACCTTTGATGGGTTTCTCAACCCAATCAGTGAAACTTTTCTTCGTCATAAGGACAGGGTCTTCTAAGAAGAATTCTTCACGTAGGGATTTTTTGAATGTAGCCCAATCCACATCTTGCTAAAAAAGACCATATATTCTCTCTTGAAGTCCATGCTTGGATAGTCTGGCAAAATATCGACTCCATGCATGTTGCGGTACACCAAAGAAGAGCATTTTTTCAACATATAAGTGAATGAAAATAGAGACATTTTGACCATTAAATTGTTTTAATTATTGCCCAACTTCTTATAGGGCCTTGAGATCGATGGAATGAATCTTCTCTTTGTCTTGCCTTTTTTGTTGTTCTGGTTGTAACATTTGAATTAGTTATTGCTCAGTTTGCTACAGTATGCGCACCAACTGTTGTAGAGTATCTCCTGAAGAATCCCCCATCTTGGAATTTTCTTGCAACCGACCTTCACGTCCAGTTCAACAATGTCAGAGCATGTAGGTTTGAAGGTCATCGCAGGGGTTTGGCAAGAAAATTGGACAAGGTTGATGGATATGTGTCTTCAAGAGATAAGTAGATTCCAATGAATGTTTAAAGGTTCAAGAGGTACTTCACGGTCAACCACAGGGGTTTAAGAGAGAGAAGAATGTATGAGGGTTCAAGGGCGTAGACTCCGAAAATGGTAGAGATAAGAGAAGGTTTGAAGGTTTCAAGCCAAGTTCTCAAAGATGTTAATCGAGATTCCAACTGCATGTTCTTAGCAAAGAACATAATAGTATTACCTTATATGTTTTATGGACTTGCATATTTTGTCAATATGTCTTTTGTAGAGTAGGAAATGAATCAAAAGAACACTAATGTAGCTAATTCTCTGATTATGGATGAAGATATCAGCCCATATATCTTTTGAGATTCACCTCTCATGATAGCACAATCTTTCCGTATCACGGAGTGCATAGATTAGCCAAATGCAGGTGTCTATCACACCATATGAAGCAATAGAGATGAAAAAGGACTTGTTGTCCACAAAATCACTATTTGGGCTACCTATTTCAGCCCATATACATGGCATTAACCTTCCAAGATGGCTCTTTGATAAAGTACAAAACAACCCCTATATTCAAGAGCATGTAACAAGCAATAGGTAGCTTGCAATAAGCATGTAGAAATAGGAGAGAAGAAGGAAATCCTGCTGCCCTTGTCTGCCCTATTATTGGATACCTGTTTCAGCCCCAAGCATGTACATAGAGCAATCAAGATGCTCTCTTGATACCCCTTCCACAATGCTTATGCAATGTCAACTTGTATCAAGCATATCAATGTCAAGTAAGCCAATGATTGATCATGAATCTTCAAGAACAGAAGGATATGTGTTGCTTCCCACACCACTTTGTTTGGGCTACCTATTTCAACCTACTTTCATCACATAATGAAGTCAAGAAGGCTTCTTGATACTCCTCTCTTCAAGCTTCTGCAATGGTAGCTTGTAATTAGCTTCCAATAGCAAGAAATGAACCCCTTCTAAATGGGCGCTGCTACCCTCATCTTTATACATTTTTACCCTATTTCTCATAGCTAAGAGTGGCCTTCCATTTTCGTCAATGCATGGGAAGAGAGGTACTTACATGTCAAGTAGATTCCTCTTAAATTTCTTGTGGTTGCATGGCTTGACCTCCTCCTTTGTGTGGTATCTTCGACTCCTCTCTCCCTTCTCCATCCATGGCACCATGAACTGCCTAAAATTTGTAGCAAAAAAAATGGGTTGATCCTAGTCTACCACAAGCTTAATGCACAAAGGTTTTGAAGTCTAATAAGTCATGCCAAGTAACTTTCTCAATGTCAGTAGTTTTCCTATTCAAGCATTGTGGCAAAGAAGCTTACAAGGTAGAATCAAGGGTTAGAGTTCCAACAACACACTCTTGCATCATGTTTAATGCTTGGTAATTTACATGGCTTATATACAACTTGTGGTGAAAGAAGCAAAGTAGGGTGGGTTTTAACTTCAAGGTAGTCATGGCATTGTCTTTATTCAAGGTGGGAACATTTGACTTAAGGCAGGAAACCAAAGGATGGAACATTATGTTGCAATGGAAATAGAAGTGAAGGACAAGAGTAATTGAAGTAGGAAGAACAACTTATTTTGTGAAATCTCTAAAAAGTTCATCCATCAGGGCAAACATTCCCATGACAATGATAAGCACCACCTTCACCAATTAAGCAAGATATCATTGAGCCTCCCTCTGTGGGGCCAACCTGGAGTCTCAATTTTACCTAAGAGAGATCCTTGCATCAGAGCATGCCAAGGCAGAATGTGTTGAACACCTAAATGATGATCAAGACAACTCCTTGTCTACCATATCTTCAAAGTGCACCATCTAATTCAAAGGCATGTTATGAGATTATATGCACAGATTCTTGCAAATAGCAGTTATGCTTGACTTGATGACTTGAAGAAAAAGGGAAGGTGTAAAGCATGCCTTTTATGTAAACATGCATGCTTGTACATGGGGGTGGGAAAAGAGTGTCTACACCCATGAAGTAGCAAAATATGTATTGTGATTTGTCAAATCGGGATGACATTTCAATTTTAAAGATTGCATATTGGCCAAGACATGGGAGGATGTATGAAGCAAATTTTGTTGAGATGTATTGATACTGGCAGAAGGTGCCACGATTGCACAATATTGATCTAAGTGTGATTCCAAGCTCTCGTAAGGGCAACATGTATGAAAATATACATTTAACAATCATGTTTTTGGGGAAAATCATAAACATAACGGGTAGAAAGAGAAAAAGTGAAGCTTTTTTTAAGGCTCCATTGGCTAATTTTGTGTGGGGTCTGTAGCAATCTTTGCGAAGAAGCTCTCAATGACATGGCCTAATTATATGGGCAACTGCATGTTGTAAGATGGTTTCTTAATGGAGTACATGATGAAAATTGAATAGTTGATGAGGAGACAAATACACTTCAACTTTTTCTTCCTAACTAGGTGTGATGATTCATGCATTGATGTGATCAAGAGAGCTTGTTAGGAGGCATAAGGTATTGAGGATGATAGCTTGAAAATAATGCATCTTTTGTGCAATTGTGGGAGATATACATATGGGCTAGCTCAATTAGGATTAGGCAAGGCCATTTCCGATGGAGGCCATATTTGCACCAATTCTAGTGGGAGAAGGACTAAAGGAGGAGGCAATCTTCAACGGAGCCACCTGCTACTGGAGGAGAGAAAATATTCTAGGATGATTACTTTAGGAGGAGCTAGAAAGGAATTGTAGTTGCTGCTGGGAGGCAGCTTCTCTTTCTTTTTGGGAGATTCAAGATGTATGTGCGGAAAAGTATAGAGTTTTTGTAGATAGAGAAGATAGCCAAGGGGCATCAAGGAGAGAGTTGACCTATTACAAAATGAGAAAAGAGAGACCAATTACTAGTTGTACAAGTAGTGTGATTGTGGACCAAGGACATACTTAGTATAGGAGATTAATAGATTGAAGAAGATGAGAGTGCAATAATTAGAAAGAACTGTAGCTATGTTAGCAAGAGATCAAATTAGGGAGGTAATTCTGGCAAAATATCATGACATGATTATCTTTAGGAGGGAGGTTACTGATTCAAGGGTCCCCTTCTTTGCATGTTGGAGATGAGGATAATGTAATCATGAAGATGGAGGAGTGACTCACATGTTTGCATTTGAGCACTGATCAAGAACAATCATTGGCTCTGTGATTATGGAGATCTGTTTGCATGCAATATGGAAGATGACTAATTTCTTTTTGAAAGCTTAAACTGATGTTTTATAGCTTAGAAACTCTTAAGGTCTCATGAAGATCTTGTGATGAATGTATCCTTTCTGGAGATTATTTTATACCTCGTCCCCATCATCAAAATTGACCCCAAAATATTCTTGCCAACTCTCACTTGATGCTATCTCTCCTTTTCTTCCACCATACCTAACTATTACCACCACCATTACAAGAGAATCTAAAAAGAGGGGAATCCATCTATTAGGGGTTGCAATAATCATATCCTTGAGAAAAGTTACTTGAAGTCAATTTCACTTGAGATTTTGTACTATAGGTTATGAGATTATAGACTCACAAAAAGCCCAAACATAGTGCAAGGATATATGATTTTGGGTTTCTCTCTTGATCTTGAAAATTTCGAAGGGAATTCTTACTTGGAGATGATTGCTCTCGTACTTCAATCATGCTTTACTATTTTCCCTTAGCAGATTGTGGCTAGATACAAAGATCCCCAACAATACTCGTCATCATCGCTAGTCCATTAGTAATCCCTGGCTAACTACTCAATTTGGTTCCAAAGTTTTCTCTCAAAGTGCAAGGGTATTATGAAGGCTATTGCAAACTATACTTGCCAAATTATCCACAACTATGAGCATAGCTATACAAAACTCACAAACAACTCCAATGATATCCCATGAATCCAATGAACTAGTTGCTAACACAATGACTACTAACCAGGTCCCCATTCATGCAACACTTCTACTCAAGAGAAAGGTTCTTCAATTCCTTCTACCCCTTGGTTGCTCCTTCTCCACCTAATATAGCATCTGTAGTCAACATAATCTCACAATCATCTAGCTTGGATACTCCTGTTTTTGGCACAACCTTGTTTGTTTTGAATTTTCCTCTGCAAGAGGATATCCTTTTTGACATGTACCATGTTCCTCCATATATTGAGTGAATGAATACTGATACTCTCGGCTAAGAAAGTTGAATCAATCTATAAAATTAATAAAGACTTATCTACCCAAGTAGAAAGATCCCCATTGCTATGCTTTTTGTAGCTCGACTCCACGTTTGGCACCTTTGCCAAATTATTTGCTATAATTGATCTTGGACTAATTGATGTTGATATGATCATGCTATAACAACATACACTATGACCTACTTGTAAAAAATTACATAGCGCAGCAAACAAAATCTGAGAAAGAGATAGAGATAGAGAGTACACAACAAATAAGAGGAGAATTAGAAAATTTCTTTAGCTCCAAGAAACTCATACAAAGATGGCTCTGTCCACTCGTGCGCTTCCACTGTGAAGCTCATATGGCGATCTAGATAAAAGATAGGTGAAGAGCTTAAGGCTAGCTGGAATAACTCTTACTGGGTGAAAGATAGATGATCGATGACTGTGAAGGGGTTTAGCTTTTATAGCCTGCGAAGGCGGTTAGGTCGGCCCCTTTTAACTCCCTTACCCCGCAACTCAATGCAATGTGCCTCGAGTTGCTACCAGCTTAACTACTCAGTCCAACCCAAAGATTAGACCCACAATGGTCACATTTTTGCCATCCGGTCACTATAGACCTCATCTGATATACAAGTCAGGACTCAACCAATATCCGGGCTCACATTTCGCTTCTCCTCGTAATGGGGGCCTTACAACTTTGAGCACCTTGGATCATTGGTGACACCTTATGAGGGTGGGGCATTGAGCATATCTAACACTACTCTCCCAAGTTAAGAAGCTTGAGAAAAATTTGCACAAGAGAGGAAGGCAAGACCAAATTGCCAAGATTAGACCAAGAAATTAACTCTAACTTGATCCCTTCCTTTTATAAGACAATTCACTAATTACTCCTTATTTATAGTATATTCACAATTACAACTACTCTCATAATTGTTTGTGTACATCTTGGTACTTCTACATTTGGGTGTAATCCTAGAGATTGAGAAACCTTATATTTGGTCTTTGGTGCCTGATACCAAGAGGCATATTCCACGGTGGATTCCGTGAGGTTTTATAGTGGATTTTGTAAAATTATATTTGTTTACCGGGGCTCATACACAAGGTGGATTCCTTGTGTGAAAAGTTGATGGGGACGGCTATCCTTTTCGGGCGTCACGTTAATTTAATATGCAAGTGGGTGATTCCATAGCGAGTGATTCCACAAAATACATATTTAAATTAATGGACGTTTATGAGTTTAGAGTGCGCACTCATATGAAATTAAGGTTAGGACAGAGTTCCAACCTATTTATTTATTTTGTAGTTGAAGACTGCTAGGTATTCAGTTTTGTCGGTTTAATTTTATTATTTTCTAACATCTATGAATGCTTCAATTGATGTGTAGAGTAGACGGCGATGGTGCTGGGTAGCATTGGGCGATAGCATGTATACAAGTTATTTATAAAAAATTATCATTTTTCATGGGTGGGCGTCTTAGGCATGGCGCCAATATTTATTTTGATGCACTTATTTATTGAAACATTGACATATATTTATTATTTTATATGCGCATGTACGCATGATTTAAATATTCATTATTGGTCATTATATTTGGGCATAACTCCACTCGTAGGGCACCCAACCACTTTATTATTTATTTGGATAAAAGCAAACACAAAAGCTAAAGCATGCTAATTGTAAATTTGGGCTATTTTTTAGCTTGGAGATGAGTAAAATATTAAATGCATGCTTTGTGGAGTGCTCACACAAGGCATGGGGGGAGATGTTACCCAATTGGTCTTTTTGCTTCATGTTGTGCCAGTATATTCTCTTGGATTTTGAGCAAAAAGTAGAGTTCTTTGTTCTTGGGGACCTTCTGGCACTCGCTACATATGCAGATGACATCCGATTTGCACACCAGTAGTATCAGAGCGAAGTTGAGATCGAGGGCTTCCAATCGCTTACCAACTCGCGTGAAAGTGAAGCTCTTGGAACAAACGGGCACTACAGTCAATCTCATGATAATCCATCAATACCAGCGCATTCCTGGCGATGAAGAACCCCCCTGCTACGTAGTCGAATTGCGAGGGACCACTCTCTGGAGGCGAAGGACCTCCTAGGAAGCTCGCTTATGAACATGTTTTTTTTTCTCAGTTAGCAAACAGAAAGAAGAAGCTTCATTGAGTTTAAAATTAGTTAAGCTTAAAAAGCTTAAAAGAAAGCTTTAGCTCCATAAATCGGTCGACTGCGGCGGCAGCATGCACTGACCGCCGCCAAATCCGTCAACGACACACTCTTGTCTTGGTTGACAGCAAATGATTTATTAAAGCTTTTTAATTAAATCTTAACTCCTTTCTAAGCTATTAAGGTCTAAAACCTTCAAATTTCGATCTCCTCTTAGCGGGCATTCACACTCAGACTAAATTGAATTCGTTTCAACCTCCATGCTAGCCCCTGTCTACACTTGCGTTGTGACAGAGACGAATTCCAGCAATTAGAGAATCACACTCAGACTGTACAAAATACGTATCAGCTTGGAAGAAGGCCAACATCAATTTCTGTAACCATGAAGAAGAAAGATTGCTAAAAATCCACAAAAAAAAAGCAACCCTTGTAAACCCGACCTTGAGCTATGCTCATTCCGCTAATAGGATTTCGAGTGTGTAAGGTTGTTTGAAATTCTGTAGGATGACCGATCAAAATATGGAAGATTTTATGGCTGAAGGTGATTTACGAAACCAATGATTTAAAAAAAACCAGAACTAATTATGATGCAGCTTCAAGAGGAACGAAGAGTATGTCAAACTTTGCAAGCTCAGTTGGCCAATCTTCAACAATCTACTGCCGATCAAGATGGACCGCAATCTAAAGATGTTATACGATGTACGATGGATGTGACACTTGAAGCACAATCTATTTGGAAAGAAGCCAAGATAAGTAATAGAAATGTCAAACTTCGTACTTTCAATGGGTTACGCAATGGAAAGACTGTACTTGCTTTTATCAGTCAATTTGAAGATTATTTCCATGAAGAACAGTATGTCAAAAAAGACAAAATTAAGTGTGTCACTAATCAATGTGGACAGAGCATCACTATGGTGGATTGTTGTCCGCAAAATCATTGATTGTCCTACTACTTGGGAGACTTTCCAAAAGAAATTTTTGCAAAATTTTCTTCCACCCCAATTCCACGAAAAAGCAATCAAACAGTGGGATCTTCTGCAACAAAGAGATCACGAGCCTATTTCACAATATATCGAGCATTTTTGGAATGCTTTATTACAACTTTGAATGCTCAAAGATGTACCTGAGGCGACCCATAAGCGCAAGTTTATGTCTCGTTTGCTGGGTCACTTCTATGCGGAAGTGAACATGTTCAAGCCAACGACTCTCGAGGATGCAATTTCCTTGGCCCATGATGCTGAAGATAAAATTCGAGGACGAGAGAAGCGACCACAACAATTCTCAAAAAATGGTAACTTTGGTACAAATAAATTCAATTCTAACTTGCGAAGATTCAATCAAAACCGCTTTGTTCCATCTTCATTCTATAAATCTTGGACACGATGTCGTAGAGTTCACGCAAAGGCTGCTGAACACCGGGTTCAAGATATAGCAAGGAAAGAGGCTAACAAGAAGATCTCAATATTTGATGCCAAAGATCACTATATTGCTTGTCAAGTACTTTATGAGAGAAGAGTCAAAATAAATGACAAAGCATAACAATTTGTCCACTGCTTCACAATAAAGCATAAGAGCTTGCTTTTCAGGGCACCAAGTAATTCTCTCATATTCAAGACTTAATCATAAACAGCTTACTACTTTCAGTCTAAAGGGTACTTTAAATGAAAGACTGTTTGGATCTGTAAGTAGCTGAGATCACAAGGTACCAAGTCAAGGCCATACTTCACAATGTAGGCTTGCAAATTATTACCATCAACAAGATCCTTCTTGCTGCAACTTACAGGAAGAATGTTGAGAAATGTTATAATATCTGGAGCTTTCAGCGAGAGCATTTATCAAAAAGCCTCAATGTCTCTTTACCACAGCCCTGCTATACATAAGCTTCATTCATGATGTTCCATTTAGAGACATTATTCAGTTAGATGCACTTCAGAATATTGAACATAGAAACTGCATTGTTCACATTGTGAACTCCACGTCAATGGTAGAATCGGACTCCAAATAGAACCAAGACAGAAAATTCAAATTGCCTACTCCCGAGTTACTGATGAGGACATAAGAGGCATGAATGGTGCACACAAGCTTTTTCTCTCTGTTTAAATTCCTCAACAGCAGGCGCACTAAGGAACAGCCTCTCAAGCAACTCTGTTGTCATCATTATTGCTCCTCCAATGCTAGATTCATCAATGGTTCGAAAGAACCTCTTCCATCCGACATACACTCCTTCAATGATGAGGGCAGTCAAGTCCTCAAGGAAGTCCAGCGTGCATACTGTAGCTTCTTTTGTGAAGAGAGGATGCCCATCCTTTTTAATCTTGAACTTTTGCTGCGACTGCATAGTTTCAAAGCAATCATAGTAGAAGATTGGGTTCACAAAAGGCGGACAGTCGGGCTCATGGTTGGGGGAATCCACGAAGAGGACGTTGGGAAAAGGGTTAACATTCTGTAGCAAATAACTGATACAGCCAGTGAGGGAGACAATTCTCATCCAAAAGACTTCCTTCTATAGCAGATCAATCGGAATCAAGGCGAATGTGTTTGTACAATGAAATTGATCCTTAATGGAAGGCGCGCTGAAGCAGGGAACTGCTCTTTTTCTCTCTCTCAGAATGGAGAATTGTAGAGAATCTCTAATGGCACAGAGGAAAGGAAAATATCTGAGAATGTGTGCATATATCTGTGTGTCAGTGTGTCACAGAGAGAGATACTGTTTCCCTTCCCTTATCATCGTACTGGAACAGGAGCTCTCCCTGGCACAATGGTTCCAGGTGCACGGGCCCTGGCCCTTAGAGCTGTAACTCGCCCAGGACCAACACCAATACCTACTGATCCTTTTCCCCAAATTTTGGTATCAAATCTCTTAAACATGGGTGCATTCTTTAGCTTGTCAGGGGAATTCGCTTCCCCGTATAAAAACATGCTCCGATTGCGAGACTGTCATCCTTTGCGGTGTAAGTGATGTTCTCAGCTGGCAATTCCAGTTATCCTCGGATTCGATAAGGAATCCCTGATAAAGTTCCCTGCTCTTGAGCTCGTGGAGATGATATGGCCTTCAGCTTCGTGCAGCAGCTTCATGGGTATACCCAGAGTCTTGATCCTGATACCGAATGCTGCTGAGAGTATAGATTTCAGTCCATCACGTTTTTCCGCTCGTTGTTTTTTTTTTCCCCCTTTCGAGCTTCCTTCCACCATAATCCCCCAAAAAGCATTGCCCCCCCCTTCCTTTTCGTCACACACTCCTCTTTTCCCTCCCTTCTTAGCATTTGAAATCCCTCATTAGCAACACTGTCGTCAAGTCTCTTTGCCAATAATGGCATGAAAATCTCTCACCAGCATTGGATAAGGGTGAGATCCAGTTACGGACCCTAAAATATAGTGTGTAGTCTCTTCATTTGTAACCCAGAACAAGCACACACTGTAACAGTGATAACTCCATGCTTCTCATAGCACATTTCAATGCTTAGCCTCCTTCTTTCCAACTCCTGGATGTGGAGGGTTGTTATCATTAGGTATTTTTGATGTAGCTGGAGAAGGAGAAGACAAAGTCCTAACATGTTCACCAGCATTAGTTGTGCTTTCCACTCAACCTTGCTCAACATAGGCTGAAAGCATCTCATCATATTCGCCACTTTTGTCTCCAACTCCTCCCCACTATACTCATACGCATTAAATAAATGTAATCACAACAACTAAATATGTACAAAGTACCAAATCCCATGCACAACTTTTGGGTGGTTTACACACCTCAAATGCGCAGCAATACGACATCCACCCCTCTAAACATGCGCATCCTCCGGATGTGCCAACTATCCAGGATCATTCAACTCCGCAAACAGGTCAAGTCCATTTACTGATTCTAGTAAACCTGTTTCTCCATCAGCTTCATCATCTATGTCTTCTGTCTCATCTGCTTGTCTTTCTCCTATCTGCTCTTCTTCTGTCAATGCTTCAAGTGCATATTCTTCATCTTCTCTTCTCTTGAAAATCTTGACTCGTTTTCCAGCAATAGGCACCCTCAATGTTGTTCCATCTAACTCAGCCAGCTCATAAGTACCATTGTCAAAAACCTTTTTCACTTCATACGGCCCAAACCATCTTTGAACCATTTTTCTCATGCTACTATGCTGATTTTCTAGACTACTGTCATAGACTAGAACCCAATCTCCTTCTTTTATGGCTCTAGGCCTCAAGCGATGCCTTAAATCAAACCTGTCCTTATTTCTAAGACGGGCTGCCTTCAAACGGTCAACGGCTAGCTGCACATCTTCTGTCCTTCTCTCTAGTTGACGAATCCGAAGGGCTAATAGCTCTTCCCTTGATAAATTCTCATGCCACGGAAGAACACTCCAAGTGAGAGCACAAATTTCAGTAGGCATGACAGGTTTTTGCCCATACATCAACTCCGCAGGCATGTATCCAGTAGTCACACTATGTGTAGAGCGATCAGCCCACAATGCAAAAGGTAGTAATCTCGGCCAATCTCCAATCCGACCTCTACAAGCTTTTGCCAATGCTTTAACTATTGGCGGATGTCCTCTTTCACTTTTTCCATTTCCCTCTGGATTATAGGCAGTAGTAAGAGCAAATTTAATCCCAAGCCGTGAGAAGAATTCTCTAGCTTCATCAGCATCTAGCTCTCCACGATCAGCTGTAATCTTGCCTATACATCCATACCTGCAAAATATTTCTTCCAACAAGAATTTACATACTGTAGTGGTGGTCTTTGTCCGCAACGGTTTACCTTCAACATAGTTTGTAAGATCCTCCCTAGCCAAGACAAGATATCTCATCTGCCAAAGTCCCACTGGCAAAGTAACCAAGTCTACCACCCACTTGTAATGCATACATAGTGGATATGTCGGATGCAGCTCATCACGATGTCGCACTAAAGAGTAAAGCTGGCAATCCCTGCAAGTCTCCACAAAGTGGGAAACATCTCTATACATGCCTTTCCACCAATATTTCTCCTTGATTTTCTCATAAGTGGCCCATACTCCTCTATGACCAGCCCAAGGACTCTCATGAAACTCTCTCATCACCTGTAACTGTGTCTCTCTATCGCAGACAACCCGCAAAGGTAATCCGCCTCTTTTCTTTGGTTGCTTCCAAAGAAATCCATCCTTGAGAAAATAACCATAGGCTTTCCTTCTGATCTTCTTAAACTCTTCATCTGTCCATTCATCTCTTTTGCTTAGTGTGCTAAGGTACCTGCCAATCTGCAACCAATCTCCAACATAAAGTTCTTCTGTAAAAGCCATAATATCAAAGACATGACAAACATGATCAACCATAGTGGCTGAAATTTCTGCATCATCCTCTTCTGCAAGTAGAGTCTCCTCATCATCATACCTGGCTCTAGACAACATATCTGCCACTGGATTATCCTTCCCTGCTATGTGTTTAAATTCCGGATTTAATGACTTGATGTATGCAATCCATCTCAACATAGCTATATCTGGAGTAGAGCAACTCGTGATCATACCAATCAACGGCAAGCAATCTATCTCTACCACAACTAAAGCTCCAATAAAGTACTCCTTGTCACATTTGAGAGCCGTGACAATCCCCAATAACTCCCTCTTGATTTGCGGATATCTCCTCTGTCTCTCGTTTAGGACTTTCCCCCCAAACCGAATAACATACCTATTTCCATCTGCATCATCCTGTCCCACAGCCCAACCTATGCCAATAGGGCTAGTATCAACTGTCAACTTGATCGGCCGTCCACACTGATAGTCCGCCTTGCGTAGAGTAGGAGCTGATTGCAACAGCTTCTTGAGCTTACGCATGGCTTTTGAATGCTTCTCATCCCAATGAAATTTCTGCCCCTTTCGAAGCAGCTGATAGAGAACATCTGCAATATGAGTAAAATGAGGAATCCAAATCATGTAAAATACACAAGCTCCCACAAATCTTCGCACCTCTGAAGTAGTCGAGCAATACTCTGCAATCCTGTTTATGGCATCCACCTTTGTAGGAGAAGGTTTTCTGCCATAATATCCAACCATATGCCCAACTATGATGACTTCATTAACAGCAAAGACAGATTTCAGCCCTGAAAGTGTCAAATTTACCTCCTCTAATCATGTCAATATTTGCTCACAAGCAATCAAGTGGTCAGCCACAAACTGTCTACATCCACGCAAATCAAGACTTTCATTCTTTTCTTCTTCTGCACAACCCTTAATAGGCACATCATCTAGAAAAGGCATGGTATACTGCGGAATATAGTCTCGAAGAACTCTATGCATAGCATTCATCATATGAGCAACTGAGTTTGTAGCACCTTGAGGCAAGGTACACATCCTCACAAGACCAATAGGTGTCCGCATAGTAGTAATATCCCTGCTTTCCAAGGCAAGCTGAAACTGATCATAACCTGAATACAAGTCACCTAGTGAATAGATGGCTCGTCCTGCAAAAGCCTCAGCAAATTCATCCACAACTGGACCTGTTCCCACATTCCTGATTGTCACTTTGTTCACGGGCTGCATATCCTGAATAAATCTCAAAGTACCATTCTTCTTTGGTACAGTAAACCACCTGTTAGAATAAGGTGCAGAAGAGGGTTCCAAAATCCCCATTTTAATCTTCTCATTCAGCAACTCTATCAGCTTTGGCAAGTGTGCTTTAGGCACAGGTATAGGACGTATATTCCATGGTACATGAGGAACAGTGAAGATGACCATAGGTGCAACCAATTCGGGACTAATGCAGCCAATTTCATGTGGAAAGAAAGCAAATGCCTTACCATGACGTCCAAGCATCTCTCTAAAACATTCTTTTTCCACTGGAAGCAAAAAATCCTCATTTCCAATCTTCAATTCTGCAAGAGTTTCAGCTGTAAACTTATGTCCAATATTTGCAGGGTCTCTCAACATAGGCTGCTTCATAGCTTTTTCAATCTGTTCATCACTATCAGAAGGAAGCAGGCCTGCAACTGGCTTAACCCTCTTATCAATTGTTTTATATTTTGTGTCAACCTTGGCATCATTCAAGCACTCTTTCCTTTGCTGTAATTTCTGCAAATTTTCAACATCTTTCAACTCTGTTGGCTGAAAAATTTCAGCCTTTAGCTCTATGGACTGCATGGGTGCAGTCTGAAACTCTGTATGCATAATTTTTCTGCATTCAACTCTGTTGGCTGAATGAATTCAGCCCTCGGCTCTATGGACTGCATAGATGCATCCTGAAACTCTGTATGCAGAAATTTTTCTGCATTCAACTCTGTTGGCTGAATGGATTCAGCCCTCCGCAATTCTATTAGCTGATCAAGATCAGCCATAAATTCAGTTTGCTGAGTTTTCTCAGCCTCTAACTTTGTTTGCAGCATAAAACCAGAAATTTCCTGAAACATATCCAAGGTTTGCACAGGTATGATCTTTGAACCCTTGCATACATCAGTTTTCAGCATTGCTCTTATCTCAAACAATGTATCTGCATAAGACATCCCTTCATACAATCCATCCACATGCTCTTCTGCTTGCAAAATACCTACTTTCTTCAACTCTTTCTCCTTACGACCAATGTACTGCCTGGCAGCTCTAGGCAAATCTGAAATTTTTTGATAACTTACTGAACTATCTGAAGAAAAACCAACAAAATTATTGGAGAAAGACTGGCTGCCAGGAGGCGAGATCTCCTCTTTTCTCCGCTCCGTACCACTAGCGTCTCGCAAGACAGCGGTACCTAATGAAAATCCAACTCCTTCGTAGGTAGTGGCGCCTCACGCAAGGAGTCCCTGTTTCTCGGATGATTTACCCCAACAGTCATAAACTGAACAGCTCGCATACCATCTTTACTGCGTATCCGCGCATAAGCTGATCCGTCATCCATCACTTTTGTTTCCATTCTTGCTTCTGTAATGAAAGGCTGTCCAAGAATAATCGGATAGGAGCATGAATCCTGAACAAAGCAATGATAATCCTCTTCAACATTACCAATAGAAATTCTGATACTCGGACAAGCAGTTAACATATCACCAGAAGTATTGTTGGCGGCTCTCATGCGCCAGCCATGCTCTGCATCCATAGGCCACTTGCCACTCTCATAAACACCTCGAGCAATAAGATTAATCTCAGAACCATGATCAACTAAAGCAATCAAGGGAATTTGTTTCTCTCCAATCCTTACCACTGTCTCAGTGGTTGCTCTAGCCCAATGACTTCGTGAAAAATGGCTACGAGGAATGAGAATAGGGGTCTCATCATCTTCATACTGCATAGGCTGCACTATTTTCTCCAATTGCGGATTAATAGAAGCATTCTCAACCATCACTGCATCATCATGCTCTTCCCCAAGAGCTCCATGCCACAATCCCTGTAAAGCAGGTCCTTCCATCGCATATCGTTTCCTCCGCAAAAGATCCTGCATCTGATCCTGTATTTCTCTTCTAGCAATCCCAAGAGCCTCTCCAATAGTAAAAGTGACTTCACTATTCAAAATTCTTTCATGAAAAATCTTACTCATATCCGTTTGCATATCAAGGTCTGACAAGAGCTTGAATCCTGGCTCTTTTCTTGGTTGCTTCTTTTCCTTCTGCTTGTCTCCCATTGGTTGATCGGAACCTGTTTGAGTTGGAGAATTTG
Organism: Lygodium microphyllum; assembly: GCF_053477565.2. Taxonomy (NCBI): domain Eukaryota; kingdom Viridiplantae; phylum Streptophyta; class Polypodiopsida; order Schizaeales; family Lygodiaceae; genus Lygodium; species Lygodium microphyllum. The sequence goes on along the minus strand of NC_141141.1, from coordinate 46,701,976 downwards.
ACATAGGTGGAGCTGTAACAGGTGGTGAAACAAAGTCACCCCCTCTAGTCTTTTTGGAGGAGCTAGGACCCTCCTCATCTCTTCTTCTCTTTTCCTCAACCATGGCATCAAAACCCTGTGTTTTAGCCATATAAGCAAAAATAGAATACCTGTCAACAGGAGAATCCCATCCTGTTTCTCCTCGGATGCTAGAGCCCACACAAGTCATAGTAGAAGTTTGAACTTTCCCTCTTCTCGCTATCTCCAAGGCAGAAGACCATAAAGCAGAGTCTCCATCAGATTTCTGCTCAAGCTGGACTCCAAAAGCTGAAGCATCTCCTCTAACACTCACATAAGCTGATCGCGCAGCCATATCATCAACAAGCTTCTTCATACCTCCCTTACCAAAGTTCGTGTCAAGAGGAGCGCCAGTCTCTGTCAGCCATATCTTCCCATCTTGTCCCCAGAACACTACATTCTTCTTACGTGCTTCTTGAAAAGCATCACAATCTCTGCAGTGTTGGTGCTCTGTACTATCACACCAAATACATCGTCGCCCTTTTCTTTGACCAGCTGGAAAAGCTGTCACTGGAGCAGGTGCTACAGCAGGTACTGACATAAGTTGCTCCTTTAACTTACCAACTTCAGCTTTGACTGCTTCAATTGTCAAATCCGCCAAGCCTTTAATAACATCATCCACAAATAAGGGCACTGGAGCAGCAGGAACTGGTGGATTCACAACAGGAGGAGTAGGCTTAGGCAAAGAAGCAGCAGGGGTAGAAGAAGAAGTCTCCAAGGATTTTTCAGGAATTGATCCTGTATTTCGATGCAATCTTACTCTCCTGCGCTGCTTCTTGACAAGAGCATTCACAGCATCAATGACATGTCTCCACTCAGTCTTTAAACCTGAATCAGTAGCTTGATCTTCCAAAAGATCATCCAACTTTTCCTGTAAATCAGCATCTGCAGCTTGCAAAAATAACTCCACTTTCTGCATCTCCAAAGCTTGATGTTCAGTCCCATCCAACTGATCATAACGGCTTTCAAACTCTCGCAGAAGAGCGGTAACAGAAAGTCCCTTATTAGGCATAGAAACCCATGCTAAAAAATTCCTGCGATTCATAAGACCTGTATCCTCCAGGAAATATTCATCTTTTAATGCCTTTTTAAATTCAGCCCAACCTGCATGTGCTTCTTGAATTTCTGCAATTCGACCTTCAAGAGCTCGAACCACGATCCGCAAGAAGTAGCGGCTCCAAACATCTTGAGAAACCCCAAAAAACTTCATCTTTTCTTCATACAAATGCAGGCAAGTTGACACTTGCTGGCCATTAAACTGCTTCATCTCCTGTTGGACAGCTTTCAAAGCATCCATAGCATCACTGTCACGTTTTGCATGAGCTTGCTGCTGCATATACATGGTAAATGACTGAAACAGGTTCTTCATGACATTATCATCTGTCATCTCTTCTTGCGAGTCTCCCATCTTGCTGATGACGCAGCACTTTCACGTCGGGTTCACCAGAAATGTCGTAGAGTTCACGCAAAGGCTGTTGAACACGGGGTTCAAGATACAGCAAGGAAAGAGGCTAACAAGAAGATCTCAATATTTGATGCCAAAGATCACTATATTGCTTGTCAAGTACTTTATGAGAGAAGAGTCAAAATAAATGAAAAAGCATAACAATTTGTCCACTGCTTCACAATAAAGCATAAGAGCTTGCTTTTCAGGGCACCAAGTAATTCTCTCAGATTCAAGACTTAATCATAAACAGCTTACTACTTTCAGTCTAAAGGGTACTTTAAATGAAAGACTGTTTGGATCTCTAAGTAGTTGAGATCACAAGGTACCAAGTCAAGGCCATACTTCACAATGTAGGCATGCAAATTATTACCATCAACAAGATCCTTCTTGCTGCAACTTACAGGAAGAATGTTGAGAAATGTTATAATATCTGGAGCTTTCAGCGAGAGCATTTATCAAAAAGCCTCAATGTCTCTTTACCACAGCCCTGCTATACATAAGCTTCATTCATGATGTTCCATGTAGAGACATTATTCAGTCAGATGCACTTCAGAATATTGAACATAGAAACTGCATTGTTCACATTGTGAACTCCACATCAATGGTAGAATCAGACTCCAAATAGAACCAAGACAGAAAATTCAAATTGCCTACTCCCGAGTTACTGATGAGGACATAAGAGGCATGAATGGTGCACACGAGCTTTTTCTCTCTGTTTAAATTCCTCAACAGCAGGCGCACTAAGGAACAGCCTCTCAAGCAACTCTGTTGTCATCATTATTGCTCCTCCAATGCTGGATTCATCAATGGTTCGAAAGAACCTCTTCCATCCGACATACACTCCTTCAATGATGAGGGCAGTCAAGTCCTCAAGGAAGTCCAGCGTGCATACTGTAGCTTCTTTTGTGAAGAGAGGATGCCCATCCTTTTTAATCTTGAACTTTTGCTGCGACTGCATAGTTTCAAAGCAATCATAGTATAAGATTGGGTTCACAAAAGGCAGACAGTCGGGCTCATGGTTGGGGGAATCCACGAAGAGGACGTTGGGAAAAGGGTTAACATTCTGTAGCAAATAACTGATACAGCCAGTGAGGGAGACAATTCTCATCCAAAAGACTTCTTTCTATAGCAGATCAATCGGAATCAAGGCGAGTGTGTTTGTACAGTGAAATTGATCCTTAATGGAAGGCGCGCTGAAGCAGGGAACTGCTCTTTTTCTCTCTCTCAGAATGGAGAATTGTAGAGAATCTCTAATGGCACAGAGGAAAGGAAAATATCTGAGAATGTGTGCATATATCTGTGTGTCAGTGTGTCACAGAGAGAGATACTGTTTCCCTTCCCTTATCATCGTACTGGAACAGGAGCTCTCCCTGGCACAATGGTTCCAGGTGCACGGGCCTTGGCCCTTAGAGCTACAACTCGCCCAGGACCAACACCAATACCTACTGATCCTTTTCCCCAAATTTTGGTATCAAATCTCTTAAACATGGGTGCATTCTTTAGCTTGTCAGGGGAATTCACTTCCCCGTATAAAAACATGCTCCGATTGCGAGACTGTCATCCTTTGCGGTGTAAGTGATGTTCTCAGCTGGCAATTCCAGTTATCCTCGGATTCGATAAGGAATCCCTGATAAAGCTCCCTGCTCTTGAGCTCGTGGAGATGATATGGCCTTCAGCTTCGTGCAGCAGCTTCATGGGTATACCCAGAGTCTTGATCCTGATACCGAATGCTGCTGAGAGTATAGATTTCAGTCCATCACGTTTTTCCGCTCGTTGTTTTTTTTTTCCCCCTTTCGAGCTTCCTTCCACCATAATCCCCCAAAAAGCATTGCCCCCCCCTTCCTTTTCGTCACACACTCCTCTTTTCCCTCCCTTCTTAGCATTTGAAATCCCTCATTAGCAACACTGTCGTCAAGTCTCTTTGCCAATAATGGCATGAAAATCTCTCACCAGCATTGGATAAGGGTGAGATCCAGTTACGGACCCTAAAATATAGTGTGTAGTCTCTTCATTTGTAACCCAGAACAAGCACACACTGTAACAGTGATAACTCCATGCTTCTCATAGCACATTTCAATGCTTAGCCTCCTTCTTTCCAACTCCTGGATGTGGAGGGTTGTTATCATTAGGTATTTTTGATGTAGCTGGAGAAGGAGAAGACAAAGTCCTAACATGTTCACCAGCATCAGTTGTGCTTTCCACTCAACCTTGCTCAACATAGGCTGAAAGCATCTCATCATATTCGCCACTTTTGTCTCCAACTCCTCCCCACTATACTCATACGCATTAAATAAATGTAATCACAACAACTAAATATGTACAAAGTACCAAATCCCATGCACAACTTTTGGGTGGTTTACACACCTCAAATGCGCAGCAATACGACAACGACCCCCTGCTTTACTATCAAATAGAAATTCAAATCCTAAGCCATCTCTCCAGCCAAATCCCAACATTCTTAAACTTCCTGCTAATACCAATAATGTTTCTAATGCCAAATCCATAGTCTGTTATAAATGCCATCAACCTGGACATCTAGTGGTGAATTGTCAATCCAAAAAGCTAACTATTCACATCAACTATTTCAGAGCAAGTGAAGATGAAGACCATGAAGAAATGCTAGATTTCACGGAAGACGATGATGATAACGGCACTACTTCTTCAGATAATTTACCAGGTATACGAAATCCGCATTCTTTATTAACGATGAAATGTATGGTGCATGGTAAAAAAAAAACTGTTTTACATGCGGATGGGAGTACACACCATTTTATTTCTGCAAAATTGGTCAAAGAATTGAATTTACATATTGTTTCCACTCATTATCGCATCAAGGCTGCATTCTTAGGCACTAGATATAATGGAACACAAGAAGTACATAGACTTAAAAATTAAAATTGGTGATTATGTTGAACGTAGAAATTTCTTAGTTGTGCCTCTACAATCTAGTGACATTATCTTAGGAATGCCTTGGCGTCATCAGTATAATCCCAATATCGATTTTTCCACACATTCAATGAAGATTCATTCTCATGGAAAATAAATCACATTGCATGGTATGCACACTTTTGATAATTTTCCATTGCTTAGTCATACACAGTCTAAACGCGCGTTAAGAAAAGATAGCAAATCCTACTTAATCTGGGTGAATGAAATTGAAGTTAAGAAAAATAAGATACATCCTAGGTACACACAATTTCTTTCAGAATTTGAAGATTGTTTTGATGCTGACTTACCACCTAGTTTACCACCCACACATCATGAAGATCATAAAATAGACTTAATTCCAGGTTCTCACCCACCATGTAGAGCACCTTATCGACATAATCAAATTGAACAGAAAGAAATTCAAACTCAAGTTGAAGATTTGTTAACCCGAGTACTCATTAGGCCTAGTAGTTCTCCATTTGGTACACCTGTCTTGTTAGTTAAAAAGAAAAACAACACCTATAGGATTTGCATTCATTATCATGCCCTAAATAAGATCACTTTCAAGAATAGATATTCGATCCCTATGGTAGACGATCTCATGGATAAACTACAAGGGGCTGCAATATTTAGCAAAATAGATCTTAAATCTCGATACAATCAAGTACGACTGGACACATCTAATATTTTCAAAACTACATTTAGAACTCAGTTTAGACACTATGAATTCATTGTTATGCCTTTTGGTTTAACTAATGCACCAGCCACATTCAGTCGTATGATGAATCACATATTTTTGAAACATCAGCATTGTGTCATTGTTTTCTTTGATGACATATTGGTTTTTAGTAAGAATGAGAACGAGCATTATGAACATTTATCCTTGGTTTTCAAATTATTGAAAGAGAATCAATTATATTCCAACCCTGAAAAGAGTGAAATTTTCCAAACCCAAATTGAATACTCAGGATATATTGTTTCATCTGAAGGTATTAAAGTTGACCCTCAAAAGATAGAAGCAATTTTGAATTGGCTAATACCTAAAAATATGCATGAATTACGTTCTTTCTTAGGTCTTGCTAGCTTTTATAGAAAATTTCTAAGAAATTTTTCATTGCTTGCATTACCTTTGACAAAATTATTAAAGAAATGTATTGTATATCATTGGTCTGAAGATCAGTAAAAGTCTTTTGATTTACTAAAACATACCTTAACACATGCTCCTATATTGCAACTCCCTGAATTTAATAGACCATTTTTCCTAGTAGTCATTGACGCTAGTGGATCTAGAATAGGAGATGTCCTTATACAAGATTCCCATCCCTTAGCCTACTCTAAGTGCAAGCTTAAACCCTCTAAACTTAAATACTCTACATATGATAAGAAATTGCTAGCTGTAGTACAAGCTTTATATCAATGGAAGCACTATTTAATGGGATCTGAATTCATGATTAAAACTAACCAACAAAGTATCAAACATCTCCTTAGTTAGCCACAAATATCTGACCGATATATTAAATGGACTGCTTTTATTCAAAGTTTTCATCCACTTATCCAATATTAACCTGGAAAAGAAAATGTTGTTGCTGATGCCTTGAGTAGAAGACTAATTGTTCATAATATCTCTATGATATATTTTGATTCCCTTGCCCTATGAAAGATACCTATGATCAAGACCCCATTTTTCAAGCTGATTGGAATAAATTAATTACCAATAACTGGATTCCAATTGATTCATTGTCTTATGATGATGGATTTATGTTTTATGAGAAAAGGTTATGTGTAACTGTTACATTTAGATAATTTGTGTTGCACGAAATTCATTGTCCCCCATATCAAGGCCATAGATGTATTATTTTCAATTTACGTACATTGATTGAAGATTTTTGCCAACCGTAGATGGAAGCTGATGTTTTTAACTTTGTATCTGAGTGTTTAATTTGTCAAAGAGTTAAGCAACACCATGGTAAGTAGTATGGTTTGTTAATGTCTTTACCAATTCCTCAAAGACCATGGGAACATATTTCAATGGATTTTATTACTGGTTTTCCTAACACTCAAGCTAATCACGATATGATTTGAACTATTGTAGATCAGTTTAGCAAACATGCATATTTCAGTCCATGCAAGAAAATATTAAGTGCATCTCAAGCTGCTCAATTGTTTCTGAAAACTTTTTTTCACTAACCATGGTTTACCAAAAGTCATTATTTCTAATTGTGATTCTAGATTCTGCAATAATTTTTGGACTACTTTGTTTGCAAACTTAGGAACAAAGATTGATTTTTCATCTGCATTTTATCCTGAAACAAATGGACAAACAAAAGCTACAAACAATACAATCTTGGATCTTTTATGTGCATACACAATTTCAAAACCACAAACGTGGGATACACACTTGCATTTACTTTAGTTTGCATACAATAACACTCCACATACAGCTACACGAAAAGCACCATTTGAAATCATTTATGGATATAGATGGCCTACACCTATTACTTCATTGTTAAACAAAGTTAAAGCTGCTGATGATATTGCCAATATGCATGCTACTATTTTTGATGAAGTTAAAGATATGATTGTGAAAGCCCAGCAATCATATAAACTAAACAAACAAACAAGAAAAGAAAAGCTATGAATTTCACAGTTGATGATTAGGTTTGGTTACGAATTGAAAAGTGAAGACTACAAAGTGTTGAGAAACACCATGTTGTAAAGTTAGCTACTAGATTTTATGGACCTTTCAAAATCATTCACAAAATCAATGACAATACCTTCAAATTAGAACTACCCCAACATTGGAAAATCCACAACACTTTTCATATCAGTTTATTACGACCTTTCAAAGGCCAATTACCTGTCCACCTTATCTATGAAAATCCTCCTTTGTTAGAAGAAGAAACTGAAATCCTTGAACGTGAGACTATTTTAGATACCAACTTTATGACCACTAGAACTGGCTGTAGATATTCTAGATATTTGGTGAAATTTAAAAATCATCCTATTGAAGAGGCCCAATGGATGGATGCTCACGACCTAAATGCTTACCCCTCGCTGCTCGCTCCACATTGAGCTAATAGCAATTGAGGACAATTGCTATCCCACCCCGAGGGTATGATGCCAGGAGGCATATTCCACGGTGGATTTTGTGAGTTTTTGCGGTGGATTTCATAAAATTATATTTATTTATCGGGGCTCGTACACAAGGTGGATTCCTTGTGTGAAAAGTTGATAGGGACGCCTATCCCTTTCGAGCGTCATGTTAATTAAATGTGCAAGTGGGTGATTCCATAGCAGGTGATTCTGCAAACTACATATTTAAATTAGTGGAAATTTATGAGTTTAGAGTGCACACTCATATTAAATTAAGGTTAGAATAGAGTTCCAACCTATTTATTTATTTTGTAGGTCAAGACTGCTAGGTAGTCTACCAAAATAATTTGGTTTTAGAGCATTCTAAGCTTTATACCGATGCTTATTAATCAAAACATTGTAAGAATGTAAGGTAAAGTGACATGATCTAGCCTCTTGACATATCTTAACATTGTATTTTGATGTTGATTCTAACATGTTTATAATTAGAAGGTGTATATTCATTAGAATAAGGCACATAGTAACATAACACCTTCCTACATATACATGAGAGTTGTAACAATATTGGTACTAAAAAGACATTGACATGTAGATAATGTTTAAATGTTAAATAAGAAGGTCAAATATCATGTATATGCTCTCTTTATCAACCTTTACTAGAGGCACTAGTGCGCAAATCGGATGTTGTATGCGTATGTAGCGAGCATCAGAAGATCCCCAAGAACAAAAAACTCTACTTTTTGCTCAAAATCCAAGAGAATAGGCTTGCATGACATGAAGCAAAAAGACCAATTCGGTACAATCTCCCCCCATGCCTTGTGTGAGCGCTCCACAAAGCATGTACTTAATATTATATTCATCTCTGAGCTAAAAAATAGCCCAAATTTACAATTAGCATGCTGTAGCTTTTGTGTTTGCTTTTGTCCAAATAAAGAATAAAGCGGTTGGGCGCCCTGAGAGTTCAGTTGTGCCCAAATACAATGACCAATATGAATATTTAAATCGTGTGCCCATGCGCATACAAAATAATAAATACATGTCAAGTGCTTCAATAAATAAGAGCGTCAAAATAAATATTGTTGCCACGCCTAAGACACGCGCCCATCAAAAATGATAATATCTTCAAAATAACTTGAATACACACTATTACCTAGTGCTTCCTAGCGCCACCGCTGCCTACTCATCTACACATCAATTGAAGCATTCACAATTGTTAGAAAATAATAAAATTAAACCGAAAAAAGTGATAAGCTTCCTGGCTTACTAGTTACATGCTTTCATGATTTACTCATGTCATCAGTACCTCCAAATAGTTTTCAGCCACCTCATTATTACTCTCCTTAAGGTTACCATACACATTTCTTCGTCAATATGGAATGATGTAAACATGTATGTTAAGATCCAATGGGACTACACCTTATGTATGAAGTAGATAGGAGTCAAGGTGGAGTGTAGACAAGCAAAGCCATAACATGGCAGAGTCTAACTCCTTACAATGTGTTTTGTGGGATCAATAAGATCTGACTTTTCCTTCCTTTTTTTTGTCCTTTCTCTTTGGAAATAGAAACCTTGCAAATGATAGCCTCTTAGATTTGATGGCAAGAGGATGTGAGTAGCCCATTAAAGATAAGGCCATTTAATGCACTTATAATTTGAATGCAACTTAGATACTTGATGTTGAGCCTCCACTCTCGAAATTGCAGAAACTAGTCTCTTTCTTTCTAAATGATAGCCTCTTGGATTTGATGGTAAGAGGATGTGAGTAGCCCATTAAAGATAAGGCCGTTTAATGCACTCATAATGTGAATGCAACTTAGATACTTGATGTTGAGCCTCCACTCTCAAAATTGCAAAAACTAGTCTCTTTCTTTCTAAAGATAAGGCCGTTTAATGCACTTATAATGTGAATGCAACTTAGGTCCTTGATGTTGAGCCTCCACTCTCAAAATTGCAGAAACTAGTCTCTTTCTTTCTAAATGGCTATGGCACTACCCATGCTTCATTTTTCCTTGCTTCATGGCACGCATCAACAATAGCGAAGCTATTAATGTCTCTCTCGATCACTCAATATCAAAAGCAACTATAGGATCCCCTAGAAGTGTGAAAATAGGCTTAATGACAAGTTTTAGAGAATGATAGCTTATGGGCTGAGCTACTTGCTGAAAAACAAAGCCTTAAGAAGGATTTACAAGATTTTCAATGAAGAATGCTAGAGATTTAGTTGGACAGTATATAGAAGATGAAGGATTGAAATTTTGATGTTTGAGAGATAAAGGAGAACATGAGTGGCTCTCATACTAATTCAAGGTAGCATGGAAGGATATTATTTTTCATGTACTATTAGATTCTGGTACTAAAAGAAGTAAAATGATCTTCTTCTATAATATTCCTATTTCAAGGTAATGTTTTTAAACATATACTCTTAAAAGTATAAGTTTTATTTTTTAATTGTGTTCAAAGGATTAAGTATTGGGAATAAGATATTCATGTTAATTCAAAGGTGGTTTTGAAATTTCTCGCTATCCTATATGTTTCAGTTTTTGCTGAAAGTAATATTTTATTTCCATATCCTCAATTATGAAAAAAAAAATTGAATCAGATATTAGATTTAATACACATTATTATTTTTTCAATTATCCTATTTGATTCAACATTTTATGGAAAGGAATTGTCAACAACCACATACACACACGCATAAATACACTTGCTACAAAATTTAACCTATTGGAGTGAATTGAGAAAGTTCCGATCCTCAAATAGAGCAAGTTATTTTTATATTTCTTTATATATATGTAGATACAAGGGATGTGAGGGAATTAAACTATTATGCTAGCCATTCTATACCTTCAATTCTTTACTCTATGAAATGTCTCTCTATATACTCTACTTTCCTTTAAGTTAGGTATTTTGTGAGTTTTGATTCTTAAAAGAGCTTTTGAATCTCACCATTGCTCTTACTTCAAAATCTTTTGCCAGATTCAAATCACTCTCTTTAAAACCAATGTCCTCTTATAGCACTTTATGATGTGCCTTTTACCAAAAAATTGTGGGCACAACCGATTGATCGAGCTCATGGTTAGCCATTCTATACCTTTAATTCTTTACTCTATGAAATGTCCCTCTATATACTCTACTTTCCTTTAAGTTAGGTATTTTGTGAGTGTCATTCCTTAAGAAAGATTTTCAATCTCACCACTGCTATTACCTTCAAAATATTTTCTAATCACATCACTTTCTTTAAAACTAGTGTCCTTTTGTAGCACTTTATGATTTTCCTTGTGCCAAAAATTTGTGGATCACAATCAATTCATCCAGCTCATGGTTAGGGACTCTATACCTATTATTCATGACTCTATGAAATATCCCTCTATATACTCTACTTTCTTTTGAGTTAGGCATTTTGTGAGTTTCATTTCTTAAGAAAGATTTCAAATCTCACCATTGCTCTTACCTTCAAAATATTTTGTAATCACATCACTTTCTTTAAAACCAACATCCTTTTGTAGCACTTTATGATTTTCCTTGTGCCAAAAATTTGTGGGGCACAATTGATTGGTCATCCATTCTCTATACCTTTACTTCTTTACTCCATGAAATGTCCCTCTATATAGTCTGCTTTCCTTTAAGTTTGGTATTTTGTGAGTTTCATTTCTTAAGAAAGATTTCAAATCTCACCATGATTACTCTTACCTTAGATTCCATTCTATACCTTTAATTCTTTACTCCATGAAAAGTCCCTCTATGTACTCTACTTTCCTTTAAGTTTGGTATTTTGTGAGTTTCATTTCTTAAGAAAGATTTCGAATCTCACCACTGCCCTTACCTTTAAAATATTTTGTAACCGCATCGCTTTCTTGAAAACCAATGTCCCTTTGTAGCACTTTATGATTTTCCTTGTGCCAAAAATTTGTGGAGCACAATCAATTGATTAAGCTCAAGGTCAATATGATGATTAAATAAGGGTGCAATCTTGTGTCATGGATAAATGTAAAATCAAGCTGTGATTGAACTAATCATAATTCTAGTTGTGATGGCAAGTGCATGAGTAAACTTTTATAGGGAATCTAGCTCTTACAAAAATATATGCACTTTATCAAAGAGATTTAAAACTATCTTTTATAGCATACAATGTATTTCTGAAGCTATTTTTTTTTGCAATTTGGCTAGAATACTCTCCATGCATTACATATAGGTATATCTTATAATGTGCAACCTTGTCCTCAAGCTCTTTTATGGTAGTTTGGTAAGACTACTCTGCACAAATTACCTTGGGTTCGTACCACGGTCTATTTTATCTATGTAAGGATATTGAATCCATATTTCCTATTTATGACTTGGCACATAGTCCATGCATGATATGTGTGGCTCTCCATGGGTTTGCTACAAGGTGTATTAAGTGGACAATTGTAGAGCACAGTCGATTGATTGATCTCAAGTTCAATATGATGATTAGACCAAGGTGAACACTTGTGTCATGGGTACATGTAAAATGAAGTTATGATTGAATTAGTCATTATTCTAGTTAGATAGTAGGTGCATGAGAGGCAATATTGTTAGGCCATGTTTGTAATAGATATAAAGAGAGGCATACTTAACAGGTAAATACTTTTGTATAAGAGCATATATTGATAGGCCATGGTCCTGCTGTATATAAAGAGTCTAGAAATATTTGAAAGGTAGAGCCTTGCATATAAGAGAAATCATTACTATTCTAATAAATTTTTGATATAGCAATTTGAGAATACTAGAAAGCATTAGGAAACTAGTGACTATAGTTGATCACATGAGCTCAAGTTTAATAAGATTATTCCACCAAAGTGTGAGCTTGTGTCATGGCAATGTATAGTAAAATGAGGTCAGGATCAAAGCCGGTATTCCACTTAGATGGGTACGTGTAAGTATGGCAAGAGTCCATTGAGAGGCCACGGTCCTACTACATATAAGGAGTGACACAAACAAACTATAGACAACATCCTATGAATAATCTTATGGCCCTTCCAAAATTGAAGAGTAATAAGTACATGAAAAGGAGAAATTTACTAAAAAGGCAAAGTGATTGAAAAAAGAGAACAAAGAAGCCACGGCGACAACTCTACATGTACGAGCATGTACTGGTAAGCCTTACATATAAGCATATGCAATGATTACCATTCAATTAAATATTTGGTAAATGATAAGAAAATTTTAATATTTTTTTAATAAGAAGATCAAGAAAATGAACTGAAGAACAATGAATGACAAAGGAGGTAAACAACGAAGATGGCACCCTTTTTGGCAAGACCAAAGACCAAAATGTTGCGCAAAACTCGGATGCTTTGAAAGATTTGATACGATCAAAGCCCGAAACTCAAAAGCCTAAAACTCGAAAGCTTTGGAAACATTTTTTACGCTGGGGCCCGGACCCTCACACAGCACCGTAGTCACTTTCAGCTAGGCAGGTATGTGCAACCTCACGTGTGAAATATCGACCCTGATTCCTCAGCTCTGGGGCTCTTGGGAGTCGGGACTTCATTGGCGATGGTCGATAGCTAAATAGTTTGCATCCACTTCATTTTTGCCTCCCTTTCTATAAATGTTTCTTTATCTCCTTCATCTTCCCTCCCCACTCTCACTTCTCTCTTTTCCTTTCCTTCCCTTCTTTTCTCGATGTCTTTCTCTCGTTTCCTCTCCACTCCCACTTGACGCATCTCCGTAAAATTAAAATCAAATATATTTAAAAAACTCATAAGATAAGACATTGAAAGACTCTCTTCCCACCCCTCTTCGTGCATCTCTTCCCCCTTTGCCATTCTCTTTCTATCATTTTGTTCTCTCTAATTCTCTTATTGTTTCCGTTTTTCTCTCTCACTCTCTATTGGTTGTTTTCTCTTTCTTTTTCTCCCTCTTTTTCTCCCTTTTTGTTCCCTTTTCTTTCTAGCTCTCTCTTTTATTTCAACTCTCCTTCCTCTCTTTACTACCCTTTTATCCGTCTCTCCCTTTACTCCTCGTTTCTTTTTCTATACCCCCTCTCTTTTTTTCTCTCTTTCTCTCTCTTTGTTGCCTATCTCTTTGTTTCTCTCCACCCCCTCATTGTTTCTCTCACTCATTCTCCTCTATCCCTCCCTCTCTCTCTCTCTCTCTCTCTCTCTCTCTCTCTCTCTCTCTCTCTCTCTTCTCTCTCTATTCCTTTTTCCTTCCTTCTTCTGCCTCTCTCCTTTCAACTCTTTCTCTCTCAATGCATGTCATCCTTGAGAAAAACAAACAAAAGAAAAGAAGAAAGCACAATAACAAAGCAAGAATATGCAATGTACCTACCGCAAAGGCCCGAGGATGGATTCTTTGTATCCTCTTCCCGACATCCCCTCTTTCTCCCTTGTGCACTTCTCCCTCTGCTTTGCGTATGGTGGTGGCAGTGATAAGCTCTCCTTCTCTCTCTTTCTCTCTTTGGTTTCTAGTGCTTTTTTTTTATCAAAGGGGCATCGCTATTGGCATCGTTACTTGCATCCCGATGCCGCTATTTTTTGTCATTAATATTTGCCCATTCCCTTGTAGTGTCTATTGATGATAGAGCTTTCTGCAAGTTTCTATGAAGCTATAGGTGGAAGCTTACATGGATTAAACGTGTTATTGGAAATCATCGATACAATCCATATGGGTTATGGGAGAAGCAAATTATGGCAGTCTTTTCTATCAATGTTTCAACATGAGATCATAGAATTGATGTCAATCTACATGACTATGGTGACCCATTTAGATATGGATTTCATTAGGTGAATTGAATAGACTATCAAAATTCAAATTTTATCATGGAAAATATGACATGAGCCATCGTGGTAGATTGTATTGGATACACAACTTCAATATAGAAAATGATCATATAAGTGTAAATAGTATTGATATATCAAGCTCAATGCTAAGTAATAACTTGTTAAAGGATCATAACAATGGGCTGTTCAAGATGGCATGATTTGATGGGACTAAATGGTAGCTAGACTATAGGCTAGTTGCATTATATTTATCATTGATTATACCATTGAGGGATTTGAAGGTGGAAAATGTGATTGGAGAGGAGTAGAATGGATAAGAAGCCAATGATTTGGTGTTCTTGGACTCGTGCACATTAAATTACAGGACGAGTGCTGTGAAGGAAGTGCTAATGGGAGTAGAATTGTGTAGTAAGAACACTAGGACAAACATGGTCAACTCTAGCCAATGGTAGATTATTTGGATGAGAGAGAGTTGGTGTATTGGCCTCGGACATGGTTTCATGGGTGCAACAACCAATTTATCATTGCAAAAGGTTGATGTTTCTAGGTGGCACCTACATGAGGGGATGAGTGACTTCAATGGTTCTCCCTTCTATGTACATTAATGGGATGAGTGCCTTGAATGGTTCTCCCTACATGATGGGATGAGCGACTTCAATGGTTCTCCCTTCTATGTACATTAATAGGATGAGTGCCTTGAATGGTTCTCCATTAGCATGAGGCACATTCCTAAGAGTGAACTACTTTTTGTCTTGGGCGGAAGGTTGATGGGGACACCTATCCTTTTGAGTGTGAGACTTGCAAGTGTCAACGCGGGTGAACCTATATATGGGTGATGCCACAATATTCATATCTCGAGTGCTAACATCTACGTGATTTTATTATTTAATAAAATTTCAATGATTATTTGATTTATAGGACTAGATGCATTTATTCAATTAATTATTTTTCTAACATGATTTTTGGAATTTTGATCGTGTAGAGCAAGATGAATTGAATACACACGCAAGAAGCGTAATTTATTCCAAATACCTCTTCATTGAATTATTTAAATAGACACACTGTTTTTATTCTAAGGCGTGCATACATCCTCTTTATAAATATTTATTGATACTTGGTATTTTAGAAGATATATTGAACATATTCTAGAAATATTTTATGGCTCTCAGCAATAATGAGTTGTGTAACTTATTGCAACCATTTATTCAATTAACTAGAGCTCTTTTATCAAAAGAGTAATTGTAAAGGGTCTATCTTTAGGCAAAGCAAGATTCATTTTAGTATTATAAATACAACATGGAGGAGATGCTCACTCCATATATGGGAAAAAATTATACCCAATGGTGTGTCACTCAATTTTTCTTTACTCTTCTTTAAGTCTATTTTGATTTTTATGAGTCGTGCTTTCAATTTTATAAGAAAAGAGAGTAAGGGAGCACTTCTTATGTTTGCTACATGCACAAGTATCACATTTGATCTACACATTATTGGTATCAAAGCTTAGCTTACATGTAGGGTCTCTGGAGCAATCCAGCGCTACATTCCATCTAAGCTCAAACTGACTTCATGGTGGCTAGATTCCTAGGGCTTCGAAACCCCAAACCCCTCCATATGAAATTTTTTTATTCAGTCCAACATTGAGAAATCCAACCCCCTTATCATGGTGCCATCATTTTGTGAGTTGTGCACAAGTCAAAAGAAGATTTAGACAAGGTTACTTAAGCTTAATCAACTGAATAAAAAAATTTCATATGGAGGGGTTTGGGGTTTCGAAGCCCTAAATATCACCACCATGAAGTCAGTTTGAGCTTAGATGGAATGTAGCGCTGGATTGCTCCAGAGACTACATGTAAGCTAAGCTTTGTTCTTTAACTACTTAATCTACTTTAGTCTCTTTTATATCAAGTTACTTGCTAACATCTCTTATTAGTTCAAATCACTATTGACTTCTAGTTTTTAAGAGGGGATTCCAAAACGATGACTCTGGGGCGATGAAATTTCAATAAAATACCGTAAATTTTTTTGACTTTTCTTGCATGTTCCATCTCATCATTTTGTCAAGAAGCTACTCTTTACTTTGGAATCTACACGCCAAAATTTTATTACCATGGGTGAAGTGTCTTTTAATTACAAGGCATCTTATTATTCGGATATCTTCATCAAGCCATAAGCAATATCATGTCTCATGAAGGACCATCCAACATTGCAAATTTTAATTCTACATTGCTACTTCTTGAACCAACCATAGAGAAATGCATGGATTTATTGGTCATGCATCTAGAAATAGAGTGCCAACATCCAAGCCAACTACAGCAAGAGCTAGGACTTCTCAAGCATCCATCATCTCATATTTCCTCTACTGATGACACTATGATATATGTATCATCAATGCCATCCTTGAAGCACAATCCAACCACAAAGAGACAAAGATAAGCAAACATATATTTAAATTTAATACTTAAAATGATATTAAAGATGGTCATAAGGTTTTCTCTTCATTAAATCAATTCCACTCATATTTTGATAATGAAAGTTATGCTGAAAATGATAAAATCAAGTGTACTTTATATTATTTGATTGACAAAGCTTCTTTATGGTGGGATATCATATGCAAGAGCACTAATCCTCCTCTTATGTGGGAAGCATTCTGTAAGAAGGTTCTCACTAATTTTCTTCTTGCCCAATTTGAGCTTCGCATGCAACAACAATGGGATATCTTTATGCAGTGAGAGCGAGAGACCATTCCTTAGCACACCAAAAGATTCTAGAATACTTTGCTGTAACTTCAAATGGTTGAGCCTGTAGATGAATCTACTTTAAAAGGAAGTATATGTCCGGCCTGAACTCAACATGTTTAAACCCAACGCATTGGATGAAGCTATCTCTTTGATGCATGGTGCCAAAAAGAAACAAACTAAATATCAAGATCGACAACAACTTTCAACTTTCACGGGAAATAATATGGGTAACGACAATTCTCATTTGAATTCTTCTCATGCCTTCAACTTTCAATTTGGAAAGAATTGTCCCAATTACCAACCTTGGATGAGAAATTTTTATAATAATGTAAGTGAGCCTACTTCAAATTCTAATTCCAAGATATCTCATATACCTTCTAATCTACCTAAGTAATCTAAAACTAAAAACATTAATCCAAGTGTTTCAAATATCAATTCCAACAATGTAATTTGTTGTAAATGCAATCACTCTGGCCATATTGCAAGTCGTTGTCCAACGTGTAACACTCGTGATTGAAAAAAGCTTACATTTTGAAGGACTAATATACATTGAGTTATACCAATTAATTAGTTATGCTCAAGGGAAGTGTGCCATTTGAAAACATTGTAAAGCTTTTCTCATATTAATTAATGAATTCCAAGCTCCCAAGTCCAAGTTAACCATAAGACACTAAAATTTTAATAACAAAATTTCTAATTGTTTTCTTCTGACTTGCCTCTTCAGCTTCCTCCATCACGACCCAGGGATCATCCAATTAATCTTCTATTTGGCAATCAACCTCCCTATAAAGCTCTCTATTGTCATAGTTAGGTAATACAAAAAGAAATTCAAAAGCAAGTTGAAAATTTATTAAATAGAAAATTAATAGGACCCGGTAGTTTAGATTTTGGAGCTTTTGTTCTTTTAGTAAAGAAAAAGAATCAAACATATCGTTTGTGTATAGACTGCATAGCTCTAAATAAAATTAATGTTAAAAACTGATATTCAATTCCTCCTATGGATGATTTGTTAGAAAAATTACAATGTGCTAGTATGTTTAGCAAAATTGACCTTAAGTCTGACTATCATCAAGTTCACATGGATAGTTCTAATAGAATGGTGAATTGAATATTTCTAAATTTTTAGCATTCACTACAAGGGAATAGAGAGCTAGCAACCGTAATTAGCAATGCAAAATAGCCATGTCACTATTAGTAGTGATGCTAATAATTTAGCAGCATCACTATTAGTGTCGCTAATTTAATTTAGTGATACTATTTGCAATGCAAATAGTGATGCCTTGTCTGAGAAAAAAAAGGGCCGAAAACCCTAGTGTGGCACTTGCCGCAAACATTTTAAACAGAGAGTGAAAGAGAGAGCAAGAGAGATTGTCGCCTTGAGAGGGAGAGGGAAAGGAAGAGTAAACAAGAGAGAAGGAGAGCTTCTCACTGCCACCGCCACCGCCACCACCATACACGAAGAGGAGGGAGAAGTGTACAAGGGAAAAAAAGGGATGTTGCAAAGAGGAGGCAAAAAAAAAATCATCATCGAGCATTTGTGGTAGGTACATTGTCTCTTCTTGCTTTGTTTTTGTATTTTCTTCTTTTTTTGTTTTTCTTTGTAATGCGACGCATTTAAAGAGAGAGAAAAAGAGAGGAAAGGAGAGACGGAGAATAAGAAAGGAAGAGAATGAGAGAATGAGAGAGAGAAAAGGAGGAAAGGTAACAAATAAATAAAGGAAGCGAGAAATGAGACATGAAGGAAGGGAGAGAGAGAGAGAGAGAGAGAGCGAGAGAGAGAAAGAGAGAGAGAAATGATGAAGGGTAACAAAGAGAAAGAGGGAAAAAGAAATGAAATGTGAAGGGAGAGAGAGAGGGGAATGAGTAAGAGAAACAACAGAGGCAGAGAAACAAAGAGAGAGTCAACAAAGAAAGAGAAAGAGAGAAAGAAAGAGAGGGGAAGAAAAAGGAATGAAAATAGGGAGAAAAAGAGAGAATTAAAAATAGAGAGAGAGAGAGAGAGAGAGAGAGAGAGAGAGAGAGAGATTTGGAAACAATGAGAGATTTAGAGAGAATGGAATGATAGAAATATAAAGGGAGAGAGGAAAGAGAGACACAAAGAGAGGTGGGGAGAGAGGGTATTTCAATGTCCTTATTTTATAAGTTTTTCATTTTCTATCTTTGATTTTGATTGTAATGAGATGCGTTGAGAGAGAGTGGAGAGGAAAATAGAGAAAGAAATAGAGAGAAGAGAGGGAAAGGAAAAGAGAGAAGAAGTGAGAGTGGGGAGGGAAGATAGAGGAGAAAAAAAAACATTGAGAGAGAGAGAGAGAGAGGCGGGAGAGATAAACAAAGAAGGTTGAAGGGAGGCAAATAAAAAAAGGAAAAGAAAGAGAGAAAGAGGGATGGGGAGAGAAATATAGAGGGAGATATATAAAGATAGAGAGATATGGATAGTAAAGGAATGGATAAAGAGAGATGGAGGGAGGCAAACAAATAAATGGAAAGGGAGAGAATGAGGAGTACAAATTAAATTGGAGGAAGATCATCAATGAGGAGAACTAAAACATATTGTTTGCGATAACATAGATCAAATGGGGAATGATGATGGTCGTGATGTTCAATATCCCGAGGGTATCTTAATAAGTGTATCCCATATCCTTGCACTCAATGCAAGTTGATAATCGGATGAACAATGCGACACTTTAGTGTGTTTCAATCAGAGATGATTGATCAGGCAATCTCAAACTTTGAGCAAACACTAAGAAAAGTGTGTATCAATCGTGCTTTACATACACAAAGTAATTGAATATCATATACAAAAATATTAGACATGTCCATGAAATTTGTACAAAGAGATAATGCTTTGTCCCAAGGAATGCACTTATTGTGGCCTATTATGAGAGTTCATGGGCATGCGATGGATGGAGTGCCTGAGCCGATACACCATTTAGAGGGCACACCATTGACTACACCCTTGAAAATAAAGGAGAAAGTGGGCCTTTTAGACCTTCCTCCAATGTTGGAGCCTGAGATGGAGGTAGTGATCGATGCATTCATGCCTGTGGATGCCAAGTCATTTGATCCACTATGAGAGGAAGTGTTCATACCATTATATGATGAATGATGAGTATCTTGCATGAAGATGTTGCTTGTGCTTCTAAGTCTGCAAGAAAAGTACATGTGGAGTGATGCAAGTGCTACCAAGTTGTTCAGGTACATTCTATGCTCCGTTGAATTTTTTGACTCTACTATAAAAACACTTCTTGTCCCTTTCAAGGCCGCTTCTGATTTTTTTTCAAGTTGCTAAAGTATTATATATTACCATCTGGAAATACAATTTTTGAGTCTCGTAATGAGACAGGATTGGTGTTATGAAAGCTTGGTATAGACTACAATAGCATCCATGCATGTGTCAATGAGTCCATGCTATTTCCAAGAGACAACAGGACTATGGAGACATGTTTGAAGTGTGGTGCTCATAGGTATCGACAGGACTTGCAAGGCCAAATATCACGTATGGTGAGATTGACAACGTGGCATGTGCAGAATAGATACACAAATGGAGTCCAATGAATATCAATATATTCATCTGCATGGAGCCATATTGGCTTTACCTTTCAAGGCTTTGCATGAGAGCCAAGAAATCTTTAGCTTGGTCTTGCTCTGGATGGTGTAAATCCATGTTGGTTTTTGCTTAACTTTTTATACTATGTGGCCTATAGTCCTTGTTAACTACAACATCCCGCCATGGCTTTCCATGAAGAAAGGACACCTGATCCTTAGCATGCTTATTCTTGGGTGCTACAAAGTCAAGAACATAGATGTCTACCTCCGTCCATTAGTTAATGAGCTCAAGATTTTGTGGGTGGAGGGGGCCGCTCTATTGAAGACATGAGCAAGCAAGATGGTCAACGGTCCACTAATATACGAGTCATTCTCATGTGAATCCAAGATGACTTTTTGAGATTTGGAGAGTGCTCATGTAAGTGGGCTTTCATTTTTGTTTGTGATATCTAACATAGCTTATTCAAGTTTGTGTTGACTAGCTAGGGCTCTTGTGATAGATGTGGTTACCTCTGGTTATCATGCATGTCCATTGTGTGGGCCACAGTTAGATTAACAAAGGTCACAGGCCATGAAGAAGACAGTATATCAAGGACATGACACTTTCTTGCAGGAGGGTCATGAACTGAGGAAAGATTTTCTGAGATCCAAGCAAAATGGTCCACAAGCAGTCATATTCAAGCAAAATGTGAAGGTTCTCAATTTTCTACAAGTTGTTGTATTGGATCCACTTATAGATCAACCATTTGTTGGATCCCATGCATATTTTCAACCATTTGTTGAATCCCATGCACAAGGATTCATATTCAAGAAAAATGTGAAGGTTCTCAATTTTCTACAAGTTGTCTATTGGATCCACTTATAGATAAACCGGATCAACCATTTGTTGGATCCCATGCATATTTTCAAGAATGTGGGTAGCTTATTATGGGACCTTATCACAAGAAAGAGAGACAATATATGGGTGCGAATAGATTTGAAGAAGGTAGGCAAGTTGAAGGCGCTCTTGCAACAATCAAAAGCAATGATGGTCACTTATATCTACCTCGCACTCTTTCGGTCCTGACCACTAAAGAAGAGTGCATTGTGAAGCAAATTATCATGTTTATTTGCACCCCGATGGGTATGATGAGTTCCCTCAGGTGGTTTGCTCTTTCTAAAGACAATCACCTAACTATCAGGGCTAAAATCCCATGATTGGTAAAGGGTATGTGAAGCTTTTCTTGACCTTGATTGCAAGGAGCCTCAATATTTTGCTATTTAGTGTTTACTCAATGTTCGTAATGCTTCTTCATTTATGATAGTTTGTACTAGGGATCACAATGTCTACATGGTAGTGGTCACATGGAGCTTTGATCGCAGCTTCTCGTTAAGGGATGGATAGAGGTATCTACTGAGGAGTGGGAATTCTCGAGGAGATGTAATCCCAAGGTGACCACATGCTTAATTTGCTATCGTATCTAAATTTTATGTGCAATAACTAATCTAACCATTTTAGTGTATAGTACAAAATCTATAGTTTAGTGTGGTCACGCGGGTGACATTTTCATATTGAATGCATCGACAAAATGCGCTCCACAACAATGGATTGTCATGGCATAGTTCGAAGAGAGCCGACTAAGGCCATGGATCTAAATACCATAGTAGATGGGATGGAGTATTTTGGAAACTTGCAAAGTGTTATCTCAGTGGATTGCCATAGCTTCTCCATGATCATATTTTATGTATAGTGGTTTAAAGTGGTGTTGGAAGGAGCCGAGGCAACCATTTGATGAGGTCTATCTGGATTATTGAAAATAGATTCTAAGAAAATATGGATGGATCTATGCAACACATTTATCCTTCTGGATCATTGTGAACATGTGCATGACTTATTTTTTTAAAAAAATCATGACACAAAACTGTCACAAATGTTGATCCACTCTTACATGTGATGTTGAATAATGTAATCTTCTATCCAAATCCCCAACAACCTTGATGGTGGTATGTTGTGCCGTCGACTTATTAGAGTATACGAGTGTTTGATGAAAGCAATGTTTCTAGTGTAGATAACGAGAGTATGCAAGGTGGAGGGGTTGATATTGTGAAGGGTGGGGGGCTAAGAGGGCTTGGAGCATGTAGAGGAGACAGACACATGTTACATAGATGAAGAGACAAGAGGCCATGAATTTTTTGAGAATGAAGTGGATTCCTCTTTCTATGGTGATCTATCTATAGACCTTCTAGTATATGCCAGGTTGTGCTAGGAGATTGACATGGGGCCATACGCTAGGTTGTATTTGCATCTACTTACTCAATTTGTTGATGATTTGCTTTTAAGGATACTTTAGTATATGTGTTTTAATTAGTATCCTTTTTTTCATAATTATATTTTCATGCTTTATCTAAATCCTTATATTGATTATACTAATATCATTTTCAATCTGTGAAGGATGAGTCGAGGGAGGGATGACCAATGAGGGGTTACAAGAGATATTCA
Organism: Lygodium microphyllum; assembly: GCF_053477565.2. NCBI lineage: Eukaryota > Viridiplantae > Streptophyta > Polypodiopsida > Schizaeales > Lygodiaceae > Lygodium > Lygodium microphyllum. Next base: position 46,678,942 of record NC_141141.1, on the reverse strand, counting down.
CACATATGTCTCCAGATCAGATGGCCCAATTTAGAGATATGGCAGACCAAGAGTTTTCACGCACATCATTAGGCCATTCTGTGATATTTGCTTTGGCACACTTTGATGCTTCAATTTCTAGTAAATGAGGTCGATGCTCTAGACTGGCCCTAGATGGAGAGAGTGGTTCTGGGGGGTACTGGGGAGATGTGGATGTTATGAGCATGCGATGGATTCTAGAGATAGAATTACTACTCCTTGCTCTCATATCGATTCTAGAGAGCGTGGCTCATGTAGATGTTTTGGAGGCACCAATGCAGTATCTTTGTCTTGTTGATCTGGTGCATACTTATCACCTCCCAAATTTGCAACACTTGTATGGACATCTACCCCCATGACTCTGGATTTCTCTCATCCGTCTCTAGGTGTGGCATCCCTATGAGTGCTAATCCAAGAGATACTACCCTCGCATGTATGCTAGATGTACAGGGGTCTCCTCTTTATACCTAGAAGTGTGGTCACACGTAGGAGAGGACAAACCTTAGAAATACCCTAGTAGGGTATAGATACCTCGGAGATTACAAGACAAGTGCTACGATCATGAATGATGAGAGGAGAAGGGTGATATCTCACATGACAGAGTTGTGCCAAAAAGTATCTAGACACAACGTCTTGGACTGTTAGAAGAATATACTCGAGGGGAGCAAGGACTATATAGTGGCAACTTTGAATGAGGAGTTTCTGGTACCTACAATGTCGTGCTGCTATGCGCACATAGTGTGAAAAACTCTAGAGTGCATCATCATTTGTCTTTCTTATTGATCTAGAGAGCCAATGCCAAATTAGTCATTAATGTTAGTATTCATAGTATGGATGGTCCAAAAATTATAGATTTTTAAAGAAGTTTATCCAATTGTTTATATTTTAGATATTTTCTCTTGTAAATATCCAAAAACTATAGACAACTTCTAGAATAGAATGACATGTAAAAAAAAAGCAAGTGGCTTTCAACCATTTTTGGAAAAATTAATGCAAAAATAAGGATTGGCAAAATCACGCGATGTGTGATCCCTCTATAACCATTGCTATTTGTGTTGCTAATTTACTACACGCTTGGTTATCTACATCACTATTTGGATTGCTATTTTGCAACATTGATAGTGACCCTATCTATGAGGAATTTGTAGAGATGCCTATATCGACACTTTTAGCGATGACGGGTCAAATTGTTTATGAACATTTTTGTCGATTTGAACTTGATATGTGGCCTATATCTTGTAGTGATTGTGTTATTGTCTTTTTCGGTGATACCCTTGTTTTTAGTAAAACTGAAAGAGAACATGAAATTCATTTATCTTTAGTCTTTAGGTAACTAACAAAAAATCATATTTTTGCTAATCCAAAAAATGGTACTTTCTTTCAAACAAAAATTGAATATTAGGGTCATATTGTATCCGTTAAAGGGATACAAGTTGATCCATTGCAAAATCGAGACTACTAATGCATGGCCTATACTAAAAAATGTGCATAAAGTCCACTCATTTTTAGGTCTAGACAATTTCTTTCATAAATTTGTTTGAAACTTTTCATTACTTGCTTTACTATTCACTTTATTATTAAAGAAATGTTTTTTATTTTATTTAGGCAACCATCAATAGTGATCCTTTGATTTTCTAAAGCATGCATTAACTAATGCACTTGCTTTATAACTCTCTGATTTCGATAGACCATACTTTTTAGCCCTTACTAATGCTAGTGGTTTTGGCATTGGTACTGTATTGATGCAAGATGATCGTCCAATTTCATACTTTAGTTGTAAATTAAAGCCTTCTGAACTTAACTATGGTACATATGACAGGGAACTTTTAGCTATAGTATATTATGCATTATGAATATGGAGACGTTATTTAATGGTCTCAAAATTTATGATTAAGATAGATCAACAAAGTATCAAAAACCTTATTTCCCAACCACAAATTTTGGATAGGCATATACAATTGGCATCTTTCATTCAGTCTTTCCATCCTCTAATCCAATATCATCCCGATAAAGAAAATATTATAGCTGATGCATTAAATCATACACCATCTGTAAATAATATTTTTGTGCTTTCTACATCTTCATTAGATACTATGAAAAATACTTATTTGTATGACTCTAATTTTCATAATGTTTAGTTGAATTTATGTCAAAACCAATGGATGCTTGTAAATAAATTTTATGTCTCTAATGATTTCCTCTTTTATGAGAAAGGTTTGTGTGTTACTCACCCCTTTCGTCATTTTTTCCTCCAAGAAGTTCACGATCCACCTTATATGGGTCATCATGGCATCATTTCTACTCTCTATAATTTGCAAGAATATTTTTATTGGCCTCATATGAATCAAGATGTTTATGCGCTTGTTTTTAAATGTCTTGTTTTCCAATGAATTAAAAGGCATCATGGCAAGAAGTATGGTTTATTAATGCATTTACCTATTCTTAACTCACCTTGGGAACAAATCTCAATGGATCTTATTACTAGTTTACCACTAACTTCTTCGCAAAATAATATGCTTTGGACTATTTTTCGATATATTTAGTAAGCAAGAATATTTTATTCCATACAAGAAAACTCTAATTGCTTCACAAGTTTCTAATCTTTTCTTAAATATATCTTTGTATATCATGGTTTGCCACACATGATTATATCTAATTGCGATCCCCATTTTTGCAATACCTTTTGGATAACTCTATTCTCTAACCTTGGTACTAAAATTGATTTTAGTGAAACCTTTCATCTTGAAACTAATGGCAAAGCTTAAACTATTAATAGCACCATTCTTGATTTATTTCATGCCTATACTATCTCTTCACTCGCCGCATGGGATCAACATTTAGATCCTTTACAATTTTCCTACAATAATACACCTCACTCTTCTACCACCAATAAAGCACCTTTCAAAATTATCTATCATTACAAAATACCAATATCAACCTTTCATTTAAGTTAGAAAGTGTTTTCTGCTAATGATTGGATCCATACTCATTCCACTATTTTTAAGTAACTTAAATAATTGATTGCTAAGGCCCAACAATCCTATGTTAAGCAAGCTAATAAGAAATGCCAAGCTATGCATTTTAAAGAAGGTGAGTATGTTTGGTTGCAAATTGAGAAACGTAGATTGCGTCGTGTTGAGAGGAATTCTAATGCTAAACTTGCACCTCAATTTTATTGCCCATTCAAAATTTCTCATTGTATCAATGCTAATGCTTTTAAAGTAGAGAATTGGCTTCCCATTGGAAAATTCATAATACCTTTCATATTAGTCTTCTTCATTCCTTTAAAGGCTCATTATCTATCCATCCTATGTATGATTCTCTTCCATTGCTTGAAGATGATCATAAACTTTTAATTCTCGAATCTATTATTGATACTGATTATATGACCACCCGCACATGCAATACTTATCCTTCACTACAAGATATAGACCTTATAGCGACGTTTAAAGCGACGAAAATACAAACAACAAAATTTTCCCCTGTCGTCGCAAAAAGCATCGTTATTGACGACGCTATAGAATCGTCGCTATATGCATCGCTATATGCGTCGCTATATGCATCGGTTACAGAGAATTTGCGACGCTGATAGCGATGACAATAGCGACACGTGCAGTAAATTTGCGACGCAAATAGCGATGGTAACAGAGAAAAAAAAATTTGTGGCAGGGCAGCAAGCTGCCCTGCCACATATAGCACTGTGTGCTGTATGAGAGCCATACAAAATAGTTTCTGCACTACTGCATACAAAGCGTTTGCAAACAAAAAGAATGTATACTGAAATCATAAAACTGATAGATGAAATAAATACATGATATCGCATAAAATGCGATTGGTACAATCATAAAACAATGTCACTAATACATAGAAAATGTCTACATAGATCGGGCGACTAAAAACTAAAGGTATGTGAGCTCTAAGGATCTAAGGGCGAGCTACAAATCCTTGTCCCCCGAAAGCTCTTCCCACTGCAAAGGAGCATCAAACGGATTCTGTAGAAAAAGAAACAACATATCAATCCACCATACAATAATGAATTCAAATATCTCATGGTAACTACGGACAAGAAAGATGAGTGACTTACTGGGCCGCCGCGTCTATACAATCGGTCGATCAATGATCTAAGACCGTGCCTCTCTGCATATCGAGTCTCATGGCCTTGCGGATCGCGATTTGTAATGGAGTGCTGCAAAGAAAACAAAATGCTAACTGTTAGAAACATGATTATCAGTACAAAGAATATCTCAAAAAAACAAATAAGCAAAACAAAAGAGAAACTTACAAAGTCCTCCAAATATGTCCTGTGGCCGCCACTCCCAAGATGATGTACCGATCCGGCCTCGATTCGTGCCCTCGCCGCCTCCCGCTGCTGACTCCAACGTCTTGGCGAATTTTTAGCCTCCTCCCTCAGTCGGCTCCAGTCGTCTGCATCTAACCACTCGGGCTTTGGAGCCCCACTCTTGATTGCCTTGCGTGCGTCGGATCGTCTATGTGACATGTATGCACGCATGCAATCCATCATCCAGCCCATAGAGAATCTATCCACTGCGGCTGGCACCGGGAACTCCTCGTGCAAGGATGCTACTATGTACTCCTTGCTCCCCTCCGGTATGTTCCTCCAATGATCCAAGACGTTGTGCCGAAAAACTTGTTGGCACAACTCCCTCATGCGAGCCATCACCCTCCTCCCCTCATCATTCATGATGATGGCTCCTGACCTGCCATCCACTAGGTATCCATAATCCCTAGGAGTGTGCCTTGTATGGGCCCTCTCCCATCTCCGTCCACGCTCCTGGGCATATCCAAGTGACCCCTGTACATCCGGTGTACCGACGGGGGTACCCTCTCCCGGAGTGCCACTCAAAGGGGTGCCACCAAAGGGGGTGCCACCAAAAGGCGTGACATCTGCCGACGGCTGCGCAAAAGCCGGAGTAACTGGAGTGGACGTCCCCACAGGTGTGACAAATCCTGGAGGTGACTGAGCTCCAGCTGAACGACGAGACGGAGACACCGCATCCGTGTCTCCACAGCAGCACCCCCCTGATCCTCCTGCAGTCGCAGTCCCTCCCTCTGGCCCAAGTCGCGAGCGTCGAGATCGTCTGCTCGAAGCTGAAGCATGTGATTGCACTGAAGCTGATCTAGCAAAGCGCCCTGACGAAGAACGAGACAGCTCCTGATCTGCCATCTCTTTGAATCTCGCGAGCTGATCTGGAGACATACGTGCCATCATCTCCTGAAACTCCTCATCGCTCATCCCTCGACTCATCCTGAAAATGTCGATACCTGCACAGATAAAAAATGATGTTAGAATAATCAATTTAAACTATACAAAGCACATTAATATAAATCATTTTTGAAAAATCCCTCTTAAAATGCATATCTTATCTACCTTTATGGAAGATCTAAACAACGAATTGAGTAATACAATTCTCCAAGAATGAAGTATTCTATGGTCCCATGTTAATCTCCTGACACAACTCTGCATACATTGGAAGGTCGATAGACATGTCACCACAAAAGAACAAGTCTGCCTCATTCTCAAAAAATTCTACGACTTCTGTATTTCCATCATTGTTAGCCGATGTGGGCTCCAAGCTTGCGGTGGCCTCCACCCCTTGTAATTTCGATCCCTCTATTTGCATATTTTCTTCATCTATGCCTGGAACATCGCTTTGATCGTATACTCTCGCACCTCGAGGAGTTGAAGGTATAACATACCACCATCGAGGTTGTCGGGGATTTGGATAGAAGTTTACTTGTTCACAAACACTTACAAAGTGGCTTCAAACCATTGTGACATAAACCATGTCGTATTACAATTAGCAAGCAAATGACTAGTTGTACCTGTTCACAACGGGCCGGCAACACAAAGGTGTCGCGCAAATCCATCCATTTTTTTTTGGAATCTATTTTGAGAAATCCAGATGGACCTCATCGAACTGTTGCGCCAGCTCCTCCAAGCACCACTTTGAACCACTGCACATCGAATATTATCATGGAGAAGCTACGGTAATCCACCGTAATAATACTTTGCAAGTTCCCAAAATACTCCATCTCATCCACAACCGTGTTCGGATCTGTTGCTCGTCGCCGGCTCTCTTGCTCAAACCTTGCCATGACACCACAGTCCATTGTGGAGCGCATTTTGTCAATACGCTCCACCCAAAAATGCCCTCCCTGCGACCACGCTGCACTATATATTTTGTACTGCACATTGAAACACTCAAATTAGATGTAGCAAGCAAATTTAGATACGATACATTCTAAACCCCTCATTACCTTTGGACTACATCCCCTCGAGAACTCCCACTCCTCCATTGAGACCTTTGTCCCTTCGCTGGATGCTGCGGTCAAGGCTCCATGCAACCATCGTGTTGACATAAACCACGGCATCTCCTCCATGCCTTCGGGATATCAAATCAGTCGGTGACGCGTATTGCATCGGAATTCAGCTCGCGCTTCCTCTCGATCTTGCCTTGCAATCTGGTACTTGGCGAGCCACGTCTCCATGGAGGCATGGTGCAACATACAAAAGCAATTCACATTCTCTTCCATTGAGGCATCCATTCTTTTTTCTACCCCATTTCCAACCACCACATCTCCAGTCAGCCTGTCATCGTCCTTTAGCGTCCATAGCATTTCATTGTCTGGTTCCACCGTTGGTAGCCATTGTGAGATATGCACTAACGCCTCTGACACCAACCAACCTTCCGCCATGCTACCTTCCGGACGAGCTCGTTGTTGCACAAAGCATTTCAGGTTTTTCATGAAGTGCTCCAGGAAGAACATCCATCGCATATGGACAGGTCCAGCAATCTCCACTTCGTCCACAAGATGCACAAGAAGGTGAACTTGTATCGTGAGCATGCTAGTGGGCAGGTATTTCTCAAAGAGACAGATCGTCTCAATTGCTCCCCGCCTTGCGGATTCAATAGAGGACATCTTAATCTCTTTCTGTGAGATCCATTGCACCAAAGTCGACAGCTTGTAAATGGCCCCGCGAATTTCTGAAGTTAGGCATCCTGCGATCGCGATCGGTAGGACAAACTGCCACAAATGAGAAAGCATTAAGAATAATGGTCACTTTTCAAATTTCAAAATGTCCACGCTAATTAAAATCCATTCTGTTCACAAACCTGACATATCTTATGCCAATCATGGGATTTTAGCCCAGACATTTGGTCATCTTTAGAAAATGCGGACCTGAGAGAACGCATCATACCTGTCGGAGTGCGGATAGACTTGATTACTTGCTTCACAATGCGCTCTTCTTTGGTAGACAAAACCCAGGGAGCGCAAGGAAGCTGCACTCCCCCTTCAGCACTCGACTGCGGCCAAAGCGCCTCCATCTTATCTATCTCCTTTAAATCCATTCATGACCCTATAGTGTCTCTCTTTCCTGTGATGTGGTCCCATGGCAAGCTGCCCAGATTTTTGAAAATATGCATGGGATCCAACAAGTGGTTGACCTGTAAGTGGGTCCAATATGGCAACTCGTAGAAAACTGAGAACCGTTGCATTCCATTTGGATGTGATTCCGGGTTTACCATTTTCAGCTTGTACCAGCTTGCAGCGTTCATACGTGCTGGAGGTTGTCCAAGAAAACCTTCCTTGAGTTCATGATCCTCTGGCAAGAAAGCGGCGTGTCCTTGATATACCATCTTCTTCATGGTTTGTGACCTTTGGGAGTCTAACTGTGGCCCACACAATGGACATGCATGATAACTTGAGGTAACGAGACCTGCAAGGTGATCCACGACCTAGTGAATACTTGATTGAATGAAATAAAATATAGATATTACCGGCGAGAACAAAGGTCTGCTCACCTGAGCACTCTCCCAATCCCGGAAAGTCATGCATCGTCCACATGAGAATGGCTCGAATGTTGGCTGACCGCCGACCATCGCGCCTGCTCATATCTTGCACCGTGACCCCCTCCTCCCACAAAATCTTAAGCTCATCGACTAATGGACAAAGATGCACGTCCATATTTTTTACTTTGTAGCGGCCTGGGACGAGCAAGCTAAGGATGAGATATCCTTTCTTTGTAGAAAGCCATGGAGGAATGTTGTAGTTGACAAGCACTATAGGCCACAGACTGTAAGAAGTCGAGCGCAGACCGAATGGGTTCACACCATCCATGGCGAGACCGAGCCGAAGATTCCTTTGCTCTCGCGCAAAGCGTGGGAAGGTAGAGTCAATGTGGCTCCATGCACGCGAATCTGCTGATATTCGTTGCACTCCATCTGTGGACCTATTCTGTACATGCCACGTTGTCAAGCTTGCCATGGCAGACGTGCGAAACATGTGATTTATGCGGGGGATGAGCGGAAAGTGTCTGAGGACTTTTTGAGGGATGGTCTGCCCTTGCAAGTCCTGTCGATACCTGTGAGCACCACACTTTGTACATGTCTCCAAGTCTCGTATTCATCTCGAAACAATATGCAGTCGTTGATACATGCATGGATGTTATTGTAGTCCATGCCAAGCTTTCGTAAAACATGTCGTGCATCATCACGAGACTCAGGCATGGTGTTTGCAGGTGTTAATATATGATATTTCAATAACCTGAAAAAATCATAAAACACCTTGAAAAATCCATCCATGTTTGCAATAATACTTTTTTTTAAAAAAACAATGAAGTCTGTGTGCAAGGTACCCGAATAACTCAGTCACACTCGTATCGCTCCAACCGTATTTTGCTTGCGCACTTAAGAGAGCAAGCAATGTCTTCAACCGAGATACTCGTCATCCATCATATAATGGTATGGATGCTTCCTCTCTAAGCGGGTCAGATGTCTCAACATCCATGGGAATCAATGCATCGATCATTGCCTCCATCTCAGGCTCCAAGATTGTAGGCAAGTCGGGAAGGTTGTCTGTCTCCTCTGGCATTGACGGTATAGATGGGCCTTGCGAGTGGTCGATTGGCTCCTGTAATCCATCCATCGCACATCCACGAACTCTTCTAATTGGCTGCAAAGGATGCACTCCCCCTTGGGTCGAGACATCACCCCCCTGGATACAAAATTTGCCAACAAGACCCAATCTTATTGTGTATGGTTTTCAATTAGCTTGAGAGTACAATGCATGAAAAATGCTAACTTCAAATTACCGTTTGCTGAAAATCTGCAATCGCCTGATCAATGATCTCAGATTGAAACTCACCAAATCGTCGTACATGTTCTATAGACAATCGGTGTTTTCGTCTAATTGCCAACTTGCATTGAGAGCAAGGACATGGGACACGCTGATTAAGATACGACTCGCGGTCTTGAACAATAAGACCTTCTTTGTTTGCCATATTATCTACATTACAGCAAACGAGACTTAAATGGATAGCTTTATGGAGATGTACGTCAAGTTGCAAGTTGACCATAAACCTTGCATTGTATATAGTAGTCGAGAGATTTTCCGATGTTATATCTTGACCTTGTATCATGCTCAACGATTTGTTTGTCCCGGTAGATAATTTTTTGTTATATCTCGGCTTTGAGTATAAGTAATCCATTTTAAAATTAATGCGCGCCATCTATGAAATTTTATAACTATAGTAATAAAATTTATTTCAATCAATTCTACTCATAGTCATAAGACCTGAGAGAAATTATCCTATACTCAATTTAAGGGTTTCTTCTTCTATAACAATAATTTTGGGTTCATTTTGATGAAGTACATGGCCGTATGCAAAGCACATTGCATACCATTATCAATATGTATATTATCTTAAATTTCCTTCCCCTTCCTCTCCCTCTCTTTCTCTCCCTCTCCCTCTCTTCCTCTCTTTCTCTCACCCTCTCCCTCTCCCTCTCGTTCTCTTTCTCTCCCTCTCTCATTTCCTCCCTCCCTCTCCCTCTCCCTCTCCCTCCCTCTTTCTCCCTCTCCCTCTCCCTCCCCTCCCCCTCCCTCTTTCTCTCCCTCTCTCATTTCCTTCCCCTCCCCCCCTCTCCCTCTCCCTCTCTTTCTCTTTTTCTCCCTCTCCCTCTCTATCTCTCTTTCTCTCTCATTTCCTAAACAAGCAAAAAATAAAGTGATTTAAACATCCTCCAAGCAAAAGGGAGAGGGAGAGATACTCTCCCTCCTTCTCCCTCTCTTTCTCTTTCTCTCCCTCTCCTATTTCCTCCCCCTCCCTCTCCCTCTCCCTCTATTTCTCTTTCTCTTTCTTTCTCTCTCCCTCTCCCTCTCCCTCTCTTTCTCTCTTACTCTCTCGTTTCCTCTCCTAAACAAGCAAAAAAGAAAGTAATTTAAACATTAAACAAGCAAAAGGGAGAGAGAGAGAGAGAATGCACTCTCCCTCTCTTTCTCTCCCTCTCCCTCTCCCTCTCCCTCTCCCTCTCCCTCTCTTTCTCTCCCTCTCTCTCCCTCTCCCTCTCCTTCTCTTTCATTTTCTCTCCTAAACAAACAAAAGAGAACGATTTAAACCTTCAACAAGTAAAAGAAAGAGAGAGGGAGACTCACCAATGAGATATGGCGAGCGTGGGCGGCTTCTCTTTGCAACGAGGGCTCCTCCTCTCCTTTGCGAACAACGGCGGTGGCGGTGGCGGCAGTAAGTCTCTTCCTCCTCTTCTCTCACAAAGCCTTGGCTCTCTCCCTCGCTCTCTCCCTCGCTCTCGCTCTCAAAAGGCGAAGAAAAGAAAATGAAAACGGCGCTCTGGTTTCGGCCGCGCTTTTTTTCCCTAAGGCGTCGCTATATGCATCGCTATTTGCGTCGCATTTAATAAGCGATGCCAATTGCGACGCCAATAGCGACGCCTATAGCGACGCCGATATCCGCCGTCACTAATCGGCGTCGCTATTGCCCCATTCCCTTGTAGTGCTTTTATCTTATAAAATTTCAAAACTATCCTGTTGAGAAAGCTCAATGGATGAATGTACATGATTTGTATGGTTCTCCACATTTATTGACTCCACATCAAAAACAATAGTAATCGAGGATAATTGCTATCCCACCCTAGGGGTGTGTTACTAGGTGGCACCTACACGAGGGGATGAGCACCTTCAATGTTTCTCCCTTGTGTTCACATTAATGGGATGAATGCCTTAAATGGTTCTTCCTTATGTACATGAGGGGATGAGAGTCTTCAATGGTTCTTCCTTGTCTGCACATTAATAGGATGAGTGTCTTGAATGGTTCTCCATTAGAGTGGGGTAGGTTCCTAAGAGTAAACTACTTTTTCTCTTGGGTGGAAGGTTGATGGAGACGACTATTCTTTCCGGACGTGAGACTTATATGTGTGAACAGGGATAATGTTGTACCTAAGTGATGCCACAATATTCATATCTCAAATGCTAACGTCTAGGTGATTTTATTATTTAATGAATTTCCAAATATTATTTGATTTATTATGACTAGTTGTATTTATTTAGTTAATTATTTTTCTAACATGATTTTTTGAAGTTTTAATAGCTGATGTGTAGAGCCAGATGAGTTGGATACATGCGACAAAGTGCAATTTATGCCAAATATTTCTTCATTGAATTATTTAAATAAACACACTGTTGTTTATTCTAAGGCATGTGTACATTCTCTTTGTAAATATTTATTGATATTTGAAATTTTAGAAGATATATTGAAGATATTTTAGAAATAATTTATGGCTCTCAACAATTTTGAGTTGTGCAATTGATTGCAACCATTTATTCAGTTAACTCAAACTCTTTTATCAAAAGAGTGATTCTAAAGAGTCTACCTTTGGGCAAAGAAATATTCATTTTAATATTATAAATATGCAATGGAGGAGATGACAACTTCATGTGCAAGGGAAAATTGCACCCAATAGTGCATCACTAAATTTTGCTTTACTCTTCTATTTTGTTTCCACTTACGCTTTAGTCTTGTTGAGAAAACCAATATCTTCATGTTCAACAAATTCTTGAGTTGCTTGATAAAAATCCAAGGTACATACTTCTATGGACTGATTTTCAGCATGAACAGCTGCATATATTTCAATCAATGTGTCAGTAGTAATTATCCCAAAAAAATGTTGAGATGACAAGCTCAACACATGTGGACATTGATGATGGACCGCCTGGTTAGATGGGTCCACATATCTACACTTAGCATGTCGGTGGTCATTATGACTCTCACATGGCCACTGACTCATTACTTATTATATTCAGGTTGTTACACCTATTTACAGCTGGCATAGTTATAGCGCTAGTCGACTAGTGTAGTCGGTTATGCATTGTTTCACTTAGTAGGCCACTTTCCTTTATGTTGTATCTTATCTATGCTTTGTGTACATTGTAAAAAAGTGTGGAAGAAGAAGAAGAAATCAGCAAGAAAACGTTTTGGCCTCCATCTCTCTTCTTGTCTCTTGAGTGAGCTTCTCCTTGTGCATTTTGTGTGTGTTCGGCGCAGCATCTTGAGCAAGTCCCCCCACCACGCGATTTTTGACATGGTATCAGAGCCGCACCACTAAGAGAGGCTGATTTCGAAGGCTGAAGTGAAGGAGAAGAAGCAAGGTTCGAGCAAGCAAGCCACGGGTAAGAAGCTCTCCCATTCTTCCACTCTCTCTCTTGGATAGTGCCTGTGGAGGCACCGGAAGTAGGGCATAGCAAAAATCTCATATTGCAGTGAGATTTGGTGTGCGCGAAAAGCGCTGTATATTTTGCAATGAGATTTGTTATGCGTGAAGAGTCGCAGTTATTTTGGGCATTTGAGGCCGTTTCAGGGCCCGTTTTAGAGCCGCAAGGTTGCGGATAGCAGTTTCAAGGTATACTTTGACTTCAACTGTATTGACCGAAAGTGGGTGCCCAGGTTACAGATTTCAGATTTGTAAGTTCAAAGGTGTTTACCAGTGAGTAAACACAAGGTTTATCTGCAAACAGGTTACAGATTGCATGTATTGTTGAGCAGACAATGAAAAATGCTGTCTGGTGTATTGCTGTGCACTACAGGTCGAGGGTTGCAGAAGATTTGCTTGCTATTTGGTATTAATTTTGTGATAATGGCAGAGAACAGTGGACCCCATCATTGAGAAGCTCGACAAGAACAACTACCCTTCATGGAATTTCCATGTCACGAACTTTCTTATTGGAAAAGGCCTCTACGAGTTTGTTTCAGGTGAAGAAAAGGATCCGGAGGTGAGTGATCCTCCAACTGCAGAAGAGACAAAGGCAAGGAAAGAATGGAATGCAAAAGATAAAAAGGTCATGTATTGGTTGTCTGCAGTAATTGACAATAATATGCTGGGACATAGTAGAAATGCAGAGAATTCATATGCAGCTTCGACCATACTTGAAAGTATGTTTTCTGTAAATACAAAGGCACGAAAGATTCAACTCAAGCAAGAGTAGAATACATTAAAGAAAGGGAAGATGTCTATCAATGAGTATGCACTGAAGGTAAGAAGCATTGCAGATGCATTGGCAGCGATTGATGCAATGCTCGATGATGATGATTTGATATCGTCTACCTTGGGTGGACTTAACAATGAAAAGGCTTGGAAGTATTTTGTAACTTCCGTATATGTTAGAAAGCCATTTCCAGATTTCGATGAGTTGGTCTCCCTTATGATCACTGGAAAGATCAACATGCAGAGTGAGACATTTGAAAAAGGTGGTGAACAGGTCTAAGCTTTCTACTCCAGTTCAGGAAGGGGACGTGGCAGGTTCTCTTCAAGAGGCCATGGTACAGGACGTGGTAGTGATAACCAGCAAAACAAATTGAATCAGCAATTTGGCGATATGCAGGTTTCAGGAGGTCGTGGTAACTTTAGAGGCAGGGGGAGCTTTAGAGGAAGAGGTGGATGGCAGAACAGAGGTTCTAACAACTCTGGTATTGTGTGTCACTACTATGGCAAAACAGGTCATATTGACGCCCAATGTTATGCTAAGAAAGATGATATTCGGAGTGGTAAGTTGCAGCAACGAAACTATTCATCGTCTTCACGACAGAATGAAGACAAAAATGAACGTTTGTTTGTTATGCAGCATATGCTGAATGCTGTTATAGGAAAGGGAACACATGAAGTTGTTTGGTATGTTGATTCAGGTGCATCCAATCATATGACCAGCCATGCAAAATGGTTTGGAGAGATGCAGGATTTGCAGAATGCAGGTTATGTGTAGACGGGTGATGATTCATGCCACCCAATTTCACACATTGGAAAAGTTCCCTTGTCCTTGCATGATGGTAAGACAAAGAGTCTTTCAGATGTATTACATGTGCCATCTATTACAAAGAACTTGGTGTCAGTTAGTAAAATGGTAGAGCAAGGGCTGCAAGTCAGATTTAATGCAAAGGGCTGCTTTGTAGAAGACTTCAATGACAAGTGCAAGTTGGTAGCAAAGGGAAGTAGAGTTGGACGTATGTTTACTCTGGATGCTGGAATTCCTTCTATAAATGCTGCTATGTATGCTAAAGGAAAAGGTGTTGTTATAGATATTGAAATTTTGCACAAACGCATTGGACATGAAAATGTACAAAGACTGAAATTAATGCAGTCCAAAAGGGTAGGGTTGCTTGCCTACATTTAGAGTTGCACAATTTCATAAGGTATGTGAAGCATGTCAGTTTGTAAGCAGGCAAGACAACCCTTTTCAAATAATAGAGATGTAAGCAGAAATATCCTTGATGTTGTGCATACAGACATTTGGGGGCCTACACAAAATGTATCTCTTGGAGGCAGTTCATACTTTGTCACATTCATTGATTATTATTCTAGAAAGCTGTGGGTATATTTTATGAAGGAAAAGAGTGAAGCGTTTGAGCACTTTAGAACTTTCAAGGCTGCAGTTGAAAGAGAAACAGACTTGAAAGTAAAGTGCTTGAGGTTAGATGGAGGGGGAGAGTACCTCTCAAATGAGTTCAGTGATTTTCTGAGGTCTCATGGGATAAAGAGACAGTTCACATGCAGGTATAACCCACAGCAAAATGGGGTTGCAGAAAGGAAAAACAAGCATATTGTAGAAGTTGCACGTGCCTTGATGTCTGAAAAGAATATGCCTAAGCATTTCTGGTCTGAGGCTGTTCATACTGCTGTTTATATTATGAATAGAACTCCTACAGGTGCAGTTCATGATATGACCCCTGAAGAATGTTTTACAGGTAAGAAGCCTGATGTTTCA
Source organism: Lygodium microphyllum (assembly GCF_053477565.2). Taxonomy (NCBI): domain Eukaryota; kingdom Viridiplantae; phylum Streptophyta; class Polypodiopsida; order Schizaeales; family Lygodiaceae; genus Lygodium; species Lygodium microphyllum. The sequence continues at coordinate 46,663,852 of NC_141141.1, read as the reverse complement.
CACTTGAAAGTGTTTGGCTGCATTGAGTATGTTCATGTGCCAGATGAGTTGCGGAAGAAACTGGATCCAAAGGCTGAAAAGTGTGTCTTTATTGGATACTCTTTAGAGCAAAAAGGATATCGCTGTTATAACCCTGTCACATGTAAGTTCAGAGTGAGCAGGGATGTCATCTTTGATGAAATGAGCAGTTGGTATGCATCTAGTGGTGATGCATTGGATGATGATGATGATCATGACACTCATGTGCAAGCTGAAAAGCAAGAATCATGGACTCTTAGTGGACTAGAGACATTATTTGGTAGTCCTTGGTCTAGGAGACTAAGGAGTAGCTCTACATCTTCAAGTGCATCTAGCAGCACTCCAGGTAAAGACAAAGGAAAGAGTAAAGTGTCAGAAGGCATTGATGCAATTCTTGATGGAGACTCCAGTGGCTCAGAGAGCTTGGATGATGAGCTTGGTATTCCTTTAGTGAGGACTCCAGGTGTGCAGAGAGCACACGTTAATGCAAAGACTCCATTGAGTGATCCAGTGGTATGCAGGTCTAGCAGGATGAGATACCCTGTTAAAAGATTCGGTTTTAAAGGTTATGCAGCTCACCATTATGCTTATATGGTGAAACTAGTTGAGGATGTTGAGCCTACATGTTTTGAGGAGGCTGTTGGTCATACTCATTAGGATGCAGCAATGGATGAGGAGATGGCTGCATTAGAGGCCAATAATACTTGGGATCTAGTATCATTGCCAAAGGGAAAGAAAGCTATTGGATGTAAGTGGGTTTATAAGATTAAGCACAATGCAGATGGTTCTATTAGTAGGTACAAAGCTAGGCTGGTTGCAAAAGGCTATGCCTAGACATATGGCATAGATTATGATGAAACCTTCAGTCTAGTTGCTAGGATGGCAACTGTCAGATTTGTGATTGCTTTGACAATAGCCAAAGGTTGGAGGTTGCAGTAAATGGATGTGAAGAATGCCTTCTTGCATGGTGATTTGCAGGAAGAAGTGTATATGGATCGGCCAGAAGGTTATGAAGATTTAGAGCATCCCACGTATGTGTGCAGGTTGAAGAAGGCGCTCTATGGGCTCAAGCAAGCACCTAGAGCATGGTCTGACAAGATCAGAGAGTATCTTGTCAATATTGGCTTTTATGTTTTTGATGGTGATCACTCACTTTATGTGAGAAAGGGAGATGCAGGTTTGGTCATCATAGTCATCTATGTGGATGACTTGATTATTACAGGTGATAGTGATAGTGGGATTGCTGAAGTCAAGGATTCTTTGAAGAAGAAGTTTGAGATGAAGGATTTAGGTGAGCTAAGATACTTCCTTGGCATTGAGGTGATTAGATGTGATGATGGTATATGGCTGTCCCAAAGACAGTATGGCTTGGATATATTGTCCAAGTATGGTATGATAGCATGCAAACCACTTTCAGTTTCGTTGGAGCAGAATGTAAAGTTGAGTGCTAATGTTGGGGATGAGATAGAAGACCCTACTATGTTCAGGAGTATAGTGGGGAGTTTGATCTACATGACCATTACAAGGCAAGACTTGAGCTACACTGTTGGTCTTGTGAGTCAGTTTATGCAAGTACCTAGAAAGCCACACTTGGATGCAGTCAGACGCATATTGAGATATGTGAAGTCCACATTACATTATGGACTTTTCTATGAGGCACGTACAGATGTACAGGTGTTTGGATACACAGATGCAGATTGGGCTGGTAGTATGCCTGATAGAAGATCTACCAGCGGATACATGTTCTCTCTTGGTAATGCAGCAGTTGCTTGGAGCAGCAAAAATAAATCTACAGTTGCTTTGTCGAGTACAGAGGCTGAGTATAGAGGTGCTGCTGTTGCAGCATGTGAGGTAGTATGGCTGCAAAAGTTATTGGCTGATTTGGATGTGCAGGTGGAAGGTCCAGTTGTCATTTATTGTGACAACATGAGCAGTATACAATTGTCTAGGAACCTTGTGTTTCATGCCAGGACAAAACATATTGAGGTACACTACCACTTTGTGAGAGAGAATGTACTAGCAGGTGAGATTGACTTGGTGTATGTCAGCATACAGGATCAGATAGCTGACATTTTCACAAAGGCATTGGGTACAGAGAAGCTTCAAAAGTTTCGAAGCTTACTTGGAGTTGCAGAGATGCAGTTGAGCTTGAGGGGGAGTGTTGAGATGACAAGCTCAACACATGTGGACATTGATGATGGACCGCTTGGTTAGATGGGCCCACACGTCTACACTTAGCATGTCGATGGTCATTATGACTCTCACATGGCCACTGACTCATTACTTATTATATTCAGGTTGTTACACCTATTTACAGCTGGCATAGTTATAGCGCCAATCGACCAGTGTAGTCGGTTATGCATTGTTTGACTTAGTAGGCCACTTTCCTTTATGTTGTGTCTTATCTATACTTTGTGTACATTGTAAAAAAGTGTGGAAGAAGAAGAAGAAATCAACAAGAAAACGTTTTGGCCTCCATCTCTCTTCTTATCTCTTGAGTGAGCTTCTCCTTGTGCATTTTGTGTGTGTTCAGCATAGCATCTTGAGCAAGTCCCCCCACCACGCGATTTTTGACAAAAAAGATACCTGAAATATAGACTTCATTTTTAGCCATCATGTCATAAGTTTTCAGCTCCCTTTTTACATGACATAAATATTTTCTTTCAACTTTAGTCATGGCTAAAAGAGACTTATATCAGCCCATGTTGTTAGTTGTACATACATGTAGATTTGCTAGAGACACAACTTCTATAGCATGAGGAGGCACAATGTTTTTACATGAAGCATTTCCATAGCCTACTTTTACAGCACTGCAGCCCAAAAACCCTTGAATTCTTGAGCATTAGGAGGCACAGGATAACCTTGCAATCGATCTCTATTTCAATGATTGTTAACATACATAGTGAGAAATTAGACAGCTCGTGCATTATTCTTGCTTGAGATTCGAGCATAGGAAGAACCATCATCAAGAGCTTTTGCGGGCTTCAGAAATGTAAGGTGGACGAAGAATGATAGGGTAACTACAAGAGTCTTGAACAAATAAGTAAAATTTGTCTTTTATGTCTCCAATAGTTACCTGCACATTAGGACATGCAACATATAACTCTCCAGAAGAATTGTTTGCGGCTCTCATTTGCCAGCCTCAATCAACATCTGTGGGCCAGCCGTCGCTTTCATAGAGACTCCTAGCAATGACGTTTATCTCAAAGCCATGGTCTAAGAGTGCAAAACATGGTGTTTCTTTTTCTCCAATTTCGACAATTGTCTCCGTTGTTGCTCTTGCCCAATGCATACGGGATTAATGATGACTACTCAGAATGAATCGAGCTTCTTCCTCATCATGCATGTGTTGTAGATGACCTTCTTTTTGAGAGGCAGGCTGCTCAATTGGCTTGGACCAGGTGACCATTATATTTTCAGCCTTTACTTCTTCAATTTCTACATCTATGATTTCTTTATCTTTAGCTTCAATTGATGCAATTAATTCTTTAACTGATTCAAGTTGAATCCCATGTGCATTCAGCTTCTCTTCATCCTACACAAATACTCGAAGAGCTTGCAAAAAAACATGCACTCTTTCTTCAGCATCAACACAAACATATTGTCTTTTTCTTTTGATTACTTTAATAATTACATCATGAAATTCATGTTTGGCAATTCCAAGAATTTTTCCTAAGGTAAACTCAATTTTACTTCCCAGAATTCGTTCTTCTAGGACTCATTTGAGATCAGTTGTAGTTTCTATGTCATTAGACTTTGCGATTTGTAGCCTATTTACTTGCCTTTCTTCTTTCCTTCAGTCTTCTTAATTTGTGATGCATCATCTTCCATCTCTTGATTTGGGGTTGAATTTTCAGCAGGCTTTGGTTGTTCAGGCGTCTAGTTACTCGTTTTGGAGGGCCAGAAGGGGAATGACTAGGATCATCTTCTCTTTTTCTCTTTTCTTCAACCAAGACTTCTTTATGATTGACTTCAGCAAAATGTGCAAAGGCAAATAAAGAATCTATTGGTTCTTCCCAACCAATTATTCCTCGAATGCATTGACTAGCATTAGTCAAATTATTTTTGGCTGCTTTGCCACATTCCATTTGATCTAATGCATGCATCCATACTTTAGAGTGCACATCATCTTTACATACTTTCAAATTAGATTTAGTTGGTTCAATTTGCAGCCCATAGGTAGCTCCATCAATTGCTGTGTAGTCATTCTTTATAGCTAAATCTTCTAATCTTTTCTTCATTCCACCATTGCAAAAATTTGGCTCTAGTGGAAGACTAGTTTCAGCTACATGAAATTTTCCATCTTTCCAAAAGATGAGCTTCTATATTTCAGCCTCATGGAAGGCAGTACACTCCCTCTTGTCATGTTGTTGGTTGTCACACCAAATACAATGCCTCTTATAGCCTTCTCTCATGGGTCTTTGAGTTGATGTACACCCTCGTTCTTCAACTTTGATATCGAGCTTCTCTACTTTGGAACTAATTTCTGTAAGATTCAGATGAAGATATCGCATGCTTTTAATGAGTTCATCCATGATATCATTTTTAAGAGGTGGAACAGAGAAGGAATAGAAGAAGAAAGAGTTGGTTGATTAGTCAAAGGGATAGGGTTTTTTGGAGGTGAAACAGGCTCCATCAATGGAGTTGTTGAAGTTGAAGGAGAGTCCAATCTTAGTTGCATCCGCTCTCTTCGAGGAATCATGTTAACTACATTAGTAACATCTGTCCATGCAATTTTAACTCCTGTCTCGGAGAGGTAGCATCCTCTAGAGCTTCTTTTGTAGAATAGGATCTGAAGCCTTAAGGAATAATTCATTCTTCTGACCTTCCATAATTTATTGGTCTTCAGCATCAAGTTGTCCAATTTTACTTTCAAATTAATGGTATATAGATGTTGCAGCTAAACCTTTATCCGGTTTCTCAACCCAATCAGTGAAACTTTTCTTCGTCATAAGGCCAGAATCTTCTAAGAAGAATTCTTGGTTGAAAAAGACCATAGATTCTCTCTTGAAGACTCTGCTTGGCTAGTCTGGGAAAATAGCGACTCCATGCATGTTGCGGTACACCAAAGAAGAGCATTTTTTCAACATACTAGTCAATGAAAACAGAGACATTTTGACCATTAAATTTTTTTAATTCTCACCCAACTTCTTCTAGGGCCTTGATAGCTCTGGAATTGATCTTCTCTTTGTCTTGCCTTTGTTGTTGTTGTTGTTGTTGTAACATTTGAATTTGTTGTTGCTCAGTTTGCTACAATATGCTCACCAACTGTTGTAGAGTATCTCCTGAAGAATCCCCCATATTGGAGTTTTCTTGCAACTGACCTTCATGTCTGGTTCACCAATGTCAGAGCGCGTAGGTTTGAAGGTCACCACAGGGGTTTGGCAAGAAAAATGGACAAGATAGATGGCGATGTGTCTTCAAGAGATCAGTAGATTCCAATCAGTGTTTAAAGGTTCAAGAGGTACTTCACGATCAACCACAGGGGTTTGAGAGAAAGAATGTATGAGAGTTCAAGAGCTTAGACTCCGGAGATGCTAGAGATAAGAGAAGGATTGAAGGTTTCAATCCAAGTTCTCAAAGATATTAATAGAGCTTCCAACTGCATGTTCTTAGCAAAAAACACAAGAGTATTACCTCATAAGATCTAACTCAAATCAAGCTTGTTTTATTGACTGCAAAAGCAATCATAAGATATGTATTCAAGTATAATATGTTGTCATATATCATAAACAACTCTACATCCCATCAATCATACATGATGCCAAAGCATGAATCAACTTTGCATGATTACATTTAATGTGGGCTAATATTGACAAAAGATTATGAGTCAAATACAAGCTTGTAGAGCAAAAGAGACTTGCTTCAAGAAAGCTTCAAATAGAGTTCTTGATAAGGATAGGTTACTACAGCTAAGAAATAAAGAGAAAAATCTCCTCTTAATCCAACTCAAAGCATCTATGAATGATCAACCAGCATTGCCCTGCCATAGGGGCACATAAGACTTGCATATATTTTGTCAAGATGTATTCTGTAGAGCAAGAAATGAATCAAAAGATATAGTCTCCTCTCTTGTCAAGATGTATTCTGTAGAGCTTATCCTTTGTGTGGTAGCTTAGACTCCTATCTCCCTTCTCCATCCATGGCGCTATGAACTACCTGAAACTTGTGGTAGAAGAAAGGGGCTGATCCTCGCCTACCACATGCTTAATTCACAAAGGTTTTGAAGTCTCATAAGTCATGCCAAGTCACTTACTCAATGTCATGTGTACACTAGGTTGACAATATACATTTTGGAGAGTTTTAAGAAACTTAAGAGAGTAGTTTTTCTATTAAAGCATAGTGGCAAAGAAGCTTACAAGGCAGAATCAAGGGCTAGAGTTCCAACAACCCAAACTTGCACCATGTTTTAAAATGCTTGGTGACTTACATGACTTATTACAACTTGTGGTCAAAGAAGAAAAGTAGGGTGAGTTTTAACTTCAAGGTAATCATGACATTGTCTTTATTCAAGGTGGGAACATTTGACTTAAGGCAAGAAACCAAAGGATGGAACATTATGTTGGAATGGAAATAGAAGTGAAGGACAAGAGTAGTTGATGTAGGAAGAATAACTTTTTTTGTGAACTCTCTAGAAAGTTCTAGAGTGGTTGAGAAACAAAATAAAGTGCTATTTTTCATCCATGGGCAAACATTCCCATGACAATGATAACAAGATTCTATGCACTGATTCTTGCAACTAGCTTTTATGCTTGACTTGATGAGTTGAAGAAAAAGAGAAGGTGTAAAGCATGTGTTTTATGTAAACATACATGCTTGTACATGGGGGTGGGAAAATAGTGTCTACACCCATGAAGTAGAAAAATATGTATTGTGGTTTGTCAAATCAGGATGACATTCAAATTGGAAAGATTGCATATTGGCCAAGACATGGAAGGATGTATGAAGAAAATTTTGTTGAGATGTATTGAAAGTGGCAAAAGGTGCCAAGGTTGCACAATATTGATCTAAGTGTGAACCCAAGCTCTCGTAAGGACAATATGTATGAAAATATCCCTTTAACAATCATGATTTTGGGGAAAACCATAAACATGAAGGGTAGAAAGAGAAAAAGTGAAGATTTTTTAAAGGTTCCATTGGCTAATTTTGAGTGGGGTCTGTAGCAATCTTTGCCAAGAAGCTCTCATGACCTAATTATATGGGCAACTGCATGTTGTAAAATGGTTTTTTAATGGAGTGTAAGATGAAAATTTAATAGTTGATGAGGAGAAAAATACACTTCAACTTTTTATTCCTATCTAGGTGTGATGATTCATGCATTGATGTGATCAAGAGAGCTTTTTAGGAGGCATAAGGTATAGAGAATGATAGCTTGAAAGCAGTGCATCTTTTGTGCAATTGTGGGAGATATACAGATGGGCTGGCTCAATTAGGATCAGGCAAGGCCATTTCTCATGGAGGCCATCTTTGCACCAATTGTAGTGGGGGGAGGACTAAAGGAGGAGTCAATCTTGAACGAAGCCGCCTGCTGCTGGAGGAGAGCAACTATTCTAGGATGACGGCTTTAGGAGAAGCTAGAGAGGTATTGCACTTGCTGCTAGGAGGCATCTTCTCTTTCTTTTCAGGAGCTTCAAGATGTATGTGGGGAGGAAAAGTATAGAGTTTTTGTAGATAGAGAAGGTAGCCAAGGGGCATGAAGGAGAGAGTTGACCTATTCCAAAATGAGAAAAGAGAGTTGACTTATTCCAAAATGAGAAAAGAGAGGCCAATTACTAGTTGTACAAGTAGTGTGGTTGTGGACCAAGGACATACTTAGTATAGGAGATTAATAGATTGAAGAGGAGGAGAGCACAATATTAAAGAAAAACTATATGTTAGCAAGAGACCAAGCTAGGGAGGGAATTATGGAAAAATATTATGACATGATTATCTTTAGGAGGGAGGTTATTGATTTAGGGGTCCCCTTCTTTGCATGTTGGAGATGAGGATAATGTAATCATGAAGATGGAGGATCGACTCACATGTTTGCATTTGAGCATTGATCAAGAACAATCATTGGTTGTGTGATTATGGAGATCTATTTGCATGCAATATGGAAGATGACTAATTTCTTTTCGAAAGCTTATACTGATGTTTTATAGCTTAGAAACTATTAAAGTCTCATGAATGTCTTGTAATGAATGTATCCTTTTTGGAGATTATTTTATACCTCGTGCCCATCTGATTCATCAAAATTGACCCCAAAATCTTATTGCCAACTCTCACTTGATGCCACGCCTCCTTTTCTTCCACCATACCTAGCTATTACCACTACCATTACAAGAGAAACCAAAAAGAGGGGACTCCATCTATTAGGGGTTGCAATAATCATATCCTTGAGCAAAGTTATTTGAAGTCAATTTCACATGAGATTTTGTCCTATAGGTTATGAGACTGTAGAGTCACAGAAAGCCCAAACATAGCACAAGGATATATGATTTTGGGTTTCTCTCTTGATCTTGAAAATTCTAGAGAGAATTTTTACTTGGAGATGATTTCTTTCATACTTCCATTGTGCTTTACAATTTGCCCTTAGCAAATTGTTGCTAGATACAAAGATCCTCAACAGTACTCGTCATCATCGCCAGCAGTCCAGTAGTAATCCTTGGCTAACTACTCAATTTCAAAGGTTTCTCTCAAAGTGCAAGGGTATTATGAAGGCTATTGCAAACTCTACTTGCCAAATTATCCACAACTATGAGCATAGCTATACAAAACTCGGTAACAACTCCAATGATATCCCATGAATCCAATAAACTAGTTGCTAACACTCTGACTACTAACTAGGTCCCCATTGAGCCTTCATCCAACACTTCTACTCAAGAGAAAGGTTCATCAATTCCTTCTACCACTTGACTGCTCCTTCTCCACCTACTATAGCATCCCTAGTCAGCATAAGTAATGCCAGGAGGCATATTTCACGGTGGATTCCGTGCCACGGTAAATTCCGTGAGGTTTTATGATGGATTCCGAAACTTTGATGACCGGGGCTCATACACAAAGTGGATTCTTTGTGCGAGAAGTTGATGGGGACGCCTATCCTTTTCGGGCATTTCATTAATTTAGTGGGTACATGGGTGATTCCATAGCGGGTGATTCCGCAAAATGCATATTAAATTAATAAATGTTTATGAGTTTAGAGTGCACACTCGTAATAAATTAAGGGTAGGATTGATTTCCCCCCCAGTTGATTTATTTATGTAGCTGAAGACTGCTAGGTATTCACTTTTGTCGGTTTAATTGTATTATTTTACTAACGATTGTGAATGCTTCAATTGATGTGTAGAGATAGTAGTAGTGGCGGAGGAAAGCATTGGAGGATAGCGAGTATTCGATTTATCATTTATATTTTGATGAGCGCATACCTTAGGCATGGTGCCTATATTTTGTTGTGCCTATTTATTGAGGCATTGGATATTTATTTATTATTTTGTATGCGCATGGGCGCATGATTATGTTATTTGTACTTGGACATTGTATTGGGCATGCTAGACTCTTTGGGCACCGCCCGTTAGCTTTATTCCTATTTTGTGCTAAAGCAAAATCAAAAGCTAAAAGCTTGCTATTTTGTAATTTGGGCTATTATTTGAGCTTGAAGATGATTAATACATAAAATACATGTTTTGTGGAGCGCTCACACAAGGCATGGGGGAGATTGCACCCAATTGGTCTCTTGTTCATGTCGTTCATGCTTTTTACCTTGAATTTTGTGCAAAAAGTAAAGTTCTATTGTTCTTGGGGACCCTTCGGCATTCACTATGCGAGCGTATAGTATCCGATCTGTGCACCAGTGGTATCAGAGCGAAGCTGAGATCAAGAGCTTCCAATCACTACTCATTTTGTGCGAAGGCAGAGCTCCTGGAACGATCGAGCTCTACGGTCAATCTTGTCGCGAACCGTCGATACAAGTGGATTCCTAGCGATCAAGAACCTCTGTTTCCATCATCAGACTACGAAGGACCAGCTTGCAGAGGCAGAGAACCACGTGGATATCTCCTACATCAAGTCGTCAAGAAACAGAGATAAGCCATATTTCTTGCCAAGCTTAAAAGCTTCAATCTTTAAGTTACAAAGCTTAGTTAATTAGAAGCTTTACTTAAGCTTCAAAAATGACTGATCACCAGGATGTGAGGACGTTCTCGGCGCCGATTTTTCCGCCGAGGACATATTCATGTTCTCAAAATTGACGACGGACCAAGAAGCATAAAGCTTCTTAATCCCCTAAGTCACCTAAAGTCATTCAACCATTCAAGTCTTCATAGTTCTTTCAAGTCAAGTTCTGCAAGTCAGATAAAGCAACTAAGTTCTGCAAGTTTGGAACTCTACAAGTCACATAAGTCTACAACTCTGCAAGTCAGACAAGTCACTTGAAGTCAAAACTGACTTCTGTTCAAAACTCATAGAAGGGTTGATCCTGCGCAGAAACTCCGAACTGCAAAGTTGTTCATTGGAAGGTACTCTTCGCATACGCAGGTTTCCTGAAGCATTTTCAGCATATGAAGAAGGATAAAATGCAAAATTTTCAAAGATTACAAATCCCGCAATAGTCAAAGACGAAGATTGTGAAAGCCACACCCAAAAATATATAAGCCTTGTATACCCGATCTTGAGCTGCGCTCATCCCGCTAACTTGATTTTGAGAGTGAGAGGTCTTTTGAGTTTTGCAGGATGACGGAACCACATATGGATGATTTAATGGCTGAAGGCGACCTACCTGAACCTATGATGGAGCAAAAGTTGGACTTAATTATGATGCAGTTGGATGAATAACGACGAGCTACGCAAGCATTACAAGTTCAATTGGCTAATTTACAAAGATCGACTACCGACAAAGAGGAACCTCAATCTGAAGACCTTATTTGACATACCATTGATGCAACTCTCGAAGCTCAATCCATCCGCAAGGAATCAAAGATAAGTAAAAGAAATTTCAAATTTCGTACTTTCAATGGCACTCGAGAGGGAAAAACTATTCTTGCATTCATTAGTCAGTTTGATGACTACTTTCATGAGGAAACCTATGCAGAAAAAGATAAAATCAAGTGTGTCACTAATCATTTAGTGGATAGAGCATCTCTTTGGTGGACCGTGGTTCGCAAGAGTATAGATTGTCCCACTACCTGGGAGAATTTCAAGAAGAAGTTTATGCAGAATTTCGTTCCTCCACAATTCCATGAAAAAGCCATAAAGCAATGGGATCTTCTTCAGCAATGGGATCGTGAGCCTATTCCTCAGTACACCGAATGCTTTTGGAATGCATTACTCCAGTTACGCATGCTTGAAGACATACCTGAAGCGACACACAAGCGCAAGTATATGTCTAGATTACTGGGCATTACTACACTGAAGTTAATATATTCAAGCCTGCAACTCTTGAAGATGCAATTTCATTAGCTCATGATACTGAAGACAAGCTGCGAGGAAGAGATAAGCATCCACAGCAATTCCAAGCCAATGGTAACTATGGATCTAAGCAATTCAACTCAAATTTTAGAAGATTTAATCAAGGTCGTTTTCCTTCATCATCTTTCCGTAAAAATTGTGCAAAACCACCTACTTTACCATCCAATACCAACCAAAACCCCAAGCCTATTCCACAGCCAAATCCTAATATCCCTAGACTTCCCGCCATTGCAAACAATGTAACCAAAGCCAAACCTATAGTATGTTATAAATGCCACCAGCCTGGACATCTAGCAGCAAATTGCCATTTGAAGAAGCCACCTGTCCATATCAACTACCTTGGAGCAATGGAAGATGACGAACATGAAGAAATGCTTGATTTCACGGAAGATGAGGATGACATTACTACTCCTTCGGATACTTTACCAGGTATGCCAACTCCACATTCTTTATTGACAATGAAATGTTTAATGCATGGAAAGGAAAAGATTATTTTGCATGATGATGGTAGTACTCATGATTTTATTTCTGCAAAGCTAGTAAAAGAATTGAAGTTATAGACTGTACCTTCGCATTATCGCATTAAAGGAGCATTCTTAGGCACTAGGTATAATGGTACACAAGAAGTGCATGACTTAGAAATTCAAATTGGTGAATATATTGAAAGAAGAAATTTTCTAGTTGTACCACTACAGTCCAGTGTCATTATTTTAGGTATGCCTTGGCGTCATCAGCATAACCAAGATATAGATTATTCCACACATTCAATTAATATTAAATTTCAAGGAAAACATATTACATTGTATGGTATGCATGCATCTAATGCTTTTCCACTGCTTTCGCATACTCAAGCTAAACGTGCATTACGCAAAAGTAGTAAATCTTATCTCATTTGGGTGAATGAACTGCAAGTTAAAGAAAACCATATGCATCCTAGGCATAAAGAATTTCTTGCACATTTTAAAGACTATTTTGCCGAAGATCTACCACCTGGTTTACCTCCTTCACGTCCAGAAGACCATAAAATAGATTTGATTCCTGGTACCCAACCACCTTGTAAAGCACCATATAGGCATAACCAGATAGAGCAAAAAGAAATTCAGAGTCAAGTTGAGGAATTACTAAATAGAGGATTGATTAGACCTAGTAGTTCTCCATTTGGTGCACCTGTTCTGTTAATAAAGAAAAAGGATAATACCTATCGTATGTACATTAACTATCGAGCTTTAAATAAGATCACAGTAAAGAATAGGTATCCAATTCCTAGAGTCGATGACCTTATGGATAAACTACAAGGTTCTGCCATATTTAGCAAAATAGACCTTAAGTCTGGTTATCATCAGGTGAGACTAGATAAGTCAGACATATTCAAGATTGCATCTAGGACACAGTTTGGTCATTATGAATTTTTAGTGATGCCTTTCGGATTGACTAATGCACCTGCTACATTTAGTAGAATGATGAACCGTATATTTTTGAAATATCAGTATTGTGTAATAGTCTTCTTTAATGATATTTTGGTGTTTAGTCAAAATGAGAAAGAACTTTATGAACATTTATCATTGGTTTTCCAGTTATTAAAAGATAATCAACTATATGCAAATCCGGAAAAGAGTGAGTTCTGTAAAACAGAAATTGAGTATTTAAGTCATATTGTATCATCTGATGGAATTAAGGTTGACCCTAAGAAAATAGAAGCAATATTGAATTGGCCTATACCTAAAAATGTGCATGAGTTACAATCTCTCCTAGGTCTTGCTAGTTTCTATAGGAAGTTTGTGCGTAATTTTTCATTACTTGCTTTGCCTTTGACCAAACTTCTGAAAAAAGGTATTGTTTATCATTGGTCCGATAATCAACAGAAATCCTTTGACTTATTGAAACATGCATTAACCCATGCTCCTGTCTTACAATTGCCTGATTTTAATAGACCATTCTTTTTAGTAGTGACTGATGCTAGCGGATCAGGAATAGGAGCCGTACTTATGCAGGATAATCATCCCATACCCTATTCTAGTTGTAAGTTGAAACCCTCCGAACTGAAATATTCCACATATGACAAAGAATTATTAGCTGTGGTAAAAGCCTTAAGACAATGGAAACACTACTTAATGGGCTCTGAATTTATGATTAAGACCGATCAACAAAGTATTAGACATTTACTTAGCCAACCTCAAATATCTGACCGACATATCAAATGGGCATCCTTTATTCAGAGTTTTCATCCTATCATTCAATATCAACTCGGTAAAGAAAATCTAGTGGCTAATGCATTAAGTAGAAGACCTGCCATTCATAATATTTCTGTTATATCTTTTGATTCTTTGATTGCTATGAAAGATACTTATCATCAAGACATCACTTTTCATGCTGATTGGAATAAATTAGTTCAAAATAACTTGATTCCTATTGATTCACTATCTTATAATGATGGATTTATGTTTTATGAAAAGAGATTATGTATTACAGTTCCATTCAGATCTTTTGTTTTGAATGAGATTCATTGTCCTCCATATCAAGGTCATAGAGGTATCATATCTACTTTACGTACATTAACTGAAGATTTTTATTGGCCGCATATGGACACTGATGTATCTAACTTTGTTTCTGAATGTTTGATTTGTCAAAGAGTTAAGAGACATCATGGTAAACAGTATGGATTACTTATGCCTTTGTCTATTCCGTCAAGACCATGGGAACAAATTTCTATGGATTTTATTACTGGTTTACCTAATACTAAATTAACCATGATATGATTTCGATAATAGTAGATAGGTTTAGTAAACAATCATATTTCATTCCATGTAAGAAAACTTTAACAGCATCACAAGCAGCACAATTGTTTTTGAAAACTATTTTCACTAACCATGGATTACCAAAAGTTATTATTTCTGATCGTGATTCTAGATTTTGTAACAACTTTTGGATTACTTTGTTTGCCAACCTAGGCACAAAAATTGATTTCTCATTTGCATTTCATCCTGAAACTAATGGGCAAACAAAAGCCACTAACAATACTATACTAGATCTTTTACGTGCTTATACTATTTCTAAACTACAGACATGGGATACACATTTGCATTTATTACAGTTTGCATATAACAATACACCACACACATCTACAAAGAAAGCACTGTTTGAAGTGATTTATGGTTATAGATTATCTACACATGTTGCATCTTTGTCAAATAGAATTCATAGTGCTGATGATATTGCTAGTATGCACAATACTATTTTTGATGAGGTTAAAGACATGATTTTCAAAGCCCAGCAATCATATACCAAGCAAGCCAATAAGAAAAGACAAGCAATGAATTTCAAAGTTGATGACTATGTTTGGTTGAGAATAGAAAAACGTAGACTACAAAGTGTAGATAGACACCCAGTTGTGAAATTAGCACCTAGATTTTATGGACCATTTAGGATCATTCATAAAATTAATGACAATGCATTCAAGTTAGAATTACCACCTCACTAGAAAATTCACAACACATTTCATATTAGTTTATTAAGACCCTTTAGAGGCCAATTACCTGTACACCCTGTTTATGAAAACCCACCTTTGTTAGAGGAAGATACTGAAATACTTGAACCTAAGCTATCATAGATACTGATTTTATGACCACTAGAACTGGCCGAAGATATTCTATATATCTAGTCAAATTTAAGAACCATCCTGTAGAAGAAGCCCAATGGATGCACACTAGAGACTTAAATGCTTTCCCCACGCTGTTAGCTCCACATTGAGCTAATAGCAATTGAGGTCAATTGCTATCCCACCCCAGGGGTATGATGCCAAGAGGCATATTTCACGGTGGATTCCGTGAGGTTTTACTGTGGATTCCGTAAACTTTGATGACTGGGGCTCATACACAAAGTGGATTCTTTGTACAGCATCTGATATGCGCACCAATAATCTCACAATCATCTAGCTTGGATACTACTGTTATTGGCACAACCTTGTTTGTTGTCAATTTTCCTCCACAAGAGGATATCCTTCTAGACATGTACCAAGTTCCTCCATATATTTAGTGAATGAATACCAACCCTCTTGGCCAAGCAAGTTGAAAAAATCCCATCAATACTGATCAATCTATAAAATGACTAAAGACTTATCTACCCAAGTAGAAAGATCCCCATTGCAATGCTTTTTGTAGCTCGACTCTACGTTTGGCACCCTTGCCAATTTATTTGCTATGATTGATCTTGGACTAATTGATGCCGATATGATCATGCTATAATAGCATACACTATGACCTATTCTCCCAAGTTAGGAAGCTTGAGACAATTTCACACAAGAGAGAAAGGCAACACCAAATTGCCAAGACTAGACCAAGAAATTAACTCCAATGTGATCCCTTCCTTTCATAAGAGAATTCACTAAGTACTCCCCCTTATTTCTAGTATATTCACAATTACGACTACTCTCATAATTGTTTGTGTACATTTTGGTACTTCTACACTGTCGTGCTACTGTGCATCCGAGGTGTGGAATCCACCAAAAAGTTTGTGTGTGTCACATTCGTGTTTTGTGTATACCTAGTCATTGTGTTTGCATTTTGTTCTGTGTGAAGCTTGCGTGTTTGTGTGTGTATGAACCTTAGCTTTCCCGTAAGTGTGTTTCCAGTTATTGTCTCAAACCTGCGTGTGTGCTGGGACTTCATTCCATTGTAAATAATATTATCTGTGTGTATCTATCTGTGTGTGTGTGTGTGTGTGTCAAAAATATTTTTTTTAAAAATAGATGCCAAGGAAGATTGTTGAAGATGTCAAAGCGGTACAAGAAAACCCGGATCTAAGATAAGAAAAAATACAAAAATGCCCTACAAGTGGACGACTAGGGACTGCTAGAGGACACATCTGGAATAGACCTGAAGCTCACAGTTTGGAGACAAACATGCTTCATGTGTTGGAGTTCAACATCGAGCCTAGAGAAGACTCTTGAAAAACAAGGACTTGGACATTGATGCTGAGATTGATGCTGGGCTCTTTGGTATTGTAAAGTCCCAGAAAGAAAAAATCCAGATAGAAAAGATGGATTCTACACCCTCAACTCTTGAGGAATTAGGTCCATCCAGCCACAAGCCACCAAGTGAGCAGCCTAAAGTGCAATGTAAACCAACCTTCAGAGTGCTAAAGAAGACTATGGCAAAGAAGCCAAAGAGTCCCAAGAGCTGTAAAAATATCTTGACATACTTTAGTTGTATGGAAAACTAAGGAAAGCTATTGGGAGGGTCGTTGGAAAAAGCTGGAGAGATGGTATGTAGGGGTCTGAGTCACCTTTGGCAGGAATAGGGATTGCATGCTCAGATATACTCCAGGAAGAGTTGAAGATGCGGGGCCAGCAAGGTTGCAAGTATATTGTGGCAATGCCACATGAGTAGCAAAAACCCTGGCACCTATATCATTCTTCGTGGTTTTGCTACCCGAACTATCTTTGTGGGAGGCATGTCAAGTTATACAAGGGAGGAAAACTTTATCAAAGCTTTTTGGAGAAACATGGAAAATTTTGTCAAGCAAAGCTGGCTATTCACAACAAATCAAGGCATTGCAAGGGGTTTGGGTTTATACAATACCAAACAACTAAGGAAGTAGATATGGTAGCAAAGAGTATGGATAGACAAGTCTTCAAAGGGAGAACTCTCAAAGTTGAACTTGCCACTTCAGAACTCTCAGAAATTACAGAGAGGAAGTTTACATCCCCCCACGGACTTAGTTAGAGGCACGAGCTTCTCTACCAGCACCCCGTTGAGAAGAGAGATCAGCTTCCTCGCCATGAATGCCAAGTGTAGAGATGGCCTTCGCTTCCAAGGTGAATGCAGGGAAGGTTGTTGCTGTTGGTCCAGGTGGCCGAGCAAAAGATGGATCACTTATCCCAATACTTGTGAAGAAAAGGGACACAGTGCTTCTTCCAGAATATGATGGGAATCAGCTAAAGTTAGGGGAAGAAGAATATGTACTATATCTTGATGAAGAGCTTTTGGGGATAATACAAGACTGATTGATAGCAATCATCCAGCTGTTCAGGGATTGATGATTAAGGAGAGTGGATACTGCAGGATGATTAGAAAATCTGTTCACAAATTAGGAAACTGTAGAATGTAACTTGAGGATGCTCTACTCTATTTTCTACAAAGCGGCAACAAGAACAATCCAACATGAAGACAGAGTTGCTGGACAGAACATTGCTGCAAATCAAACATCAACTTCAGGAAGCAAGAGAGACCGAGTGCATAAAGCATAACTATGGCTGGTCAGAAAGTATAACTATGGTGGTCAGTGACAGTGCAACTTACGAGAGTTGTCAGGACTAAAGCAATAGGCTTGGACTCGATTAGAGGAGGGGATCTACATTGATATTCACTTATTCATTACTCATAAAAATCAGAGCTTTGAGCAAAGGGGAATACTCTTGATTTTGAAGCAGTGTATTAAACCTTGAAGAATCTTGGAAAACTCTGCAAAGCGAGTTCAAAGAGGATACTCTTGTTGGAAGATACTAGCAGTTGGATTAGCAGATTATCTTGCCATGTTCATTTATTGGAGTTGAAGACATTCTCTTGAAGAGTGGGTGACATATTTGAAGCTCTTGTATTCTGATATAGATCTTGATGTGATTTTCTTGAGAGGATTGACTCTCTTGATTGATCATTATATTTGTAATCTGTCTAGCCACTTGTACTTGAACCAAAATTGTAATACACTTAAACCTTGTCATCAAAGTCTCGTCTTGTAACCGTCTTGATTTGATCTTGCATCTTGGAATTTCTCAAGGACCTTTGCGGTCGCGACTTTGTTTTTGAAAACCCTTTGACATCTTAGAGGAGGATTTCCATTTCTTTGTGCAGGATTCATGCTCTTATCCCATAATTCTAGGACAGCCATTCATCATAGAGATGCGCATGGAGATGAAAGTAATGGATGACGGGTCTGCTTATGTACGGATTCGTAGTAAAGATGGTATGAGAGCAGTCCAGTTTATGACTTTGTGTGTAAATCATGCTAGAAACAAGGATACTCTTCGAGATGCGCCTTTGCCCACTGCAAGGGATTCGGATTTTCATTAGTACCGCTGTCCTGCGAGACTACGGTGGTACAGAGCAGAGGAGATTGGAGTTCTCGCCTCTTGGCAGTAGTGTTTTCTCCTCCAATTTTGTTGGAATCCAGCAAACAGTTCGATGAGTTATCATAAGATTTCTGAGTTGCCTAGAGCTACCAGGTAGTATATATGCAGGAAGGAGAAAGATTTGAAAAATGCAAGTATTTTAGAGGATGATAAGCATATAGACGGGATGTATAATAGTATGGTTTGTGCAGATATGATGACAGAGATGGAAAATATACTGAAAACTAATATGCAGAGTTGTCCCAGTAATGTATCAGTGCAGTCCTTGGACATGTTTCATGAAATTTCAGATTTTTGTGGTACAGATAGAGTCAGAGGCTGAGGTGACGCAGCAAAAAGTGTTGAGTGCTGAAGAAATTCAGCAAACAGAGGTTCCGGTTGATTATGATTAGCCTACAAAGACACAGAGGGCTGAAAACTTTCAGCCAACAGAGTTTAGTGCTAAAATATTTCAGCATCTAGAGTTTAGGGTTGTTCCTATGCAGTCCATAGAGCAGAGGGCTGAGGATATTCAGCCACCACCAGAGGGCAGAATTGTTGTTTTACAGCAAGATTTGAGTAGTGTAGAGGATCATAATGAAGCCAGGGTTGACACAAAATACAAGACTGGATAAGAAGGTGAAGCCGGCTTCCACCTTACAGTGATCAACAAATAGAGAGGGCTACCAAGCAGCCAATTTTGAGGAACCTAGAGCATATAGGCCATAAATTTTCAGCAAAGACTCTTTCTGAATTAAAAATTGGAAATGGTGATTTCTTGCTACCCTCAGAGAAGTAGTGCTTTCAAGATATGCTTGAGCGACATGGAAGGGGGTTTGGTTTCTTCTCGCATGAGATTGGATGTGTGAATCTGGATATTGTTGCCCCTATGGTGATGTTTACTATCCCTCATATTCCTTGGAACCTCTGACCTATTCCAATGCCTAGGGCACACCTGCCAAAGCTAGTTGACTTACTGAATGAGAAAATCAGGATGGGAATCCTAGAGCCATCATCTGCGCCATACTCAAATAGGTGGTTTACGATTCCAAAGAAGAATGGTACTCTTCGATTTATATAGGACATGTAGTCAGTAAACAAAGTTACTATCAGGAATGTTGGTATAGGTCCAGTTGTGGATGAGTTTGTAGAAGCATTTGCTCGACATGCCATCTATTATTTAGGTGACTTGTATTTGAGATATGATCAGTTTCAGCTGGCCTTGGAAAGCAGGGACCTAACCACTATGAGAACTCCTATTCGGCTTGTCAAGATGTGTACCTTGCCTTAAAGTTCCACTAATTCTGTCGCGCATATGATGAATGCCATGCATAAGGTCCATCGCGAGTACATACCTCAGCTTACCATGCCTTTCCTAGATGATGTGCCCATTAAGGAGTGTGTAGAAAAAGAGAAGAATGAGAGTTTAAATGAGCAGGGATGTAGATACTTTGTGAAAAGATTTTGGTCAGGTTAAAAGAAGTGAACTTGACACTATTAGGACAGAAATCTATTTTTGGAGTAAATGAGGTCGTCATTGTTGGACATATGTGTGGGTATTATGGTAGAAAACCTTCACCTGCGTAGGTGGATGCTATAGGAAAGATCACAGAGTATTGTTCTACCACTTCAGAGGTATAGAGATTCATTGGAGTTGTGTGTTTTACATGATTTGGATACCCCATTTTGCACACATAGCAGATTTTTTATATCAGCTGCTTCAAAAGGAGCAAAAAATTTATTGGGATGAGAGCCACACTAGAGCCATGCGGAAATTAAAGAAGTTATTGCAAACTGCTCCTACTCTCAGGAAAGCGGATTATAATTGCGGAAAGCCTATTGTATTGATAGTTGACACTAGTCCAATTATCATGCGTTGGGCCGTGGGTCAATATGATGCAGATGGAAATAGGTACGCTACTCGGTTTGGGGCGAAAGTCCTATACGAGAGACAGAGGAGGTATCCGCAAATTAAGAGGGAATTATTGGGGATTGTTACAGCTCTCAAATGCAACAAGGAGTATTTTATTGGAGCCCCAATTGTGGTAGAGATAGATTGCTTGCCATTGATAGGTAGAATTACGAGTTGCTCTACTCCGAACATAGCTATGTTGAGATGGATCGCACACATCAAGTCATTAAATCCACAATTTAAACACATAGTAGGGAAGGATAATCCAGTGGCAGATATGCTGTCTAGAGCCATATATGATAATGAGGAGACACTATTTGCAGAAGAGGATGATGCAAAAATTTCAGCCGCTATGGTTGATCATGTTTGCCATATGTATGATATTGTGGCTTTCATAGAAGAACTCTATGCTAGAGATTGGTTGCAGATTGGCAAGTGCCTTAGTACACTAAGCAAAAGAGATGAATGGATAGATGAAGAGTTCAAGAAGATCAAAAGAAAAGCCTATGGTTATTTTCTCAGGGATGGATTTCTTTGGAAGCACCCGAAGAAAAGAGGTGGATTACCCTTACGGGTTATCTGCGATAAAGAGACCCAGTTACAAGTGATGAGAGAGTTTCATGAGAGTCCTTGGGCTGGTCATAGAGGAGTGTGGGCTACTTATGAGAAAATCAAGGAAAAATATTGGTGGAAAGGCATGTACAGAGATGTTTCTCTCTTTGTAGAGACTTGCAGAGACTGTCAGATGTATTCTATAGTACGTCATCGAGACGAGCTTCACCCGGCCTATCCGCTATGCATTCATTATAAGTGGGTAGT
This sequence comes from Lygodium microphyllum, assembly GCF_053477565.2. Classification (NCBI taxonomy): domain Eukaryota; kingdom Viridiplantae; phylum Streptophyta; class Polypodiopsida; order Schizaeales; family Lygodiaceae; genus Lygodium; species Lygodium microphyllum. The sequence goes on along the minus strand of NC_141141.1, from coordinate 46,642,556 downwards.
TGACTTGGTTACTCTGCCGATGGGTCTATGGCAGATGAGATATATTGTATTGGCTAGAGAGGATCTTACTAATCATGTTGAGGGTAGACCTTTGAGAACGAAGACCACTAGTGTAGTGTGTAAGTTCTTATTGGAAGAAATTTTCTACAGGTATGGCTGTGTGGGTAAGATCACTACAGATCGCACTGAATTAGATGCAGATGAAGCTAGGTAGTTTTTCTCTCAACTAGGAATCAAGTTGGCTCTAACCACAGCATACAATCCATAGGGAAATGGAAAGAGTGAAAGAGGGCATCCCCCGCCGATAGTGAAAGCATTAGTTAGCCAAAGCATGCAGAGGATGGGTTGGAGAATGGCCGAGACTTCTACCATTTGCTTTGTGGGCTGATCATATGACTCACAGTGTTACCACAGGATATATGCCCGCAGAGTTGATGTATGGCCAGAAACCGATTATGCCGACTGAGACTTGTGCTTTAACTTGGTCAGTTTTACCTTGGCAGGAGGATTTGACAAGAGAGGAGCTCTTAGCTCTTCGGATCCGTCAATTGAAGAGAAGACCAAAGGATATTCAGCTAGCTATTGACAAGTTGAAGGTTGCTAGACTTAGAAATAAGGACACGTTTGACAGCACGCATTGCTTGCGGCCTAGAGCAATAGAAGAGGAAGAATGGATATTAGTCTTTGATAGCAGCCTTTAAAATTAGCATACAGCACTTTGAAAGATGGTGAAAAGATGGTTTGGATTGTACAGACATGGCTTTGACAATGCAACATATGAATTGACAGAATTGGATAGAACAGTGCTTAGAGTGCCCATTGCAAGAAAAAGAATCAAGATTTTCAAGAAAAGAGATGAGGAGGATTATGCATTGGTAGAATTTGAAAGAGAAGAGGAACAAGAAGAAACTCCAGTAGAAGAGACAGATGATATGTCAGATAACCTTGCTGATATACCGAAAATAGACATCTGTTCGTGGATCTTGACGAAAATGATCATGGGTAGTTGGCCCATCCGGAGGATGCACAGGATCAGAGGGGGTGGATGTTGTGCTGTTGTGCATCCAAGGTGTGGAATCCACCAAAAAGTTTGTATGTGTCACATTCCTGTTTTGTGTATACCTAGTCGTTGTGTTTGCATTTTGTTATGTGTGTAGCTTGCGTGTTTGTATGTGTATGAACCTTAGCTTTCCCATAAGTGTGTTTCCAGTTATCGTCTCAAACCCGTGTGTGTGCTGGGACTTCATTCCATTGTAAATAATATTATCTGTGTGTATTTATCTCTGTGTGTGCGTGTCAAAAATATTTATAAAAAAAACCGATGCCAAGGAAGATTGTTGAAGCTGTCAAAGCGGTACAAGAAAACCCGGATCTAAGATAAGAAGAAATACAAGAATGCCCTACAAGTGGACGATTAGGGACTGCTAGAGGACACATGTCCTGAAGCTCACAGTTTGGAGACATACATGCTTCATGTGTTGGAGTTCAACATCGAGCCTAGAGAAGACTCTTGAAAGACAAGGACTTGAACATTGATGCTGAGATTGATTTTGGGCTCTTTGGTATTGTAAAGTCCCAGAAAGAGAAAAGCCAAATAGAAAAGACGCATTCTACACCCTCAACTCTTGAGGAATTAGGTCCATCCAGCCACAAGCCACCAAGTGAGCAGCCTAAAGTGCAATGTAAAACAACCTTCAGAGTGCTAAAGAAGACTATGGCAAAGAAGCCAAAGAGGCCCGACAGCTGTAAAAATATCTTGACATCCTTTAGTTGTATGGAAAACCATTCTCTAGTGTGTCACTGTTCGATATAACTTATGAAGCTATTGCCACTAGCCAAACATTTTTGGAGAAAGACATACAATTATTGGCATTATGATTTCAAGGAGATGGCCTTTCCATCATCTCTTCCTGATCCGCCTGGCATAAAGAAATGGAGGAAGGAAATTTGGAGGCTACAAAAAGCTTAACTAAGGAAAGCTATTCGGGGGGTCGTTGGAAAAAGCTGGACAGATGGTATGCAGGGGTCTGAGTCACCTTTGGTAGGAATAGGGATTGCGTGCTCAGATATACTCCAGGAAGAGTTGAAGATGCGGGGCCAGCAAGGTTGCAAGTATAGTGTGGCAATGCCACACGAGTAGCAAAAACCCTAGCACCTATATCATTCTTCGTGGTCTTGCTACCTGAATTATCTTTGTGGGAGGCATGTCAAGTTATACAAGGGAGGAAAACTTTATCAAAGCTTTTTGGAGAAACATGGCAAAATCTATCAAGCAAAGGTGGCTATTCACAGCAAATCAAGGCATTGTAAGGGGTTTGGGTTTATACAATATCAAACAGCTAAGGAAGCAGATATGGCAATAAAGAGTATGGATAGACATGTCTTCAAAGGGGGAAACTCTCAGAGTTGAACTTGCCGCTTCAGAACTCTCAGAAAATTTCAGAGAGGAAGTTTATATCCTCCCACGGACTTAGTCGGAGGTAGAAGCCTCTCTACCAACACCCAGTTGAGAAGAGGGATCAGCTTCCTCGCCATGAATGCGAAGTGCAGAGACGGCCTTCGCTTCTAAGGTGAATGCAGGGAAGGTTGTTGCTGTTGGTCCAGGTGGACGAGAAAAAGATGGATCACTTAACCCAATACTTGTGAAGGAAAGGGACATAGTGCTTCTTCCACAATATGATGGGAATCAGCTAAAGTTAGGGGAAGAAGAATATGTACTGTATCGTGATGAAGAGCTTTTGGGGATAATACAAGACTGATTGATAGCAGTCATCCAGCTGTTCAGGGATTGATGATTAAGGAGAGTGGATACTGCAGGATGATTAGAAAATCTGTTCACAAATTAGGGAACCGTAAAATGTAACTTGAGGATGCTCTACTCTATTTTCTACAAAGCGGCAGCAAGAACAATCCAACATGAAGACAGAGTTACTGGACAGAAACATTGCTGCAAATCAAACATCAGCTTCAGGAAAAAGGAAAGACCAAGTGCAAAAAGTATAACTATGGCTGGTCAGAAAGCATAACTATGGTGGCCAGCCACAGTGCAACTTACGAGAGTTGTCAGGACTAAAGCAATAGGCCTGGACTCGATTAGAGGAGGGGATCTACATTGATATTCACTTATTCATTACTCATAAAAATCAGAGCTTTGAGCAAAGGGGAATTCACTTGAGTTTGAATAAGTGAATATCAATGTAGATCCCCTCCTCTAATCGAGTCCAGGCCTATTGCTTTAGTCCTGACAACTCTCGTAAGTTGAGCACTGTGGGCTGGGATTATCTTGCCTTGATCATTTATTGGAGTTGAAGACATTCTCTTGAAGACTGGGTGACATATTTGAAGCTCTTGTATTTTGATATAGATCTTGATGTGGTTTTCTTGAGAGGATTGACTCTCTTGATTGATCATTATAGTTGTAATTCATCTAGCCACTTGTACTTGAACCAAAATTGTAATACACTTAAACCTTGTCATCAAAGTCTCATCTTGTAATTGTCTCGATCTGATCTTCTGTCTTGGAATTTCTCAAGGACCTTTGTGGTCACGACTTTGTTTTCAAAAACCCTTCAACAACGCTTGGGTGTAATACTAGAGATTGAGAAACCTTATATTTGGTCTTGGGTGCCTCTAACAAAGGTTGATAAGGAGAGCATATACATGATATTTGACCTTCTTGTTTAGCATTTAAACATTATCTACATGTAAATGTCTTTTTAGTACCAATATTGTTATAACTCTCATGTACATGCAGGAAGGTGTCATGTTACTATGTGCCTTCTTCTAATGAATATACACCTTCTAATTATAAAAATGCTAGAATCAATGCCAAAATACAATGTTAAGATATGTCAAGAGGCTAGATCATGTCACTTTACCTTACATTCTTACAATGTTTTGATTAATAAGCATCGATATAAAGCTTAGAATGCTCTAAAACCAAATTATTTTGGTAGACATGTTGTACCTAGCTAAAATAAGTGTTTTTTTAGTTCAATAGTAGTCATGAGCTTCATGGATTACTAGTTACATGTTTTCATGATTTGCTCATGTCATCAATGCCTCCAAATAGTTTTCAACCACCTCATTATTACTCTCCTTAAGGTTACCATACACATTTCTTCATCAATATGGAATGATGTAAACATGTAGGTTAAGATCCAATGGGACTACACCTTATGTATGAAGTAGATAGGAGTCAAGGTGGAGTGTAGACAAGCAAAGCCATAACGTGGTAGAGCCTAACTCCTTATAATGTGTTTTGTGGGATCGATAAGATCAGACTTTTCCTTCCTTTTTTTTTTTCCCTTTCTTTTCAAAAATAGAAACCTTGCAAATGATAGCCTCTTGGATTTGATGGTAAGAGGATGTGAGTATCCCATTAAAGATAAGCACGTTCAATACACTTATAATGTGAATGCAACTTAGATACTTGATGTTGAGCCTCCACTCTTGAAATTGTAGAAACTAGTCTCTCTCTTTCTAAATGACTATGGCACTACCCATGCTTCATTTTTCCTTGCTTCATGGCACCCATCAACAATAGTGAAGCTATTAATGTCTCTCCCGATCACTTGATATCGAAAGCAACTATGGGATCCCCTAGAAGTGTGAAAATAGGCTTAATGACAAGTTTTAGAGAATGATAGCTTGTGGGCTGAGCTACTTGCTAAAAAACAAAGCCTTAAGAAGGATTTACAAGATTTTCAATGAAGAGTGCTAGAGATTTGGTTGGATAGAATATGAAGGATTCAAAAGTTGATGTTTGAGAGATGGAGGAGGACATGAGTGGCTATCATACTAATTGAAGGAGATAGGAATCAAGGTGGATTGTAGATAATAAAAGCCATAACTTCAGCAAAATGAAACAAAAAAGGCCACAATCCCTTGCATAGTGATTGCCTCTTAAATAAGCACATGAGTACATAATTTGGATACATTGGATTTAGTCCTCTTTGACTTGCCATCTCAGATGCTCATCCTTCCAACTCGGTCCTCTTTGACTTGCCACCTCAAATCCTCATCCTTCCAACTTATCATCCTCATTCTTCCACACTCTAAAGACTATTTCATATTAGATTTGCATACAAAGAGCACATCACTCTTATATACACTCAAACAAATGTTTCAACAATGTACTATATAGCATGGAAGGATATTATTTTTCATGGACTATTAGATTGTGGTACTAAAAGAAGTAAAATGACCTTCTTCGATAATATTCCTATTTCAATGTTTTTTTAAAACATATAATTTTAAAAGTATAAGTTCTATTTTCTAATTGTGTTCAAAGGATTAACTATTGGGAATAAGATATTCAGGTTAATTTAAAGGTGGTTTTGAAATTTCTAGGTATCCTATATGGTTCAGTTTTTTCTGAAAGTAATATTTTATTTCCATATCCTAAACTATGGAACATTTCTTGAATTGGATATTAGATTTTATACACTTTATTATTTTTTCAATTATCCTATTTGGTTCAATTTTTTATGGAAAGGAATTGTCAAAAGCCACATACACGCACACATAAATACACTTGCTACAAAATTTAACCTAATGGAGTGAATTGAGAAAGAGCCCAGCCTCAAATCGAGCGAGATATTTTTATAGTTCTTTATATATATGTAGATATAAGGGATATGAGGGAATTAAACTATTATGCTAGCCATTCTATACCTCCAATTCTTTACTCTATGAAATGCCTCTCTATATACTCTACTTTCCTTTAAGTTAGTTATTTTGTGAGTTTTAATCCTTAAAAAAGCTTTTGAATCTTACCGTTGCTCTTATCTTTAAAATATTTTGCCATCGAATCACTTTCTTTAAAACCAATGTCCACTTGTAGCACTTTATGATGTGCCTTTTGCCAAAAAATTGTGAAGCACAATCGATTGATCAAGCTCATGGTTAGCCATTCTATACCTTTAATTCTTTACTCTATGAAATGTCCCTCTATATACTCTACTTTCCTTTTAAGTTAGGTATTTTGTGAGTGTCATTTCTTAAGAAAGATTTTGAATCTCACCACTCCTCTTACCTTCAAAATATTTTGTAATCACATCACTTTCTTTAAAACTAATGTCCTTTTGTAGCACTTTATGATTTTCCTTGTGCCAAAAAAGTATGGATCACGATCGATTCATCGAGCTCATGGTTAGGGATTCTATACCTATTATTCATGACTCTATGAAATGTCCCTTTATATACTCTACTTTCCTTTAAGTTAGGTATTTTGTGAGTTTCATTTCTTAAGAAAGATTTCAAATCTCACCATTGCTCTTACCTTCAAAATATTTTGTAATCACATCACTTTCTTTAAAACCAACACCCTTTTGTCACACTTTATGATTTTCCTTGTGCCAAAAAATTTGCGGAGCACAGTCTATTGGTCATCCATTCTATACCTTTTATTCTTTACTCCATGAAATGTCCCTCTATATACTCTACTTTCCTTTAAGTTTGGTATTTTGTGAGTTTCATTTCTTAAGAAAGATTTCAAATCTAACCATTGCTCTTACCTTCAAAATATTTTATAATCACATCATTTTCTTTAAAATCAACATTCTTTTGTAGCACTTTACGATTTTCCTTGTGCCAAAAATTTGTGAAGCACAATCGATTGGTCATCCATTCTATACCTTTAATTCTTTAGTCCATGAAATGTCCCTCTATATACTCTACTTTCCTTTGAGTTTGGCATTTTGTGAGTTTCATTTCTTAAGAAAGATTTAGAATCTCACCATTGCTCTTACCTTTAAAATATTTTGTAACCAGATCACTTTCTTGAAAACCAATGCCCTTTTGTAGCACTTTATGATTTGCCTTGTGCCGAAAAATTATGGAGCACAATCAATTGATTAAGCTCAAGGTCAATATGATGATTAAATAAGGGTGCAAGCTTGTGTCATGGATAAATGTAAAATCAAGTTGCGATTGAACTAATCATAATTCTAGTTGCGATGGCAAGTGCATGTGTAAACTTTTACAGGGAATCTAGTTCTCACAAAAATATATGCACTTCATCAAAGAGATTTAAAACTATATTTTATAGCATACAATGTATTTCTCAAGCTCTTTTTTTGCAATTCGGCTAGAATACTCTCCATGCATTACATATATGTATATCTTATAATGTGCAACCTTATCCTCAAGATCTTTTATGGTAGTTAATTGGTAAGACTATTCTGCACGAATTACCTTCGGTTCGTACCACAGTCTATTTTACCCATGCAAGGATATTGAATCCATATTTTATTATCGACATTTCGTATTTATGACTTGCCACATAGTCCATGCATGATATGTGTGGCTCTCCATGGGCCTGCAACAAGGTGTACTAAGTGGACAAATGTAGAGCATAATCAATTGATTGATCTCAGGGTCAATATGATGATTAGACCAAGGTGAATACTTGTGTCATGGGAGTGTCATGGGTACATGTAAAATGAAGTTATGATTGAATTAGTCATTGTTCTAGTTAGATAGTAGGTGCATGTGCAATAAGAGGCAATATTGTTAGGCCATGGTTCTAATAGATATAAAGAGAGACATACTTTACAGGTAAATACTTTTGTATAAGAGCATATATTGATAGGCCATAGTCCTACTGTATATAAAGAGTCTAGAAATATTTGAAAGGTAGAGCCTTGCATATAAGAGCAATCATTACTATTTTAATAAATTTTTGATATAGCAATTTGAGAATACCAGAAGCATTGGGAAACTAGTGACTATTGTTGATCAAATGAGCTCAAGTTTAATACGATTATTCCACCAAAGTGTGAGCTTGTGTCATGGCAATGTATAGTAAAATGAGGTCAGGATCAAAGCCGGTATTCCACTTAGATGGGTACGTTTAAGTATGACAAGAGTCCATTGAGAGGCCACGGTCCTACCACATATAAGGAGCGACACAAACAAACAATGGAGAACATCCTATGAATAAGCTTATGGCCCTTCCAAAATTGAAGAGTAATAAGTACATGTAAAGGAGAAATTTATTAAAAGGGCAGAGTGATTGAAGAAAGAGAACAAAGAAGCCAATGCGACACCTCTACATGAAGGATATAAGCATATGCAATGATTACCATTCAATTAAATATTTGATAAATGATAAGAAAATTCAAATAATTTTTTAATGAGAAGATGGACCCTGGAGAAAATGAACTCAAGAACAATGAATGACAAAGAAGATGGCAATGCGTTCCTTTTTGGCAAGACCAATGACCAAAATTTGCGCACATGGTCCTTTGGTACCATCAAAGCCCAAAACTCGGACGCTTTGGAAGCATTGATACGATCAAAGGCCAAAACTCGGACGCTTTGGAAACGTCTGTGACTTCATCTACAGCACCATAGTCACTTTCAGCTAGGCAGGTACGTGCAACCTCACGTGTGAAATATCGACCCTGATTCCTCACAACGCCACATCAGCTCTGGGGCTCTTGGGAGTCGGGACTTCATTGGCGATGGTCGACAGCTAAATAGTTTGCGTCCACTTCATTTTTGCCTAACTTTTTCATGTCATTATTGGCCCATGGGATTTTTTTGGCGAGCGTTGGTCTCCGGGCGTATAAATACGGTGCTCGCGTGAAGCGCCGTCAAAGAATTGATCCGCCACCAGCGCACTCAATTATGGAGCAGCAAAAGACCTCCACACTATTGCAATCTGAGCTCCGATATCCTGCCAACTACTTCTGCTCCTTCGATGTCAAGTGCCATCCCAAGCAGGCCTCTCTAGAGGAGCGGAGCCGCGTGTGGCTGACGGGGCTTTTCAAGGCTCATCGTGGGCTCCCGCCCGCGCAGCTGCAGAGGCTTCTCGACTTCCAATACGCCCGCCTCTCTTGCATGATGTACCCCAGCGCCACCTCCGAGGCCCGCTCCTTCATCCTAGTGAAGCTCCTGCACTGGATATTCCTGGTGGATGACCTGCTCGACGACCCTCGCGGCCACCTGGGTCGCAACCTCCCGGCTGCTCGCGCCTTCTGCTCTCGCATGCTCCAGTCCATGTTTGGGCCGTCTGCCGTCGCGAGGGCGGGCCTGACTGGTACTCTAGGCAACATTAGCGCCGATTTGAAAGGTAATTATGTGCCACTTCGTTGCTATACCCAAGCAGCATTCACGAGACATCGAGCTAGGGCTTGGTGCCAAGCAAAATATTAAATTTAAAGAAGAGACCTTAAGGTTCTTGGAGAGAGAGTTTTTGTTTTAAAAATATTTAAGATGTAGGATTGTTCTAGTTGTAATGTGATTTAAAAGCCCGCAATCGCCAAAAATTTCAAAAAAGAATCGTGAACGTTGTTGCTATTTCTTTTTGGAGAGTGAAAAGAGCTATCCTTGCATGTAGATGCGTTATGTTGTCATCTAGTATTCCCACGCTGATCTCGTTGAAAACATTGTTTTAACTTCAAACATGTATCATTTAATTGTAGGTACTCCGAATGAACAACTATTGCAACAAGAGTTGGTGATCAAGGTGGGAGCAGAGTGGTCCTCTCAGATGCAAGCTCAAGGCATGTCACCCAAGCAATGTGGGCGTGTGCAAGAAGTCATCGTGAACTACCTCACCGGAGTTCTTATTCTTCTAGACTTGAGAGAGCAAAACAAACTCCCCAACCTCAAGGATTATGCACTCCTCCGTCGCATGGATGGGGCTTTTGACATTGGCCTCCTTGGGTGTGAATTTGGCCTTGATATGGAGCTTCACGATGAGACTTTGGCCCACCCACTCATCCAAGAACTACATCAAGCTAGTTCCGACCACTTGAATTGGATGAACGATGTTCTCTCATTTGACTCTGAGTACATTAAAGGGGACTACATCAACTTACTTACAATATTGCACCAGCAAAACAATCATGCACTCCCTGACCTCACTAGTCACAAACACATTGACTTCCAAGAAGCTCTCTCTCAAGCTTGCATGATGATCAAGGCCAAAGATAGAGATGGCCTCCGCCTTACAAGTGACATTAGGGTGTGGAATCCTTCATTGCAATGCTATGTTGAGGCTGTTCACCACCTCATATCTGGGATCACAACCTGGACCCTTGGAAACCCACGCTATAGAGAAGGAATAGGCATGATCTCTACAAATAAACATGATTACAAGAACCATCAAAACCATTTCAAGTATAATGCTTCTTTAGGCATTCATATGTGCCTACACTAGAACAAATGCCTATCCACTATCCTCAACTATACAATGCACCCTCTCATAATTGCTTCGATATTGTGTATTTCTTGTTGAATATATACACTACATGATGCCTTTGGAGGACTTGAAATTGTGCATAATTTGTACATTTCAAACAAGGTTTTTATTTTTAAAAAAATTAAACCATATTTCAAATCAAACTCTAATCTTATACATAAGGGATTCCATCTAAATGAGTAGAAAAAATGGAAAACGCATATTGATAGAGCACATCCCCTATGACATAAGCTCAATAAGAGAACCTTTACTACACTATTATGAATCCAACCTAAAGAATCATGCAAAGCATGTGGGATAGACTTTAGTTCAGATTCTTATAAAGTGCCTTTCAAGCTCACACATCTGATAAATAGCCCCTCGTGCTTTCATCGATGCCCAATAAGAAATGGTAGTAGGAAGTAATGAGCTCTAGATAGAATACATACTTGTTTAGTTTCTCCTAAGAAACATGAATTTAAAAATAAAATGCACGTATATTGGCTATGAGTATTAACTTACCTTGAGCATTGTGTACCAATCATGGGACTTCAAGCCAAATAACTCCTCCATATGTCTTCTTTTGGCAATCGTGAAAGCTCCCTTCAAACATCTTATGCATCCTTATAAGAGTATGCCAAGATGCTATGAAGGATTGTTTAAGAAAAGTTTATTCCTTTACCGACAATATCTTTATTATGCAAGGTAGAATGATCTTCCTATTTCGCACAACTCATTGGGAAGGCCCTACCATCTTGCATACATTACATGGATCCTCTCTTGCATGTAGAGAATCTAGCACCCTAATTAAGGGATCCCAAATACTAGATGCTTTGAAGTAGTTTTTGGTAACCTAAAAAGAAGCTAGTAAAGATAGGATGATACTTATTCTAGCCATGATGGATGCAAGAAAAATGTGTTATTTGAAACGTGATGGGAGAGATCAAGATGGTTTTAGTAGCTAGAGCTTTATGTTTTCTGTAGGGGAGAGTTACATGGTTTTCCCCTAGTTAGCAAGGTTTTACTTCAAACTACATGCGTTTATTAAATGTAATCTTGTGGTTTTGGCTTAGGGGAAAGGCTAATATGGTTATTGTTAAGGTTTGAGATTCAATATTTTGACATTTGGAGCAAGTGTATCGTGATTGGATGATGGCTATGTGGTCAGTATCAAGCTTAGTTTGCTTTGTGACATGTATGCCTAAGGTCATCTTACACTTTCAACTAAGATGGACTCTCTAAATGAAGCATCAATTATTGTTATGAAGGTGGTACTCTATTGTGACATGAGTGTGATGAAGTCACAGAGCCTCCTTGAAGATACATAGATTTCTGTCCATTTCTATAGCATCCCATATGGCATCCTTTCTCACTACAAGATACAAGCCTCATATCAACATTCAAAGTGACACAAATGTTTATCAATTAAATTGCCCTCGTTGTTGCTAAAAGCGTCTCGACAAAATCGTCGCTATATGCATCGCTATTTTTGTCGCTTTTGTGATGCAAATAGCGATGCATATAGTGATTGTTTGCGAAGTAAATTGCAATGCCAATAGTGACCATACAAAGAAATTAGCAATGCTAATAGCGACAGTTATAGAGAAAAAAAATTGTGGCAGCTGCCACATATAGCACCATGTGTTATATAATGTTCTACAAATTAATAAAATACTGGGTACACAATGGTCGTCAAGATGAGCACAAAATGTACTTGAAACCACAAGATTGATATATAGAATAAGTACAAGACCACTGATGAAAACTCATGACATTACATGGAATCATGGAGAGAGAGGAGAGCCAAAACTAACATGAAATTATATATGTAATTATTGTAAGATATAAAGGATGATAAGTACATTTAAGAAATAGTACATGGAAGATGCCTACAAAGATTACAGGACCAAAAAAGAAGAGGGTGTGTGCTCTACGAATCCAAGCACAAGCTACAAATCCTCACCATTAGAAATCTCATGTCGACGCAAAGGGGCATCGATTGGAATTTGAAAAATGAACAACTATACATCAATCCACTATACATAATGCATTTTAAAGAAAATAATAACTATGTACAAGAAATATAATGGACTTACTATGTCGTTGCATGTGTATAGTCTATCGATGAGTGTAGTTAGACTCTGTCTCTCTGTATATTGAGTCTCCAAGCCGGTGGGATCGTAGTTTGTGATGGAGTGCCGCAACAAAGAAAACAAAATACAATTGTTAGAAACATGGTTGTTGGTACAAGTGATATTGCAAATAAAAAAGCGATCAGAATAAAAGAAAAACTTACAAAGTCCTCTAGATAAGTCTTATGGCCGCCACTCCCCAGATGATGCATGACCTCTGCCTCCAATCGTTCCCTCGTTGCCTCTTGATGTTGTCACTAATGTCCTAGAGAATCTATAGCCTCCTCTTTGAGTCTCCGCCAATTATCTATGTCTACCCACACTCGGGCTTTGAGGTGCCACTCTTGAGTGCCTTGCATACATCCGATCCTCTATGTGACATGTATGCAGATATACAGTCCATCATCCACCCACTGGAAAACCTCTCTGCCATGGTAGGTACATGAAACTCCTCGTGCAAGGATGCCAATGTATAGTCCTTGCTCCTCTCAGGTATATTCTTCCAATGGTCCAAGACATTGTGCCAAAAAACTTGTTGGCACAACTCTCTCATGCAAGACATCACCCTCCTTCCCTCATCATTAATGATCACAATACCTAGCCTGTCATCTATGAGGTATCCATACCCCTCTGGGGGGCTACATCTAAGGAGTATCCTCTCCCACCTACAATCATACTCCCAGGCATAATTAGGAGACCTCTATACATTTGATGTTTCCACGAGGGTAGTATCTCTTAGAGTAGCATCCATAGGGGTGCCAACTCTAGGGATGGCTAAGCAAAAGCCAAAGTCACTAGAGTAGATATCTTTACAGGTGTGATAAATCCTAGAGGTGACACATATCCACCAAAACGATGAGACGGAGACAGTGCATCGGTGCCTCCACAACACCCATCTGAACCACCCTCTCCCGAACCTATACAAGAGCAAGGAGTGGCACCCCTATATGGAGTTGATTGTGCACTCACAACATCCACATTTCCGTAGTACCCTCAGAACCACTCCCTCCGTCTAGGCAAGTCTAAGCATCCATCTCATCTATAGAAACCAAAGCATCAAAGCATGCCAAAGTAGATCTCATGGATTGGCCCGATGATATCCGAGAGACCTCCTAGTCCATCATATCTCTAAATCAGGCCATTTGATCTAGAGACATACATGCGAATATCTCCTATAACTCCTCGTCACTCATCCCTTGACTTATCCTACTCTCCAAATATCGTCAAAGGTAACCTGCACAGATAGAAAAAGATGTTAGCATAATCAATTTAAAAAATTAAGTAATGCACAGTAATATAACTTTTAAAAAATGATGCTACTTCACATGCATATTCTACGATACCCTTAAAAGTAATTCATTGATACCCTTAAAAGTGATTCATCAATGAATTGAGTAGGCGGATGTAGCAAGTATGACCTAGCCCATGGTCTCATGCAAATCTCGTGGCACAACTATGCATACATTAGAAGGTCTATAGATAGGTTACCACAAAAGGAGGAGTCCACTTCGTTCTAAAATAATTCTTGTTCTCCTATCTTTCCATCATCGTTACCGGAGTCTACCTCCTCTATACACTCTAAGCCTTTTTTGACCTCCATCCTCCATAATATCGACCCCTCCACTTGCATACTCTTCTTATTTATGTTGGAAGCATTGCTTTCATCATACACTCTCGCACTCTAAGGAGCTGATGGCACAACATACCACCATCGAGATTGTCGGGGGTTTGGATAGAAAATTACATGTTCAAAATCACATATAAGAGTGATTCAACATTTGTGATTGTTCTGTGTTATGAAAAAAAAAAGGTTCATGCACCTGTTTATAATGGGTCGACAAGTCCCAGTCCCTTAATACCACTTTGAACCAGTGTACATCAAATATGATCATGCAGAAGCTACGATAATCCACTAAGTAACACTTTGCAAGTTCCCAAAATACTCAATCTCATCTATAAGAGTATTTGGATCTATGGCTCTTTGCTATCGACTCTCTTGCTCAAACTTTGCCATGACATCACAATCCGTTGTGGAGCACATTTTGTCGATGCACTCAATGTGAAAATGTTTCCTGTGTGACCATGCTGCATTGTAGATTTTATATTGTACATTGAAAAGGTTAGATTACTTGTCACATATAAAATCTAGATACAATAGCTTATAAAACATGCGATCACCTTCAGACTATATCCCCTCGAGAATTTCCACTTCTCATTAGTAGAGACCTCCATCCCTTCGTGAGAAGCTACGATCAAAGCTCCATATAACCATTGCATGGACATAAACCGTGGCATCTCTTCCATGCCTTGATAATATCTAATCTAACGATGACACATACTGTATCTAAATTTCAATCGCGCTTCTTCACAATCTTTCTTGACTTGCTCATACTCAACGAGCCATGTCTCCTTGGATGCATGATGAAACATAAAAAATGATTCACTTTCTCCTCCATTTTGCAACATCCATCCTTTTTTCTATCCCATTTCAAACCACCACATCTCTGGTAAGTCTATCATCATGCTTCAATGACCATAGCATACTATTGTCTGATTCCACCATTGATAGCCATTGTGAAATATGTACTAATGCCTCCACACCAGCCAACCTTCAACCATGCTACCTTCTGGCTGAGCTCATTGTCGCATAAATCCTTTTAAGATTTTCATGAAGTGCTCCAAGAAGAACATCCTTCACATATGGATGGGTCCCGCAATCTCCACTATATCTACAAGATGCGCCAGGAGGGGGGTTTGTATTGTGAGCATGCTAGTGGGTAGATACTTCTCAAAGAGACAAACCGTCTCCACCGCCCCTCTCCATGTGGATTCAATAGAGGATATCTTGATCTTCTTTTGTGAGATCCATTGTACTAAATTCAACAACTTGTAAATTGCCCTATGTATTTTTGGAGTGAGGTATTTTGCAATCGTGATCACTAGTACAATCTACCATAAATGAGGAAGCATTATGAACACCAACTAGACATAAATAGCAGAATACGAAGGCCATTTACAATCAAGGCCAATACAAACCTAACATATCTTATGCCAATCATGGGGTCCTCTTTAGAAAAAGTGGAACTAAGGGAACTCATCATACCCATTGAGGTGCGGATAGACCTAATAATTTGCTTCACGATAATGTACTTTTCTTTAGTGGAAAAAATGCAAAGAGCGAGGTACTTGCAAGCGACCATCAATGCTCCAAAGCACCTTCATCTTGCCTAGCTCCCTCAAATCCATTTGTGCCCTTATAGTGTCTCTCTTTTCTGTGATGTGGTCCCACAATAAGATGCCCACATTCTTTAAAATATGCATGGGATCCAACAATTTATTGATGCATAAGTGGATCAAATATGGCAAATCATAGAAAATTGAGAACTGTCGCATTCCATTAGGATGTGACTTTGTGTGGACCACTTTCAACTCATACCAGCTTTGGGCGTTCATTCATACTAGAGGTTGTCCAAGAAAACCTTCCCTTGGTTCATGATCCTCAGGCAAGAAAGTGGCATATCCCTTCATGTACCATCTTCTTCATGGTTTGTGACCTTCGAGAGTCTAATAATTGTGGCTCACACAATGGACATGCATTATAACCTGAGGTTACGAGACCTGTCCCAACACCCCTATTTTATCAACACAAACTTGAATAAGCTATGTTAGATATCACCAACAAGAATGGAAAGCTACTTACCTGAGCACTCCCTGAATCCTAGAAATTCATGCATGGTCCACATGAGAATGGCTCATATATTGGCTGATCGTCAACCATCGCACTTACTCATATCTTTCACAGTGACCTCCTCCTCTCACAAAATCTTGAGCTTATCAACTAGTGGACGGAGATAGACGCCCATATTCTTGACTTTGTAGTACCTAGGAAAAAGCAAGCTAAGGATAAGATGTCCTTTCTTCTTAGAAATCCATGGCAAGATGTTGTAGTTAACAAGAACTACATGCCACATACTGTAAGAAGTTGAGTGGAGACCAAATGGGTTACGCCATCCATAGCAAGATTGAACAAAAGATTCTTTGGCTCTTGTGAAAAGCCTAGAAAGGTAGATTCAATGTGGCTCCATGCATGTGAAGCTGCTAATATTCATTGGACTCCATCTGTGGATCTATTCTGTGCATGCCATGTTGTCAAGCTTTCCATGCCTGATGCATGAAAAATGTGACATATATGTGCTATAAGTAGAAAGCTTCTAAGAGCTTTCTAATGGATGATTTTTCCTTACGAGCCCTGTTGATACCTCTGAGAACCACACTTTGGACATGTCTCCATAGTCCCGTAGTCTCCCCGAAACAACACGCAATCATTAACATATTCATGGATGCTCTTGTATCCATGCAAAGCTTTTGTAAAATGTATTGCACATCATCACCAGGCTTAGGCATCATATTTCCATGTGGTAATATATGATACTTTAGCAACCTGAAAATTTTTCATAAAACACCTTGAAAAAGTAGAAGTGTTTTTAATAATGGAGTCAAAAAGTTCAACAAAGCGTACGTAGTATGTACCTGAACAACTCAATCACACTCGCATCGCTCCATCCATATTTTTCCTACACACTTAGGAGTGCAAGAAATATCTTCAGGTGAGATACTCAGTACCCATCATATAATGGTATGGATGCTTCCTCTCTCAGTGGATTAGATGACTTGACATCCATGGGCATCAATGCATCGATCATTGCCTCCAACTCAGGCCCCAAGATGGGAGGAATGTCCAAAAGGTTTATTGTCTCCTCTGGTATCGAGGGTGTAGACTTAGTTGTGCCTTCCAACTAGTGGATTGGCTCATGCACTCCATCCATCGCTAGCCCATGAAATCTTTTAACTAGCTGTAATAGGTGCATTCCTCCTTGGGATGAGGCGTCACCTTCATGTATAAATTTCATGGGCATGTCTAATGTTTTTGTATATGATATTTAATTAGTTTGCGAATGTAAGGCATAATTGATATACACTTTTCTTATGGTTTACTCAAAGTCTAAGATTGCACGATCAATGATCTCCGATTGGAACTCATCAAAGCATTGTACATGTTTTATAGATAGGCGACACTTTCGACTGATTACCAGCTTGCATTGAGAGCAAGGACATGGGACACACTGATTAAGATACACCTCACAATCTTGGACCTCAGGACCATCATCATTTTTCATTTGGTCTATGTTACAACAAACAACATGTTTTTGTTCCCCTCATTTATGATCTTCCTTTGTTTTAATCTCTAATCCTTTTTCTCACTTTCCCTATATTTGTTTTCCTCCCTCCATATCTCTTTATCCGTTCATTTTCTCTCCATGTCCAACTGTCTTTATTTGTACCCCTTTTTATTTCTCTCTGCATCCCTCTTTCTCTCTCTTTTTTCTCCTTTTCTATTTACCTTGCTTTCTCCTTATTTATTTCTCTTTCCTCCTTTCACATTATCTTTCTCTTTTTCTTTTTTTATTTACCTTCATTCATCCTTCTTTGCTCTCTCTCCCCATCTCTTTCTATAAATGTTTCTTTATCTCCCTCATCTTCCCTCTCCACTCTCACTTCTTCTCTCTTTTCCTTTCCTTCCCTTCTTTTTCTATGTTTCTCTCGTTTCCTCTCCACAACCACTCAACACATCTCGGTAAAATCAAAATCAAATATATTTAAAAAAACTCATAAAACAAGACTTTGAAAGGCTCTCTTCCCACCCCTCTTCGTGCATCTCGTCCCCCTCTGCCATTCTCTTTCTATCATTTTGTTCTCTCTAATTCTCTTATCGTTTCCGTTTTTTTCTCTCTTTCTCTTGCTCTCTATTGGTTTTTTTTCTATATCTTTCTTTTTCTCCCTCTTTTTGTCCATTTTTCTCTTCTTCTCTTTCTAGCTCTCTCTTTTTTTTCCACTCTCTTTCCTCTCTTTGCTTCACCCTTTTATCCACCTATCCCTTTACTCTATGTTTCTTTTTCTGTACCCCCTCTCTTTCTTTCTCTCTTTCTCTCTCTTTGTTTCTCTCTGCCCCCTCATTGTTTCCCTCACTCATTCTCCTCCCTCCCTTTCTCTCTCTCTCTTTCTCTCTTTCTTTGTTATATTTCATCTTCTCTCTCTCTCTCTTTTCCCTTCCTTCTTCTCCCTCTCTCCTTTCATCTCTTTCTCTCTCAATGCATGTCATCCTTGAGAAAAACAAACAAAAGAAAATAAGAAAGCACAAGAACAAAGCAAGAATATGCAATGTGCCTATGGCAAAGGCCGGAGGATGGATTCTTCATGTTCTCTTTGCGACATCCCCTCTTTCTTCCTTGTGCACTTCTCCCTCTTCTTTGTGTATGGTGGCGGTGGTGAGAAGCTTTCCTTCTCTCTCTCTCTCTCTCTCTCTCTCTCTCTCTCTCTCTCTCCCCCCCCAAAGCCACAATCTTTCTCTCTCTCTCTATTTTGCTCTCTCTCAAACTGTTTGCGGCAAAATGCTACACTTTGGTTTTCGGTGCTTTTTTTTTCTCAAAGTGGCATTGCTTTTGCCATCGCTATTTGCATTGTGATGTTGTTTTTGTCATCACTATTTTTCCATTTTCTTGTAGTGTCTATTGATGATAAAGCTTTATGCGAGTTTTCTATGAAGTTATAGGTAGAAGCTTACATGAATTAAACGTTTTATTGGAAATCATCGATACAATCCATATGGGTTATGGGAGAAGCAAATTATGGTAGTCTTTTTTATCGATGTTACAACATGAGATCATAGAGTCAATGTTAATCTACACGACCATGGTGACTCGTTTAGATTTGGATGCCATGTGATAGTGATGGCATGAATCTCATTAGGTGGATTAAATAGACTATCAGATTTGGAAGCCATGTGATAGTGGTAGTCATGCCACTATGTGGGCACAGTGTGAAAAACTCTAGAGTGCATGCAAATTTTTTATTGATGTAGAAAGTCAATGTGATCTAAGTGATTAGTGCTAGTGTCGATAGAATAGATGGTCCAAAAATACTAGATTTTTTGACAAATTTAGCCTATTATTTATTTTAAATATGCAAAAAAGCTAGGAAAACTTTTAGATTAGGATTGCATGCAAAAAGCAAGTAACTTTTTCAGCGAGCTTTACATTTTTCATAAAAAAGATTGATGGGCAAAATCGTGCAAGTCGCGATCATAGTTGACAGCTAGAAATCAACACTTTGAACTGGAAGAAGAAGAAGAAGTGACCTAGGAGATCCCTGATTAGGTGTCCTTTGGTTTTACCCCCCTTTCCAAGCCAATGGAAACATCAAATTTGGGTTCTGAGTAGTATAGAGAAAGCTATTGTATTGATATACATTTTCGGTCTATGAAGAAGCTCCAGGAGATCTAATGCCTGGAGATTGCTTTTCAGTAGTACTAGATAAAGGATTTTAGGTTCTATCAATACATATTGATTTGATTCATTGTGCTTTGTCTTTGTCATGTTTACCTCTTGCCTATTATTTTTCTTCTCTTCCATCTCCTATCTCTATTTCCTTCTACCTCTGATTCCCGGTGGATATGACCTTTCGCCAAAAACCCCTCCGACATCATCATTCAGTTTTCTTATTGATCTAGAAAGCCAATGCCATATTTGTCATTAATGTTAATGTCTGTAGTGTGAATGGTTCAAAAATTTTAGATTTTTAGACAAGTTTATCCAATTTTTGATATTTTTGATATTATCTCTTGTAAATATCTAAAAATTGTAGACAAATTCTATAATTGAATGACATGTAAAAAAATCCAAGTGGATTTCAGCCATTTTTTGGGAATTTTATGCAAAAATAAGGATTGGTGAAATCACGCAACACACAATCACGAATTTTAAGCAGTGAACAGCACTTCGAATAACTTAGAGAAAAAGGAGTGATCTGGGAGAATTCTAGCTAGGTATCCTAGTATTTTATCCCCTTTTTGCAGCCAATGGAAGTATTGGATTAGTGATCTGAGCACCAGAGAGAAAGCTATTGTTTTATGCACGTTTTTTGTCTACAAGAGATTTATCTTCTCAGGATGCATAAATGAATTGTTAGGCTTTACTTCTATAAGTATTCTTCTACATCTTTAATTTCTTTAAACCCCTTTTATTCTATCTACTTCTCTCCCTGAATCTCCCTTCACCCTCATATCTCTTACCCTCGTGGTATATTTTCGACCCCAAAGGCACCGACAAAGGTTAAAGAGAGTTTTTCCATTCGGTGGATGATGGAGTGTATGTGTGCATACATGTCTCATAGATGATCAAATGTATGTAAGGCACTCAAAAGTGGTGCCTCAAAGTTGGAGTAGCTGGACATAGAAGATTGGTGGAAACTCGGCGAGGAGGCCACAAATTCTCCAAGACGATGGTAGTAGTAGTGAGAGGCAACGAGGGCATGATTGGAGGCCACCAAATTTTTTTCCCTCTATAACCATTGATATTTGCATTTCTAATTTAGTATATGCATCATTATCTATGTCACTATTTGGATTGTTATTTTGCAACATTGATAGTGATGCTATCTATGACGAATTTGTAGAGATGCCTATATCAACACTTTTAGCAATGACTGATCTTTTTTTTAAAACATTTTTATCGCTTTGAACTTGATATGTAGCCTATATCTTGTAGGGATTGTATTATTGTCTTTTTTTACGATACCCTTGTTTTTAGTAAAACTGAAAGAGAATATGAAAATCATTTATCTTTAGTCTTTAGCTTACTAAAGAAAAATAATTTTTTTGCTAACCCAAAGAAGATTACTTTCTTTCAAAAAGAAATTGAATATTAGGGTCATAAAGTATATGTTAAAGGGATACAAGTTGATCCATGAAAAATTGAGACTATTAATGCATGGCATATACTAAAAAATATGCATAAAGTCCACTCATTTTTAGGTCTAGCTAGTTTATATCATAAATTTTTTAAAAACTTATAAGGTGGATCATGAACTTCTTGGAGGAAAAAATGAAGAAAGGGATGAGTAACACATAAAATTTTCTCATAAAAGAGGAATCCGTCACAAAAAGAAAATTTATTGAGAAGAATCCATTGGTTTTGAGTCAAATTCAACCAAGCATCATAAAAAGCAGAGTCATACAAATAAGTATTTTTCATTGCATCTAATGAAGATGTAGAAAGCACAAAAATATTATTTATAGACGGTCTAGGACTTAATGTATCAACTATAATATTTTTATAATCGAACTGATATTGGATTAGAGGATGCAAAGACTGAATAAAATATGCCCATTGTATATGCCTATCAGAAATTTGCGGTTGGGAAAAAAGGTGTTTGATACTTTGTTGATCTATCTTAATCATAAATTTTGAGATCATTAAATAATGTCTCCATATTCATAATGCATATACTATAGCTAAAAGTTCCTTGTCATATGTACTATACTTAAGTTCAAAAGGCTTTAATTTACAACTAAAGTATGAAATTGGATGATCATCTCACCTCAGTACAATACCAATGCCAGAACCACTAGCATCAATAAGGACTAGAAAGAATGGTCTATTGAAATCAGGGAGTTGTAAAATAAGTGCATGAGTTAATGCATGCTTTAGTAAATCAAAGGATCACTGTTGATGGTCGCCTCAATAGAATACAAAATCTTTCTTTAATACCAAGAAGTATGATTTATTAATGCATTTACCTATTCTTAACTCACCTTGAGATTAAATCTCAATGGATTTTATTACTACTTTACCATTGACTTCTTCCAAAAATAATATGCTTTGGACTATTATTTATAGATTTATTAAGTATGCATATTGTATTCCATACAAGAAAACTCTAACTGCTTCTGGATAGCCCTATTCTCTAACCTTGGTACTAAAATAGTTAAACCTTTCATCTTGAAACTAATGGCAAAGCTTAAACTATTAATAACACCATTCTTGATTTAATTCATGCCTACACCATCTCTTCACTCGCCACGTGGGATCAATATTTACATCTTTTACAATTTTCCTACAACAATACACCTCACTCTACCACCAATAAAGCACCTTTTTAAATGATCTATGGTCACAAAATACCAATACCAACCTTTCATTTAAGTCAGAAAGTGCCTTTTGCTAATGATTGGATCCATACTCATTTCACTATTTTTGAGCGACTTAAATAAGTGATTGCTAAGGCCCAACAATCTTATGTTAAGCAAGCTAATAAGAAATGCCAAGCTATAGATCTTAAAGAAGGTGATTATGTTTGGTTACAAATTGAGAAACGTATATTGTATCGTGTTGAGAAGAATCCTAATGATAAACTTGCACCTCAATTTTATTGCCCATTCAAATTCTTATTGTATCAATGCTAATGCTTTCAAATTAGAGTTTCCTTCCAATTCGAAAATTCATAATACCATTCATATTAGTCTTCTCCATCCCTTTAAAGGTTCATTATACATCCATACTATGTATGATTCTCTACCATTACTTGCAGATGATCATAAACTTTTAATTCCTGAATCTATTATTGATACTCATTATATGACCACCTCGCACTGGCAATACTTATCCTTGCTATCTTGTAAAATTTCAAAACTATCCTATTGAGGAAGCTTAATGGATGAATGCATGCGATTTGTGTGGTTCTCCACATTTATTGACTCCACATCCAACCAATAGCCATTGAGGACAATTGCTATCCCACCCTAGGGCTATGTTGCTAGGTGGCACCTACACAAGGGGATGAGCACCTTCAATGTTTCTCCCTTGTGTGCACATCAATGGGATGAATGCCTCAAATGGTTCTCCCTTGTGTACATGAGGGGATGAGTGTCTTCAATGGTTCTCCCTTGTGTGCACATTAACAGGATGAGTGCCTTGAATGGTGCTCCATTAGCATGGGGTAGGTTCTTAAGAGCAAATTACTTTTTGTCTTGGGCGGAAGGTTGATGGAGACGGCTATCCTTTTTGGACATGAGACTTGTAGGTGTGAACAAGAATAAAATATCTCAATTGCTAACATCCACGTGATTTTATTATTTAATGAAATTCCAATGATTATTTGATTTATTATGGATAGCTACATTTATTTAGTTAATTATTTTTGTAACATGATTTTTTGATTTTTTTACAACTGACATGTAGAGCAAGATGAGTTGGATACATGCGACAAAGTGCAATTTATTCCAAATATTTTTCCATTGAATTATTTAATTAGATACACGGTTGTTTGTTCTAAGGCATGCGTACATTCTCTTTGTAAATATTTATTGATACTTGAGATTTTAGAAGATATATAGAAGATATTTTAGAAATAATCTATGGCTCTTAGCAATTGTGAGTTGTGCAATTGATTGCAACCATTTATTCAATTAACTCAAACTCTTTCATCAAAAGAGTGATTGTAAAGGGCCTACCTTTGGGAAAAGAAAGATTCATCTCAATATTATAAATATGCAATAGAGGAGATGCCAACTCCATGTACATGTGAAAATTGCACCCAATAGTGCATCACTCAATTTTTCTTTACTCGCTTTTAATTCTATTTTGAGTTTTATGAGTTATGCTTTGGATTTTATAAGAAAAAAGAGTGAGGGAGAGCTTGTTCTGCTCGCTACATGCAAGTCTCACATCTGATATGTGCAATTGTTGATGGATTTGATGATAAAATCCTAAAGTAAGGATAGCAACTACAAAGCATGGCTACAACACCATTGTATAAAGCTAAAAATCTCACATATAATATATGGCTTTCGCTCCTCTTAAGTTTTCACTACAACTCACATTTTACAATTACATCATCAAT
This sequence comes from Lygodium microphyllum, assembly GCF_053477565.2. Lineage (NCBI taxonomy): Eukaryota > Viridiplantae > Streptophyta > Polypodiopsida > Schizaeales > Lygodiaceae > Lygodium > Lygodium microphyllum. Next base: position 46,618,496 of record NC_141141.1, on the reverse strand, counting down.
TATGTAAAGTAAATCATTTATTTGAGTGCCTAATTTTGAATTATTTATAAAAGCTAAAATTACAAAGAGCAACATCCCTATGTCCCATATGCTCTTTTAGGAAGATCTAGCTTTCTTGTAAAACCATGAACCCCTTTGGGCTCATATTTAGAGAGAAATAACCTAGCTTGAGGACTTGTCGACCGAAACCTTGCCCTTAGAGCCTCTTAGAGATGAGAGTTTAAGTATGTGTGTGGATGCAATGGTGTAACAATTAAGTTTGATTTTTTTATGATGAGCTATTTGATTTATAATAGTCATATTGTTGTGTTTGGTTCTTGTGATGTTATCAAGTGCTTTCATTGTTGCTCATTGGTTCTCTATGGTGTTTAAGTGTTTGACTGAACTACAATAGGCAAGCATTCGTGTTTTTTTCACTCAAAATAATGATAAGTTCTTGAATGTATGCAAAGGATCAAGAAGGTGCTTATTAATAATGAGGTGGCTCCCTTACAGTAATGATCAAAAGAAAATGCACTTCAAGTATGTAGATAAACTATTATACTTACACATTAGACAGTCTAATGAGAATAACAAGAGAATGGGTATGGAGGAATTGGACATGCATTCACTACAATATATCAAGGGTATGTTGGTGATATGTACGATGGACATATGTAAAAAATTATTTAAAAATATCATCCCCCACCATAAGAATACATGCTGTTCTAAGATATGGTCTCTATGCATTAGTATTATAGGAATTTGAATAAGCAATAGAAACATCATTAAAAAAATCATTACCAACAACTTATTGACATAGATTCCAACATGTTTAGAAATTAATGCTAACACGTATACTCACAACTACATAGAAAAATAAGTTTTAGTAGAGATTTTGTGACTTGAAGGGACTGAATTCCTATTGTTCATGTCTAATATCGTGTGAAATATATACAACTATTTGGACTTGTATAAAACCTAATGAAAGCATAAAAGCATAAGTGATCATATCAAATTAAATGAAATTAAACTCTATACAAAATAATAAGCATGATACTAATCCCTAAAGAAATGTAAAGTACGAAAAAATAAATTACTGTATATATAGCAATACATAGAAATCATATCTAAACAAGAGAAAAAAATATGATGAGATCTCTAATCAAAGTTCTCGTCCTCCTACATGGGCCTATCATAGTAATCCCATTGCAAGAAAGGGGCATAGAATAAAGACTCATTGGATAGAGCATTGCATGAAATTTCATATAGGACTAAGGTTAGTTGAATTAAAAATTACTTTTCCTCCCTAGTGGAAGAGCTTATTGATAAGATAGTTTAGTCAATGCATCCATCCATACTCTAAAATATATAATATATGCATTATGCTGGAGACCACTTCCCTTTAGAGTATCCTAGACCCACTTAAGTATACTCCCACTTCAATCATAATGCAATCTATTCCCAAGCCCTACCTAGAAGGCTCCCGCACCAATAAAGACTCTTCCTCCAGGTGCTTCTTCAAACTTGTCTAGTGCAGCACTAAAATAAAGAACCATCAAATGCACCTACACCAACTAGACACATGGCACTGCCCTCTTGGCCTAATGAAGTAAACCATTTTCTACTAACTTAGCCTCCAAAAACTAAGAATTACTCCCTTGATCCTTAAGATTCCCATGCTATGCACCACTAGATCAAGAAATTAGGCTACTTAGGCCCCTAAAACTAACTGCATGACGTAAATCCTTTTATACTAACGTAGTATCTAACAACTAGGAATTACTCCCTTGGTCCTTCAGATTCGCATGCTATGCACCATTAGATGAAGAAGTTAGGCCACTTAGGCCCCTAACTAATCGTACTTACTTCTAAAGATGGTCTCTTCCACCTTGTGGACACTAACCAAACCAAGACTTACTATTTTCATAGCACTAACTGGCCCCACTAATTCTTTGGTAGTGTCACAACAAATCAGAGTGGGATCATTGGGGATTGTTTTGATAATGATCTCTCCTTCTTTTTGATTACCTTCCCTCAACACCCTAGGAGCATACTAGTAGAATCTCCATTCTAGACAGAGGTCCCCCAACATATTTCCTTTATTTGACTTATTTGGTATAATGTCCTCATTATCTAGCATTAGCACTTTACCTAGTGAGCTATTATCATCATTGTATGGTTTGGGCTTCCAAATCCATCAACTTTTAATATTTGAATGGCATGATTGGATACCACAACTCCTTGTAATTTTATATTGTTTCATGATTGATATATGTCGGCTCACTTGCTATCTATTAGTATCTCTAAGTCTGCTCCTTTTACTATCACCCAAGCTTCCAGTAATTGAGATAGTCTCCACACAATAGCATGCATCAGCTATGTTTTGAAGAGTCATCCCATTGACATAATCTTTCTTCAAGTTTGGACCATTCAATGGTTACTCAACCATTATGCTTCCCCCATTCAGGTCTGAACAAATTTCAATTTAGCTCATAGCTTTGGAACATAGGATTGGTTGCACTAGGAACATGCAAGGGTTCCTTGACCTTGAAATCTTCATACTTAATGCTCTGATTCCCCTTAGTATGCATGCCATTTGCACCTACAACATTGTAAACATTAAAAATGCTACCAATCCTTATAGATTTCAAGGGTTCAGGGAAAAATCCAATAGTTCTCTAAACACCTCTGAATATATATAGCTCTCATAATCACCTACTTGAATCTTTGCCTCCTTTAATAACTTGAGGTTTCTCATCCTAACTTGAAACTGCATGTGTATTTCCAAGCCACTGACAAAGAGGTCACAAAGCACATCTTCTGGAAATTCACTGACTTTTATTAGCCAAAGCTTCAAAAAGTCATCAAAGGCTCTTATGTACTCTTTGATGGAGATATGTGACTCTTACTGAATCTCTACAAGCTGTCCCAAGACTTGAGTCATGGAAACCTTCTTTTCATACTCATCTACGAGTTTGTCATATAGTTCCTCAAAGTTTCTAATTGACCCTCTTGGGAGGCTCCAGTACTATTTCTTGGTCTCTCCCTTTATGGTACTTGAAAATGAAAGCATCTAATGTATATCTTCAAGCCCACTCGCAGGGCAAGTTAGATCGTATTCTTTCAAATGCAACATCGGATCCTCATCTAATAACCCATAAAACATTGGGACATCTGTATAGGGAAGAGGTTATTTAGTCCTCTTCTTTGGGATCAACACTGGGTCATCTAGATCTTCATACTCATCTGGACTTGATTCCAACATCTTAGAGATTCCACTCTCTTTCATTTCCACCTCAAAATAGTGTGGAAAAGTTACTCATTTCAAAGTGACTTAAGGAGTCCAATAGTATGAAATAGGGGCCATCACTTACTAGTGGTGCTTAAGCAAGTATATTCTCATTTGCCACCACTTTACTAAAACCAAGGATAGTTCCCAATAGAACCTTCTTTTCTAACAATGGTTTTCCACACACATAAACATCATCTAGTGCTTTACGGATCTTAGTAATTTCACCACGATACTAATTTAGGCACTAGCATCGAATGTATCCTTGGGTCATAATCATTAGGATAAATATGGACTCTCTTTTCTCCCCTTAAGGGGTTTTTCTCACCTCTCTCTCTCACTCTCAAAAGAGATTCCAAAATAATATTAGAATAAGACATCTTTACAATCAAGCAAATCTCATATTTGTATTTTCTATAGGTTTCACCTATTATTTTATTCTCAAACTGTAGGATAAGGCCACTTTTTCTCAAAATCCTCATAACTTAAAAAATACAAGTCTATTTTCTGTAAAAATAGAGCCAATCGTTAATATATGACTCTTTAATGCCCTCATGACTTTTCAACATGAAAATATATTAGAATCATTCTCATTCTTGCTTCTTAAAAGGGCCGAAGTTAAAAAATAATATAAAATGACGTAAACATCATATTTTAAGATTATTTTTTTACCCAGAGACACCTTTTTGACTCAAGAGTTTTCTTGTAAATTTTTATTGTTTTTTTGGACAAGTATATGCCTATATGTAGGCATTTCTTCATTCTCTCTCAAAGCTCTAGTTTTGTCCAAAATTTTGTGTACTCTTTTTCTTCCCTCAAGAATATGGTTTCTTGCATACAAATTCTTCTGAAGCAATACTCAGTACTATCTACAACGCACTCTACCCTGCTACAGGCAATCTCAGGAGTGGTTTTAATAACATTATTTTAGGTTCCAACACGTGATATATTTACCGAAAGTTGCTAATAAGTGGTAATTTCAAAACCTTCGCTATAAGGGACTTATTTTTTTTAGTTTCTACTTGTGAGGTACCTTGAAGCTATGGATTTTAAATTGGAACTAATTAAAGCCTTTGTCATTAGCACGAAAATTAGTTTGAAGAATCCCCATAACTCAAAAGATAATCTTTCAATCTTAAATGGTTTAGTGGGATCTTTGGATAGTCATGTGGTTAATTATTTTATCATTTGCCCCGTAAGTGATACCATGCTTGAGCTTAGGCCACTATGGAAAGGTACTCATGTAGCTGCCTATGAGATTAATAGCCCATGGGACTTAATGAAAAGAGAAAGTAAAAGTAATGTTAAGACAGCATAGCCATCTATGACCACTAATGATGAAAATTTCATAGAAGAAAAGTTTATGATGACAATGGTCAATGCACATGACTCCTTCTCCCTCTTTCTCTCTTTCTCTCCCTCTCCCTCTCAAACGCAAGATGCAGTTCAGTCTCCCTTTCGCTCCCTCTTTCGTTTGTTTTTTAGCAAAATGATGCACTCGAGTTTCGGCCCACTTTTTTTGCCTGGGTACTGTCGCTATTTGTGTCGCAAATGCATTTTCGATGCCAATAGCGATGCCGCTAATTTGTGGAGTACCCCTCACTTCTCTCCATGCTATCATCATCAAGGGGGTGGAATATTTACTTATACAGGATGCACTAGAAATTTTGGAGCTAAGGAAAGAAGAGCTATATTGTATCATGGTGTGTGATGCACCTGATGAATTTATAGATTTTGATATACAAGATGCGCTAGCACATGATGATGAGGTGGCTCGATATGATGGGTCGATATGATGGCTCGCTTTTATTTCTATTTTCATCATGGAATTGGGTTGCATATGGGGTGAAATTTGATATTGAAGTAATATGTATTTTTATTGAAGTGTTGTAATTTCAAAATTTCAATTTTCTTTGTTATTTTAATGTAAAATTTAATTATTCAAGTTATGCAAAACTCGTAAAATTAAGAAATATGATGATGGTTGATAAAATTGATTAAAGTAATGATGCATATAGGGCAAAATAATGCATCCTATTAACCATAACTATATTTGGGAAATTTTAGGACTATTAGTAATTATGATAATAATAATAACTATAAAATATAACCAAAAATTAAGAAAAATAGAAAAAAATGATTTTTGAGGCTAGAAAATAGAGAAAATCAAGAAAACATTTATGAATGTGTAGTGAATAGTAGGCCTTGGGTGTTACCCTCAGAGTCTTAGTCTTAGTGTACACTTGCTTTTGTGTTAAAGTGGCTAGGTAAGGGTAGCCTCTATGTAAAATGACATATAAAATATGAAAATCAATATGTATAAGGCAGAAATATGAAATGGATATTGAAATCTTACATCTTTTCAATGAAAAACTAAATGTTTGTGTATCGCAATAAGGCATTTAGGGTTTTAGTGAATATCTAAAGGGGTGGAGGCATGGGTTAGCATGGTTCCATCATTTCAACACCGCATTATGCTAGAATAAATCATGAAAAGAGTGGTTTCACATATCACGTGGTTGTTTTATTAGTTAGAATTGTTTGAGCGCCATGTGGTAGGCCAGCTTGCATATGCATATAAGCATGATATCATAATAAATCAAATCTATTGGATGAATAACAATTGTTTGCAAACTCATTGACCTACATGGAGTGGAAGATGATCCCTAGCTATAGGTTACATTGCTTAATCTTGGACAAAAGATTATGTTAGATTATAAAAAATCTCATTGAACAATAAATATCAAGATAGGAGTATTGTATGATATTCTATATGTTTTAAATAGTGCATCTTGGGGCTAATCCCTGGGGTGTATTAGAGCCATAGGGGCTAGATCTTTTGGCTAGGGGGTGCCCTTTATGTATATGATTCGAGTGAGATAGTGATCTACCTGTGGAAAACTCCTTTGTTGGAGTTAAGTGGAGTCATATGTTGGACTATAAAAAAAAATTATATATACAAATACAATAGTTAGAAGAAATTTATATGGTACCCATACACTCCTAGCCGCAAGGGTGTGTGGGATCATTTGGTGTGTTTAGGAGCCATTGGCTAGAGCTATTAGAGCTAGTACTAGGCCTATTTTAGGTCCCAACACGTGGTATGTTTACCAAAAGTTGCCAATAAGTGGTAATTTCAAAACCTTGGCTATAAGGGACCTATATTTTTTAGTTTCTACTTGTGAGGTACCTTGAAGCTATGGATTTTAAATTGGAACTAGTTATAGCCTTTAACATTAGCATGAAGATTAGTTTGAAGAATCCCCATAACCCAAAAGATAATCTTTCAATCCTAAATGGTTTAGTGGGATCTTTGGATAGTCATGTGGTTAATTATTTCATCATTTGCCCCATAAGTGATACCATGCTTAAGCTTAGGCCACTATGGAAAGGTACTCATGTAGTTGCCTATGAGATAAATAGCCCATGGGACTTAATGAAAAGAGAAAGTGAAAGTAATATTAAGACGGCACAGCCATCTATAACCACTAATGATGATAATTTCATAGAAGAAAATCTTATGATGACAATGGTGAATACGCACATGACTCCTTCTCCCTCTTTCTCTCTTTCTCTCCCTCTCCCTCTCAAATGCAAGATACAATTCGCTCTCCCTTTCGCTCCCTCTTTCATTCGTTTGTGCAAAATGACGTGCTCGAGTTTCAGCCCACTTTTTTTCGCCTGGGTACTGTCGCTATTTGTGTCACAAATGCAATTTTCAATTCCAATAGCGATGCCGCTAATTTGTGTAGTGCCCCTCGCTTCTCTCCATGCTATCATCATCAAGGGGGTGGAATATTTACTTATGCAGGATGTACTAAAAATTTTGGAGCTAAGGAAAGAAGAGCTATATTGTATCATGGTGTGTGATGCACTTGATGATTTTATAGATTTTCATATACAAGATGCGCTAGCACATGATGATGAGGTGGCTCAATATGATGGTTCTATTCTATTTCTATTTTCGTCATGGAATTGGGGTGTATATGGGGTGAAATTTAATATTGAAGTAATATGTATTTTGTTGAAGTGCTGTAGTTTCAAAATTTCAAATGGTTTGGTTATTGTAATGTAAAATTTAATTGTTCAAGTCATGCAAAACTCGTAAAATTAAGAAATATGATGATGGTTGATAAAATTGATTAAAGTAATGATGCATATAGGGCAAAATAATGCATCCTAGTTACCAAAACTATGTTTGGAAAATTGTAGGACTGTTAGTAATTATGATAATAATAATAATTATAAAATATAAAAAAAATTTCAAATAAATAGAAAAAAAAGATTTTTGAGGCTAGAAAATAGAGAAAAATAAGAAAACATTTATGAATGTGTAGTGAATAGTAACGCTTGGGTGTTAGGCTCAGAGTCTTAGTCTTAGTGTACACTTACTTTTTTGTTAAAGTGGCTAGGTAAGGGTAGCCTCTATGTAAAATGACATATAAAATATAAAAATCAATATTTATAAGGCAAAAATATGAAATAGATATTGAAATCTTATATCTTTTCAATGAAAAACTTAATATTTGTGTATCTCAATAAGGCATTTAGGGTTTTAGCGAATATCTAAAGGGGTGGAGGCATGTGTTAGCGTGGTTCCATCATTTCAACACCGCATTATGCTAGAATAAATCATGAAAAGAATGGTTTCACATATCACGTGGTTATTTTATTAGTTAGAACTGTTTGAGCGCCATGTGGCAGGACACCTTGCATATGCATATAAGCATAATATCATAATAAATCTATTGGATGAATAACAATTGTTTGCAAACTCATTGACCTACATGGAGTGGAAGATGATCCCTAGCTATAGGTTACATTGTTTATTCTTGGACAAAAGATTATGTTAGATTATAAACAATCTCCTTGAACAGTAAATATCAAGATAGGAGTATTGTATGATATTCTATATGTTTCAAATGGTGCATCTTGGGGCCAATCCCTAGGGTGTACGAGAGCTATAGGGGCTACATCTTTTGGCTAGGGGGTGCCCTTTATGTATATGATTCGAGTGAGATAGTGACCTACTTGTGGAAAACTCCTTTGCTTGAAGTTAAGAGGAGTAATTAGTTGGACTATAATAAAAAATTATATATACAAATACAATAATTAGAAGAAATTTTTATAGTACCTAGACACTCCTAGCGGCAAGGGTGTGTGGGATCATTTGGTGTGTTTAGGAGCCGTTGGCTAGAGCTATTAGAGCTAGTACTAGGCCTATTGTAGGTCCCAACACGTGGTATATTTACTGAATGTTGCTAATAAGTGGTAATTTCAAAACCTTGGCTATAAGGGACCTATTTTTTTTAGTTTCTCCTGGTGAGGTACCTTGAAGCTATGGATTTTAAATTGGAACTAATTATAGCCTTTGTCATTAGTATGAAAATTAGTTTGAAGAATCCCCATAACCTAAAAGATAATCTTTCAATCCTAAATGGTTTAGTGGGATCTTTCGATAGTCATGTGGTTAATTATTTCATCACTTGCCCCGTAAGTGATACCATGCTTGAGCTTAGGCCACTATGGAAAGGTACTCATGTAGCTGCCTATGAGATTAATAGCCCATGGGACTTAATGAAAAGAGAAAGTAAGAGTAATGTTAAGACAGCACAACCATCTATGACCACTAATGATGATATTCATAGAAGAAAAGTTTATGTCAACGATGGCCAATATGAACATGACTCCTTCTCCCTCTTTCTCTCTTTCTCTCCCTCTCCCTCTCAAATGCAAGATGCAATTCGCTCTCCCTTTCGCTCCCTCTTTCATTCGTTCACGCAAAATGATGTGATGGAGTTTCGGCCTACTTTTTCTCGCATGGGTACTCTCACTATTTGTGTTGCAAATGCATTTTCGATGCCAATAGCGATGCCGCTAATTTGTGTAGTGCCCCTCGCTTCTCTCCATGCTATCATAATCAATGGGGTGGAATATTTACTTATGGAGGATGTGCTAGAAATTTTGGAGCGAAGGAAAGAAGAGCTATATTGTATCATGGTGTGTGATGCACCTGAAGATTTTATAGATTTTGATATACAAGATGCGCTAGCACATGATGATGAGGTGGCTCGATATGATGGGACGAGTGTTGCTGACATCTGTGCCATTGTGAGCATCCAAGAGCAGATTGAGAATGCGGTGCCACACTATGAGATCTCAGATGAGGAGTTCGAGTGGTTGCAAGAAAGCATTCTGGACCTCGACCCGACTACAAAGTAGCTTCCCAAGAGAGAGAAGAGGGTGGCCTAGTTGCAGGAGCAGACCTAGATGCTCCATTACATCAACAGATAGATGATCTAGAGAAGGTAATGTTATAGGATTAATATTATCAGATTTGTGTCAAAATTTACTAGTAGGTCCTCTAGGGCATCACGAGTATGCACATCAAGTTTTGTCAAGATTGGGCCCTAGAGCTTCCCTGGCCAGAGGCTCGCATCTGGAGGCCTAAATCTGCCCCCCAGACGCGGTCCCCCAGATGCGAGCTTGAATCTGGCCTCCAAACGCGAGCCTCTCTTCAGGGCAGCTCTGGGGGCCCAATCCCAGAAAAATTTTATGTGCATACTCCGGATGCCCTAGAGGCCTTACTAGTAAATTTTGACACAAATCCGATGTATATATCTATACCACACTCCATGAATAGTGAGTTTAACATAGTAAGTGGTCTGACACAATGAAATTGTGTGATGCATGACATTGTCTATATAGATGAATTTTCATCTAGATAAGGTGGTCAATCTGGTAGCCAAGGAAGGGTGCAAGACTCGGCATTGAAGGAGTATATCAACCAGCTCTTGTGGGTGACATTTTTGTATTCCATAAAACATGCTCTTCGGTTTTTTTTTTTTAGAACTTCTTGAAGTTGAGGGTACTAACAAAGGTTGGACCCTTTAAGACCATCCCAACAAACTCTATCTTGGAGAAAATAGTGTTGTTGGATATTCAAAGCTCCCCTACTTTTTTTCTAGTACTAGGTTTGGGCCACTTTTTTCCATGGTGGCCTGTGGCATGGTTGCTGGTGTTGAAGATCCCAATATCATTAGGCTACTAGGGAAAAATGTGTTACTGTCTATGATAAATAATAGCTCTGACCATGGGAAGTCTAGCTCAAAGAAGCCTAGGAGAGAGTAGATGTACTTAGTGCCAAATGATATCTCATCACCAATGTAATGTAATTTTTAATTTTCTCTTGAAGTAATGAAAACCAATATGTGTTGGACTTGTGTGCAATGTAGTTTGTCATATGCGTCGTTTACTATTGTTTTTTACTTGAATATTATATTTATTTATCAAATTTATACGCAATAGGATTCTATCCTAAATTTAATACGTAGTGCTTTATCGAGTTCGTACGCAACATGTATTTGTTCGAACGCATGTAACGATAACTCAAAGTCATAAATAAAATAAATAGCAAGTGAATAAACAAAAATAAGACATGCAAAAAAATTTGTATTTATATTCATAATATTTTACATGGAATCCATTACAACCAGGGTTTTACAAAATCTCTTTGGAAGCTACATTCCATATATGTTTTGGTAGTACACCCCTATCGTTGTTGATCTCCGCGAGGACTATTCTTCCATCACCGAAAGAACCTCACTATATGTAAATCCCTATCGGTGACGGTGAATCTCCTTGCATATACTACTGCATAGAACAAGTCTCCAAACAAGTCGATTACGTAAGGTTTGATAGCTTCCTCTAGTGCAAGGAGGGCTTGGGCAGTCCAGTGATTGGGTTGTTGCAAGTGTGTTCCATTTGGAAAGTGCCTCTTGCTATTCTTAATGAGTATGCCATCCATAATCTCACACACTAGCTTTGAAAATGAAGTCTTTGGTATCAGGAGGTGCGTGGTATTCTGGTAATGGTGGATCTCACAAAGAACCATTGTGACTGGCTTCCATTGATGCTTGCAATGCTAGTGTGGCGGTGGAGGTGGTGGTGGTAGTGGAGCTGGGGGATGTGGCCTTTGCAAAGGATTTCTAGGGGGTGTCTGCGGGCCGCTTGCTTGGTGCATGCCATGTCTTCTCAAAAAGAAAACCCAAAACTCAAAAGTGAAATATGTAAAATGAGGTGAAACTTTAAACTTATAGCAAAACTTTCCAAAAACCCTTAAACTTGAATTAATGTATCCAGGCTTTGATAAATATGACTAGTAATCCATGAGTTTTTATGATGCCAACATGTGGGTGAAGTTTCACTAGGTTTTGATTTATTAAATTGACGATTCAATCATTTTTTGAAAATTCATTAATCGGATTATACTTCATTAATAACAGAAAAACTCACAACCGCACTGAGTGTGCGCAACTGCATATTAAATATGTTGTCAACCAAACTACGTGAAATATTGAAAACTTACAAATTCACAAAAAATAAGTTATGTGTCAAATGGAATATCGGATATTGGATATAATGTTGCCAAATCACTAAATAGAGTAAAGATATAGTGCATCGGCCTATGTAGAATTGATCAATGATGTGTGCATGATTGCGCATTGAATTTATCCTTAACAAAACTACTTTCAAAATTAAAAACTTTGAAATATGCATAATGCAAATCATGGCAAAATAGAATATCATATATCAGATTTGGCATTATGAAACTATGAAATACATGGTAGATAATACATTGCACCAAGTACAACTAGAGCTAGGCAAAATTTAGCACCATTTTGTAGACCACTGATATCAAATACTTGAAGGTCTACTAGAAAGATAAACCAAAACTAAGTTCCTTACAATCTATAACCAAACTTAAGCTAAAAACATAGATCCAATTACAAGGTAGCTTCTCAAAGCATATTGTTGACATTAAGATTAAATGCATCCTTGTTGTTGCGGATCCTACGAACAAGAACTGTATCTATGGGCTTAATAGTGATACGTCGGGCATGAATGGCTAAAACTTGAGAATCACCCATTAGATCAATTAAGTAACTTTGAGCTACTTCTTGGAGATCAAGCAAGCATTGACCATCACCCCACATTCCTTTCCTGGTTCCTTGAAAAGAACTTGTGATGAAGCCCTGACTGCAGATCTTGTTGTATTTCCCGCACCAACCTAGAGAATGGTGCCTTAGGAATAATCAAGTTGGCACTCTTCTAGAATTTCCTTATCTCATGTAGCGCAACTATACCTGGTCTCCATCTTCACTTCTTATGTGTTGGAGGACGTGTATTACCAGCTAGAGCAGTAGTGGGAGGTGGAGCAACTGGAGCATGTGAACCACCATTTCTGGACAATGGCGAACCATCATTATTGACCACACTAGGGCCACCATTGTTGGACAAAATAGCACCACAATTATTAGCTATAGTAGGGCCACCATTGTTAGCCACCAAGGGACCTTTGTCACTCACAGTATGCTTACTAGATTTGGAAAAGTCCTAAGCTCTTGCTCTTGCAGGCGTCTTCTTGATAGGAAGCTTGGAACGTGCCATGGTTGTGGTAATGAAGGATAGAAAGTTGGATGGTAGAGTGAAGAGGAATGGGAAAAAAATGAAAGGAGAGACTTGACTTAAGTACAAAACTTCTAAACTTACTGTGGTGGTGTAAATGAACTTTAAAATTAAAAAACATAGTTCGAAATTGACTTTGAAAAACATAGTGACAAACCTTCGAAATTTTAAACAAATTTTGCAAGACATCTCATGTTAAAGATAGGAGTATTGATGTGTCATATCCTGGGTACCTATGCTCTCTCGTGGACTCTAAATACATCAAAAGTATTATCTTTATCTAGGTCTCCATTTCTTGCCATCTCTCTCTTGGGTTGCCAACCATTCTGTGTGGTGTTGTTTGACTGTGTTGTTTTCATATCTTGCTTATCTCACTGCATATATTGCCCTACTTATAAATTTTGCTTGAGAGGTTTTGGACTTTTTTTCTTTTTCCTCGTATCGTATCTCTAATCTCCTATACCTCCATTGTAATAATTGCATCATAGAACTGGAATCATTGATGCCACCTCCATGATTAATTGCCTTTTAAAAAGCACAACGAGCTTTCCAATGAGATCGTTCCATGCCTTGAGTTGACCATATTGCCGAACTTCCTTGATCTGGAAAGTATGAACCATATGCTTCAAGTATATGCTACATAAGAAGAGATATTAGAAACACAAACTAATTTGAAATGATGATTTTTTTTGTAATGCTGACAACACTGACCATGTAGTGTGTTATATTGTTTGTAGTCCATGCCTCCACCATGGACTTTTGAAATTTAGCAATTGTCTCTTTAAATGTAATTCCATTACCATCTCTAAACCTCAAATTTTGTAAGAGAGCTCCTAATCTATCTAGGTGTATCCACACTTTTGCCTTTGCAATCCTCATTTGTCCCCCATTGCTCAATTCCCGAACAACAAGGTGCAACTCTTTCCATACTTCATACTTCTCTGGTCATTTTACAAGTATATTTCCTTCCTCATCTCGAGGTGGAGATATAAACTTCCTAGCCTTGGGTCCACCAAAGCATGGTTTACAAGGGATATTTCTGCTCTTTCCCGATTTTTTATCATCCTTTTTTATTTCTACTTGACCCTCGTGCAATCCAACTTCAAAGAGGACTCATTCTACCTTCTTGCATGTAGCATCGGCTTCTAACACACGCTGTTGACGAAGGAAATTCTGTATGGTAGCCTCTATACTATGCCAAACTCCCTTCTGTCACAAAGTGAATGAGGTAAGGGAACCACCTAGTTATGGAAGAGCGGACTAGGATGCTATGCAAGAGGGAGAGGAGCTTGTGAGGGAGAAGAGAGGAAAACTGAGAGAGAGAGAGAGAGAGAGAGAGAGAGAGAGAGAGAGAGAGAGAGAACTACAAAAGATAGATGATTCAATAAAACTTAAGAGGGCACAAGAGATGGAGAACCCTCAAGACATAACCAACATACACAATATGGATACCAAAAGCATGGGCTTATTACACTGTAGAGCATGCATGAGCTATAGTAAGGGAATAAACTACATAAGCTCATGAGAGAGAATGGGAAAGGCTCAATAGGGCTAAAGAAGCCCTCTTGGCTCTCTCTCTTCTTGCAAATTACAAAGGAGAATGCCTCTTTATATAGGCCTTGAGGGTGTTTAGGGATGAGGTTAAGATAGAATAGGAATTAACACTATCAAAGCTGCATTAAGGTGGTTCCACCAATGTGGAAGCTCCATCTAGATGTTTTGTTGACCAATTTGTACTTAATGAAGCTCCATCATAGGTGAATTGTCTCCATTCTCCTCCCCATAACTTGAATCCATGAGCTCTCCTATAAAAAAATATAGAGAATCTTCATAAAATAAGATTATATCTAGCAATAATAGAGAGAGAGTAGTGAGAATTCATACATTACTACTACAATTAAGGATGATTTAGGAGGAGAATTCTAATGGTTTATTAGCTTGAGAGAGAGGAGAAGAGAGGGGAAAGGGTTGGGAGTCTAATGAATAATATTTTATGGAAGTGTTAAGTGTGGGAAAGAAAGTGTGGGTTTGTATAAAATTGGGTGGTGGTTTCCACTGCAATTGGAAAAAGTTGGCATCCACCATTGTGGCCATATCTCCCGACTCGTAGCTCCAAAAAATTATAAAAAAATACCAGCCAAAAATTCAGCTCACGTGCTACAACTTTCACGTTGAAAAGTTTTTTTGGATCGGAGTTGAAGTTTTTTTAAAAAATCTTATAAAATCATGTGCCTGATTTTTCTTCCACTAATGCTTCCAAGAAGGGTCCCATTTGGTTGAATTATCATAAGGCTCAAAAGTCAAGACTTTATGAGCCTCACATGCCCTTTGGATGGCTCCAAATCCATTTCATGTCTTTTCTTTTCACATTATACATTTTCCCTTCGCCTTCCTCCATTGATCTTTACTCTTCACTCCCACTTGGTAAACTGGTCCATGAAATATTTCTATCCAGTGATTTCTTGGATTTCCCAAGAGGTTGTTCCCACCCTCTTCTTTATTTCAAAGCTTCAAATGTACAAAAAATCAACAAAGTGTTAGACAAATATTTTTTGTGATTTTATTGGATCATATAATCCCCCCCCAACCTGGCTAGAGGTATTTATGCCGCTAGACACTCTTTGGTATCTTGAGTTAACCCCACCCTGATGTGAAAGGGTTTTAAGCGCCATCCATTTACTCTGGTCTTGTGCACTTTTCCCTCAATGTCTTGAAGTTTGTAGGAGCCATTGTTGAAATTTTTTTGTGACCCAAAACGGCCCCTCCCATCGATAGAGAAACTTGTCATCCTTTCTTTTATCAAAGCGATTGTCATATAGAAGCACTAAAGATCCCTTCTTGATGTTTTTATCTGTTAGCTTCTTGTTGAACTTTTCTCTACGCTTCTCAACTTCCTGGAAGTAGTGGTTGATGGCTTCTTCACGATCCAATTGTAGCCTCTCTAGGTCCAATAATCTTTGATATAACTTCTCCTTTTTAGAGCCTACTGTGCCACCTAATACCCAAAGGCTAGCTAATTTCACCTCAATAGGCAAAAGAGCCTCTTGTCCATAAACTAGATGAAAAGGTGTGAACCCTAGCATGGTTTTGAAGGAGGTTCTGTAAGCCCATAGAGCTCCAATAAGGTGCTTGTCCCAATCCCGGGGCCTTGAATGTACCTGTTTGCTTATGATTTTACAAATCATTCCATTTACCTTTTCCACAAATCCATTGCATTGAGGGTAGTAAGGGGTAGAGTGTCTTTGTTGAATATTTAGCTTTTGCATGAGTTCACCCACCACATTAGCTCTAAACCCTGATCCTTTATTTGATAGTATTTCAAGAGGGGTACCAAACCTACAACAAATGTGGTCAAAGATGAATTTACCCACTTCCTTAGTAGTGATTCTTCTAGTTGACATAGCCTCAACCCATCTAGTCATGTAATCTACCCCCATGATAATATACTCTTTTTCTGATGGAGTGTGTGGTAGAGGCCCTATGGCATCAATTCCCCACTTCTCAAAGGGTCCATAGACCTTGATTGGGGTTTGGGGTTCTGCTATGAGCCGTCGTGGTCCTAATTTCTGACATTCTTCACATGTTTGACACCAATATTTGACATCTCGGTGTAGACTCGGCCAAGTAAAGCCGGCTTGTAGAACCTTTCTAGTTGTGATGTCGTGTGAAAAGTGGCCTCCACACACATCATCATGAAAAGCTTTTAAGATTTCTTCAATTTCCCATTTTTAAGGCACTTTCCTAAGCACACCATCCTTACCAAGACAATACAAACTATCATTTACCATGCGATATCTTGTAGCCTTCCGAGCTAGCCACTATCTTTCTCCCTTAGTTAGGTATTTGGGAGCTTCTCCTTGCTCTAAGAGGTGTAGAATATCTTCTAAGTCTTCCTTGCCTTACTGAAGTGGGGGTTTGATAGCCCCTCCTCCTACCATTGACTCATTCCGCTTTGATGATGCTAGATGGTCGGCACAAATAGAATCAAATTTACTGTGAAATCAAACATTGCTATAAAATATTCTTAGAAATGCTTTGTTTTTTATGATTTCATAGTTTCTTCAAAAGCCCACTGATGCTCCACAAAGTTGCTAATAACCACCTTCGTGTTTCTTTGCTCCATTTCTTACATTGTGATATGTTTCAGCACCCATTCCCCCTCATCCTTTTAGCCCATATGAACAATAATAATAGCATGAGAGAGACTAATAACTAAAGTTTTGATGGAATACATCATTCTCAACAATTTTTGTGGCAATAGTTAATCAAATAATTTGAGGAATCCATGGTCAAGAATGCTCTTTTGATCTTTGTCATTTGTGAAATGCCATTTTATGGGGATTGAGGGAGTGTGTCAAAAAATGCCCCCTCCCCCCCCCCCCCCCCCTTTCCCTTCGTTGAATTTTTTAAGTTGTAATATTTGTTAATCTTAATTAGCCAAATACATAGTTCATCTACTTTGTGTTTGCGGCTAAAATCGAAGGCCAAAATGAACTTGGATTCAAGATCTAAAAACACAACTTTGTTCTTGGAGCCATTTTCTATTGACTTGACCTCCTAGTTTCTATTTTTAGCTTCTAACATCCAAGAGAGATTGAGTGTTGGAACTGCTATCAACCAAGGAAAACATCAAACAACTAGCAAAAGAAGAAGGAATTTATTTTGGAAGATAAGGTACACCCAAGATGGAATTAATGTAACATTACTCATATGCATCAAGATTGTTCTAAATGCCATCTAGTAATACTCCATTTGAATCAATAGATTCTACGATGTTGGATCTCGTAGGTTTAAAGGTCACCACAGAGGTTTGGCAAGAAAAATGGACAAGATAGATGGAGAGGTTTCTTCAAGAGATAAGTAGATACTAGTGAATGTTTAAAGGTTCAAGAGGTACTTCACGGTCAACCAAAGGGGTTTGAGAGAGAAGAATGTATGAGGGTTCAAGAGCTTAGACTCCGGAGATGGTAGAGATAAGATAAGGGTTGAAGCTTTCAAGTCGAGTTTTCAAATATGTTAATAGAGCTTCCAACTGCATGTTCTTAGCAAAGAACACAAGAGTATTACCTCATAAGATCTAATTCAAATCAAGCTTGTTATATTGATTGTAAAAGCAATCACAAGATATGTATTTAAGTACAATATGTTGTCATATATCATAAACACCTCTGCATGCCATCAATCATACATGATGCCAAAGTTTTGCATGATTACATTTAATGTAGATTGATAGGGATAAAAGATTATGAGTCAAATACAAGCTTGTAGAGCAAAAGAGACTTGCTTCAAGAAAGCTTCAAGTAGAGTTCCTCATAAGAATAGGTTACTACAACCAATAAATAAAGAGAAAAAGCTCCTCTTAATCCAACTCAAAGCATCTATCAATGATCTACAAACATTGCCCTGCCATAGGGGAACATAAGACTTGCATATTTTGTCAAGATGTCTTCTATAGAGCAAGAAATTAATCAAAAGAACACTGCTGTAGCTAATTCTCTAATTATGGCTGAAGATATCAGCCCCAAATCAGTTGAAATATCTTTCGAGATTCACCTTTTATGATAGCATAAGCTTCCCCTTTCATGGAGTGCATAGATCAGCCAAATGCAAGTGTCTATCACATCGTATGAAGCGATAGAGATGGATGCCTATTTCAAACCATATACATGGCATTAACCTTCTGAGAAGACTCTTTGATAAAGTACAAAGAAGCCCCTATAGTCAAGAGCATGTAACAAGAAATAGATAGCTTCCAATAAGCATGTAGAAGCAGGAGAGAAGAAGGAAATCGTGCCACCCTTTTCTGCCCTTTTATTGGCTACCTATTTCAGCCCCAAGCATGTACATAAAGAAATCAAGATGCTCTCTTGATACCCCTTCCATAATGCTTATGCAATGTCAACTTGCATCAATCATATCAATGTCAAGTAAGACCAATGATTAATCATGAATCTTAAAGAAGAGAAGGATATATGCTGCTATCCCCAATACTTTGTTTGGGCTGTCTATTTTAGTCTACTTTCATCACATAATTAAGTCAAGAAGGCTTTTTGATACTCCTCTCTTCGAGCTTCTACAATGGTAGCTTGCAATTAGCTTCCAAGAGCAAGAAATGAACCCCCTTCTGAATGGGCTGCTCGCCTCCTCTTTATACATTTTTACCCTGTCTCTCACAACCAAGAGTGGCCTTCCATTTTTGTCAATGCATGGGAAGAGAGGTACTTACATGTCCAGTAGAGTCCTCTTAAATTGCTTGTGGTTGCATGGCTTGACCTCCTCCTTTGTGTGGTAGCTTGGACTCCTCTCTCCCTTCTCCATCCATGGCGCCATGAATTGCCCAAAATTTGTGGCAAAAAATATGGGCTGATCTGCCTCTACCACAAGCTTAATGCACAAAGATTTTGAAGTCTCATTATTCATGCCAAGTCACTTACTCAATGTCATGTGTACACTAGGTTGACCATATACATTTTGGAGAGTTATAAGAAGCTTAAGAGAGTAGTTTTCCTATTCAAGCATAATGGCAAATAAGCTTACAAAGCAGAATCAAAGGCTAGAGTTCCAACAACCTAGTCTTACATCATGTTTAATGCTTGGTGATTTATATGACTTATTACAACTTGTGGTCAAAGAAGCAAAGTAGGGTGGGTTTTAACTTCAAGGTAGTCATGACATTGTCTTTATTCAAGGTGGAAACATTTGACTTAAGGCAAGAAACCAAAGAATTGAACATTATGTTGGAATGGAAATAGAAGTGAAGGACAAGAGTAATTGAAGTAGGAAGAATAACTTATTTTGTGAACTCTCTAGAAAGTTTTAGAGTAGTTATTAAACAACAGAAAGTCTTACTTTTCATCCATGGGCAAACATTCCCATGACATTCACCCCCTCCAAATCTGCACATCCTTCAGCAAGCGCCACTTCTTTGGATTTGCAATATTAAGAGAGATCTTCATTTTTCATGTCTTCATCTTCATCTTCTAATCCTTCTTCTTCTTCTATGTCTTCATGCTCTTGGATTATATCCAATTCTTCTAACTCATATGTTGAACTTTCTCTTCATTTGAAGAGCTTGATTCTTTTTCCAGCTATGGGTATCTTCATGCTTACTCCATCCAATTCAGCCAATGAGTATATGGCATTTTCATGAATGACCTTTACCACATATGGGCCAAACCAATGCTTTACCATCTTCCTAGAAGCTTTGTATTGATTGTCTAGGATACTCTCATAGACAAGCACCTAGTCATTTTCTTGAATAGCTCTTGGCCGAAGTTGATATTGCCTATCAAATCTTCTTTTGTTCTTTAGTCTTGTTGTTTTTAGCTTCTCAACAGCTGCTTGAACATCTTCAAGCCTTCTTTCTAGCTACCATATGCACAAAGTCAGTAACTCTTCTCTACTGATGTCTTCCTCACAGGGTAGGAGACTCCATGTGAGAATAGATTATTCAATTGGCATAATTGGTTGTTGGCCATGCAGAAGTTCATCTGGCATATAGTGAGTTATGGTATTGTTAGTAGTCTGATGAGCCCATAATGCGAAAGGCAACATTTTAGGCCATTCTTTGAACTTTCCTCTACAAGACTTTGCTACAGCTTTGAGAATAGGTTGATGCCTCTCTCACTTTTCCCATTGCCTTCAGGATTGTAGGGTGATGTCAAAGCCAACTTAATACCCAATTGATCAAAGAAGTTGTGTGCCTTAGTGTCAAAGCCAACTTAATACCCAATTGAGCAAAGTTGTGCCTCATTGGCATCCAACTCTCCTCTGTCTGCAATTACTTTGCCAACACTTCCATAAGTGCAAAACACTTCTTCAAGCAAAAAGTGACAAACAGCTTGAGTGGTCTTGGTTGTTAAAGCTTTACCTTCCACTTGATTGGTTAGATCTTCTCTTGCAAGCACTAAATACTACGCATTCCATATCCATGTAGGCATGTTTACAAGATCAATAACCCATCTATAATGTATAGACAAGGGATAAGTTGGTTGTAACCCATCTCAATGCTTAACCATAGAGTACATCTGACACACATAATATGTTTCAACAAAATGCTCTATGTCTTGATACATATTCTACCACCAGTATTTTTCTTTGACATTAATAAAGGTTCCCCATATGCCTCTATGGCCGGGCCACAAAATTTCATGAAATTCCTTCATTACCTATTGCTACAATCTTCTGTTACCTAAAACTTGGACATGCGCTCCTTTCTTCTTCTTTGTCGGCTTCCATAGATACCCATCTTTAAGAAAAAAAACCATAAGATTTTCTCTTGATATGCTTGAATTCCTCATCAGCCCAAGTCTCCTTTTTCTTCATTGTGCTCAAATATTGGCCAATCTTCAGGCAATCTTCTTCATAATCTTCTTCAAGGAAAGGAGCTAGAAATTGGGTAATACAATGAGCATGCTCCCTTCTAGCTAACCACCCTTCTTTCATAGGCAAATCTTTAATCTTTGTTGTTGTTACCTTCAAGATATTCTTGGTCAACAGCCCATCCTATCCCAATGGGGCTTGTACCCATTATCAGTAGTCATGGAATGAGATTCAACAAGTATAGACTCTTCAACTTCATCTTCTTCCATTAGCTCCTCTTCATTGTAATATCTTGCGTGTGACAACATGTCAGAACTGGATTGTCCTTTCCTACAATATGCTTCAATTCGGGGTTGAGAGATTTAATATATACAATCCATCTTAGCATAGCAATGTGTCGGGTGTAGAGCAGTTGGCAATCATGCCCAAGAGTGAAAGACAATCAATTTCTACCACTATGGAAGCACTTATAAAGTATTCGCAATCACACTTTAATGCTGTTATAACTCCCCCAAATTCCCTTTTTACTTGTGCATACCTTCTTTGTTGTTCATTAAGAACCTTTGCTCCAAAACGAATTTCATACCTATTACCTTTAAGATCTTCTTGGCTAATAGCCCAAATCCTTTCCCAATGGGACTTGTATCCACAGTAAGGATGATGGGTTGTCCATTTGAATAATCAACCCTCTTAAGAGTGGGGGATGAAAGTAACAGCTTCTTTAATTTGTGTATAGTGAGAGTATGCTCTTTACCCCAAAATTAAATTTGGCATTTTCTTAGTAAATGATAAAGATTTTCAGCTATATGATTAAAATGTGGTATCCATATGTGATAGAATACACACGCACCAAGAAATCTTCTCACCTTTGAAATATTTGTACATTTTTCTTGTATTATTATAATGGCATCTATCTTGATTAGTGAAGGTTTACGTTCGTAGTAGGGGCCACACAGATGTTGACCACTAGGAGTTCTTCAACTCCAAAAATCGATTTAGCTCAAGGAAGGGTAAGATGAAGCTCTTCTAGCCTTGTTAAAATCTTGTCACAATCATAAATATGGTTAACTACAAATGTCATGCAGCCATGTTCGTCAAGCTTCTCATTCCTTTCATAGACTTCACATCCCTTGATAGGTACATCATCAAGAAAAGGGAGAGTAAGTTGTAGAATGAAGTCCCTCAAGACTTTGTGCATGGCATTCATCATATGTGCCATGGAATTTGTTGCACCTTGTGGTAGAGTACACATGCGCCCGGGCCAATCCAAGAAGTGTCTTAGTTGTGGTAATGTCTTGGCTCTCTAATGAAAGCTGAAATTTGTCATATCTTGAATATAGGTCTCCCATGGAATAAATTGCTCTACATGCAAAAGCTTCAGTAAACTCGTCAACTATTGGACCCGAACCAAGATTTTGGATTGTGACTTGATTAACAGGCTATAAATCTTGAACGAATCATAAAGATCCAATTTTCTTAGGCATAGTAAACTATTGATTTGAGTAAGGTGCTAAAGAATGTTCTAAAATTTTCATTTTGATTTTTTCATTCAGAAGTTCTAGTAATTTGGAAAAATGCGACCTTTGGAAGAGGAATAGGCTTGAGGTTCCAAGGCACATGTGGAACCATAAAAATGACCATAGGAACCACAATATTTGGATCCACACAGCATATTCACTTGGCTGAAATGCAAAATTTTTGCCATAATTCATTTGCATTTGTATAAAAGAGTGTTTTTTAGCTAATAAAAGGAAATAATTATCACCTATTTTGAGTTCTTTTATAATTTCAAATGTAAACTTGTGACCAATGTTGGTAGGGTCACAAAGACTTGGCTAATTTGTTGCCCTATCAGCCAGCCCTTCAATTTTAAGAGGTAGTGGGACTACCACATGCTTGACTTTCTTATCCTCCATCTTGTATTTTGTTTCCACTTGCACTTCAGCCTTGCTGAGAAAACCAATATCTACCCATTCAACAAATTCTTGAATTGCTTGATAAAAATCCAATGTACATACTTCTATGGACTGATTTTTAGCCTAATTTTCTACATGAACAACTGTATATAATTCACCCAATGTGCCAGTAGTAATTAACCCAAAAGAGATGCTTAAAATATCTTCATTTTTAGCCACCTTGTCGTAAGTTTTCAGCTCTCTTTTTACATGACATAAATATTTTCTTTCAGCTTTAGTCATGGTTGAAAGAGACTTATAACAACCCATAGTATTGGTTGTACATACATGTAGATTTGCTAGAGACATAGCTTTTGTAGCATAAGGAGGCACAATATTTTTACATGAAGCACTACACAACCTCCTTTTACAACAGTTGATGCCATGAGGCATATTCCACGGTGGATTCTGTGAGGTTTTACGGTGGATTCCATAAGATTTTATTACCGGGGCTCATACACAAAGTGGATTCTTTGTGTGAGAAGTCGATGGGGACACCTATCCTTTTCGGGTGTTTTGTTAATTTTATGTGTACATGGGTGATTTCATAGTGGGTGATTCCGCAAAATACATATTTAAATTAATAAACATTTATGATTTTAGAGTGCGCACTCGTGATAAACTAAGGTTAGGATTGATTTCTAATCAATTTATTTATGTAGCTGAAGATTGCTAGGTATTCACTTTTGTCAGTTTAAATGTATTATTTTACTAACAATTGTGAATGCTTCAGTTGATGTGTAGAGATAGCAGAGGTGGCAGTGGAAAGCATTGGAGGATAGTGTGTATTCAAATTATCGTCAATATTTTGATGGGCACGTATCTTAGGCATGGCGCCTGTATTTTGACGTCGCGCTTATTTATCAAAGCACTTGATATTTATTTATTATTTTTGTATGCACATGGGCACATGATTTAGATATTTGTATTGGACATTGTATTTGGGTATGCCTGACTTCTTGGGCGCCCATTAGCTTTAATTCTTTATTGGCACAAAAGCAAACTCAAAAGCTAAAGCGTGCTATTTTGTAATTTGGGCTATTATTTGAGCTTGAAGATGAATAATATATGAAATACATGCTTTGTGGAGCACACACACAAGGCATAGGGGGAGATTGCACCCAATTGGTCTCTTGTTCATGTCATGCAAGCTTTCTATATTGATTTGTGTGCAAAAAGTAGATTTTTTTTTGTTCTCGGGGACCTTTTGACGCTCACTACACACGCTTACGGCATCCGATCTGTGCACCAGTGGTATCAGAGCGAAGCTAAGATCAAGAGCTTCCAATTGCTTACCATCTTGCATGAAGGCAGAGCTCCTGGAATGATCGAGCTCTACAATTAGTTTTTTTGCGAACGGTCGATACCGATGTGTTCTTGGTGGTCAAGAACCCCCTTCTGCACTCTCTAATCGCAAAGGACCAGCCTATGTAGACGGAGGACCACATGGATATCTCCTACATCGAGTCGTTTGTAAACAGTAAGCTCCATAGCTTAAAAGCTTAAAAGCTTTATCTCAAAGGTTAAGAAAGATTAATAGTAAGCTTAACAAAAAGCTTAGCCCCACAATTTTTTTCGTGAGCGGCGTCAGTATGAACTGACGGCTACCGAATCTGTTGAGGACGTCCTGAAGTCCACAAAATCCACGCTTGGTTAATAAGAGACTTAAGCTCTTAAGTCCCCCAAGCTCACTAAGCCTCCTTATTCGTACAAGTCACCTAAGTCACAAAGGTCCATAAAAGACTTATTCAACAACTCCCATAAAGACAGTTCACACGCAGTAGCACAGAATTAGTTTATTGCTCTGTGCAGCGTTAAACTTGGAAATTGCGTTTCTGCACCATGGTCTTGAGGGTCTCCCGTGACCTGCTCTTGTGATCCTTCGACCCACTACTTAAGATCTTGCCATAGGGTAGGATGTTGCTTAAGCAGATCTCCCAGGCTAAGTGTTACAGGGATGGTCACTAGCGTGGTCAGGAGATCGTTAGATACTCATCCTTCCCCTAACCTAGATTTTTCGGGCCAATGGCCGCGGCTGATCTACGGCTCTGTTGCATCTAGGCTTGGTCTTAGCGGCACTGCTTGTGGCGCGGTTTCTTCTGCCGACTTAGGTTGAGGTGGTGATATCGGCATTCTTACACTGGAGAGGTCATCAATCGCGTCCTCTATGATGGGTTCAGCATCTTTGAGATGCTCTTGAGCCTCCTTCACCCATTCCTTCACCTTTTCTATGGCCTCTAATTGTCCCTTCGGATGCGGGTATTCCCCTACCTTAGCGCTTTCGATCTCTTCTTTTTCCGCCTGCAGCTTTTCTTTCCTATGGAGGTTGCATCAAGATTGCTGGGTCCTGGTAGAGAGATGCCGGTTTGCTTCATTTGGGCTCGGGTCATGACCTGCAATGGAATAGGTGTGGCCTCCCCATCGAGGTTTTCGACACCAAACAGCCCCAATGGGACAGATGGCAAGTTGACTGAGCTAGAGGATGGCTTTCGCTTCGGGCAATCTACGAAAAGATGGGTGATTCCGCACTCTACGCACCTTTGGTCGGTCTTATCTTTGTTTTGCTGCTCTCTTTCAAGGCAGCGCGATGAAACATGACCGGGGTGACCACAAGTCCAACAAGTGACTGGATCCTGCGGGCTACCCTCCTAGGCCTCTACCTCGTCCTCGTCCTAATGCCATCACCGGCACGGATCGATAATCCATGAGGACCGCGTTGCTCTCGTTGTCGTGCGAGATGTAAGGGTATATATAAGTCTCTTCATCATTCGGCTCCTCCACGTAGTGTACTGGAGCATCGCTCGGTGGGTGGGTCACGTAAGGACCAGGCGGTCTAGGAATGCATGTAGGATTTATGTCCATTCTAGGGACGGCTGGTTTCATATCGTTAGGTGTGGGAAGAGCCAATGGGGCTCCCCTTCCGAAGAATGGCTGCAGCCTGTTCGCTAGATAAGGTTGGCCGTAGGGTTGCGAGTATGGAAGTCTTCTTGGTAATCTACTATGCGCGACATCATGGCCGAACCTACCGTAGTTAGCACAAGGTCTTAACCTAGGGTCTTGACACTCGGCCGGCAAGTGGTTTCCTCCACAGTACACGCATTGGATGTGTGGGCGCATTGGTCATCTTAACATGTCTTGTAACTTGGCTAATTCCATCTTGACCTTAGCCAAGCCTTGGTCTGTCTCGGTGGCCTTCCCCTTATCTTGGGATGATGGGATTGACTGCTCACTAGAGGCTAACGTTCTCTCTGAGCTTCGCAAGTTGGGTTCTTCTAGCTTTGAGCTCCTAGAGCTCTACTCTTTCAGCTGGTCATCGACTTTGATGGCTTCCTCAAACACTCTAGCCACCACATCCTGCTGCAAGCTTGAATTGCCTGCCAAAGCCTTATATAACTCGTCTCAAATTTTGCTGATGAATACAGTTGAAACTGCTCTGTCAGTCGGTCGCTCCCTAGAGAAATTCTCTTAAAGAGACTCCTCACATGGGTCACGTAGTCGCAGATGTCCTCCTTCTCTTTCTACTTGATGTTCATCAAGCGTACTAGCAGGTTATCGGAGTATCTGGGCTCAACGAATATCTTAACAAAGAGATCCTTGAGATTATTGAAGTTGGCTCGCTCTATAGTATCCGTGCTTGTATACCACGTCCTACCCTTGTCGCCTAGGCAAAGCCCGAATGCTTGC
Organism: Lygodium microphyllum; assembly: GCF_053477565.2. NCBI lineage: Eukaryota > Viridiplantae > Streptophyta > Polypodiopsida > Schizaeales > Lygodiaceae > Lygodium > Lygodium microphyllum. The sequence continues at coordinate 46,591,796 of NC_141141.1, read as the reverse complement.
GAATGTTGAGTTTGGTTGTTGAGGCAGCTCGCTTTGTAGACTTGCTTAAAGTGTTCAACAAAGCTGTATGGGTCGTCCTGAGGTTGGTACAAAAAGTTACACTCTGACCAACTGGTCTGAATCGCAGGGTCCGAGTAGGTCACTTAGACGGGCCGAGGTACAGGGTCGAGGGCCGAATTTTCGGGTTTGCCTTGGATGATTTTGATTCGGATGGGCCAAATGGCGAATTCAAACAGGCCGAATGGCACTTGGCCGAGGGCCGAATTTGAGACTCAGACGGGCCACTCAGACGGGTCACTCGGACATGTGCCACATGGCAAAAAGCTTTGACTCGGACGGCCGAATGGGTTAACTCAGATAGTTGCCTCGGATGGTCCAAGGGCCCAAGGGCCGACTAGGGTTTGGCCAAGTGGGCCAAGTGACAAAGGCCGAGGGCCGAGTCTAGGACTCGGCCCAGGAGAGGCCACTCGGACAGGCCGAACGCGGCGTGCGCAACCCGCGCGAACGCGATCTCGATCATTTTACCAAATGTAGGCCGGTGCCATGGTCATGCACTTCCAGATCCTATCTAGGGAAGTAGAGGGAGAGATTCGTATATCTGAACGGGCCGGTAAGTGCGTCGGTGATGCGATCGAATCGATATGGGCTGGAGCTCTCTATCTCTCTCTCTCTCTCTCTCTCTCTCTCACTGAAATGGCACAAATGAGCTCTCCCTTGGCCTCCTGGCTCTTATATGCCTTCCCAAATGTGGCGTTGATGCCCCCAATCACTCACTTGCCGATCTTAGGCATCAGTAGCGAGCATTTTACCCATTTTGCACGATTTTTGCCCTGTTTTGCCCTATTTTGAAATAGTAAACCCTACCCTTTTCCGGTTCGATTTCCTAACTCTAACCTACGCTAAATGCAACCAAGATCGAAGGCAAAAAATTGAAATAGACTAGGCCATTTTTCCCTTTTTCCACCATTCTAATTTTCCTATTCCCAACTAATGTATACACTTTGCAAAGGAGCGAGCCTGGCGCTCTTTTACAAGGATTCGGGTATGCTTCCATATTTAATGGTGCGCCTTTTACTCTTTTGTTGCCTCGGAGCGACACTGAGACTTTCTGAGGGTCGTGCCCGAATCATTTAAAATTTTCAGGGTCTGGTTATGGGTCAAGGTGCCTTTTTTGCCTTTTATCCTGTGCCTTTTTTGCTATTTTCTTTTTTCCATTTTCCGCTCCTCTATGCTGTGGAAAAAACGGTAACTACGGAAAACACAGTAACACATACACAATTTCTTGCCCAATTTCAAGATTGTTTTGCTGATGATTTACCACCTGGACTACCACCTTCTCGTCCTGAAGATCACAAAATAGATTTAATTCCTGGTACACAACCACCATGTAAAGCACCATATAGACATAACCAAAATGAACAAAAAGAAATTCAAAATCAAATAGAAGAATTGCTTAACAGAGGATTAATTAGACCTAGTAGTTCTCCATTTGGTGCACCTGTTTTATTAGTAAAGAATAATAATAATACTTATCGCATGTGCATTGATTATCGTATCCTAAATAAAATTACTGTTAAGAATAGATATCCCATTCCTAGGGTAGATGATCTTATGGATAAACTACAAGGATCTACCATATTCAGTAAGATAGATCTTAAATATGGTTATCATCAAGTAAGATTGGATAAATCTGATATATTCAAAAATGCATTTAGAACACAATTTGGACACTATGAATTTCTGGTTATGCCTTTTGGTTTGACTAATGCACCAGCTACATTTGGTCGAATGATGAATCGCATATTTTTGAATCATGAGCATTGTGTCATAGTATTCTTTGATGATATATTAGTATTCAGTAAAATTGAGAATGAGCATTATGAACATTTGTCTTTAGTTTTCAAGTTGTTAAAAGACAATCAATTGTATGTTAATCCAGAAAAGAGTGAATTCTTCTAGACAGAAATTGAATATCTAGGACATATTGTTTCATCAGAAGGTATTCAAGTCGACCCTAAAAAGATAGAAGCAATTTTAAAATGGCCCATACCCAAAAATGTGCATGAGTTATGTTATTTTCTAGGTTTTGCTAGCTTTTACAGAAAGTTTGTAAGGAATTTCTCATTACTTGCATTACCTTTGACAAAACTTTTAAAGAAGGGTATTGTTTATAATTGGTTTGATAATCAACAAAAATCTTTTGATTTATTCAAACATGCATTAAAACATACTCCTGTATTACAACTACCTGATTTCAATAGACCATTCTTCTTAGTAGTTACTGACGCTAGTGGATCTGAAATAGGAGCCATCCTTATGCAAGATAATCATCCCATAGCCTATTCTAGCTGTAAACTGAAACCATCTGAACTTAAATATTCCTATGATAAGGAATTGCTAACCGTAGTATAAGCCTTATGTCAATGGAAACATTATTTAATGGGATCTCAATTTATGATCAAAACTGACCAACAAAGCATTAGACATCTCCTTAGTCAACCACAAATATCTAACCAACACATTAAATGGGCCGCTTTCATTCAAAGTTTTCATCCCCTTATACAATATCAACTAGGAAAAGAAAATGTTGTAGCTGATGCTTTGAGTAGAAGACCGACAATTCATAATATTTCTGTGATATCATTTGATTCCCTTATCCCTATGAAAGATACTTATCATCAAGATCTTACTTTTCAAGCTGATTGGAATAAACTAGTTACAAATAATTGGATTCCTATTGATTCACTATCTTACAATAATGGATTCATGTTTTATGAAAAGAGATTATGTGTGACAGTTTCATTTATATCATTTGTTATGAATGAGATTCATTGTCCTTCATATCAAGGTCATAGAGGAATTATATCTACTTTGCGTACATTGACTGAAGATTTTTATTGGCCACATATGGACACTGATGTATCTAACTTTGTATCTGAATATTTAGTTTGTCAACGATGTCGTGCTGCTGCGCATCCGAGTCTTATATACCTCCATTTCTTTTGTTGTGCATTTGTGTTAATTTCTGCGTGTGATTCATTGTTTGTGTGATGCATTTCGATAATCCGCATCCAATGTATATATTCCCTTAGTGCATGTGTATGATTTTGTTTGGATGCATGATGTGTGTGTATTAGAAAAATATGAAAAACTGATGCCAAAGGACATTATTAAGCTGATAATTTCAATGATGATCTCTAAGAAATGATGCAGGACATGCATATGGCCCCAAACAGGGTGACCTTTGAAATCGTCATTAATGGCTTTGTCAAAGCAAACAGAGTTAAAATGGTGCTGGAACTTCTAGATGAAATGAGGGAATATTTTCACAGACCTACCAAGTAGTTAATGCCAGCTATTACGGCATTGAAGATTATGGTGGTGATGACATGTATGAGGAAGACTTTCCTCTGTCAGAGTGGAGGTCTGTGACTTATATACATGTGGGCTTTGACATACTCTCATTCACCCATGCTTTACACTCTTGGAATTCTGCAGTTGCGAAGGCATTTGAGCAAGCAGATGTGCAATGAGTAGTTCTCTTGTTTTAGGAATTTTAGGATTCCTCAAAAGCACAAAAGTTTCTGGGGCCTTCTTTTACAGGCGGAAAGACACGGCAGGATTCATGCTAAATTGGTTTCTGATCTCTGTTTTGGGTGGGGGACAGCCTGGTCTCAAGGGGGAGTTTTTTAGAACTCTCTTCTCATGTCTTCACGGGGGGAACGTCGTCAGAGGGAGCCCTCCTTTCATGGGACGGCACGTCTTGATTAGAGGTTTTGGCTCTTGTGAAGAGTCCATCTCCACAGACCCACACTGATTGTGCTGTGAGATTGGGAGAACACGCTTTTATTACCTAGTTTCTGCAGATTTGTCTGTACAGAGCCACCATATCTGTTACTTAAACGGAGGAGGGGGCCGTCTGTGAATCGAAAGGGTTAATCCATGGGGGAAACACATGGCTTTTGGTGAGAAACCAGGCATTAAACGTCAATCTGGGAAGATGTCAGAGCGCCTCCCTTCCAGACGAGTCTGCAGAGGACAATCCTGTTTCTTCTGACAACATTGATTAAACAATGGTGAGGCGTACACGTCTCAATGATCTGCTGTGCAAAGAACGACATTCGCCTTCCTCTCTCATGACTTCTGTCGTTTCGAGGTGTGCTGGACATGGAGTTTGGGGACAATCCAATTCGTCAAGCTCTTGCATTGAGCATGATAAGTGATCTCGACTGATGCAGACGACATAGAAGACGTTGATGGTGTTGTCTCTAAGGATGACGAACAACGAGGAACTGGGAGGTAAACTATGAAGATGAAGCAGAAGGACAGAACACAGATGGAACGTGAAAGCTGTGAAGATGAAGGATAACTGGCAAGAGACAACGCAGATCTAAGAAGGTGAAGATGCTGCGATCATAGAAGGAGCAGAGGCGATCGTCAGCAAAGGATGGACTTGGCGGTGCTGGTCTGCTGGTGCTGGTCTGACTTAACTTCACAGTGTCGTGCCATGGTTATCGTCCTGGCGATTTTGTTCCAATGGTCTTAACGGGCCAATTGTAAGAGAGAAAGAGAGAGATTGATTGCTGTCAATACAGTGTACGCACATCGATTCCCTCTTGACGCAAAACAAGATTCAGATTTCCCAAACATCTTTTTTTCCCCCCTCCTTGAATTTGCTTGAGAAGCTCCATCGCACCTTTAGTAGCAGGGAAGGGAAATTTTCTTACTAATCCGCTCTCATGGTCCTTCTCCAATTGCAGCAGAAGTTCTAGGGGAATTCTTGAGTTAGGGGGGGGGGGGGGTGACATGCTCTTCCGCGACATAGTCGCAGGACAAATTTCTGAATAGGGATTTGTATGCCCCGCCTTTGCAGAAATGCATTAAGCTACCAGGAGGCTTAATTGCAGGAGAAATATCTGAGTAAAGCATGTTATGCTCATGCTTCCATGTAGATAGAAATGTACAAGATGATAATGAGAAACGCAAATGCAGAATAGATATCTGAACATGGCAGCACAAGGTCTTGCCTCCATTTTAACAGAAAAACACATTTAAAGGGGACACTCACTACAGGAGAAATTTCTGAGTAGGACTTGATACGCTCTTGCACAGTATATCGTGAATCTGCTCACCTTCTACCTTCAGTCTCTTTGACTCTCAGCAACACAAGGGCGATTTCTGTACAATCATTTGACATCGCTTGATGGGGCTTCTTCAAGTGTGCTGGCTACTGGTCCTGGTTTATTCTGAAAATCCTAAAACACAACACTGGATTGCTGTTATTTCTGGGTGTGATTAAGAGCATACTGCACTCTTCAGAGGTCTTGTCATGATTATGAAAGAAGCTCACATGCAATAGCTAAAGAGAAAATAAATCAGATTTTCCTGAGACAAAAAGGAGGGACTTATCAAGTGTATGGTTATGTAGTTTTGATAAAGCAAATTACTATGTTCATTCAGACCATTATCATTCTGAGTTTCATGTAACTCATTTGACCTGAAATATAATGTATTTTGGCATCAACATTTCAAAGTTTCTTCTTGGTAGTCTCTTCCATTGCTGTATCTAGAACCCCGTGTTCTGCAGCCCTTGTGTGAACTCTACGACAACGAGTTAAAAGACACCATGGTAAACAATATGGTTTACTGATGCCCTTACATATTCCATCATGACCATGGGAATAGATTTCAATGGATTTTATAACTGGTTTACCTAACACTAAAGCTAACCATGATATGATTTGGACTGTTGTAGACAGGTTTAGCAAACAAGCATTTTTTTTCCATGCAAGAAAACTTTAACTGCATCTCAAGTTGCTCAATTGTTTTTAAAAACTGTTTTCACTAACCATGGTTTACCTAAAGTTATTATTTTTTATCGTGATTTTAGATTCTATAATAATTTTTGGATTACTTTGTTTGCTAACTTAGGAACAAAGATTGATTTTTCATTTGCATTTCATCCTGAAACAAACGGTCAAACAGAAGCTACTAACAGTACTATTTTAGATATTTTGCGTGCTTACACCATTTCAAAACCACACACATGAGATACACATCTACATTTACTTTAGTTTGCATATAATAATACACCACATACAGCTACAAAGAAAGCAGCATTTGAAGTTATTTATGGATATAGATTGCCTACACCCGTTGCATCATTATCAAACAAAATTCAGACTGCTAATGATATTGCTAACATGCATGCTACTATTTTTGATGAAGTTAAAGATATGATTGCCAAAGCCTAACAATCATATATAAAACAAGAAAATAAGAAAAGACAAGCTATGAATTTTAAAGTTGATGATTATGTTTGGTTACGAATAGAAAAACGAAGATTACAAAGTGTAGATAAACACCCAATTGTGAAATTAGCACCTAGATTCTATGAACCGTTCAAGATCATACACAAAATCAATGACAATGCATTTAAACTAGAACTACCACAACATTGGACAATCCACAACACCTTCCATATTAGTTTATTACGACCCTTTAGAGGCCAATTACCTATGCACCCTGTCTATGAAAACCCTCCTTTACTAGATGAGGAAACTGAAATCCTTGAGCCTGAAACTATTATAGATACTGACTTTATGACCACTAGAACTGGCCGTACATATTCTAGATATTTGGTCAAGTTTAAAAACCATCTTGTTGAAGAGGCCCAATGGATACACACTAGAGACTTAAATGCTTTCCCCACTCTCTTAGCTCCACATTGAGCTAATAGCAATTGAGGACAATTGCTATCCCACCCCGAGGGTATGATGCTAGGAGGCATATTTCACGGTGGATTCCGTGCCATGGTGGATTCCATGAGGTTTTACGATGGATTCCGTAAGATTTTATTACCGGGGCTCATACTCAAAGTGGATTCTTTGTGCGAGAACTCGCTGGGGACGCCTATCCTTTTCGGACATTTTGTTAGTTTTATGTATGCATGGGTGATTCGATAGCGGATGATTCCGCAAAATACATATTTAAACTAATAAACATTTATGAGTTTAGAGTGCGTACTCGTGATAAATTAAGGTTATGATTGATTTCTAACCAATTTATTTATGTAGCTGAAGACTGCTCGGTATTCACTTTTGTCGGTTTAATTGTATTATTTTACTAACAATTATGAATGCTTCAGTTGATGTGTAGAGATAGCAGAGGTGGGAGTGAAAAGCATTGGAGGATAGCGTATATTCAAATTATCGTCAATATTTTGATGGGCGCGTATCTTAGGTATGGCGCCTATATTTTGTCGCACTTATTTATCAAAGCGCTTGATATTTATTTATTATTTTTGTATGCGCAGGGACGCAGGATTTACATATTTGTATTGGACATTATATTTGGGTACGCATGACTTCTTGGGCGCCCATTAGATTTAATTCTTTATTGGCACAAAAGCAAACTCAAAAGCTAAAGCGTGCTATTTTGTAATTTGGGCTATTATTTGAGCTTGAAGATGAATAATATATGAAATACATGCTTTGTAGAGCGCACACACAAGGCATGGGGAGAGATTGCACCCAATTGGTCTCTTGTTCATGTCGTGCAAGCTTTCTATATTGATTTGTGTGTAAAAAGTAGAGTTCTTTTGTTCTTGGGGACCTTCTGATTCTCACTACATGCACTTACGGCATCTGATCTGTGCACCAACAGTGCAGCCCGAAAACCCTTGAATTCTTGAGCATTAGAAGACGCAAGATAATCTCGCAATCGATCTCTATTTCGATGATGGTTAACACACAGAGTAAGAAATTGGACAGATCATGCATTATCCTTGCTTCAGATTCAAGCATAGGAAGAACCATCATAAATAGATTTTGTTTCCAAGTGGGCTTTAGAAATGAAAGGTCGCCCAAGAATGATAGGGTAACTATAAGAGTCTTGAACAAAGAAGTGAAAATTGTCTTTTATGTCTCCAAAAGTTACCTACACATTAGGACATGTAGCATATAACTCTCCAGAAGAATTGTTTGTGGCTCTCATTTGCCAGCATGGATCAACATCTATGGGCCATCCGCCACTTTCATAGAGACTCCTAGCCATGGAATTTATCTCAAAACCATGGTCTAGAGTGCAATACATGGTGTTTCTTTTTCTTCAATTTTTACAATTGTCTCCGTTGTTGCTCTAGCCCAATGCGTACGGGAGTAGCGACTGCTTGGAATGAGTCGAGCTTCTTCGTCATCATGCAGGGGTGGTGTAGACGACCTTTTTTTGAGAGATAGGCTGCCTAGCTGGCTTGGACTAGTCGACCATTATGTTTTTAGCCTTTACTTCTTCAATTTCTGCATCCATGCTTTCTTTATCTTCAGCTTCAATTCCTGCAATTAATTCTTTAACCACTTCAAGCTGAATCCCTTGTGCATTTAGCTTCTCTTCATCCTACACAAATACTCAAAGAACTTGCATAAAAGCATGCACTGTTTCTTCAGCATCATCACCAACATATTGTCTTTTTCTTTTGATTACATTAATAATTACATCATGAAATTCACATTTGGCAATTCCAAGAATTTTTCCTAGGGTAAACTCAATTTTACTTCCGAGAATTCGTTTTTCTAGGACTCATTTGAGATCGGTTTGTAGTTTCTATGTCAGATTGCAATTTGTAGCCTAGCTGCTTGCCTTTTTTCTTTCCTTCATTCTTCTTAATTTGTGGCACATCATCTTCCATCTCTTGATCTGGGGTTGAATGTTTAGCAGGATTTGGTTGTTCGGGCATTCTTCTAGTTACCCATTTTGAAGGGTTAGAAGGGAAAGAATGAGGATAATCTTCTCTTCTCTTTTCTTCAACAAATACTTCTTTATGATTGACTTTAGCCAAATGTGAAAAGGCGGGGAAAGAATCTACCAGTTGTTCCCAACCAGTTATTCCTCGAATGTACTGACTGAAATTAATTAAATAATCTTTGGCTACTTTTCCACGTTCCATTTGATCTAATGCCTACATCCATACTTTAGATTGCATATCAGCTTTACATACTTTCAAATTAGATTTAGTTGGTTCAATTTGTAGCCCATATGTAGCTACATCAATTGATACATAGGCATTCCTTGTAACTAAATCTTCAAATCTTTTCTTCATTCAACCATTACCAAAAAAATTTCATCTTTCCAAAATATAAGCTTTTGTGTTTTAGTCTCGCGAAAGGTAGTACACTTCCTCTTGTCATGTTGTTGGCTATCATACCAAATACAACGCCTCTTATAGCCTTCTCTCATGGGTCTTTAAGTTGATGTGCATCCTCGTCCTTCAACTTTGACATCGAGCTTCTCTACTTTGAAACTAATTTTTGTAAGACTCAGATGAAGTTCTTGCATGCTTTTAATGAGTTTATCCATGACATCATTTTTTAGAGGTGGAACAGAAAGAACAGAAGAAGAAAGAGTTGGTTGATTAGTCAAAGGGATAGGGGTTTTTGGAGGTGCACTACAACAGAAACGAGGCATAGACGTGCACGTTAGATGCGCAAAGTCGGGCACGTCTATCAGAGCATCTATAAATGCGTGTAAACGTGCGTGTAAATAGACGCGAATTTTGCGTCTATATATCCGCGCAAATAGACGCTAATATAGACACACTATCAAACACACAATTATTTAACCACCTAAAATTAGCAATTCACATAATTGAAAAACCAAAGTTAATAATTATTTAACCACCTGAAATTGATTCTTGAGCATGCACATGTGCACATGATAAAAACCATAGAATTAAGAATACACATTGAATCATTGAATTAAAAAAATAGAGTTAATAATTTCTTTTTCATTGCTCTCTAATGAATGGCAGTTCCTCCAGTTGGCAACCTTGATATAAGTAATTAGCGGCAAGCGACAGAAACCTTACAATTAGTAGTAAGCATTGCAATATGTATCTCGTAATTTCTCTATATACTTGAAGATGATAAAAGATTGATACTTCCTTTTTATTATGGAAAATTCAATGCTTGCTTTAAAATTGACTATTGATTCTTGAGTATGCACGTGTGTGCATGATAAAAAGCATAGAATTAGGAATACACATATATTGAATCAATAAGAAAATTAAGTATGTTACAGTGAATGATCCATCTCATATTCAATGAGATCAGTCCTTGCTAAACTATCTACTTCTAGGTCTATGTTACCAAGAGGTAACGAAACAAATAAGTCTATCCCACTATCAGATGTGTTGCTATATTGTTCAATAACTTCATCAATATCATTGACAATCACATTATTGTCTTCTTCTGCGTTTCCTTGAACATCATCGCAAGGTTCATCTTGTACTATATCACGCATATCATCCATTATGGTGTCATCATGCACATCATCATTATTTGTTGGATTGCCATCTGCTATCTCCATGTCCGTAATATTACCATATATTGGTTTTGAACGATTAGATATAGGGATGACATACCACCATCGGTTATTGTTTACCATTGGATGATACACAACCTGTATTTGAAAAAAAAAAGCAAAAAACTTAAGTACTTATTATATTGTGTATATGTATCACATGTATACATATAAAAAAATTTAGCCTTTGCATATATACCTACTCGCATTGTTGAGGTAGTACTAATGTGTTATTCTTGTTTTGGTGAAATTTTGTAGAGTCAATGATTACAAAACCACTTGGATGACGTCTGATTGTGCAATGCTCACCATTTGTTACCACTTCTTTAAACCACTTCACATCCAGTACATATATAAAGAATTGTGTGAAGTCAAGCTTCAGAATATCTTGGATCAAGCCACAATAACCTTCCATGGTACCATTGGCAGCCTCGAAGTGAGCAAGGACACCACAATCTTGGGTATTTCTCTTTTCATCTATACGTTGAGTTCGAAGATATATACCCTCACACCAAAGTGCATTGAGTAATGTGCACTAGTAGTAAAAGATAAAAGATCAAACATGTTAATTATTTATATAAAATAAAACTTATAGAAACAAATTAATTGATAGTATGTCTCACCTTTGATAAGCAACCTCGTGCGTATTCCCACTCTTCTTGAGATATATTAATTTCCTCCTCTTTTTCCATTCTCTCCATTTCCTCATGTAACCAATCTATGTCAATATGACGTGGAAGCTCATTTAGATGATCTGGAAATGAGACATTACATCCATATCTAGTGTGAAATTCTTGTCATTCGCTTTTCCTTCTTGCCCTTGCTTCATTATATAGTGTCACCCATTTGCTCATAACATCACTATTGAGCACACAAAAACTATTTAACTTACGAAGTTCTTCTTTTGTTAGCACTTTACTCATTCCTTTTCCTTGAGGTACTATAGAGGTCATCCTAAAGTCTTCATCATCTTTCCATAGTCGTGGTTGAGAGGGATCCACTTCAGCAAGATATTCAGAGATATAAACAAGGGATGATTGCACTAACCAACCCTCAGCCGTGCTTTCCTCAGGCCGTGCTTTTTGCCTCACAAAATTTTTCAAGGTTTTCATGAAGCGCTCAAGAAAAAACATCCACCTTATATGAACTGCCCCATAAAGTGCGATCTCATCAATCAAATGTACAAGTAAATGTAATTGAGTAGTCAAAATGGATCGAGGAAATCTTTCCTCCACCAAACAAACCACCTCAATAGATAATACTCGAGCATCTTGCAATGTGTTTGGATCAATTTCCTTCGAGCTCACGTATCTGTCAAGATGTATTTGAGAATTGTTTATTTTTGTGTAGAAATTCAAAGATATATAATGAAAAAATACAATATATACACACCTCACAAGCTCTCCCATCTTGTAAATGATATCACGTACATCTTTGGACGCACAATGGGATATGCTAGTAGGAAGTATGAACTGAATGTAAATAATATTCACAGATGCAAATGATTAGTTGAGGAAAAAGTCATCATACCCCAAAGTTTACACATAGTTACGCCACTAATTACTATATTCATGGTTAGAGATACCCTTAATTGAATCATTTTGCGCCAATCGTAATACTTCAAACCAGATAGTTGCTCCACACCTCTTTTCTTTTTCTTTATGAAGGCTCCCTTGAGACATCTCATACATCCTGTGGGTGTTCGAAAGTGATATATTTGTTCCTTCACTATTTTTTCCTCCTTCTTTGACAATATCCAAGGTGCATGGGGTAGCTCAATCTTTCCTCTGGGTCCAATTCGTGGCCAGGCTCGTCTCATGCGACCAATGTTACGTAAATCCTCCCTTACATTAACTGAATCGTGAGCCCCTATCAAGTGATCCCATAATGTAGATACAAGATTTTTGAATATGTGCATGGGGTCCAACAGGTGATTGATTTTGAGTTCAGTCCAGTACGGAAGACAAAAGAATATAGAGAACCTAACAAACAAACAATATACTATGTAAACATTTCATCATGCTAAATACTTTAAAGTCAATCGAGAGAAATGCACTTCTTACCGACTCATGCCATGTGGAGGGTGGCTGTCGGCATTAATCCATCTCTCCTTCCAATCTCGAATGGTTAGAGATTGTGCAGTCATTCCATTAGTAGGGAGAACATATTTGGGATGGTCAATAGGAAGAAATCGATGATGATTGTCGTAGATAACCTTCTTTAAACGTGCCGGCCTAGAGGAAACTAGAGAGGGATTGCAAATAGGACATGCATGATATCCTGACGTGGTTAAACCTGAAAAAACAAGTGAATTAATAAAATGCAATTGATTCAAGTCTTTAATTTTAAATATAGAGTTATATACATATACCTGAACACTCTCCGTATCCTGGAAAGTCGTGCATGGTCCACAACAACATGGCCTTCAATGTGAAATCTCTAGAGGATGCAGATGCACTTGTATCTTGCACCTCAATACTTTCCCATAACATTTCTAACTCTTCAATCAAAGGCTCTAAGTAAATATCCATGTTTGTTACCTTGTGCTTTCCAGGAAGAATTAGAAGGGACAACATCACATGTCCCTTTTTAATTGCCATGGATGGAGGAATATTATAGTTCACCAATACCACTGGCCATACACTGTATGATGTGCTTTTGATGCCAAATGGATTGATTCCATCCATACCTAAACCAAATCTCAAATTTCTTGGCTCTTCTTTGAAAACGGGCCACAAATTATCTATATGTTGCCATGCCGGTGTGTCTGCAGGGATCCTCCATTTTCCATCACTTGAATGATGACTAGCATGCCATGACATGAGCTTTTCAATAGGCTTACACTTGAACATAAGTTTTATATGTGGAACAATAAAAAAATGTCGCAAAACCTTACGAGGCACATCCATTGACTTCATCTCCACTTCATATCGCCACAAACAGGACACTCTCGTGCGAACTCATGAATCCCACGAAATAAGACACAATCATTGATACATGCATGGATCTTGACATAATCGAGGCCTCCCACAAATGTCAAGTAATGTCTTGCTTGCCCTCTCTTAGTTGGCAATTTGTTTCCTTTTGGAAGCATTTGTGATAATAACCTACATATATTTTAAAAGTGAGTTAAAAAACCACCAACATATATTTCTGTCTGATTTCAAAATAGAATTAACAATTAATATTATGATTCATATATAAGCCAAACTGAATTGATACCTACTTCAATAAGGCATCCAAACTGACATTACTCCATCCATAAATTGTTTGCAAGTTAAGTATTTCGAGGGACGCACGAAGAACGGAGTACGTACAACCTTCATACAACAGAGTAGATGATGCTACATATAGTAGATCACCTGGCTTCATAGAGTGACCTTCTCCCTGAACCGGTTGTGAAAATAGATGGTGTACCATGTTGTCCAAAATCTCATCCTCTACGACTTGATGGGGCATTTCATGAGGGCTACTATCATGGTCGTCAGTCTCTACTCTTCTTGAAGACTCTGCCTCCTCGAGTCGACATTTTGCAGCCTCTCGACGCCCGGGAGGGAGCATCTGAGGATGTGGCACTGCATCCTGCTCAACCACAAAAGGGAGTTTCATGTACGTTGATATATAATTCCCGTAACATAGACTAGCAATCTTAGTGGTAAAAAAAACAATGAATACCGGTGATTTTTCTTGGTCCCATTCTCCATACAAGCTGAGGTGTGACATTGCAAAGTGACGTGCTCGAAAAATACACCCTCGACAACGATCACACATGCATTTAATTTTTCCTCATAGCCATGCATCTCGATTATGAAGACGTAATGTTTCATTCTCACTTGAGGATGTGCTCATTGACTCACCAGCTTGCACCGCACTAGGTGATGATGACGTCGACATGATTAAACCTAATTCATGACAACATCAAAATATTTGTCATTCATATGTTTACATAAGATCTTAATTTTAAATACACAAAAATAATCATCTTAAAACTTATCTTAACTTATCTTAACTTATCAAAACTTAAGAAGAAATCACTATCAAAACTTATATTAAAAACAAAAAATTATGATAAATCCCAAATGCGCGTCTAAATCCGTGTCTACCTATGCGTCTATTTTCGCGTCTATAATCGCGTCTATCTGAAAAATAGACGCACATATACACGCAAAAATAGACGCACACATCAAAATTCAAACCATACTTAAATCATTTCTTTTCAAACTGCGCCTTTCCTTTCCTGCATTTTTTGCGTTTCTGAAGCTTGAGTTAAGCCGACATGCAGTCTCTTCATGCCTCACCTAGTCTCTTCATGCCTCACCTCCTCATGACTCACCTCTTCTTTCATTTCAAACACACAAGAAGGGAAAAAGGAAATCCAAGGAGAGGAAGAAAGAGAGAACAAGAAAGAGGAGAACAAGAAGCAGCAAGCAAGCAAACAAGCATCAAGGTAGAGTAACTTACCAAGGAGAGGAAGAAGGAGAAGGAGAAGCGCCACCACCCACCACACCAAACACCCAAGGTGAGTCTCTCTCTCTCTCTCTCTCTTTGTTTCTCTCTTCCTCTCTCTGCTTTGTCTGTGTATTTAGGATTTATTTGTGATTCCATTATGTATTGCATTATGTAAATCGTCAATGGCTGTCCTCGGCCTAAAATTGGCCGACCCAGCGCGTCTACTAGCGCGTCTACATCTCAGTGTAGACGAAAACATAGACGCACAAAAATGTCTCCTCTCAGAGCGTCTGAGAGCGCGTGTGCTGGCGCGTGTGCTCTGCAATGTACATGCGATGATACACGCGCTGCACAGAAGGTTGATCTGCAGTCTACACGTGATTGTAGACGTGCATTGACCTAGGAAGCGCGTCTGGCAGCGCATCTGTGCTGCACGTTAGATGCGCAAATAGATGCGCTGGACATAAGATGAACTGCAATGTTATATCAAAGGCTTAAAAACTGCAATGTAGTGTTTTTGTATGCAATAGGAAAGCTATGCTACAATTTAGGACACCCTAATCATAGTCTTTTATAAATTTTCCTATATTTAAGTTTATAAGGCTACAATCAATAATAAATACTTTTGAGCAAGGTCCTATTGTGTGACATCACCTAGAGCAGAATCTTGTTGCGTGGTATTGATTAACTCCTAAATAGAAGTCTAGTTAGATCTAAAAGTGACAAATTAGGAAATGGTATACTTTTATACACATTTATACAAACATTACATTCTTTACATAAAGTGAGATTGAAACTTGTGTGTTCTACATGTGGATCTCGTGAATTAGAGCCCTCACCTAGGCATAGAGGCCTCAATGTGCCCTCTAGTCTATGGATAGTCACTTAAGTGTTTATGAGTTTTCTTGTTTAAGAGAAGCATTAGCACTTAAGTATTCTGCTCAATGTCTAAAGAAAGCTCTTTGAAAATGTAGGTAATATATGATTTTTTGTATGCAAATAAATTTATCTTTTTTCTGTGTTTTTTTTGCAGATGTCGTATCCTGGTTCATCTAGCAATGACCCAGATGTGAATCGCATGAATGATACATTGGCCTCCTTTGGCAGGGGGGTCAATGCATTTTTTGGAGGTTTTCCTAGTAGGGAAGACTTCATGGGAGAGATGACCAAACACCTTGGCCGCTCTCCCACAGCGGACGAGGTGTTCAATGTCATATCTGGAACACCTCTGGCGTCTTTGCCTGGCACTACTTCCCAGACTCCACATGCAGGTACTCCACATACAGGTACTCCATATGCAAGTACTCCATATGCATGTACTCCATTTGCAAGTACTCCACATGCTCCACCTGCATCGGCTGAAGCACAAGCATTTGCAGAAGCACGTGCATCTGCAGAAGCTTGTGAGTCCAGCGAGGCAAAGGGCAGTCGACAGAGAGGGAGGAGGGAGAGTCGAGGGGGAGGACGAGGGTTGTGTGGGGATTGTCTAGGAGGTGGCGAGTGATCACCCTCACCAGTAGATCATGTAGAGGAGGTTGTACGCCATTACTATAGAGTTACAGATGCCGGTGGCATCTTTCATGATGATGAGGAAAGGGATGTAATGGTGTACATGAGGAGCGTCGTGCATGCGACGTATAAATATTGTTTCATTGCCTTCAAAAATCTGAAAAGCGGCTTGTGGCAGGAGGTGTTGAGGGCAGTCCATAGGAGGTACCCAAATCCTAAGGGTTAGCGATTCTCGGATGATTGGGGACGTACAAAAGTGAGGGATATGCTTCACAGCAAAAGATCCCACCTCATGACACGGGCCAGGGACTCACTGCGGAGGCTAAAGGAGGGGCGTGGAACCTATAGCCAACCACCTATGTGCCACCACGTAGAGTGGAAGAAAGCCAAGAAGAAAGCAGCTGAGAAAGTGAAGAGTCGCCAGCACGCAGAGGCGTGATGGATCCAAATGGAAACAATGGGATCATCACATTACGGATCGGACGACAGAGAGTCGTGGGAGGTAGAGTTTGTAAGTATATTTTTATTTCTAGCTTTTTAAATTTATATTTCTTTAAATTCTTTATATATTTTAGTCTAATATATTGTGACGTCTTGTATATCTCTAAATGTTTTGGAGACTACCATCGTTGGTAGGACACCTACCCCTAGAGAGGTAGGTTACCATCGAGGCCATAACCGCACAGCGACGTGGCTTCACTTTTATGAGGAGGGTCTCATCACTGAGGACTAATACAACTGGGCCATGAGGATTCGACACCAGAGGAGGTATGTTTTTCTTACTTTCCTATTAAAAGTATAACTAATTATAACTTTTTCTCCACCTTGTCTATGTAAGCAACCCTAATCTTTTGTATGTGTAGGCGAACCCGGATGTGGAGCACAGCGAGGAGGGGGATAATGATGCTAGTAGCCATGGTGGTACTGGAGAGGATGTTTCCTCTTCAGATTCGTAGAGGAGCACCATACCTCCTCATGAGGCCTTATTTTCTTGTATATGTATGATATCTCTTTGAGCCTACTACTTGTGGCCACGCTTTAGGTCGCAAGTACTCAAAACTTCCCTTGTAAATGCTTTGATATATAATGAATACATGGACTTTTACTTTCAATTCTCGTGCCTGTAAGATACATTGTTTTTTTCCCAAATACACAATCTGATGTATGGAAGGGGGAATGGTTTTTTTTTTCCAGTTCTGTTTTGCGCATCTATCAGCGCGTCTAAATTGCAGGTAATTCACGTTTATTTGCGCGTCTATAATGCAGACTACACGCGCTCATACACGCGCTGCATAATTCAAATTAAAAAATGAAATTAAATATCTTTTTTTTAAGGACATTTTTTGTTTTCCGTTCGCATCTATCAGTGCTTGTAAAAGCGCGTCTAAAAGCGTGTCTATATGCGCGTGTATATGTGCGTCTATTGCGCGTCTATTTGTGCGTGTAAATTCATTGATACATGCGATTATAGACGCGGAATGATAGACATGCAAATAGACGGGCGGATAGACGCGCCCGTAATTTTTTCTCTGCATTCAAAAATCGTGTCTAAATGTGCATGTATGAGGCCTTTTTGTTGTAATGGTGGAATAGGATCCATCAATGGAGTTGTTGAAGTTGAAGGAGATCCCAATCTTAGTCGCATCCGCTCTCTTGGAGCAATCATGTTAACTGCATTAGTAACATCTGCCCATGCAGTTTCGACTCCTCTTCCGGAGGTAGCATCCTCTAGGTAATCAACAAGCTTAGAGCATGCCAGGATCTCTATTAGGTAAAATTGAGACTCTAGGTTGGCCCCATAGAGGAAGGCTCAAGGATATCTTGCTTAATTGGTGAAGGTGGTGGTTATCGTTGTCAGGGAATGTTTGCACCGATGGATGAACTTTCTAGAGAGTTCACAAAATAAGTTGTTCTTCCTACTTCAATTACTCTTGTCCTTCACTTCTATTTCCATTCCAACATAATGTTCCATCCTTTGGTTTCCTGCCTTAAGTCAAATGTTCCCACCTTGAATAAAGACAATGTCATGACTACCTTGAAGTTAAAACCCACCCTACTTTGCTTCTTTGACCACAAGTTGTATATAAGTCATGTAAATTACCAAGCATTAAACATGATGCAAGAGTGTATTGTTGGAACTCTAGCCCTTGATTCTACCTTGTAAGCTTCTTTGCCACTATGATTGAATAGGAAAACTGCTCTCTTAAGCTTCTTATAACTCTCCAAAATGTATATGGTCAACCTAGTGTACACATGACATTGAGAAAGTGACTTGGTATGACTTATTAGACTTCAAAATCTTTGTGCATTAAGCTTGTGGTAGACTAGGAGTAGCCCATTTTTTTGCTACAAATTTTAGGCAGTTCATGGTGCCGTGGATGGAGAAGGGAGAGAGGAGTCCAAGATACCACACAAAGGAGGAGGTCAAGCCATGCAACCACAAGCAATTTAAGAGGAATCTACTTGACATGGAAGTACCTCTCTTCCCATGCATTGACAAAAATGGAAGGCCAATCTTGGCTATGAGAAATAGGGTATAAATTTATAAAGACAAGGGTAGCAGCGCCCATTCAGAAGTTCATTTCTTGCTATTGGAAGCTAATTGCAAGCTACGATTGTAGAAGCTTGAAGAGAGGAGTATCAAGAAGCCTTCTTGACTTAATTATGTGATGAAAGTAGGCTGAAATAGGCAGCCCAAACAAAGTGGTGTGGGAAGTAGCACATATCCTTCTGCTCTTGAAGATTCATGATCAATCATTGGCTTACTTGACATTGATATGCTTGATGCAAGTTGAAATTGCATAAGCATTGTGGAAGGGGTATCAAGAGAGCATCTTGATTTCTCTATGTACATGCTTGGGGCTGAAACAGGTAGCCAATAATAGGGCAGACAAGGGCAACTGGATTTCCTTCTTCTATCCTATTTCTACATGCTTATTGCAAGCTACCTATTGCTTGTTACATGCTCTTGAATATAGGGGTTGTTTTGTACTTTATCAAAGAATCATCTTGGAAGGTTAATGCCATGTATATGGGCTGAAACAGGCAGCCCACACAGTGATTTTGTGGACAACAAGTTCTTTTTCATCTCTATTGCTTCATATGGTGTGATAGACACATGCATTTGGCTAATCTATGCACTCCGTGATACGGGAAGATTGTGCTATCATGAGAGGTGAATCTCAAAAGATATATGGGCTGATATCTTCATCCATAATTAGAGATATAGCTACATCAGTGTTCTTTTGATTCATTTCCTACTCTACAGAAGACTTATTGACAAAATATGCAAGTCTTATGTGCCCCTATGGCAGGGCAATATTTGTAGATCATTGATAGATGCTTTGAGCTAGATTGAGGGGAGATTTTTCTCTTTATTTCTTGGCTATAGTAACCTATTCTTATCAGGAAATATATTTGAAGCTTTCTTGAAGCAAGTCTCTTTTGCTCTATAAGCTTGTATTTGACTCATAATATTTTTTTCCTATCAGTCTACATTAAATGTAATCATGGAAAGTTGACTCATGTTTTGTTATCATGTATGATTGATGGGATGCAGAGTTTTTTATGATATATGACAACATATTGTACTTGAATACATACCTTGTGATTGCTTTTACAGTCCATAAAACAAGCTTGATTTGAGTTAGATCATATAAGGTAATACTATTGTGTTCTTTGCTAAGAACATGCAGTTGGAATCTCGATTAACATCTTTGAGAACTTGGCTTGAAACCTTCAACCCTTCTCTTATTTCTACCATCCTTGGAGTCTAAGCCCTTGAACCCTCATACATTCTTCTCTCTCTTAAACCCCTATGGTTGACCGTGAAGTATCTCTTGAACCTTTAAACATTCATTGGAATCTACTTATCTCTTGACACATCTCCATCTACCTTGTCCAATTTTCTTGCCAAACCCCTGTGATGACCTTCAAACCTACATGCTCCGACATTGGTGAACTGGGCGTGAAGGTCAGTTGCAAGAAAACTCCAAGATGGGGGATTCTTCAGGAGATACTCTACAACAGTTGGTGCACATACTGCAGCAAACTGAGCAACAACTAATTCAAATGTTACAACCACAACAACAAAAAGGCAAGACAAAGAGAAGATTCATTCCACAGATCTCAAGGCCCTAGAAGAAGTCATGCAATAATTAAAAAAATTTAATGGTCAAAATGTCTCTATTTTCATTCACTTATATGTTGAAAAAATGCTCTTCTTTGGTGTACCGCAACATGCATGGAGTCGATATTTTGCCAGACTATCCAAGCACGATCTTCAAGAGAGAATATGTGGTATTTTTCAGCAAGATGTGGATTAGGCTACATTCAAAAAAGCCCTTCGTGAATAATTCTTCTTAGAAGACCCTGGCCTTATGACGAAGAAAAGTTTCACTAATTGGGTGGAGAAACCCAACAAAGGTTTAGCTACAACAACTCTGTACCATGAATTTGAAAGTAAATTTGGACAACTTGATGTTGAAAACCAACAAAGTATAGAAGGTCAAAAGATTGAATTATTCCTTAAGGCTATAGATCCTATTCTACAAGAGAAGCTTGTTGATCGCCTAGAGGATGCTACCTCCGAAAGAGGAGTCGAAACTGCATGGGCAGATGTTACTAATGCAGTTAACATGATTGCTCCAAGAGAGCAGATGCGACTAAGATTGGGATCTCCTTCAACTTCAACAACTCCATTGATGGAGCCTGTTCCACCTCCAAAAACCCCTATCCCTTTGACTAATCAACCAACTCTTTATTCTTCTATTCTTTCTATTCCACCTCTTAAAAATGATGTCATGGATGAACTCATTAAAAGCATGCGAGATCTTCATCTGAATCTTACAAAAATTAGTTTCAAAGTAGAGAAGCTCAATGTCAAAGTTGAAGACCGAGGATGCACATCAACTTAAAGACCCATGAGAGAAGGCTATAAGAGGCGTTGTATTTGGTATGACAGCCAACAACATGACAAGAGGAAGTGTACTACCTTCCGCGGGACTAAAACACAAAAGCTCATATTTTGGAAAGATGAAATTTTTTTGGCAATGGTTGAATGAAGAAAAGATTTGAAGATTTAGTTATAAGGAATGCCGACACATCAATTGATGTAGCTACATATGGGCTACAAATTGAACCAACTAAATCTAATTTGAAAGTATGTAAAGCTTATATGCAATCTAAAGTATGGATGTAGGCATTAGATCAAATGGAACATGGAAAAGTGGCCAAAGATTATTTAACTAATTTCAGTCAGTGCATTCGAGGAATAACTGGTTGGGAACAACTGATAGATTCTTTCCCCACCTTTGCATATTTGGCTAAAGTCAATCATAAAGAAGCATTGGTTGAAGAAAAGAGAAGAAGAGAAGATGATCCTCATTCTTTCCCTTCTAGCCCTTCAAAATGGGTAGCTAGAAGAATGCCTGAACAACCAAATCCTGCTAAAAATTCAACCCCAGATCAAGAGATGGAAGATGATGTGCCACAAATTAAGAAGAATGAAAGAAAGCAAAAAGGCAAGCAGCTAGGCTTCAAATTGCAGTCTGACATAGAAACTGCAAATGGATATCAAATGAGTCCTAGAAGAACAAATTCTCAGAAGTAAAATTGAGTCTACCCTAGGAAAAATTCTTGGAATTGCCAAACATGAATTTCATGATGTAATTATTAATGTAATCAAAAGAAAAAGACAATATGTTGGTGATGATGCTAAAGAAACACTACATGCTTTTTTGCAAGTTCTTTGAGTATTTGTGGAGGATGAAGAGAAGTTGAATGCACAAGGGATTCAGCTTGAAGTGGTTAAAGAATTAATTACAGCAATTGAAGCTGAAGATAAAGAAAGCATGGATGCAGAAATTGAAGAAGTAAAGGCTAAAAACATAACGGTCAGCTAGTCCAAGCCAGTTAGGTAGCCTATCTCTAAAAAAAAGGGTCGTCTACACCACCCCTACATGATGACGAAGAAGCTCGACTCAATCCAAGCAGTCACTACTCCCGTACGCATTGGGCTAGAGCAACAACGGAGACAATTGTAAAAATTGGAGAAAAAGAAACACCATGTATGGCACTCTAGACCATGGTTCTGAGATAAATGCCATGGCTAGGAGTCTCTATGAAAGTGGCAGATGGCCCATAGATGTTGATCCATGCTGGCAAATGAGAGCCACAAACAATTCTTCTAGAGAGTTATATGTTACATGTCCTAATGTGTAGGTAACTTTTGGAGACATAAAAAACAATTTTCACTTCTTTGTTCAAGACTCTTATAGTTACCCTATCATTCTTGGGAGACCTTTCATTTCTAAATCCCACTTGGAAACAAAATCTCTTTATGATGGTTCTTCCTATGCTTGAATCTGAAGCAAGGATAATGCATGATCTGTCCAATTTCTTACTATGTGTGTTAACCATCATCGAAACATTGCAAGATTATCTTGCATCTTCTAATGCTCGAGAATTCAAGGGTTTTCGAGCTGCACTATTGTAAAAGGAGGCTATGGTAGTGCTTCATCTAAAAATATTGTGCCCCCTCATGCTACAAAAGCTATGCCTCTAGCAAATCTACATGTATGTACAACCAATAGTATGGGTTGTTATAAGTCTCTTTCAACCATGACTAAAGCTGAAAGAAAATATTTATGTCATGTAAAAAGAGAGCTGAAAACTTATGACAAGGTGGCTAAAAATGAAGATATTTTAGGGTTAATTACTACTGGCACATTGGGTAAAATATATGCAGTTGTTCATGTAGAAAATCAAGCTAAAAATCAGTCCATAGAAGTATGTACATTGTATTTTTATCAAGCAATTCAAGAATTTGTTGAACAGGTAGATATTGGTTTTCTCAGCAAGGCTGAAGTGCAAGTGGAAACAAAATACAATATGGTGGATAAGAAAGTCAAGCATGTGGTAGTCCCACTACCTCTTAAAATTGAAGGGATGGTTGATAGGGCAAAAAATTAGCCAAGTCTTTGTGACCCTACCAACATTGGTCACAAGTTGACATTTGAAATTATAAAAGAACTCAAAATATGTGACAATTATTTCCTTTTATTAGCTAAAAAACACTCTTTTTATACAAATGCAAATGAATTATGGCAAAGATTTTTCATTTCAGCCAAGTGAATATGCTGTGTGGATCCAAATATTGTGGCTCCTATGGTCATTTTTACGGTTCCACATGTGCCTTGGAACCTCAAGCCTATTCCTCTTCCAAAGGTCGCATTTGCCCAAATTTTAGGAACTTCTGAATGAAAAGATCAGAATGAAGATCTTAGAACCTTCTTCAACACTTACTCAAATCGATGGTTTACTATGCCTAAGAAAATTGGATCTTTATGATTCATTCAAGATCTATAGCCTGTTAATCGAGTCACAAACCAAAATCTTGGTTCGGGTCCAATAGTTGACGAGTTTACTGAAGCTTTTGCACATAGAGCAATTTATTCCATGGGAGACCTATATTCAAGATATGACAAATTTTAGCTTTCATTAGAGAGCCAAGACATTACTACAACTAAGACACTTCTTGGATTGGCCCGCATGTGTACTCTACCACAAGGTGCAACAAATTCCATGGTACATATGATGAATGCCATGCACAAAGACTTGAGGGACTTCATTCCACAACTTACTCTCCCTTTTCTTGATGATGTACCTATCAAGGGATGTGAAGTCTATGAAAGGAATGAGAAGCTTGACAAACACGGCTGCATGAAATTTGTAGTTAACCATATTTATGATTGTGATAGGATTTTAACAAGGCTAGAAGAGCTTCATCTTACCCTTCCTTGAGCTAAATCGATTTTTGGAGTTGAAGAACTCCTAGTGGTCGACATTTGTGTGGCCCCTACGGACGTAAACCTTCACTAATCAAGATAGATGCCATTAGAATAATACAAGAAAAATGTAAAAATATTTCAAAGGTGAGAAGATTTCTTAGCGCCTATGTATTCTATCACATATGGATACCACATCTTAATCATATAGCTGAAAGTCTTTATCATTTACTAAGAAAATTCCAAAGTTAATTTTGGGGTAAATAGCATACTCTCACTATACACAAATTAAAGAAGCTGTTACTTTCATCCCCCACTCTTAAAAGGGTTGATTATTCAAATGGACAACCCATCATCCTTAGTGTGGATACAAGTCCCATTGGGAAAGGATTTGGGCTATTAGCCAAGAAGATCTTAAAGGTAATAGGTATGAAATTCGTTTTGGAGCAAAGGTTCTCAATGAGCAACAAAGAAGGTATGCACAAGTAAAAAGGGAATTTGGGGGAGTTGTAACAGCATTAAAGTGTGATTGTGAATACTTTATAGGTGCTTCCATAGTGGTAGAAATTGATTGTCTTTCACTCTTGGGCATGATTGCCAACTGCTCTACACTGGACACATTGCTATGCTAAGATGGATTGCATATATTAAATCTCTCAACCCCAAATTGAAGCATATTGTAGGAAAGGAGAATCCAGTTTTGCTGACATGTTGTCACATGCAAGATATGACAATGAAGAGGAGCTGATGGAAGAAGATGAAGTTGAAGAATATATATTTGTTGAATCTCATTCCATGATTGCTGATAATGGGTACAAGCCCCATTGGGATAGGATGGGCTGTTGGCCAAGAAGATCTTGAAGGTAACAACAACAAAGATTAAAGATTTTCCTATAAAATAAGGGTGGTTAGCTAGAAGCGAGCATGCTCATTGTATTATTCAATTTCTAGCTCATTTTCTTGAACAAGATTATGAAGAAGTTTGGCTGAAATTTGGCCAATATTTGAGCACAATGAAGAAAAAGGAGGCTGGGCTGATGAGGAATTCAAGCATATCAAGAGAAAAGCTTATGGTTTTTTTCTTAAAGATGGGTATCTATGGAAGCACACAAAGGAGAAGAAAGGAGTGCATGTCCAAGTTTTAGGTAGCAAAAGATTGTAGCAACAGGTAATGAAGGAATTTCATGAAAGTTTGTGGCCTAGCCATAGAGGCATATGGGGAACCTTTATTAATGTCAAAGAAAAATACAGGTGGTAGAACATGTATCAAGACATAGAGCATTTTTTTGAAACCTATTATGTGTGTTAGATGTACTCTATGGTTAAGCATTGAGATGGGTTACAACCAACTTATCCCTTGTCTATACATTATAGATGGGTTATTGATCTTGTAACCATGCCTACATGGATATGGAATGTGTAGTATTTAGTGCTTGCAAGAGAAGATCTAACCAATCAAGTTGAAAGTAAAGCTTTAACAACCAAGACCACTCAAGCTGTTTGTCACTTTTTGCTTGAAGAAGTGTTTTGCAGTTATGGCAGTGTTGGCAAAGTAATCACAGATAGAGGAGAGTTGGATGCCGATGAGGTACACAACTTCTTTGCTCAATTGGGTATTAAGTTAGCTTTGACATCACCCTACAATCCTGAAGGCAATGGGAAAAGTGAGAGAGGGTATCAACCTATTCTCAAAGCTCTAGCAAAGTCTTGTAGAGGAAAGATCAAAGAATGGCCTAAAATGTTGCCTTTCGCATTATGGGCTCATCGGACTACTCACAATACCATAACTCACTATATGCCAGATGAACTTCTGCATGGCTAGCAACCAATTATGCCAATTGAAGAATCTATTCTCACATGGAGTCTTCTACCTTGGGAGGAAGACATTAGTAGAGAAGAGTTAGTAACTTTGCACATATGGTAGCTAGAAAGAAGGCTTGAAGATGTTCAAGTAGCTGTTGAGAAGCAAAAAACAACAAGACTAAAGAACAAAATAAGATTTGATAGGCAACATCAACTTCGGACAAGAGCTATTCAAGAAAATGGCTAGGTGCTTGTCTATGAGAGCTTCCTAGACAATCAATACAAAGCTTCTAGGAAGATGGTAAAGCGTTGGTTTGGCCCATATGTGGTAAAGGTCATTCATGACAATGCCATATATTCATTGGCTGAATTAGATGGGACAAGCATGAAGATACCCATAGTTGGAAAAAGAATCAAGTTCTTCAAATGAAGAGAAAGTTCAACATATGAGTTAGAAGAATTGGATATAATCCAAGAGCATGAAGACATAGAAGAAGAAGAAGGATTAGAAGATGAAGATGAAGACATGACAAATGAATATCTCTCTTAATACTACAAATCCAAAGAAGTGGCACATGCTGAAGGATATGCAGATTTGGAGGGGGTGAATGTCATGGGAATGTTTGCCCATGGATGAAAAGTAATACTTTTTGTTGTTTTTCAACTACTCTAAAACTTTCTAGAGAGTTCAAAAAATAAGTTTTTCTTCCTACTTCAATTACTCTTGTCATTCACTTCTATTTCCATTCCAACATAATGTTCAATTCTTTGGTTTCTTGCCTTAAGTCAAATGTTTCCACCTTGAATAAAGACAATGTCATGACTACCTTGAAGTTAAGACCCACCCTACTTTGCTTCTTTGACCACAAGTTGTAATAAGTCATGTAAATCACCAAGAATTAAATATGATGTAAGACTAGGTTGTTGGAACTCTTGCCTTTGATTCTACCTTGTAAGCTTATTTGCCATTATGCTTGAATAGGAAAACTGCTCTCTTAAGCTTCTTATAACTCTCCTAGTGTACACATGACATTGAGTAAGTGACTTGGCATGAATAATGAGACTTCAAAATCTCTGTGCATTAAGCTTGTGGTAGAGGCAAATCAGCCCATTTTTTTGGCCACAAATTTTGGGAAATTCATGGCACCATGGATGGAGAAGGGAGAGAGGATTCCAAGCTACTACACAAAGGAGGAGGTTAAGCCATGCAACCACAAGCAATTTAAGAGGACTCTACTTGAGATGTAAGTACCTCTCTTCCCATGCATTGACAAGAATGGAAGGCCACTCTCGGTATAATACGTCAAATATTGTAAATTTATGGGAGAATTTTCTCACCGTCGATGTCAATCTTGTTGGAGGACGGAGAGGGAATTAGTAGGCCAGCAAGCTCCTCACTGGATCTTGCTCGGCCTCATGGCCATGCATGGCGACACAAGGAGAGGGAGGATTCCCTTCCCTCTCCCTATAAAAACCCCCACTCAAGGGAGACAGCAAAGGGATGGCCGAAATAGGGACGCTGCCTAGAAGACGTGACGTCGACCACTATCGTGAAGGAAGGTCGAAGGTACGAGGACCAGAAGAAGGCGCTGCCAAACGACGCTAGCAGCTGCCATGAAAGGACAAAGGGGAGGGCTTAGCATTGCCCATATCCGTGCACCGCCTCCATTTTTCTTGCCACCGATTGACGGCTCACACCCCCCCCACGTAATCTTCTGGAAGTTAGAACTTCCAAAGGGGGGGGCCTCCTTAACCCCCCTTCCTATACCCCATTATTACTACTTCCCCCCCGGTTTTAATCCTCTTAAGGCCCCCCTTCCTATGGGTTTGGGGATTTCACCCCGTACTCGAAACCCCTTTCACCCCTTGATTGTGGCTTCCCAAAACCCCTTTCACCCCCGTGTCCTAAAAACCCCCAAGGCCCCTTCTTGTGTTTTTTTTTTTTTTGGGATCACCCCCCCTTGTGTTTAAAGGATCATGGGCTTTTCCCCAATAAAGAGTGGGCTTAGAGGTCCTATTATTACTCCCCCCCGTGCTTTTAAAAGTCACTTGGCCCTTTCCTTAAGCCCCCTTTTCCTTGGAACCACACCCCCCGTGTATTAACCCTTAAACCCTTCCCTTGGGCATTCTGGAACCACACCTCCCGTGTTAATCCCTTAAAACCCCTATCCCTTTTCCTTGGAACCATCCCTCTTTCCTCTGTGTTAAAACCTTCCCTAGCCCTTCCCTTGTGGCGTATTGAAACCCCTTCCCTCCAAGTTTGACCTAAGTTCCTTCAACCTTACTTATAATCCTTACGGTTACTATATCCCCTTAGAGTTCTCTCCCGCACCTTGTGTTTTTCCATCCCTTTTCGTTCCTCATTTGAACGAGTCATTAAAAGGCCATTAAGCCTTTCCATGGCGTCAATGGGTCTTAGTCGTAGAAGACTCTGAAACACCCTTTTGAATTTCCCCGACTTCCAAGGAGGGAGCCTTCAAAAAACTACTATCGGGTGGTGCAAGGGAGCAACTGTGAATTCCAAAGAAGAATTGTGAAGCTGCTTCCACGTCCGAACAACTACAATTGCGATGCCTCCGAAGAAAGTCCAAGGTGCAGCTATGGGAGGGTCATCTCCCGGTATCCATGTGGATATCTCACCCCAAACCTAGGTTTTTCCTTCTTAATTTTTATTTTATATCGTTGTAATTTAATCATGCAAGGTTAGTTGTTAGAAATAGGATATATTTTGTCCTAGCTATTCATGACGAAGAAATTTAGTCATTAATACATCTAATGGAACATGCAAAATAAATAAAGTATAAACATACTTTTTTTCAAATAGCTTTATGCATTGAAATGAATTATGAGCTAGATTATTATCCATTAAAGTAGTATACTTCGGTTAAGCCTAAAGGTACAAAACTACATCTCGCACTATTAATCCCTATTCATTCTACAATGAATCATCATGGAAAGTGCAAATCATGAAAGGACTCTTACGATGCATAAACTCTCACTACAAGAGAAAGGCCCTATAGACGCGCACTGTACACGCAAAAAAGCGGGTGCATTTATAAGTGCATGTATCAACATGTCTATTCACGCTAGTATAAAAAACGCGTCTATATATCCACATTGATAAACGTGCTTATAGATGCGAAAATAAATGCACATATTTTTCATTTCTCATAAAGTCCCTGAATATGACCAAACCTCTTAACAACTAGTATTTTTTTGAATAGGGCATGATTGGATGTATATATTACGACATAATTACACCTAGATCATAAGCTAGGACATGATATACATGTATAAGGCATATACATGCATAGGACATGATATGCATTACCAACTTTACTTCTTTTTGAGTATTACAAATATACATCCAATCATTCAAATCTAATTATATATATGTGATTTCATGCCCTATATACATCCAATCATGCCCTATACAAATGTGATTGGATAGGGCATGATGATTGGATGTATATATAAATCAAAGGTTGACTTGTGCATTTGCAATATATATATATATATATATATATATATATATATATATATAGAGAGAGAGAGAGAGAGAGAGAGAACTGATCAATACACTCACATGTCTCATTTAATGTTGTGCACTTAACCTAGCCATGCATGCCAATTCATAGCATGAGTAGATTGATGTAAATCAGTTGGCTTGTGCATATGCAAGCTATTCCAATCATGTCAAGGTGCACTTATAGCTCACATATAATTTTAGATAAGGTGGACCACATGTAACCAATGTGCACATGTCCTCTTTTCATCATCTTTAGCCAGTGTGTCCACTCGTTGGTGACTAATACCAACAAGCCAACTACAAATCTCTTTTCTATGAAATGTATAAGTAAATTAACTTGGTTAATTTGATGAGGCCAAGTTTTCCTTCCATGGACAGTGTGGTTGGCTATATTCTACTTCAAGGTTATAGGAACTTGCAGAAGTCAATGGAGCATCCTAAAAATGACGATCCTTTAATTACTATATCAAGTCACTTCATGTACATATCTTTGATTGATTGATGGATAATATGCCTTTCTCTATCTCTTTTGTGTATACCTTCATAGCATTATCTCTCTCTAGCTAAAAACCATTCGTGCTTTATCCACCTATTGATACTTGCATGCAATTGTAAGTAGGATGGTCTAGTAAGTCACTACATATGTGCCAATTGACTTGCCAATGTGTTCTCTCTTATCCTCAAGCTTTGTTATATATGTCACCACATAGGTCAATTGATTCCCTAAATGCATGCATTGATTCCTTAAATTGTTCCTGCGTGTCTGTAAGTGCGTGCAACAGGAATTATCTGCGCATATATACGTGCAATTACACGCGCTTACAGATGCGCCACGCAAGTATAGAAAATTTTAAAAAAATTTGTGGCTTTCTTTTCAAACCTTTGCTTTCCTGCGTTTTTTGCGCATTTTCTGTAGTTCAAGCTCGACATCACTACTCATGTCTATCTATCACTTCATGAAGACAATGAGGCAAGGAAATAAGAGTAAAAAGAGGACAGGAGGAAAGAAGAGCCAAAGAGTAAAGAACAAGAGCCAAACAGCAAGGAAGAGAACAAGATTCAAGCAACTTACCAAGGGAAGGGAGAAGGAGGACAAGGAGCTTGCAACCTAGCTGCCACCCATTGGAACAAGCAAAGAAGGTGAGTTCTTCTTCTCTCTCTCAATCTTGTTTGCTTTCTCTATTTGTTTGTCTCTCTCTTCTCTCTCTTCACATGCTGGATCTTGTCATCTATGGAGGTTTTTTAGCTTTGTTTTTAAAGCAAGTTTGAGAAGAAATGGTGCAATTATGCACGTCTGTCAGCACGTCCAGATGACAGTGTAGATGCAGCTATAGACGCGAAAATAGACGCACTAACAGACGCCCACAGAGACGCGCTGACATATGGTCATAGAGACGCAGGTATAGACGCGCACAGAGATGCAGGTATAGACGCTGCATGTAATATGTTTTATCTGCACAGGGTAATATGATTTTTCTTATGTAGATGTGAAATCCTGGATCTTCCAGCACCCCATTCAACAAGGAGCAATTCATGGGGGAGATGACCAATTATCTTGGTCGCCCTCCCACTGCATAGGAGGTTTTCAGTGTGATGTCTGGGACACCTATCACATCTTTGCCTACACAGGGATCAACTGAGGTACATGGATCGGCCGAAGCACGTGCATCTACAGAAGCACGTGTATCGAGTGAGGTAGAGGGTAGTGCACGTTGAGGGAGGAGGGAGAGTGGTGCGGGAGGACGAGGAGGTCGAGGGCTTTGTGGGGGTTGCCTAGGTGGTGGCTCTCGATCACCCTCGCCGGAAAATGAGAGAGGTGAGCCTCCACAAATGTACTACTCTATCACTGATGTTGGTGGTATCTTGCATGACTTTGAGGGGAGGGAAGTGATAGCCTACTTGAGGAGTGTTGTGCATGCCACATACAAAGATTGCATGATTCCCTTCAAGCACCAAAAAAATGGTTTATGGCAAGAGGTGCTGCGGGCAGTACATAAAAGGTACCCTAATCCCGAGAATTCATGATTCTCAGATGATTGGGGACGGTCAAAGGTGAGAGACACGCTTCATAACAAGAGGTCTCACCTTATAATGCGCGCCAAGGAGTCATTGCGGAGACAAGAGTAGGGGCGCCCTGGATATGGCCAACCACCCAATTGCCACGGCAAGAAGTGGAAAGAGGCCAAGAAGAGAGCACGGAGAAAATGACAAGTCACCAGCATGCAGAGGCATGACATATCCAGATGGCAACCATGGGATCGTCGCATTATGGATCGGGTGGTAGGGAGTCATGGGAGGCTGAGTTTGTAAGTATTATTTGATTTCTTTTTTTAAATTAAATTTTGTAATTTGTTTCACTTCATTATGTAGTGTGTTTTAATACATTGTATGTTCAAATTGTTTTGTAGTATCATATCATTGGTAGGATGCCTACTCCTAGAGAGGTAGGCTACCATCGAGGTCATAACCGGGCGTCCACTTGGGCAGCATTTCTACGAGGAGGGACTCATCATGGAGGAGCAATATAATCGTGCCATGAGCATTCCACCACCAGAAGAGGTATGTTTTATTTTTTACATGAAAAGTATAGATAACTCTAATTTATTGTTTGTAATCGTATTTATATACCTTAATCCTTTGTGTAGACGAACCCTGATGCAGTTGAGGATAGCGAAGGGGGGACTAGCAGTAGCAGTGGCGGCAACGGCAGTGGTAGAGGCATCGATGGTGGTAGCGATGATGATGCCTCTTCTGAGGAGATATAGAGGAGCCCCATGCATGCATGCCTCCCCTTGGCTTGTAATTTTTATTTTTGATATGTAATTTTTATTTTTGATATGTATCCCTATAAAAACCCCCACTCAAGGGAGACAGCAAAGGGACGGCCGAAATAGGGACGCTGCCCAGAAGACATGACGTCATCTGCTGCCGTGAAGGAAGGTCGAAGGTACGAGGGCCAGAAGAAGGCGCTGCCAAACGACGCCAGCAGCTGCCGTGAAAGGACGAAGGGGGGGGCTTAGCATTGCCCATATCCGTGCACCGCCTCCATTTTTCTTACCGCCGATTGACGGCTCACACCCCTCCCACGTAATCTTCTGGAAGTTAGAACTTCCACAAGGGAGGGCCTCCTTAACCCCCCTTCCTATACCCTATTATTACTACTTTTTCCCCCCGATTTTAATCCTCTTAAGGCCCCCCTTCCTGTGGGTTTGGGGATTTCACCCCATACTTGAAACCCCTTTCACCCCCGTGTCCTAAAAAACCCCAAGGCCCCTTCTTGTGTGTTTTTTTTTTCGGGATCACCCCCCTCGTGTTTAAAGGATCATGAGCCCCTTTTTCCCCAATAAAGAGTGGGCTTAGAGGTCCTATTATTACCTTCCCCCCCCCCCCCCCCCCAACCCCCCCGTGCTTTTAAAAGTCACTTAGGCCCTTTCCTTAAGCCCCCTTTTCCTTGGAACCACCCCTCCCCCCCCTTGTGTATTAACCCTTAAACCCTTCCCTTGGGCATTCGGAAACCACACCTCCCGTGTTAATCCCTTAAAACCCCTATCCCTTTTCCCTGGAACCATCCCTCTTTCCTCCGTGTTAAAACCTTCCCTAGCCCTTCCCTTGTGGTGTATTGAAACCCCTTCCCTCCAAGTTTGACCTAAGGTCCTTCGACCTTACTTATAACCTTTACGGTTACTATATCCCCTTAGAGTTCTCTCCGCACCTTGTGTTTTTCCATCCCTTTTCGTTCCTCGTTTGAATGAGTCATTAAAAGGTCATTAAGCCTTTCCATGGCTTCAATGGGTCTTAGTCGTAGAAGACTCTGAAACACCCTTTCGAATTTCCCCGACTTCCAAGGAGGGAGCCTTCCAAAAACTACTATCGACGGGCGGTGCAAGGCAGCAATGGTGAATTCCAAATAAGAATTGTGAAGCTGCTTCTACGTCCGAACAACTACAATTGCGATGCCTCCTAAGAAAGTCCAAGGCGTAGCTGTGGGAGGGTCATCTCCCGGTATCCATGTGGATATCTCACCCCACACCCACGGATTTGCTTCTTAATTTTTATTTTATATCGTTGTAATTTAATCATGCAAGGTTAGTTGTTAGAAATAGGATATATTTTGTCCTAGCTATTCACGATGAAGAAATTTAGTCATTTATACATTTAATGGAACATGCAAAATAAATAAAGTATAAACATACTTTTTTTCAAATAGCTTTATGCATTGAAATGAATTATGAGCTAGATTATTACCCATTAAAGTAGTATACTTTGGTTAAGCCTAAAGGTATAAAACTGCATCTCGCACTATTAACCCCTATTCTTTTTACAATGAATCATCATGGAAAGTGCAAATCATGAATGGACTCTTACGATGCACAAACTCTATGAAATTATCGTTGCTAACTGCATAACTTAGCAAGAAAAAAGGTTGCTTATTTAGCATGATTATTGTTTGCAAAGAGAAGGGAAGATTAGTTGGAATTAACCTAACCTCAAATCGATAAAGTTTAGGATTGAAAAGTCAATTGACACATAGATAACAAATCATATGGAAGTAATCTCAAAATTACCTTCTAGAGTTAACCAAGTTGATATAACCTTAAAAATGCCTAGGCTGCGAAATATTCGTTGGGAATGAGTTAAATACCAAGAAACGTCTATACCTTAAATACTTGTCCACATTTCCTGAATGTAGGGTCAGTAAATTGTAATCGTAAAAGGAACTAGGATTTGTCCCTGAGATTCTTACAAGAATGAAGCTAGGAAACCCTAGGTCTAACGACATGAGCTTAAAAAAACTGAAACAGATTGATTCATGACTCCATTATCGCATAGTACGATGCGGCACTTGCACAGCAAGTATAGAGTCATATGGTCTTGTGATTGGATCACAAGAAGGAAGGCCAAATTCTCGCAACGAGGATGGCGGATTCTTATGCAAGTTATCTTGCAAGAGGATGTATACTTTGATATCCTTCTTGAGTAAGGAAGATTAATTGAAGATTAAAGACCAGAAAACTGGAGTACCCAATGAACCTTAAGGTTTGACAAGTTGGGTTAATAGGATATAGGGGATCTTTCCAAGTTGCAAGTCATCCCGCATTGAATGTTGGATGCATTCGAAAGGAAGGATTCATTCCTTAACAGTTTGCCAATAAAAAATGGTCAATGGAAATGTTTGTGCTTGCTACAAAATTTAGAGCACTGTTTGACTTGTTTGACCAATGAATTAAAAGATAAATGAATATCTATACTTCAGGTTGAAGGCCTGAAGGGAGAGGCAGCTTCAGTTACCCCCGGCTGCCTGCCTGACCCTAACCAAGGGGGTTGTTGACCGCGTCGGGAACGTGGACCGAACCCGCCGCGAGAGGTCTCTCTGTTGAGCGCTACTTGGAGCAGGAGGATGCTTGGGTGCTAGGGGGGCTCTAGCCGTAGATCCCTCACCTTTCGGGTCCTGCACAAGAGGCTAACGTGACTCGGGATTGGATCTCGAGGCCCGCATACTAGTCTATGGGCAGAAACTTGGAATAGTGATCCCTGTGGATTGCTAGATAGCCTTTGGGCGGATTGTGGATAAGCCTACGGGTGGAACTCTTTGTATGTCAAAGATAAATATGATGACCTGTTAATAAAGAACTTGTCTGATATTGTTTTTCTATGTCAAGTGATAGGATGACGTGAAGGAACCGGTGCCTAACGGGTTAATTAAAGAAGCTGGTTGTTACATATCCAACTAATGTGTTAGATAATTAAATAACTAAAACAACCCGAGGAAAGTGCGGAGGATGGGCCATGGGTCCGTCCTATGGATGGGTGGTCCCGGTTGGCTAGGAACTTTTCTCAAATCACGAGGAACAATGGGATGATCATCAAAGGACACGAACAACAAAAGCATTGACCTAGAGTTATGTTTTAACCCAATTTACGTTGTTTTAGGGGAACGGAATGGGACTATGCCTTATGGCAGAGAGGTTGAGCTTTGCATCCCTCTCGTTTCCCATTCTCCTTTAACCAAGTGCAGTGTGAATCTGCTTCGGACCTGGCGTTTTTGCGTAAAGTAGTTCGCTTGGGTCCGACGCTAGTTGCTGTTAGGAAATGACCAATCAAGAAAACGGTAATTCAGGTCGATCCTAAGTGGGAATGGCTGGAATACTTCCGCTACGTGGCAAACACGGAAAGCCCTAGATCGCAAACCCTGAACATTCCATGGGAGCGCCGAGCAGAGCTTTCTAGACATCCTTTCAGATGGACTGCTAAGACGTGTCCTGAATGATACTAGTGGACACGTTACACTTGGTTGTGAGAAACGTGGTAAAAATGTATAAAGAGGAGGGTAGCAATCTATTCACAAGGTGGTTCATTTCTTGCTCTTGGAAGCTAACTGCAAGCTACCATTGTAGAATCTCGAAGAGAGGAGTATCAAAAAGCCTTCTTGACTTAATTATGTGATGAAAGTAGACTGAAATAGGCAGCCCAAACAAAGTATTGTGGATAGCAGCATATATCCTTCTCTTCTTTAAGATTCATGATTAATCATTGGTCTTACTTGACATTGATATGATTGATGCAAGTTGACATTGCATAAGCATTATGGAAGGGGTATCAAGAGAGCATCTTGATTTCTCTATGTACATGCTTGGGGCTGAAATAGGTATCCAATAAAAGGGCAGACAAGGGTAGAACGATTTCCTTCTTCTCTCTTGCTTCTACATGCTTATTGGAAGCTACCTATTTCTTTTTACATGCTCTTGAATATAGGGGATGCTTTGTACTTTATCAAAGAGTCTTCTCGGAAGGTTAATGCCATGTATATTGTCTGAAATAGGCATCCATCTCTATTGCTTCATACGGTGTGATAGACACTTGCATTTGGCTGATCTATGCACTCCATGATAGGGGAAGCTTATGCTATCATAAAAGGTGAATCCCGAAAGATATTTCAGCTGATTTGGGGCTGATATCTTCAGCCATAAAAACATATTACAATGTAAGAAATGGAGCAAAGAAACACGAAGCTGGTTATTAGCAACTTTGTGGAGTATCAGTGGGCTATTGAAGCAACTATGAAATCATAAAAAACAAAGAATTTCTAACAATATTTTATAGCAATGTTCGATTTCACAGGAAATTTTATTCTATTTCTATTTTCATCATGGAATTGGGGTGCATATGGGGTGAAATTTGATATTGAAGTAATATGTATTTTGTTGAAGTGTTGTAATTTCAAAATTTCAAAAAGTTTGGTTATTATAATGTAAAATTTAATTATTCAAGTCATGCAAAACTCCTAAAATTAAGAAATATGATCATGGTTGATAAAATTGATTAAAGAAATGATGCATATAGGAAAAAATAATGTGTCCTAGTTACCATAACTATGTTTGGGAAATTGTAGGACTATTAGTAATTATGATAATAATAATAATTATAAAATATAACAAAAAATTAACAAAAATAGAAAAAAATGATTTTTGAGGCCAGAAAATAGAGAAAACAAAGAAAACATCTATGAGTATCTAGTGAATAGTAGGGCTTCGGTGTTAGCCTTAGAGTCTTAGTCTTAGTGTACACTTGCTTTTGTGTTAAAGTGGCTAGGTAAGGGTAGCCTCTATGTAAAATGACATATAAAATATAAAAATCAATATATATAAGGCAGAAATATGAAATGGATATTGAAATCTTACATCTTTTTAATGAAAAACTAAATGTTTGTGTATCGCAATAAGGCATTTAGGGTTTTAGCGAATATTTAAAGGAGTGGAGGCATGGGTTAGCGTGGTTCCATCATTTCAACACCGCATTATGCTAGAATAAATCATGAAAAGAACGGTTTCACATATCACGTGGTTGTTTTATTACTTAGGATTGTTTGAGCGCCATGTGGCAGGACACCTTGCATATGCATATAAGCATGATATCATAATAAATCTATTGGATGAATAACAATTGTTTGCAAACTCGTTGACCTACATGGAGTGGAAGATGATCCCTAGCTAAAGGTTACATTGTTTATTCTTGGACAAAAGAATATGTTAGATTATAAACAATCTCCTTGAGCAATAAATATCAAGATAGGAGTATTGTATGATATTCTATATGTTTCAAATAGTGCATCTTGGGGCCAATCCTTGGGGTGTACGAGAGCCATAGGGGCTACATCTTTTGGCTAGGGAGATATCGAGCTCCACTCGTGATATGCCAGGGTGACCGTTGTGCATTTATGTCACCGACGTGTCAGTTGCAGATGCGGTTGGTACACCGCCCATGAATAATAGCTAGATGATAGCTATCCTTATCTACTCTAGTTCGTGGCTCAGTTAGTATGCTATCTTAGTTAGTTTTCTTTGGTTTGAGACCCATATGTAGGGTTCTTCTATTTCTTTGTATGAGAGTTCTTTTGGCTTACACAACTAAGAAGAGGAAAACTATTTTCAGCCTCCACCCTTGTGTGTATTCCCCCATTGTGCAAGCAAGAAAGCTACAAGTGAGACTCCTTCCTTCTCTCCCACAATCTTGACATGGTATCAGAGCCTTGTTCGTGGTAAGGAGCTCAAGAAAGCAAGCCAAGCTCGCGGTGTTCTGATAAGAGGAGCAGTGTTGCTTTCATTTTCTGTTTTGGGAGCAGATCTCTGTAGGTAGCACAGCCGGAAATTGCAAGAGTGCACTGTCTCAGGTTGAGACGCCCTTCGCGGTGAAGCAAGAGGGCAGTATATGCTGCGAGAAAGGGCCTTAGCCCTTGGCGACCTTGTTTTTTTTATTTGAGGCCATTTTGGGGCCTGTTTTGGAGGCGGAAGTTTTCTGCACACACTAAAAAAAAGACCCTATTTCATGCTGTGCGACCAGTGTTCTACAGGTCGGTGAAAAGTTACCGTAGAAATTGCATCGTATGCTTGTGCGCAGAGACATTGGGAGTTATAGAATCATCCTTGGTTCCTGTATATGCAAAATTGTCACTAGGAAGTGACTGTGTGGTTAAATACCACTTTCGTCAGTTTTGCAGATTTGCCCTTGTGAGGCTGAAGCTGTGTTCTCTGCAGTGACAGAATTTTTTGCAGTATTCTGTAATGGCATCTGATTCTCTTTCACAGATTGTAACTGAAAAGCTTGACAAGAACAACTTCCAAGCATGGAAGTTTAGAATTACGAATTTCCTTATGGGAAAAGGATATTGGGAATTTGTTGCAGGAAATGAAGAAGAACCAGTTCTTCCTGATGTTCCCAATCAACAGCAAATGCAGGCCTTCAAATCATGGCATGAGAGAGCCAGGAAAGTTATGTACTGACTGTCTATCAGTATTTCAGACTCTATGATTGTGCATATTTAGGATGCAAGTACGCCAAAGGAGGCATGGGATACTTTGTCAAAAATGTACAGCACAAATACTCAAGCTAGGAAAATGCAGCTCAAGCAAGAGTTGCATAATGTGCAAAGAGAAAATATGAGCATCAATGACTACCACATGAAGGTGAAGAAGATTGCAGATGCACTTGCTTCCATTGGGTCGCTAGTGGAAGATGATGATTTAGTTTCTGTGACCTTGAATGGTCTAGGAAAGGATTATGCACAATTTCGGACATCCATTTCAGTTCGTGAAAGATTTCCTGATTTTGAGGAGTTGATTGCTCTTCTAATTTCTGAGGAGCAGAGAAATGGTGGTGCATCTTCTTCAGGAGGAACTTCAAAAGAAACTGTCTTCTACTCAAATGCTGGAAGAGGTAGAGGCAGAGGTAGAGGAGGTCGATTTGGAGGCCGTGATAGAAATCAGAATATGCAGCAAACTCAAGAAAACCAGTCCTATGGAGGAGGACGTGGTAACTCTAGAGGCAGGGGGAGCCAAAGAGGTCGTGGTGGATGGCAAAGAGGCCAAAATGCAAACAGCAATGTTGAATGCTACTAATGTGGTAAAATGGGTCATATGGCTAAAGACTGCTATAAAAAGCAGAATGACATCATGAATGGGAAATTGCAACAAGGGAATTATGCATCTTCTAGTAGACAGGGTGATGACAGAAATGAGAATTTGTTCATGGTGCAGCACATGAACAATTCTGTGACAAGTGCAGAAGAAAGCAATGATGTATGGTATGTTGACTCAAGTGCATCAAACCACATGACAGGTCATGCAGAATGGATGGAGGATGCAAGGAAAATGGAAAAACCAGGATTTGTGGAGACTGGTGATGATACTGCACATCCTATTGTGCAGATTGGAAAAATTCCCTTGTCTATGCAGGATGGGAAAAAGAAATACCTGTCCGATGTATTTCATGTCCCGAATATCACCAAGAATCTGGTTTCTGTTGGTCAAATGGTTGAGCAGGGCTTGCAGGTCAGATTAAATCCTCATGGATGCTTTGTTGAGGATATGATAAATAAAGGTCACTTGATAGCAAAAGGAAAGAAGAAGGGCAGAATGTTTACGTTGGATGCAGACATGTCTGAATTGAATGCAGCAATGTTTGCACATGGGACCGGTGTAGTTGCAGATATTGATATCTGGCATAAACTCATTGGTCATGTTAATGTACAGCGACTTAAATCAATGCAGACCCAAAATATTGTTATAGGATTGCCCAATTTCAAGGTTGCAGAAATGCATACAGTATGTGAAGCCTGTCAGTTTGGAAAACAAGCAAGGAAACCATTTCCTAGACATGTTCAAGAAAGTAAGAAGCCATTGGAATTAATCCACTCTGATGTGTGGACTACTAAGGCTGCATCTCTTGGAGGCTGTCATTATTTTGTCACTTTTATTGATGACTATAGCAGAAAAGTTTGGGTGTATTTTATGAAAAACAAAAGTGAAGTTTTTGGGTATTTCAAAACTCTTAAAGCTATGGTTGAAAAACAAACATGCCTGCAAATAAAATGCCTAAGGTCAAATGGAGAGGGAGAGTACCTCTCAAATGAGTTTGCAAGGTTCTTGCAGGAGCATGGCATAAAGCAGCAATATTCATGCAGTCATACCCCACATCAAAATGGAATTGTAGAAAGAAAAAACACGCATATTGGAGAGGTATCTCGTGCCATGCTCAATGAAAAAGACCTGCCAGATTTTTATTGGGCTGAAGCAGTTGCTACAGCAGTCTACATAATGAACAGGACTCCCACTGCAGCAATACATGGAATGACTCCAGAGGAGAGGTATACTGGTAGGAAACCAGATATTTCTCATTTGAAAATTTTGGCTGCATTGCCTATGTACATGTGCCTTGGAAGCAAATGGATGCCTTGGAAGCAAATGCTACATGGGAATTGGTACCTTTGCCTAAAGGTAAGAATGTAATTGGCTGTAAGTGGGTTTATAAGGTGAAGCACAATGCAGATGGTTCTGTGAACAGATACAAGGCAAGATTAGTAGTCAAGGGGTATGCACAAACATATGGCATTGACTATGAAGAAACATTCAATCCGGTTGCAAGGATGGCAACCATAAGAGCAGTCATTTCTATGGTTGCATCAAAGGGATGGTCTTTACATCATATGGATGTAAAGAATGCCTTCTTGCATGGTGATTTGCAAGAAGAGGTCTATATGGAGCAGCCACCAGGTTATGTGCATGCTGTTCATCCTGAGTTTGTTTGCAAGTTGAAGAAAGCTTTGTATGGCTTGAAGCAAGCACCTAGAGCATGGTTTGACAAGATAGAACAATATCTTGTCACTATTGGCTTTCAGATTTCCAAGGCATATTTCTCACTTTATGTGAGAAAAACAGAGAAAGGTATTATGCTACTTGTCATTTATGTTGATGATTTGATTATGACAGGTGACAGTGATGAAGATATCCTTCATGTGAAAATGCTATTGAAGAAGAAGTTTGAGATGAAGGATTTGGGAGAGCTGCGTTATTTCTTGGGCATTGAGGTGATTAGATCACCAAGTGGGATACAGCTCTTGCAGAGGCAGTATGGATGGGACATGCTGTCCAAATATGGCATGACAGGCTGTAAGCCTATTTCAGTTCCTTTGGAGCAGAATGTGAAGCTGAGCGCAGATGCAGGTGAGCTTCTGGAAGACCCTACTATGTACAGACGCATAGTAGGAAGCTTGATTTATATGACTATTACCAGGCCAGATTTGAGCTATGATGTTGGATTGGTGAGTTAGTTTATGCAGGCTCCAAGGAAATCGCATTTGGATGCAGCTAGACGCATACTCAGGTATGTGAAGTCCACATTGCAGTATGGACTATTTTATGAGACTGGGTTCAGATATAGTTACATGGATACACTGATGCTGATTGGGCTGGTAGCATTTCTGATAAACGATCTACCAGTGGATATGTGTTCTCTTTTGGGAGTGCTGTAGTCACTTGGAGGAGCAAGAAACAACCTACAGTTGCCTTGTCGAGCACAAAGGCCGAGTACAGGGGTGCAACAATGGCTGCATGTGAGGTAGCTTGGTTGCATAAGCTACTTTATGATATCCATGAGCCTACAAATGGGCCAGTTGTCATTTATTGTGACAACATGAGTAGTATACACTTGGCAAATAACCCAGTCTATCATGCTAGAACAAAGCACATTGAGGTGCATTATCACTATGTGCGAGAGAGGGTTTTACTAGGTCTTATTGATCTAGTTTATGTCAGCACAGAGGATCAGGTAGCTGACATATTCACGAAGGCATTGGGCGTAGAGAAGCTGCACAAGTTCAGAGACCTACTTGGTGTGCAGGAATTGGGATTGAGCTCGAGGGGGAGTGTTGAGATATCAAGCTCCACTCGTGATTTGCCAGGGTGACCGTTGTGCATTTATTCACCGACGTGTCAGTTGTAGATGCGGTTGGTACACCGCCCATGAATAATAGCTAGACAACAGCTATCCTTATCTACTCTAGTTCGTGGCTCAGTTAGTATGCCACCTTAGTTAGTTGTCTTTGGTTTGAGACCCATATATAGGGTTCTTCTATTTCTTTGTATGAGAGTTCTTTTGGCTTACACAACTAAGAAGAGGAAAACTGTTTTCAGCCTCCACCCTTGTGTGTATTCCCCCATTGTGCAAGCAAGAAAGCTACAAGTGAGACTCCTTCCTTCTCTCCCACAATCTTCACACTAGGGGGGTGCCCTTTTTGTATATGATTTGAGTGAGATAGTGACCTACCTGTGGAAAACTCCTTTGCTTGGAGTTAAGAGGAGTAATTAGTTGGACTATAATAAAAAAGTATATATACAAATACAATAGTTAGAATAAAATTTTATAGTACCCAGACACTCTTAGCCGCAAGGGTGTGTGGGATCATTTGGTGTGTTTAGGAGCCATTGGTTAGAGCTATTAGAGCTAGTACTAGGCCTATTTTAGGTTCCAACACGTGGTATGTTTATCGAAAGTTGCTAAAAAGTGATAATTTCAAAACCTTGGCTATAAGGGACCTATTCTTTTTAGTTTCTACTTGTGAGGTACCTTGAAGCTATGGATTTTGAATTGAGAGTAATTAAAGTCTTTGTCATTAGCATGAAAATTAGTTTGAAGAATCCCCATAGCCCAAAAGATAATCTTTCAATCCTAAATGGTTTAGTGGGATCTTTGGATAGTCATGTGGTTAATTATTTCATCATTTGCCCCGTAAGTGATACCATGCTTGAGCTGCCTATGAGATTAATAG
This sequence comes from Lygodium microphyllum, assembly GCF_053477565.2. Lineage (NCBI taxonomy): Eukaryota > Viridiplantae > Streptophyta > Polypodiopsida > Schizaeales > Lygodiaceae > Lygodium > Lygodium microphyllum. The sequence goes on along the minus strand of NC_141141.1, from coordinate 46,548,763 downwards.
CCCATGGGACTTAATGAAAAGAGAAAGTAAAAGTAATGTTAAGACGGCACAGCCATCTATGACCACTCTGCACATGACTGCTTCTTCCTCTTTCTCTCTTTCTCTCCCTTTCCCTCTCAAATGCAAGATGCAGTTCGGTCTCCCTTTCGCTCCCTCTTTCGTTTGTTTTTGTGAAAAATGATGCACTCGAGTTTCGGCCCGCTTTTTTTTTGCCTGGGTACTGTCGCTATTTGTGTCGCAAATGCATTTTCGATGCCAATAGCGATGCCGCTAATTTGTGTAGTACCCCTCGCTTCTCTCCATGCTATCCTCATCAAGGGGGTGGAATATTTACTTATGCACGATGTATTAGAAATTTTGGAGCTAAGGAAAGAATAGCTATATTATATTATGGTGGGTGATGCACCTAATGATTTTATAGATTTTGATATTCAAGATGCGCTAGCACATGATGATGAGGTGGCTCGATATGATGGCTCGATTTTATTTCTATTTTCATCATGGAATTGGGGTGCATATGGGGTGAAATTTGATATTGAAGTAATATGTATTTTGTTGAAGTGCTATAATTTCAAAATTTCAAAATGTTTGGTTATTATAATGTAAAATTTAATTATTCAAGTCATGCAAAACTCGTAAAATTAAGAAATATGATGATGGTTGATAAAATTGATTAAAGTAATGATGCATATAGGGCAAAATAATGCATCCTAGTTAGCATAACTATGTTTGGGAAATTGTAGGACTATTAGTAATTATGATAATAATAATTATTATAAAATATAACAAAAAAGTAAGAAAAATAGAAAAATTTTATTTTTGAGGCTAGAAAATAGAGAAAATTAAGAAAACATTTATGAATGTGTAGTGAATAGTAGGGCTTCGATGTTAGCCTCAGAGTCTTAGTCTTAGTGTACACTTGCTTTGTTGTTAAAGTGGCTAGGTAAGGGTAGCCTCTATGTAAAATGACATATAAAATATAAAAATCAATATATATAAGGCAGAAATATGAAATGCATATTGAAATCTTACATCTTTTCAATGAAAAACTAAATGTTTGTGTATCGCAATAAGGCATTTAGGGTTTTAGCGAATATCTAAAGGGGTGGAGGTATGGGTTAGTGTGGTTCCATCATTTCAACACCACATTATGCTAGAATAAATCATGAAAAGAATGGATTCACATATCACATGGTTGTTTTATTAGTTAGAACTATTTGAGCGCCATGTGGTAGGACACCTTGCATATGCATATAAGCATGACTTCATAATAAATCTATTGGATGAATAACAATTGTTTGCAAACTCGTTGACCTACATGGAGTGGAAGATGATCCCTAGCTAAAGGTTACATTGTTTATTCTTGGACAAAAGAATATGTTAGATTATAAACAATCTCCTTGAGCAATAAATATCAAGATAGGAGTATTGTATGATATTCTATATGTTTCAAATAGTGCATCTTGGGGCCAATCCTTGGGGTGTACGAGAGCCATAGGGGCTACATCTTTTGGCTAGGGGGTGCCCTTTTTGTATATGATTTGAGTGAGATAGTGACCTACCTGTGGAAAACTCCTTTGCTTGGAGTTAAGAGGAGTAATTAGTTGGACTATAATAAAAAAGTATATATACAAATACAATAGTTAGAAGAAAATTTTATAGTACCTAGACACTCTTAGCCGCAAGGGTGTGTGGGATCATTTGGTGTGTTTAGGAGCCATTGGTTAGAGCTATTAGAGCTAGTAATAGGCCTATTTTAGGTCCCAACACATGGTATGTTTACCGAAAGTTTCCAATAAGTGGTAATTTCAAAACCTTGGCCATAAGGGACCTATTTTTTTTAGTTTCTACTTGTGAGGTATCTTGAAGCTATGGATTTTGAATTGGAAGTAATTAAAGCCTTTGTCATTAGCATGAAAATTAGTTTGAAGAATCCCCATAGCCCAAAAGATAAACTTTCAATCCTAAATGGTTTAGTGGGATCTTTGGATAGTCATGTGGTTAATTATTTTATCATTTGCCCTGTAAGTGATACCATGCTTGAGCTTAGGCCACTATGGAAAGGTACTCATATAGCTGCCTATGAGATTGATAGCCCATGGGACTTAATGAAAAGAGAAAGTAAAAGTAATGTTAAGACGACACAACCATCTATGACCACTAATGATGATAGTTTCATAGAAGAAAAGTTTATGATGACAATGGTCAATATGCACATGACTCCTTCTCCCTCTTTCTCTCTTTCTCTGCCTTTCCCTCTCAAACACAAGATGCAGTTCAGTCTCCCTTTTGCTCCCTCTTTCGTTTGTTTTCGTGCAAAATGATGCACTCGAGTTTCGGCCCTCTTTTTTTTTGCCTGGGTACTGTCGCTATTTGTGTCGCAAATGCATTTTCGATGCCAATAGCGATGCCGCTAATTTGTGTAGTACCCCTCGCTTCTCTCCATGCAATCCTCATCAAGGGGGTGGAATATTTACTTATGCACGATGTATCAGAAATTTTGGAGCTAAGGAAAGAAGAGGTATATTGTATCATGGTGCGTGATGCACCTGATGATTTTATAGATTTTGATATTCAAGATGCGCTAGCACATGATGATGAGGTGGCTCGATATGATGGCTTGATTTTATTTCTATTTTCATCATGGAATCGGGTTGCATATGGTGTGAAATTTGATATTGAAGTAATATGTATTTTTATTGAAGTGCTGTAATTTCAAAATTTCAAAAAAATTTGTTATTGTAATTTAAAATTTAATTATTCAAGTTATGGAAAACTCATAAAATTAAGAAATATGATGATGGTTGATAAAATTGATTAAAGTAATGATGCATATAGGGTTAAATAATGCATCCTAGTTACCATAACTATATTTGCGAAATTCTAGGACTATTAGTAATTATGATAATAATAATAACTATAAAATATAACAAAAAATTAACAAAAATAGAAAATCAATGATTTTTGAGGCTAGAAAATAGAGAAAATTAAGAAAACATTTATGAATGTGTAGTGAATAGTAGGGCTTGGGTGTTAGCCTCAGAGTCTTAGTCTTAGTGTACACTTGCTTTTGTGTTAAAGTGGCTAGGTAAGGGTAGCCTCTATGTAAAATGACATATAAAATATGAAAATAAATATATATAAGGTAGAAATATGAAATGGATATTGAAATCTTTCATCTTTTCAATGAAAAACTAAATGTTTGTGTATCGCAATAAGGCATTTAGGGTTTTAGTGAATATCTAAAGGGGTGCAGGCATGGGTTAGCGTGGTTCCATAATTTTAACACCGCATTATGCTAGAATAAATCATGAAAAGAATGGTTTCACATATCACGTGGTTGTTTTATTAGTTAGAATTGTTTGTGTGCCATGTGGTAGGCCAGTTTGCATATACATATAAGCATGATATCATAATAAATCAAATCTATTGGATGAATAACAATTGTTTGCAAACTCATTGACCTACATGGAGTGGAAGATGATCCCTAGTTATAGGTTACATTGCTTATTCTTGGACAAAAGATCATGTTAGGTTAAGGAAAATTTCCTTGAACAATAAATATCAAGATAGGAGTATTGAATGATATTCTATATGTTTCAAATAGTGCATCTTGGGGCCAATCCCTAGGGTGTATGAGAGCCATAGGGGCTGGATCTTTTGGGTAGGGGGTGCCCTTTATGTATATGATTCGAGTGAGATAGTGATCTACCTGTGGAAAAATCCTTTGCTTGGAGTTAAGAGGAGTAATTTGTTGGACTATAACAAAAAATTATATATACAAATACAATAGTTAGAAGAAATTTATATAGTACCCATACACTCCTAGCCGCAAGGGTGCGTGGGATCATTTGGTGTGTTTAGGAGCCATTAGCTAGAGCTATTAGAGCTAGTACTAGGCCTATTTTAGGTCCCAACACGTGGTATGTTTACCGAAAGCTGCCAATAAGTGGTAATTTCAAAACCTTGGCTATAAGGGACCTATTTTTTTAAGTTTCTACTTGTGAGGTACCTTGAAGCTATGGATTTTAAATTGGAACCAATTATAGCCTTTAACATTTGCATGAAAATTAGTTTGAAGAATCCCTATAACCCAAAAGATAATCTTTCAATCCTAAATGGTTTAGTGGGATCTTTGGATAGTCATGTGGTTAATTATTTCATCATTTGCCCCATAAGTTATACCATGGTTGAGCTTAGGCCACTATGGAAAGGTACTCATGTAGCTGCCTATGAGATTAATAGCCCATGGGACTTAATGAAAAGAGAAAGTAAAAGTAATGTTAAGACGGCACATCCATCTATGACCACTAATGATGATAATTTCGTAGAAGAAACGTTTATGATGACAATGATCAATATGCACATGACTCCTCCCTCTTTCTCTCTTTCTCTCCCTCTCCCTCTCAAACACAAGATGCAATTCGCTCTCCCTTTCGCTCCCTCTTTCATTCGTTCGCGCAAAATGACGTGCTCGAGTTTCAGTCCGCTTTTTTTCACCTGTGTACTGTCGTTATTTGTGTCACAAATGCATTTTTCAATTCCAATAGCGATGACGCTAATTTGTGTAGTGCCCCTCACTTCTCTCCATGCTATCATCATCAAGGGGGTGGAATATTTACTTATGCAAGATGTACTAGAAATTTTGGAGCTAAGGAAAGAAGAGCTATATTGTATCATGGTGCGTGATGCACCTGATGCTTTTATAGATTTTCATATACAAGATGCGCTAGCACATGATGATGAGGTGGCTCGATATGATGGCTCGATACTATTTCTATTTTCGTCATGGAATTAGGAACGTTTGGGAAATTGTAGGACTGTTATAATTATGATAATAATAATAATTATCAAATATAACCAAAAATTAACAAAAATAGAAAAAAAAATATTTTTGAGGCTAGAAAATAGAGAAAATTAAGAAAACATTTATGAATGTGTATTGAATAGTAGCGCTTGGGTGTTAGCCTCACAGTCTTAGTCTTAGTGTACACTTACTTTTGTGTTAAAGTGGCTAGGTAAGGGTAGCCTCTATGTAAAATAACATATAAAATATAAAAATAAATATATATAAGGTAAAAATATGAAATAGATATTGAAATATTACATATTTTCAATGAAAAACTAAATGTTTGTGTATCGCAATAAGGCATTTAGGATTTTAGCGAATATCTAAAGGGGTGGAGGCATGGGTTAGTGTGATTCCATCATTTCAACACCGCATTATGCTAGAATAAATCATGAAAAGAATGGTTTCACATATCACGTGGTTGTTTTATTAGTTAGAATTGTTTGAGTGCCATGGGGTAGGACACCTTGCATGTGCATATAAGCATGATATCATAATAAATCTATTGAATGAATAACAATTGTTTGCAAACTCATTGACCTACATGGAGTGGAAGATGATCCCTAGCTATAAGTTACATTGTTTATTCTTAGACAAAAGATTATGTTAGATTATAAACAATCTCCTTGAACAATAAATATCAAGATAGGATTATTGTATGATATTCTATATGTTTCGAATAGTGCATCTTGGGGCCAATCCTTGGGGTGTACGAGAGCTATAGGGGCTACATCTTTTGGCTAGGGGGTGCCCTTTATGTATATGATTCGAGTGAGATAGTGACCTACCTATGGAAAACTCCTTTGCTTGGAGTTAAGAGGAGTAATTAGTTGGACTATAATAAAAAATTATGTATACAAATACAATCATTAGAAGAAATTTTTATAGTACCGAGACACTCCTAGCCGCAAGGGTGTGTGGGATCATTTGGTGTGTTTAGGAGCCGTTGGCTAGAGCTATTAGAGCTAGTACTAGGCCTATTTTAGGTTCCAACATGTGGTATATTTATCGAAAGTTGCTAATAAGTGATAATTTCAAAACCTTGGCTATAAGGGACCTATTTTTTTTAGTTTCTACTTGTGAGGTACCTTGAAGCTATGGATTTTAAATTGGAACTAATTATAGCCTTTGTCATTAGTATGAAAACTAGTTTGAAGAATCCCCATAACCCAAAAGATAATCTTTCAATCCTAAATGGTTTAGTGGGATCTTTGGATAGTCATGTGGTTAATTATTTCATCATTTGCCCCGTAAGTGATACCATGGTTGAGCTTAGGCCACTATGGAAAGGTACTCATGTAGCTCCCTATGAGATTAATAGCCCATGGGGCTTAATGAAAAGAGAAAGTAAAAGTAATGTTAAGAGGGCACAGCCATCTATGACCACTAATGATGATATTCATAGAAGAAAAGTTTATGTCGACAATGGTCAATATGCACATGACTCCTTCTCCCTCTTTCTCTCTTCTCTCCCTCTCCCTCTCAAATGCAAGATGCAGTTCGCTCACCCTTTCGCTCCCTCTTTCATTCGTTCGCGCAAAATGACGTGCTCGAGTTTCAGCCCACTTTTTTTCGCCTGGGTACTCTCGCTATTTGTGTCACAAATGCATTTTCGATGCCAATAGCGATGCCACTAATTTGTATAGTGCCCGTCTCTTCTCTCCATGCTATCATAATCAATGGGGTGGAATATTTACTTATGCACGATGTGCTAGAAATTTTGGAGCTAAGGAAGGAAGAGCTATATTGTATCGTGGTGCGTGATGCACTTGAAGATTTTATAGATTTTGATATAAAAGATGTGCTAGCACATGATGATGAGGTGGGTCGATATGATGGCACGAGTGTTGATGACAGCTCTGCCATTGTGAGCATCCAAGAGCAGATTGAGAATGCGGCGCCACATTATGAGATCTGAGATGAGGAGTTCGAGCGGTTGCAAGAATGAATTTTGGACCTCGACCCGACTATGAAGTAGCTACCCAAGAGAGAGGAGAGGGTTGCCTAGTTGCAGGAGCAGACCTGGATGCTCCATTACAGCAAGAGATAGATGATCTAGAGAAGGTAATGTTATAGGATTAATGTTATCAGATTTGTGTCAAAATTTACTAGTAGGGCCTCTAGGGCACCGCGAGTATGCACATCAAATCTTGTCAAGATTGGGCCCCAGAGATTCCTTGGCCGGAGGCTCCCATTTGGGAGCCTAAATCTGGCCCCCAGATGCAAGCTTGAATCTAGCCTCTAGACACAAGCCTCTTGTCAGGGCAGCTCTGGGGGCCCAATCCCGAGAAAAATTTGATGTGCATAATCCCGATGCCCTAGAGGCCTTACTGGTAAATTTTGACACAAATCCGATGTATATATCTATACCACACTCCATGAATAGTGAGTTTAACACAGTGAGTGGTCTGACACAGTGAACTTGTGTGATGCACGACATTGTCTATATAGATGAATTTTCATCTAGACAAGGTGGTCAATCTGGTAGCCAAGGAAGGGTGCAAGACTCGGCATTGAAGGAGTATATCGACCAGCTCTTGTGGGTGACATTTTTGTATTCCATAAGACATGCTCTTCGGTTTTTTTTTTAGAACTTCTTGAAGTTGAGGATACTAACAAAGGTTGGGCCCTTTAATACCATCCCAACAAACTCTATCTTGGAGAGAATAGTGTTGCTGGACATTCAAAGCTCCCCTACTTTTTTTCTAGTACTAGGTTTGGGCCAATTTTTTCCATGGTGGCTCGTGGCATGGTTGCTGGTGTTGAAGACCCCAATATCATTAGGCTACTAGGGAAAAATGTGTTGCTGCCTATGATAAATAATAGCTCTAACCATGGGAAGTCTAGCTCAAAGAAGGCTAGGAGAGAGTAGATGTACTTAGTGCCAAATGATATCTCATCACCAATGTAATGTAATTTGTAATTTTCTCTTGAAGTAATGAAAACCAATATTTGTTAGACTTGTGTGAAATGTAGTTTGTCATATGCGTCGTTTACTATTGTTTTTTACTTGAATATTATATTTATTTATCAAATTTATATGCAATAGGATTCGTACCCTAAATTTAATACATAGTGCTTTATCGAGTTCATGCGCAACATGTATTTGTTCGAACGCATGTAACGATAACTCAAAGATATAAATAAAATAAATAACAAGTGAATAAACAAAAATAAGACATGCCAAAAAAATTGTATTTATATTCATAATATTTTACATGGGATCCATTACAACCAGGGTTCTATAAAATCTCTTTGGAAGCTACATTCCGTATATGTTTTGGTAGTACACCCATATCGTTGTTGATCTCCGCGAGGACTATCCTTCCATCACCGAAAGAACCTCACTATATGTAAATCCCTATCGATGATGGTGAATCTCCTTGGATATACTACTGCATAGACCGAGTCTCCAAACAAGTCGATTACGTAAGGTTCGACAGCTTCCTCTAGTGCAAGGAGGGCTTGGGCAGTCCAGTGATTGGGTTGTTACAAGTGTGTTCCATCTGGAAAGTGCCTCTTGCTATTCTTAATGAGTGGTCTTTTGGTATCAGGAGGTGCATGGTCTTCTAGTAATGGTGGATCTCACGAAGAACCATTGTGACTGGCTTCCATTGATGCTTGCAATGCTAGTGTGGCGGTGGAGGTGGTGATGGTAGTGGAGCTAGGGGATGTGGCCTCTGCAAAGGATTTCTAGGGGGTGTCTCCGGGCCACTTGCTTGGTGCATGCCATGTCTTCTCAGATAGAAAACCCAAAACTCAAAAGTGAAATGTTTAAAATGAGGTGAAACTTTAAACTTCTAGCAAAACTGTCCAAAAACCCTTAAACTTGAATTAATGTATCCAGGCTTTGAAAAATATGACCAGTAATCCATGAGTTTTTATGATGTTGACATGTGGATGAAGTTTTACTAGATTTTGATTTATTAAATTGACGGTTCAATCATTTTTTGAAAATTCATTAATCGGATTATACTTCATTAATAACAGAAAAACTCACAACCGCAATGAGTGTGCACAACTACATATTAAATATGATGCCAACCGAACTACGTGAAATATTGGAAACTTACAAATTCACAAAAAATAAGTTATGTGTCAAATGGAATATTGGATATTGGATATAATGTTGCCAAATCACTAAATAGAGTAAAAACATAGTGCATCAGCCCATGTAGAATTGATCAATGATGTGTGCATGATTGCACGTTGAATTTATCCTTAACAAAACTACTTTCAAAATTAAAAACTTTGAAATATGCACAAAGGAAAATCGTGGCAAAATAGAATATCAAATATCAGATTTAGCATTACGAAACTATGAAATACACGGTAGATAGTGCATTGCACCAAGTACAACTAGAGCTAGGCAAAATTTAGCTTCATTTCGTAGACCACTAATATCAAATACTTGAAGGTCTACTAGAAAGATAAACCAAAACTAAGCTCCTTACAATCTATAACGAAACTCGAGCTAAAAACATAGATCCAATTACAAGGTAGCTTCTCAAAGCATATTGTTGACATTAAGATTAAATGCATCCTTGTTGTTGCGGATCCTACGAACAAGAACCGTATCTATGGGCTTAATAGTGATACGTCGGGGATGGATGGCTAAAACTTGAGACTCACCCATTAGATCAATTAAGTAACTTTGAGCTACTTCTTGGAGAGCAAGCAAGCATTGACCATCACCCCACATTCCTTTCCTGGTTCCTTGAAAAGAACTTATGATGAAGCCCTGACTGCAGATCTTGTAGTATTTCTCGCACCAACCTAGCGAATGGTGCCTTAGGAATAATCAAGTTGGCACTCTTCTAGAATTTCCTTATCTCATGTAGCGCAATTGTACCTGGTCTCCATCTTCACTTCTTATGTGTTGGAGGACGTGTATTACTAGCTGGAGCAGTAGTGGGAGGTGGAGCAACTAGAGCATGTGAACCACCATTTCAGGACAATGGCGAACCATCATTATTGAACACACTAGGGCCACCATTGTTGGAAAAAATAGCACCACCATTATTAGCTACAGTAGGGCCACCATTGTCAGCCACCAAGGGACCTTTTTCACTCACAATATGCTTACTAGATTTGGAAGAGTGCTGAGCTCTTGCTCTTGCAGGCATCTTCTTGATAGGAAGCTTGGAATGTGCCATGGTTGTGATAATGAACGATAGAAAGTTGGATGGTAGAGTGAAGAGGAATGGGAAAAAATGAAAGGAGAGACTTGACTTAAGTACAAAACTTTTAAACTTACTATGGTGGTGTAAATGAACTTTAAAATTAAAAAACACAGTTTGAAATTGACTTTGAAAAACATAGTGACAAACCTTCAAAATTTTAAACAAATTTTGCAAGACATCTCATGTTAAAGATAGGAGTATTGATGTGTCATATCCTGGGTACCTATGCTCTCTCGTGGACTCTAAATGCATCAAAAGTATTATCTTTATCTAGGTCTCCATTTCTTGCCATCTCTCTTTTGGGTTGCCAACCATTCTGCGTGGCGTTGTTTGACTGTGTTGTTTTCATATCTTGCTTTTCTCACTTCATATATTTCCCTACTTATAAATTCTGCTTGAGAGGTTTTGGGCTTTTTTCTTTTTCCTTGTATTGTATCTCTAATCTCCTATACCGCCATTGTAATAATTGCCTCATAGAACTGGAATCATTGATGCTACCTCCATGATCAATTGCCTTTTGAAAAGCACAACGAGCTTTCCAATGAGATCGTTCCATGCCTTGAGTTGACCATATTGCCGAACTTCCTTGATCTGGAAAGTATGAACCATATGCTTCAAGTATATGCTACATAAGAAGAGATATTAGAAACACAAAATAATTTGAAATGATGATATTTTTTTGTAATGGTGACAACGTTGACCATGTAGTGTGTTATATTGTTTGTATTCCATGCCTCCACCATGGACTTTTGAAATAATTTAGCAATTGTCTCTTTAAATGTATTTCCATCACCATCCCTAAACCTCAAATTTTGTAAGAGAGCTCCTAATCTATCTAGGTGTATCCACACTTCTACCTTTGCAATCCTCGTTTGTCCCCCATTGCTCACTTCCGGAACAACAAGGTGAAACTCTTTCCATGCTTCATACTTCTTTGGTCATTTTACAAGTACATTGCCTTCCTCATCTCGAGGTGGAGATATAAACTTCCTAGCCTTGGGTCCACCAAAGCATGGTTTACAAGGGATATTTCCACTCTTTCCCGATTTTTTATCATTCTTTTTTATTTCTACATTTCCTAGGAATAGGCGATATTCGTTCCATTTGTTGTACATCATTTTTTAAATTTAGATTCTTGCTCTTCTAAATACATCTCTAGAAGTGAAATTTCTTCTAGATACCGCCTCTCCCTAAATTGGAATTCTGACTTTTCTTTTTGTAACTCTGCAATTTTCTTCATTGCTTCATTCACAGCTGTCACTGCTACCTCACGTTCTATTTCCAAGGTCTCATTTAAATCATTGATTATCCTATCATAATTACCATGGCATTCATTAAAAGTCTGCGCAAATCCATTTAAAGCTAGAGATGGGTCATCTCTATCATCATGTAATATCGGCTGTTGTAAAGGTTTGCAACCATTCCTTTTTCTTCTTTCTCTTTCTTTCTTTTCTAGCTGACGATAGTAAGATCTTTTAGCAACAACTGGAAGTTGTTCGAACCCAAAAGGTAGAATATCTAACTCATAAGGAAATGTTGTAACTAAACTCTCCTCAGGTTCGTCATGATCATTCTCAATAGTATTGACTTCCTCCATAGAGGAGCTTACTGAAACTTCATCTAAGTCTGATGTTCCTGCCTCATTCTCCCCCTCCTCTTCTAAGTCATTAGGGGAAAAGATTTCCGATCTGTTATATGCAAAAAATGCATCTCCAAGGTCCCCTTCTTCCTCATTTTTACCAAATCCAGGACATGCATCGAAAAATGAATCATTCAAATCATTGAATTCATGGATTACATCCACAGGATATTTATACTCCTTTGCTGAAACCATTAAACAGTCTAGGGTTGTATCTTCCGAGGTAGACAACCAGCGAGTAATATCACTATCAGAATCATTGTCTGATGAAAAATTAACAACATATTCACCAATACCCACTTGTTCTACTTTGCTAGGCTGATGCACAATATTAACCTCTAATTTTTCTGCTTTTGCTGGTCGTTGTGTTTTAAATAACCAAGCATAAGCCCTTCGTTATCGGTCCTCTCTACTTCTGAATCATAGAATTCACTATTAGACTTTTCATCCATCTCACTAACTATTTCATCTCCTGACTCCCTCAAAAACCCTTTTGTGGTAACTTGAATCTTGACCCTATCACTTCGAGGACCAATCACAATTGAACCTTCATACCAATCCTGAGTGCACCTTGCTTGGTACAACCAAGATCGACCCAACAACACAGAATATGAAGAGATATTCGACAATGAGCAAAGTACTAAGTAATTTACATGAAATTCTAGTCCAGCAATTACAGATTTCACGTTGCGAAGTAACCCCAAAGGAGTCACTTTCCTTTGATCAGCCATACGTAAAACTATATGAGTAGTTTCTAAATTCTTCAAACCTAATTCTTACATCGTCTGGTCTGTCATTAAATTGACTACTGAACCACCATCCAATTGTACTTCACTCAGCAAATGTCCATTGATGGTAGTGTCTATAACTGGTGCTCCTGGATCCACAAATAAGTCTACTATTTTTACTTCCTTAGTCGTTCTCCTTTTGGATGCATTTGCAATTACTTTAGAAGCATTAGTCTCAATCCTTTTGCTCCTACGTCGAACTAGCTTATGATAAAGCTGCCTTCGACATATAGGCGCTACTTCAAGCAGCTGCCTAAGATTAATTGTTAAGTTTATTTCCTCCAATGTTGCCCAAAGATCATAGGCCTTATTCACTGTTTCCGCTTGCTCTTTACTCCCTTCTTTTGGAGGTACAAGTCTTTTAGGAAAAGGAGCCACCCCCAACTGAATCTTAGGATTTTCTAGAGGCACGGGCAATAACGGATGGTCTGAAGACTACTAAGGAGAATCCGATTCAGGTAGCTCTATGTTAGGATCTATGTCCGTAGATTTATCCTTCACGGCTTCTTTTGATTGAGGACTTCCCTCCTCTAGACCATGCTCCTTTTGTTGTTGCTTTTGTGCTCTAGTAACAACACCAATCATGGGGTCAGCCTTAAAGGTCACCCTACGTGGTATGAATTTAGACCTAAACCCAATCTTTTGCCTTGTTGTTTCTACTTCAACTAAATTTGCGGATGAGGTTGAGGGTTCATTAGAAACATGTTTACCCCTATCATTATTTTTATTATCCTCTCGCTTAGGGCAATTCTCTTCATGATGCCCTTCACCACTACACCTCCTACAAAGGGAAGTATAGTCCTGATTTTTCCGTGCATTTGGACAATAAGTAGCTATATGACCTTCTTGTTGGCATTGATAACAAATTACTGGTCCTCTAGGCCTTTTTTGTCCACTCTGGCCCATTGGGTTACGAAAGTTACCATTGTTTCTCCTATAAGGAGAATTTCTTCCTCGGTTTCCATCACTATTATAATTATTTCGTGGCACTAGAGGTCTGCCTTGGGTAGGCAATCCACGGGGCCTGAAAGGTTGATTGGGTGGCCCGATCTCATAAGTAGTATTATTACGATCCATGTAATTGTAATTTGTTTGCATCGAACGATCTTGTTGTTTTTGTTGGCCGATCTTGTGCCAACAATTTGTTTCTAAATGACCTGTTTTTAGACAAAAAGTACAAAATGGAGGATGATCAGGCATTAATCGCGAAGGCGTAAGACATTCAGTAAGCCACATGGCCATAACCATGACACTTACCACACCAGATATTTGATCTAGGTGGGTTTAAGGTCGAGTTGCTCGAAGGCTGTTGCGCATTAGAACCTCGTGTAGTTATTGAATAAATTTCTTTCAAGGGTGCTTGTACTGCACCCATGATTTCCTCCTTCAACTTTCCCAAAGATTTTGCAATAATATCTACTACTTTTGCTTCATCAAGAGGGGATTGAGGTTGAGGTATAGAGGGCATCCCTGTCTGCATCATATAGGCTGGAATTGAAGTGTATGGATTTAAAGGTACACTTGATACATTGGAATTTGCAGTTGCCAATGGATTTAAGGGAACGGTCACATAAGACACGTTCTTAGGTACCCCGCCTGAAGTGCTCGGATATTCCATCCGAGGTTCTTTGAATAAATCCCTCCGTCGTTGTTGACTAAGCTGCACTTCTTCCCACCATCTGGCATGTGTTTTAGCATCTGCTAGTGTGGCTGGTCATTGTAAACTAACATGCTGATGAACTTCAGGATTAAGCCCATCAATAAATTTACGCTTTTGCGTGGGATCGTTAGGAGCTGGATTCATATTTCGTATAATTGTCTCCATACACTCAATGTAATGTTCAACACTTTCAGCTGCCCCTTGGGATAAATAATCCAATTGTAGAGCCAATCTATTTTGAAAACCTTGTCGCCTAAATTTTTCGAGAAAAGCTCTTGATAAGGCAGCATAGGTTCCTTTATGTTGACCATCCAGGTTCCCATACCACCTCGCTGCTTCATCTTTTAATGTTGCAAGGAAAATATGAAGCTTTTGGTCGTCGTTTATTATCTCGTTGGCGACACAGGTAACCTCAAATCTTTGCGAATGGGCATTGGGATCTTCGTCCCACAGTCCCCCAAATTGCATAAAGTCAGCTAATTTGACAGGGTTTCGAGCCATCGTTTCCTTAAATAGTGTTCCTAGTCCAAAATCTGAAATAGAGTCAGACCACACGGGTCCCTTGGATTCTCTGAATAAGGATCTTAGTCCAAAGTCATATACGGCTCTTGATTGCTCTCTTTGACGGGGAATACGAAACAGAGAACGTAATCCCAGATCTGTCACTCTATCTATCCACAAGGGTTCTTTTGGTGCATTAAATAAGTAATTTAACCCAAAAGTAGATTCTAAATTCGAACTAACTATAGATTCATTACTCCCTATAGTGGCATTAGCTTCACTTTCCACGCTCTCACTTTGTGTACTCTTTACCTCAGTGGCACTATCAGTGCTTGAAACCACTCGATCCCACTGGTATGAAGCTGCTTCACTTTGCTTTGATGGTGTTCTATCAAATGATATGTTAGGCTCTAAGGATTCTACGTTTGAATTAGACACAGCGTCTATCCCTAAGTTCAGTAATGCATTGACCCTCTCAAGCCTTTCTAATAACCAAGCCTCCTGTCGCGCCGCTCGTTCTCTAGCTCGCTGATCTCTAGCTTCGTTTTGTTGCCTCCGTCTCTCTTTTGAATTCATCCATGATTACTAAACTAGCTCTTACTGTCATACTCCAAAATTACGCACGGTTTATTTGAAGCTATAAAATTAGGTTTTCGCTTGTATGAGCACTTAGAAGATTCAATATAGTCGACAACTCTGGGTCTATTTCCCCATAAGGCAACTTTTCTTCTTGCTTGGGGATTAAGCCTAAGATTTCAGCAACCTCTCTAACATATTTTGTATCAAAAGTAATTTTTAAACCTCTAGACTCACGTATCCAGGGCAGCACATCATCCCAGACCACTCTTCTAAAGGTTCGGTAAGAGCTGCGATAATACCAATCGAAGTGGTACGATACACTAATTGTATTTATCTCTACTACGTCTATTAGCCTAAAATGTGTTGCTAGTAGAACTATGGTTTGTGCACAATCGTTGTAACCCCAACTCCAAGAGGATAATTGCTCTACATCCACAGTTAATTTAGGGCCAAAATATTCACCTCTCTACTAACTCTATATCTCTCGCCCAATATAGCACTCTTCTTTGGCACTCCTGGGGCAAATTAGAAAAATAGTCCCTTAGAAAAGAGACTGTGTATTCACTCATAAATAACACCTAGGATTTAAATACCCTAGGAAAATTGATCACCCGTTCGAGCGCACTTGGCTCCCGGCAGACGCACCAAAAAATGACTGGCCAAAGACCAAGCCACTTTTAACCCGGATGTCAAGCCAACTCCTAGGAGTTGTTGCACTGAATAGGTGATATTGATAACTAATTTCTATGATTTATACTAGCCTTCCTCAATAGTTACGACACTCGTTTGTAGTAGTCCAACTATAGATATCTAAACTCCATAATCTCACACTTCGTTTCTTTTCAACCTTTTTCAGCTAGGTATTTATATTGGGCACTAAAACGCTAACCTAGGATAACTACAATTTCCCTCCATCTTTCAGGAGCGGCTCCTTATAAATTTCTTGGTGTAGATCCCTTGGATCTATTTGAATATCCCCATTTAAATTTCCTTTTATATTTCTCTTCTCCAACTGACTAGAATTAATTCATTTTATTTATTAAATAACAGCAAACATTCAAATCAAAGCATCTAACGTTCTAAAAACCCATAAACTTCAATCCCTTGATAAACGTTTCTCCACTTCGTACTGCAATTTCGTCGTTGCTTTTTAGTATTTAAATACTTAATTCGTTTTGCGATTATGACGTCCTTTCCTTCTTTCTCTTCACTAAATATTAATTAGGATAAAAACAGGTACTCTCTCTCTCTACTCTAGCGATAAACACATACATAATTCATTTTAAATCCCCATATTTCCGTTTAATTTATCAATTAGTCCTAGTGGCCCTCCACTCTTAATCACAATCATCAGATGACTTCTTTTTAATATAAACAAAATGTAGATCTTAAATATGGATGCTAAGGCTTTCTCTCATGCCATCAAATAATTATTTTATTACGTTTCTAATATTTGTAAATTAAATTTAAGGTTATAATTTCTTATCATCAGCAAACATCATAAAATACTATTGCATCTCTCATTTTTCACCCATCCCTGTGTTATTGAATAGTACACCATGTATCGTTTTATTTACTTAAAATAAAAACACCATTTTCATGTAAATGTTCTTTCAATAAAATATAATTAAAATGATGTTTCATTTCATCTTAAAGCTTACAAAAATTCATCAGCAATCAAGAATTGTCTTTTTAGCTTTTCATGTAAAGATCCATATTTTTATTGATAGAGAACATTTTTTATTTAAATGTAAACTGTTATTTTGCTTTAAAAATAACTATTTTTGAATTTTTAAATATATATAAACCATCTTTAATTTTTAAAATAAAAATTTAGTAAATATTCTGAGTGATAACCTTTATAGAAAAAATATCACAACTTATAAATTTTCAATCAGCCATTTTATAAAAATTTATTTGTGTCATTTTTAAGTCATTTTAAAGCATCTTTAACAGTTTTTTTATTTTTAAAATAAAAATAAGACCTATATAAATTCTTAAAACTATATAGAGTTGAAATTGAGATTCAAAGGTATTTTATAAAAATTCCAAACTAAAGAAATATTTATGTAAAATTATTTTTTAAATGTTAAACAAGTTAAGGCACTTACGTAAAGTACGAGATTCGTAATTGTGTCTTTGGGAGCCGTGTCCTTTGTAGTCCAGCAAAGGGGAGTCTATCCAATCGTTCCCAATGGTGAGCTCATCATTTTCCCTCTCCCAAGAGATCAATTGGTCAATTGCATTGTTGCCATGAAAAAGCCACTTGTAACTCTTTTAAGACTTAATCTTGATTAAGTCCAAGCTTAAGAGCTTAGCTTCCATGGTTTTATGTTGATGACTAAGAGAGAAGAGAAGAGAAAAGCTCCAAAATGGAGGTAGAAGGAGAAGACATGGTAATGGCTATGGAATAGGCATGGGCTTCAATTCTCTCTTCTTGCTCTCTCCAACTTCAATTGTTTCTTCAAATCCTCTTGCTTGGATGGCTTGAATTGATGGCACTTCCTTCAGGA
Source organism: Lygodium microphyllum (assembly GCF_053477565.2). NCBI lineage: Eukaryota > Viridiplantae > Streptophyta > Polypodiopsida > Schizaeales > Lygodiaceae > Lygodium > Lygodium microphyllum. The sequence goes on along the minus strand of NC_141141.1, from coordinate 46,531,051 downwards.
TGATAGTGTCCCCTTCTTGATGATGGCACCCTTCTCTCCCTTTAGTTTGCTATCTCTCCCTCTTTATAGGATGGTGACTCTTCAACTTCCACTAACTCCTCCCCTTCCTCTTCTCCAATTGGCTTTTGGACTTCCTCTCCCTTTCCTCTTCCTCTTCCAGTTAGTCTTTTCCCATTCTCCCTCTCTTCATCTCTCACTATGATGTGCCCCCTAGGATGAGGGCGCCCTCTCCTTGGTCATAACCTCTTCAAATCCACATGCAACATTTTTTCTTTTAGTTATGGTTTTTTTAAAAACTCATTTCCTAACCTTTAGAACCATAACACATAAAAGAACACCCCCCCTTTTCTTTCAACTAGCATCCTTTCTTACATAATATTTTTTTTGTTAGGCTAAAATGTTAGCTACTTTTCCACTTTCATTATACGACTAACCTCTCTTGCATTTTTGCCTATGAGGTTGCCATTATCAAAATGTTTCCCCTCCTTGCTCATATTAACTCAAATACTCATGGTTCCACTAATAAAAAATAATCCCTTCTGATTAGATAAAACTATCGAATTCTATTTGGTATTTTCCTAAGTCCACCCTCTAGCACAAAAATCCTTTGAACTAGGATTTTCCACTTGTCGGACTACAGAGACACGTCCTCCAAAGACGAAATTACGATCGCATCTGCATTAAATTAATGTGAAAATTTGGTAACAATGTGTCAATTGTATAGAATATTGCTAAAAAGTTTTGCAATGCTAGGCATTGTTTCTAGGTGTTGTCAATAATGCTCGTTCTCATTCTTACTAAAAACCAATATGTCATCAAAGAAAACAATGACAGAATGGTGATGTTTCAAAAATATGTGATTCATCATATGACTGAATGTGGCTGGTGCATTAGTTAAACCAAAAGGTATAACAAGGAATTCATAGTGTCCAAACTGAGTTCTAAATGTAGTTTTGAAAATATTAGATGTGTCCAGTCGTAGTTGATGGTATCGAGATGTAAGATCTATTTTGCTAAATATTGTAGCCCCTTGTAGTTTATCCATGAGATCGTCTACCATAGGGATCGAATATCTATTCTTGAAAGTGATCTTATTTAGGGCACAATAATCAATGCACATCCTATAGGTGTTGTTTTTCTTTTTAACTAATATGACAGGTGTACCAAATGGAGAACTACTAGGCCTAATGAGTCCTCGGGTTAACAAATCTTCAACTTGAGTTTGAATTTCTTTATGTTCAATTTGATTATGTTGATAAGGTGCTTTACATGGTGGAAGAGAACCTAAAATTAAGTCTCTTTTATGATCTTCAGGATGTGTGGGTGGTAAACTAGGTGGTAAGTCAACATCAAAACAATCTTCAAATTGTGAAAGAAATTGTGCGTGCCTAGGATGCATCTTATTTTTCTTAACTTCAATTTCATTCACCCAGATTAAGTAGGATTCGCTACCTTTTCTTAACGCGCATTTAGGCTATGTATGACTAAGCAATGGAAAATTATCATAAGTGTGCATACCATGCAATGTGATTTATTTTCCATGAGAATAAATCTTCATTGAATGTGTGGAATAATAGATATTGGGATTATACTGATGATGCCAAGGCATTCCTAAGATAATGTCACTAGATTGTAGAGGCACAACTAAGAAATTTCTACGTTCAACATAATTACCAATTTTAATTTTTAAGTCATGCACTTCTTGTGTTCCATTGTATCTAGTGCCTAAGAATGCAGCCTTGATGCGATAATGAGTGGAAACAATATGTAAATTCAATTCTTTGACCAATTTTGCAGAAATAAAATGGTGTGTAGTCCCATTAGCATGTAAAACAGTTTTTTCTTTACCATGCACTATACATTTCATCGTTAATAAAGAATGCAGATTTCGTATATCTGGTAAAGTATCTGAAGAAGTAGTGCCGTTATCATCATCGTCTTCCGTGAAATCTAGCATTTCTTCATGGTCTTCATCTTCACTTGCTCTGAAATAGTTGATGTGAACAGTTAGCTTTTTGAATTGACAATTCACCAGTAGATGTCTAGGTTGATGGCACTTATAACAGACTATGGATTTGGCATTAGAAACATTATTAGTAATAGCGGGAAGTTTAAGAATGTTGGGATTTGGCTGGAGAGATGGCTTAGGATTTGAATTTCTATTTGATAGTAAAGCAGGGGGTCATGTCCAAGATTTACAAAATGAAGATGGAACAAAGCGATTTTGATTGAATCTTCGCAAGTTAGAATTGAGTTTATTTGTACCAAAGTTACCATTGTTTGAGAATTGTTGTGGTCACTTCTCTCGTCCTCGAATTTTGTCTTCAGCATCATGAGCCAAGGAAATCGCATCCTCGAGAGTCGTTGGCTTGAACATGCTCACTTCCGCATAGAAGTGACCCAGCAAACCAGACATAAACTTGCACTTATGGGTCGCCTTAGGTACATCTTCAAGCATTCAAAGTTGTAATAAAGCATTCCAAAAATATTTGATATATTGTGAAATAGGCTCGTGATCTCTTTGTTGCAGAAGATCCCACTATTTGATTGTTTTTTTGTGGAATTGGGGTGGAAGAAAATTCTGCAAAAATTTCTTTTGGAAAGTCTCCCAAGTAGTAGGACAATCAATGATTTTGCGGATAATAGTCCACCATAGCGATGCTCTGTCCACTAAATGATTAGTGACACACTTAATTTTGTCTTTTTCGATATACTGTTCTTCATGGAAATAATCTTCAAACTGACTGATAAAAGCAAGTACAGTCTTTCCATCGCGTAACCCATTGAAAGTACGAAATTTGACATTTCTTTTACTTATCTTGGCTTCTTTCCAAATAGATTGTGCTTCAAGTGTCACATCGATCGTATGTCGTATAACATCTTCAGATTGTGGTCCATCTTGATTGACAGTAGATCGTTGAAGATTGGCCAAGTGAGCTTGCAAAGTTTGACATGCTCTTCGTTCCTCTTGAAGCTGCATCATAATTAGGTCTAGTTTTTTTTTAATCATTGGTTTCAGTAAATTACCTTTAGCCATAAAATCTTCCATATTTTGATCAGTCATCCTACAAAATTTCAAACAACCTCACACACTCGAAATACTATTAGCGGAATGAGCATAGCTCAAGGTCGGGTTTACAAGGGTTGCTTTTTTTTTTGTGGATTTTTAGCAATCTTTCTTCTTCATGGTTAACGGAAATTGATGTCGGCCTTCTTCCAAGATGATACGTATTTTGTACAGTCTAAGTGTGATTCTCTGATTGCTGGAATTCGTCTCTGTCACAACGCAAGTGTGAACAGGGGCTAGCAGGGAGGTTGAAACGAATTCGATTTAGTCTGAGTGTTAATGCCCGCTAAGAGGAGATCGAAATTTGAAGGTTTTAAACCTTAGTAGCTTAGAAAGGAGTTAAGATTTAATTAAAAATATTTAATAAATCATTTGCTATCAACCAAGACAAGAGTGTGTTGTCGATGGATTTGGCGGCGGTCAGTGCATGCTGCCGCTGCAGTTGACCGATTTATGGAGCTAAAGCTTTCCTTTAAGCTTTTTAAGCTTAACTAATTTTAAACTCAATGAAGCTTCTTCTTTTTGTTTGCTAACTGAGAAAAAAAAACATGTTGATAAGGGAGCTTCCTAGGAGGTCCTCCACCTCTAGAGAGTGGTCCCTTGCAATTCGACTAAGTAGCAGGGGGTTCTTCATCGCCAGGAATGCGTTGGTATTGATGGATTATCGTGAGATAGTGCCCGTTTGTTCCAGGAGCTTCACTTTCACATGAGTTGGTAAGCGATTGGAAGCCCTCGATCTCAGCTTCACTCTGATACTACTGATGCGCAAATCGGATGTCATCTGCATACGTAGCGAGCGCCAAAAGGTCCCCAAGAACAAACAACTCTACTTTTTGCTCAAAATCCAAGAGAATAGACTTGCACAACATAAAGCAAAAAGACCAATTGGGTAACATCTCCCCCCATGCCTTGTGTGAGCGCTCCACAAAGCATGCATTTAATATTTTACTCATCTCCAAGCTAAAAAATAGCCCAAATTTACAATTAGCATGCTTTAGCTTTTGTGTTTGCTTTTGTCCTAATAAATAATAAAGTGGTTGGGTGCCCTACGAGTGGGGCTATGCCCAAATATAATGACCAATAATGAATATTTAAATCGTGCACACATGCACATATAAAATAATAAATATATGTCAAGCATTTCAATAAATAAGCACATCAAAATAAATATTGGCGCCATGCCTAAGACGCGCACCCATGAAAAATGATAAGTTCTTCTAAATAACTTGTATACATGCTATCACCCAATGCTACCCAGCGCCATCGTCGTTTACTCTACACATCAATTGAAGCATTCACAGATGCTAGAAAATAATAAAATTAAACCGACAAAACTGAATACGTAGCCGTCTTCAACTACAAAATAAATAAATAGGTTGGAACTATGTCCTAACCTTAATTTCATACAAGTGCGCACTCTAAACTCATAAACGTCCATTAATTCAAATATGTATTTTATGGAATCACTCGTTATGGAATCACCCACTTGCATATTAAATTAACGTGACGCCCAAAAAGGATAGGCGTTCCCATCAACTTTTCACACAAGGTTAACGGAAATTGATGTCGGCCTTCTTCCAAGCTGATACATATTTTGTACAGTCTGAGTGTGATTCTTTGATTGCTGGAATTCGTCTCTGTCACAACGCAAGTGTGAACAGGGGCTAGCAGGGAGGTTGAAACGAATTCGATTTAGTCTGAGTGTGAATGCCCGCTAAGAGGAGATCGAAATTTGAAGGTTTTAAACCTTAGTAGCTTAGAAAGGAGTTACGATTTAATTAAAAATATTTAATAAATCATTTGCTATCAACCAAGACAAGAGTGTGTCGTCGACGGATTTAGCGGCGGTCAGTGCATGCTGCCGCTGCAGTCGACCGATTTATGGAGCTAAAGCTTTCCTTTAAGCTTTTTAAGCTTAATTAATTTTAAACTCAATGAAGCTTCTTCTTTTTGTTTGCTAACTGAGAAAAAAAAACATGTTGATAAGGGAGCTTTCTAGGAGGTCCTCCACCTCTAGAGAGTGGTCCCTTGCAATTCGACTAAGTAACAGGGGGTTCTTCATCGCCAGGAACGCGTTGGTATTGATGGATTATCGTGAGATAGTGCCCGTTTGTTCCAGGAGCTTCACTTTCACACGAGTTGGAAAGCGATTGGAAGCCCTCGATCTCAGCTTCACTCTGATACTACTGATGCGCAAATCGGATGTCATCTGCATACGTAGCGAGCGCCAAAAGGTCCCCAAGAACAAACAACTCTACTTTTTGCTCAAAATCCAAGAGAATAGACTTGCACAACATAAAGCAAAAAGACCAATTGGGTAACATCTCCCCCCATGCCTTGTGTGAGCACTCCACAAAGCATGCATTTAATATTTTACTCATCTCCAAGCTAAAAAATAGCCCAAATTTACAATTAGCATGCTTTAGCTTTTGTGTTTGCTTTTGTCCTAATAAATAATAAAGTGGTTGGGTGCCCTACGAGTGGGGCTATGCCCAAATATAATGACCAATAATGAATATTTAAATCGTGCACACATGCACATATAAAATAATAAATATATGTCAAGCATTTCAATAAATAAGCACATCAAAATAAATATTGGCGCCATGCCTAAGACGCGCACCCATGAAAAATGATAAGTTCTTCTAAATAACTTGTATACACGCTATCACCCAGTGCTACCCAGCGCCATCGTCGTTTACTCTACACATCAATTGAAGCATTCACAGATGCTAGAAAATAATAAAATTAAACCGACAAAATTGAATACATAGCCGTCTTCAACTACAAAATAAATAAATAGATTGGAACTATGTCCTAACCTTAATTTCATACAAGTGCGCACTCTAAACTCATAAACGTCCATTAATTTAAATATGTATTTTATGGAATCACTCGTTATGGAATCACCCACTTGCATATTAAATTAACGTGACGCCCAAAAAGGATAGGCGTTCCCATCAACTTTTCACACAAGGAATCGACCTTGTGTATGAGCCCCGGTAAACAAATATAATTTTACAAAATCCACTATAAAACCTCACGGAATCCACCGTGGAATATGCCTCTTTGCATCAGGCACCGAAGACCAAATATAAGATTTCTCAATCTCTAGGATTACACCCAAATGTAGATGTACCAAGATGTACACAAACAATTATGAGAGTAGTTGTAATTGTGAATATACTATAAATAAGGAGTAATTAGTGAGTTCTCTTATAAAAGGAAGGGATCGGGTTAGAGTTAATTTCTTGGTCTAGTCTTGGCAATTTGGTCTTGCCTTCCTCTATTGTGCGAATTTTTTTCAAGCTTCTTAACTTGGGAGAGTAGTGTTAGATATGCTCAATGCCCCACCCTCATAAGGTGCCACCAATGATCCAAGGTGCTCAAAGTTGTAAGGCCTCCATTATGAGGAGAAGCCATATGTGAGCCCGGATATTGGTTGAGTCCTGACTTGTATATCAGATGAGGTCTATAGTGACCGGATGGCAAAAATGTGACCATTGTGGGTCTAATCTTTGGGTTGGACTAAGTAGTTAAGCTGGTAGCAACTCGAGTCACATTGCATTGAGTTGCGGGATAAGGGAGTTAAAAGGGGCTGACCTAACTGCCTTCGCACGCTATAAAAGCTAAACCCCTTCATAGTCATCAATCATCTATCTTTCACCCAGTCAGAGTTGTTCCAGCTAGCCTTAAGCTCTTCACCTATCTTTTATCTAGATCACCATATAAGCTTCACAGTGGAAGTGCACGGGTGGACAGAGCCATCTTTGTATGAGTTGTCTGGAGCTAAAGAAATTTTCTAATTCTCCTCTTATTTGTTGTATACTCTCTATCTCTACCTCTTTCTCAAATTTTGTTCACTGCGCTATGTAATTTTTTACAAGTAGGTCATAGTGTATGTTGTTATAGCGTGATCATATCAACATCAATTAGTCCAAGATCAATTATAGCAAATAATTTGGCAAAGGTGCCAAACGTGGAGTCAAGCTACAAAAAGCATAGCAATGGGGATCTTTCTACTTGGGTAGATAAGCCTTTATTAATTTTATAGATTGATTAGTATTGATGGGATTTCTTCAACTTGCTTAGCCGAGAGTATCAGTATTCATTCACTCAATATATGGAGGAACTTGGTACATGTCAAAAAGGATATCCTCTTGCAGAGGAAAATTCAAAACAAACAAGGTTGTGCCAAAAACAGTAGTATCCAAGCTAGATGATTGTGAGATTATGTTGACTACAGATGCTATATTAGGTGGAGAAGGAGCAACCAACGGGTAGAAGGAATTGATGAACCTTTCTCTTGAGTAGAAGTGTTGCATGAAGGCTGAATGGGGACCGAGTGAGTAGTCATTGTGTTAGCAACTAGTTCATTGGATTCATGGGATATCATTGGAGTTGTTACTGAGTTTTTTATAGCTATGCTCATAGTTGTGGATAATTTGGCAAGTATAGTTTGCAATAGCCTTCATAATACCCTTGCACTTTGAGAGAAACCTTTGGAACCAAATTGAGTAGTTAGCCAGGGATTACTAATGGACTAGTGATGATGACGAGTATTGTTGGGGATCTTTGTATCTAGCCACAATTTGCTAAGGGCAAATAGTAAAGCATGATGGAAGTACGAGAGCAATCATCTCCAAGTAAGAATTTCCTTCGAAATTTTCAAGATCAAGAGAGAAACCCAAAAGCATATATCTTTGCGCTATGTTTGGGCTTTTTGTGAGTCTATAATCTCATAACCTATAGTACAAAATCTCAAGTGAAATTGACTTCAAGTAACTTTTCTCAAGGATATGATTATTGCAACCCCTAATAGATGGATTCCCCTCTTTTTGAATTCTCTTGTAATGGTGGTGGTAATAGTTAGGCATGGTGGAAGAAAAGGAGAGGTGGCATCAAGTGAGAGTTGGCAAGAATATTTTGGGGTCAATTTTGATGATGGGGACGAGGTATAAAATAATCTCTAGAAATGATACATTTATCACAAGACCTTCATGAGACCTTAAGAGTTTCTAAGCTATAAAACATCAGTTTAAGCTTTCAAAAAGAAATTAGTCATCTTCCATATTGCATGCAAACATATCTCCATAATCACACAGCCAATGATTGTTCTTGATCAGTGCTCAAATGCAAATATGTGAGTCACTCCTCCATCTTCATAATTACATTATCCTCATCTCCAACATGCAAAGAAGGGGACCCTTGAATCAGTAACCTCCCTCCTAAAGATAATCATGTCATGATATTTTGCCAGAATTACCTCCCTAATTTGATCTCTTGCTAACATAGCTACAGTTCTTTCTAATTATTGCACTCTCATCTTCTTCAATCTATTAATCTCCTATACTAAGTATGTCCTTGGTCCACAATCACACTAGTTGTACAACTAGTAATTGGTCTCTCTTTTGTCATTTTGGAATATGTCAACTCTCTCCTCGATGCCCCTTGGCTATCTTCTCTATCTACAAAAACTCTATAATTTTCCCCACATACATCTTGAAGCTCCCAAAAAGAAAGAGAAGTTGCCTCCCAACAGCAACTACAATCCCTTTCTAGCTCCTCCTAAAGTCATCATCCTAGAATAGTTGCTCTCAAACAGTAGTAGGTGGCTCCATTGAAGATTGCCTCCTCCTTTAGTCCTTCTCCCACTAGAATTGGTGCAAATATGGCCTCCATCATAAATGGCCTTGCCTGATCCTAATTGAGCTAGCCCATCTGTATATCTCCCACAATTGCACAAAAGATGTATTATTTTCAAGCTATCATCCTCAATACCTTATGCCTCTTAACAAGCTCTCTTGATCACATCAATGCATGAATCATCACACCTAGTTAGGAAGAAAAATTTGAAGTGTATTTGTCTCCTCATCAACTATTAAATTTTCATCATGTACTCCATTAAGAAACCATCTTACAAGATGTAGTTGCCCATATAATTAGGCCATGTCATTGAGAGCTTCTTCGCAAAGATTGCTACAGACCCCACACAAAATTAGCCAATGGAACCTTAAAAAAAGCTTCACTTTTTCTCTTTCTACCCGTTATGTTTATGGTTTTCCCCAAAAGCATGATTGTTAAAGGTATATTTTCATACATGTTGTCCTTATGAGAGCTTGGAATCACACTTAGACCAATATTGTGCAACCGTGGCACCTTCTGCCAGTATCAATACATCTCAACAAAATTTGCTTCATACATCCTCCCATGTCTTGGCCAATACGCAATCTTTCCAATTGAAATGTCATCCCGATTTGACAAATCACAATACATATTTTGCTACTTCATGGGTGCAGACACTCTTTTCCCACCCCCATGTACAAGCATGCATGTTTACATAAAAGGCATGCTTTACACCTTCTCTTTTTCTTCAAGTCATCAAGTCAAGCATAACAACTATTTGCAAGAATCTGTGCATATAATCTCATAACATGCCTTTGAATTAGATGGTGCACTTTGAAGATATGGTAGACAAGGAGTTGTCTTGATCATCATTTAGGTGTTCAACACATTCTGCCTAGGCATGCTTTGATGCAAGGATCTCTATTAGGTAAAATTGAGACTCCAGGTTGGCCCCATAGAGGGAGGCTCAAGGATATCTTGCTTAATTGGTGAAGGTGGTGCTTATCGTTGTCATGGGAATGTTTGCCCTGATGGATGAACTTTCTAGAGAGTTTACAAAATAAGTTGTTCTTCCTACTTCAATTACTCTTGTCCTTCACTTCTATTTCCATTGCAACATAATGTTCCATCCTTTGGTTTCCTGCCTTAAGTCAAATGTTCCCACCTTGAATAAAGACAACGCCATGACTACCTTGAAGTTAAAACCCACCCTACTTTGCTTCTTTCACCACAAGTTTTATATAAGTCATGTAAATTACCAAGCATTAAACATGATGCAAGAGTGTGTTGTTGGAATTCTAGCCCTTGACTCTACCTTGTAAGCTTCTTTGCCACAATGCTTGAATAGGAAAACTACTCTCTTAAGCTTCTTATAACTCTCCAAAATGTATATGGTCAACCTAGTGTACACATGACATTGAGAAAGTGACTTGGCATGACTTATTAGACTTCAAAACCTTTGTGCATTAAGCTTGTGGTAGACTAGGATCAACCCATTTTTTTTGCTACAAATTTTAGGCAGTTCATGGTGCCATGGATGGAGAAGGGAGAGAGGAGTCGAAGATACCACACAGAGGAGGAGGTCAAGCCATGCAACCACAAGCAATTTAAGAGGAATCTACTTGACATGTAAGTACCTCTCTTCCCATGCATTGACGAAAATGGAAGGCTTGTCTTGGCTATGAGAAACAGGGTAAAAATATATAAAGATGAGGGTAGCAGTGCCCATTCAGAAGGGGTTCATTTCTTGCTATTGGAAGCTAATTACAAGCTACCATTGTAGAAGCTTGAAGAGAGGAGTATCAAGAAGCCTTCTTGACTTAATTATGTGATGAAAGTAGGTTGAAATAGGCAGCCCAAACAAAGTGGTGTGGGAAGCAACACATATCCTTCTATTCTTGAAGATTCATGATCAATCATTGGCTTACTTGACATTGATATGCTTGATACAAGTTGACATTGCATAAGCATTGTGGAAGGGGTATCAAGAGAGAATCTTGATTGCTCTATGTACATGCTTGGGGCTGAAACAGGTATCCAATAATAGGGCAGACAAGGGCAGCACGATTTCCTTCTTCTCTCCTATTTCTACATGCTTATTGCAAGCTACCTATTGCTTGTTACATGCTCTTGAATATAGGGGTTGTTTTGTACTTTATCAAAGAGTAATCTTGGAAGGTTAATGCCATGTATATGGGCTGAAATAGGCAGCCCACACAGTGATTTTGTGGAGAACAAGTTCTTTTTCATCTCTATTGCTTCATATGGTGTGATAGACACCTATATTTGGCTAATCTATGCACTCCGTGATACGGAAAGATTGTGCTATCATGAGAGGTGAATCTCAAAAGATATATGGGCTGATATCTTCATCCATAATCAGAGAATTAGCTACATTAGTGTTCTTTTGATTCATTTCCTACTATATAGAAGACATATTGACAAAATATGCAAGTCTTATGTGCCCCTATGGTTGGGCAATGTTTGTAGATTATTGATAGATGCTTTGAGCTAGATTGAGGGGAGCTTTTTCTCTTTATTTCTTGGCTATAGTAACCTATTCTTATTAGGAAATCTATTTGAAGCTTTCTTGAAGCAAGTCTCTTTTGCTCTACAAGCTTGTATTTGACTCATAATCTTTTGTTCCTATTAGTCTACATTAAATGTAATCATGTAAAGTTGATTCATGTTTTGGCATCATGTATGATTGATGGGATGCAGATTTTTTTATGATATATGACAGCATATTGTACCTGAATACATACCTTGTCATTGGTTTTACAGTCCATAAAACAAGCTTGATTTGAGTTAGATCATATAAGGTAATACTATTATGTTCTTTGCTAAGAACATGCAGTTGGAATCTCGATTAACATCTTTGAGAACTTGGCTTGAAACCTTCAACACTTCTCTTATATCTACCATCTCCGGAGTCTAAGCCCTTGAACCCTCGTACATTCTTCTCTCTCTTAAACCCCTGTGGTTGACCATGAAGTACCTCTTGAACCTTTAAACATTCATTGGAATCTACTTATCTCTTGAAGACACATCTCCATCTACCTTGTCCAAATTTCTTGCCAAACCCCTGTGGTGACCTTCAAACCTACATGCTTCGACATTGGTGAACTAGACGTGAAGGTCAGTTGCAAGAAAACTCCAAGATGGGGGATTCTTCACGAGATACTCTACAGCAGTTGGTGTGCATACTGTAGCAAACTGAGCAATAACTAATTCAAATGTTACAACCACAACAACAAAAAAGGCAAGACAAATAGAAGATTCATTCCTCAGATCTCAAGGCCCTAGAAGAAGTTGGGCAATAATTAAAACAATTTAATGGTCAAAATGTCTCTATTTTCATTCACTTATATGTTGAAAAAATGCTCTTCTTTGGTGTACCGCAACATGCATGGAGTCAATATTTTGCTAGACTATCCAAGCACGGTCTTCAAGAGAGAATATATGGTATTTTTTAGCAAGATGCGGATTGGGCTACATTCAAAAAAGCCCTACGTGAAGAATTCTTCTTAGAAGACCCTGGCCTTATGATGAAGAAAAGTTTCACTGATTGGGTTGAGAAACCCATCAAAGGTTTAGCTACAATAGCTCTATACCATGAATTTGAAAGTAAATTTGGAAAGTATGGAAGGTCACAAGATTGAATTATTCCTTAAGGCTATAGATCCTATTCTACAAGAGAAGCTTGTTGATCTCCTAGAGGATGCTACCTCCGAAAGAGGAGTTGAAATTGCATGGGCAGATGTTACTAATACAGTTAACATGATTGCTCCAAGAGAGCGGATGCGACTAAGATTGGGATCTCCTTCAACTTCAACAACTCCATTGATGGAGCCTGTTCCACCTCCAAAAACCCCTATCCCTTTGACTAATCAACCAACTCTTTCTTCTTCTGTTCTTTCTGTTCCACCTCTTAAAAATGATGTCATGGATGAACTCATTAAAAGCATGCAAGATCTTCATCTGAATCTTACAAAAATTAGTTTCAAAGTAGAGAAGCTCGATGTCAAAGTTGAAGAATGAGGATGCACATCAACTTAAAGACCCATGAGAGAAGGCTATAAGAGGCGTTGTATTTGGTATGACAGCCAATAACATGACAAGAGGAAGTGTACTACCTTCCACGAGACTAAAACACAAAAGCTCACATTTTGGAAAGATGGAAAAATTTTGGTAATGGTTGAATGAAGAAAAGATTTGAAGATTTAGTTGTAAGGAATGCCTACGCATCAATTGATGTAGCTACATATGGGCTACAAATCGAACCAACTAAATCTAATTTGAAAGTATGTAAAGCTGATGTGCAATCTAAAGTATGGATGTAGGCATTAGATCAAATGGAATGTGGAAAAGTAGCCAAAGATGATTTGACTAATGTCAGTCAGTGCATTCGAGGAATAACTGGTTGGGAACAACTTATAGATTCTTTCCCCGCCTTTGCACATTTAGCTAAAGTTAATCATAAAGAAGTATTGGTTGAAGAAAAGAGAAGAATAGAAGATGATCCTCATTCTTTCCCTTCTAGCCCTTCGAAATGGGTAACTAGAAGAACACCTGAACAACCAAATCCTACTAAAAATTCAACCCCAAATCAAGAGATGGAAGATGATGTGCCACAAATTAAGAAGAATGAAGGAAAGCAGAAAGGCAAGCAGCTAGGCTACAAATTGTAGTGTGACATAGAAACTGCAAACCGATCTCAAACAAGTCCTAGAAGAACGAATTCTCGGAAGTAAAATTGAGTTTACCGTAGGAAAATTTCTTGGAATTGCCAAACATGAATTTCATGATGTAATTATTAATGTAATCAAAAGAAAAAGACAATATGTTGGTGAGGATGCTGAAGAAACAGTGCATGCTTTTTTGCAAGTTCTTTGAGCATTTGTGTAGGATGAAGAGAAGCTGAGTGCACAAGGGATTTAGCTTGAAGTTGTTAAAGAATTAATTGCAGCAATTGAAGCTGAAGATAAAGAAAGCATGGATGCAAAAATTGAAGAAGTAAAGATTAAAAACATAATGGTCGGCTAGTCCAAGCCAGTTAGGTAGTCTATTTCTCAGAAAAAATGTCGTCTACACCACCCCTGCATGATGATGAAGAAGCTCGATTCATTCCAAGCAGTCGCTACTCCTGTACGCATTGGGCTAGAGCAACAATGGAGACAATTGAAAATTTGGAGAAAAAGAAACACCATGTATTGCACTCTAGACCATGGTTCTGAGATAAATGCCATGGCTAGGAGTCTCTATGAAAGTGGTGGATGGCCCATAGATAATGATCCATACTGGCAAATGATAGCCACAAACAATTCTTCTGGAGAGTTATATGCTATGTCATGTCCTAATGTGTAGGTAACTATTGGAGACATAAAAGAAAATTTTCACTTCTTTGTTCAAGACTCTTATAGTTACCCTATCATTCTTGGGAGACCTTTCATTTCTAAAGCCCACTTGGAAACAAAATCTCTTTATGATGATTCTTCCTATGCTTGAATCTGAAGCAAGGATCATGCATGATCTGTCCAATTTCTTACTGTGTGTGTTAACCATCATCCAAATAGAGATCGATTGCAAGATTATCTTGCGTGTCCTAATGCTCGATAATTCAAGGGTTTTTGGGCTGCACTATTGTAAAAGAAGGCTATGGTAGTGCTTCATGTAAAAATATTGTGCCTCCTCATGCTACAAAAGCTATGTCTCTAGCAAATCTACATGTATGTACAACTAATAGTATGGGCTGTTATAAGTCTCTTTCAACCATGACTAAAGCTGAAAGAAAATATTTATGTCATGTAAAAAGAGAGTTGAAAACTTACGACAAGGTGGCTAAAAATGAAGATATTTTAGGCATCTGTTTTGGGCTAATTACTACTGGCACATTGGGTGAAATATAAGCAGTTGTTCATGTAGAAAATTAGGATAAAAATCAGTCCATAGAAGTATGTACATTGGATTTTTATCAAGCAATTCAAGAATTTGTTAAACGGGTAGATATTGGTTTTCTCAGCAAGGTTGAAGTACAAGTGGAAACAAAATACAAGATGGTGGATAAGAAAGTCAAGCATGTGGTAGTCTCACTGCCTCTTAAAATTGAAGGGCTAGCTGACAGGGCAACAAATTAGCCAAGTCTTTGTGACCCTACCATTGTCACAAGTTTACATTTGAAATTATAAAAGAAAACATAGGTGATAATTATTTCCTTTTATTAGCTAAAAAACACTCTTTTATACAAATGAAAATGAATTATGGCAAAGATTTTGCATTTCAGCCAAGTGAATATGGTGTGTGGATCCAAATATTATGGCTCCTATGGCCAAGTGAATACACAAATTAAAGAAGCTGTTACTTTCAGCCCCCACTCTTAAAAGGGTTGATTATTCAAATGGACAACCCATCATCCTTACTGTGGATACAAGTCCCATTGGGAAAGGATTTGGGCTATTAGCCAAGAAGATCTTAAAGGTAATAGGTATGTAATTCATTTTGGAGCAAAGGTTCTCAATGAACAACAAAGAAGGTATGCACAAGTAAAAAGGGAATTTGGGGGAGTTGTAACAGCATTAAAGTGTGATTGTGAATACTTTATAGGTGCTTCCATAGTGGTAGAAATTGATTGTCTTTCACTCTTGGGCATGATTGCCAACTGCTCTACACCCGACACATTGCTATGCTAAGATGGATTGCATATATTAAATCTCTCAACCCCGAATTGAAGAATATTTTAGGAAAGGAGAATCTAGTTGTGCTGACATGTTTTCACATGCAAGATATGACAATGAAGAGGAGCTGATGGAAGAAGATGAAGTTGAAGAGTCTATACTTGTTGAATCTCATTCTATGACTGCTGATAATGGGTACAAGCCCCATTGGGATAGGATGGGATGTTGACCAAGAAGATCTTGAAGGTAACAACAACAAAGATTAAAGATTTGCCTATGAAAGAAGGGTGGTTAGCTAGAAGCAAGCGTGTTCATTGTATTACCCAATTTCTAGCTCCTTTCCTTGAAGAAGATTGGCTGAATATTGGCCAATATTTGAGCACAATGAAGAAAAATGAGACTTGGGCTGATGAGGAATTCAAGCATATCAAGAGAAAAGATTATGGTTTTTTTCTTAAAGATGGGTATCTATGGAAGCACACAAAGAAAAAGAAAGGAGCGCATGTCCAAGTTTTAGGTAACAAAAGATTGTAGCAACAGGTAATGAAGGAATTTCATGAAAGTTTGTGGCCCGGCCATAGAGGCATATGGGGAACCTTTATTAATGTCAAAGAAAAATACTAGTGGTAGAACATGTATCAAGACATAGAGCATTTTGTTGAAACCTATTATGTGTGTCAGATGTACTCTATGGTTAAGCATAGAGATGGGTTACAACCAACTTATCCCTTGTCTATACATTATAGATGGGTTATTGATCTTGTAACCATGCCTACATGGATATGGAATATGTAGTTTTTAGTGCTTGCAAGAGAAGATCTAACCAATCAAGTTGAAGGTAAAGCTTTAACAACCAAGACCACTCAAGCTATTTGTCACTTTTTGCTTGAATAAGTGTTTTGCAGTTATGGTGGCAGTGTTGGCAAAGTAATTGCAGACAGAGGAGAGTTGGATGCCGATGAGGCACACAACTTCTTTGCTCAATTGGGTATTAAGTTGGATTTGACATCACCCTACAATGCTGAAGGAAATGGGAAAAGTGAGAGAGAGCATCAACCTATTCTCAAAGCTCTAGCAAAGTCTTATAGAGGAAAGATCAAAGAATGGCCTAAAATGTTGCCTTTCGCATTATGGGCTCATCGGACTACTCACAATACCATAACTCACTATATGCGAGATGAACTTCTGCATGGCCACCAACTAATTATGCCAATTGAAGAATCTATTCTCACATGGAGTCTTCTACCCTGGGAGAAAGACATCAGTAGAGATGAGTTACTAACTTTGCACATATGGTAGCTAGAAATAAGGCTTGAAGATATTCAAGCAACTATTGAGAAGCTAAAAACAAAAAGACTAAAGAACAAAAGAAGATTTGATAGGCAACATCAACTTTGGCCAAGAGCTATTCAAGAAAATGACTAGGTGCTTGTCTATGAGAGCATCCTAGACAATCAATTCAAAGCTTCTAAGAAGATGGTAAAGCATTGGTTTGGCCTGTATGTGGTAAAGGTCGTTCATGACAATGAAATATTCTCATTGGTTGAATTGGATGGGACAAGCATGAAGATACCCATAGTTGGAAAAAGAATCAAGCTCTTCAAATGAAGCGAAAGCTCAACATATGAGTTAGAAGAATTGGATATAATCCAAGAGCATGAAGACATAGAAGAAGAAGAAGGATTAGAAGATGAAGATGAAGACATGACAAATGAAGATCTCTCTTAATATTGCAAATCCAAAGAAGTGGCGCATGCTGAAGGATGTGCGGATTTGGAGGGGGTGAATGTCATGGGAATGTTTGCCCATGGATGAAAAGTAACACTTTTTGTTGTTTTTCAACTACTCTAAAACTTTTTATAGAGTTCATAAAATAAGTTATTCTACTTAGTTCAATTACTCTTGTCCTTCACTTCTATTTCCATTCCAACATAATGTTCAATTCTTTGGTTTCTTGCCTTAAGTCAAATGTTTCCACCTTGAATAAAGACAATGTCATGACTACCTTGAAGTTAAAACCCACCCTACTTTGCTTCTTTGACCACAAGTTGTAATAAGTCATGTAGATCACCAAGCATTAAACATGATGTAAGACTAGGTTGTTGAAACTCTAGCCTTTGATTCTGCCTTGCAAGCTTATTTTCCATTATGCTTGAATAGGAAAACTACTCTCTTAAGCTTCTTATAACTCTCCAAAATGTATATGGTCAACCTAGTGTACACATGACATTGAGTAAGTGAGTTGAGACCCTTTTTTTGCCACAAATTTTGGGCAATTCATGGCGCCATGGATGGAGAAGGGAGAGAGGAGTCCAAGCTACCACACAAAGGAGGAGGTCAAGCCATGCAACTACAAGCAATTTAAGAGGACTCTACTTGACATGTAAGTACCTCTCTTCCCATGCATTGACAAAAATGGAAGGCCACTCTATGTTGTAAGAAACATGGTAAAAATGTATAAAGAGGAGGGCAGCAGCCCATTCAGAAGGGGGTTCATTTCTCGCTCTTGGAAGCTAACTGCAAGCTACCATTCTAGAAGCTCGAAGAGAGGAGTATCAAAAAGCCTTCTTGACTTAATTATGTGATGAAAGTAGACTGAAGTAGGCAGCCCAAACAAAGTATTGTGGACAACAGCATATATCCTTCTCTTCTTTAAGATTCATGATTAATCATTGGTCTTACTTGACATTGATATGATTGATGCAAGTTGACATTGCATAAGCATTATGGAAGGGGTATCAAGAGAGCATCTGGATTTCTCTATGTACATGCTTGGGGCTGAAATAACTAGCCAATAAAAGGGCAGACAAGGGTAGTAGGATTTCCTTCTTCTCTCCTGCTTCTACATGCTCATTGGAAGCTACCTATTTCTTGTTACATGCTCTTGAACATAGGGGATACGTTGTACTTTATCAAAGAGTCTTCTCGGAAGGTTAATGCCATGTATATGGTCTGAAATAGGCATCCATCTCTATTACTTCATACGATGTGATAGACACTTGCATTTGGCTTATCTATGCACTCCATGATAGGGGAAGCTTATGCTATCATAAAATGTGAATCCCGAAAGATATTTCAGCTGATTTGGGGCTGATATCTTTAGCCAAAATCAGAGAATTAGCAATAGTAGTGTTCTTTTGATTCATTTCTTACTCTATAGAAGACATCTTGACAAAATATGCACATCTTCTGGAAATCTCTGTGCATTAAGCTTGTGGTAGAGGCAAATCAGCCCATTTTTTTTGCCACAAATTTTGGGCAATTCATGGCACCATGGATGGAGAAGGGAGAGAGGATTCCAAGCTACTACACAAAGGAGGAGGTCAAGCCATGCAACCACAAGAAATTTAAGAGGACTCTACTTGAGATGTAAGTACCTCTCTTCCCATGCATTGACAAGAATGGAAGGCCACTCTTGGTATAATACGTCAAATATTGTAAATTTATGGGAGAACTTTCTCACCATCGATGTCAATCTTGTTGGAGGACGGAGAGGGAATTAGTAGGCCAGCAAGCTCCTCGCTGGATCTTGCTCGGCCTCATGGCCATGCATGGCGACACAAGGAGAGGGAGGATTCCCTTCCCTCTCCCTATAAAAACCCCCACTCAAGGGAGACAGCAAAGGGATGGTTGAAATAGGGATGCTGCCCAGAAGACGTGACGTTGTCCACTATCGTGAAGGAAGGTCGAAGGTACGAGGGCCAGAAGAAGGCGCTACCAAACGATGCCAGCAGCTGCCATGAAAGGACAAAGGGGAGGGCTTAGCATTGCCCATATCCGTGCACCGCCTCCATTTTTCTTGCCACCGATTTACGGCTCACACCCCCCCCACGTAATCTTCTGGAAGTAAGAACTTCCAAAGGGGGGGGCCTCCTTAACCCCCCTTCCTATACCCCATTATTACTACTTTCCCCCCCGGTTTTAATCCTCTTAAGGCCCCCCTTCCTATGGGTTTGGGGATTTCACCCCGTACTCAAAACCCCTTTCACCCCTTGATTGTGGCTTCCCAAAACCCCTTTCACCCCCGTGTCCTAAAAACCCCCAAGGCCCCTTCTTGTGTTTTTTTTTTTTTTTGGGATCACCCCCCCTTGTGTTTAAAGGATCATGGGCTTTTCCCCAATAAAGAGTGGGCTTAGAGGTCCTATTATTACTCCCCCCTGTGCTTTTAAAAGTCACTTGGCCCTTTCCTTAAGCCCCCTTTTCCTTGGAACCACACCCCCCGTGTATTAACCCTTAAACCCTTCCCTTGGGCATTCTGGAACCACACCTCCCATGTTAATCCCTTAAAAACCCTATCCCTTTTCCTTGGAACCATCCCTCTTTCCTTTGTGCTAAAACCTTCCCTAGCCCTTCCCTTGTGGCGTATTGAAACCCCTTCCCTCCAAGTTTGACCTAAGGTCCTTCAACCTTACTTATAATCCTTACGGTTACTATATCCCCTTAGAGTTCTCTCCCGCACCTTGTGTTTTTCCATCCCTTTTCGTTCCTCATTTGAACGAGTCATTAAAAGGCCATTAAGCCTTTCCATGGCGTCAATGGGTCTTAGTCGTAGAAGACTCTGAAACACCCTTTTGAATTTCCCCGACTTCCAAGGAGGGAGCCTTCAAAAAACTACTATCGGGTGGTGCAAGGGAGCAACGGTGAATTCCAAAGAAGAATTGTGAAGCTGCTTCCACGTCCGAACAACTACAATTGCGATGCCTTCGAAGAAAGTCCAAGGTGCAGCTGTGGGAGGGTCATCTCCCGGTATCCATGTGGATATCTCACCCCAAACCTAGGTTTTTCCTTCTTAATTTTTATTTTATATCGTTGTAATTTAATCATGCAAGGTTAGTTGTTAGAAATAGGATATATTTTGTCCTAGCTATTCATGACGAAGAAATTTAGTCATTAATACATCTAATGGAACATGCAAAATAAATAAAGTATAAACGTACTTTTTTTCAAATAGCTTTATGCATTGAAATGAATTATGAGCTATATTATTATCCATTAAAGTAGTATACTTCGGTTAAGCCTAAAGGTATAAAACTGCATCTCACACTATTAATCCCTATTCATTCTACAATGAATCATCATGGAAAGTGCAAATCATGAAAGGACTCTTACGATGCATAAAATCTCACTACAAGAGAAAGGCCCTATAGATGCGCACTGTACACGCAAAAAAGCGGGCGCATTTATAAGCACATGTATCAACATGTCTATTCACGCTAGTATAAAAAACGCGTCTATATATCCACATTGATAAACGTGCTTATAGATGAGAAAATAAATGCACATATTTTTCATTTCTCATAAAGTCCCTGAATATGACCAAACCTCTTAACAACTAGTATTTTTTTGAATAGGGCATGATTGGATGTATATATTACGACATAATTACACCTAGATCATAAGCTAGGACATGATATACATGTATAAGGCATATGCATGCATAGGACATGATATGCATTACCAACTTTACTTCTTTCTGAGTATTATAAATATACATCCAATCATTCAAAGCTAATTATATATATGTGATTTCATGCCCTATATACATCCAATCATGCCCTATACAAATGTGATTGGATAGGGCATGATGACTGGATGTATATATAAATCAAAGGTTGACTTGTGCATTTGCAATATATATATATATATATATATATATATATAGAGAGAGAGAGAGAGAAAAAACTGATCAATACACTCACATGTCTCATTTAATGTTGTGCACTTAACCTAGCCATGCATGCCAATTCATAGCATGAGTAGATTGATGTAAATCAGTTGGCTTGTGCATATGCAAGCTATTCCAATCATGTCAAGGTGCACTTATAGCTCACATATAATTTTAGATAAGGTGGACCACATGTAACCAATGTGCACATGTCCTCTTTTCATCATCTTTAGCCAGTGTGTCCACTTGTTGGTGACTAATACCAACAAGCCAACTACAAATCTCTTATCTATGAAATGTATAAGTAAATTAACTTGGTTAATTTGATGAGGCCAAGTTTTCCTTCCATGGACAGTGTGGTTGGCTATATTCTACTTCAAGGTTATAGGAACTTGCAGAAGTCAATGGAGCATCCTAAAAATGACGATACTTTAATTACTATATCAAGTCACTTCATGTACATATCTTTGATTGATTGATGGATAATATGCCTTTCTCTATCTCTTTTGTGTACACCTTCATAGCATTATCTCTCTCTAGCTAAAAACCATTCGTGCTTTATCCACCTATTGATACTTGCATGCAATTGTAAGTGGGATGGTCTAGTAAGTCACTACATATGTGCCAATTGACTTGCCAATGTGTTCTCTCTTATCCTCAAGCTTTGTTATATATGTCACCACATAGGTCAATTGATTCCCTAAATGCAAGCATTGATTCCTTAAATTGTTCCTGCGCGTCTGTAAGCGCGTGCAACAGGAATTATCTGCGCATATACACGTGCAATTACACGCGCTTACAGATGCGCCACGCAAGTATAGAAAATTTTAAAAAAAGTTGTGGCTTTCTTTTCAAATCTTTGCTTTCCTGCGTTTTTTGCGCATTTTCTGCAGTTCAAGCTCGACATCACTACTCATGTCTATCTATCACTTCATGAAGACAATGAGGCAAGGAAATAAGAGTAAAAAGAGGACAGTAGGAAAGAAGAGCCAAAGAGTAAAGAACAAGAGCCAAATAGCAAGGAAGAGAACAAGATTCAAGCAACTTACCAAGGGAAGGGAGAAGGAGGACAAGGAGCTTGCAACCTAGCTGCCACCCATTGGAACAAGCAAAGAAGGTGAGTTCTTCTTCTCTCTCTCAATCTTGTTTGCTTTCTCTGTTTGTTTGTCTCTCTCTTCTCTCTCTTCACATGCTGGATCTTGTCATCTATGGAGGTTTTTTAGCTTTGTTTTTAAAGCAATTTTGAGAAGAAATGGTGCAATTATGCACGTCTGTCAGCACGTCCAGATGACAGTGTAGATGCAGCTATAGACGCGGAAATAGATGCACTAACAGACGCCCACAGAGACGCGCTGACAGATGGTCACAGAGACGCAGGTATAGAAGCGCACAGAGATGTAGGTATAGACGCTGCATGTAATATGTTTTATCTGCACAGGGTAATATGATTTTTCTTATGTAGATGTGAAATCCTGGATCTTCCAGCACCCCATTCAACAAGGAGCAATTCATGGGGGAGATGACCAATTACCTTGGTCGCCCTCCCACTGCACAGGAGGTTTTCAATGTGATGTCTGGGACACCTATCACATCTTTGCCTACACAGGGATCAACTGAGGTACATGGATCGGCCGAAGCACGTGCATCTACAGAAGCACGTGTATCGAGTGAGGTAGAGGGTAGTGCACGTCGAGGGAGGAGGGAGAGTGGTGCGGGAGGACGAGGAGGTCGAGGGCTTTGTGGGGGTTGCCTAGGTGGTGGCTCTCGATCACCCTCACCGGAAAATGAGAGAGGTGAGCCTCCACAAATGTACTACTCTATCACTGATGTTGGTGGTATCTTGCATGACTTTGAGGGGAGGGAAGTGATAGCCTACTTGAGGAGTGTTGTGCATGCCACATACAAAGATTGCATGATTCCCTTCAAGCACCAAAAAAATGGTTTATGGCAAGAGGTGCTGCGCGCAGTACATAAAAGGTACCCTAATCCCGAGAATTCATGATTCTCAGATGATTGGGGACGGTCAAAGGTGAGAGACACGCTTCATAACAAGAGGTCTCACCTTATGATGCGCGCCAAGGAGTCATTGCGGAGACAAGAGTAGGGGCGCCCTGGATATGGCCAACCACCCAATTGCCACCGCAAGAAGTGGAAAGAGGCCAAGAAGAGAGCATAGAGAAAATGACAAGTCACCAGCATGCAGAGGCGTGACATATCCAGATGGCAACCATGGGATCGTCGCATTATGGATCGGGTGGTAGGGAGTCATGGGAGGCTGAGTTTGTAAGTATTATTTGATTTCTTTTTTTAAATTAAATTTTGTAATTTGTTTCACTTCATTATGTAGTGTGTTTTAATACGTTGTATGTTCAAATTGTTTTGTAGTATCATATCATTGGTAGGATGCCTACTCCTAGAGAGGTAGGCTACCATCAAGGTCATAACCGGGCGTCCACTTGGGCAGCATTTCTACGAGGAGGGACTCATCATGGAGGAGCAATATAATCGTGCCATGAGGATTCCACCACCAGAAGAGGTATGTTTTATTTTTTACATGAAAAGTATAGATAACTCTAATTTATTATTTGTAATCGTATTTATATACCTTAATCCTTTGTGTAGACGAACCCTGATACAGTTGAGGATAGCGAAGGGGGGACTAGCAGTAGCGGTGGTGGCAACGGCAGTGGCAGAGGCATCGATGGTGGTAGCGATGATGATGCCTCTTCTGAGGAGATATAGAGGAGCCCCATGCATGCATGCCTCCCCTTGGCTTGTAATTTTTATTTTTGATATGCATTACTTTCAGCTAGTGCTTACGACCATGATCTCACAAGCACTAGAACTCATAATGTAAAAACGTTTCATCTATATATATGAAATTTCGTGTGCTACATACATTGTTTTGTTTTCAGTATCCAATCTTCGAAATAATATTTCTCTGCTTTCCCTAAGCATACAATTTGATATTGATGGGGGGAAAAAAACCAGAGAGCATGTGGCTTGCAAAGCCACATGCTCTCTGTTTTTTTTTTAATACCTTTGTTTTGCATGTCTATCAGCGCGTCTAAATTACAGGATAAATGCGCGTCTATTCTCGTCAAAAAATTTCAAAGTAAACGCGGTTTTAGATGCGCCACGCACGCGTGTATAGAGACACAATATGAATATGTCCACTTTTTTATAAATATGATTATATATTTACAAAGTGCATTTATATGCACGTCTATATGTGCGTCTAAGTGTGTGTGTAACTCTGATCATAAGCACGCTTTTAGACACGATTTTGTAGATGTGGAAATAGATGCGCTAATAAACGCGCCCGATATTTTTTTTCACAATTCAAATATTGCATCTACAAGCGCGTATATGGAGCCTTTTTGTTGTAGTGTCTATGAAATTATCGTTGCTAACTGCATAACTTAGCAAGAAAAAAGGTTGTTTATTTAGCATGAGTTTTATTCGCAAAGAAAAGGGAAGATTAGTTGGAATTAACCTAATCTCAAATTGATAAAGTTTAGGATTGAAAAGTCAATTGACACATAGATAACAAATCATGTGGAAGTAATCTCGAAATTACCTTCTAGAGTTAACCAAGTTGATATAACCTTAAAAATGCCTAGGCTGCGAAATATTTATTGGGAATGAGTTAAATTCCAAGAAACGTCTATAATTTAAATACTTGTCCACATTCCCTGAATGTAGGGTCAGTAAATTGTAATCGTAAAAGGAACCAGGGTTTGTCCCTGAGATTCTTACAAGAACGAAGCTAGGAAACCCTAGGTCTAATGACGTCAGCTTAAAAAACCTGAAACAGATTGATTCGTAACTCCATTATCGCATAGTACAATGCGGCACTTGCACAACAAGTACGGAGTCATATGGTCTTGTGATTGGATCACAAGAAGGAAGGCCAAATTCTCGCAACGAGGATAGCGGATCCTTATGCAAGTTATCTTGCAAGAGGATGCATACTTTGATATCCTTCTTGAGTAAGGAAGATTAATTGAAGATTAAAGACCAGAAAACTGGAGTACCCAATGAACCTTATCTTGCAAGAGGATGTATACTTTGATATCCTTCTTGAGTAAGGAAGATTAATTCAAGATTAAAGACCAGAAAACTGGAGTACCCAATGAACCTTAAGGTTTGACCAAGTTGGGTTAATAGGATATAGGGGATCTTGCCAAGTTGCAAGTCATCCCGCATCAAATGTTGGATGCATTCGAAAGGAAGGATTCATTCCTTAACAGTTTGCCAATAAAAAACGATCAATGGAAATTTTTGTGCTTGCTACAAATTTTAGAGCACTGTTTGACTTGTTTGACCAATGAATTAAAAGATAAATGAATATCTATACTTCAGGTTGAAGTCCTGAAGAGAGAGGCAGCTTCAGGTACCCCCGATTGCTTGCCTGACCCTAACCAAGGGGGTTGTTGACCGCGTCGGGAATGTGGACCGAACCTGCCACGAGAGGTCTCTCCATTGAGTGCTACTTGGAGCAGGAGGAAACTTGGATGCCAGGGCGGGCTCTAGCCATAAATCCCTCGCCTTTCGGGTCCTGCACGAGAGGCTAACGTGACTTGGGATTGGATCTCGAGGCCCGCATACTAGTCTATGGGTGGAAACTTGGAATAGTGATCCCTGTGGATTGCTAGATAGCCTTCCGGCAGATTGTGGATAAGCCTACGGGCAGAACTCTTTGTATTTCAAAGATAAATATGATGACCTATTAATAAAGAACTTGTCTGATATTGTTTTTCTATGTCAAGTGATAGGATGACATGAAGGAACCGGTGCCTAACGGGTTAATTAAAGAAGCTGGTTGTTACATGTCCAACTAATGTGTTAGATACTTAAATAACTAAAACAACCCGAGGAAAGTGCGGAGGATGGGCCATGGGTCCGTCCTACGGATGGGTGGTCCCGGTTGGCCGAGAACTTTTCTCAAATCACGAGGAACAAGGGGATGATCGTCAAAGGACACGAACAACAAAAGTGTTGACCTAGAGTTATATTTTAACCCAATTTACGCTGTTTTAGGGGAACGGAATGGGACTATGCCTTATAGTAGAGAGGTTGAGCTTTGCATCCCTCTCGTTTCCCATTCTCCTTGAACCAAGTGCAGCGTGAATCTGCTTTGGACTTGGCATTTTTGCGTAAAGTAGTTCGCTTGGGTCCGATGCTAGTTGTTGTTAGGAAATGACCAATCAGGAAAACCCTAATTCAGGTCGATCCTAAGTGGGAAAACCCGGAATACTTCTGCTACGTGGCAGATGCGGAAAGCACTAGATCGCACACCCCATAACATTCCATGGGAGTGCCGGGCAGAGCTTTCTAAACATCCTTTCCGATGGACTGCTAAGACGTGTCCTGAATGATACTAGTGGACACGTTACAGTTGGTATCAGAGCCAATCAACAACGGAATTGTTTTTATGAAATCTTAATAAGATGAAGTAAAGAAAATGTTGCTGTCCAAACATTTCCTTACCTTCAATGCTGTCTTGCAGAATTACGAAGCATGGAACAAGTTCTTGGTGTTTTGAGTCATGTTTATGACTGCAATGCATTCTCCGCTTTATAGACAAAGGATTGGGGTGATGAACATCCTGGAGCAGATCTATAATCCATCACCTTTGTACATGGAACGAAGATGGACAGGTGCTTCAGGAATCTACTATATAGCCGCCTACCGGTTTGCTTATCTACAGACCAACCTAAAGAGGATCCAGTGGTTGGAAGACTTGAAAGTTGTGAAGCTGTTCATTTTTGTGGAAGCTCAAGTAAACTCAACTCTGCATATTCAAGGTCGGAGGGTTGAGATGAACTCATATGTATATGAGGAAGTAACCCGTGTAATCCCCACCGACAGGATTAGAGTGTTGGGCTACCATGAGAAGTATGGATTCCAATGGAAAGGATATCCTGAACTTCCAATGACTTACCGATTCCTGAAGATCCATGACCCGAAATCTTACTATTATATAGTTCATGTAGATAAATGTAATACAACGTTGTTCTCCCCAAACTAAATGTAACAGCTGGTTTATCATCGCATGAAATGTTGTATTCAAAAGGACTATGGCCATATAAATACAAATAAAGACTTCTTTTTATCAATTTCTGATTGTGCATAAGAGTTGATAAAAAGTTAAGTAGCTACATTGGTTACATGATAGCGGAATTGAAGATGTAATATAAATTAACGATGATCATCGTATAATAATGCTAAGAAAACCTTTATTTAGGCACAACCCTAGGTACAGGTTTCTAATTTGCCTCCTACATCAAGTACTACTGTGATCCAGGAGAAGAAGTTCCTTCTCAAGCAGATTAAGCCACCCGCGTTTAGCGGGAGAGGCAGATTCATCCAAGCTGATGCTGAAATTTGGATTGAATCCATGGAGGATTACTTTGAAGCAACTGGTACTGCACCTGCCAATCAGGCTATGCTCGCCAAGCTAAAGCTCACCGACGAAGCCAGGCTTTAGTGGAAGCAATGGTGCAGGGAGCAAGGGATCACAGAGGGATTCGTTACCTGGGAGAAGCTGAAGAAAGCTGTGCAAGGAAGATATTTACCACATGTTTATCGCACGGAGAAAATGAATGAGTTCTACAAGCTAAAACAGTTGGGGCTTACGCTTGATGCATACTACTCTAAATTTGTCTCACTTCTTAAGTATGCACCGTAGATGGACATGACACAACAGGTGTCTAAATTTTGTGTGGGATTAAATCCACCAGTCAATACCCGTCTCGAATCAATGCGTCCATCAGATCTTCAGGACGCACTCATTCAAGTGGCGGCTATAATTCAGGAGGTGCAAGCTAGACCAAGGGGTAACAAAACTTGGTCTTATAATGACCCAAACAGAGGAGGATTCAGACCTCAAATGAAGAGAGTTCAAGGTCATAATCAAGGACAAAGAAAGAAAGCAAGGATGAATAATGTCAACAACTTTATTCCTACTCAAAGTAATGGCCGAAACCTCCATTGTTTCCACTACAATGAACTCGATCACTTCAAGAGGCAATGTCCCAAGCTTGGTGGAGGACATCACCAAGCGCCTTTCCAAGGATCAGGCCGTGGTTAAGGAGCCGCTACCCAAGGAAGAGGAAGAACCACCTGTATTGCCAATAGTCAAATGTGCGAAGAAGAAGAAGAGGAAGATCCGACCATGGAAGCATAATTCGAAAGGGCGACAGTCCATGCCGCTTTACACAAGAAAGGGCCAAATCGCCAGTTCTCGGTGATTCAGACACCGTCGGACTATCAAGGTAAAGGTTTCAAGACCTTGATTGATTGTGGCAGTATACATTCCTTTATCTCACCAGCATGTGCAAAAAGATTAGGAATAGCCATAGTAGAAGCACCTACCCTGCTTGTGGAATTGGCAAATGGTCGTGAGGTTACTTGTACTAGGCAAACTGCTAAGGTGGAGTTCTTCCTGGGAGGAAAGATAACTTCGGTCAAATTCAGAGGCATTTAGGTATCCATGAGTGTCTACTCGGAATGAATTGGCTTAAGCCTAATGACGCCCACATTCACTGTGGAAAGGGTCAAGTTTCCTTTCGAAACTCTGAAAAGGAATTAGTCACAACTCAAGGTGAGGCAGGAGTGCCAAGAATCCAATTGGCCAAAGTATCTCGGATCATAAAAGGAGTCAGAAAAGGATTACCTATTTACTTGATCAAACTCAACAAATTAGATCAAAAGCAAGAGTCTCATGAAGGACCTTCTTGGCTAAAGGAATACGCGGACGTATTCCCTGAAGAGTTGACTGAACTTCCGCCTCAAAGAGAAGTGGATCATGAAATTAGGTTAGTACCAGGAGCTGTGCCAATTGCAAAGAGACCTTATAGAATGTCCATACCAGAAGCAATTGAGCTAAAGGAACAACTCAAGCAACTGCTAGATCAGGGCTACATCCGTCCTAGCAGTTCACCGTGGGGAGCTCCAGTACTATTCCAGAAAAAGAAAGATGGGACAATCCGATTATGTATTGATTACCGAGGATTGAATCAATCAACAGTTAAGAACAAGTATCCTATTCCTAGAATAGATGAGCTTCTTGATTGTCTTCAGGGTGCAAAGATCTTCTCTAAGATTGATCTCAGGTCAGGTTACTATTAGATAAGGATCAAGGAAGAAGATATCCCAAAGACGGCCTTCAATACAAGATATGGGCACTTTGAATTCCTAGTTATGTCATTGGGGCTTACGAATGCACCTGCCACCTTCAATAGGTTAATGCGGGATATCTTTAGGCCATATCTTGATGATTTTGTGCTTGTCTTCTTCGATGACACTTTAGTCTATTCTAAACAGGAAGAAGATCATGAACCCCAACTTTAGATTGTCCTTGAGACAATGAGGTCACATAAGCTGTATGCTTAAATGAAGAAGTGTGCATTCTTCAAGCGTCAGATTGAATATCTAGGATTCATAATATCAGCAGAAGGAATATCAGTGGACCCAGCCAAGGTCAGAGATGTGCTTGAGTGGCCAATACCAGTATCCGTCAAAGAGATACGTAGCTTTCTTGGATTAACAGGATGATATAGGGTCTTCATAGAAAACTATGCTTTGATTGCAGCACCTCTGACGGACTTACTGAAGAAGCAAACTTCCATTGCATGGTCAACTCCCGAACAAAATAGCTTCGACAGATTGAAGCAAAGTTTGGTATCAGCACCTATTCTAAAACTTCCAGACCTCAATAAGGAGTTCGAGGTAGTAATTGATGCTAGCATTCTTGCCTTGGGATGTGTACTTATGCAGGAAGGTCATCCAGTAGCATACTCTTCAAGGAAATTGAAGAGTCATGAAAAGAATTATGCTACACATGATTTGGAATTGCTAGCTGTCATCCATGCTCTAAAGCTTTGGAGACACTACCTGTTGGGTAACAAGTTTACTCTAGTAACTGACCATAAGAGTCTCAAATGGATCTTTATCCAGAACGAGCTCAACATGAGGCAATGTCGGTGGATTGAAGTGTTGGAGGAATATGACTTTGAAATCAAGTACCAACCAGGGAAAGAGAATGTAGTTGCCGATGCACTTAGTCGCAAGGCATTCCTAAATTCCCTAATCTTGCAAAACCCATCAACAGCTAGATCTCTAGCTACAAAAGTATCTATGCCAAACAACCCTATACTTGAGTTAGCTAGAGAGGAACCCTATACTTGAGTTAGCTAGAGAGGAAGCATGCCATGATTCGGCCTACCAAACAATGCTAAAGGAGATCTCTATCAAGGATCAGAACCAAAAGTTGCAGGCTAAGTATCAGGAATTTTCCATTAATAGTGGACTTGTCTACTATAGAACAAGGCTGTGTATACTAGCAAGCCAGTCACTTAAGCATAAGATATTGTGGGAAGCTCATGATTCTCCTTTCGTAGGACATCCTGGCTATGCTAAGGCTCTTAATGCAATTAGGAAGAGCTACCATTGGGAGAGGCTCAAAGGTGACATTCTCAAATATGTCACCGAGTGTTTGTCTTGCCAACCTATCAAAGCCGAACATGTCATGATGCCAGCGAAACTGCAACTGCTTGACATCCCCCAAATGAAATGGGAATTCATCAGTATGGATTTTATTGTAGGCCTACCCCAAGTCCAGGGAGGATACAACTCCATCATGGTTGTGGTTGACATGCTTACTAAGGTTGCACACCTTATTCTAGTAAAGACAAACTATAAAGCCTCAGACATTGCAAGATTGTTTATCAAGGAGATATTCAAGCTACATGGTTTACCCAGAAGAATCATTAGTGATCGTGATTCTCTCTTCACATCACACTTCTAGAGAGCTATCTTTGAAGCTATTGGGACTCAACTCTATTTTAGCACCGCTTACCATCCCCAAATGGATGGCCAAACAGAGTGAGTAAATCAAGTCATCGAGGATATAATTAGGGCATACTGCTATCGTGAGCCGAAGAGGTGGATTCAATACTTGCCTTTGGTTTAATTTTCCTACAATGCTTCTTACCAACAAAGCATTCAGATGACCCCTTTTCAAGCATTATATGGTCATGATTGCAGAAGTCCCCTAAACTTTTATGATCCAACCCTAAGGGTTGAAGCTTCAAGGCACATGTTGGAAGAGATGGATGACCAAATAAAGTCAATAAGATAAGACATCCAAGCGGCCAAGGATAGACAGAAGGCCTATGCGGATTTGAAGTGTCAAGAAAGAGTCTTCGAAGAAGGAGACATGGTGTTCATTCGCGTACGCCCTAAAAAGAGTTCTCTATCCTTAGGAGATTGCAAGAAGCTAAGTCCAAGGTATTGTGGGCCATACAAGATACTCAAATGCCTAGGACCTAATGCTTATAAATTGCAACTTCCTAAGAACGTAAAGGTTCACAATGTATTCCATATCAGCCTATTGAAAAAATATGTACCTAATCCTAACCATGTACTTGACGATCAACAAGTTGTAATGCCTAATCAAGGAGTCCTTGAACTAAGGCCTGATAGGATCTTAGATGTTAGGGAGAGACAATTAAGATCCAGAACCCTGAGAGAATGCCTCGTCTAGTGGAAATACTATCCCGAAGAGGATGCCACTTGGATAAATGAAGGCACACTCAACCATCAATATCCCCAGTTTATCTCGAGATGAGGACATCTCGATTCCTCTAAGGGGGAGAGAATGTAATACGTCAAATATTGTAAACTTATGGGAGAATTTTCTCACCGTCGGCGTCAATCTTGCTGGAGGATGGAGAGGGAATTAGTAGGCCAGCAAGCTCCTCACACTGGAGCTTGCTCGGTCTCATGGCCATGCATGGCGACACGAGGAGAGGGAGGATTCCCTTCCTTCTCCCTATAAAAACCCCCACTCAAGGGAGACAGCAAAGGGACGGCCGAAATAGGGATGCTGCCCAGAAGACATGACGTCATCTGCTGCCGTGAAGGAAGGTCGAAGGTACGAGGGCCAGAAGAAGGTGCTGCCAAACGACGCCAGCAGCTGCCGTGAAAGGACGAAGGGGAGGGCTTAGCATTGCCCATATCCGTGCACCGCCTCCATTTTTCTTACCGCCGATTGACGGCTCACACCCCTCCCACGTAATCTTCTGGAAGTTAGAACTTCCACAAGGGAGGGCCTCCTTAACCCCCCTTCCTATACCCTATTATTACTACTTTTCCCCCCCGATTTTAATCCTCTTAAGGCCCCCCTTCCTGTGGGTTTGGGGATTTCACCCCATACTTGAAACCCCTTTCACCCCCGTGTCCTAAAAAACCCCAAGGCCCCTTCTTGTGTGTTTTTTTTTCGGGATCACCCCCCCTCGTGTTTAAAGGATCATGAGCCCCTTTTTCCCCAATAAAGAGTGGGCTTAGAGGTCCTATTATTACCTTCCCCCCCCCCCCCCAACCCCCCCTGTGCTTTTAAAAGTCACTTAGGCCCTTTCCTTAAGCCCCCTTTTCCTTGGAACCACCCCTCCCCCCCTGTGTATTAACCCTTAAACCCTTCCCTTGGGCATTCGGAAACCACACCTGCCGTGTTAATCCCTTAAAACCCCTATCCCTTTTCCCTGGAACCATCCCTCTTTCCTCCGTGTTAAAACCTTCCCTAGCTCTTCCCTTGTGGTGTATTGAAACCCCTTCCCTCCAAGTTTGACCTAAGGTCCTTCGACCTTAGTTATAACCTTTACGGTTACTATATCCCCTTAGAGTTTTCTCCGCACCTTGTGTTTTTCCATCCCTTTTCGTTCCTCGTTTGAATGAGTCATTAAAAGGCCATTAAGCCTTTCCATGGCTTCAATGGGTCTTAGTCGTAGAAGACTCTGAAACACCCTTTCGAATTTCCCCGACTTCCAAGGAGGGAGCCTTCCAGAAACTACTATCGACGGGCGGTGCAAGGGAGCAATGGTGAATTCCAAATAAGAATTGTGAAGCTGCTTCTACGTCCGAACAACTACAATTGCGATGCCTCCTAAGAAAGTCCAAGGCGTAGCTGTGGGAGGGTCATCTCCTCGTATCCATGTGGACATCTCACCCCACACCCACGGATTTGCTTCTTAATTTTTATTTTATATCGTTGTAATTTAATCATGCAAGGTTAGTTGTTAGAAATAGGATATATTTTGTCCTAGCTATTCACGATGAAGAAATTTAGTCATTAATACATTTAATGGAACATGCAAAATAAATAAAGTATAAACGTACTTTTTTTCAAATAGCTTTATGCATTGAAATGAATTATGAGCTAGATTATTACCCATTAAAGTAGTATACTTTGGTTAAGCCTAAAGGTATAAAACTGCATCTCGTACTATTAACCCCTATTCTTTTTACAATGAATCATCATGGAAAGTGCAAATCATGAATGGACTCTTACGATGCACAAACTCTATGAAATTATCGTTGCTAACTGCATAACTTAGCAAGAAAAAAGGTTGCTTATTTAGCATGAGTTTTGTTTGCAAAGAGAAGGGAAGATTAGTTGGAATTAACCTAACCTCAAATCGATAAAGTTTAGGATTGAAAAGTCAATTGACACATAGATAACAAATCATATGGAAGTAATCTCAAAATTACCTTCTAGAGTTAACCAAGTTGATATAACCTTAAAAATGCCTAGGCTGCGAAATATTCGTTGGGAATGAGTTAAATACCAAGAAATGTCTATACCTTAAATACTTGTCCACATTTCCTGAATGTAGGGTCAGTAAATTGTAATCGTAAAAGGAACTAGGATTTGTCCCTGAGATTCTTACAAGAATGAAGCTAAGAAACCCTAGGTCTAACGACGTGAGCTTAAAAAAACTGAAACAGATTGATTCGTGACTCCATTATCGCATAGTATGATGCGGCACTTGCACAGCAAGTACGGAGTCATATGGTCTTGTGATTGGATCACAAGAAGGAAGGCCAAATTCTCGCAACGAGGATGGCGGATTCTTATGCAAGTTATCTTGCAAGAGGATGTATACTTTGATATCCTTCTTGAGTAAGGAAGATTAATTGAAGATTAAAGACCAGAAAACTGGAGTATCCAATGAACCTTAAGGTTTGACCAAGTTGGGTTAATAGGATATAGGGGATCTTGCCAAGTTGCAAGTCATCCCGCATCAAATGTTGGATGCATTCGAAAGGAAGGATTCATTCTTTAACAGTTTGCCAATAAAAAATGGTCAATGGAAATGTTTGTGCTTGCTACAAATTTTAGAGCACTGTTTGACTTGTTTGACCAATGAATTAAAAGATAAATGAATATCTATACTTCAGGTTGAAGGCCTGAAGGGAGAGGCAGCTTCAGTTACCCCCGGCTGCCTGCCTGACCCTAACCAAGGGGGTTGTTGACCGTGTCGGGAACGTGGACTGAACCCGCCGCGAGAGGTCTCTCTGTTGAGCGCTACTTGGAGCAGAAGGACGCTTGGGTGCTAGGGGGGCTCTAGCCGTAGATCCCTCACCTTTCGGGTCCTGCACAAGAGGCTAACGTGACTCGGGATTGGATCTCGAGGCCCGCATACTAGTCTATGGGCAGAAACTTGGAATAGTGATCCCTGTGGATTGCTAGATAGCCTTTGGGCGGATTGTGGATAAGCCTACGGGTGGAACTCTTTGTATGTCAAAGATAAATATGATGACCTGTTAATAAAGAACTTGTCTGATATTGTTTTTCTATGTCAAGTGATAGGATGACGTGAAGGAACCGGTGCCTAATGGGTTAATTAAAGAAGCTGGTTGTTACATATCCAACTAATGTGTTAGATAATTAAATAACTAAAACAACCCGAGGAAAGTGCGGAGGATGGGCCATGGGTCCGTCCTATGGATGGGTGGTCCGGGTTGGCTAGGAACTTTTCTCAAATCACGAGGAACAACGGGATGATCGTCAAAGGACACGAACAACAAAAGCATTGACCTAGAGTTATGTTTTAACCCGATTTACGTTGTTTTAGGGGAACGGAATGGGACTATGCCTTATGGCATAGAGGTTGAGCTTTGCATCCCTCTCGTTTCCCATTCTCCTTGAACCAAGTGCAGTGTGAATCTGCTTCGGACCTGGCGTTTTTGCGTAAAGTAGTTCGCTTGGGTCCGACGCTAGTTGCTGTTAGGAAATGACCAATCAAGAAAACGGTAATTCAGGTCGATCCTAAGTGGGAATGGCTGGAATACTTCTGCTACGTGGCAAACACGGAAAGCCCTAGATCGCAAACCCTGAACATTCCATGGGAGCGCCGAGCAGAGCTTTCTAGACATCCTTTCAGATGGACTGCTAAGACGTGTCCTGAATGATACTAGTGGACACGTTACACTTGGTTGTGGGAAACAGGGTAAAAATGTATAAAGAGAAGGGTAGCAACCCATTCAGAAGGCGGTTCATTTCTTGCTCTTGGAAGCTAACTGCAAGCTACCATTGTAGAATATCGAAGAGAGGAGTATCAAAAAGCCTTCTTGACTTAATTATGTGATGAAAGTAGACTGAAATAGGCAGCCCAAACAAAGTATTGTGGATAGCAGCATATATCCTTCTCTTCTTTAAGATTCATGATTAATCATTGGTCTTACTTGACATTGATATGATTGATGCAAGTTGACATTGCATAAGCATTATGGAAGGGGTATCAAGAGAGCATCTTGATTTCTCTATGTACATGCTTGGGGCTGAAATAGGTAGCCAATAAAAGGGCAGACAAGGGTAGCACGATTTCCTTCTTCTCTCTTGCTTCTACATGCTTATTGGAAGCTACCTATTTCTTTTTACATGCTCTTGAATATAGGGGATGCTTTGTACTTTATCAAAGAGTCTTCTCGGAAGGTTAATGCCATGTATATTGTCTGAAATAGGCATCCATCTCTATTGCTTCATACGGTGTGATAGACACTTGCATTTGGCTGATCTATGCACTCCATGATAGGGAAAGCTTATGCTATCATAAAAGGTGAATCCCGAAAGATATTTCAGTTGATTTGGGGCTGATATCTTCAGCCATAAAAACATATTACAATGTAAGAAATGGAGCAAAGAAACACGAAGCTGGTTATTAGCAACTTTGTGGAGCATCAGTGGGCTATTGAAGTAACTATGAAATCATAAAAAACAAAGCATTTCTAACAATATTTTATAGCAATGTTCGATTTCACAGGAAATTTTATTCTATTTCTATTTTCATCATGGAATTGGGGTGCATATGGGGTGAAATTTGATATTGAAGTAATATGTATTTTGTTGAAGTGTTGTAATTTCAAAATTTCAAAAAGTTTGGTTATTATAATGTAAAATTTAATTATTCAAGTCATGCAAAACTCCTAAAATTAAGAAATATGATCATGGTTGATAAAATTGATTAAAGAAATGATGCATATAGGGCAAAATAATGTGTCCTAGTTACCGTAACTATGTTTGGGAAATTGTAGGACTATTAGTAATTATGATAATAATAATAATTATAAAATATAACAAAAAATTAACAAAAATAGAAAAAAATGATTTTTGAGGCCAGAAAATAGAGAAAACTAAGAAAACATCTATGAGTATCTAGTGAATAGTAGGGCTTCGGTGTTAGCCTTAGAGTCTTAGTCTTAGTGTACACTTGCTTTTGTGTTAAAGTGGCTAGGTAAGGGTAGCCTCTATGTAAAATGACATATAAAATATAAAAATCAATATATATAAGGCAGAAATATGAAATGGATATTGAAATCTTACATCTTTTCAATGAAAAACTAAATGTTTGTGTATCGCAATAAGGCATTTAGGGTTTTAGCGAATATCTAAAGGAGTGGAGGCATGGGTTAGCGTGGTTCCATCATTTCAACACCGCATTATGCTAGAATAAATCATGAAAAGAATGGTTTCACATATCACGTGGTTGTTTTATTACTTAGGATTGTTTGAGCGCCATGTGGCAGGACACCTTGCATATGCATATAAGCATGATATCATAATAAATCTATTGGATGAATAACAATTGTTTGCAAACTCATTGACCTACATGGAGTGGAAGATGATCCCTAGCTAAAGGTTACATTGTTTATTCTTGGACAAAAGAATATGTTAGATTATAAACAATCTCCTTGAGCAATAAATATCAAGATAGGAGTATTGTATGATATTCTATATGTTTCAAATAGTGCATCTTGGGGCCAATCCTTGGGGTGTACGAGAGCCATAGGGGATACATCTTTTGGCTAGGGAGATATCGAGCTCCACTCGTGATATGCCAGGGTGACCGTTGTCAATTTATGTCACCGATG
This sequence comes from Lygodium microphyllum, assembly GCF_053477565.2. Taxonomy (NCBI): domain Eukaryota; kingdom Viridiplantae; phylum Streptophyta; class Polypodiopsida; order Schizaeales; family Lygodiaceae; genus Lygodium; species Lygodium microphyllum. The sequence continues at coordinate 46,493,802 of NC_141141.1, read as the reverse complement.
TGTCAGTTGCAGATGCGGTTGGTACACCGCCCATGAATAATAGCTAGACGATAGCTATCCTTATCTACTCTAGTTCGTGGCTCAGTTAGTATGCTACCTTAGTTAGTTTTCTTTGGTTTGAGACCCATATATAGGGTTCTTCTATTTCTTTGTATGAGAGTTCTTTTGGCTTACACAACTAAGAAGAGGAAAACTGTCTTCAGCCTCCACCCTTGTGTGTATTCCCCCATTGTGCAAGCAAGAAAGCTACAAGTGAGACTCCTTCCTTCTCTCCCACAATCTTGACATGGTATCAGAGCCTTGTTCGTGGTAAGGAGCTCAAGAAAGCAAGCCAAGCTCGCGGTGTTCTGATAAGAGGAGCAGTGTTGCTTTCATTTTCTGTTTTGGGAGCAGATCTCTGTAGGTAGCACAACCGGAAATTGCAAGAGTGCACTGTCTCAGGTTGAGACGCCCTTCGTGGTGAAGCAAGAGGGCAGTATATGCTGCGAGAAAGGGCCTTAGCCCTTGGCGACCTTGTTTTTTTTATTTGAGGCCATTTTGGGGCCTGTTTTGGAGGCGGAAGTTTTCTGCACGCACTAAAAAAAAGACCCTATTTCATGCTGTGCGACCACTGTTCTACAGGTCGGTGAAAAGTTACCATAGAAATTGCATCGTATGCTTGTGCGCAGAGACATTGGGAGTTATAGAATCATCCTTGGTTCCTGTATATGCAAAATCGTCACTAGGAAGTGACTGTGTGGTTAAATACCACTTTCGTCAGTTTTGCAGATTTGCCCTTGTGAGGCTGAAGCTGTGTTCTCTGCAGTGACAGAATTTTTTGCAGTATTCTGTAATGGCATCTGATTCTCTTTCACAGATTGTAACTGAAAAGCTTGACAAGAATAACTTCCAAGCATGGAAGTTTAGAATTACGAATTTCCTTATGGGAAAAGGATATTGGGAATTTGTTGCAGGAAATGAAGAAGAACCAGTTCTTCCTGATGTTCCTAATCAACAGCAAATGCAGGCCTTCAAATCATGGCATGAGAGAGCCAGGAAAGTTATGTACTGGCTGTCTATCAGTATTTTAGACTCTATGATTGTGCATATTTAGGATGCAAGTACGCCAAAGGAGGCATGGGATACTTTGTCAAAAATGTACAGCAAAAATACACAAGCTAGGAAAATGCAGCTCAAGCAAGAGTTGCATAATGTGCAAAGAGAAAATATGAGCATCAATGACTACCACATGAAGGTGAAGAAGATTGCAGATGCACTTGCTTCGATTGGGTCGCCAGTGGAAGATGATGATTTAGTTTCTGTGACCTTGAATGGTCTAGGAAAGGATTATGCACAATTTCGGACATCCATTTCAGTTCGTGAAAGATTTTCTGATTTTGAGGAGTTTATTGCTCTTCTAATTTCTGAGGAGCAGAGAAATGGTGGTGCATCTCCTTCAGGAGGAACTTCAAAAGAAACTTTCTTCTACTCAAATGCTGGAAGAGGTAGAGGCAGAGGTAGAGGAGGCCGATTTGGAGGCCGTGATAGAAATCAGAATATGCAGCAAACTCAAGAAAACCAGTCCTATGGAGGAGGACGTGGTAACTCTAGAGGCAGGGGGAGCCAAAGAGGTCGTGGTGGATGGCAAAGAGGCCAAAATGCAAACAGCAATGTTGAATGCTACTAATGTGGTAAAATGGGTCATATGGCTAAAGACTGCTATAAAAAGCAGAATGACATCATGAATGGGAAATTGCAACAAGGGAATTATGCATCTTCTAGTAGACAGGGTGATGACAGAAATGAGAATTTGTTCATGGTGCAGCACATGAACAATTTTGTGACAAGTGCAGAAGAAAGCAATGATGTATGGTATGTTGACTCAAGTGCATCAAACCACATGACAGGTCATGCAGAATGGATGGAGGATGCAAGGAAAATGGAAAAACCAGGATTTGTGGAGACTGGTGATGATACTGCACATCCTATTGTGCAGATTGGAAAATTTCCCTTCTCTATGCAGGATGGGAAAAAGAAATACATGTCCGATGTATTTCATGTCCCGAATATCACCAAGAATCTGGTTTCTGTTGGTCAAATGGTTGAGCAGGGCTTGTAGGTCAGATTAAAACCTCATGGATGCTTTGTTGAGGATATGAAAAATAAAGGTCGCTTGATAGCAAAAGGAAAGAAGAATGGCAGAATGTTTACGTTGGATGTAGACATGTCTGAATTGAGTGCAGCAATGTTTGCACATGGGACCGGTGTAGTTGCAGATATTGATATCTGGCATAAACTCATTGGTCATGTTAATGTACAGCGACTTAAATCAATGCAGGCCCAAAATATTGTTGTAGGATTGCCCAATTTCAAGGTTGCAGAAATGCATAAGGTATGTGAAGCCTATCAGTTTGGAAAACAAGCAAGGAAACCATTTCCTAGACATGTTCAAGAAAGTAAGAAGCCATTGGAATTAATGCACTCTGATGTGTGGACTACTAAGGCTGCATCTCTTGGAGGCTGTCATTATTTTGTCACTTTTATTGATGACTATAGTAGAAAAGTTTGGGTGTATTTTATGAAAAACAAAAGTGAAGTTTTTGGGCATTTCAAAACTCTTAAAGCTATGGTTGAAAAAGAAACATGCCTGCAAATAAAATGCCTAAGGTCAAATGGAGGGGGAGAGTACCTCTCAAATGAGTTTGCAAGGTTCTTGCAGGAGCATGGCATAAAGCAGCAATATTCATGCAGTCATACCCCACAGCAAAATGGAATTGCAGAAAGAAAAAACAGGCATATTGGAGAGGTATCTCGTGCCATGCTCAATGAAAAAGACCTGCCAGATTTTTATTGGGCTGAAGCAGTTGCTACAGCAGTCTACATAATGAACAGGACTCCCACTGCAGCAATACATGGAATGACTCCAGAGGAGAGATATACTGGTAGGAAACCAGATATTTCTCATTTGAAAATTTTGGCTGCATTGCCTATGTACATGTGCCAGATGAGTTGAGATCCAAGTTGGATCCAAAAGCTGAGAAGTGCATCTTTATTGGTTACTCTCTGCAGTAAAAAGGGTATAGATGCTATAACCCTTCTACTCGTAAGTTTACAGTGAGTAGAGATGTTGTTTTTGATGAGATGAGTAGCTGGTATAAACCAGTAAATGTGATTGATGATGTAGATGCACAAAATGGTAATGCTGCACAGAATTCACAGCAGCAGTCACAAAATATTAGTGGACCTGGAGCGTCCTCTAGCAGTGGTTCACATTCTTTGCCATGGACAGGCAGATTGAGATCAGGAGAATCTTCTCAAAGCAATGCAGATAGTGGTATGCAAGTATCACGAAAAGGAAAAGAGAAGGTTGATCAGCCCATGTTTGATGTGAATGCAGGTCACTCTTATGTGGATGGTGAATCCAGTGGCTCAGAACAGAGCATTGATGATGAGTTGGGTATTCCTTCTATTGTTACACCTGGAGTAAGGAAGACCAGGGATGTTTTGAGAGCACCTGGGAGTGAACCTACTTTGCGCAGGTCTACGAGAGCTAGGTATCCTATGGATAGGCTTAAATATGATGGATTTACAGCCATTCACTATGCATATATGGTCAAAGTGATACAGGAACCGGAACCCACTTCTTTTGAGCAAGCCACGGGAAAAGAAAAATGGGAGAAAGCCATGGATGAAGAAATGGATGCCTTGGAAGCAAATGCTACATGGGAATTGGTACCTTTGCCTAAAGGTAAGAATGCAATTGGCTGTAAGTGGGTTTATAAGGTGAAGCACAATGCAGATGGTTCTGTGAACAGATACAAGGCAAGATTAGTACTCAAGGGGTATGCACAAACATATGGCATTGACTATGAAGAAACATTCAATCCGGTTGCAAGGATGGCAACCATAAGAGCAGTCATTTCTATGGTTGCATCAAAGGGATGGTCTTTACATCATATGGATGTAAAGAATGCCTTCTTGCATGGTGATTTGCAAGAAGAGGTCTATATGGAGCAGCCACCAGGTTATGTGCATGCTGTTCATCCTGAGTTTGTTTGCAAGTTGAAGAAAGCTTTGTATGGCTTGAAGCAAGCACCTAGAGCATGGTCTGACAAGATAGGACAGTATCTTGTCACTATTGGCTTTCAGATTTCCAAGGCAGATTTCTCACTTTATGTGAGAAAAACAGAGAAAGGTAAATTATGCTACTTGTCATTTATGTTGATGATTTGATTATGACAGGTGACAGTGATGAAGATATCCTTCATGTGAAAATGCTATTGAATAAGAAGTTTGAGATGAAGGATTTGGGAGAGCTGCGTTATTTCTTGGGCATTGAGGTGATTAGATCACCAAGTGGGATACAGCTCTTGCAGAGGCAGTATGGATTGGACATGCTGTCCAAATATGGCATGACAAGCTGTAAGCCTATTTCAGTTCCTTTGGAGCAGAATGTGAAGCCGAGCGCAGATGCAGGTGAGCTTCTGGAAGACCCTACTATGTACAGACGCATAGTAGGAAGCTTGATTTATATGACTATTACCAGGCCAGATTTGAGCTATGCTGTTGGATTGGTGAGTTAGTTTATGCAGGCTCCAAGGAAATCGCATTTGGATGCAGCTAGACGCATACTCAGGTATGTGAAGTCCACATTGCAGTATGGACTATTTTATGAGACTGGGTTCAGATATAGTTGCATGGATACACTGATACTGATTGGGTTGGTAGCATTTCTAATAGACGATCTACCAGTGGATATGTGTTCTCTTTTGGGAGTGCTGCAGTCACTTGGAGCAGCAAGAAACAACCTACAGTTGCCTTGTCGAGCACAGAGGCCGAGTACAGGGGTGCAACAATGGCTGCATGTGAGGTAGCTTGGTTGCATAAGCTACTTTATGATATGCATGAGCCTACAGATGGACCAGTTGTCATTTATTGTGAAAACATGAGTAGTATACACTTGGCAAATAACCCAGTCTATCATGCTAGAACAAAGCACATTGAGGTGCATTATCACTATGTGCGAGAGAGGGTTTTACTAGGTCTTATTGATCTAGTTTATGTCAGCACAGAGGATCAGGTAGCTGACATATTCACGAAGGCATTGGGCGCAGAGAAGCTGCATAAGTTCAGAGACCTACTTGGTGTGCAGGAATTGGGATTGAGCTCGAGGGGGAGTGTTGAGATATCAAGCTCCACTCGTGATTTGCCAGGGTGACCGTTGTGCATTTATTCACCGACGTGTCAGTTGCAGATGCGGTTGGTACACCGCCCATGAATAATAGCTAGACAACAGCTATCCTTATCTACTCTAGTTCGTGGCTCAGTTAGTATGCCACCTTAGTTAGTTGTCTTTGGTTTGAGACCCATATATAGGGTTCTTCTATTTCTTTGTATGAGAGTTCTTTTGGCTTACACAACTAAGAAGAGGAAAACTGTTTTCAGCCTCCACCCTTGTGTGTATTCCCTCATTGTGCAAGCAAGAAAGCTACAAGTGAGACTCCTTCCTTCTCTCCCACAATCTTGACACTAGGGGGGTGCCCTTTTTGTATATGATTTGAGTGAGATAGTGACCTACCTGTGGAAAACTCCTTTGCTTGGAGTTAAGAGGAGTAATTAGTTGGACTATAATAAAAAAGTATATATACAAATACAATAGTTAGAATAAAATTTTATAGTACCCAGACACTCTTAGCCGCAAGGGTGTGTGGGATCATTTGGTGTGTTTAGGAGCCATTCGTTAGAGCTATTAGAGCTAGTACTAGGCCTATTTTAGGTTTCAACACGTGGTATGTTTATCGAAAGTTGCTAAAAAGTGATAATTTCAAAACCTTGGCTATAAGGGACCTATTCTTTTTAGTTTCTACTTGTGAGGTACCTTGAAGCTATGGATTTTGAAATGAGAGTAATTAAAGCCTTTGTCATTAGCATGAAAATTAGTTTGAAGAATCCCCATAGCCCAAAAGATAATCTTTCAATCCTAAATGGTTTATTGGGATCTTTGGATAGTCATGTGGTTAATTATTTCATCATTTGCCCCGTAAGTGATACCATGCTTGAGCTGCCTATGAGATTAATAGCCCATGGGACTTAATGAAAAGAGAAAGTAAAAGTAATGTTAAGACGGCACAACCATCTATGACCACTAATAATGATAATCTCATAGAAGAAAATTTTATGATGACAATGGTCAATCTGCACATGACTGCTTCTTCCTCTTTCTCTCTTTCTCTCCCTTTCCCTCTCAAATGCAAGATGCAGTTCGGTCTCCCTTTCGCTCCCTCTTTCGTTTGTTTTCGTGCAAAATGATGCACTCGAGTTTTGGCCCGCTTTTTTTTTGCCTGGGTATTGTCGCTATTTGTGTCGCAAATGCATTTTCGATGCCAATAGCGATGCCGCTAATTTGTGTAGTACCCCTCGCTTCTCTCCATGCTATCCTCATCAAGGGGGTGGAATATTTACTTATGCACGATGTATTAGAAATTTTGGAGCTAAGGAAAGAAGAGCTATATTGTATCATGGTGTGTGATGCACCTGATGATTTTATAGATTTTGATATTCAAGATGCGCTAGCACATGATGATGAGGTGGCTCGATATGATGGCTCGATTTTATTTCTATTTTCATCATGGAATCGGGTTGCATATGGGGTGAAATTTGATATTGAAGTAATATGTATTTTGTTGAAGTGCTATAATTTCAAAATTTCAAAATGTTTGGTTATTATAATGTAAAATTTAATTATTCAAGTCATGCAAAACTCGTAAAATTAAGAAATATGATGACGGTTGATAAAATTGATTAAAGTAATGATGCATATAGGGCAAAATAATGCATCCTAGTTAGCATAACTATGTTTGGGAAATTGTACGACTATTAGTAATTATGATAATAATAATAATTATAAAATATAACAAAAAAGTAAGAAAAATAGAAAAATTTTATTTTTGAGGCTAGAAAATAGAGAAAATTAAGAAAACATTTATGAATGTGTAGTGAATAGTAGGGCTTCGATGTTAGCCTCAGAGTCTTAGTCTTAGTGTACACTTGCTTTGTTGTTAAAGTGGCTAGGTAAGGGTAGCCTCTATGTAAAATGACATATAAAATATAAAAATCAATATATATAAGGAAGAAATATGAAATGGATATTGAAATCTTACATCTTTTCCATGAAAAACTAAATGTTTGTGTATCGCAATAAGGCATTTAGGGTTTTAGCGAATATCTAAAGGGGTGGAGGTATGGGTTAGTGTGGTTCCATCATTTCAACACCACATTATGCTAGAATAAATCATGAAAAGAATGGATTCACATATCACATGGTTGTTTTATTAGTTAGAACTATTTGAGCGCCATGTGGCAGGACACCTTGCATATGCATATAAGCATGATATCATAATAAATCTATTGGATGAATAACAATTGTTTGCAAACTCGTTGACCTACATGGAGTGGAAGATGATCCCTAGCTAAAGGTTACATTGTTTATTCTTGGACAAAAGAATATGTTAGATTATAAACAATCTCCTTGAGCAATAAATATCAAGATAGGAGTATTGTATGATATTCTATATGTTTCAAATAGTGCATCTTGGGGCCAATCCTTGGGGTGTACGAGAGCCATAGGGGCTACATCTTTTGGCTAGGGGGGTGCCCTTTTTGTATATGATTTGAGTGAGATAGTGACCTAACTGTGGAAAACTCCTTTGCTTGGAGTTAAGAGGAGTAATTAGTTGGACTATAATAAAAAAGTATATATACAAATACAATAGTTAGAAGAATGGGATCATTTGGTGTGTTTAGGAGCCATTGGTTAGAGCTATTAGAGCTAGTACTAGGCCTATTTTAGGTCCCAACACATGGTATGTTTACCGAAAGTTTCCAATAAGTGGTAATTTCGAAACCTTGGCCATAAGGGACCTATTTTTTTTAGTTTCTACTTGTGAGGTATCTTGAAGCTATGGATTTTGAATTGGAAGTAATTAAAGCCTTTGTCATTAGCATGAAAATTAGTTTGAAGAATCCCCATAGCCCAAAAGATAATCTTTCAATCCTAAATGGTTTAGTGGGATCTTTGGATAGTCATGTGGTTCATTATTTTATCATTTGCCCTGTAAGTGATACCATGCTTGAGCTTAGGCCACTATGGAAAGGTACTCATATAGCTGCCTATGAGATTAATAGCCCATGGGACTTAATGAAAAGAGAAAGTAAAAGTAATGTTAAGACGGCACAACCATCTATGACCACTAATGATGATAATTTCATAGAAGAAAAGTTTATGATGACAATGGTCAATATGCACATGACTCCTTCTCCCTCTTTCTCTCTTTCTCTCCCTTTCCCTCTCAAACAAAAGATGCAGTTCAGTCTCCCTTTTGCTCCCTCTTTCGTTTGTTTTCGTGCAAAATGATGCACTCGAGTTTCGGCCCTCTTTTTTTTTGCCTGGGTACTGTCGCTATTTGTGTCGCAAATGCATTTTCGATGCCAATAGCGATGCCGCTAATTTGTGTAGTACCCCTCGCTTCTCTCCATGCAATCCTCATCAAGGGGGTGGAATATTTACTTATGCACGATGTATTAGAAATTTTGGAGCTAAGGAAAGAAGAGCTATATTGTATCATGGTGCGTGATGCACCTGATGATTTTATAGATTTTGATATTCAAGATGCGCTAGCACATGATGATGAGGTGGCTCGATATGATGGCTCAATTTTATTTCTATTTTCATCATGGAATCGGGTTGCATATGGGGTGAAATTTGATATTGAAGTAATATGTATTTTTATTGAAGTGCTGTAATTTCAAAATTTAAAAAAAATTGTTATTGTAATGTAAAATTTAATTATTCAAGTTATGCAAAACTCATAAAATTAAGAAATATGATGATGGTTGATAAAATTGATTAAAGTAATGATGCATATAGGGTTAAATAATGCATCCTAGTTACCATAACTATATTTGGGAAATTCTAGGACTATTAGTAATTATGATAATAATAATAACTATAAAATATAACCAAAAATTAAGAAAAATAGAAAATAAATGATTTTTGAGGCTAGAAAATAGAGAAAATTAAGAAAACATTTATGAATGTGTAGTGAATAGTAGCGCTTGGGTGTTAGCCTCAGAGTCTTAGTCTTAGTGTACACTTGCTTTTTTGTTAAAGTGGCTAGGTAAGGGTAGCCTCTATGTAAAATGACATATAAAATATGAAAATAAATATATATAAGGTAGAAATATGAAATGGATATTGAAATCTTACATCTTTTCAATGAAAAACTAAATGTTTGTGTATCGCAATAAGGCATTTAGGGTTTTAGTGAATATCTAAAGGGGTGCAGGCATGGGTTAGCGTGGTTCCATCATTTTAACACCTCATTATGCTAGAATAAATCATGAAAAGAATGGTTTCACATATGACGTGGTTGTTTTATTAGTTAGAATTGTTTGTGTGCCATGTGGTAGGCCAGTTTGCATATACATATAAGCATGATATCATAATAAATCAAATCTATTGGATGAATAACAATTGTTTGCAAACTCATTGACCTACATGGAGTGGAAGATGATCCCTAGTTATAGGTTACATTGCTTATTCTTGGACAAAAGATCATGTTAGGTTAAGAAAAATTTCCTTGAACAATAAATATCAAGATAGGAGTATTGAATGATATTCTATATGTTTCAAATAGTGCATCTTGGGGCCAATCCCTAGGGTGTATGAGAGCCATAGGGGCTGGATCTTTTGGCTAGGGGGTGCCCTTTATGTATATGATTCGAGTGAGATAGTGATCTACCTGTGGAAAACTCTGCTTGGAGTTAAGAGGAGTAATTTGTTGGACTATAACAAAAAATTATATATACAAATACAATAGTTAGAAGAAATTTATATAGTACCCATACACTCCTAGCCGCAAGGGTGCGTGGGATCATTTGGTGTGTTTAGGAGCCATTAGCTAGAGCTATTAGAGCTAGTACTAGGCCTATTTTAGGTCCCAACACATGGTATGTTTACTGAAAGCTGCCAATAAGTGGTAATTTCAAAACCTTGGCTATAAGGGACCTATTTTTTTAAGTTTCTACTTGTGAGGTACCTTGAAGCTATGGATTTTAAATTGGAACCAATTATAGCCTTTAACATTTGCATGAAAATTAGTTTGAAGAATCCCTATAACCCAAAAGATAATCTTTCAATCCTAAATGGTTTAGTGGGATCTTTGGATAGTCATGTGGTTAATTATTTCATCATTTGCCCCATAAGTTATACCATGGTTGAGGTTAGGCCACTATGGAAAGGTACTCATGTAGCTGCCTATGAGATTAATAGCCCATGGGACTTAATGAAAAGAGAAAGTAAAAGTAATGTTAAGACGGCATAGCCATCTATGACCACTAATGATGATAATTTCGTAGAAGAAAAGTTTATGATGACAATGATCAATATGCACATGACTCCTTCTCCCTCTTTCTCTCTTTCTCTCCCTCTCCCTCTCAAACACAAGATGCAATTCGCTCTCCCTTTCGCTCCCTCTTTCATTCGTTCGCGCAAAATGACGTGCTCGAGTTTCAGCCCGCTTTTTTTCACCTGTGTACTGTCGTTATTTGTGTCACAAATGCATTTTTCAATTCCAATAGCGATGCCGCTAATTTGTGTAGTGCCCCTCACTTCTCTCCATGCTATCATCATCAAGGGGGTGGAATATTTACTTATGCAAGATGTATTAGAAATTTTGGAGCTAAGGAAAGAAGAGCTATATTGTATCATGGTGCGTGATGCACCTGATGCTTTTACAGATTTTCATATACAAGATGCGCTAGCACATGATGATGAGGTGGCTCGATATGATGGCTCGATTCTATTTCTATTTTCATCATGGAATTAGGAACGTTTGGGAAATTGTAGGACTATTATAATTATGATAATAATTATTATTATCAAATATAACCAAAAATTAACAAAAATAGAAAAAAAAATATTTTTGAGGCTAGAAAATAGAGAAAATTAAGAAAACATTTATGAATGTGTAGTGAATAGTAGCGCTTGGGTGTTAGCCTCACAGTCTTAGTCTTAGTGTACACTTACTTTTGTGTTAAAGTGGCTAGGTAAGGGTAGCCTCTATGTAAAATAACATATAAAATATAAAAATAAATATATATAAGGCAAAAATATGAAATAGATATTGAAATATTACATATTTTCAATGAAAAACTAAATGTTTGTGTATCGCAATAAGGCATTTAGGATTTTAGCGAATATCTAAAGGGGTGGAGGCATGGGTTAGTGTGATTCCATCATTTCAACACCGCATTATGCTAGAATAAATCATGAAAAGAATGGTTTCACATATCACGTGGTTGTTTTATTAGTTAGAATTGTTTGAGTGCCATGGGGTAGGACACCTTGCATGTGCATATAAGCATGATATCATAATAAATCTATTGAATGAATAACAATTGTTTGCAAACTCATTGACCTACATGGAGTGGAAGATGATCCCTAGCTATAAGTTACATTGTTTATTCTTGGACAAAAGATTATGTTAGATTATAAACAATCTCCTTGAACAATAAATATCAAGATAGGATTATTGTATGATATTCTATATGTTTCAAATAGTGCATCTTGGGGCCAATCCTTGGGGTGTACGAGAGCTATAGGGGCTACAGCTTTTGGCTAGGGGGTGCCCTTTATGTATATGATTCGAGTGAGATAGTGACCTACCTGTGGAAAACTCCTTTGCTTGGAGTTAGGAGGAGTAATTAGTTGGACTATAATAAAAAATTATATATACAAATACAATCATTAGAAGAAATTTTTATAGTACCGAGACACTCCTAGCCGCAAGGGTGTGTGGGATCATTTGGTGTGTTTAGGAGCCGTTGGCTAGAGCTATTAGAGCTAGTACTAGGCCTATTTTAGGTTCCAACACGTGGTATATTTATCGAAAGTTGCTAATAAGTGATAATTTCAAAACCTTGGCTATAAGGGACCTATTTTTTTTAGTTTCTACTTGTGAGGTACCTTGAAGCTATGGATTTTAAATTGGAACTAATTATAGCCTTTGTCATTAGTATGAAAACTAGTTTGAAGAATCCCCATAACCCAAAAGATAATCTTTCAATCCTAAATGGTTTAGTGGGTTCTTTGGATAGTCATGTGGTTAATTATTTCATCATTTGCCCCGTAAGTGATACCATGGTTGAGCTTAGGCCACTATGGAAAGGTACTCATGTAGCTCCCTATGAGATTAATAGCCCATGGGGCTTAATGAAAAGAGAAAGTAAAAGTAATGTTAAGATGGCACAGCCATCTATGACCACTAATGATGATATTCATAGAAGAAAAGTTTATGTCGACAATGGTCAATATGCACATGACTCCTTCTCCCTCTTTCTCTCTTCTCTCCCTCTCCCTCTCAAATGCAAGATGCAGTTCGCTCTCCCTTTCGCTCCCTCTTTCATTCGTTCGCGCAAAATGACGTGCTCGAGTTTCAGCCCGCTTTTTTTCGCCTGGGTACTCTTGCTATTTGTGTCACAAATGCATTTTCGATGCCAATAGCGATGCCACTAATTTGTATAGTGCCCCTCGCTTCTCTCCATGCTATCATAATCAATGGGGTGGAATATTTACTTATGCACGATGTGCTAGAAATTTTGGAGCTAAGGAAGGAAGAGCTATATCGTATCGTGGTGTGTGATGCACTTGAAGATTTTATAGATTTTGATATAAAAGATGCGCTAGCACATGATGATGAGGTGGGTCGATATGATGGCACGAGTGTTGATGACAGCTCTGCCATTGTGAGCATCCAAGAGCAGATTGAGAATGCGGCACCACATTATGAGATCTGAGATGAGGAGTTCGAGCGGTTGCAAGAAAGAATTTTGGACCTCGACCCGACTATGAAGTAGCTACCCAAGAGAGAGGAGAGGGTTGCCTAGTTGCAGGAGCAGACCTGGATGCTCCATTACAGCAAGAGATAGATGATCTAGAGAAGGTAATGTTATAGGATTAATGTTATCAGATTTGTGTCAAAATTTACTAGTAGGGCCTCTAGGGCACCGCGAGTATGCACATCAAATCTTGTCAAGATTGGGCCCCAAAGATTCCCTGGCCGGAGGCTCCCATCGGGGGGCCTAAATCTGGCCCCCAGATGCAAGCTTGAATCTAGCCTCCAGACACAAGCCTCTTGTCAGGGCAGCTCTGGGGGCCCAATCCCGAGAAAAATTTGATGTGCATAATCCCGATGCCCTAGAGGCCTTACTAGTAAATTTTGACACAAATCCGATGTATATATCTATACCACACTCCATGAATAGTGAGTTTAACACAGTGAGTGGTCTGACACAGTGAACTTGTGTGATGCACGACATTGTCTATATAGATGAATTTTCATCTAGACAAGGTGGTCAATCTGGTAGCCAAGGAAGGGTGCAAGACTCGGCATTGAAGGAGTATATCGACCAGCTCTTGTGGGTGACATTTTTGTATTCCATAAGACATGCTCTTCGGTTTTTTTTTAGAACTTCTTGAAGTTGAGGATACTAACAAAGGTTGGGCCCTTTAATACCATCCCAACAAACTCTATCTTGGAGAAAATAGTGTTGCTGGACATTCAAAGCTCCCCTACTTTTTTTCTAGTACTAGGTTTGGTCCACTTTTTTCCATGGTGGCTCGTGGCATGGTTGCTGGTGTTGAAGACCCCAATATCATTAGGCTACTAGGGAAAAATGTGTTGCTGCCTATGATAAATAATAGCTCTAACCATGGGAATTCTAGCTCAAAGAAGGCTAGGAGAGAGTAGATGTACTTAGTGCCAAATGATATCTCATCACCAATGTAATGTAATTTGTAATTTTCTCTTGAAGTAATGAAAACCAATATTTGTTAGACTTGTGTGCAATGTAGTTTGTCATATGCGTCGTTTACTATTGTTTTTTACTTGAATATTATATTTATTTATCAAATTTATACGCAATAGGATTCGTACCCTAAATTTAATACATAGTGCTTTATCGAGTTCATGCGCAACATGTATTTGTTCGAACGCATGTAACGATAACTCAAAGATATAAATAAAATAAATAACAAGTGAATAAACAAAAATAAGACATGCCAAAAAAATTGTATTTATATTCATAATATTTTACATGGGATCCATTACAACCAGGGTTCTATAAAATCTCTTTGGAAGCTACATTCCGTATATGTTTTGGTAGTACACCCATATCGTTGTTGATCTCCGCGAGGACTATCCTTCCATCACCGAAAGAACCTCACTATATGTAAATCCCTATCGATGATGGTGAATCTCCTTGCATATACTACTGCATAGACCGAGTCTCCAAACAAGTCGATTACGTAAGGTTCGACAGCTTTCTCTAGTGCAAGGAGGGCTTGGGCAGTCCAGTGATTGGGTTGTTGCAAGTGTGTTCCATCTGGAAAGTGCCTCTTGCTATTCTTAATGAGTGGTCTTGGTATCAGGAGGTGCATGGTCTTCTAGTAATGGTGGATCTCACGAAGAACCACTGTGACTGGCTTCCATTGATGCTTGCAATGCTAGTGTGGCGGTGGAGGTGGTGATGGTAGTGGAGCTAGGGGATGTGGCCTCTGAAAAGGATTTCTAGGGGGTGTCTCCAGGCCACTTGCTTGGTGCATGCCATGTCTTGTCAGAGAGAAAACCCAAAACTCAAAAGTGAAATGTGTAAAATGAGGTGAAACTTTAAACTTATAGCAAAACTGTCCAAAAACCCTTAAACTTGAATTAATGTATCCAGGCTTTGAAAAATATGACCAATAATCCATGAGTTTTTATGATGTTGACATGTGGATGAAGTTTTACTAGATTTTGATTTATTAAATTGACGGTTCAATCATTTTTTGAAAATTCATTAATCGGATTATACTTCACTAATAACAGAAAAACTCACAACCGCACTGAGTGTGCACAACTACATATTAAATATGATGCCAACCAAACTATGTGAAATATTGGAAACTTACAAATTCACAAAAAATAAGTTATGTGTCAAATGGAATATTGGATATTGGATATAATGTTGCCAAATCACTAAATAGAGTAAAAACATAGTGCATCAGCCCATGTAGAATTGATCAATGATGTGTGCATGATTGCACATTGAATTTATCCTTAACAAAACTACTTTCAAAATTAAAAACTTTGAAATATGCACAAAGGAAAATCATGGCAAAATAGAATATCAAATATCAGATTTAGCATTACGAAACTATGAAATACACGGTAGATAGTGCATTGCACCAAGTACAACTAGAGCTAGGCAAAATTTAGCTTCATTTCGTAGACCACTAATATCAAATACTTGAAGGTCTACTAGAAAGATAAACCAAAACTAAGCTCCTTACAATCTATAACGAAACTCGAGCTAAAAACATAGATCCAATTACAAGTTAGCTTCTCAAAGCATATTGTTGACATTAAGATTAAATGCATCCTTGTTGTTGCGGATCCTACGAACAAGAACCGTATCTATGGGCTTAATAGTGATACGTCGGGGATGGATGGCTAAAACTTGAGACTCACCCATTAGATCAATTAAGTAACTTTGAGCTACTTCTTGGAGAGCAAGCAAGCATTGACCATCACCCCACATTCCTTTCCTGGTTCCTTGAAAAGAACTTGTGATGAAGCCCTGACTGCAGATCTTGTAGTATTTCTCGCACCAACCTAGCGAATGGTGCCTTAGGAATAATCAAGTTGGCACTCTTCTAGAATTTCCTTATCTCATGTAGCGCAATTGTACCTGGTCTCCATCTTCACTTCTTATGTGTTGGAGGACGTGTATTACTAGAAGGAGCAGTAGTGGGAGGTGGAGCAACTAGAGCATGTGAACCACCATTTCTGGACAATGGCGAACCATCATTATTGAACACACTAGAGCCACCATTGTTGGAAAAAATAGCACCACCATTATTAGCTACAGTAGGGCCACCGTTGTCAGCCACTAAGGGACCTTTTTCACTCACAATATGCTTACTAGATTTGGAAGAGTGCTGAGCTCTTGCTCTTGCAGGCATCTTCTTGATAGGAAGCTTGGAACGTGCCATGGATGTGATAATGAAGGATAGAAAGTTGGATGGTAGAGTGAAGAGGGATGGGAAAAAATGAAAGGAGAGACTTGACTTAAGTACAAAACTTTTAAACTTACTATGGTGGTGTAAATGAACTTTAAAATTAAAAAACACAGTTTGAAATTGACTTTGAAAAACATAGTGACAAACCTTCAAAATTTTAAACAAATTTTGCAAGACATCTCATGTTAAAGATAGGAGTATTGATGTGTCATATCCTGGGTACCTATGCTCTCTCGTGGACTCTAAATGCATCAAAAGTATTATCTTTATCTAGGTCTCCATTTCTTGCCATCTCTCTTTTGGGTTGCCAACCATTCTGCGTGGCGTTGTTTGACTGTGTTGTTTTCATATCTTGCTTTTCTCACTTCATATATTTCCCTACTTATAAATTCTGCTTGAGAGGTTTTGGACTTTTTTTCTTTTTCCTTGTATTGTATCTCTAATCTCCTATACCGCCATTGTAATAATTGCCTCATAGAACTGGAATCATTGATGCTACCTCCATGATCAATTGCCTTTTGAAAAGCACAACGAGCTTTCCAATGAGATCGTTCGATGCCTTGAGTTGACCATATTGCCGAACTTCCTTGATCTGGAAAGTATGAACCATATGCTTCAAGTATATGCTACATAAGAAGAGATATTAGAAACAAAAAATAATTTGAAATGATGATATTTTTTTGTAATGGTGACAACGTTGACCATGTAGTGTGTTATATTGTTTGTATTCCATGCCTCCACCATGGACTTTTGAAATAATTTACCAATTGTCTCTTTAAATGTATTTCCATCACCATCCCTAAACCTCAAATTTTGTAAGAGAGCTCCTAATCTATCTAGGTGTATCCACACTTCTACCTTTGCAATCCTCGTTTGTCCCCCATTGCTCACTTCCGGAACAACAAGGTGAAACTCTTTCCATGCTTCATACTTCTTTGGTCATTTTACAAGTACATTGCCTTCCTCATCTCGAGGTGGAGATATAAACTTCCTAGCCTTGGGTCCCCCAAAGCATGGTTTACAAGGGATATTTCCACTCTTTCCCGATTTTTTATCATTCTTTTTTATTTCTACATTTCCTAGGAATAGGCGATATTCGTTCCATTTGTTGTACATCATTTTTTTAATTTAGATTCTTGCTCTTCTAAATACATCTCTAGAAGTGAAATTTCTTCTAGATACCGCCTCTCCCTAAATTGGAATTCTGACTTTTCTTTTTGTAACTCTGCAATTTTCTTCATTGCTTCATTCACAGCTGTCACTGCTACCTCACGTTCTATTTCCAATGTCTCATTTAAATCATTGATTATCCTATCATAATTACCATGGCATTCATTAAAAGTCTGCGCAAATCCATTTAAAGCTAGAGATGGGTCATCTCTATCATCATGTAATATCGGCTATTGTAAAGGTTTGCAACCATTCCTTTTTCTTCTTTCTCTTTCTTTCTTTTCTAGCTGACGATAGTAAGATCTTTTAGCAACAGCTGGAAGTTGTTCGAACCCAAAAGGTAGAATATCTAACTCATAAGGAAATGTTGTAACTAAACTCTCCTCAGGTTCGTCATGATCATTCTCAATAGTATTGACTTCCTCCATAGAGGAGCTTACTGAAACTTCATCTAAGTCTGATGTTCCTGCCTCATTCTCCCCCTCCTCTTCTAAGTCATTAGGGGAAAAGATTTCCGATCTGTTATATGCAAAAAATGCATCTCCAAGGTCCCCTTCTTCCTCATTTTTACCAAATCTAGGACATGCATCGAAAAATGAATCATTCAAATCATTGAATTCATGGATTACATCCACAGGATATTTATACTCCTTTGCTGAAACCATTAAATAGTCTAGGGTTGTATCTTCCGAGGTAGACAACCAGCGAGTAATATCACTATCAGAATCATTGTCTGATGAAAAATTAACAACATATTCACCAATACCCACTTGTTCTACTTTGCTAGGCTGATGCACAATATTAACCTCTAATTTTTCTGCTTTTGCTGGTCGTTGTGTTTTAAATAACCAAGCATAAGCCCTTCGTTATCGGTCCTCTCTACTTCTGAATCATAGAATTCACTATTAGACTTTTCATCCATCTCACTAACTATTTCATCTCCTGACTCCCTCAAAAACCCTTTTGTGGTAACTTGAATCTTGACCCTATCACTTCAAGGACCAATCACAATTGAACCTTCATACCAATCCTGAGTGCACCTTGCTTGGTACAACCAAGATCGATCCAGCAACACAGAATATGAAGAGATATTCGACAATGAGCGAAGTACTAAGTAATTTACATGAAATTCTAGTCCAGCAATTACAGATTTCACGTTGCGAAGTAACCCCAAAGGAGTCACTTTCCTTTGATCAGCCATACGTAAAACTATATGAGTAGTTTCTAAATTCTTCAAACCTAATTCTTGCATCGTCTGGTCTGTCATTAAATTGACTACTGAACCACCATCCAATTGTACTTCACTCAGCAAATGTCCATTGATGGTAGTGTCTATAACTGGTGCTCCTGGATCCACAAATAAGTCTACTATTTTTACTTCCTTAGTCGTTCTCCTTTTGGATGCATTTGCAATTACTTTAGAAGCGTTAGTCTCAATCCTTTTCCTCCTACGTCGAACTAGCTTATGATAAAGCTGCCTTCGACATATAGGCGCTACTTCAAGCAGCTGCCTAAGATTAATTGTTAAGTTTATTTCCTCCAATGTTGCCCAAAGATCATAGGCCTTATTCACTGTTTCCGCTTGCTCTTTACTCCCTTCTTTTGGAGGTACAAGTCTTTTAGGAAAAGGAGCCACCCCCAACTGAATCTTAGGATTTTCTAGAGGCACGGGCAATAACGGATGGTCTGAAGACTACTAAGGAGAATCCGATTCAGGTAGCTCTATGTTAGGATCTATGTCCTTACATTTATCCTTCACGGCTTCTTTTGATTGAGGACTTCCTTCCTCTAGACCATGCTCCTTTTGTTGTTTCTTTTGTGCTCTAGTAACAATACCAATCATGGGGTCAGCCTTAAAGGTCACCCTACGTGGTATGAATTTAGACCTAAACCCAATCTTTTGCCTTGTTGTTTCTACTTCAACTAAATTTGCGGATGAGGTTGAGGATTCATTAGAAACTTGTTTACCCCTATCATTATTTTTATTATCCTCTCGCTTAGGGCAATTCTCTTCATGATGCCCTTCACCACTACACCTCCTACAAAGGGAAGTATAGTCCTGATTTTTCCGTGCATTTGGACAATAAGTAGCTATATGACCTTCTTGTTGGCATTGATAACAAATTACTAGTCCTCTAGGCCTTTTTTGTCCACTCTAGCCCATTGGGTTACGAAAGTTACCATTGTTTCTCCTATAAGGAGAATTTCTTCCTCGGTTTCCATCACTATTATAATTATTTCGTGGCACTGGAGGTCTGCCTTGGGTAGGCAATCCACGGGGCCTGAAAGGTTGATTGGGTGGCCCGATCTCATAAGTAGTATTATTACGATCCATGTAATTGTAATTTGTTTGCATTGAACGATCTTCTTGTTTTTGTTGGCCGATCTTGTGCCAACAATTTGTTTCTAAATGACCTGTTTTTAGACAAAAAGTAAAAAATGGAGGATGATCAGGCATTAATCGCGAAGGCGTTGGACATTCAGTAAGCCACATGGCCATAACCATGACACTTACCACACCAGATATTTGATCTAGGTGGGTTTAAGGTCGAGCTGCTCGAAGGCTGTTGCGCATTAGAACCTCGTGTAGTTATTGAATAAATTTCTTTCAACGGTGCTTGTACTGCACCCATGATTTCCTCCTTCAACTTTCCCAAAGATTTTGCAATAATGTCTGCTACTTTTGCTTCATCAAGAGGGGATTGAGGTTGAGGCATAGAGGGCATCCCTGTCTGCATCATATAGGCTGGAATTGAAGTGTACGGATTTAAAGGTACACTTGATACATTGGAATTTGCAGTTGCCGATGGATTTAAGGGAACGGTCACATAAGACACGTTCTTAGGTACCCCGCCTGAAGTGCTCGGATATTCCATCCGAGGTTCTTTGAATAAATCCCTCCGTCGTTTTTGACTAAGCTGCACTTCTTCCCACCATCTGGCATGTGTTTTAGCATCTGCTAGTGTGGCTGGTCGTTGTAAACTAACATGCTGATGACCTTCAGGATTAAGCCCATCAATAAATTTACGCTTTTGCGTGGGATCATTACGAGCTGGATTCATCTTTCGTATAATTGTCTCCATACACTCAATGTAATGTTCAACACTTTCAGCTGCCCCTTGGGATAAATAATCCAATTGTAGAGCCAATCTATCTTGAAAACCTTGTCGCCTAAATTTTTCGAGAAAAGCTCTTGATAAGGCAGCATAGGTTCCTTTATGTTGACCATCCAGGTTCCCATACCACCTCGCTGCTTCATCTTTTAATGTTGCAAGGAAAATATGAAGCTTTTGGTCGTCGTTTATTATCTCGTTGGCGACATAGGTAACCTCAAATCTTTGCGAATGGGCATCGGGATCTTCATCCCACAGTCCCCCAAATTGCATAAAGTCAGCTAATTTGATAGGGTTTCGAGCCATTGTTTCCTTAAATAGTGTTCCTAGTCCAAAATCTGAAATAGAGTCAGACCACACAGACCACATGGGTCCCTTGGATTCTCTGAATAAGGATCTTAGTCCAAAGTCATATACGGCTCTTGATTGCTCTCTTTGACGGGGAATACGAAACAGAGAATGTAGTCCCAGATCTGTCACTCTATCTATCCACAAGGGTTCTTTTGGTGCATTAAATAAGTAATTTAACCCAAAAGTAGATTCTAAATTCGAACTAACTATAGATTCATTACTCCCTATAGTGGCATTAGCTTCACTTTCCACGCTCTCACTTTGTGTACTCTTTACCTCAGTGGCACTATCAGTGCTTGAAACCACTCGATCCCACTGGTATGAAGCTGCTTCACTTTCCTTTGATGGTGTTCTATCAAACGATATGTTAGGCTCTAAGGATTCTATGTTTGAATTAGACACAGCGTCTATCCCTAAGTTCAGTAATGCATTGACCCTCTCAAGCCTTTCTAATAACCAAGCCTCCTGTCGCGCCGCTCGTTCTCTAGCTCGCTGATCTCTAGCTTCGTTTTGCTACCTCCGTCTCTCTTTTGAATTCATCCATGATTACTAAACTAGCTCTTACTGTCATACTCCAAAATTACGCACGGTTTATTTGAAGCTATAAAATTAGGTTTTCGCTTGTATGAGCGCTTAGAAGATTCAATATAGTCGGCAACTCTGGGTCTATTTCCCCATAAGGCAACTTTTCTTCTTGCTTGGGGATTAAGCCTAAGATTTCAGCAACCTCTCTAACGTATTTTGTATCAAAAGTAAATTTTAAACCTCTAGACTCATGTATCCAAGGCAGCACATCATCCTAGACCACTCTTCTAAAGGTTCGGTAAGAGCTGCGATAATACCAATCGAAGTGGTATGATACACTAATTGTATTTATCTCTACTACGTCTATTAGCCTAAAATGTGTTGCTAGTAGAACTATGGTTTGTGCACAATCGTTGTAACCCCAACTCCAAGAGGATAATTGCTCTACATCCACAGTTAATTTAGGGCCAAAATATTCACCTCTCTCTACTAACTCTATATCTCTCGCCCAATATAGCACTCTTCTTTGGCACTCCTGGGGCAAATTAGAAAAATAGTCCCTTAGAAAAGAGACTGTGTATTTACTCATAAATAACACCTAGGATTTAATTACCCTAGGAAAATTGATCACCCGTTCGAGCGCACTTGGCTCCCGGCAGACGCACCAAAAAATGACTGGCCAAAGACCAAGCCACTTTTAACCCGGATGTCAAGCCAACTCCTAGGAGTTGTTGCACTGAATAGGTGATATTGATAACTAATTTCTATGATTTGTACTAGCCTTCCTCAATAGTTACGACAATCGTTTGTAGTAGTCCAACTATAGATATCTAAACTCCATAATCTCACACTTCGTTTCTTTTCAACCTTTTTCAGCTAGGTATTTATATTGGGCACTAAAACGCTAACCTAGGATAACTACAGTTTCCCTCCATCTTTCAGGAGCAGCTCCTTATAAATTTCTTGATGTAGATCCCTTGGATCTATTTGAATACCCCCATTTAAATTTCCTTTTATATTTCTCTTCTCCAACTGATTAGAATTAATTCATTTTATTTATTAAATAACAGCAAACATTCAAATCAAAGCATCTAACGTTCTAAAAACCCATAAACTTCAATCCCTTGATAAACGTTTCTCCACTTCGTACTACAATTTCGTCGTTGCTTTTTAGTATTTAAATACTTAATTCGTTTTGCGAGTATGACATCCTTTCCTTCTTTCTCTTCACTAAATATTAATTAGGATAAAAACATGTACTCTCTCTCTCTACTCTAGCGATAAACACATACATAATTCATTTTAAATCCCCATATTTCCGTTTAATTTATCAATTAGTCCTAGTGGCCCTCCACTCTTAATCACAATCATCAGATGACTTCTTTTTAATATAAACAAAATGTAGATCTTAAATATGGATGCTAAGGCTTTCTCTCATGCCATCAAATAATTATTTTATTACGTTTCTAATATTTGTAAATTAAATTTAAGGTTATAATTTCTTATCATCAGCAAACATCATAAAATACTATTACATCTCTCATTTTTCACCCATCCCTGTGTTATTGAATAGTACACCATGTATCGTTTTATTTACTTAAAATAAAAACACCATTTTCATGTAAATGTTCTTTCAATAAAATATAATTAAACTGATGTTTCATTTCATCTTAAAGCTTACAAAAATTCATCAGCAATCAGGAATTGTCTTTTTATCTTTTCATGTAAAGATCCATATTTTTATTGATAGAGAACATTTTTTATTTAAATGTAAACTGCTATTTTGCTTTAAAAATAACTATTTTTGAATTTTTAAATATATATAAACCATCTTTAAAAATTTTTAATAAAAGTTTAGTAAATATTATGAGTGATAATCTTTATAGGAAAAATATAACAACTTATAAATTTTCAATCAGTCATTTTATAAAAATTTATTTGTGTCATTTTTAAGTCATTTTAAAGCATCTTTAACAATTTTTTTATTTTTAAAATAAAAATAAGACCTACATAAATTCTAAAAACTATATAGAGTTGAAATTGATATTCAAAGGTATTTTATAAAAAATCCAAACTAAAGAAATATTTATGTAAAAAAAAATTTAAATGTTAAACAAGTTAAGGCACTTACGTAAAGTAGGAGATTTGTAATTGTGTCTTTGGGAGCCGTGTCCTTTGTAGTCCAGCAAAGGGGAGTGTATCCAATCGTTCCCAATGGTGAGCTCATCATTTTCCCTCTCCCAAGAGATCAATTGGTCAATTGCATTGTTGCCATGAAAAAGCCACTTGTAACTCTTTTAAGACTTAATCTTGATTAAGTCCAAGCTTAAGAGCTTAGCTTCCATGGTTTTATGTTGATGACTAAGAGAGAAGAGAAGAGAAAAGCTCCAAAATGGAGGTAGAAGGAGAAGACATGGTAATGGCTATGGAATATGCATGGGCTTCAATTCTCTCTTCTTGCTCTCTCCAACTTCAATTGTTTCTTCAAATCCTCTTGCTTGGATGGCTTGAATTGATGGCACTTCCTTTAGGATGATAGTGTCCCCTTCTTGATGATGGCACCCTTCTCTCCCTTTAGGTTGCTCTCTCTCCCTCTTTATAGAATGGTACCCCCTCCTCTCTTTCTCATGACTCTTCAACTTCCACTAACTCCTCCCCTTCCTCTTCTCCAATTGGCTTTTGGACTTCCTCTCCCTTTCCTCTTCCTCTTCCAGTTAGTCTTTTCCCATTCTCCCTCTCTTCATCTCCCACTATGATGTGCCCCCTAGGATGAGGGCGCCCTCTCCTTGGTCATAACCTCTTCAAATCCACATGCAACATTTTTTCTTTTAGTTATGGTTTTTTTTAAAACTCATTTCCTAACCTTTAGAACCATAACACATAAAAGAACACCCCCCCTTCTCTTTCAACTAGCATCCTTTCTTACATAATATTTTTTTTGTTAGGCTAAAATGTTAGCTACTTTTCCACTTTCATTATACGACTAACCTCTCTTGCATTTTTGCCTATGAGGTTGCCATTATCAAAATGTTTCCCGTCCTTGCTCATATTAACTCAAATACTCATGGTTCCACTAATAAAAAATAATCCCTTCTGATTAGATAAAACTATCGAATTCTATTTGGTATTTTCCTAAGTCCACCCTCTAGCACAAAAATCCTTTGAACTAGGATTTTCCACTTGTCGGACTACAGAGACACGTCCTCCAAAGACGAAATTACAATCGCATCTGCATTAAATTGATGTGAAAATTTGGTAACAATTTGTCAATTGTATAGAATATTGCTAAAAAGTTTTGCAATGCTAGGCATTGTTTCTAGGTGTTGTCAATAATGCTCGTTCTCATTCTTACTAAAAACCAATATGTCATCAAAGAAAACAATGACACAATGGTGATGTTTCAAAAATATGTGATTCATCATAGGACTGAATGTGGCTGGTGCATTAGTTAAACCAAAAGGTATAACAAGGAATTCATAGTGTCCAAACTGAGTTCTAAATGTAGTTTTGAAAATATTAGATGTGTCCAGTCGTAGTTGATGGTATCGAGATGTAAGATCTATTTTTCTAAATATTGTAGCCCCTTGTAGTTTATCCATGAGATCGTCTACCATAGGGATCGAATATCTATTCTTGAAAGTGATCTTATTTAGGGCACAATAATCAATGCACATCCTATAGGTGTTGTTTTTCTTTTTAACTAATATGACAGGTGTACCAAATGGAGAACTACTAGGCCTAATGAGTCCTCGGGTTAACAAGTCTTCAACTTGAGTTTGAATTTCTTTATGTTCAATTTGATTATGTCGATAAGGTGCTTTACATGGTGGAAGAGAACCTAAAATTAAGTCTATTTTATGATCTTCAGGATGTGTGGGTGGTAAACCAGGTGGTAAGTTAGCATCAAAACAATCTTCAAATTGTGAAAGAAATTGTGCGTGCCTAGGATGCATCTTATTTTTCTTAACTTCAATTTCATTCACCCAGATTAAGTAGGATTCGCTACCTTTTCTTAACGCGCATTTAGGCTATGTATGACTAAGCAATGGAAAATTATCATAAGTGTGCATACCATGCAATGTGATTTATTTTCCATGAGAATGAATCTTCATTGAATGTGTGGAATAATAGATATTGGGATTATACTGATGATGCCAAGGCATTCCTAAGATAATGTCACTAGATTGTAGAGGCACAACTAAGAAATTTCTACGTTCAACATAATTACCAATTTTAATTTTTAAGTCATGCACTTCTTGTGTTCCATTGTATCTAGTGCCTAAGAATGCAGCCTTGATGCGATAATGAGTGGAAACAATATGTAAATTCAATTCTTTGACCAATTTTGCAGAAATAAAATGGTGTGTAGTCCCATTAGCATGTAAAACAGTTTTTTCTTTACCATGCACTTACATTTCATCGTTAATAAAGAATGTGGATTTCGTATATCTGGTAAAGTATCTGAAGAAGTAGTGCCGTTATCATCATCGTCTTCCGTGAAATCTAGCATTTCTTCATGGTCTTCATCTTCACTTGCTCTGAAATAGTTGATGTGAACAGTTAGCTTTTTGAATTGACAATTCACTAGTAGATGTCTAGGTTGATGGCATTTATAACAGACTATGGATTTGGCATTAGAAACATTATTGGTAATAGCGGGAAGTTTAAGAATATTGGGATTTGGCTGGAGAGATGGCTTAGGATTTGAATTTCTATTTGATAGTAAAGCAGGGGGTCATGTCCAAGATTTACAAAATGAAGATGGAACAAAGCGATTTTGATTGAATCTTCGCAAGTTAGAATTGAGTTTATTTGTACCAAAGTTACCATTGTTTGAGAATTGTTGTGGTCACTTCTCTCGTCCTTGAATTTTGTCTTCAGCATCATGAGCCAAGGAAATCGCATCCTCGAGAGTCGTTGGCTTGAACATGTTCACTTCCGCATAGAAGTGACCCGGCAAACCAGACATAAACTTGCACTTATGGGTCGCCTTAGGTACATCTTCAAGCATTCAAAGTTGTAATAAAGCATTCCAAAAATATTTGATATATTGTGAAATAGGCTCGTGATCTCTTTGTTGCAGAAGATCCCACTATTTAATTATTTTTTCGTGGAATTGGGGTGGAAGAAAATTCAGCAAAAATTTCTTTTGGAAAGTCTCCCAAGTAGTAGGACAATCAATGTTTTTGCGGATAATAGTCCACCATAGCGATGCTCTGTCCACTAAATGATTAGTGACACACTTAATTTTGTCTTTTTCGGTATACTGTTCTTCATGGAAATAATCTTCAAACTGACTGATAAAAGCAAGTACAGTCTTTCCATCGCGTAACCCATTGAAAGTACGAAATTTGACATTTCTTTTACTTATCTTGGCTTCTTTCCAAATAGATTGTGCTTCAAGTGTCACATCGATCGTATGTCGTATAACATCTTCAGATTGTGGTCCATCTTGATTGACAGTAGATCGTTGAAGATTGGCCAAGTGAGCTTGCAAAGTTTGACATGCTCTTCGTTCCTCTTGAAGCTGCATCATAATTAGGTCTAGTTTTCTTTTAATCATTGGTTTCAGTAAATTACCTTCAGCCATAAAATCTTCCATATTTTGATCGGTCATCCTACAAAATTTCAAACAACCTCACACACTCGAAATACTATTAGCGGAATGAGCATAGCTCAAGGTCGGGTTTACAAGGGTTGCTTTTTTTTTTGTGGATTTTTAGCAATCTTTCTTCTTCATGGTTAACGGAAATTGATGTCGGCCTTCTTCCAAGCTGATACGTATTTTGTACAGTCTGAGTGTGATTCTCTGATTGCTGGAATTCGTCTCTGTCACAACGCAAGTGTGAACAGGGGCTAGCAGGGAGGTTGAAACGAATTCGATTTAGTCTGAGTGTGAATGCCCGCTAAGAGGAGATCGAAATTTGAAGGTTTTAAACCTTAGTAGCTTAGAAAGGAGTTAAGATTTAATTAAAAATATTTAATAAATCATTTGCTATCAACTAAGACAAGAGTGTGTCGTCGACGGATTTGGCGTCGGTCAGTGCATGCTGCCGCCGCAGTCGACCGATTTATGGAGCTAAAGCTTTCCTTTAAGCTTTTTAAGCTTAACTAATTTTAAACTCAATGAAGCTTCTTCTTTTTGTTTGCTAACTGAGAAAAAAAAAACATGTTGATAAGGGAGCTTCCTAGGAGGTCCTCCACCTCTAGAGAGTGGTCCCTTGCAATTCGACTAAGTAGCAGGGGGTTCTTCATTGCCAGGAACGCGTTGGTATTGATGGATTATCGTGAGATAGTGCCCGTTTGTTCCAGGAGCTTCACTTTCACACGAGTTGGAAAGCGATTGGAAGCCCTCGATCTCAGCTTCACTCTGATACTACTGATGCGCAAATCGGATGTCATCTGCATACGTAGCGAGCGCCAAAAGGTCCCCAAGAACAAACAACTCTACTTTTTGCTCAAAATCCAAGAGAATAGACTTGCACAACATAAAGCAAAAAGACCAATTGGGTAACATCTCCCCCCATGCCTTGTGTGAGCGCTCCACAAAGCATGCATTTAATATTTTACTCATCTCCAAGCTAAAAAATAGCCCAAATTTACAATTAGCATGCTTTAGCTTTTGTGTTTGCTTTTGTCCTAATAAATAATAAAGTGGTTGGGTGCCCTACGAGTGGGGCTATGCCCAAATATAATGACCAATAATGAATATTTAAATCGTGCACACATGCACATATAAAATAATAAATATATGTCAAGCATTTCAATAAATAAGCACATCAAAATAAATATTGGCGCCATGCCTAAGACGCGCACCCATGAAAAATGATAAGTTCTTTTAAATAACTTGTATACACGCTATCACCCAGTGCTACCCAGCGCCATCGTCGTTTACTCTACACATCAATTGAAGCATTCACAGATGCTAGAAAATAATAAAATTAAACCGACAAAATTGAATACGTAGCCGTCTTCAACTACAAAATAAATAAATAGGTTGGAACTATGTCCTAACCTTAATTTCATACAAGTGCGCACTCTAAACTCATAAACGTCCATTAATTTAAATATGTATTTTATGGAATCACTCGTTACGGAATCACCCACTTGCATATTAAATTAATGTGACGCCCAAAAGGGATAGGCGTTCCCATCAACTTTTCACACAAGGAATCGACCTTGTGTATGAGCCCCGGTAAACAAATATAATTTTACAAAATCCACTATAAAACCTCACGGAATCCACCGTGGAATATGCCTCTTTGCATCAGGCACCGAAGACCAAATATAAGATTTCTCAATCTCTAGGATTACACCCAAATGTAGATGTACCAAGATGTATACAAACAATTATGAGAGTAGTTGTAATTGTGAATATACTATAAATAAGGAGTAATTAGTGAGTTCTCTTATAAAAGGAAGGGATCGGGTTAGAGTTAATTTCTTGGTCTAGTCTTGGCAATTTGGTCTTGCCTTCCTCTATTGTGCGAATTTTTTTCAAGCTTCTTAACTTGGGAGAGTAGTGTTAGATATGCTCAATGCCCCACCCTCATAAGGTGCCACCAATGATCCAAGGTGCTCAAAGTTGTAAGGCCTCCATTATGAGGAGAAGCCATATGTGAGCCCGGATATTGGTTGAGTCCTGACTTGTATATCAGATGAGGTCTATAGTGACCGGATGGCAAAAATGTGACCATTGTGGGTCTAATCTTTGGGTTGGACTAAGTAGTTAAGCTGGTAGCAACTCGAGTCACATTGCATTGAGTTGCGGGATAAGGGAGTTAAAAGGGGCTGACCTAACTGCCTTCGCACGCTATAAAAGCTAAACCCCTTCATAGTCATCAATCATCTATCTTTCACCTAGTCAGAGTTGGTCCAGCTAGCCTTAAGCTCTTCACCTATCTTTTATCTAGATCACCATATAAGCTTCACAGTGGAAGTGCACGGGTGGACAGAGCCATCTTTGTATGAGTTGTCTGGAGCTAAAGAAATTTTCTAATTCTCCTCTTATTTGTTGTATACTCTCTATCTCTACCTCTTTCTCAAATTTTGTTCGCTGCGCTATGTAATTTTTTACAAGTAGGTCATAGTGTATGTTGTTATAACATGATCATATCAACATCAATTAGTCCAAGATCAATTATAGCAAATAATTTGGCAAAGGTGCCAAACGTGGAGTCAAGCTACAAAAAGCATAGCAATGGGGATCTTTCTACTTGGGTAGATAAGCCTTTATTAATTTTATAGATTGATTAGTATTGATGGGATTTCTTCAACTTGCTTAGCCGAGAGTATCAGTATTCATTCACTCAATATATGGAGGAACTTGGTACATGTCAAAAAGGATATCCTCTTGCAGAGGAAAATTCAAAACAAACAAGGTTGTGCCAAAAACAGTAGTATCCAAGCTAGATGATTGTGAGATTATGTTGACTACAGATGCTATATTAGGTGGAGAAGGAGCAACCAACGGGTAGAAGGAATTGATGAACCTTTCTCTTGAGTAGAAGTGTTGCATGAAGGCTGAATGGGGACCTAGTGAGTAGTCATTGTGTTAGCAACTAGTTCATTGGATTCATGGGATATCATTGGAGTTGTTACTGAGTTTTTTATAGCTATGCTCATAGTTGTGGATAATTTGGCAAGTATAGTTTGCAATAGCCTTCATAATACCCTTGCACTTTGAGAGAAACCTTTGGAACCAAATTGAGTAGTTAGCCAGGGATTACTAATGGACTAGTGATGATGACGAGTATTGTTGGGGATCTTTGTATCTAGCCACAATTTGCTAAGGGCAAATAGTAAAGCATGATGGAAGTACGAGAGCAATCATCTCCAAGTAAGAATTTCCTTCGAAATTTTCAAGATCAAGAGAGAAACCCAAAAGCATATATCTTTGCGCTATGTTTGGGCTTTTTGTGAGTCTATAATCTCATAACCTATAGTACAAAATCTCAAGTGAAATTGACTTCAAGTAACTTTTCTCAAGGATATGATTATTGCAACCCCTAAAAGATGGATTCCCCTCTTTTTGAATTCTCTTGTAATGGTGGTGGTAATAGTTAGGTATGGTGGAAGAAAAGGAGAGGTGGCATCAAGTGAGAGTTGGCAAGAATATTTTGGGGTCAATTTTGATGATGGGGACGAGGTATAAAATAATCTCTAGAAATGATACATTTATCACAAGACCTTCATGAGACCTTAAGAGTTTCTAAGCTATAAAACATCAGTTTAAGCTTTCAAAAAGAAATTAGTCATCTTCCATATTGCATGCAAACATATCTCCATAATCACACAGCCAATGATTGTTCTTGATCAGTGCTCAAATGCAAATATGTGAGTCACTCCTCCATCTTCATAATTACATTATCCTCATCTCCAACATGCAAAGAAGGGGACCCTTGAATCAGTAACCTCCCTCCTAAAGATAATCATGTCATGATATTTTGCCAGAATTACCTCCCTAATTTGATCTCTTGCTAACATAGCTACAGTTCTTTCTAATTATTGCACTCTCATCTTCTTCAATCTATTAATCTCCTATACTAAGTATGTCCTTGGTCCACAATCACACTAGTTGTACAACTAGTAATTGGTCTCTCTTTTGTCATTTTGGAATATGTCAACTCTCTCCTTGATGCCCCTTGGCTATCTTCTCTATCTACAAAAACTCTATACTTTTCCCCACATACATCTTGAAGCTCCCAAAAAGAAAGAGAAGTTGCCTCCCAACAGCAACTACAATCCCTTTCTAGCTCCTCCTAAAGTCATCATCCTAGAATAGTTGCTCTCAAACAGTAGCAGGTGGCTCCATTGAAGATTGCCTCCTCCTTTAGTCCTTCTCCCACTAGAATTGGTGCAAATATGGCCTCCATCATAAATGGCCTTGCCTGATCCTAATTGAGCTAGCCCATCTGTATATCTCCCACAATTGCACAAAAGATGTATTATTTTCAAGCTATCATCCTCAATACCTTATGCCTCTTAACAAGCTCTCTTGATCACATCAATGCATGAATCACCTAGTTAGGAAGAAAAATTTGAAGTGTATTTGTCTCCTCATCAACTATTAAATTTTCATCATGTACTCCATTAAGAAACCATCTTACAAGATGTAGTTGCCCATATAATTAGGCCATGTCATTGAGAGCTTCTTTGCAAAGATTGCTACAGACCCCACACAAAATTAGCCAATGGAACCTTAAAAAAAGCTTCACTTTTTCTCTTTCTACCCGTTATGTTTATGGTTTTCCCCAAAAGCATGATTGTTAAAGGTATATTTTCATACATGTTGTCCTTATGAGAGCTTGGAATCACACTTAGATCAATATTGTGCAACCGTGGCACCTTCTGCCAGTATCAATACATCTCAACAAAATTTGCTTCATACATCCTCCCATGTCTTGGCCAATACGCAATCTTTCCAATTGAAATGTCATCCCGATTTGACAAATCACAATACATATTTTGCTACTTCATGGGTGGAGACACTCTTTTCCCACCCCCATGTACAAGCATGCATGTTTACATAAAAGGCATGCTTTACACCTTCTCTTTTTCTTCAAGTCATCAAGTCAAGCATAACAACTATTTGCAAGAATCTGTGCATATAATCTCATAACATGCCTTTGAATTAGATGGTGCACTTTGAAGATATGGTAGACAAGGAGTTGTCTTGATCATCATTTAGGTGTTCAACACATTCTGCCTAGGCATGCTTTGATGCAAGGATCTCTATTAGGTAAAATTGAGACTCCAGGTTGGCCCCATAGAGGGAGGCTCAAGGATATCTTGCTTAATTGGTGAAGGTGGTGCTTATCGTTGTCATGGGAATGTTTGCCCTGATGGATGAACTTTCTAGAGAGTTTACAAAATAAGTTGTTCTTCCTACTTCAATTACTCTTGTCCTTCACTTCTATTTCCATTGCAACATAATGTTCCATCCTTTGGTTTCCTGCCTTAAGTCAAATGTTCCCACCTTGAATAAAGACAATGCCATGACTACCTTGAAGTTAAAACCCACCCTACTTTGCTTCTTTCACCACAAGTTTTATATAAGTCATGTAAATTACCAAGCATTAAACATGATGCAAGAGTGTGTTGTTGGAATTCTAGCCCTTGACTCTACCTTGTAAGCTTTTTGCCACAATGCTTGAATAGGAAAACTACTCTCTTAAGCTTCTTATAACTCTCCAAAATGTATATGGTCAACCTAGTGTACACATGACATTGAGAAAGTGACTTGGCATGACTTATTAGACTTCAAAACCTTTGTGCATTAAGCTTGTGGTAGACTAGGATCAACCCATTTTTTTTGCTACAAATTTTAGGCAGTTCATGGTGCCATGGATGGAGAAGGGAGAGAGGAGTCGAAGATACCACACAGAGGAGGAGGTCAAGCCATGCAACCACAAGCAATTTAAGAGGAATCTACTTGACATGTAAGTACCTCTCTTCCCATGCATTGACGAAAATGGAAGGCTTGTCTTGGCTATGAGAAACAGGGTAAAAATATATAAAGATGAGGGTAGCAGTGCCCATTCAGAAGGGGTTCATTTCTTGCTATTGGAAGCTAATTACAAGCTACCATTGTAGAAGCTTGAAGAGAGGAGTATCAAGAAGCCTTCTTGACTTAATTATGTGATGAAAGTAGGTTGAAATAGGCAGCCCAAACAAAGTGGTGTGGGAAGCAACACATATCCTTCTATTCTTGAAGATTCATGATCAATCATTGGCTTACTTGACATTGATATGCTTGATACAAGTTGACATTGCATAAGCATTGTGGAAGGGGTATCAAGAGAGAATCTTGATTGCTCTATGTACATGCTTGGGGCTGAAACAGGTATCCAATAATAGGGCAGACAAGGGCAGCACGATTTCCTTCTTCTCTCCTATTTCTACATGCTTATTGCAAGCTACCTATTGCTTATTACATGCTCTTGAATATAGGGGTTGTTTTGTACTTTATCAAAGAGTCATCTTGGAAGGTTAATGCCATGTATATGGGCTGAAATAGGCAGCCCACACAGTGATTTTGTGGAGAACAAGTTCTTTTTCATCTCTATTGCTTCATATGGTGTGATAGACACCTATATTTGGCTAATCTATGCACTCCGTGATACGGAAAGATTGTGCTATCATGAGAGGTGAATCTCAAAAGATATATGGGCTGATATCTTCATCCATAATCAGAGAATTAGCTACATTAGTGTTCTTTTGATTCATTTCCTACTATATAGAAGACATATTGACAAAATATGCAAGTCTTATGTGCCCCTATGGTTGGGCAATGTTTGTAGATTATTGATAGATGCTTTGAGCTAGATTGAGGGGAGCTTTTTCTCTTTATTTCTTGGCTATAGTAACCTATTCTTATTAGGAAATCTATTTGAAGCTTTCTTGAAGCAAGTCTCTTTTGCTCTACAAGCTTGTATTTGACTCATAATCTTTTGTTCCTATTAGTCTACATTAAATGTAATCATGCAAAGTTGATTCATGTTTTGGCATCATGCATGATTGATGGGATGCAGATTTTTTTATGATATATGACAGCATATTGTACCTGAATACATACCTTGTCATTGGTTTTACAGTCCATAAAACAAGCTTGATTTGAGTTAGATCATATAAGGTAATACTATTATGTTCTTTGCTAAGAACATGCAGTTGGAATCTCGATTAACATCTTTGAGAACTTGGCTTGAAACCTTCAACACTTCTCTTATATCTACCATCTCCGGAGTCTAAGCCCTTGAACCCTCGTACATTCTTCTCTCTCTTAAACCCCTGTGGTTGACCATGAAGTACCTCTTGAACCTTTAAACATTCATTGGAATCTACTTATCTCTTGAAGACACATCTCCATCTACCTTGTCCAATTTTCTTGCCAAACCCCTGTGATGACCTTCAAACCTACATGCTTCGACATTGGTGAACTAGACATGAAGGTCAGTTGCAAGAAAACTCCAAGATGGGGGATTCTTCAGGAGATACTCTACAGCAGTTGGTGTGCATACTGTAGCAAACTGAGCAATAACTAATTCAAATGTTACAACCACAACAACAAAAAAGGCAAGACAAATAGAAGATTCATTCCTCAGATCTCAAGGCCCTAGAAGAAGTTGGGCAATAATTAAAACAATTTAATGGTCAAAATGTCTCTATTTTCATTCACTTATATGTTGAAAAAATGCTCTTCTTTGGTGTACCGCAACATGCATGGAGTCAATATTTTGCTAGACTATCCAAGCACGGTCTTCAAGAGAGAACATATGGTATTTTTTAGCAAGATGCGGATTGGGCTACATTCAAAAAAGCCCTACGTGAAGAATTCTTCTTAGAAGACCCTGGCCTTATGATGAAGAAAAGTTTCACTGATTGGGTTGAGAAACCCATCAAAGGTTTAGCTACAACAGCTCTATACCATGAATTTGAAAGTAAATTTGGAAAGTATGGAAGGTCACAAGATTGAATTATTCCTTAAGGCTATAGATCCTATTCTACAAGAGAAGCTTGTTGATCTCCTAGAGGATGCTACCTCCGAAAGAGGAGTTGAAATTGCATGGGCAGATGTTACTAATACAGTTAACATGATTGCTCCAAGAGAGCGGATGCGACTAAGATTGGGATCTCCTTCAACTTCAACAACTCCATTGATGGAGCCTGTTCCACCTCCAAAAACCCCTATCCCTTTGACTAATCAACCAACTCTTTCTTCTTCTGTTCTTTCTGTTCCACCTCTTAAAAATGATGTCATGGATGAACTCATTAAAAGCATGCAAGATCTTCATCTGAATCTTACAAAAATTAGTTTCAAAGTAGAGAAGCTCGATGTCAAAGTTGAAGAATGAGGATGCACATCAACTTAAAGACCCATGAGAGAAGGCTATAAGAGGCGTTGTATTTGGTATGACAGCCAATAACATGACAAGAGGAAGTGTACTACCTTCCACGAGACTAAAACACAAAAGCTCACATTTTGGAAAGATGGAAAAATTTTGGTAATGGTTGAATGAAGAAAAGATTTGAAGATTTAGTTGTAAGGAATGCCTACGCATCAATTGATGTAGCTACATATGGGCTACAAATCGAACCAACTAAATCTAATTTGAAAGTATGTAAAGCTGATGTGCAATCTAAAGTATGGATGTAGGCATTAGATCAAATGGAATGTGGAAAAGTAGCCAAAGATGATTTGACTAATGTCAGTCAGTGCATTCGAGGAATAACTGGTTGGGAACAACTTATAGATTCTTTCCCCGCCTTTGCACATTTAGCTAAAGTTAATCATAAAGAAGTATTGGTTGAAGAAAAGAGAAGAATAGAAGATGATCCTCATTCTTTCCCTTCTAGCCCTTCGAAATGGGTAACTAGAAGAACACCTGAACAACCAAATCCTACTAAAAATTCAACCCCAAATCAAGAGATGGAAGATGATGTGCCACAAATTAAGAAGAATGAAGGAAAGCAGAAAGGCAAGCAGCTAGGCTACAAATTGCAGTGTGACATAGAAACTGCAAACCGATCTCAAACAAGTCCTAGAAGAACGAATTCTCGGAAGTAAAATTGAGTTTACCGTAGGAAAATTTCTTGGAATTGCCAAACATGAATTTCATGATGTAATTATTAATGTAATCAAAAGAAAAAGACAATATGTTGGTGATGATGCTGAAGAAACAGTGCATGCTTTTTTGCAAGTTCTTTGAGCCTTTGTGTAGGATGAAGAGAAGCTGAGTGCACAAGGGATTTAGCTTGAAGTTGTTAAAGAATTAATTGCAGCAATGGAAGCTGAAGATAAAGAAAGCATGGATGCAAAAATTGAAGAAGTAAAGATTAAAAACATAATGGTCGGCTAGTCCAAGCCAGTTAGGTAGTCTATTTCTCAGAAAAAATGTTGTCTACACCACCCCTGCATGATGATGAAGAAGCTCGATTCATTCCAAGCAGTCGCTACTCCTGTACGCATTGGGCTAGAGCAACAATGGAGACAATTGAAAAATTGGAGAAAAAGAAACACCATGTATTGCACTCTAGACCATGGTTCTGAGATAAATGCCATGGCTAGGAGTCTCTATGAAAGTGGTGGATGGCCCATAGGTAATGATCCATACTGGCAAATGATAGCCACAAACAATTCTTCTGGAGAGTTATATGCTATGTCATGTCCTAATGTGTAGGTAACTATTGGAGACATAAAAGAAAATTTTCACTTCTTTGTTCAAGACTCTTATAGTTACCCTATCATTCTTGGGCGACCTTTCATTTCTAAAGCCCACTTGGAAACAAAATCTCTTTATGATGGTTCTTCCTATGCTTGAATCTCAAGCAAGGATCATGCATGATCTATCCAATTTCTTACTGTGTGTGTTAACCATCATCCAAACAGAGATCGATTGCGAGATTATCTTGCGTCTCCTAATGCTCGAGAATTCAAGGGTTTTTGGGCTGCACTATTGTAAAAGAAGGCTGTGGTAGTGCTTCATGTAAAAATATTGTGCCTCCTCATGCTACAAAAGCTATGTCTCTAGCAAATCTACATGTATGTACAACCAATAGTATGGGTTGTTATAAGTCTCTTTCAACCATGACTAAAGCTGAAAGAAAATATTTATGTCATGTAAAAAGAGAGTTGAAAACTTACGACAAGGTGGCTAAAAATGAAGATATTTTAGGCATCTGTTTTGGGCTAATTACTACTGGCACATTGGGTGAAATATAAGCAGTTGTTCATGTAGAAAATTAGGATAAAAATCAGTCCATAGAAGTATGTACATTGGATTTTTATCAAGCAATTCAAGAATTTGTTAAACGGGTAGATATTGGTTTTCTCAGCAAGGCTGAAGTGCAAGTGGAAACAAAATACAAGATGGTGGATAAGAAAGTCAAGCATGTGGTAGTCTCACTGCCTCTTAAAATTGAAGGGCTAGCTGACAGGGCAACAAATTAGCCAAGTCTTTGTGACCCTACCATTGTCACAAGTTTACATTTGAAATTATAAAAGAAAACATAGGTGATAATTATTTCCTTTTATTAGCTAAAAAACACTCTTTTATACAAATGAAAATGAATTATGGCAAAGATTTTGCATTTCAGCCAAGTGAATATGGTGTGTGGATCCAAATATTATGGCTCCTATGGCCAAGTGAATACACAAATTAAAGAAGCTGTTACTTTCAGCCCCCACTCTTAAAAGGGTTGATTATTCAAATGGACAACCCATCATCCTTACTGTGGATACAAGTCCCATTGGGAAAGGATTGGGCTATTAGCCAAGAAGATCTTAAAGGTAATAGGTATGCAATTCATTTTGGAGCAAAGGTTCTCAATGAACAACAAAGAAGGTATGCACAAGTAAAAAGGGAATTTGGGGGAGTTGTAACAGCATTAAAGTGTGATTGTGAATACTTTATAGGTGCTTCCATAGTGGTAGAAATTGATTGTCTTTCACTCTTGGGCATGATTGCCAACTGCTCTACACCCGACACATTGCTATGCTAAGATGGATTGCATATATTAAATCTCTCAACCCCGAATTGAAGAATATTGTAGGAAAGGAGAATCTAGTTGTGCTGACATGTTTTCACATGCAAGATATGACAATGAAGAGGAGCTGATGGAAGAAGATGAAGTTGAAGAGTCTATACTTGTTGAATCTCATTCTATGACTGCTGATAATGGGTACAAGCCCCATTGGGATAGGATGGGATGTTGACCAAGAAGATCTTGAAGGTAACAACAACAAAGATTAAAGATTTGCCTATGAAAGAAGGGTGGTTAGCTAGAAGCAAGTGTGTTCATTGTATTACCCAATTTCTAGCTCCTTTCCTTGAAGAAGATTGGCTGAAGATTGGCCAATATTTGAGCACAATGAAGAAAAATGAGACTTGGGCTGATGAGGAATTCAAGCATATCAAGAGAAAAGATTATGGTTTTTTTCTTAAAGATGGGTATCTATGGAAGCACACAAAGAAAAAGAAAGGAGCGCATGTCCAAGTTTTAGGTAACAAAAGATTGTAGCAACAGATAATGAAGGAATTTCATGAAAGTTTGTGGCCCGGCCATAGAGGCATATGGGGAACCTTTATTAATGTCAAAGAAAAATACTAGTGGTAGAACATGTATCAAGACATAGAGCATTTTGTTGAAACCTATTATGTGTGTCAGATGTACTCTATGGTTAAGCATAGAGATGGGTTATAACCAACTTATCCCTTGTCTATACATTATAGATGGGTTATTGATCTTGTAACCATGCCTACATGGATATGGAATATGTAGTTTTTAGTGCTTGCAAGAGAAGATCTAACCAATCAAGTTGAAGGTAAAGCTTTAACAACCAAGACCACTCAAGCTATTTGTCACTTTTTGCTTGAATAAGTGTTTTGCAGTTATGGTGGCAGTGTTGGCAAAGTAATTGCAGACAGAGGAGAGTTGGATGCCGATGAGGCACACAACTTCTTTGCTCAATTGGGTATTAAGTTGGATTTGACATCACCCTACAATGCTGAAGGAAATGGGAAAAGTGAGAGAGAGCATCAACCTATTCTCAAAGCTCTAGCAAAGTCTTATAGAGGAAAGATCAAAGAATGGCCTAAAATGTTGCCTTTCGCATTATGGGCTCATCGGACTACTCACAATACCATAACTCACTATATGCGAGATGAACTTCTGCATGGCCACCAACTAATTATGCCAATTGAAGAATCTATTCTCACATGGAGTCTTCTACCCTGGGAGAAAGACA
This sequence comes from Lygodium microphyllum, assembly GCF_053477565.2. NCBI lineage: Eukaryota > Viridiplantae > Streptophyta > Polypodiopsida > Schizaeales > Lygodiaceae > Lygodium > Lygodium microphyllum. The sequence continues at coordinate 46,454,801 of NC_141141.1, read as the reverse complement.
TCAGTAGAGATGAGTTACTAACTTTGCACATATGGTAGCTAGAAATAAGGCTTGAAGATATTCAAGCAGCTATTGAGAAGCTAAAAACAAAAAGACTAAAGAAAAAAAGAAGATTTGATAGGCAACATCAACTTTGGCCAAGAGCTATTCAAGAAAATGACTAGGTGCTTGTCTATGAGAGCATCCTAGACAATCAATTCAAAGCTTCTAAGAAGATGGTAAAGCATTGGTTTGGCCTGTATGTGGTAAAGGTCGTTCATGACAATGAAATATTCTCATTGGTTGAATTGGATGGGACAAGCATGAAGATACCCATAGCTGGAAAAAGAATCAAGCTCTTCAAATGAAGAGAAAGCTCAACATATGAGTTAGAAGAATTGGATATAATCCAAGAGCATGAAGACATAGAAGAAGAAGAAGGATTAGAAGATGAAGATGAAGACATGACAAATGAAGATCTCTCTTAATATTGCAAATCCAAAGAAGTGGCGCATGCTGAAGGATGTGCAAATTTGGAGGGGGTGAATGTCATGAGAATGTTTGCCCATGGATGAAAAGTAACACTTTTTGTTGTTTTTCAACTACTCTAAAACTTTTTAGAGAGTTCATAAAATAAGTTATTCTTCCTAGTTCAATTACTCTTGTCCTTCACTTCTATTTCCATTCCAACATAATGTTCAATTCTTTGGTTTCTTGCCTTAAGTCAAATGTTTCCACCTTGAATAAAGACAATGTCATGACTACCTTGAAGTTAAAACCCACCCTACTTTGCTTCTTTGACCACAAGTTGTAATAAGTCATGTAGATCACCAAGCATTAAACATGATGTAAGACTAGGTTGTTGGAACTCTAGCCTTTGATTCTGCCTTGCAAGCTTATTTGCCATTATGCTTGAATAGGAAAACTACTCTCTTAAGCTTCTTATAACTCTCCAAAATGTATATGGTCAACCTAGTGTACACATGACATTGAGTAAGTGAGTTGAGACCCTTTTTTTGCCACAAATTTTGGGCAATTCATGGCGCCATGGATGGAGAAGGGAGAGAGGAGTCCAAGCTACCACACAAAGGAGGAGGTCAAGCCATGCAGCTACAAGCAATTTAAGAGGACTCTACTTGACATGTAAGTACCTCTCTTCCCATGCATTGACGAAAATGGAAGGCCACTCTATGTTGTAAGAAACATGGTAAAAATGTATAAAGAGGAGGGCAGCAGCCCATTCAGAAGGGGGTTCATTTCTTGCTCTTGGAAGCTAACTGCAAGCTACCATTCTAGAAGCTCGAAGAGAGGAGTATCAAAAAGCCTTCTTGACTTAATTATGTGATGAAAGTAGACTGAAGTAGGCAGCCCAAACAAAGTATTGTGGACAACAGCATATATCCTTCTCTTCTTTAAGATTCATGATTAATCATTGGTCTTACTTGACATTGATATGATTGATGCAAGTTGACATTGCATAAGCATTATGGAAGGGGTATCAAGAGAGCATCTGGATTTCTCTATGTACATGCTTGGGGCTGAAATAAGTAGCCAATAAAAGGGCAGACAAGGGTAGTAGGATTTCCTTCTTCTCTCCTGCTTCTACATGCTCATTGGAAGCTACCTATTTCTTGTTACATGCTCTTGAACATAGGGGCTACGTTGTGCTTTATCAAAGAGTCTTCTCGGAAGGTTAATGCCATGTATATGGTCTGAAATAGGCATCCATCTCTATTGCTTCATACGATGTGATAGACACTTGCATTTGGCTGATCTATGCACTCCATGATAGGGGAAGCTTATGCTATCATAAAATGTGAATCCGGAAAGATATTTCAGCTGATTTGGGGCTGATATCTTTAGCCAAAATCAGAGAATTAGAAATAGTAGTGTTCTTTTGATTCATTTCTTGCTCTATAGAAGACATCTTGACAAAATATGCAAGTCTTATGTTCCCCTATGACAGGGCAATGTTTGTAGATCATTGATAGATGCTTTGAGTTGGATTAAGAGGAGCTTTTTCTCTTTAATTCTTGATTGTAGTAACCTATCCTTATCAGGAACTCTATTTGAAGCTTTCTTGAAGCAAGTCTCTTTTGCTCTACAAGCTTGTATTTGACTCATAATCTTTTATCCCTATCAGTCTACATTAAATGTAATCATGCAAAGCTTTGGCATCATGTATGATTGATGGGATGCAAAGGTGTTTATGATATATGACATCATATTGTACTTGAATACATGTCTTGTGATTGCTTTTACAATCAATATAACAAGCTTGATTTGAATTAGATCTTATGAGGTAATACTCTTGTGTTCTTTGCTAAGAACATGCAGTTGGAAGCTCTATTAACATCTTTGAGAACTCAACTTAAAACGTTCAACCCTTATCTTATCTCTACCATCTCCGAAGTCTAAGCTCTTGAACCCTCATACATTCTTCTCTCTCAAAACCCTTTGGTTGACCATGAAGTATCTCTTGAACCTTTAAACATTCATTGGTGTCTACTTATCTCTTGAAGACACTTCTCCATCTATCTTGTCCATTTTTCTTGCCAAACCTCTGTCGTGATCTTCAAACCTATGTGCTCCGACATCGTAGAATCTATTGATTCAAATAGAGTATTACTAGATGGCATTTAGAAAAATCTTGATGCATATGAGTAATGTTACATTAATTACATCTTGGGTGTACCTTATCTTCCAAAATAAATTCCTTCTTCTTTCGCAAGTTGTGTGATGTTTTCCTTGGTTGATAGCAGTTCCAACACTCAATCTATCTTGGATGTTAGAAGCTAAAAATAGCATCCAGGAGGCCAAGTCAGTAGAAAATGGCTCCAAGAACAAAGTTGTGTTTTTAGATCTTGAATCCAAGTTCATTTTGGCCTTCGATTTTAGCCGCAAACACAAAGTAGATGAACTATCTATTTGGCTAATTAAGATTAACAAATATTACAACTTAAAAAATTCAACGAAGGAAAGGGGGGGGCGGGGGCGTGGAGGGATTATTGTTTTGGCACACTCCCTCAATCCCCATAAAATGGCATTTCACAAATGACAAAGATCAAATGAGCATTCTTGGCCATGGATTCCTCAAATTATTTGATTAAATATTGCCAAAAAAGTTGTTGAGAATGATGTATTCTATCAAAAATTTAGTTTTTAGTCTCTCTCATGCTATAATTATTGTTCATATGGGCTAAAAGGATGAGGGGGAATGGGTGCTGAAACATATTACAATGTAAGAAATGGAGCAAAGAAACACGAAGGTGGTTATTAGCAACTTTGTGGAGCATCAGTGGGCTATTGAAGCAACTATGAAATCATAAAAAACAAAGCATTTCTAAGAAAATTTTATAGCAATGTTCGATTTCACAGGAATTTTGATTCTATTTCTATTTTCATCATGGAATTGGGGTGCATATGGGGTGAAATTTGATATTGAAGTAATATGTATTTTGTTGAAGTGCTATAATTTCAAAATTTCAAAATGTTTGGTTATTGTAATGTAAAATTTAATTATTCAATTCATGCAAAACTAGTAAAATTAAGAAATATGATGATGGTTGATAAAATTGATTAAAGTAATGATGCATATAGAGCAAAATAATGCATCCTAGTTACCATAACTATGTTTGGGAAATTGTAGGATTATTAGTAATTATGATAATAATTATAATTGTAAAATCTAACCAAAAATTAAGAAAAATAGAAAAAATATATATATTTGAGGCCTGAAAATAGAGAAATTTAAGAAAACATCTATGAATGTGTAGTGAATAGTAGGGCTTGGGTGTTAGCCTCAGAGTCTTAGTCTTAGTGTACACTTGCTTTTGTGTTAAAGTTGCTAGGTAAGGGTAGCCTATATGTAAAATGACATATAAAATATAAAAATCAATATATATAAGGCAGAAATATGAAATGGATATTGAAATCTTACATCTTTTCAATGAAAAACTAAATGTTTGTGTATCGCAATAAGGCATTTAGGGTTCTAGCAAATATCTAAAGGGGTGGAGGCATGGGTTAGCGTGCCTCCATCATTTCAACACTGCATTATGCTAGAATAAATCATGAAAAGAATGGTTTCATATATCACATGGTTGTTTTATTAGTTAGAATTGTTTGAGCGCCATGTGGCAGGACACCTTGCATATGCATATAAGCATGATATCATAATAAATCTATTGGATGAATAACAATTGTTTGCAAACTCATTGACCTACATGGAGTGGAAGATGATCCCTAGCTATAGGTTACATTGTTTATCCTTGGACAAAAGATTATGTTAGATTATAAACAATCTCCTTGAACAATAAATATCAAGATATGAGTATTGTATGATATTCTATATGTTTCCAATAGTGCATCTTGGGGCCAATCCCTGGGTGTATGAGAGCCATAGGGGCTACATCTTTTGGCTAGAGGGGTGCCCTTGATGTATATGATTCAAGTGAGATAGTGACCTACCTGTGGAAAACTCCTTTGCTTGGAGTTAAGAGGAGTAAATAGTTGGACTATAATAAAAACTTATATATACAAATAGAATGGTTAGAAGAAATTTTTATAGTACCCAGACACTCCTAGCCGCAAGGGTGTGTGGGATTATTTGGTGTGTTTAGGAGCCATTGGCTAGAGCTATTAGAGCTAGTACTAGGTCTATTTTAGGTCCCAACACGTGGTTTGTTTACCGAAAGTTGCCAATAAGTGGTAATTTCAAAACCTTGGCTATAAGGGACCTTTTTTTTAAGTTTCTACTTGTGAGCTACCTTGAAGCTATGGATTTTAAATTGGAACTAATTAAAGCCTTTGTCATTAGCATGAAAATTAGTTTGAAGAATCCCCATAACCCAAAAGATAATCTGTCAATCCTAAATGGTTTAGTGGGATCTTTGGATAGGCATGTGGTTAATTATTTCATCATTTTCCCCGTAAGTGATACCATGCTTGAGCTTAGGCGACTATGGAAAGGTACTCATGTAGCTGCCTATCAGATTAATAGCCCATGGGACTTAATGAAAAAAGAAAGTAAAAGTAATGTTAAGACGGCACAGCCATCTATGACCACTAATGATGATAATTTCATAGAAAAAAAGTTTATGATGACAATGGTCAATATGCACATGACTCCTTCTCCCTCTTTCTCTCTTTCTCTCCCTCTCCCTCTCAAACGCAAGATGCAGTTCGCTCTCCCTTTCGCTCCCTCTTTCATTCGTTCCCGCAAAATGGCGCGCTCGAGTTTCGGCCCCCTTTTTTTCACCTGGGTATTGTCGTTATTTGTGTCACAAATGCGTTTTCGATGCCAATAGCAATGCCACTAATTTGTGTAGTGCCCCTCGCTTCTCTCCATGCTATCATCATCAAGGGGGTGGAATATTTACATATTCAAGACGTACTAGAAATTTTGGAGCTAAGGAAAGAAGAGCTATATTGTATCATGGTGCATGATGCACCTGATGATTTTATAGATTTTGATATACAAGATGCGCTAGCACATGATGATGAGGTGGCTGGATTCTATTTCTATTTTCATCATGGAATTGGGGTGCATATGGGGTGAAATTTGATATTGAAGTAATATGTATTTTGTTGAAGTGCTATAATTTCAAAATTTCAAAATGTTTGGTTATTGTAATGTAAAATTTAATTATTCAAGTCATGCAAAACTCCTAAAATTAAGAAATATGATGATGGTTAATAAAATTGATTAAAGTAATGATGCATATAGGAAAAAATAATGTATCCTAGTTACCAAAACTATGTTTGGAAAATTGTAGGACTATTAGTAATTATGATAATAATAATTATGATAAAATATAACCAAAATTTAAGAAAAATAGAAAAAAATGATTTTTGATGCTAAAAAATAGAGAAATTTAAGAAAACATTTATGAATGTGTAGTGAATAATAGGGCTTGGGTGTTAGCTTCAGAGTCTTAGTCTTAGTGTACACTTGCTTTTTTGTTAAAGTGGCTAGGTAAGGGTAGCCTCTATGTAAAATGACATATAAAATATAAAAATGAATATATATAAGGTAGAAATATGAAATGGATATTGAAATCTTACATCTTTTCAATGAAAAACTAAATGTTTGTGTATCGCAATAAGGCATTTAGGGTTTTAGTGAATATCTAAAGGGGTGGAGGCATGGGTTAGCATGGTTCCATCATTTCAACACCGCATTATGCTAGAATAAATCATGAAAAGAATGGTTTCACATATCACGTGGTTGTTTTATTAGTTAGAATTGTTTGAGCACCATGAGGCAGGACACCTTGCATATGCATATAAGCATGATATCATAATAAATCTATTGGATGAATAACAATTGTTTGCAAACTCATTGACCTACATGGAGTGGAAGATGATCCCTAGCTATAGGTTACATTGTTTATTCTTGGACAAAAGATTATGTTAGATTATAAACAATCTCCTTGAACAATAAATATCAAGATAGGAGTATTTTATGATATTCTATATGTTTCAAATAGTGCATCTTGGGACCAATCCTTGGGATGTACGAGAGCCATAGGGGCTACATCTTTTGGCTAAAGGGTGCCCTTTATGTGTATGATTCGAGTGAGATAGTGACCTACATGTGGAAAACTCCTTTGCTTGGAGTTAAGAGGAGTAATTAGTTGGACTATAATAAAAAATTATATATACAAATACAATAATTAGAAGAAATTTTTATAGTACCCAGACACTCCTAGCCGCAAGGGTGTGTGGGATCATTTGGTGTGTTTAGGAGCGGTTGGCTAGAGCTATTAGAGCTAGTACTAGGCATATTTTAGGTCCCAACACGTGGTATGTTTACTGAAAGTTACTAATAAGTGGTAATTTCAAAACCTTGGCTATAAGGGACCTATTTTTGTTAGTTTCTACTTGTGAGCTACCTTGAAGCTATGGATTTTAAATTGGAACTAATTATAGCGTTTGTCATTAGCATGAAAATTAGTTTGAAGAATCCCCATAACCCAAAAGATAATCTTTCAATCCTAAATGGTTTAGTGGGATCTTTGGATAGTCATGTGATTAATTATTTCATCATTTGCCCCGTAAGTGATACCATGCTTGAGCTTAGGCCACTATGGAAAGGTACTCATGTAGCTGCCTATGAGATTAATAGCATGCTTAATGAAAAGAGAAAGTAAAAGTAATGTTAAGATGGCACAGCCATCTATGACCACTAATGATGATATTCATAGAAGAAAAGTTTATGACGACAATGGTCAATATGCACATGACTCCTTCTCCCTCTTTCTCTCTTTCTCTCTTTCTCTCCCTCTCCCTCTCCCTCTCAAACGCAAGATGCAGTTCGCTCTCCCTTTCGCTTCCTCTTTCATTCCTTCGTGCAAAATGACGTGCTCGAGTTTGGGCCCGCTTTTTTTCACCTGGGTACTCTTGCTATTTGTGTCGCAAATGCATTTTCGATGCCAATAGCGATGCTGCTAATTTGTGTAGTGCCCCTCTTTTCTCTCCATGCTATCATCATGAAGGGGGTGGAATATTTACTTATGTAGGATGTACTAGAAATTTTGGAGCTAAAGAAAGAAGAGCTATATTGTATCATGGTGCATGATGCACCTGAAGATTTTATAGATTTTGATATACAAGATGCACTAGCACATGATGATGAGGTGGCTCGATATGATGGCACGAGTATTGATGACATCTCTGCCATTGAGAGCATCTAAGAGCAGATTGAGAATGCGGCGCCACACTATGAGATCTGAGATGAGGAGTTCGAGTGGTTGCAAGAAAGCATTTTGGACCTCGACCCAACTACAAAGTAGCTTCCCAAGAGAGAGGAGAGGGTGGCCCAGTTGCAGGAGCAGACCTGGATGCTTCCCAAGAGAGAGGAGAGGGTGGCCTAGTTGCAGGAGCAGACCTGGATGCTCCATTACATCAACAGATAGATGATGTAGAGAAGGTAATGTTATAGGATTAATATTATCAGATTTGTGTCAAAATTTACTAGTAGGGCCTCTAGGGCATTGCAAGTATGCACATCAAATTTTGTCAAGATTGGGCCCCAGAGCTGCCCTGGCCAGAGACTCGCATCTGGGAGCCTAAATCTGGCCCCCAGACATGGCCCCGAGATGCCAGCTTGAATCTCGCCTCTAGATGCGAGCCTCTCGTTAGGGAAGCTCTGGGGGCCCAATCCCAAAAAAATTTGATATGCATACTCCCGATGCCCTAGCGGGCCTTACTGGTAAATTTTGACACAAATCCGATGTATATATCTATACCACACTCCATGAATAGTGCGTCTAACACAATGAGTAGTCTGACACACTAAACTTGTGTGATGCACGACATTGTCTATATAGATGAATTTTCATCTAGACAAGCTAGTCAATCTGGTAGCCAAGGAAGGGTGCAAGACTTGGCATTGAAGGAGTATATCGACCAGCTCTTGTGGGTGACATTTTTGTATTCCATAAGACATGCTCTTCGGTTTTTTTTAAAGAATTTCTTGAAGTTGAGGATACTAATAAAGGTTGGGCCCTTTAAGACCATCCCAACAAACTCTATCTTAGAGAAAATAGTGTTGCTGGACATTCAAAGCTCCCCTACTTATTCTCTAGTACTAGGTTTGGGCCACTTTTTTCCATGGTGGCCCGTGGCATCGTTGCTGGTGTTGAAGACCCCAATATCATTAGGCTACTAGGGATAAATGTGTTTCTGCCTATGATAAATAATAGCTCTAACCATGGGAAGTCTAGCTCAAAGAAGCCTAGGAGAGAGTAGATGTACTTAGTGCCAAATGATATCTCATTACCAATGTAATGTAATTTGTAATTTTCTCTTGAAGTAATGAAAACCAATATTTGTTGGACTTGTGTGCAATGTAGTTTGTCATACGCATCGTTTACTATTGTTTTTTACTTGAATATTATATTTATTTATCAAATTTATACGCAATAGGATTCATACCCTAAATTTAATACATAGTGCCTTATCGAGTTCATGTGCAACATGTATTTGTTCGAACGCATGCAACGATAACTCAAAGATATAAATAAAATAAATAACAAGTGAATAAATAAAAATAAGACGTGCCAAAAAATTTGTATTGATATTCATAATATTTTACATGGGTATGCCATCCATAATCTCACACTAGCTTCGAAAACGAAGCCTTTGGTATTAGGAGGTGCGTGGTCTTCTGGTAATGGTGGATCTCACGAAGAACCACTATGACTGGCTTCCATTGATGCTTGCAATGCTAGTGTGGTGGTGGAGGTGGTGGTGGTAGTGGAGCTCGGGGATGTGGCCTCTACAAAGGATTTCTAGGGGGTGTCTTCGAGCCGCTTGCTTGGTGCATGCCATGTCTTCTCGGAAAGAAAACCCAAAACTCAAAAATGAATTGTGTAAAATGAGGTGAAACTTTAAACTTATAGCAAAACTTTCCAAAAACCCTTAAACTTGAATTAATGTATCTAGGCTTTGACAAATATGACCAGCTCTTACCTTCAAAATATTTTGTAATCACATCACTTTCTTTAAAACCAACATCCTTTTGTCACACTTTATGATTTTCCTTGTGCCAAAAATTTGCGGAGCACAGTCGACTGGTCATCCATTCTATACCTTTTATTCTTTACTCCATGAAATGTCCCTCTATATACTCTACTTTCCTTTAAGTTTGGTATTTTGTGAGTTTCATTTCTTAAGAAAGATTTCAAATCTAACCATTGCTCTTACCTTCAAAATATTTTATAATCACATCATTTTCTTTAAAATCAACATTCTTTTGTAGCACTTTATGATTTTCCTTGTGCCAAAAATTTGTGAAGCACAATCAATTGGTCATCCATTCTATACCTTTAATTCTTTAGTCCATGAAATGTCCCTCTATATACTCTACTTTCCTTTGAGTTTGGTATTTTGTGAGTTTCATTTCTTAAGAAAGATTTAGAATCTCACCATTGCTCTTACCTTTAAAATATTTTGTAACCACATCACTTTCTTGAAAACCAATGTCCTTTTGTAGCACTTTATGATTTGCCTTGTGCCGAAAAATTATGGAGCACAATCAATTGATTAAGCTCAAGGTCAATATGATGATTAAATAAGGGTGCAAGCTTGTGTCATGGATAAATGTAAAATCAAGTTGCGATTGAACTAATCATAATTCTAGTTGTGATGGCAAGTGCATGTGTAAACTTTTACAGGGAATCTAGTTCTTACAAAAATATATGCACTTCATCAAAGAGATTTAAAACTATATTTTATAGCATACAATGTATTTCTCAAGCTCTTTTTTTGCAATTCAGCTAGAATCCTCTCCATGCATTACATATATGTATATCTTATAATGTGCAACCTTATCCTCAAGATCTTTTATGGTAGTTAATTGGTAAGACTATTCTGCACGAATTACCTTCGGTTCGTACCACAGTCTATTTTACCCATGCAAGGATATTGAATCCATATTTTATTATCGACATTTTATTATCCATATTTTACCCATGCAAGGATATTGGGAAACTAGTGACTATTGTTGATCAAATGAGCTCAAGTTTAATACGATTATTCCACGAAAGTGTGAGCTTGTGTCATGGCAATGTATAGTAAAATGAGGTCAGGATCAAAGCCGGTATTCCACTTAGATGGGTACGTTTAAGTATGACAAGAGTCCATTGAGAGGCCACGGTCCTACCACATATAAGGAGCGACACAAACAAACAATAGAGAACATCCTATGAATAAGCTTATGGCCCTTCCAAAATTGAAGAGTAATAAATACATGTAAATGAGAAATTTATTAAAAGGAGATGACAAAGAAGATGGCAATGCGTTCCTTTTTGGCAAGACCAATGACCAAAATTTGCGCACATGGTCCTTTGGTACCATCAAAGCCCAAAACTCGGACGCTTTGGAAGCATTGATACGATCAAAGGCCAAAATATATGCACTTCATCAAAGAGATTTAAAACTATATTTTATAGCATACAATGTATTTCTCAAGCTCTTTTTTTGCAATTCAGCTAGAATCCTCTCCATGCATTACATATATGTATATCTTATAATGTGCAACCTTATCCTCAAGATCTTTTATGGTAGTTAATTGGTAAGACTATTCTGCACGAATTACCTTCGGTTCGTACCACAGTCTATTTTACCCATGCAAGGATATTGAATCCATATTTTATTATCGACATTTTATTATCCATATTTTACCCATGCAAGGATATTGGGAAACTAGTGACTATTGTTGATCAAATGAGCTCAAGTTTAATACGATTATTCCACGAAAGTGTGAGCTTGTGTGATGGCAATGTATAGTAAAATGAGGTCAGGATCAAAGCCGGTATTCCACTTAGATGGGTACGTTTAAGTATGACAAGAGTCCATTGAGAGGCCACGGTCCTACCACATATAAGGAGCGACACAAACAAACAATGGAGAACATCCTATGAATAAGCTTATGGCCCTTCCAAAATTGAAGAGTAATAAGTACATGTAAAGGAGAAATTTATTAAAAGGGCAGAGTGATTGAAGAAAGAGAACAAAGAAGCCAATGCGACACCTCTACATGAAGGATATAAGCATATGCAATGATTACCATTCAATTAAATATTTGATAAATGATAAGAAAATTCAAATAATTTTTTAATGAGAAGATGGACCCTGGAGAAAATGAACTGAAGAACAATGAATGACAAAGAAGATGGCAATGCGTTCCTTTTTGGCAAGACCAATGACCAAAATTTGCGCACATGGTCCTTTGGTACCATCAAAGCCCAAAACTCGGACGCTTTGGAAGCATTGATACGATCAAAGGCCAAAACTCGGACGCTTTGGAAACGTCATCTACAGCACCATAGTCACTTTCAGCTAGGCAGGTACGTGCAACCTCACGTGTGAAATATCGACCCTGATTCCTCACAACGCCACATCAGCTCTGGGGCTCTTGGGAGTCGGGACTTCATTGGCGATGGTCGACAGCTAAATAGTTTGCGTCCACTTCATTTTTGCCTAACTTTTTCATGTCATTATTGGCCCATGGGATTTTTTTGGCGAGCGTTGGTCTCCGGGCGTATAAATACGGTGCTCGCGTGAAGCGCCGTCAAAGAATTGATCCGCCACCAGCGCACTCAATTATGGAGCAGCAAAAGACCTCCACACTATTGCAATCTGAGCTCCGATATCCTGCCAACTACTTCTGCTCCTTCGATGTCAAGTGCCATCCCAAGCAGGCCTCTCTAGAGGAGCGGAGCCGCGTGTGGCTGACGGGGCTTTTCAAGGCTCATCGTGGGCTCCCGCCCGCGCAGCTGCAGAGGCTTCTCGACTTCCAATACGCCCGCCTCTCTTGCATGATGTACCCCAGCGCCACCTCCGAGGCCCGCTCCTTCATCCTAGTGAAGCTCCTGCACTGGATATTCCTGGTGGATGACCTGCTCGACGACCCTCGCGGCCACCTGGGTCGCAACCTCCCGGCTGCTCGCGCCTTCTGCTCTCGCATGCTCCAGTCCATGTTTGGGCCGTCTGCCGTCGCGAGGGCGGGCCTGACTGGTACTCTAGGCAACATTAGCGCCGATTTGAAAGGTAATTATGTGCCACTTCGTTGCTATACCCAAGCAGCATTCACGAGACATCGAGCTAGGGCTTGGTGCCAAGCAAAATATTAAATTTAAAGAAGAGACCTTAAGGTTCTTGGAGAGAGAGTTTTTGTTTTAAAAATATTTAAGATGTAGGATTGTTCTAGTTGTAATGTGATTTAAAAGCCCGCAATCTCCAAAAATTTCAAAAAAGAATCGTGAACGTTGTTGCTATTTCTTTTTGGAGAGTGAAAAGAGCTATCCTTGCATGTAGATGCGTTATGTTGTCATCTAGTATTCCCACGTTCATCTCGTTGAAAACACAAACATGTATCATTTAATTGTAGGTACTCCGAATGAACAACTATTGCAACAAGAGTTGGTGATCAAGGTGGGAGCAGAGTGGTCCTCTCAGATGCAAGCTCAAGGCATGTCACCCAAGCAATGTGGGCGTGTGCAAGAAGTCGTCATGAACTACCTCACCGGAGTTCTTATTCTTCTAGACTTGAGAGAGCAAAACAAACTCCCCAACCTCAAGGATTATGCACTCCTCCGTCGCATGGATGGGGCTTTTGACATTGGCCTCCTTGGGTGTGAATTTGGCCTTGATATGGAGCTTCACGATGAGACTTTGGCCCACCCACTCATCCAAGAACTACATCAAGCTAGTTCCGACCACTTGAATTGGATCAACGATATTCTCTCATTCGACTCTGAGTACATTAAAGGGGACTACATCAACTTAGTTACAATATTGCACCAGCAAAACAATCATGCACTCCCTGACCTCGCTAGTCACAAACACATTGACTTCCAAGAAGCTCTCTCTCAAGCTTGCATGATGATCAAGGCCAAAGATAGAGATGGCCTCCGCCTTGCAAGTGACATTAGGGTGTGGAATCCTTCATTGCAATGCTATGTTGAGGCTGTTCACCACCTCATATCTGGGATCACAACTTGGACCCTTGGAAACCCACGCTATAGAAAAGGAATAGGCATGATCTCTACAAATAAACATGATTACAAGAACCATCAAAACCATTTCAAGTATAATGCTTCTTTAGGCATTCATATGTGCCTACACTAGAACAAATGCCTATCCACTATCCTCAACTATACAATGCACCCTCTCATAATTGCTTCGATATTGTGTATTTCTTATTGAATATATACACTACATGATGCCTTTGGAGGATTTGAAATTGTGCATAATTTGTACATTTCAAACACGGTTTTTATTTTTTTAAAAATTAAACAATATTTCAAATCAAACTCTAATCTTATACATAAGGGATTCCATCTAAATGAGTAGGAAAAATGAAAAATGCATATTGATAGAGCACATCCCCTATGACATAAGCTCAATAAGACAACCTTTACTACACTATTATGAATCCAACCTAAAGAATCATGCAAAGCATGTGGGATAGACTTTAGTTCAGATTCTTATAAAGTGCCTTTCAAGCTCACACATATGATAAATAGCCCCTCGTGCTTTCATCGATGCCCAATAAGAAATGGTAGTAGGAAGTAATGAGCTCTAGATAGAATACATACTTGTTTAGTTTCTCCTAAGAAACATGAATTTAAAAATAAAATGCACGTATATTGGCTATGAGTATTAACTTACCTTGAGCATTGTGTACCAATCATGGGACTTCAAGCCAAATAACTCCTCCATATGTCTTCTTTTGGCAATCGTGAAAGCTCCCTTCAAACATCTTATGCATCCTTATAAGAGTATGCCAAGATGCTATGAAGGATTGTTTAAGAAAAGTTTATTCCTTTACCGACAATATCTTTATTATGCAAGGTAGAATGATCTTTCTATTTCGCACAACTCATTGGGAAGGCCCTACCATATTGCATACATTACATGGATCCTCTCTTGCATGTAGAGAATCTAGCACCCTAATTAAGGGATTCCAAATACTAGATGCTTTGAAGTAGTGTTTGGTAACCTAAAAACAAGCTAGTAAAGATAGGATGATACTTATTCTAGCCATGATGGATGCAAGAAAAATGTTTTATTTGAAACGTGATAGGAGAGATCGAGATGGTTTTAGTAGCTAGAGCTTTATGTTTTCTGTAGGAGAGAGTTCCATGGTTTTCCCCTAGTTAGCAAGGTTTTACTTCAAACTGCATGTGTTTATTAAATGTAATCTTGTGGTTTTGGCTTAGGGAAAAGGCTAATATGGTTATTGTTAAGGTTTGAGATTCAACATTTTGACATTTGGAGCAAGTGTATCGTGATTGGATGATGGCTATGTGGTCAGTTGTATCAAGCTTAGTTTGCTTTGTGACATGTATGCCTAAGGTCATCTTACACTTTCAACTAAGATGGACTCTCTAAATGAAGCATCAATTATTGTTATGAAGGTGGTACTCTATTGTGACATGGGTGTGATGAAGTCATAGAGCCTCCTTGAAGATACATAGATTTCTGTCCATTTCTATAGCATCCCATATGGCATCCTTTCTCACTACAAGATACAAGCCTCATATCAACATTCAAAGTGACACAAATGTTTATCAATTAAGTTGCCCTCGTTGTCGCTAAAAGCATCGATATAAGCGTCTCGACAAAATCGTCGCTATATGCATCGCTATTTTTGTCGCTTTTGTGATGCAAATAGTGATGGTTTGCGAAGTAAATTGCAATGCCAATAGCGACACATACAAAGAAATTAGTGATGCTAATAGTGATGGTTATAGAGAAAAAAAATTGTGGCAGCTACCACATATAGCACCATGTGTTATATAATGTTCTACAAATTAATTAAATACCGGGTACACAATGGTCATCAAGATGAGCACAAAATGTACTTGAATCAACAGGATTGATATATAGAATAAGTACAAGAGCACTGATGAAAACTCATGACATTACATGGAATCATGGAGAGAGAGGAGAGCCAAAACTAATATGAAATTCTATATGTAATTATCGCAAGATACAAAGGATGATAACTATATTTAAGGAATAGTACATGGAAGATGCCTACACAGATCACATGAGAAAAAAAGAAGAGGGTGTGTGCTCTACGAATCCAAGCATGAGCTATAGATCCTCACCATGAGAAAGCTCATCTCGACGCAAAGGAGCGATGAATGGACTCTGCAAAATGAACAACTATACATCAATCCACTATACATAATGCATTTAAAAAAAAATAGTAACTACGTACAAGAAAGATAATGGACTTACTATGCCGTTGCATGGTTATAGTCTATCGATGAGTGTAGTGAGACTCTGTCTCTCTGTATATTGAGTTTCCAAGCCGATGGGATCGTAGTTTGTGATGGAGTGCTACAAAAAAGAAAATAGAATACAATTGTTAGAAACATGATTGTTGGTATAAGTGATATTGCAAATAAAAAAGCAAGCAGAATAAAATATAAACTTACAAAGTCCTCTAGATAAGTCTTGTGGCCACCACTCCCTAGAAGATGCATGACCTTTGCCTCCAATCGTGCCCTAGCTACCTCTCCCTACTGTCACCAATGTCTTAGAGAATCTATAGCCTCCTCTTTGAGTCTTTGCCAATTATCTACGTCTATCCACATTCGGGCTTTGAGGTGCCACTCTTGAGTGCCTTGCATACATTTGATTGTCTATGTGACATGTAAGCACACATACAGTCCATCATCCACCCATGGGAAGACCTTCGTACCATGGTAGGTACGCAAAACTCCTCGTGCAAGGATGCCACTATATAGTTCTTGCTCCCCTTGGGTATATTCTTCCAATGGTCCAAGATATTGTGCCAAAAAACTTGTTGGCACAACTCTCTCATGCTAGAGATTATCCTCCTCCCCTCATCATTCATGATCACAGCACCTAGCCTATCATCTATGAGGTATCCATACCCCTCTGGGGAGGGTACATATAAGGAGTTACCTCTCCCACCTAAGATCGTACTCCTGGGCATAATTAGGAGACCCCTATACATCTGATGTACCCACGAGGGTAGTATCTCTTGGAGTAGCATCCATAGGGGTGCCAACTCTAGGGATGGCTGAGCAAAATACAAAGTCACTAGAGTAGATATCTCCATAGGTGTGATAAATCCTAGAGGTGACACACATCCACCAAAACGACGAGATGGAGATAGTGCATCGGTGCCTCCACAACACCCACCTGAGCCACCCTCTCTCGAACCTATATAAGAGCAAGGATTGGCACCTCTATATGGAGTTGACTATGCACTCACAAAATCCACATTTTTGCAATACCCCCGAGAACCACTCCCTCCGTCTAGGTGAGTCTAAGCATCCATCTCGTTTATTAGAAACCAAAGCATCAAAGCATGCCAAAGTAGATCTCATGGATCCCGATGGTATCTGAGAGAGCTCCTAGTCCATCATATCTCTGAATCAGGCCATTTGATCTAGAGACATACATGCGAATATCTCCTGCAACGCCTCGTTGCTCGTCCCTTGACTTATTTTACTCTCTAAATATCATCAAAGGTAACCTGCATAGATAGACAAGGATGTTAGCATAATCAATTTAAAAATTTAAGTAAAGCATGGTAATATAACTTTAAAAAAATGATACTACTTTGTATGCATATTCTAAAATACCCTTAAAAGTGATTCATCAATTAATTGAGTAGGCGGATGCAACAAGTATGACCTAGCCCATGGTCCCATGTTAATCTCATGGCACAACTATGCATACACTTGATTTCATCATACACTCTCGCCTTCCAAGGAGCTAATGGCACAACGTACCACCATCGAGATTATCGTGGGCTTGGATAGAAAATTACATGTTCAAAATCACATATACGAGTGATTCAACATTTATGATTGTTCTGTGTCATGGAAAAAAAAAGTTCATGCACCTGCTAAAATGGGTCGACAAGTCTTAGTCCCTTAATGATACCAAGAGCCATACTCCACGATGGATTCTGTGAGGTTTTGTGGTGGATTCTGTAAAATTATATTTATTTTTCGAGGCTTGTACACAAGGTGGATTCCTTGTATGAAAAGTTGATGGGGATGTCTGTCCTTTTCAGGTGTCACATTAATTTAATGTGCAAGTGGGTGATTCCATAGCGGGTGATTTTGTAAAATACATATTTAAATTAATGGGCATTTATGAGTTTAGAGTGTGCACACGTATTAAATTAAGGTTAGGACAGAGTTGCAACCTATTTATTTATTTTGTAGCTGAAGACTGCTAGGTATTCACTTTTGTCGGTTTAATTTTATTATTTTCTAACAATTGTGAATGCTTAAGTTGATGTGTAGAGTAGGCGACAGTGGCACTGGGAAGCACTGGGTGATAGCGTGTATTCAAGTTATTTAGAAAAAATTATTGTGTTTGATAGATGCACGTCTTAGGTGTGGCGCCAATATTTATTTTGACGTGCTTATTTATTGAAGCGCTTGACATATATTTATTATTTTGTATACGCATGGACGCACAATTTAAATATTCATTATTAGTCATTGTATTTGGACACAGCTCCCCGACTCTTAGGATACCCAACCGCTTTATTCTTTATTTGGACAAAAGCAAACACAAAAACTAAAGCATGTTAATTGTAAATTGGGCTATTTTTTAGCTTGGAGATGAATAAAATATTAAATACATGATTTGTGGAGCACTCACACAAGGCATGGGGGGAGATTGTACCCAATTGGTCTTTTTGCTTCATGTCGTGTAAGTCTATTCTCTTAGATTTTGAGCAAAAAGTAGAGTTCTTTGTTCTTGGGGACCTTTCAGTGTGCTCGCTATATACGCATACGGCATTGGATTTAAGTACTAGTGGTATCAAAGCAAAGACGAGATCGAGAGCTTCTAATCTCTTACCATCTCACGCGAAGGTGAAGCTCCCGGAATGAACGGGAACTATAGTCAGTCTCGCGAAAATCCATCCATACCAATGCATTCTTGGCGGTGAAGAACACCCTACTATCCAATCGGATCGCCAAGGACCAGCCTCTACTGATGGAGGACCACTCGGGAAGATCCTTTGTAAGTCTCTTAGTAAAACAGAGAATAGAGAACTTTATTAAGTTTGAGAATTTAGACTTTAACAAAAGCTTAAAATAAGTCTAAGCTTCACCAATTCGACGGACGACAGCGGCAGGATGTACTGAACATCGCCGAATTCAGCGTCGATGTCCTCTTGTCCTGCCATGTTGATTCAAAGAAATCAAGTTTCTTTTATTAAGTATTAAGATTTTTAACCTTACTAAATATTAAAGCTTAAATACTACTACGTTTAAAATTTTCTTCTTAGCCAGCGTTCACACTGGTTAATCCTGAACCAGTTTTTAACCTCTTTGCAAGCCTCTATTCATACCTACACTCTAATAGAGCCAAATTCCAGCAAAGCAGAGAATCACACACGGACTATATAAAAGATGTATCCGCTTGGAAGAAGGCCCACATCAATTTCTGTAATCACGAAGAAATTTTTTTGCTAAAAAACCACTTTTTAAAAAAAAGTAAGCCTTGTAAACCCGACCTTGAGCTACGCTCATCCCGCTAACAAGATTTCGAATGTGTAAGATTGTTTGAAATTTTGCAGGATGACCAATCAAAATATTGAAGATTTTATAGCCGAAGGTGATTTACTGAAACCAACGATGGAACAAAAACTGGACCTAATTATGATGCAACTTCAAGAGGAACAAAGAGCACATCAAACTTTGCAAGCTCAATTGGCTAGTCTTCAAGAATCTACTGCCAATCAAGATGGACCGCAACCTGAATATATTATATGACACATGATCGATGCAACACTTGAAGCACAATCTATTCGAAAAGAAGCCAAGATAAGTAAAATAAATTTTAAATTTTGTACTTTCAATGGGTTACACAATGGAAAAACTGTACTTACTTTTATCAATCAGTTTGATGATTATTTCCATGAAGAACAATATGCCGAAAAAGACAAGATTAAGTGTGTCACTAATCATTTAGTAGATAGATCATCGCTATGGTGGACTATTGTCCGCAAAAGCATTGATTTTCCTACTACTTGAAAGACTTTCCAAAAGGAATTTTTGTAGAATTTTCTTCCACCCCAATTCCACGAAAAAGCAATCAAATAGTGGAATGTTCTGCAACAAAGAGTTCGTGAGCCTATTTCACAATATAGCAAGCGTTTTTGGAATGTTTTATTGCAACTTTGAATGCTGGAAGATGTACCTGAGGAGACCCATAAGCGCAAGTTTATGTCTAGTTTGCTTGGTCACTTCTATGCAAAAGTGAACATGTTCAAGCCAATGACTCTCGAGGATACGATTTCCTTGGCCCATGATGCTGAAGACAAAATTCGAGGACTAGAGAAGCCACTACAAAAATTCTCAAACAATGGTAACTTCGGTACAAAGCAATTCAATTCTAACTTTCGAAGATTCAATCAAAACCGCTTTGTTCCATCTTCATTCCGTAAATCTTGGACACGACCCCCTGCTTTACCCATCAAACATAAATCTAAATCCTAAGCCATCACTTCAGCCAAATCCCAACATTCCTAAACTTCCTACTATTACCAATAATGTTTCTAAAGCCAAATCCATAGTCTGTTATAAATGCCATCAAACTGGACATCTAGCGGTGAATTGTCAATCCAAAAAGCCAACTGTTCACATTAACTACTTGGGAGTGACTAAAGATGTAAACCATGAAGAAATGCCAAATTTCATGAAAGACGATGACGATAATGACACTACTTCAGATACTTTACCAGGTATATCAAATCCCCATTCTTTATTAATGATGAAATGTCTTGTGTATGGTAAAGATAAGACTATTTTACATGATGATGGGAGCACACACGATTTTATTTCTGTAAAAATTGGTCAAATAATTGAATTTACATACTGTTTCCACTCATTATCACATTAAGGCTACATTCTTAGGCAATAGATACAATGGAACACAGGAAGTGCATGACTTAGAAATTAAAATTGGTGATTATGTTGAACGTAGAAATTTCTTAGTTGTGCCTTTGCAATCTAGTGGCATTATCTTAGGAATGCCTTGGCATCATCAGTATAATCCCGATATAGATTATTCCACGCATTCAATGAAGTTTCATTCTAATGAAAAACAAATCACATTGCATGGTATGCACACTTCTGATAATTTTTCGTTGCTTAGTCATACACATGCATTAAGAAAAGGTAGCAAATCCTACTTAATCTAGGTGAATGAAATTGAAGTTAAAGAAAATAAGATGCATCCTAGGCATGCACAATTTCTTTCACAATTTAAAGATTGTTTTGCTGTTGACTTACCACCTGGTTTACCACCCACACATCCTGAAGATCATAAAATAGACTTAATTCCAGGTTCTCAACCATCATGTAAAGCACCTTATCAACATAATCAAATTGAACAGAAAGAAATTCAAACTTGACATATGATTTTTGATACTGAGAAGTGTTTAAAAATAGCCAAAATTTTCAAATTTCACGAGAAAAATAGCCTTCGTCGAAGGCGGAGGTTGCAATTAGTACGATTTTAAGAAGCAAGTCCCTAAAGCGCTAGTGCTTATTTTCATGGAAAATCAAACGGTGGCAAATGGCGGAGCTGGAGTTTTCCTAGATGCAAAAATGATGTCAAGAATCCAACACAAGTCTCAGATCTCCATTTCGAGGTCATTTGATCTTCCATTTAATCCACGCAAGGTTCGAGCTTGTGAAGCGGCTACTGGATCTAGAAGCTTGGAAGAGCGTGACAGGGCCCAGCTTTGTAGATTTTGACATCACGAAACCACCAATCAAGATGGATCTCGATTCCGATGTCGTTTGCCCCCTCAAAAACTGAAAAAAACCACTTGTCGAAAGTGTGAAACCAACAAGCCATGAACTAGATATTTTGGATTTAAAAGCTTAAGCTTGCTTAAGCTTGAAACAAACTCAAGAAATGAAACGCCATGGGAGGGAGGGTGCATTTTTTTTGGCGTCTCCCATCTTGTCAATGATTGGCCATTTTCTGATCTACTGAGAGAGAGAGAATCCTCTTGGGCCTGAGATGTCTCTATTCTTCGCCCTCCATTGCCAGAATCTCATCAAGAATTAATGCACTGAGCAAAGAGATAAAAAACTAGTCTTTCTCTCTCCTTCCTCTCTTTGCATAGAGGCACTTCATGTGGCAAGAATCAAGAAGAGAATTGGGTGATGGATGCTTGTCCAGGAGGCAGCGGATTGTTCCAAGGGGTTGAGGAGCCTGAAAGCTGAAGATCTATGCTGAAATCTATGGTTGATTGGTCGATACACAATCCCAATTAAATATTTAAAAAATCCGAAACACGCAAAAAGGCTGTATGCTCTATTTTATGAACGAATTTTGCTTGTTTTTTTTTCGTTCATGATCTAAATGGTGTGCGCATGGGCTGAAATTTTATTTGAATGTTCCTTGCATTATGTTTAAGAGTTGCAATGACTGTTATGCAGAACCTCTATTGATTTACAGCAATGATAAATTTTCAAAACCCGAAAAAACACTAATTTTGATGAAAATTTATAGTTTATTTGATTTTGAGTGGAAAAAAATGAGTGGACATGGGATAAAATAAGAAAAATGCTGAGTTTCAGTTCCAATGATCACTTATTAAAAAAACCAAAAATACCTATTTTTTATAAAAAAATAAAAAATAGAGAAAAATATAGAAAAATTAGTTTCTTGCGTTGAAAATTTTTGAAAAAATAATATCTATGTATGTGAATGCATGACGGGGCTGAAGCATGAGGTTAAGCCTCATTTTGTCCTTGTCCTTTATATTAAAGTGCGTATTTATGGCTTTTACATACCAAAAATGACATAAAAGAATCTCTACACCTATGCACTACATCAAAATTTAAACGGTGAGGGGGAGGATGTTATTATACAATAGTTTAAATGCTAAAATAATACAAAGTCTGATTGTTTTCTTTATACATAACATTTAGGATGCGGTTTATTTGAAAATAATGAATCTAGCAGTACGAGGTTTGCCTTGGTGCTAGGTTCCTACAACGCAACATTGCATATTAGCGGAAATTCATTAAAAAGGGTTGTTTTTACACGACACATAGGCTGATTTTAAACCATAATTGTTTGTGCACAACAAAATAAATCATTCACCATTGCATGAATCATACACATGGTATCTATTCTTGGCATACATGGTAATTGGTTGAGTTATAAATGATCGATGTTGGAGAGAGTAAGGCACCCAAGCTATAGGTCTAGACAGTGGGTCCAACGAGACAAGTGAGGACTCGTACATTCTTGGAATGATATAATTATGGTACCAAGAGCGGATTCTATCTCGTATGTGTTATATGTGTTAGTGATGCATTGAGGGCCAATTTCCAAGGTGTAGGAGGGTCGCAGTGGGGCCACGGCAATCAACCGAGGGGTGCCTTCTATGTTGTTCTACGTGGTGAATTACACCAAAATGTGTAGGGTCTCCCTTTCAAGAGTCTGAGAAGGTTAAGGTTTGGACTATAAACACGATACAAATGCAAAATTTACGTACGATGGCAGGACAATGTGTCCTATAGACACTCCTGACCTCGAGGCCGTGGGGTTGTCTTGTGCATGTTAGAGGTCTGACTAGTGCTATAGCCAGTGCCAGCCCATTAACAAAGATCCCATTGTAAAAAATTTTGTCCTGAATCTAGGGGTGAACCCTATAGCTCACCTTGAAGAGGGATTTGTCCCCTCCGGTTTGAATCAAAAACCTCCCCAATCAGAGCTATAGTGTGAAAGTTATGCCTATTTTTGTGCACTAGGGTCACTATGGACAAGATAAGACAGACATTGTAAACCCATTACATAAAATTTTGATCATTTTCTGCCATAAAGATTAATAGCTCACCTCAAAGAGGCAATTTTCCCCTCTGAATTGAGTCCAAAACCTCATCAATCAAAGTTTCCTACAAAGAGTTACGCCCCTTTTACTAACAGTAGGTCTTGTGGACTACATCGAGATGGCTAGCCAGAAAGGCAAAAGCAAGGTCCAAGAGGAACTCCAAAGGGAGATTAGAGACTCCCGGACCTCCATGAATGAGAAAACAAGCTCAACGCAAGATTAGCATGGTGACATACAGGAGGCAATGCCTAAAACAGACCTGTATACCCTTCTCAATCACACCCTTTGCCAACATGAGCTCCATCATATGGAACGCCTCAATGACATGGTCACCAACCACCACCAAATGATGTCCAAGTTTGATGAAGTGATCAAGAACATGGCTATCTCAAACTCGAAGACTCAACAAACCTTGGAGAAGCTCACTGCTCTTGTTGCTCAATTAGCGACCCCTTCATCCCAAGAGAAGACCAATGACTCTAGACATGAGTCTAAACGTCCTCCACATCAGAAACCATCGCATGGCCCACAAGGTATACTTGGCACTAAGGGAATTTCCCCTTCTACCTATGAGATCGGGGAACCCTCTCATATGCATGATGAGCCCCTATTGAATTCCCCCGTCCACCATGCCGGCAACATCCACTTGAGGCCTTCTCCCACCTTGGGTCGGATTTCACCCGCTCTACCTAGGAGCCCCCATGCACCCCATATGAATCAGCCCCATCAAGGACCATATGGTATAAATGGCCAGCCTAGAAATCATGGACAGCATGGTTATAATGGACAACATGGGCTTAATGCACCACAAGGGATGTATGGACAACAGGGCATGTATGGCCACCACGGGCTGCATGGACAACAAGGATTTCATGGGCAACATGACCCCTATGATCTGCATGATAAGGTCATCCTGACAATGTACAATGGGCAATCCCCCTCACCATCTGACCCGAAAGAATGGACGTCCAAGTTGGAATCCTACTTCAACATCTACCCCCGCACTGATGATCAGAAAATACTTTTTGCCCCTCTCTACTTGGAAGGTTTTTCCCACACTTGGTGGCGCTATATCAATCAGGAGAATCAACAGTCATTGATTGGGAAGATTTTAAAATGCATATGGTCCAAGTCTTTGTGTCTCCTGTGGAAAAAGAACGGTTGGCAAGACAATGGTACACTCTTGACCAACGTAACCTCACTGTATGTGACTACACAAATCAATTCATGAACTTGACCATGTATGTGGAGAGCATTAGTGATGATGCTAAATTGCAAGTACATCTATGGGTTGAAACCGAGTCTATCGGCCAATGTCATGGCCCAAAAACCTACCACATTGTTTGATGCAATCAAATTGGCTGAGAGATATGTAAGAAAGTACCGTAAGATTGAGCATTTTCAGCAAGGTGTTGGACCTCCCCGCATTCCTTCACGATCAGCCCCATATGGAGGTGGTTTTCGAGGCACCTCTATGCCTAATAACAGCCCCAAAGTACCCACTTACCCTGCCTTCCATGCTAAAAGAAAAATGGGCACTTTTGGGATAGCATCGGGCTCTATTGTTGAAAATAAACAGTCCACTACATCACCTTCCCATGGATCCAGTAGTCAATGGTTCATCTCCCCAGATATTGTGAAGGAACGGAAAGAAAAGGGCCTATGCTTTAAGTGTGGAGATAGGTACACTATTGATCATGCTTCCAAATTCCTGTACAAGACAGCTAAGGTCAAAGTTCATAGCATGTATGTCATGGAAGATTGGCACAATGAGGAGGATGACCTCCCATTGACCAGGCTGAGCCCACGGAGGATGTTGATCATGAGTAGTTCTATGACCCGAAGAATGGGTTTCCCTTTGACTCGGGCGGTGCTCCCTCATAGATACTTGATTTAACATCCCACCCACCTACTTCCCTTTGCTTGATCTCCTTGGATGCTTGGACAGGTTCCCGCAGCCCCAATACCCTTCGCATTGAAGGCAATATCAATGGAAATCATGTTTTTATCCTAGTGGATAGTGGAAGCACTCATAGTTTTATCAATAAATCAGCCATTGATCGGTTAAAATGTACCCCTATGACATTATACCACCCCTTGAAGGTCCAAGTAGCGAATGGAGAAGAAGAGATCAGCACACATGTATGTCCCACAGTTCCCTTATGCCTGGCTAAAAATTATGTGGCACTGGTTGATCTGGTTGCCCTCAATATGTACCCCATTGATGTTGCCTTGGGCTGTGATTGGCTGAAACAATTGGGAAAAATTGCTATGGACTTCTCTCAGCTTTACATGGAGTTTATGATGCATGGACAGCCTATCCACCTAGAGGGAGTTCAAGATCATGCTAATTTTCAGCTCATTATGGCAAACAACTCAAAGGGAGTTTAAGATACGTTCACAAATCTTTGTTTTGCAATTAAATAAGGACAATTTTGATCAGCCCTCCGCAATATCTCATGACTCTGCCTTGCAAGCCTTACTTGAGGAATACAATGACTTATTTCAGATGCCTACATCCCTCCCTCCCAAGAGATAAGTGGACTGCCCACTTGACCTAGAGCCCCATTCCAAGCTAGTGAACAAACCCCCCTATAGACTCTCCAAGTGTGAGCATGAAGAGGTTGCAAAGCAAATCAAGGAGTTGTTGGAGATGGGTTTCATTGAACCAAGTTCTTCCCCCTATGCATCCCCTATCCTCTTAGTCAAATAGAAAGATGGCTCCTTTCGCATGTGCATTGGCTACGGAGATTTGAACAAAATTATAGTGAAGAATCACTACCCTATCCAACAGATTGATGATTTCTTAGATGAGTTAAAAGGGGCATGCTTTTTCACTAAGATTGACTTGCGCTCTGGCTACCATTAGATTCGTATGCGGGCAAGAGATGAGGTCAAAATGGCCTTCAGGATTGATCGTGGACTTTACCATTTTCTTATGATGCCTTTTGGGTTGACTAACACCCCTATCACCTTTCAAAGCCTCATGAACAAAATCCTACAGCCCTTTCTATTCAAGTTCATGTTTTTTTTATTTGATGACATCCTTGTTTACAACAAGTCATCTATGGAGCACTTGACACACATTTGGAGGGTGTTTGACGTAGGAGTACTTGGGACACATTGTGAGTAAATATGGTATAGAGGCTGACCCGAAAAAGGTGCAATGTGTTAAAGATTGGCCCACTCCTTCCACCGCCACTTTGCGTGGCTTCCTTGGTCTCTCTTCATTCTGTAAATGCTTCATTAAACATTATGCCACCATTGCAGCACCTTTGACTGATCGCTTGGAAAAAGAGTCATTCTTTTGGAATGCCACTGCAGATCATAGCTTCAAACAGTTAAAGGACACGCTTACTTAAGCCCCCATCCTTGTTTGCCCTGACTTCTCTAAGCTATTTACCATTCATTGTGATACCAGTGGCCGGGGTATTGGTTCATATTGTTGCAAGAGCATGGTGCAATTGCATTTGAAAGTCGTAAGGTTGATGAGAAGGAGATGCAAATGAATGTATACGACCAAGAGATGTTGGCCATCCTCAATGCCATCAAGAAATGGCACCACTATTTGTATGGCAGCCACTTCCAAGTAAAAAGCAATCACCGATTCCTCCAATACTTCTTAACTCAGTCTACTTTGACTCCTAAGCAAAGGCAATGGGTGGCAACCTTACAGAACTATGACTTTAACATTTCACACATGTGGGGCAAGGATAATATTGTGGTTGATTCTCTCTCTCGAATGTGGGCATGCAGAGTTTCCTCTATCTCAGTATTGCACAATGATTGGGTTGAAGAGCTCCAAGAGGCTTACTTCTTAGATGATCATTTTAGCCACATATTTCAAAAATTACAGCATGGAGTTATGGCTGAAAACTCCAAATATCAGCTCAAGCATGGCCTTATTTGGTCCCATGGCAAGATTGTCATCCCTCACACTTCCCCCTTCACGTAGAAGATCATTGAAGAAATCCATTCTTGCCCCACTGCCGATCACTTGGGTGTTTTCAAAAAATATGAAAAGATTGCCAAGATCTTTCATTGGATAGGCTTATGGAGGGACGTCAAGGACTTTGTGACCAAATGTGTTCCATGCCAAACAGAACAAGGATAGTACACTTAGGCCCGCTAGCCTCTTGCAGCCTCTCCCTATCCCTAAAGAGAAATGGATGCACATCACAATGGACTTTATCACTGGCCTTCCTGCAACTAAGAAAGTGTGGAACAATATCTATGTGGTAGTTGATCGCCTCACCAAAGCTGCCCACTTTATCGCCACAAAGATCCAATATACTGCCTCTCAAGTGGCCACTCAATTCATGGAAAATATCTTCAAGCTACATGGCTTACCACAAGTCATAGTACATGATCAGGATGCAAAGTTTATGAGCAACTTCTGGCAGATAGTTTTCACCTTCATGGGGACCAAGCTTGCTCCATCCTGTGCGTACCACCCTCAGACTGATGGCCAAACTGAGAGAGTGAACAAATGGCTTGAGACATATTTGAGGTACTTTTGCCATGATGTACAGCACAGTTGGGAGACAGTTGGGATATGTGGTTTCACTTGGCTGAGTTTGCATACAATAACCCCACACACTCTAGCATTGGAGTTTTCCCTTTTGAGGCCTTATATGGCTATAAGGTTTCCCTTCCCACAATCTTGTTTACTGATAAGACCAACCCTCAAAGTTAAGCTGAATTGGATCGAATGCAAGCTTTACTTCAGCAATGCAAAATGAATCTTCAAAAGACCCAAACACACATGAAACTCTATGCTAATGAAAAATGAAGGCATTTGGAATTCCAAGAGGGGGAATTGGTCCTTTTGAAAGTGCTTAAGTCCCGCTACTCCACTCTCAAAGAGAGCAGCAGTAACAAGCTAGCCCATCGCTTCTATAGCCCATACTGGATCCTGAAGAGAGTTGGCGACTTGGCCTATTGCTTAGAACTCCCTCCTACCACCAAAATCCACAATGTGTTTCATGTCAGCTAGCTGAAACCCTTTGTAGGCTCCTCAGTGGACTATGTGGAAGAACTTCCCCCCATACATGAAGAGGGCATCACTCAATATGTCCCTGAAGCAATCATTGGGCAGCGAGATAAGCATTTATGATCCCGGTCCATCAAAGAATAACTCATCAAATGGCAAGGCCTACCCTTGGAAGAGGCCTCTTGGTGCCTAGAAACCATCCTCAATGAATTTCCCTACCTCCGTGAACCCCGACGGCTGGAAGACTAGCCGATCATGCCCCAATTGCCCACCCTCTACCCACAGACTGCACACTATTTTAGAATAGTTTAATACTTACTCAAATCACATGCATGTGCATTTTACATAGGCTAATAGTACTCTTCATAAGCTCCGTTTTGACATATGGTGCGCCCTATTTGGAGAAGTCTATCAAAAGTTATGACCAGTTTACTTTAGCAGACTGGTCTCAGACTGCATGCTATCCCTAGTCTCTCCACACCTAATCTTCATTGTCACACGGCTCTGAGTAGTACTCTACAACCCTCCCTTAGCCCACCCATCACTCTCCTCTATTTCTCCTTGTTTTTTAGGGCAAAAAAATTTCGAGTGGGGATGGATTGTAACAAGCGGAATACACACCAACTAGGGTTTAGACACCTCGTTACACTAACCGGGATATTCAAGGTGTAAGAGCCCTAGATAAGAGCAACCAGTTATTATCAAGATCATACTCTTCACCTTCATCTCCAACTTCCATGGCTTCCTCCTTTCTTCCCTCCTCCCTTCTCTCTTTCTCTCTCTTCTTCTAGTCTTCTTCCTTCTTCTTCTTGTTCTCTTTCTCTCTGCTCAGCTCTTCTTCTCTCTCTTCTCAGCTTCTTTCATTACATTGGTGACCGTCCATCTTCTAGGATTCATTTGACCATGTCAAGAGATGTGATACAGGTCAAAGACATGACCATAGAGAGAATAGGAAGCATCCAGTAACGCCGATTATGGCTACCCTTCCATTTGAGAAGTGGAGCATCGATTTTATGGAACCTATTAACCCATCGTCTACTACTTAGAAAAGATACATTATAGTAGCAACTAATTACTTTACAAAGTGGTTAGAAGCATGGGCAATGAGGCAGGATAATGCAAAAGACACTGCCAATTTCCTACTTGAGCAGATTATCTACCGTTTTGGTCAGCCAAAGGAAATAGTATTGGACCGTGAAACCCATTTTTTGAACAAGATTGACTGAAGCATGGAAAATTAAGCATAATAAGACGACCCCCTATAATTCTCAAGCCAGTGGGACAAGTTGAAAGTACCAATAAGCAGCTTGTGGGTATCGTATCCAAAATAGTCTCCGAAAAAAAACAGGACTGGGATACAAAATTATATGTGATGGTATGGGCATATAATATGGCGTTTAAAAGAGCCACTGGCCACAACCCATTCAAATTAGTTTATGGGAAGGAGTGTGTCTTGCCCTTAGAAATTGAGTTTCCGACCATAAGATTTGCAATCAATCATTCTTTGGGTGATGAAGATGCCCTATTTGAGCGGTTTACGACTATAGCCGACTTGGATGAGCTTAAATTGTAGAGTTTGTTGCACCAAGAGGTGGCTAAATGTCAGATGAAGTAGTTACATGATCTTCAAGTGAAGAAATATACCTTTAAGAAAGGGCAATTAGTTCTATACTATGATGCGCGTAGGGAGCTATTTCCAAGAAAGTTGGAACCTAGATGGGATGGCCCTTACAAGGTAGTTCGGTTAGGTAAAAATAAGTCCACGGCTTTATTAGCTGATCTTCAGGGAGTGGAATTTAAGAATAAGGTTAATCTTAATAAGATTAAACCTTATTATTTCTGAATACTCTAACATGCTAAATGCATTGAAGGTCTATGTTGGGGTTGATTTGAGACCTGCAGGAGCTTAAACTAGTTGATGGGGTGGTTAATCCCTTATTTGGAGCACCCATATCTCGAGCAAAGATATCATCAGGGGAAGCTTATCTGGTGGAGCAAAGGATACAAAGTGATTGAACAAGAAGACATTACCTTTGTGTGGGAGATCAAAGTTTTCTACCATCACTGTTTACAAATTTTGACAAGCATCCATGTTGAGTTTAATGAAGAAGGTGGGATGGAGCCATCAGCTCATCCTCTAAATATGTTGAATTTTGACTATCATAATTACGAATAGGGAAGTTCTTGATGGCTGGCTGTGTAAACCCATTGTGGACGTACACACTATACTTTGATGGAGCATCCCAGGGGCCTAATAAAAAAAGGGAGTGTTGGAGTAGTTATCCGAGATCCCCGATGTAGGGTTGCAATGAAATTATCTGTTTATCTCGGGGTAGGATTCACTAACAATATGGCCGAGTTCAAAGCGTTGATTATGGGATTGAATATTTCCAGGAAAGGTGGTATTCAATGGTTGTTGGTAAAGGGGGATTCCCAGCTAATCTTAAATCAACTCAATGGGACACATACAATCCAGAATCCCATCCTTCGTATGTATCATCGCACTACTATAACCCTACAAAACCTGAAAAAACACTAATTTTGATGAAAATTGATAGTTTCTTTAATTTTGAGTGGAAAAAAATGAGTGGACATGAAATAAAATAAGAAAAAATTTTGAGTTCTAGTTCCAATGATAAATCATTAAAAAAAACCAAAAAACAACTATTTTTTATTACAAATAAATAAGAAAAATAGAGAAAAATAGAAAAAAATGGATTTCTTACGTTAGAATGTATGTGAATGCTTGACGGGGCTGAAGCATGAGGTTAAGTCTCAATTTTGGTCTTGTACTTTGTGTTAAAGTGTGTATTTATTGCTTTTACATACAAAAAATGACATAAAAGGATCTCTACACCTATGTGCTACAGTAAAATTTGAATGGTGAGGGGGAGGATGATATTATACAATAGTTTAAATGTTGAAATAATACAAAGTCTGATTGTTTTCTTTATGCATAACATTCAGGATGCGGTTTATTTGAAAATAATGAATCTAGTAGCACGAGGTTTGGCTTGGTGCTACGTTCCTATAACGCAGCATTGCGTATTAGCGAAAATTCATTAAAAAGGGTTGTTTTTGCATGACACACTAATAATGTGCTTTGGGCACCCATCTCTTGTAATCTAGCTCCCTTTATCTATTTTGTCTACCACCACCCTTGGCTTCTTGCATGATGACCAAGGTGGGGACTTGTCCCATCCACTATTATCCATATTTTCAAAGATGCCATACATCATCTAGGATTATGTTAATCAAGAAGATTAGCTTAATCTAATCCCTCATGGAGGCTATATAAGGAGCCCATGTAGAAGAAATAATGACAATGACAAGCACATGAGAGCACTCTAGAATACTCTCATGCTAGTCTATCTCTTTGAGGTAAGCTATGAGTGAGTTCTTTTATTATGTAGCATAATGGCAAGCTTTCTCTACCTCTTCTCCTCTTGTCTCCCTCTCTTCTCATCTTCTCACTCCGTCAATACATAATGGCAAGATTCCTCTACCTCTTCTCCTCTTGTCTCCCTCTCCTCTCATCTCTCTCTCTCTCTCTCATATTCTAATATGGTGTCTAGTACATATATTATCTCTTGTGAAGTTGTGTCTTGGTTCTTTTGATTCTCTTTGAGAAAAGGGATGTCCTAGCCCATCCTCCCTTTGGCTAGATGGTGCCCCTCTTTAGTTCTCTTAGTGAGGATTGGAGGTTGGATGGGTAAGAGGCAACCCATTCATTATTTCAGCCCTCACATGGTTAAACAACCTTATGCTTTGGTGGATGGACAAAAGAGAGTAGGAGAAAAACATTCTTTATTGCTTGCAATCGTGATTTTGGCCAATTTTTTTTGCAAAAGGAAGGGCATCTTCTTGATGAATGGATAGCCATGTTCAACAAAAAGATGAAGATCAAATCGAGATTCCCAAAAAGAGAAAGAAAGCGAAAAGTTGAAGACAAGTTCATGACTGCATGTTCCCAAAGGAGGTCATCGTCCCATGAGGCAGATTGCAGGGGGATCAAACGAACCACAAGGAACTTTGGACACTTTTCCACATGGTAATAAGAAAGGAGAAATTTTCTAGATACTTATCAAAGTATCTAGAAAAAGTCTCAACTAGTAAAAGTGGAACACTTTACAAGTTAGTAAAATGGTAAAACATTCACATATAGAAATTCCAAAAGCTTCTAGTTGTTGATATAGTAAAAATTTCCTACATAAGAAAACTAATTAGAACCAATAATATAGTAAACTAATTAGAACCAATAATATAGTAAAGATATTTTCATATATTATATTATAAAAGTTAATTAATACTTTATTATATGTTACCAAATAAAGATTAATTAGAAAAATTGAGTTTATATTTTTAAGACAACTAAATAGCATAAATCTAAAGTCTTGAATAGTGGCTCCAAGAATACAACAATGTGAGATCCATCAAGTTCTCACAACATCAAAACATGTTACTAGATCCAAGCGTAAAACATGGATCAACACTCCAATATTTCATGAGATTCAAACAACTAGTAGACCTAATCAAGATTGCTATTCATTGAGGATCCCCAAAGGAAAAACGTCATGAACCAAGCAATAGAGGGCATGTTAACAAAATTTTTCATCCATCCCTCCAAAATCTTGCAGGTAGCTAAGCCCCTCTTGGTCAAGAGAGTGAGAGAGGGAGATGATCTCTTTGATCAACTTGGATAGCCAACATATATTGCAGTCTTTGGCATGGCTTCCACCTATTGGTAGATACCTTTAAAGCCCTTTGGATTGACTGATACCATTTGGATTAACTTTGAGCACTTTCCAATGCATGGGTAACACAATTTTCCATGACTTACTTTAAAAAAGTCTTAAATATTTTACCTTTATGCAAGATTCACACCAAGACTTGTAATGAGCATCTATATGTGCTTTGGGAAGTTTTCCATCATCTTTAAGAAAATAATCTATCAATTAAATACAAAAAATGTAAGTGGACCAAAACATCATCACATTTGTAGGCTTTATAATTTTTAATACGAGAGTCTAAATAGATCTAGAAAAGTACTAGCAATCCAAGAGTATCGCATGCGCGTTAGTCAAGTAGATGCAAAGAAATTTTGGAGTGGTTGCAAGTGCCACTACTCATGTCACCACCATCACAAACCCTTCAAGACCTTGCTAAAGAAAGGAAACAAATATAAATGGAGAGAAGAGTGCCACACAACATTTGTAAAAGAGTGGGGATAGATGGGTAGGACACAAGGTTAGCACATGAATACTTGGTTACATTGATGGGGTATTTAAGGTGTTGAGAGACCAAATTAGGGCATCAATTATCAATAATCAAGTTTCTTTTTATCCTTCATTTCAACTTCCATGGCTTCCCTTCTCTTTCTCTTCATTTTCATGTATTTCTCTCTCTTCTTTATCCCTCTTTCTCTCTCCACTCTATAGTCTCTCCCTTCTCTACTTCTCTCTCCTAGGTCTCCTTCATTACAGTTGGTATCAAAACATCGATCTTTGGTCCCTTCTTCCTTATTTTTTCTCATATCTAGTTACATTTTACCAAAAAAAAAACCTAGTTCAAATAGGTATAGTAGAGACAAGAGCTATAAGAAGGAGTGATGGAGTACCATAGGTTACTAGCTGTCTTTCTTGGAGATCTCACATGAGCCATGGCCAAGTTGGAGGTACTCAGGTCAAATTTAGTGCTCATCACCAATTTTGAGGTAAAATTTTAGGGGTTCTTGGGTGAAGAAGACTCATAGGACTTGTTTTGGCTGTAGTGTTGGGGGTGAAGGTGCCTAAGCCCCTAGCCGCCCATATATAAGTTATACGGATACTACTCACATACCTACACACCTGTACATTGTAAGTGGTGGACATCCATCACTGTCACTTCATTCTTTATTCTTTCAGTGACATTTGAACAAAGTGAAGGCCCGTCACACATTGTGACTATTGGAGTTCCCACATTGTGTGTGTCTCTCTCTCTCTTGGTCTTGTTTCTTCTACCATAGCTCTTTCTTCTACTCCTTGATTCCACTTTAGGGCACACTTCCTTCAATCGGTATCATAGTGAGATTGCAGAGCTCAACCCGACCTTCTCTCAACTTGCATTCGAATACCTATAGTAGAGGTTTCATGGTAGCCATGGCTTCACTCTAATATGGTACGTATTTACCCTCCCCACTCTTGGACTTCTTTGGCATTGCTTTATGTAACATGTCCACCTGTTATCTTCAGGACATGTCTTAGCAATCCATCGAAAAGGATGTCTAGAAAGCTCCGCCCGGCACTCCCATGGAATGTTATGGGGTTTGCGATCTAGGATTCTCCGCATCTGCCACAGCGGAAGTATTCCAGCCCTTCCCACTTAGGACCGACCTGAATTAGGGTTTTCCCTATTGGTCATTTCCTAATGGCAAGTAGTGTCGAACCCAACCAAACTACTTTACGCAGAAATGCCAGGTTCGAAGCAGATTCACGCTGCACTTAGTTCAAGGAGAATGGGAAACGAGAGGGATGAGAAACTCAACCTCTCTGCCATAAGGCATAGTCCCATTCCGTTCCCCTAAAACAACGTAAATCGGAATCATTTATAATCTAAACTTTAGGTCAGCATCCTTTTCTGTTCATATCCTTTGAACGATCTTCTCGTTGTCCATCATGATTGAGAAAAGTTCTCGGCCAACCGGGACCACCCATCCGTAGGACGGACCTATAGCCACATCCTCCGTACTTTTCTCGGGTTGTTTTAGTTATTTAATTACCTAACACATTTAGTTGTACATGTAACAATCAGCTTCCTTAATTAGCCCGTTAGGCACTAGTTCCTTCACGTTATCATAGCACTTGACATAGAAAAGCAATGTCAAACAAATTCCTTTTCAACAGGTTATCATATTTATCTTTGAAGTACATAAAGTCCAGCCCGTAGGCTTATCCATAGTCTGCCCGAAGGCTATCCAGCAATCCACGGGGATCACTACTCCAAGATTCTGCCCATAAAATAGTATGCCGGCCTCGAGATCCAATCCGGAGTCACGTTGGCCTCTTGTGCAGGGCCCAGAAGGCGAGGGATTTACGGCCAGAGCCCCCCTGGCACCCAAGCATCCTCCTGCTCCAAGTAGCACTCAATAGAGAGACCTCTCGCAGCGGGTTCGGTCCACCTTCCCAGCGCGGTTAACAACCCCCTTGGTTAGGGTCAAGCAGGAAGTTGGGGGTAACTGAAGCTGCCTCTCCCTTCAGGCCTTCAACTTGAAGCATTAGATATCCATTTATCCTTTAATTCTTTGATCAAACAAAGCAAAACAATGCTTTTAAATCTGTTACAAGCACAATCATTTCCATTGGTCATTATTTTTGGCCAACTGGTAAGGAGTGAATCCTTCTTTTTGAATGCATCCAGCACTCGATCTGGGATTAGATTCGACTTGGCAAGATCCCCTATATCCTGGGTTAGGGCCGTACCCTATTAACCCGACTTGATCAATACCTTAAGTTCATATGTTATTCCAATTTATCGGTTGGTATTTTGCTTCCAAGCAATTATCTTTACCCAAGAAAGATACTATATTAGGACGATTATTCATCCTCTTGCAAGATAACTTGCATAAGAATCTGCCATCCTCATTCCAAGGAATTGGCCATTCCCTTGTGATCCAATCACAAGATCATGCGACTCTACAACTTGTTGCACAAGTGTCGCATCAAACTATGGGACTATTCTATCCATCAATGATGTCTTCTAATCACGGTATCATGATTAGATATAACTATCCTTTCCTGATTGCATTAGGCCGACATTGTCGGTCCTAGGGTTCTGAGTTTCATATTTTTAGCGAGAGATTCTTAGGAAAAACCCTAGATCTTTTCTCGCAAGTATGTCCTACTGTCCCTACATTCCATGAATGTGGGCAAGTGTTTAGGGTATAGGAGTTTCAGCTTTGGTAATACAAGCGACTAGGTAATGTCTTCAACATGCTAACCCTAGTTAGCTCTTTGGGATATGTTGCATTGAATTAACCCTTTCTAAACGAGTACCTCTCGGTTTTAGCTGTTTAGGTTTATGCCAATTTTAACATGTCTATTCTTGAAGATAATTACGGTACCATTTCCATAACCACATGATTCATTTTCTAAGCGTAAGTTGATTTTCAAACCCTATCCTTTCGGTTTAAGATCAGAGCATAGGTTAAGTTATAGCCTAATTCCAATTAATCATCCTATAACATGCAAACAAGATTCATCCTAGAACATGCAGCCTTTTTCTACTTTCATTTCCGATTGAATTTATCGTATGCAGAACTTACACACTCTTTCGTTGATTTAAGTTTTTAGGCCACTTGTCTAGAGTTAAATCTTCTTCATGCAACCCTAGCAATTTCCTATGGTTACTAGCAACTTTCTTTAGGAATTATTTCGAAAAAGATGTTCAATAATGCAATATGCGGTTTATTTCTTCCATGCTTAATCGACGTGTACTATCATAATTCCGTTTTGTAAAAATGGACATTAATCTAATTTCAATTCATTGCAATGCAAAAAAAACTACTTGCTAGAAATGCATTTATGCTCCCTTTATTTTGTTCATTTTACTGAAAAATACTAATGATTGAACTCTTCCATTGTGAGCTATTTCTTTTAAATTAACCAAAGTATTTAAGACAAAAAATGCATCCTATCTCCAAAAATCATCCACACACGATTGAATTATAATGACATAAATAAAAATTAGGAAGAAAAACCTGGACTTGTGGTGAGATGTCCATGTGGATGTTAGGAGACGATCCTCCTACGGTTGTGCCTTGTGCTTTCTTAGGAGCCATTGCGAATGCAGCCTTTCCATCTTGGATGCTGATTTATGACCTTGGCCATCTCCTTTGCACGCGTAGTTCCCCTTTGTGACAGCTTGCACCGTCTTTCGGAAACGGTTTTTAAAAGGTTTCCTCCTTGAAGTAGGACCTTAACCGTCAAGAATGATGTTGTGGAAATGCTAAGGGAAAGTTCTCAATTTTTGAGGATACAAGAGACTGCTTGCGAAGGGCAATAGGAAGGGCTTTTAAGAGCCTGCAAGTACATATGAATTTGAGTGGGGATTTCCCATAGAAAGGGTCTTTAAACCCCGGCCTAAAGTGGGCAAAAGGGCTTGATTTCAATGGGGTAATTGGGCTTTTAAACCCCACTTGAGAGGGCAATAAGAAGGCTCACGAAAAGGGGCTTTGGATCCCGGGGGGAAAAAAAACTCTTGGTGGAAAAGAAAGGAGGGAAAAAGGGTGTATAAGACCTTCAAGAGGGTTATTTTTGTGTGGGGGGGAAGAAAGGGTTTTACCGCGCCCACATGAACAAGGCTAGGTGAAGGCCTACAAGGACAATTTGTAGGGGGAGTGTAATATGAAAAGGGGCTTAGATAGGCCACATGAAGGGGGGTTTCTTAGGAGGCTTTTAGAAGCTTCCTAATAAGCTCTAAAGCTTCTGAAAAGAACGTGGAAGCCCACGTGGTGGAAAGGACTGGCTGCAGATCACGATGGCATTTTTCCCTGTGGTGACGGCGGAAGGAAGACAATAGTGCTTGGCCCCTCCCTCTCGATGGCAGTGTCGACAGTCCGACGGCCCCCTCCTTCACGGCAGCATGTAGACAGTTTGATGGCTTCCCACTCTCGCTCCACGGCCGCGACCACCCCCCTGGCTTCACTTCACACACACGACGGCAATCTGGCCCTCTCCCACTCGTCAACAGCAGTATCAGTGTGTTGGCTTCTCTCTCGATGGCCGTGTCCCCCCCGACGGCTCCTCTCATGGCTTTTATAGCTGAGGGAGGAGATTCTTCCTGCCCCCACACGGCCATAGTTCATGGCCTCCTTCCTTCAGCAAGCTCCAGCAAGGAGCTTGCTCGCCCCTTGCTATTCCCTTCTCCTCCAACATGGCAGTCGGCTGGAGGA
The DNA here is from genome assembly GCF_053477565.2 of Lygodium microphyllum. NCBI lineage: Eukaryota > Viridiplantae > Streptophyta > Polypodiopsida > Schizaeales > Lygodiaceae > Lygodium > Lygodium microphyllum. The sequence continues at coordinate 46,416,521 of NC_141141.1, read as the reverse complement.
GAGAGGGATTATATTTTTTAAAAATTGCCATTAATCATTTAATTATCCTCATGACCTCCTATTAAGAGGAGGTTCATGCGAAGAATGCATACTTAAAATCAGAAATGTTACACTTTAGGCCATTATTGAGGCTACTTTAAAGCCTTCTTGAGCATCCCTATGACTAGCCAGCATAGCAGTAGATCAACATGTTCTTAAGTTATTGGTGCCTAATCATTGGACATCACAAGAGCATTCTTCAATTGCTTTGGTTGACATTTGGGCTACTTGAACTCTTTGTCTTCACTCCAAGGCTTGTTTGGAGTCCACATTGGCCCTCCCTACTCTTCAACATATGCCACAACCTACTTTAGTTCGCGTAAGTTGAGAAATTTGCACCTACTATTCATCTGATCCTCCCAGCTAAATGCCTAAGAGTAATGACCAATGTTGGTTACTCACACAAGGATAGCCACTAATTCATGTCACGAGCTTCATTGATGCTTATTGTGGACATGGCTATGATGCTGGATATTATGACAAGGCTTGGATATTCTTTGAGCTTTAAGTTGGGCTAACATATGTTAATTTATGCTAAGATTTCTACTAGTAGTGATTTCTTCTAGCTTGTCACTTATTTGGGTAGTTCTATGTATTGAAGCACTTAATGCCACTTCGGGATTATATTGGATGCCATTGCTACAACATTTTTGACTATGATATGACAAAAATTTGAGCTTCATATTTGGGCCACATTTGCACTTTTGGAGCTGGAATACATTGCCTTGGATGTTGTTGGGGCTATCACTTCCTATGTGTGCTATGCTTTAATGCTAGATTATTTTACACCTACAAGCTTGAGGTTACCTTGAGTTCTATGCTCCTATCACATGCTACATGATCTTGGATGTATGGATGCCTTCTGCATGATGTCTTGAGCTTTGTTTGCTAGTTTGGCATTCAACTTTTGTTCTAGTGGGAGATGCTACTTGACACTTGGATATTACATTGAGCATTTGGCTATGAAATTGAGCTTTATTATTGACACAATGGGATATTTACTTTATGTACATGCTCTCTTTACATGCTATATGTTTGCAGCTTATGCCTTGAGGGTTAATCTGAGTTGACACTTGTCTCCGCCTTGTAGCGATCTCTATTAGATCTTGGCAATTATGCATACACCTATCTTGGCTTCTTATTGAGCTTTTTCTACCCCACTCAATTAGTTGTGCATTTAGCAAGCCCCCTTAGTTACTCCCCATGACCTACTACATGCATGGTTGGTTATGTCAGTTGATGTACTCTCATACTAATAGATTACAATTGATAGCTTTGGGTGCTTGTCTAATGCATGCTGGTTGCTAGCATTTCATACATAACCCTCATGATGTCGACTATCACGTGGCAGTTTCAATTTGTCATATATCAGAGTGATAGCTCATTTTTTGCTTGGTTTTCTTACTACTATACTTTATTTACATCAAGCTGTAATTGCAAACTGTGCATCATTTAATGAGTGCAATCACTTCTTTCTAACTCTATTTTGGTCATACTTTGTGGACAACATCTTCGTTTCACAATTCCTCTTGCTTTGGGTTTGATTTAGCAATGATTCTAGGGTTGTTTATAGTAATTACAACAGCATGTTTTGACAGTTTGTGCACTTATTTGCCATCATTATGGGCTAGTGGCTTGAATGATAGTGCTATATTTAATATTGATAAGTTGGATTGCACCAACTACAGCTAGTGGAAGGCCCAAATCTAGCAAGTTCTAGTGTAGAAAATGTTAGTTAGTCTCTTGAAACATAAGGGTGTCAAGCCCAAACTTATTGATGTAGAGGATTGGGCTGAATTGGATGAGCTATGTAAGTCCACCATCATATTATCTCACTCTAAGAGTAGGTGTTCTATAATGTTGTCTATGATGGGTAGCCTATATGAAAATTGTGGGAAAATATTTACAATGTCTATAACAAACAAAGCCCCACTTCTAAAATGCATTGGTTGAACCAACTCATGGACCTTTACATGGAGGAGGGCACTTCTATGTGAGTCCATTTAACTTAGTTTCATTCCATTATCAACCATTTTTCTTCACAAGGGATTGAATCCAACGGCACTCTTCTTCTCTTGTTCCTCTTAAATACACTACTTGAATCATGGGGTACATTTCGTACTGTTATGTGTGCCAACATACCTACTGATGGGTTACAGTGTTAGGATGTAAAGGGTGCACTCTTGATTCAATTTGAAGGGGTTAGTAATAAGAATGTTGATGCTTCATGTACTTCTCATGCTTTGAGAGTTAAAGGAAATAATGGTAGGGCCGATAATGATCTTCATGGTAGAGAATTTTAGCATTCTTGTTTCTTAATCACGTGGATAGTTTCATAGTAAGTGCTACCGTTGTAAGTTCTCATTGACTTTTCATTATTGTGAAAAAGAAGGGCGTATTCAACCGCAATGCCATAAAATGTGTAAAGACAAGCATAAAGAAAAGGGCAAGGGTAAAGTACAAGACAAAACTAATGATAGTAGAATTGTCCCTAGCAAGTGTGGCGCTAAGATTGAAGAGATTAATGTTGTGCACACTAATTCTTATGATGATTTTAGACTTGCATCTCCTTCTCTTGATGTTGCAAGTAGAGGAAGAGGATCTTGCTACTATTGATATTTGAGAGAAGAGGGCTTTCTACTAGGCCAACAAAGTATATCCTTTCACCCTAACTTTGTAATTTGACATCCATGAAGATCTCATAAATTCATAACGATGTAAACCAAACAATAAAGCTTCATCTCTAAATGTGTTGTCTCTGATTTCAAGTAATTAGGGTACCCATGCTAATCCCTAGGTTCAAGAATTTTGCACAACTTGTTCCTCATTGGAAAAGGTCAAAATGAGACACATGACTATGTCCACTATCAAGGATTGCAACCCATTGAAAGACCTTGAGAGTGGATTTTTGGAGCGTGTGTTTTTCGAGCTAGAGTTCGTTGTCAAGAACCCAATGCAAGTGTCTCGGTTTGTCGATCAAAGTTCATTTGACCCCCATTTAATCCCCACAAGTTTTGGCATTATAGATTAGCTATGTGATCTGGGAGTCAAAAAGTTTGTGATGGAGGCCAACTTGATAGATTTTGATGCCACAAAGTTAGTTGTCCCGTCTATTCGCGAATCGAAGTTTGTTTGGGCCTCCATTCGGCATAAAACCACTTTTAACATAGTGTGAAAACTAGAATATGAACTATTTTTCTTAGTGTTTAAAGCCCTAATAGGCTAATTAGAGGCTAAAAGCTCTCAAAATTGAATCATGGGGGGGAGAGGGGCACCTTTTTTTTTCGCCCCTTCTTGATTTAAAAAATGGATTATTATGGCTATTGGCATCAAAGGGAGGCAAGAGGGCAGCAAGATGAACATTTCCTTCACCATCCAATGCAAGAATGAGATCACAAAATGATGTACTAAATGAAGAGATTAGTTTTTAGTCTTTCTCTCTCCTGTCTCCTCTTGTCATATGTTTCCATGGTTAATTCTATGAGAGAAGGGGGTAGGTTGAGAGGAGAGATTTTGATCGTGGGACAATGCTGGCGTGTAAAAGATCATAGATTGAGGTTGGAAGTATCATCAGTTCTGTTGGAAAGCATCAGTGCGGCCATCCAATCACTAGATACATACAATATGAGGCAGGATTGTACGTGTAGGCCGTAGATTTAATCGTTTTATGATAAATTTTATTTGAAAATGGTTGGAAATGGTTGCATTTGGTTGTCAATGCTATGATTGATTAGAAATATTAAAGAAATCAAGAAAAATTGTTTATCTAATAATATTTTTATAAACACGTAAAATCTACAACATTGCGGTTTTAAGGAAAATCCTATGATTTTGGGGTTTTCTTGTGAGTATGGTATTCACATGGGATAGAATATAATATAAAAATAATTCCTAGTAAGATCAATCAGTCCAAATTAATAAATTAATAAATTATATTTATCAATAAATAAATAGTAAAAAATAAAAAAATTACATCCAAAAAATAGAGAAAAATAATAATTGTATTTGTGAATGTATGATAAGGCTGAGGCATGAGGGTGAGTCTCAAATCAGTCCTATCTCTAGGCTTAAGTGGGTGTTTATTACTTTTACGAAGGAAATATCAATTTAAAATGCTCTCTAAACCTACCACCAAATGCACAATTTTAACCAATGATAGGGAGAGAAGGGGACTATTGAGGGCTTATAACATGCTAAATTTTGATTTTTTTCTGATGCATGGCATATAGGACACGTGGTTTAAAATTCAGAGGGTTCGGTAGCATGAGCATGCTCGGTGTTATCACCCTAGGAAACACAAGAATCTTATTTCGAGAAAAAGCATGAAAAGAAATGTTTGTGTACCTTCACAATGTTGGTTGGCAATAAGAAAATTATTTGAGCACTTTAAATCATACACAATTGCATTGCATGCAACACATGGTATTATCTTGGATGCATAATAATTGTTTTCTTGAACAATGACCTGCATTTAAGAGGTGAGATACCCTAAGCTATTGTAGGGTTAGTGATTCGTTCCTTTGGGGAGTATTTAGTGAAGACTATCTATTATCTCCTGGATTGGTCGATTAAAAGAGTGGATTATGTGTCATATTCGCTTTATGTGTTCATGGTGCATCTTGGGGCCAAGCCCCTGTCAAGATTGTGGGAGAGAAGGAAGGAGTCTCGCTTGAAGCTTTCTTGCTTGCACAATGGGGGAAGACACACAAGGGTGGAGGCTGAAAACAGTTTTCCTCTTCTTAGTTGTGTAAGCCAAAAGAACTCAAGTACAAAGAAATAGAAGAACCCTCTATATGGGTCTCAAACCAAACTCAACTAACTAAGGTGGCATACTAACTGAGCCACGAACTAGAGTAGATAAGGATAGCTATCATGTGGCTATTATTCATGGGCGGTGTACCAACCGCATCTGCAACTGACAAGTCGGTGACATAAATACACAATGGTCACCCTGGCGTATCACGAGTGGAGCTCGATATCTCAACACTCCCCCTCGAGCTCAATCCCAATTCCTGCACACCAAGCAGGTCTTTGAACTTGCGCAGCTTCTCTGCGCCCAATGCCTTCGTGAATATGTCAGCTACCTGATCCTCTGTGCTGACATAAACTAGATCAATAAGACCTAGTAAAACCCTCTCTCGCACATAGTGATAATGCACCTCAATGTGCTTTGTTCTAGCATGATAGACTGGGTTATTTGCCAAGTGTATACTACTCATGTTGTCACAATAAATGACAACTGGCCCATCTGTAGACTGATGCATATCATAAAGTAGCTTATGCAACCAAGCTACCTCACATGCAGCCATTGCTGCACCCCTGTACTCAGCCTCTGTGCTCGACAAGGCAACTGTAGGCTGTTTCTTGCTGCTCCAAGTGACTGCAGCACTCCCAAAAGAGAATACATATCCACTGGTAGATCGTCTATCAGAAATACTACCAGCCCAATCAGCATCAGTGTATCCATGCAACTGTATCTGAACCCCAGTCTCATAAAATAGTCCATACTGCAATGTGGACTTCACATACCTAAGTATGCGTCTAGCCGCATCCAAATGTGGTTTCCTTGGAGCCTGCATAAACTGACTTACCAATCCAACAGCATAGCTCAAATCTGGCCTGGTAATAGTCATATAAATCAAACTTCCTACTATGCGTCTGTACATAGTAGGGTCTTCTAGAAGCTCACCTGCATCTGTGCTCAGCTTTACATTTTGCTCCAAAGGAACTGAAATAGGCTTACAGCCTGTCATCCCATATTTGGACAGCATGTCCAATCCATACTGCCTCTGCAAGAGCTGTATCCCACTTGGTGATCTAATCACCTCAATGCCCAAGAAATAACGCAGCTCTCCCAAATCCTTCATCTCAAACTTCTGCTTCAATAGCATTTTCACATGAAGGATATCTTCATCACTGTCACCTGTCATAATCAAATCATCAACATAAATGACAAGTAGCATAATACCTTTCTCTGTTTTTCTCACATAAAGTGAGAAATCTGCCTTGGAAATCTGAAAGCCAATAGTGACAAGATACTGTCCTATCTTGTCAGACCATGCTCTAGGTGCTTGCTTCAAGCCATACAAGGCTTTCTTCAACCTGCAAACAAACTCAGGATGAACAGCATGCACATAACCTGGTGGCTGCTCCATATAGACCTCTTCTTGCAAATCACCATGCAAGAAGGCATTCTTTACATCCATCTGATGTAAAGACCATCCCTTTGATGCAGCCATAGCAATGACTGCTCTTACGGTTGCCATCCTTGCAACCGGACTAAATGTTTCTTCATAGTCAATGCCATATGTTTGTGCATACCCCTTGACTACTAATCTTGCCTTGTATCTGTTCACAGAACCATCTGCATTGTGCTTCACCTTATAAACCCACTTACAGCCAATTGCATTCTTACCTTTAGGCAAAGGTACTAACTCCCATGTAGCATTTGCTTCCAAGGCATCCATTTCTTCATCCATGGCTTTCTCCCATTTTTCTTTTCCCATGGCTTGCTCAAAAGAAGTGGGTTCTGGTTCCTGTATCACCTTCACCATATATGCATAGTGAGTGGCTGTAAATCCATCATATTTCAGCCTATCCACAGGATACCTAGTTCTCGTAGACCTGCGCAAAGTAGGTTCACTCCCAGGTGCTCTCAAAACATCCCTAGTCTTCCTTACTCCAGGTGTAACAATAGAAGGAATACCCAACTCATCATCAATGCTGTGTTCTGAGCCACTGGATTCACCATCCACATAAGAGTGACCTGCATTCACATCAAACATGGGCTGATCAACCTTCTCTTTTCCTTTTCGTGATACCTGCATACCACTATCTGCATTACTTTGAGAAGATTCTCTTGATCTCAATCTGCCTGTCCATGGCGAAGAATGTGAACCAATACTAGAGGACGCTCCAGGTCCACTAATATTTTGTGACTGCTGCTGTGAATTTTGTGCAGCATTACCATTTTGTGCATCTACATCATCAATCACATTTACTGGTTTATACCAGCTACTCATCTCATCAAAAACAACATCTCTGCTCACTGTAAACTTACGAGTAGAAGGGTTATAGCATCTATACCCTTTTTGCTGCAGAGAGTAACCAATAAAGATGCACTTCTCAGCTTTTGGATCCAACTTGGATCTCAACTCATCTGGCACATGTACATAGGCAATGCAACCAAAAATTTTCAAATGAGAAATATCTGGTTTCCTACCAGTATACCTCTCCTCTGGAGTCATCCCATGTATTGCTGCAGTGGGAGTCCTGTTCATTATATAGACTGCTGTAGCAACTGCTTCAGCCCAATAAAAATCTGGCAAGTCTTTTTCATTGAGCATGGCACGAGATACCTCTCCAATATGCCTGTTTTTCCTTTCTGCAATTCCATTTTGTTGTGGGGTATAACTGCATGAATATTGCTGCTTTATGCCATGCTCCTGCAAGAACTTTGCAAACTCATTTGAGAGGTACTCTCCCCCTCCATCTGACCTTAGGCATTTTATTTGCAGACCTGTTTCTTTTTCAGCCATAGCTTTAAGGGTTTTGAAATGCCCAAACACTTCACTTTTCTTTTTCATAAAATACACCCAAACTTTTCTGCTATAGTCATCAATAAACGTGACAAAATAATGACAGCCTCCAAGAGATGCAGCTTTCGTAGTCCACACATCAGAGTGGATTAATTCCAATGGCTTCTTACTCTCTTGAACATGTCTAGGAAATGGTTTCCTTGCCTGTTTTCCAAACTGACAGGCTTCACATACCTTATGCATTTCTGCAACCTTGAATTTTGGCAAACCTGCAACAATATTTTGGGCCTGCATTGATTTAAGTCGCTGTACATTAACATGACCAATGCGTTTATGCCAGATATCAATATCTGCAACTACACCGGTCCCATGTGCAAACATTGCTGCACTCAATTCAGACATGTCTGCATCCAGTGTAAACATTCTGCCCTTCTTCTTTCCTTTTGCTATCAAGCGACCTTTATTTTTCATATCCTCAACAAAGCATCCATGAGGATTAAATATGACCTGCAAGCCCTGCTCAACCATTTGACCGACAGAAACCAGATTCTTGGTGATATTCGGGACATGAAATACATCGGACAAGTATTTCTTTTTTCCATCCTGCATAGACAATGGAATTTTTCCAATCTGCACAATAGGATGTGCAGTATCATCACCAGTCTCCACAAATCCTGGTTTTTCCATTTCCCTTGCATCCTCCATCCATTCTGCATGACCTGTCATGTGGTTTGATGCACCTGAGTCAACATACCATACATCATTTTTTTCTTTTGCACTTGTCACAGAATTGTTCATGTGCTGCACCATGAACAAATGCTCATTTCTGTCATCACCCTGTCTGCTAGAAGATGCATAATTCCCTTGTTGCAGTTTTCCATTCATGATGTCATTCTGCTTTTTATAGCAGTCTTTAGCCATATGACCCATTTTACCACAATAGTAGCATTCAACATTACTGTTTGCATTTTGGCCTCTTTGCCATCCACCACGACCTCTTTGGCTCCCCCTGCCTCTAGAGTTACCACGTCCTCCTCCATAGGACTGGTTTTCTTGAGTTTGCTGCATACTCTGATTTCTACCACGGCCTCCAAATCGGCCTCCTCTACCTCTGCCTCTACCTCTTCCAGCATTTGAGTAGAAGACAGCTTCTTTTGAAGTTCCTCCTGAAGAAGATGCACCACCATTTCTCTGCTCCTCAGAAATTAGAAGAGCAATCAACTCCTCAAAATCAGGAAATCTTTCACGAACTGAAATGGATGTCCGAAACTGTGCATAATCCTTTCCTAGACCATTCAAGGTCACGGAAACTAAATCATCATCTTCCACTGGCGACCCAATGGAAGCAAGTGCATCTGCAATCTTCTTCACCTTCATGTGGTAGTCGTTGATGCTCATACTTTCTCTCTGCACATTATGCAACTCTTGCTTGAGCTGCATTTTCCTGGCTTGCGTATTTGTGCTATACATTTTTGACAAAGTATCCCATGCCTCCTTTGGCGTACTTGCATCCTGAATATGCACAATCATAGAGTCCGAAATACTGATAGACAGCCAGTACATAACTTTCCTGGCTCTCTCATGCCATGCTTTGAATGCCTGCATTTGCTGTTGATTGGGAACATCAGGAAGAATTGGTTCTTCTTCATTTCCTGCAACAAATTCCCAATATCCTTTTCCCATAAGGAAATTCGTCATTCTAAACTTCCATGCTTGGAAGTTGTTCTTGTCAAGTTTTTCAGTGACAATCTGGGAAAGAGAATCAGATGCCATTACAGAAGACTGCAAAAAATTCTGTCACTGCAAAAACCACAGCTTCACCCTCACAAGGGAAAAACTGTAAAACTGGCGAAAGTGGTATTTGACCACACAGTCACTTCCTAGTGACGATTTTGCATAAACAGGAACCAAGGATGATTCTGTAACTCAATGTCTTTGCACACAAGCATACGATGCAATTTCTGTGGTAACTTTTCACCAACCTGTAGAGCAGTGGTTGCAAAGCATAAAACAGGGCTTTCTTCTGAGTGCGTGCAGAAAACTTCCGCCTCCAAAACAGGCCCCGAAATGGCCTCAAATCAAAAAAACAGGGTCGCCAAGGGCTAAAGCCCTATCCCGCAGTATATACTACCCTCTTGCTTCACCGCGAAGGGCGTCTCAACCTGAGACAATGCACTCCTGCAATTTCCGGTTGTGCTGCCTGCACAGATCTGCTCCCAAAACAGAAAATGAAAGCAACACTGCTCCTCTTACCAGAACACCGCGAGCTTGGCTTGCTTTCTTGAGCTCCTTACCACGAACAAGGCTCTGATACCATGTCAAGATTGTGGGAGAGAAGGAAGGAGTCTCGCTTGAAGCTTTCTTGCTTGCACAATGGGGGAAGACACACAAGGGTGGAGGCTGAAAACAGTTTTCCTCTTCTTAGTTGTGTAAGCCAAAAGAACTCAAGTACAAAGAAATAGAAGAACCCTCTATATGGGTCTCAAACCAAACTCAACTAACTAAGGTGGCATACTAACTGAGCCACGAACTAGAGTAGATAAGGATAGCTATCATGTGGCTATTATTCATGGGCGGTGTACCAACCGCATCTGCAACTGACAAGTCGGTGACATAAATACACAATGGTCACCCTGGCGTATCACGAGTGGAGCTCGATATCTCAACAGCCCCGAGGTGTAGGAGGAGAGCCATAGTGGGGCCGTGGCAATCAGTCAAGAGGTGCTCCCTTTGTTTGTGCTTACATGGTATATTACACCAATATGTGTAGGGACTCCCTCTGAGGAATATGGGAAGGGTTATCTATTGGATTACAATCCATACAAATGCAAAGTTCTACATTAGATATTAGGGTAGTATACCCGTTAGACACTCCTGGCCGTGAGGCCATGAGGGGTAGTTTAAGTGTGTAGTAGAGGCCCGGCTAGTGCCATAGATCCAGTGTTGGGCCCATGTTAGGTCCTAATAAACTTTTAGAGTTTAGCCTTGATTATGTGCAAAGATTTTAACTCTAATGGACTCACATTTATTGTGAGAACTTGCAATGCATTGATTTTCTTGAGAATAAAGTGGATGATTTGTTTGGCTCATTTGTAGCCCAATTCTTAGGCAACATGTACTTCTCTTGTATCCATGAATCTTGAAATTGTTCAGGAGGAAGTGGACTTTCAGGCTTTGGACCAACTTGTGACTAGGTGCATGACCTTGAAAAGCTTGAAATTTAAACAAGTTTGTATCATTGGAGAAATTGTAGGAGTTTCTTTTCAAAGATCTCTAGTTATGGGAACTTAGAATAGAGGATGAGTGATTCAAGACAATAGTGGGTGGTTATCTCATAGTAGGGATATTACTCAATATCTCAAGGACATGTTAAAGCATTAGATGATAGGAAGAACATAAACTACAATTGAACTTGGAATCAATGTTGAAAGGAAAAAAATAAAAAGTAGTATGAATGTTTTCTTTGGGCTCTAGGGTTGGGGAGAAAGGGCTTTTTACAAGTGGAACAAGATGGATATTACTTTGATATGCATTTGTTAGCCACCCAAAGAATAATGAGGGTTGTCGTTTGAACTTGGATGACTTGGAAGAATTGGAGGAGCCTTTGTATCTCAAGCTATACATGAATCCTTCTCTGTAATCCCAAATACTTAAGGCCATCTCATGCCTAAAGGGTGATTTGTAGTTCTAGGAGCTATCCTTTCAATATCAGTGGAAGGTCCTATCGTAGTCTTTAGAGTAGCAAAAGCAAGCCAATGGCTTTCCCTCTATCTATATCCACCCATCCAAGCATTTAAATGCTTGTCTTCCTTTATGCATAACATTGGCTTCTTGATATTGAATAATATTATTTGACAATGTGTCTTTTGATCTTGGATGCAAAGGGAGTAGTATCTTGCAAATAATTTACCATAGATGTTGGAAGCAAGTTGGATATTTCAGAAGAACTAAGTGGACTCTCTAACACTTTTGAGGCAAATGGAAAGCTAACAGAGAGAGAGTTGTCTCCATGAAAGTTGTTTGCTACATGCCTCTTACAATCACAATCTAGGGATAGTGAGTGTCAATTAGACATTGCTATGGAAAATTCCCTCTTGAACATGCATAACTATAGCTCCAATATAGTCACTCACTATTATTATAAGCAAAATTATAGCAATCCCCTAGTGATGACCAAGTATCTGGCTCACTGAAGTAAATTATATGGAGGCAGCAGTCCTAGATCTAGCAGCAACAATAAGTGCCAAATTCTTTCCTTAAGAACTAGTGTTGAGACATGCATTCCCAAAGTAGATCTTTTGAGATCGACATCTAAAGTACTCAAGATTCCCATCAATTATTTTAGGTTTCAACTAGTATCTGCATCCCCATACGATCAAGACAAATGATAAGATTGATAGAGTTATTTAATAGAACCATCAAATGGTGCTTACTCTCTACATCGACCCCAAACAACAAAATTAGGACAATATGATATCTTGCCTCTTACATGCATATTTTATAAGAGTTCACGTTACTTAGTTCTTTTTTAGCATTTTGAGACAAAGATCTATCCTTCCAATTGATATGATACAGTTGAATCATAGCCCAAATAATAAGATGCCACATCTTGGCATATGCATTATTCATTGTATCAACCCATGCTTCACGAATCATTGCAACATGCAGACATATCTACACTCTAGAACCTCCACCTTAGGCCATTCAACATGCCTCATACATGTTGATATTTGCCTTAACCACATTCTCAGTGCAATATTTTCATACTTCAAAACCACAAATTGCCTCATAGTGTAGAACATTAATAAGGTGGAAATTTTTTAGCCAAACTTTGTTAAGGAAATTTGCATGTGTTGTCCTCACTATATGGCTAAACATCCTCATGACTAGGCAATTCATGATTCAATGTTCTCTAAATCTCTATATTATCACTAGAATGTATCTCATCATGTGGTTGATTGTAAAGATGATTGTTCCACCTCGTCCTGGTTATGGGGATCCTTTCCCTATTGCAAGCCTATAATGTTGAAGATGGAGATGCTTCTTTTAGTATAGTAGAAAATTTGACCATTATTTGGCCCTCTAAGCATCAAAATGGCAACCATCACACAAACTTCCATGTATATAGCTAATATCAATCTCTCCTCAACAATACATGATTGAAGTGATTCAAAGACGCTTCAAAAAACACATTGCTACAAATCCTCCAAAAGCTCATGGGACATAGCCTACTACTCTTTGTTCTTGTTTGTGTGCATCTTACTGATATATAGTTTAATTTAAATAATATCTTTGATAATTCTAAGTTGGAGATTTGAGTAAGAATGGTGTCGAGACTTATTAGGTTAATCTAGTCATTGTTGCTATATTATGTATTCGTTAATACACAATGCTATTATATCAGTTGGCGTGGATGCATACATGCACATGCTACACACACACACACACACACACTCTCTCTCTCTCTCTCTCTCTCTCTCTCTCCACATGTTCCCAATAAGGGGTTTGATGTATTGAATTTCCCCTCTGGATCCCAAGGTATAATGAAACTCACAAAGCATGGATTGGCTTGGTGAGGATGATGTGTAGGCAAATAAGATGTACAAGGGTTGATGACACTCTTAGCCTTTTGATGACCTACAATCACAAGGGAAGAAGGATTTGGTAGAGTAGAGAGATTTGCAAGGATGAGTTGCTTTACACTTTTAGTAATAGAATGTCATAGAATAGAGCGTGCGTGCTCATGCGCACGTGCACGCGTACATGCACGCACATGCACATACACACACGCGCGGGCACACACACACACAGAGTAATTGAGATTGATTGACAAAGCATTTGCTCTATATTTATTTTATTGTAAACTTCCATTGGTTTGAAGGAGTTATGAGTAAACAATTTGACATATGATGGGTTGTATAAGGTCAAGGGCATTGTATTTTATGTATAAATGAAGTTATTTGGATGTATATATAAAGACCCTTAATGATAATGCTATAATGTGCATGCACCTACTTTGCAAATAAGTTACATAGAAATTAATACTATAAATGATGGAGAACATGAGATGATTTTGGAGAAGAGACAAGAAAAAAGGTGTCACATATGTAGAAAAATACACAAGGGTATGTTTTGCATTGTTAGGGCCAATACAATGGGTCACAAGCCTGACACAACATGAGGGATGTTAGATGTAGGGAAAACAATATACTATCTTCTTAGCTACCTTAGACATAATAGCCATAATTTCATAAATATTTTTAAAGCATAGTTAGCTAAACATATTGGTCTCTTCCCCTTTTTAAAAAAAATCTCACTACAAGATATAGGCCTTATACTAACGTTAAAAGTGACGAAAATGTAAATAACAAAAATTTTCCGCGTCGTCACAAAAAGCATCGTTATTGGCAACGCCATAGAACAATCGCTATCAGTGTCGGTATCTAACCGACGCTGATAGCGACGTTTTGCGATGAAAATGACGACGCCAATAACGACGCGAGCAGTAAATTTGCGATGCTAATAGCGACGGTAACATGAAAAAAAAATTTGTGTAGCCCTGCCACATATAGCACTGTGTGCTTTATTTTAGCCATACAAAATAGTTTCTACACTGTGTACAATGCTCGTGCAAACAAAAACAAAGTATACTGAAATCATAACACTGATACATGAAATAAATACATGATTGCATAATAAGTGATTGGTACAATCATAACAAGATATCACTAATACATAGAAAATGTCTACACAGATCATGCAACCAAAAAATAAAGGTGTGTGAGCTCCAAGGATCCAAGGGCGAGCTACATATCCTCGCCATCCGAAAGCTCATCTCGCCACAAAGGAGCATCAAACGGAATCTGCAAAAAAAGAAACAACAATACATCAGTCCACCATACAATAATGCATTCTAATTAAACATGGTAACTACAGACAAGAAAGATGAGTGACTTACAAGGCCGCCGCGTCTATACAATCAGTTGATCAATGAAGTGACACCGTGCCTCTCTGCATATCGAGTCTTAAGGCCGATCGGATCATGATTTGTAATGGAGTGCTACAAAGAAAACAAAATGCTAACTGTTAGAAACATGATTGTCAGTACAAAGGATATTGCAAAAAAATAAACAAGCAAAACAAAAGAAAAACTTACAAAGTCCTCCAAATATGTCCTGTGGCCGCCACTCCCAAGATGATGGACCACTCCGGCCTCGAGTCGTGCCCTCGCCACCTCGTGCTACTGACTCCAATGTCCTGGAGAATCTATAGCCTCCTCCCTCAATCGGTGCCAATCGTCCGTGTCTAACCACTCGAGCTTTGTAGCCCCACTCTTGATTGCCTTGCATGCGTTGAATCGTCTGTGTGAACATATATGCACGCATGCAATCCATCATCGAGGCCGTAGAAAATCTATCTACTGAGGCTAGAACCAGAAACTCCTCATACAAGGATGCTACTATGTAGTCCTTGCTCCCCTCCGATATGTTCTTCCAATGATCTAAGACGTTGTGCCGAAAAACTTGTTGGCACAACTCTCTCATGCGAGCCATCACCCTCCTCCCCTCATCATTCGTGATGATGACTCCTGACCTGTCATCAACGAGATATGCATATCCCCGTGGGGTATGCCTAAGATGGGTCCTCTTCTATCTGCGTCCACGCTCCTGGTAATATCCAGGAGACCCCTGTGCATCCAGTGTATCGACCGGGGTAATATCTATTGGAGTGGCATCCATAGGGGTGCCACCCTGCAGACGGTTGAGCAAAAGCCGGAGTAACTGGAATAGACGTCCCCACAGGTGTGACAAATCTTGGAGGTGACGAAACTCTAGCTGAATGATGAGATGGAGACACCGCGTCCGTGCCTCCACAGCATCCACCTGAGGCTGAGCCACGCTCCCTGGAACCACCACTAGAGCGAGGATTCGCACCTGTATCCCATGTCGACTGCGGGCTCACTGCCTCCGTATCTCTACAGCATCCCTCTGACCTTGAAGCACTCCCTCCCTCTGGCCCAAGCCTGAAGCATCGAGCTCGTCTGAGATGAAGCATTTGATCACGCTGAAGTAGGTCTAATAGAGCGGCCTGGGACCTGGTCTGTCATGTCTCTGAATCTCGCAATCTGGTCTAGAGACATGCACGTGAAGATATCCTATAACTCCTCATCGCTCATCCCTTGACTCATCCTGAAAATGTCACCTGCACAGACAAAAAATGATGTTATAATAATTAGTTTAAATCATACAAAGCATAGTAAAATAAATCCTAAAAAAAGAATCTCACTTAAAATTCATATCTTATGTACCCTTATAAGCGATTGGTCAACGAATTGAGTAAGTGGATGCTCCAAGTATGAAGTATCCTATGGTCCCATGTCAAATCTCCTGACACAACTCTACATACAATGAAAGGTCGATAGACATGTCACCACAAAAGGATGAGTCCACCTCGTTCTCAAAGAATTCTTGGACTCCTCTATTTCCATCATTGTTAGCTGATGCTGGCTCCAAGCTTTTGATGGTCTCCACCCCTTGCAATATTGAGCTCTCTATTTTCATATTGTCTTCATCTATGCTCAGAATATCGCTTTGATCATATACTCTCGCATTTTGGGGAGTTGAAGGTATAACATACCAACATCGAGGTTGTCGGGGGTTTGGATAGAAGATTACCTGTTCACAAATACGTACAAGAGAGTTTTAACTATTGTGACATGTACCATGTTGTAATACAATTAATAAACAAATGAGTCCATGCACCTGTTCACAATGGGCCGGCAACACAAAGGTGTCACACAAATCCGTCCATTTTTTTCCGGAATCTATTTTGAGAAATCCAGATGGACCTCGTCGAACTGTTGCTCCAGCTCCTCCAAGTACCACTTTGAACCACTGCACATCAAATAGTATCATGGAGAAGCTACAGTAATCCACCCTAATAATACTTTGCAAGTTTCCAAAATACTCTCTCATCTAGAATCGTGTTTGGATCCATTGCTCGTTGCCGGCTCTCTTGCTCGAACCTTGCCATGATACTACCACACTCCATTGTGGAGCGCATTTTGTCAATACGCTCCATGTGAAAATGTCGTCCGCGACCACGCTGCACTATATTTTTTGTACTGTACATTGAAACACTCAAATTAGATGTCGCATATAAAATATAGATACGACAAATCCTAAACACCTCATCACCTTTGGACTACATCCCCCCGAGAATTCCCACTCCTCCATTGAGACCTCTATCCCTTTGTGAGACGCTGGGTCAAAGCTCCATGCAACCATCGCATTAAATGAACCGTGGCATCTCCTCCATGCCCTCGGGATAATGAATCAGTCGATGATGCGTACTACATCGAAATTTAGATCGTGCTTCCTCTTGATCTTGCCTAGTGATCTGTAATTGGCGAGCTACGTCTCCATAGAGGCATGTTGCAACATACAAAAGCGATTCACCTTCTCCTCCATTAAGGCATCCATTCTTTTTTCTACCCCATTTCCAACCACCACATCTCCAGTTAGTCTATCATCATCCTTCAGCAACCATAGCATTTTGTTATCTGGATCCACCATTGGTAGCCATTGTGAAATATGCACTAGCACCTCAGAGACCAACCAACCTTCAGCCATGCTACCTTCTGGCCGAGCTCGTTGTCGCACAAAGCCTTTCAGGGTTTTCATGAAGCGCTCCAAGAAGAACATCCATCGCGTATGGACAGGATACACAAGAGGGTGGATTTGTATCGTGAGCATACTGGTAGGCAGATATGTTGAGATATCGAGCTCCACTCGTGATACGCCAAGGTGACCGTTGTGTATTTATGTCACCGACTTGTCAGTTGCAGACGCGGTTGGTACACCGCCCATGAATAATAGCTACATGATAGCTATCCTTATCTACTCTAGTTCGTGGCTCAATTAGTATGCCACCTTAGCTAGTTGAGTTTGGTTTGAGACCCATATATAGGGTTCTTCTATTTCTTTGTACTTGAGTTCTTTTGGCTTACACAACTAAGAAGAGGAAAACTGTTTTCAGCCTCCACCTCTGTGTGTATTCCCCCATTGTGAAAGCAAGAAAGCTTCAAGTGAGACTCCTTCCTTCTCTCCCACAATCTTGACATGGTATTAGAGCCTTGTTCATGGTAAGGAGCTCAAGAAAGCAAGCCAAGCTCGCGGTGTTCTGGTAAGAGGAGCAGTGTTGCTTTCATTTTCTATTTTGGGAGCAGATCTTTGTAGGTAGCACAGCCGAAAAGTGCAGGAGTGCATTGTCTCAGGTTGAGACGCCCTTCGCAGTGAAGCAAGAGGGCAGTATATGCTGCGGGTAAGGGCTTTAGCCCTTGGCGACCTGGTTTTTTTTATTTGAGGCCATTTCGGGGCCTGTTTTGGAGGCGGAAGTTTTCTGCACGCACTCAGGAAAAGGCCCAGTTTTATGCTATGCAGCCACTGTTCTACAGGTCGGTGAATAGTTACTGTAAAAATTGCATTGTATGCTTGTGCGCAGAGACATTGGGAGTTACAGAATCATCCTTGTTGCCTGTTGATGCAAAATCGTCACTAGGAAGTGACTGTGTGGTCAAATACCACTTTCGCCAGTTTTGCAGATTTTCCCTTGTGAGGGTGAAGCTGTGGTTTTTACAGTGACAGAATTTTTTAGAGTCTTCTGTAATGGCATCTGATTCTCTTTCACAGATTGTCACTGAAAAGCTTGACAAGAACAACTTCCAAGCATGGAAGTTTAGAATGACGAATTTCCTTATGGGAAAATGATATTGGAAATTTGTTGCAAGAAATGAAGAAGA
The DNA here is from genome assembly GCF_053477565.2 of Lygodium microphyllum. Taxonomy (NCBI): domain Eukaryota; kingdom Viridiplantae; phylum Streptophyta; class Polypodiopsida; order Schizaeales; family Lygodiaceae; genus Lygodium; species Lygodium microphyllum. Next base: position 46,398,143 of record NC_141141.1, on the reverse strand, counting down.
ACCAGTTCTTCCTGATGTTCCCAATCAACAGCAAATGCAGGCATTCAAAACATGGCATGAGAGAGCCAGGAAAGTTATGTATTGGCTATCTATCAGTATTTCAGACTCGATGATTGTGCATATTCAGGATGCAAGTACGCCAAAGGAGGCATGGGATACTTTGTCAAAAATGTATAGCACAAATACGCAAGCCAGGAAAATGCAGCTCAAGGAAGAGTTGCATAATGTACAAAGAGAAAGTATGAGCATCAACGACTACCACATGAAGGTGAAGGCCTTTTGCTATCAAGCGACCTTTATTTTTCATATCCTCAACAAAGCATCCATGAGGATTAAATATGACCTGCAAGCCCTGCTCAACCATTTGACCGACAGAAACCAGATTCTTGGTGATATTCGGGACATGAAATACATCGGACAGGTATTTCTTTTTCCCATCCTGCATAGACAAGGGAATTTTTCCAATCTGCACAATAGGATGTGCAGTATCATCACCAGTCTCCACAAATCCTAGTTTTTCCATTTTTCTTGCATCCTCCATCCATTCTGCATGACCTGTCATGTGGTTTGATGCACCTGAGTCAACATACCATACATCATTGCTTTCTTCTGCACTTGTCACAGAATTGTTCATGTGCTGCACCATAAACAAGTGCTCATTTCTGTCATCACCCTGTCTACTAGAAGATGCATAATTCCCTTGTTGCAGTTTTCCATTCATGATGTCATTCTGCTTTTTATAGCAGTCTTTAGCCATATGACCCATTTTACCACAGTAGTAGCATTCAACATTACTGTTTGCATTTTGGCCTCTTTGCCATCCACCACGACCTCTTTGGCTCCCCCTGCCTCTAGAGTTACCACGTCCTCCTCCATAGGACTGGTTTTCTTAAGTTTGCTGCATATTCTGATTTCTGCCACGGCCTCCAAATCGGCCTCCTCTAGCTCTGCCTCTACCTCTTCCAGCATTTGAGTAGAAGACAACTTCTTTTGAAGTTCCTCCTAAAGAAGATGCACCACCATTTCTCTGCTCCTCAGAAATTAGAAGAGCAATCAACTCCTCAAAATCAGGAAATCTTTCACGGACAAAAATGGATGTTTGGAACTGTGCATAATCCTTTCCTAGACCATTCAAGGTTACGGAAACCAAATCATCATCTTCCACTGAAGGGCAGAATGTTTACGTTGGATGCAGACATGTCTGAATTGAGTGCAGCAATGTTTGCACATGGGACCGGTGTAGTTGCAGATATTGATATCTGGCATAAACGCATTGGTCATGTTAATGTACAGCGACTTAAATCAATGCAGGCCCAAAATATTGTTGCAGGTTTGCCGAAATTCAAGGTTGCAGAAATGCATAAGGTATGTGAAGCCTGTCAATTTGGAAAACAGGCAAGGAAACCATTTCCTAGACATGTTCAAGAGAGTAAGAAGCCATTGGAATTAATCCACTCTGATGTGTGGACAACTAAAGCTGCATCTCTTGGAGGCTGTCATTATTTTGTCAATTTTATTGATGACTATAGCAGAAAAGTTTGGGTGTATTTTATGAAAAAGAAAAGTGAAGTTTTTGGGCATTTCAAAACTCTTAAAGCGATGGTTTAAAAAGAAACAGGCCTGCAGATAAAATGCCTAAGGTCACATGGAGGGGGAGAGTACCTCTCAAATGAGTTTGCAAGGTTCCTACAGGAGCATGGCATAAAGCAGCAATATTCATGCAGTCATACACCACAATAAAATGGAATTGTAGAAAGGAAAAACAGGCATATTGGAGAGGTATCTTGTGCCATGCTCAATGAAAAAGACTTACCTGATTTTTATTGGGCTGAAGCAGTTTCTACAGCAATCTACATAATGAACAGGACTCCCGCTGCAGCAATACATGGAATGACTCCAGAGGAGAGGTATACTGGTAGGAAACCAGATATTTCTCATTTGAAAATTTTTGGTTGCATTGCCTATGTACATGTGCCAGATGAGTTGAGATCCAAGTTGGATCCAAAAGCTGAGAAGTGCATCTTCATTGGTTACTCTCTGCAGCAAAAAGGGTATAGATGCTATAACCCTTCTACTCGTAAGTTTACAGTGAGCAGAGATGTTGTTTTTGATGAGATGAGTAGCTGGTATTGTAATATTTCCGCGTACCCCATACCGTAAATATTAACTTTCCGCACGCCGTGTAAACCCTGTGCAAAGGTATTCCCTACTTCGTAAATTATTAGTAACTTAATCCATACCATTCACGAGGCCGCCGCATTGTGAATTAAAGACCGAGGTTGAGGACCGTGAAGACTGCAAGGAAACGACCGCTTGGGAAGGGGCAAATGGATAAATTCAAGGCAAATTTTTTTATTATTATCCCTTCCCCCAGCCGATGCATGGCTGGAGGAGAGGGAGTGGGGGGGCGATGGCCAAGGGGAAGTGATGTCAGGTCTGCATGAGGGGGAGTCCTCCACGTGTGTGGAGGCCCTCTTCCCCACCCCCCCATACCTATATAAACACCCCCTAGTAAGGGGGTGTGCTAGAGGAGCTGGGAGAAGGACGGGCCGTGCAGAGAGAGGGAGAGCTAGAGGAGCTGGAGGAGGTGCCGACGTGAAGGGAGGAGGCCGGCTGAGAGGAGAAGGAGGTCGCCGTGGAGCGCCGCGCTGCCGCCCAGTCCAGCGGTCGCTCTGCTGCCCAGTCCGCCGCAGCCGCCCAGTCCGCCAGTCGCCAGGCCTTCAGTCCACCGCCACGCTGATCACGACCCCCCCCCCCCCCCACGTGTTCTGTAGAAGGTGAAGCTTCTTAGAAGCTTCTAAGGGGGGGGCCTCCTTAAGCCCCCTTCCCACCACATTTCCCAAAGGGCATTCATACCCCTCCCTGGGACTTTGAAGAGGGGAAGGTGAAGCCGTAAAGACCCACACAAGACCCATCGAAAAGGCTTTCGCAAAAAGATTTTTAAAGCCGCAAGCCATCCAAGAATAAATTCCGTGCCAAAAGAACTCATAAAGCCCTCTTCCGCAAGCACCATTTATCCAAATCCCGTAAAGGGATCTCCTACGTACAAGGGAAGAAGGCAAAGGTCGGGAGGTTGCATGCCAAGGCAAGTCTATTCGTAGGCCGCAAAAGCTAACCAGAAGCCGAGACCACGCCTACGATGGCCCCAAAAAGGACACAAGATGCGACTACGGGAGGTTCATCTCCGAGTATACAAGTGGATATCTCCCCGACCCCTCAAGTCCAGGTTCTTTCGATTTGTTTTCGCATAAAGAAGTGATTAGGCGCGCTTAGTTCATAAGGGAGATTGCATCTTTACGCTTAATTTTAATGCATGTGGAAATTGGAAAAAAAAAAAACATTTGGTAAAGTATCTCTTGAAACATTAGGCAAGATTGAAATATGCCATGAATTTGAACGAGTTATCCACCTTAGAAGACTAGTTGCATGTAGCTTCTTTGGTACATTATCAAAGTAATGAGTCTAAACTTAGGGCAAAGAAATGGAATTTATAAGTGCATTCTCTTTCGTCCTAAACATGGTAGGAATAAGTGTGTGCCGCATGTTAGGCAACATCCTCCTCGTAATGATTTCATGAGGCAAGGTTAACACCATAAGATATTATCCGAAAAGAAATAATAGAGTACGGAAATGATCTTATGGACTTGCAAATAGCATGTAAAATGGAATGAATTAACACTAGCTTTAGTTTGGTATAAACTTCGTCAACTACATTGTAGCTAGGAGAATGTTGCGTATTACATAGTCATCATGCGGAAACGTCATTCATCAGAAGCCGCATTTAGGAAAGGTTGCATGGTTCGTCAAAGCATAAGATTCGAAAGTATAGACTACAAGGTTGTAGGCATGATTAATAGGTCTTAGGAAAAGTTAATATCCAGATTATCATGCATTTTTGCTACACCAAGAAAAGATAAAATTATCATAAACCATGTGATGCGTAAAAGCAATAAATCACATGTTTACGCATATTGGTGTAGTTGTAACTATTGTTCTCCATTAGATGTAGTTTATTACCTTTAGAAGGTTCATCCTTGTCGCAATACAAGTATATTGAGTTGTCTAAGTAACCTAAAACACAAAGGATTCATATGGGCATGGCTCAAGTGCAATAAGATTTCGACCTAGTTTTACACTTGTTGCCAAGTCTAAAACCGCAAACCCAAAGATCTTACACACGTTCACGAAATGTCGAATCAATTGAATGTTCAGGCATAAAATGATCTAAGGTTTTATCCTAAGGATCATTCGTTCTAATGATGAAACTCCGACGGAGTTGCAAATTTCTAGGACCGTGGACCAATATAATTAGGAATGGGTTGGAGGATACCCTAAACCCTGCTACTCGGCTAGAGGAATTTCCGTGGCCGGAGGACGCCATTCAATGGGTGGAATGATCCCGTGGAATGATGCAACACATGTGCAAAAAGGTTGCAACATCGTATAGACTTGAGATTTGTCCACAAGAGAGTTTTGTCATCTCTCGAAATGAGGTTGGCAAGTTATTGAAAGAATTTAACTTACAAGAGGATGAGTAATCATCCTGTTACTCACTTTTCTTGGGGAATAATTGCCAAGGAAAAGGAAAGTAGGTATTTGCCTTGAAGCAAATGACCAGACAATAAACTAAAGCGACATGGTCGCTGGAATCTACCACAACAAGACCTAAAGTATTGGTAGGGTATGACCCTAACCCAAGAATGATAGGAATCTTGCCAAGTTGCAATTGATTCCGGATCGAATGCAGGTTGCATTCGGAGAAAAGGAGTCACTCCTTAACAGTTTGCCAGCTAAACGATCATTGGAAATTGATTGTGCTTGTAACAGTTTGGAAAGCACTGTTTGCATTGTTTGCTCAATGAACTAAAGGACGAAAATATATCTAAATACTTCAGGTTGAAGCCTGAAGGGAGAGGCAGCTTTAGTTACCCCCGACTGCCTGCCTGACCCTAACCAAGGGGGTTGTTAGCCGCGCCGAGAACGTGGACCGAACCCGCCGCGAGAGGTCTCTCCGTTGAGTTCTACTTGGAGCAGGAGGACACTTGGGTGCCAGAGGGGGCTCTGGCCGTAAATCCCTCGCCTTCCGGGCCCTGCACAAGAGACTAACGTGACTCGGGATTGGATCTCGAGGCCCGCATACTAGTCTACGGGCGGAAACTTGGATTAGTGATCCCTGGTGGATTACTGGATAGCCTTCGGGCGGATTATGAATATGCCTACGGGCGGAACTCCTTGTATTTCAAAGATAAAAGGATAAAATGATAATAAAGAAGTTGTTTGGCATTGTTTTCTTTATGTCCTCTGATAAGATTACATGAAGGAACCGGTGCATAACAGGGTTAATTCAAAGAAGCTGTTTGTATATGTCAAACTAATGTGGTAGGTAATTACATAACTAAAACAAACCGAGGAAAGTGCGGAGGATGGACCATGGGTCCGTCCTACGGATGGGTGGTCCCGGTTAGCCGGGAACTTTTCTCAAAGTCTTCGACGAACAGAAGGATGATTAACATCACCGAAACAAGCAATGAGAACGATGACTTGGAATTACCGATTACCCGATTCACGTTGTTTTAGGGGAACGGAATGGGACTATGCCTTTTGGCAGAGAGGTCGAGCCTTGCATCCCTCTCGTTTCCCATTCTCCTTGAACCAAGTGCAGCATGAATCCGCTTCAGACCAGGCGTTTCTGCGTAAAGTAGTTCGATCAGGTCTGATGCTAGTCGCTGTTAGTAAATGACCAAACAATTCCGGTCGATCCTAAGTGGGAACGGCCAGGACACTTCCGTTACGTGGCAGACGCGGAAAGTCCTAGATTGCAAAACCCGCAACATTCCATGGGAGTGCCGGGTGGAGTTTTCTAGACAACCTTTCCGATGGGCTGCTAAGACGTGTTCTAGAGGATTCTAGTGGACACGTTACAGTTGGTATCAGAGCCGACTTACAATGGAATTGTTTTCATAAAGATTTCATTGAAAAATGAAGTAAAGAATTTGTTCCTGTCCAAACATTTTCTCATCTTCAATACTGTCTTGCAGAATTACGAGGCGTGGAACAAGTTTTTGGTATTCCGGATCATGTTCATGACTGCAATGCATTCTCCGCATTATAGGCAGAGAATTGAAATGATGAACATCTTGGAGCAGATTTATAATCCATCACCTCTATATATAGAGCGAAGATGGACTGGGTCTTCAGGAATCTATTACATAGCTGCCCACCGGTTCGCTTATCTACAGACCAACCTGAAGAGGATCAAGTGGTTGGAATATTTGAAAGTCGTGAAGCTGTTCATTTTTGTGGAAGCTCACGTGAATTCGACTTTGCATATTCGAGGTCGTATAGTTGAATTAAACTCATATGTATATGAGGAAGTAACCCGTGTAATTCCAGCTGATAGAATTAAGGTATTGGGCCGCCATGGGAAGTATGGATTCCAGCGGAAAGGATATCCTGAACTTCCGATGAATTATTGATTCTTAAAGATTCATGACCCAAGACCCTACTATTACACCGTTCCTGTAGACAAATCCAATACAATGTTGTTCTCCCCAAACTAAATGTAATGATTGGATTATCATCACTCGAGATGTTGTATGAGGCTACGCCATATAAATATAAATAAGGACTCCTTTTTATCACTATCTGATTGTGCATCAGGGTTGTTGCAAAAGGTTAAGTTGCTTCATGAGTTACGAATTAGCTGAACTAAAGATAAGCTAATGTCAATTATCATATAATAATGTTAAGAAAACTTTTACTCCAGGCACAACCCCAGGTACAGGTTCCAAATTCGCCCCCTACATCAAGTACTACTGTGATCCAGGAGAAGAAGTTCCTCCTCAAACAGATAAAGCCACCCGAGTTTGACGGGAGAGGCAGATTCGTCCAGTCGGACGCCGAGATTTGGATTGAATCTATGGAGGACTACTTCGAAGCCGCTGGCACTACACCTGCTAATCAGGCCATGCTCGCCAAATTAAAACTCACCGGTGAAGCCAGACTATGGTGGAAACAATGGTGCAGGGATCAAGGGATTTCAGAGGGGTCCGTTACCTGGGAGAAGTTAAAGCAAGCCGTGCAAGGGAGATATTTGCCACCCGCATATCGTACACAGAAAATGAATGAGTTCTATGAGCTAAAACAGTTAGGACTCACTCTTGACGCATACTACTCTAAGTTTGTCTCACTCTTAAAGTATGCACCACAAATGGACACGACACAGCAGGTGTCCAAGTTTTGCGTAGGCTTAAATCCACCTGTAAATACCCGTCTCGAATCTATGCGACCATCAGACCTTCAGGATGCACTCATTCAAGCGGCCCCTATAATTCAGGAAGTACAAGCTAAACCAAGGAGTATTAAGAATTGGTCTTATAGCGACCCAAGCAGAGGAGCATTCAGACCCCAGGTTAAGAGAGTTCAAGGCCACAATCAGGGGCAAAGAAAGAAAGCAAGGACAAATAACGTCAACAACTTTGTTCCTACTCACGGTAATGGCCGAAACATCCGATGTTTCCACTGCAATGAACTCGGTCACTTCAAAAAGCAATGCCCCAAGCTTAGCGAGGGACACCGTCAAGGTATTGGCCGCGGTCAGGGAGCCGCCGCCCGTGGAAGGGGAAGAGCTGCCTGCATTACCAATAGGCAAAGATGTGAAGCAGAGGAAGAGGAAGATCCGACTATGGAAGCGGATTTCGAAAGAGCGACGGTCCATGCCGCTCTACACAAGAAGGGGCCGAATCGCCAGTTCTCGGTAATTCAAACACCGTCGGACTATCAAGGTAAAGGTTTCAAAACCTTGATTGATTGTGGCAGTACACATTCCTTTATCTCACCAGCATGTGCTAAGAGATTAGGAATAGCCACAGTAGAAGCACCTACCCTACTTGTGGAATTGGCAAATGGTCGTGAGGTAACTTGTGCTAGGCAAACTACTAAGGAGGAGTTCTATCTGGGAGGAAAGAAAACCTCAGTCAAATTCAGAGTCATGAACTTAGGCATCCGTGAGTGTCTACTCGGGATGGATTGGCTTAAGCCCAATGACGCCCACATCCACTGTGGAAAGGGTCAAGTTTCCTTTCGAAACTCTGACAGAGAGTTTGTTACGACTCAAGGTGAGGCAGGAGTGCCGAGAATCCAGCTAGCCAAGGTATCGCGGATCATAAAAGGGGTTAGGAAAGGATTACCTGTTTACTTGATCAAACTCAACAAGTTAGATCAAAAGCAAGAGTCTCATGAGGGACCCTCTTGGCTAAAAGAATATGCTGACGTATTCCCTGAGGAATTAACTGAACTTCCACCCCCAAGAGAAGTTGATCATGAAATAAGGCTAATACCTGGAGCTGCGCCAATTGCAAAGAGACCTTATAGAATGTCTATTCCGGAAGCTATTGAGTTGAAGGAACAACTCAAGCAACTGTTAGATCAGGGCTACATCCGGCCTAGCAATTCACCATGGGGAGCTCCAGTTCTATTCCAGAAGAAGAAAGATGGGACACTTCGACTATGTATTGATTACCGTGGGCTGAATCAATCAACAGTCAAGAACAAGTATCCTATTCCTAGAATAGATGAGCTTCTTGATCGCCTTCAAGGTGCAAAGATCTTCTCCAAAATTGATCTTAGGTCAGGCTACTATCAAATCAGGATCAAGGATGAGGACATTCCAAAAACGGCCTTCAATACAAGATATGGGCACTTTGAATTCTTGGTTATGTCATTTGGCCTTACAAATGCACCTGCCACCTTCAATAGATTAATGCAGGATATTTTTAGACCATATCTTGATGACTTCGTGCTTGTCTTCTTCGACGACATTTTAGTATATTCTAAACAGGAAGAAGATCATGAACCTCAACTACGAATTGTTTTGGAGACAATGAGGTCTCATAAGCTGTATGCAAAAATGAAGAAGTGTGCATTCTTCAAACGTCAGATTGAATATCTAGGATTCATAGTATCATCAGAAGGGATATCAGTAGATCCAGCCAAAGTCAGAGATGTGCTTGAATGGCCAATACCATTATCCGTCAAAGAGATACGCAGTTTTCTTGGCTTGACAGGATGGTATAGGGTCTTTATCAAAAACTATTCTTTGATTGCAGCACCTCTTACCGACTTACTAAGAAGCAGACTTCCATTACATAGTCAACTCACGAGCAAAATAGCTTCGACCAATTGAAGCAATGTTTAGTATCAGCACCTATTCTGAAACTTCCTGATCTCAATAAGGAGTTCAAAGTAGTAACTGATGCCAGCATTCTTGCCTTGGGGTGTGTTCTTATGCAGGAAGGTCATCCAGTAGCATATTCTTCAAGGAAATTGAAGAGTCACGAAAAGAATTATGCCACTCATGATCTGGAGTTATTAGCTGTCATCCATGCTCTAAAGCTTTGGAGACACTATTTGTTGGGAAATAAGTTCACTCTAGTAACCGATCATAAGAGTCTCAAATGGATTTTTACCTAGAACGAGCTCAACATCAGGCAACGCCGATGGATTGAAGTATTGGAGGAATATGATTTTGAAATCAAGTATCGACCAGGGAAAGAGAATGTAGTTGCCGATGCACTCAGTCGCAAGGCATTCCTAAACTCCCTAATCTTGCAGAATCCATCAACGGCCAGATCTCTGGCAACAAAGGTGTCTATGCCAAGCAGCCCTATACTCGAACTAGCTAGAGAGGAAGCATGCCATGACTTAGCCTACCAAGCAATGATAAAAGAAATATCTACCAAGGATCAGAATTTGAAGTTACAGGCCAAGTATCATGAATTCTCTGTTGACAATGGACTTATTTACTATAGAACAAGGCTATGTATACCAGCAAGCCAGTCACTTAAGCAGAAGATATTGTGGGAAGCTCATGACTCCCCGTTCGCAGGACATCCTGGCTATGCAAAAACTCTTAATGCAGTTAGGAAAAGCTACCATTGGGAGAGGCTCAAAGGTGACGTCCTCAAATATGTCACTGAATGTTTGTCTTGCCAACGTATCAAGGCTGAACATGTCATGATGCCAGGAAAATTACAACCACTTGACATTCCCCAAATGAAATGGGAATTCATCAGTATGGATTTTGTGGTGGGATTACCCCAAGTCCAAGGAGGGTACAACTCCATTATGGTTGTAGTTGACATGCTTACTAAGGTTGCACACCTGATTCCAGTAAAGACAAACTATAAAGCCTCCGACATTGCTAGAGTGTTTATCAAAGAAATATTCAAGCTACATGGGCTACCTAGAAGGATCATTAGCGATCGAGATTCTCTTTTCACTTCACACTTCTGGAGAGCTATCTTTGAAGCTATTGGAACTCAGCTCTATTTTAGCACTGCCTACCATCCCCAAACGGATGGACAAACAGAACGAGTAAATCAAATCATTGAGGATATGCTTAGGGCTTACTGCTGTCGTGAGCCGAAGAGGTGGATTCAATACTTGCCGTTAGTAGAATTTTCCTACAATGCTTCTTACCAGCAGAGCATTCAAATGACCCCTTTCCAGGCATTGTATGGTCATGATTGTCGAAGTCCCCTAAATTTTTCTGATCCTACCCTGAGAGTGGAAGCTTCAAGACAAATGCTGGAGGACATGGATGACCAAATAAGGTCAATAAGACAAGACATATAAGCAGCCAAAGATAGACAAAAGGCATATGCGGATGTGAAACGCCAAGAGAGGGTCTTCGGAGAAGGAGACATGGTCTTCATTCGTGTACGGCCAAAAAAGAGCTCTTTATCTCTAGGTAAATGCAAGAAGCTAAGTCCAAGGTATTGTGGACCATATAAAATCCTCAAATGCCTAGGACCCAATGCTTATAAATTGCAACTTCCTGATAACCTAAAAGTTCACAATGTATTCCATATTAGTCTCTTAAAAAAGTATGTACCCAACCCAAATCATGTACTTGATGACCAACAAATTGTAATGCCTAGTCAAGGAGTCCTTGAACTAAGACCGGAAAAGATTTTAGATGTTAGGGAGAGATAGTTGAGATCTAGAACCTTGAGAGAATACCTCGTCCAGTGGAAAGATTATCCCGAAGAGGATGCTACCTGGATGGATGAAAGCTCTCTCAATCTTCAATATCCCCAGTTTATCTCGAGATGAGGACATCTCGATTCTTCTAAGGGGGAGAGAATGTAATATTTCCGCGTACCCCATACCGTAAATATTAACTTTCCGCACGCCATGTAAACCCTGTGCAAAGGTATTCCCTACTTCGTAAATTATTAGTAACTTAATCCATACCATTCACGAGGCCGCCGCATTGTGAATTAAAGACCGAGGTTGAGGACCGTGAAGACCGCAAGGAAACGACCGCTTGGGAAGGGGCAAATGGATAAATTCAAGGCAAATTTTTTTATTATTATCCCTTCCCCCAGCCGATGCATGGCTGGAGGAGAGGGAGTGGTGGGGGGGATGGCCAAGGGGAAGTGATGTCAGGTCTGCATGAGGGGGAGTCCTCCACGTGTGTGGAGGCCCTCTTCCCCACCCCCCCATACCTATATAAACACCCCCTAGTAAGGGGGTGTGCTAGAGGAGCTGGGAGAAGGACGGGCCGTGCAGAGAGAGGGAGAGCTAGAGGAGCTGGAGGAGGTGCCGACATGAAGGGAGGAGGCCGGCTGAGAGGAGAAGGAGGTCGCCGTGGAGCGCGGCGCTGCCGCCCAGTCCACCGGTCACTCTGCCGCCAAGTCCGCCGCAGCCGCCCAGTCCGCCGCAGCCGCCCAGTCCGCCGCAGCCGCCCAGTCCGCCAGTCGCCAGGCCTTCAGTCCGCCGCCACGCTGATCAGGACCCCTCCCCCCACGTGTTCTGTAGAAGCTGAAGCTTCTTAGAAGCTTCTAAGGGGGGGGCCTCCTTAACCCCCCTTCCCACCACATTTCCCAAAGGGCATTCATACCCCTCCCCGGGACTTTGAAGAGGGGAAGGTGAAGCCGTAAAGACCCACACAAGACCCATCGAAAAGGCTTTCACAAAAAGATTTTTAAAGCCGCAAGCCATCCAAGAATAAATTCCGTGCCAAAAGAACTCATAAAGCCCTCTTCCGCAAGCACCATTTATCCAAATCCCGTAAAGGGATCTCCTACGTACAAGGGAAGAAGGCAAAGGTCGGGAGGTTGCATGCCAAGGCAAGTCTATTCGTAGGCCGCAAAAGCTAACCAGAAGCCGAGACCACGCCTACGATGGCCCCAAGAAGGACACAAGATGCGACTGCGGGAGGTTCATCTCCGAGTATACAAGTGGATATCTCCCCGACCCCTCAAGTCCAGGTTCTTTCGATTTGTTTTCGCATAAAGAAATGATTAGGCGCGCTTAGTTCATAAGGGAGATTGCATATTTACGCTTAATTTTAATGCATGTGGAAATTGGAAAAAAAAAACATTTGGTAAAGTATCTCTTGAAACATTAGGCAAGATTGAAATATGCCATGAATTTGAACGAGTTATCCACCTTAGAAGACTAGTTGCATGTAGCTTCTTTGGTACATTATCAAAGTAATGAGTCTAAACTTAGGGCAAAGAAATGGAATTTATAAGTGCATTCTCTTTCGTCCTAAACATGGTAGGAATAAGCGTGTGCCGCATGTTAGGCAACATCCTCCTCGTAATGATTTCATGAGGCAAGGTTAACACCATAAGATATTATCCGAAAAGAAATAATAGAGTACGGAAATTATCTTATGGACTTGCAAATAGCATGTAAAATGGAATGAATTAACACTACCTTTAGTTTGGTAGAAACTTCGTCAACTACATTGTAGCTAGGAGAATGTTGCGTATTACATAGTCATCATGCGGAAACGTCATTCATCAGAAGCCGCATTTAGGAAAGGTTGCATGGTTCGTCAAAGCATAAGATTCGAAAGTATAGACTACAAGGTTGTAGGCATGATTAATAGGTCTTAGGAAAAGTTAATATCCAGATTATCATGCATTTTTGCTACACCAAGAAAAGATAAAATTATCATAAACCATGTGATGCGTAAAAGCAATAAATCGCATGTTTACGCGTATTGGTGTAGTTGTAACTATTGTTCTCCATTAGATGTAGTTTATTACCTTTAGAAGGTTCATCCTTGTCGCAATACAAGTATATTGAGTTGTCTAAGTAACCTAAAACACAAAGGATTCATATGGGCATGGCTCAAGTGCAATAAGATTTCGACCTAGTTTTACACTTGTTGCCAAGTCTAAAACCGCAAACCCAAAGATCTTACACACGTTCACGAAATGTCGAATCAATTGAATGTTCAGGCATAAAATGATCTAAGGTTTTATCCTAAGGATCATTCGTTCTAATGATGAAACTCCGACGGAGTTGCAAATTTCTAGGACCGTGGACCAATATAATTAGGAATGGGTTGGAGGATACCCTAAACCCTGCTACTCGGCTAGAGGAATTTCCGTGGCCGGAGGACGCCATTCAATGGGTGGAATGATCCCGTGGAATGATGCAACGCATGTGCAAAAAGGTTGCAACATCGTATAGACTTGAGATTTGTCCACAAGAGAGTTTTGTCATCTCTCGAAATGAGGTTGGCAAGTTATTGAAAGAATTTAACTTACAAGAGGATGAGTAATCATCCTGTTACTCACTTTTCTTGGGGAATAATTGCCAAGGAAAAGGAAAGTAAGTATTTTCCTTGAAGCAAATGACCAGACAATAAACTAAAGCGACATGGTCGCTGGAATCTACCACAACAAGACCTAAAGTATTGGTAGGGTATGACCCTAACCCAAGAATGATAGGAATCTTGCCAAGTTGCAATTGATTCCGGATCGAATGCGGGTTGCATTCGGAGAAAAGGAGTCACTCCTTAACAGTTTGCCAGCTAAACGACCATTGGAAATTGATTGTGCTTGTAACAGTTTGGAAAGCACTGTTTGCATTGTTTGCTCAATGAACTAAAGGACGAAAATATATCTAAATACTTCAGGTTGAAGCCTGAAGGGAGAGGCAGCTTCAGTTACCCCCGACTGCCTGCCTGACCCTAACGAAGGGGGTTGTTAGCCGCGCCGGGAACGTGGACCGAACCCACCGCGAGAGGTCTCTCCGTTGAGTTCTACTTGGAGTAGGAGGACGCTTGGGTGCCAGAGGGGGCTCTGGCCGTAAATCCCTCGCCTTCCGGGCCCTGCACAAGAGACTAACGTGACTCGGGATTGGATCTCAAGGCCCGCATACTAGTCTATGGGCGGAAACTTGGATTACTGATCCCTGGTGGATTACTGGATAGCCTTCGGGCGGATTATGAATATGCCTACGGGCGGAACTCCTTGTATTTCAAAGATAAAAGGATAAAATGATAATAAAGAAGTTGTTTGGCATTGTTTTCTTTATGTCCTGTGATAAGATTACGTGAAGGAACCGGTGCATAACAGGGTTAATTCAAAGAAGCTGTTTGTATATGTCAAACTAATGTGGTAGGTAATTACATAACTAAAACAAACCGAGGAAAGTGTGGAGGATGGACCATGGGTCCGTCCTACGGATGGGTGGTCCCGGTTAGCGGGGAACTTTTCTCAAAGTCTTCGACGAACAGAAGGATGATTAACATCACCGAAACAAGCAATGAGAACGATGACTTGGAATTACCGATTACCCGATTCACGCTGTTTTAGGGGAACGGAATGGGACTATGCCTTTTGGCAGAGAGGTCGAGCCTTGCATCCCTCTCGTTTCCCATTCTCCTTGAACCAAGTGTAGCATGAATCCGCTTCAGACCAGGCGTTTCTGCGTAAAGTAGTTCGATCAGGTCTGACGCTAGTCGCTGTTAGTAAATGACCAAACAATTCCGGTCGATCCTAAGTGGGAACGGCCAGGACACTTCCGTTACGTGGCAGACGCGGAAAGTCCTAGATTGCAAAATCCGCAACATTCCATGGGAGTGCCGGGTGGAGTTTTCTAGACAACCTTTCCGATGGGCTGCTAAGACGTGTTCTAGAGGATTCTAGTGGACACGTTACAGGTATAAACCAGTAAATGTGATTGATGATGTAGATGCACAAAATGGTAATGCTGCACAGAATTCACAGCAGCAATCACAAAATATTAGTGGACCTGGAGCGTCCTCTAGCAGTGGTTCACATTCTTCGCCATGGACAGGCAGATTGAGATCAGGAGAATCTTCTCAAAGTAATGTAGATAGTGGTATGCAGGTATCACGAAAAGGAAAAGAGAAGGTTGATCAGCCCATGTTTGATGTGAATGCAGGTCACTCTTATGTGGATGGTGAATCCAGTGGCTCAGAACAGAGCATTGATGATGAGTTGGGTATTCCTTCTATTGTTACACCTGGAGTAAGGAAGACCAGGGATGATTTGAGAGCACCTGGGAGTGAACCTACTTTGCGCAGGTCTACGAGAGCTAGGTATCCTGTGGATAGGCTGAAATATGATGGATTTACAGCCATTCACTATGCATATATGGTCAAAGTGATGCAGGAACCAGAACCCACTTCTTTTGAGCAAGCCATGGGAAAAGAAAAATGGAAGAAAGCTATGGATGAAGAAATGGATGCCTTGGAAGCAAATGCTACATGGGAATTGGTACCTTTGCCTAAATGTAAAAATGCAATTGGCTGTAAGTGGGTTTATAAGGTGAAGCATAATGCAGATGGTTCTGTGAACAGATACAAGGCAAGATTAGTAGTCAAGGGGTATGCACAAACATATGGCATTGACTATGAAGAAACATTCAGTCCGGTTGCAAGGATGGCAACCGTAAGAGCAATTATTGCTATGGCTGCATCAAAGGGATGGTCTTTACATCAGATGGATGTAAAGAATGCCTTCTTGCATGGTGATTTGCAAGAAGATGTATATATGGAGCAGCCACTAGGTTATGTGCATGTTGTTCATCCTGAGTTTGTTTGCAGGTTGAAGAAAGCATTGTATGGCTTGAAGCAAGCACCTAGAGCATGGTCTGACAAGATAGGATAGTATCTTGTCACTATTGGCTTTCAGATTTCCAAGGCAGATTTCTCACTATATGTGAGAAAAACAGAGAAAGGTATCATGCTACTTGTCATTTATGTTGATGATTTGATTATGACAGGTGACAGTGATGAAGATATCCTTCATGTGAAAATGCTATTGAAGCAGAAGTTTGAGATGAAGGATTTGGGAGAGCTGCGTTATTTCTTGGGCATTGAGGTGATTAGATCACCGTGGGATACAGCTCTTGCAGAGGCAGTATGGATTGGACATGCTGTCCAAATATGGGATGACAGGCTGTAAGCCTATTTCAGTTCCTTTGGAGCAGAATGTGAAGCTGAGCACAGATGCAGGTGGGCTTCTAAAAGACCCTACTATGTATAGACGCATAGTAGGAAGTTTGATTTATATGACTATTACCAGGCCAGATTTGAGCTATGCTGTTGGATTGGTAAGTCAGTTTATGCAGGCTCCAAGGAAACCACATTTGGATGCAGCTAGACGCATACTCAGGTATGTGAAGTCCACATTGCAGTATGGACTATTTTATGAGACTGGGGTTCAGATACAGTTACATGGATACACTGATGCTGATTGGGCTGGTAGTATTTCTGATAGACGATCTACCAGTGGATATGTGTTCTCTTTTGGGAGTGCTGCAGTCACTTGGAGCAGCAAGAAATAGCCTACAGTTGCCTTGTCGAGCACAGAGGCTGAGTACAGGGGTGCAGCAATGGCTGCATGTGAGGTAGCTTGGTTGCATAAGCTACTTTATGATATGCATCAGTCTACATATGGGCCAGTTGTCATTTATTATGACAACATGAGTAGTATACACTTGGCAAATAACCCAGTCTATCATGCTAGAACAAAGCACATTGAGGTGCATTATCACTATGTGCGAGAGAGGGTTTTACTAGGTCTTATTGATCTAGTTTATATCAGCACAGAGGATCAGGTAGCTGACATATTCACGAAGGCATTGGGCGCAGAGAAGCTGCGCAAGTTCAGAGACCTGCTTGGTGTGCAGGAATTGGGATTGAGCTCGAGGGGGAGTGTTGAGATATCGAGCTCCACTCGTGATACGCCAGGGTGACCGTTGTGTATTTATGTCACCGCCTTGTCAGTTGCAGACGTGGTTGGTACACCGCCCATGAATAATAGCTACATGATAGCTATCCTTATCTACTCTAGTTCGTGGCTCAGTTAGTATGCCACCTTAGTTAGTTGAGTTTGGTTTGAGACCCATATATAGGGTTCTTCTATTTCTTTGTACTTGAGTTCTTTTGGCTTACACAACTAAGAAGAGGAAGACTGTTTTCAGCCTCCACCTCTGTGTGTATCCCCCATTGTGAAAGCAAGAAAGCTTCAAGTGAGACTCTTTTCTTCTCTCCCACAATCTTGATAAGATATTTCTCAAACAGACAGACCGTCTCCACTGCTCCCCGCCTCGCGGATTCAATAGAGGATATCTTAATCTCCTTCTGTGAGATCTATTGCACCAAAGTTGATAACCTGTAAATGGCCCTACGTATTTCTAGAGTAAGATATCCTGTGATCCCGATCGGTAGTACAAACTGCCACAAATGAGAAAGCATTATGAATAATGGCTACACTGCAAATAGCAAAATGCGCACACCAATTACAATCCATTCGTAGTACAAACCTGACATATCTTATGCCAGTCATAGGATTTTAGCCCTGATAATTGGTCGTCTTTAGAAAATGCAAACCTAAGAGAACACATCATACCCGTGGGGGAGTGTGGATAGACTTGACTACTTGCTTCACAATGCGCTCTTCTTTAGTGGACAAAACCCAAGGAGCGCAAGGTAGCTGCATGCGACCATCAGCACTCAACTGCGGCCAAAGCGCCTCCGTCTTACCTACCTCCTTCAAATCCATTGTGCCCCTATAGTGTCTCTCTTTCTTGTGATGTGGTCCCATAGCAAGCTGCCCACATTCTTGAAAATATGCATGGGATCCAACAAGTGGTTGACCTATAAGTGGGTCCAATATGGCAACTCATAGAAAACTGAGAACTGCCGCATTCCGTTTGGATGTGACTCCACGTGGACCATTTTCAGCTCGTACCATCTTGCGGCGTTCATATGTGTTGGAGGTCGTCTAAGAAAACCTTCCTTGAGTTCATGATCCTGTGACAAGAAAGCGGCATGTCCTTGATATACCATCTTCTTCATGGTTCATGACCTTCGGGAGTCTAACTGTGGCCCGCACAATGGACATCCATGATAACCTGAGGTAACCAGACCTGTTCCAATATCACGACCTAGTGAATACAAGCTTGAACGAGATAAAATATAGATATTACCAACGAGAATGGAGGCCTGTTCGCCTGAGCACTCTCCGAATCCCGAAAAGTCATGCATCGTATACATGAGAATGGCTCGAATATTGGCAGACCACCAACCATCGCGCTTGCTCATATCTTGCACGGTGACCCCCTCCTCCCACAAAATCTTAAGGTCATCAACTAATGGATGAAGATACACATCCATATTTTTAACTTTGTAGCGGCCTGGGACGAGTAAGCTAAGGATGAGATGTCCTTTCTTCGTAGAAAGCCATGGAGGGATATTGTAGTTGATAAGGACTATAGTCCACACACTGAAGTTGAGCGCACACCGAATGGGTTCACACCATCCATTGCAAGATTGAGCCGAAGATTCCTTGGCTCTCAGGCAAAGCCTGGGAAGGTAAAGTCAATGTGGCTTCATGTACGTGAATCCACTAATATTCGTTGAACTCCATCCATGGGCCTATTCTGTGCATGCCACGTTGTCAAGCTCGCCATGCCGAACGTATGAAACGTGTGGTTTATGCGGGAGATAAACAGAAAGTGTCTGAGAACTTTTTGAGGGATGGTTTGCCCTTGCATGTCCTGTCGATACCTGTGAGCACCACACTTTGGACATGTCTCCATAGTCTCGTATTCTCCTCGAAACAGTATGCAATCGTTGATACATGCATGGATGTTGTTGTATTCCATACCAAGATTTCGTAAAACATGTCGTGCATCATCACGAGACTTAGGTATGGTATTCGCAGGTGGTAATATATGATATTTCAATAACCTGAAAAAAATCATAAACTCCTTGAAAAAGCACAAATGTTTTTAATAATAGTGCCGAAAAAAAAATAAACGAAGCGTATGTACAAGGTACCTGAACAACTCGGTTACACTCGCATCGGTCCACTCGTATTTTGCTTGCACACTTAAGAGTGCAAGCAGTGTCTTCAGGCGAGATACTCGGTGCCCATCATATAATGGTATGGATGCTTCCTCTCTAAGCGGATCAGAAGTCTTGACATCCATGGGAATCAATGCATCAATCATTGCCTCCATCTCAGGCTCCAAGATTGTAGGTAGATTTGGAAGGTTGCCTGTCTCCTTTCACATTGACGGTATAGATTGGCCTTGCAAATGGTGGATTGGCTCATGCACTCCATCCATCGCACGCCCACAAACTCTTCTACTTGGCCGCAAAGGGTGCACTCCTCCTTTGGACGAGACATCACCTCCCTGGATAGAAAATTTACCAGCTAGACCCAATCTTATTGTATATAGTATTCAATTAGCTTGCGAGTACAATGCATGATTGATATTAACTTTTCTTACTGTTTGCTGAAAATTTGCAATCGCTTGATCAATGATCTCAGATTGAAACTTGTCAAATCGTCGTACGTGTTCTATAGACAATCGACTTTTTCGTCTAATTGCCAGCTTGCATTGAGAGTAAGAACATGGGACACGTTGACTAAGGTACATCTCGCGATCTTGAACAACAGGATCTTGATCGTTTTCCATTTTGTCTATGTTAAAACAAACAATTTGTTTTTGTTATCATTCTTTTTTTTCTTAAATTGTTATCCTCTCCTTCCATCTCTCTCTTTTTTTTTCTTTCTTAAATTGTTATCCTCTCCTTCCATCTCTCTCTTTTTCTACATTACGACTACAACCACGACCACGACCATGACTATGACTACGACCACGACCATGACTATGACCACGACCATGACCACGACCACAACCAACACGATGACTACTACGACCATGACTACGACTACGACTACGACCACCACGACCACAACAACTACGACCACGACCACGACCACGGCTACGACTACCACCACCACCATAACTACGACCATGACTACGACTACGACCACGGCTACGACCACGACCACGACTATGACTACGACGACCACAACCACGACCCACGACCACGACTACGACTATGACAACCATGACCACAACTACGACCACGACTATGACAACCACGACCACGACCACGACCACGACCACGACCACGACCACGACCATGACCATGACCACGACCACAACTATGAATACGAATACGAATACAACTACGACCACGACCACGACCATGACCACGACTATGACTACGACGACCACGACCATGACTACGACCATGACCATGACTACGACCATGACCACGACCACGACCACGACAACCATGACTATAGGTAGGTTGCACTCACTAAGAATGGGATTGGTGATTCACCTCGTCTTCTCTCCATCATCAATAGAATTATCCTTTACCATTTACAACTCACCCATCTTCTCTCCACACTATTGCACACTACAATCTCTATGAGGGCATGAGATTGGGATCTCCACAGATACCAAAGCATGATCTCTAGCTTAATCTTGCATATGTACTACTACTACTCATGGAATAAACCTTAAAATAGTTATTATGCTCAAATGTATGCTTGTTAGAGCAAAAATTTGTTCCTAAGACTATTCTAAGGAAGAAAGAGGGTTAATGATAAAAGAGTGTCATTCCTTGCAAGTGATTTTGTATTATATTTATTAATTAAAATTGATAGTTGAAGATGAGTTTCCTAAGAGATCTTGTGGTAATGTTGTTTTAGTTTTGTGAAGCATATGAATGATGCTGTTTTAGTTTTCTGTATTTGTCTTTTTAAAAAAAGATTGATTTTTATGGAATATCCAAAGTTATTTTTGGGATTACGTTATGAAAAATGAATGTTTTTCATACTGATAGGCTGATTGCCTTCGTTGTATATTTGTATGGTGGAGGCTAGGACAAGCCCCATGTATGAGAGGTACGAGAAGAACATTATGCTAGGAGGCACAAGTATGCTAGGGCTCTCTAGCCATATATCCCTTAGGTTTGTTGAGGATCGGCCTAACCCCTATGAGCCTAGGATGAGCTTATTGTAAGGTCCTATTTACTTTTCTCTCTTTCTCTCC
This sequence comes from Lygodium microphyllum, assembly GCF_053477565.2. Classification (NCBI taxonomy): domain Eukaryota; kingdom Viridiplantae; phylum Streptophyta; class Polypodiopsida; order Schizaeales; family Lygodiaceae; genus Lygodium; species Lygodium microphyllum. The sequence continues at coordinate 46,376,942 of NC_141141.1, read as the reverse complement.
CTCTCTCATTTCCTCTCCCTCCCTCACCATGATCCTCTCTTTCTCTCTTTCCCTATTAGGTTTAATGATTTTTCTCTCTTCTCTCCCTCTCTCATTTCTTTTTCTCTCTCCTCCCCCTCTCTCATTTCCCTTTCTCTCTTTCTCTCCCTCTCTCATTTCCTCTCCCTCTCTCACCCTCACCCTCTCTTTCTCTCTTTCTCTATTAGGTTTAATGATTTTTTTCTCTTTTTCTCTCTCCTCTCCCTCTCTCCTTTTTTCTCTCTCCTCTCCCTCTCTCATTTCCTTTTCTCTCTTTCTCTCCCTCTCTCATTTCCTCTCCCTCTCTCATTTCCTTTTCTCTCTTTCTCTCCCTCTCTCATTTCCTCTCCCTCTCTCACCCTCACCCTCTCTTTCTCTCTTTCTTTATTAGGTTAACGATTTTTTTCTCTTTTTCTCTCTCTTCTCCCTCTCATTTTTTTCTCTCTCCTCTCCCTCTCTCATTTCCTTTTCTCTCTTTCTCTCCCTCTCTCATTTCCTCTCCCCATTAGGTTTAATGATCTTTCTCTCTTTTCCCATTAAGTTTAATGATTTTTCTCTCTTTTTCTCCCTCCTCTCTCTCTCATTTCTTTTTCTCTCTCCTCTCCCTCTCTCATTTCCTCTCCCTCCCTCACCCTCACCCTCATCCACACCCTCTCTTTCTCTCTTTTCCTATTATGCTTAACATCTTCTCTCTTTTTCTCTCTCCTCTCATTCTCTCATTTTTCTCTCTCCTCTCCCTCTCTCATTTCCTTTTGCTCTCTTCCTCTCCTTCTCTCATTTCTTCTCCCTCCCTCTCCCTCTCTCATTTCCCTATTATGTTTTCGTCTCCCCCCCTCTCCCTCTCCCTCTCCCATTTCCTCTCCCTCTCTCGTTTTCCTATTATGTTTAATGTGTCCCTCCCTCTCTCTCTCCCTCTCCCTCTCTCATTTCCCTATTATGTTTAATGTCTCTCTCTCATTTCCTCTCCCTCTCTTTCCCTCTCTTTCTCTCTCTCTCCCTCCCTCTTCCTCTCTCATTTCCTCCCTCTCCCTCTCCCTCTCCCTCTCTCTCATTTCCTCTCCCTCTCTCAATATACACAAATTATACAAAAATAAATAAATAAGAGAGAGAATGCACTCTCCCTCCCTCTTGTTCTCTCATTTCATCCCCCTCCCTCTTCCATTTCCTCCCTCTCCCTCTCCCTCTCTCTCTCTTTATCTCTCTCTCCCTCTCTCTCTCCCTCCCTCTCCCTCTCTCATTTCCTCCCTCTCACTCTCCCTCTGTTTCTCTCTCTCTCCCTCCCTCCCCCTCCCTCTCCCTCTCCCTCTCCCTCTCCCTCTCTCTCTCTTTCTCTCTCATTTCCTCTCCCTCTCTCAATATACACAAATTATACTAAAAAAAGTAAAGAGAGACAGAATGCACTCTCCCTCCCTCTCCCTCTCTCATTTCCTCCCCCTCCCTCTCCCTCTCTTTCTCTTTCTCTTTCTCTCCCTCCCTCTCCCTCTCCCTCGCTTTCTCTTTCTCTCCCTTCCTCTCCCTCTCCCTTTCCTCCCCCTCCCTCTCTTTCTCTCTCATTTTCTCTCCCTCTCTCAATATACACAAATTAAACCCTAAACAAGTAAAAGAGAGAGAGAATGGACTCACCATAAAGATTTGCATGAGGGTTTGGCGGCTCCTCTTCGCGACAGCGGCTCCTCCTCTCCTTCGCGAATGGCAGTGGCGGCGGCGATGACAAGCCCTCTTCCTCTCCCTCTCTCACCCCCTATGCAAAACGGTCGCTCTCTCTCTCGCTCTCCCTCTTGAAAAATTTCACGAATATGCAAAATGAAACGCGCTCGGGTTTCAACCCGCTTGTTTTTCTCTGTGGGGCATCGCTATTTGCATCACATTTTCCATGCTAATAGCGAGGCAAATAGCGATGCCGCTATTCTGCATCGCTAATCAACATTGCTATTGCTTTGTTTCCTTGTAGTGTCTCATTTTTTATAGGTGGTTCTAAAAGTGTATTTTGTGAGTATTTATTTGCAACAACCCTCCAAAGTGTGACATTAAGTTTGAATGACTAGGTAGCTTGAACTATGCCTTAAGACACAAAGTGTTGTAATTGCTATGAAGCACTGAAAGAATGTAGGCATGAAGTGCCTAGTTTATATGATTAACTATAATTCTCAAATAAAAATTTCAACCCATTTCAACCTTGTCGTCATGGCACATCAAGGTTGTGTAAAAAGTCTTGTGGCACAATAGCACTTGGTAAACCCCTTTTTTTGTTAAGTTCTACCATGTCAATACCAATGTGGAAATATAATAAAGTATTCAATTTAGATAACATACTATTTCTAAATAAACAATGTGGATTATTGAATGTTTATACTATGATTTTATGCTTACCATTACGATTATGTTTTCTATTTGCAAATAAGCTTTCAAGAAAAGGAGCAAATGCACCCAACTTATGCATTGTCCAATTCAAACATATTCTTAAACATGTTCTACTTCTTTACTTCCTCTTACAATATAGCAAATGCACCCAACTTATGCATTGGCTAAGTCAAAAACATTCTACTTCTTTAGTTCTAATTATCTTTGTAAATAAGCTTTCAACAAAAGGATCAAATGCACCCAACTTATGCGTGGGCTAAGTCAAACACATTCTACTTCTTTATTTCTTATTACAATACAACATGATGCATTACAATGGGAAAGGACTTTTTTCCCATTGATTATGAAATCTTAGACAGCAGTTGTGCCAACTCTTTGCCATACTGTGTAACTATGAAAGGATCATTTAATGCTCATGTTGTATGTCATAATCCCATATGCAATTGCATGTCTTGTCATTATACTTTTCAGCATTTAACTTTGATGTATTTTGTGTTATGCAAGATTTTTTTCAAAGATCATGGTGATGATGCAATTATAGCAACACTCTTGTAATCAATCACCTTTCAAAACCTTGAAAAGTGTAAGATTTTATATTATCTTTCTTTTAGACCCAAAAGACATAATGAGTTATCAATTTAATACACATACAAAATACATAGAGAAGACTTGCTTGATCAAGATAAATGTCATAATGGTGAGATTTTATCATCTTCTTTTAAATTATGTGATATTTGGTTTAATAAAAGAACACAAATTTAGCATTTACAAAGTGCTAATATATGGCTATTTTAGAAGGGGGGTCCATCAAACCCTTTTTTAGATTTTTGGAATCAAAATGAAAGATTGAACTGACTAGCTCACCCACAAGGTCAAAGAAAAAGTGGACAAATGGAAAGGAGTCCATGTGAGTTGATTGGGCAGAGCTGTAATAATAAAGGGTATGCTTGCCTCTTTGGTCACCTTTCGATTATGATTTTGAACCTTAAGTCAAAACCCCTAGAATTCAATGGAGAGAGAGTCTATGCATTTCTGATGAGTATGCTTGCCTCTTTAGTCACATTTTCAATTATGATTTTGAACCTTAAGTCAAAACCCCTAGAATTCAGTGGAGAGAGAGTCTATGCATTTCTTATGAGTATGCTTGCCTCTTTAGTCACCTTTTCAATTATGATTTTGAACTTTAAGTCAAAACCCCTAGAATTCAGTGGAGAGAGAGTCTATGCATTTCTTATGGGGGGCAAGCCTTTAGGGAGAAGATATTGGAGATCTATCTCTTAGTCTTTGGTCAAGACTCCAGAAGTGGAAGGAGGTTCAGGAATCCTTCAACTAGCTAACAAAGTTAAGGCCTTGATCTAGGGTGTCTGCTTGGTATTGGAATCACAATGAAGTAGAGAGGTGAATGGATCATACACAAGGTCAAAGAAAAAGTTGACAAATGGAAAGGAGTCCCTATTATGAGCTAATCAAGGAGAGCTATAATAATAAAGGTTATGCTTGCCTCTTTGATCACCTTTCTAGATGATGATTTTAAATCTAAATCAAAAGTCTTGGAATGTGTTGGAGAGGGATTTTAGGAGCTTCCTATGGGGGAAGCCTTTAGGGAGGCTAGAGATCTATCTCTTGGGCTTTAATCATGACTCCAAAAGTGGAAGGAGGTTTGGGAATCTCTTGGGTGGCTAGCAGAGCTAAGGCCTCAATCTTTGAGTTGATCAAGAGGATGGAGGAGATCCACCCTTCAAGTGTCATGTTAAGACATTGACTCACTTTGGTTAAGATGAGAGGCTTGCCTCAAGAGTATGCTTGTTGGACCTCATTCTTTCTGGGTAGAAAATCAAGTTGTCTCTTTAGTTTGGTTAAGATTAGAGGCTTACCTCAAGAGGATGCTTGTTGGATGAACCTTATTCTTTTTGGGTAGAAAATAAAGCTATCTCTATCTCAAGTGGCACAATAGGATCGTCAATGTGTGATAAAAAGTTATGGAAGAGACTAGTTGGGGGCTAGAGCCCAAGATAGGAGCAAGGATTCCTCTCTAATGCACGTGATTTGGACCAGCTTCTTTTCCTTTGAACCCCCCTTTATTCATGTGAAGGACAAGCTAGGAGCATCACAGCCAAAGTACTTCTTAGGTGGAAGGACATCTAGGACAATAACTACCTCTCCTTTCTAGGATTGAAGAGACTTCAAAACCTCTTCAATGTAAATGAGGGGAGGTAGCATTTATGCAGAGATTCATGAGGAAAATCAAGCCCCCTTGGCCCACCTCTAGGGTTATTAACAATGCTAATCCTACAAAGTTCTTGAAGGTGCCTAATGGCAAGATTTTATGGAGATATAGGAACTCTAAAGACATAAGGCATAGGTCAAAGGAACATATGATGAAAGCAGCTTCATATTGCAAGAGATGGCAACCAAGATCTAGGACCAAATTTTGGGAAAAAATAATCAAGAGAGTTTGGAGTTCAACTCTCTCTAAGAAACTAATTTTTCAGATTTGGAGGGTAGTAATGAATAATTTTTCTACTAGAAGGAAGCTGCATATGGTATTCGGAACCTCCCCTATGTGCCTACTTTGTGGATGAGAGTCAAAATTGCTCTAGGACTTATTTTGGGAGTGCATGAAGGTCCACAGATTGTGGAGGAAGTTAGAAGACTAGATTGGCAAGCCTAGTTTTGATGATGGAATGGACTAAAAGTTGGTATTCTTTGGAGATAAAGGCAAAAATAATGAGGAATCCATCAAGTTATAGAACATTGCATGTGTTGTGGTGGTATCTAGCAATTTAGAAATGAAAGGTAATTCTTAGAAATAGATGGCTGTCAATTAGGAATGACATCCTTGCCTTTTGTAGAGCCTTTGCAAGCAAGGATATGGTCTTCAAAGTTTTGAGTTTTTATCAACTTTCCTCTAATCCCAAATAACATAATGAGAGATCATTTAGATTACTATGTAGACAAAACCAATAATGTACTAGTTTCATTGTATAAGTTAACTATCAATACTCAACTAAAGTTGCTTTATATTTTCAAATGTTACACGTGTTTTACACTCAATCTAACATTTATTTATCTTTACAAATACTATACGTGTTTTCCACATTCCACAGAGTATGACTTTCTAGCTAGTATTTTTACCCTTAGATTCTTAAAGCACATGAACTATTTCCTCTATATATAAAGAAGCTTAAAACCATCAATGTTAAAAAAGGACATGCCACTTATCTTTCATTAAGAGTTAATTAACATGACTACATAGTGGTTTTAAATATTGCATTATATGTATGATAATACAAATACATATAGATTTACTAGATAGACACTATGTTTACTAGTCATAGCTTCATGTGTACCTAGTAAAAATAAAAAACTAGTTTAAATCTAAAATTGAAAAACTAGTTTAAATCTAAAATTCCATATATGATAACTATAAATATTTATGCTTTTACTAGGTATGGCTCATTTTGCTATGTAGTTAGTGTCTAAAGTTCCTTATGAAGGCTATCCTAGGTGGTTAGAATTGAAGCAATAGAGGCATGGGGGGAAGAAGGCTTAAAGCAAGACAATCTACTCTAGTGGTAGCACATGAAGCATTTGATAGATCTGCAAATGCAACGCTAATTTTGAGTAGAATGAAAGTCAAAAGTTCATGATGGACTAAAGTGGAGTTGCAGGCAAGTTGATTGCCAATACCGGTTGTAGAGTACTTCTTGCAGTAGTGTGAAGACCACCCTCTTATCACTTGTACTGAGATAAATTGGTTGGGATGATAATTACTCTTCATTATATGATCACCAAAATTATATTTAGTTTTCTTTTCCATAATCTAAATAAAACATGAGAAGCCTAGAAGAGTCTAACATGAAGAGACCTCATGATTTAAATACTTTTTCCATAGCCTGATCTTGCCAATGCCAAGATCCAAATAGGGAAATTACATGAAAGAGCCAAATTCTTGCAAATCTTCTCTCTTTGCTTGATATCGTGTATGCCAATCCAAATGCCAACCTAGGATTTAGGGCCTATGTATGAGTGACATGAAGTGTATTACATGCTTAAGTTGTAGAAACCATATGACTCTCTCCTTTTGTATGGAGTGTCACTACTAAAAAATTGCATGCTTAGGTTGTAGAAACCATATAACTCTCTCCTTCTGTATGAAGTGTTACTACTAAAACAAACCATGTGTGGTTTCCTCTTTATAGAGACTCAAGAACAACGATATATATCTTTCTTCTTCCATCTTATTTCATATCATATCCTCAATAGATTTGTTGCTTGACATGATTGCCCTTCAACAATGTAAGTCTAGTATCATAGACTACCATATTAAGCAAATCATGTTATGTGAGAACAAATCAATGGAGACACAATGCATAGGCATCAAAGAGACCTTGATTATAGAGATGGATAAGCATGAAGGATCTTGAAGGTGGTTAAAATATCCAATGGTGGGATATCAACCTAGGATATGGAAGGCTAACTAAAATAATCAAATAAAAATAACATGTAATGTCTTTAAAAAACTATTTCTAATTTCTTTTATGTTCTACCTAAAGGATGTTCAATTAATCTCATGTAATGGGTTCTTACAATCCTTAATCTATGTAGAATACAAAACAAGAATGCATAACTTCTATAGGCATTGCAAGAAACTACACTATTGCTTTAGGAAATGAACATAGAAATTAAGAAAGACATTGTAAAAGATGGAAAAGAGACTACATAACATTAAAGGCTGAGAATAATCAAGAAATAAGACATAGAAACATGGCATAATCTCTCAAATGATGTATTTCTATAATTCTCTCATCAACATCATTGTATATATAGTCATGATCCATAAGAAAGAGAAGAATAATACCTTCTTTTAGGCCACACCTGTTATAACCATACTAATTATTGATATCATGCCATTTTAGGTCCATCTACATAGCAACTAAATGAGTCAAAAAGACTAAGGCTAATGCATACTACTAATGTCTAATCTAAATATTATATCCAAAGCCTAGGCTAAGACTTGGCACATCCTAATAGTTGGGTAGCCATAGCCAAGATCAAAACTCTTAGTCAAAGTTAAATGCATTTTCCAAAAAGTAAACAAATCTAGAGAGAAATGGTAATACCACATATGAAGCATTCCACCTCGAGATAATCCATAAAGAGAAATGATTAACAAAGCCCCTCTAGGATGTTCATAACCTACTAATATTGATGCATACCCAAATCTAAAGATTAGCTTGAAAATGTAAAGGCTCAAATACATTATAATGAGAGATAAAATAAAATGAAAAATTTAGTCCATTTATGAGCTCGAGTTCTCATGCACCACATGAGAACTTGAAACTATGCTTCATGAGTTACCAAAGGTTCCAACTCAATACATGAATCATTTCTAGAGTTAGCTCTCTTATCTTCACACCTATTTTTTGGTATTAGAAAAAATATCATCTATGTTAGACTTTGAAGCATCTAAATTCTATGCTTCATCATTATGTCCAACTCCTTTGGCATGTTGCATTGAAAAATACATACTCGCATCGTCTTATGCCACCATTTGAATTTCACTTCAGAATTTTCTCTTGCATTGTAGTTTTCCACTCCTTGAACAAACTAGAAGACACTTTGCATTTCCACAACATAGAGCTATAGTCATCAATTTGCTTCTTGAGAAAATCAATTTCACTAGCATAAACCTATTTCATTTTTTGCATATCCAAAAAAATTGCATCATTTTTGTCATTTTCTTCCTTCAACTACTATTGTCGTATTTGGACTACATGAAGTTTAATAGCACCACTAATATGGAAATTCTTAAGAAAATTATGGATACCATCAGTCCATGAGCATGCTACATACAAAGTACATGGCAACTATATGAATTCTTTCCCTCATAAAAACCAATCATAGTATGCAATGAAGCATCCTTTTTTACCATAGTAGATTCCAACTTGGCCTTTGAGAACTGAACATTTTTCTGCATGCCAACAATAATAACATCCTATTTATCCTCAACTTTTGACTCCATGTACAACCAATTTGCAAAATCCTTAGATGTAGGTGCATGTAGATCTACATTAGGAGCATTTAAATCCATCACAACAAGTCAACTACTTTACAACATCATCCATATCATGATCAAGAGACATACCATACTACTCTCCATCATCATTTCCACATGCATCAACAAGAAAACCTCAACCTCTTTTTGCTCTATCGGCCTCAAATATTATGCATAGCATCCTTTGAACCATCCCATAAACTAGTATTCACATTAGGAAAAACATAAACCAAATGGGCATAAAGTGCTAGTAAAATATGCCCAATCATACCTTTCTACTACATCCTCCTCAGGGTATGAACATAAATCTCTTGCATTAACATGCCATGGAGGTTTCTCATTCAATTGGAAACCACATTATTTTTAGCAAAACCAAATGATTCCCTAGGTATCATGGGTTGTGGCATCAGTTTTAACACAAAGTAAGAACCTCTCCATAAAACATTTAATGTGATGCTTCCACATTAGGTTCAATTTTTTAAGATTATATTGATTTCATGTTTTTGTAGGGTTACTACATTTGTCTTGCATTGCCTCTTTTATATACCTACAATGTTTGGTGTTATAATGGAATACAAGAGGAAAAACATTTGAGATAAGAGATGGAGTAAAATCACGCTTAACCCCAAACTTGCTAGCTTTTCTAATGAGTTCTAAGTGATTCATATTGATTATTTGCCTAATCATTCTAGGGTAATTCCATAAATTTTAACAATCTAATTTTAGCTAACCAAGTTTTATATTTGCATCAGAGGTATCTGATCCGGGTTTTTAACAAACCGGATTTCTACCACAAAATTTGGCCAAAACCCTTATCAAGAACCTTACCATATCACTTTGGGTTTACTCTTCAAGCACTAGGTATGTTACATTTCTTCTTGATTATGATAACTCTAGCAAATGGGAGGAACAAGTTCTTAGGAGGGATATCAACGTAAAGGGTAAAAGGGATGGTTATCTTAGTGAAGATGGAAATGGATTACACCTAGAAGTTGAGTGAGTGCATAGATTTCTCAAAGGACTAGCCTCCAACTACACGTGGGTTCCGCATGAATCACTAAGATTTGGAATCTATCATCATCATTAGAGGACACATCACCCTAGTACACAAGTCAATATCCACATCATAGTGTCATTTGGATCTTACACAAAAGCTTACAAGCATGGACCCCTTCTCTCCACATACTTATATGTATTTATATATATATATAAGGAACTAAAGTCAAAGCAGCTTTTGGAAGCCATTTTTTATCATCTCAATAACTCCCAAGGGAAAGGAATTTCAAGAAAATTCCCGCATAACCCAATCGCAGTTTCGACCTAGTCTACGAAGTTGCAGAAGAAACTTTTTTTAGATTCTTCACCAGTTTGAAGTTACAAAGGCACAGACTGCTGCCTACATGCAATTTTCTTCTCTCTTTCACCACACCAACTTTCTATTCTATCCTTCTTGTAAATATATTATAACAATGTGCTTTGGACACCCACCTCTTGTAATCTAGCTCCCTTTCTCTATTTTGTCCACCACCACCCTTAGCTTTTTGCATGATGACCAAGGTGGAGACTTGCCCCATCCACTATTCTCCATATTTTCAAAGATGCCAATTCATCATCTAGGATTATCTTAATCAAGAATATTAGCTTAATCTAATCCCTCATGGAAGCTATATAAGGAGCCCATGGAGAAGAAACAATGACAAGGACAAGCCCATGAGAGCACTCTAGAATACCTTCATGCTAGTCCATCTCTTTGAGGTAAGCTATGAGTGAGTTATTTTATTATGTAGCATAATGGCAAGCTTCCTCTACCTCTTCTCCTCTTGTCTCCATCTCTTCTCATCTTCTCATTCCATGAATACATAATGGCAAGCTTCATCTACCTCTTCTCCTAATGGCAAGCTTCCTCTACCTCTTCTACTCTTGTCTCCCTCTCCTCTCCTCTCTCTCTCTCTCTCATATTCTAATATGGTGTCTAGTACATATATTCTCTCCTGTGAAGTTGTGTCTTGGTTCTTTTGATTCTCTTTGAGAAAAGGGATGTCGTAGTTCATCCTCCCTTTGGCTAGGTGGTGCCCCTCTTTAGTTCTCTTAGTGAGGATTGGAGGTTGGATGGGTAAGAGGCAACCATTCATCATTTCAACCCTTATTTTTTGTGCCCCTACTGAGGAGTTCTCAAGCTATGCGCTACTATTTCTATGAAGGAAGAAACATCTAGGGAGTTATCTCTTCTTCAACGAGTGTATGTCAAGGAATCACTAAGGAGGAATCTTCATCAAAACCTATTCAAGGGATTCATTGCTGAAGAGTACCACTATGGTCTCCAAAAGAAGCTCAAGAGAAGAAGAATCTTTATCGGAAAATGGCACGTATACGGGTAAAACAAGTTAATTACACACACTTTTCTTTGCCTCAAGAGAAATCTTGCTCTCATCAAGTCTCTAGGTCAAGGCATCATGTTTAGTGCTTGGTGTCTAGTGTAAAGATACTCCCTAAGGAGCCTTGTCTTCAAGTGGTAAAGGCACTTTCAAATTCGGGAATCAACAAGTTTTTGAAGGGGGAGTTACACATCAATGGTGTGCGGTATTGGCGAGAGGCTACATATGGTGATGTGCTTCAACTGCTACTAGCAAGAAGGCTCAAAGTAATTGAGAAGGTAGCTATCAAAGCCTATGAACTTTACAAGGCTGATGATGGTCACACCAAAGCTACACTAATCACTGGTGAGAAAATCCTTCACATCTCTTGAATGGTGGGATCTAAGAGGCTAGAGCTTCAACAACACCCTTCATGAAAGTTTGTAGTGGAAATTTATAGTTAATGCATAACTGACTACTACTACTTTCTACAACTTTCAATCAGTTCAAAACGTTCGGGTGGATGTGTGCATTAGTAGAAAGATACACTTTCAACAAAGGCTGGTCCTCTATTTTGGAGCTGAGAGGTTGAGACACATTATGTTGTCCCTTGATCCCATAATATTTTCTATTTTGGATTATAATATCTCCTTTTATGTGCACATATTCATTCTACTCTAAGTGCATCCTAAGAACCATAGGGATTTGTACGGACCTATCCATCCTCTTGCTGGCCAAACCGAACACATAATAGTGATTTCAAAATATTATAAGGGGCTTATTGGGCCCTCGTCGTCTTGCTGATAATGCATCTTTGAATCCATTTATTCTACCCTTAATAAGATATGACTTGGGCCTAGACGTGTTCATCTTTATTTTGTATTGAGCTAGATCAACATCTTCCTATCATGGCTTTTTCAAGTTTCTTTCGGCACAAAGGGAAGAAATCTCTAGGCTTTTCCTAGTCATAGACTGGGACGATGAAGCAACCAAAGTACGAGCCTTCTCTTTAGTTCTAAAGGGTGATGCTTGAGTGTGGTATCAAGCTCTCTCTGAGGCTATAGGGGGTAACTGGGAGGATCTCAAGACCGCATTCTTGCATAAGTACCAAGATACAAAGCCACCTGAAGATATTTGGAAACAGCTGTTAGATCTTTGCCAAATCTTATAAGGGGAGCACCAAGAATATGAAGGCATGTTTATAAAATTGTGGGATAAATGGATAGCCTCCTTAGCTGAGGGAGAAAGAGTACCTGATTGCCTTAACAAAGATTTTTTTTTTTTTCCAGACTCCATTCTCTACTAAGGGAGAAGGTCAAAGGAAAGTTTTCCACATCCTATGAAGAATCAGTCACTTATACCAGGGAGAAAGATAGAAAATTGAAGTATCAAGCCCAGTTGAAGGGGGGAGTTGAGCCCATCCATGCCAAGGCCTAGAGAAATAGTAGAGGCCCCACCCGAACCAGAGATACCACCGCAAGAGCTCTTACAACGCATTACTAATCAACTTGAAAACCTTTTGTTGAATTTAGTGCAAGGAGTATGGCCCCCTCCCCTCACAAATGAAGGCAATCAAGATCCAAGGAGACAAGAAAGCAAGTTTATTTGCTATAATTGTGGGGAGACTAGCCATGGTATCTACTTTTGCCCTCATCCCAAGCATTTGCCAAGAAATGGGTTCCAACTAAGAAGGAGGGTACAACAAGTCGCACCACCTAGGGAGAGGCTTATTTCACCGAATCCAAGGCCTCCACCACTGGTTCAAGTTCTCTAGCATCCTCGATCACTTGCAGAGGTGCCGCCCTTGCCTATCCAGCAACCAGAGAATCGTGATGTTAGGATGATCAGTTTGGATGAGAGTGATGTCAAAGGGAAGGCCAAAGTAGCAGAGGTTGAAGCAATGTCGGTGAAAAAAGACCATAGAATTGAGAGGATGGAGCCTACACCACCAGAGGAGGTTGAAAATATGGAAGAGGAGGTAGAGTCTTCAAAGGCTGCAAAGACACGCAGTAGTAAAAAGAGGAGGGCTCGCTCATCCCGACACAATGAGCCAAATGATTTTTCCCTGGGTAAAGGTACTAAAGCTTATGATTTGCTTGATGATGTGAGGGATCAAGGGCCAAAAATTTCATGGCCACAATTACTACATCTATCTTCAATTGTGCGGCGACAATGGTCAAAGATGGTAAGCATTAGACCCATGAAGAATAGACATGTGAATGTAATCCATGCTAGAAAGATGAAAGATATTGTGCCTCTAGTGGAAGCCAAAATCAATGGGCAGATAGTGTCAAAGACATATGTGGATGGAGGTGCAGAGATTTGTGTCATGATGGAAAAGTTGATGCATCGTTTGGGATTACAGGTAAATGAAACTACTGAATTTGGGGCCAAAATGGCTAACAATGTAGTAGTACATTATTTGGGAGTTATAAAGAAAGTCAAGGTAAAAGTGTGTGGAGTGCAATTGAAGCTTGACATGTATGTGATGCCAGTGAAGGGGGACGGCTATCCACTCATTCTTGGGTGACCATGGATAATGGGAATGAAAGCTAGACAAGATTGGCAAATATGGGCTTCAGAGCTAAGGCCACAAAAGGGGCTGTAGAAAAAATGGAAGAGCACTATCTACAACATGAAGGAGGGCCGACAAGAGGATCTTGTGTTAGAGATCACCGCTGATGAATGGAGTTCTAGCAAGGATTAGTCATGTACAACAGAGGGAGAGTCTTCTAATGAGGAGGAAGAAAGCTCTCTAGAAGTGATGGGGATTACATTAAAAGGGCCTTCTGTGAAATTCCACAGCAGCTTCCAAAGGTTGAGAAGGAGGGGTTAGAAAAAATGTTGGCTAAGGATCTATCAGTTGAGGAGAAGGCAGCCTACATGGAAGTGGTGATAAAATACTTTGCACTTTTTATTTATGATTATGAACACATCATAGGTGTGATAGCAGTACAACATCACATTAATCTAAAAGAGGGAGCAAGGCCAGTGGTGCAACAACTACGACGGTTAGGAGTAGTTCAACAAAACGCTCTACTCACTGAGGTGCAGCGACTTTTGAAGGCAAGTTTCATATATCCAATAGGGGACTCAAAGTGGGTTTCACTTGTAGTGGTAACACCCAAGAATAATGGCAAATGGATGATTTGTGTGGACTACAAGCCACTAAATGCTGCAAAAAAGATATATCACTTTCCTCTTCCTTTCAAGATGAAATACTCAACGAGGTGGCCGGGCATGAGAGATACACTATTTGTGATGGATATTCAAGTTATTTCTAGATTCGAATAGCTAAGGAGGATCAACAAAAGACCACCTTCATCACGCCTTGGGGGTGTTTTTCTTACAAAGTAATGGCATCTAGATTAACAAATGCCCCAGCTACCTTCCAACGATTCATGAATTATGTCTTCCAACCATATTTTGGGAAGTCCATTAGGGTCTTTATTGATGATTTTTGTATTTATGGATCCAAGGCTCTACATCTAGGAAAGGTGGATGAAGCTTTCAACTGCCTCACACAAATGGGGGGGCAGTTAAACCATGAGAAGTGTCGCATTGGCAAAAGCAGTGTAACTTTGTTAGGGCATGTCTCGTAAGTGAGAGGGGCATTGAAGCGGATCCAAACAAAATTAAGGCCCTATTGACGGTGCCATCACCATCTTCTGTAAATCAACTAACCTCTTTCATTCAGAAGGTGTGATATATGGGGCGGTTCATTCATCTCCTCTCCCAATTAGTATTTCCAGTACAAGAGTTGACCCACTCTTAGGAGCTCATGTGGAGTGACGAAAGCAAAAGATGCTTTCATGAGGTGAAGAAGGCTCTCACCACCCTTCTTATAATTTTACAGTCTTGCTGGGATCAAGAGTTTTTTGTCAACCCGAGTTTTGGGGAAGATGCTTTAGGGGCAACACTAATACAAAAGGATGCTAAAACTGGCGTGATGAGGCCAATTTACTTTTCTTGCAGAGTAATGACAGCATCAAAACGAGAGTACAAGATGGTGGAGGTGATGGTTTTGTCTCTAATGTTTGCTGTAAGAAATTTTCATCCTTATCTTCTCCCTAGGCCATTCACAGTGATCACGATAGAAGAGCATTTTCCTATACCTTACAGCACATGGATGTTTCAGCCAGAATCGCTAAGTGGGTCATACAACTCCAAGAGTTTGACTACACCTTCAAGGTGGAGGACTCTACTCAGGAACGCCTAGCTAATTTGTTGACCCATAGATGCCATCAAAAGAAGGAAAAAGAGAAGGGAAAGATAAAATAGGAGACCCCTCCTCTTGAGGACTCACCACGAGTGTAGAATGCCCATGCCCTCTACTTCGATGGGGCCTACAAGTGTATTAAAGATAGAGTGGCAGCAGGAATAGTGGTGTTCAGTCCTGAAGGTGACAAACTTTATGGAGAAGGTATTAGCTTGGAGGATGTCCATTCTAACAATGAGGCAGAATATCACGCCTTACTTTTAGGTTTGAGGTGGTGTCTCTCACATGTTGTCACTCGACTTAATGTTTTTGGGGATTCTATGCTAATTGTTAAGCAAATGAAATGAATCTGGGCTTGTAAAAATGATAATTTAGTAGTGAAAATGAGAGAAGCTAAAACTCTCATGAGGAAGCTACAGAAAGCCCAAATCTATTTGATGCATTAAATGAAAAGTTTAGATTTTAGTCTTTCCCTCTCACCATAAACATTATTCATATGGCCTGAGAGAATGAGCTATGGAATGGGTGCCAGATCATGTCTTGATGCAAGGATTGGAAAAAGGAAGCATAAAGGAGGCATCAAGTGCTATAAAAGAGCATTAGTGGTTGGCTTCTCATTTTCAAAATAGGATACGTGCATATGCAAATTATAGCATGAGAAGTCTTTTATTGAATTTTATGATAAATATCTCATTCTTATTATGAAAAAAATCTACAAGGGAATGAGGGTATAATGACGATTGTTTCCAACACAAATCAGCAGCATTGTTATACGCCACTCTAAGAAAAAAAAGTGACAAAAATCCAAGTATGGCATTTCTCCACAAAGAGTTTGAGAGAGATCAAAAGAGATCATGGATTTGGGAGGGAGAGGGAGAGGAAGAGAGAAAGAGAGAGAAGGATAGCTTCTCATCGCCGCCACCACCACCATTTGCAAAGAAGAAGAAGAAGTGCACGAAGGAGGAGGGGACGTCGCAAAGAGGAGACAAAGAATCCATCCTTGGGCCTTTGTGGTAAGTACATTGCCTCCTTTTGGTTTGTTCTTGTTGTTTGCTCTGTTCTTTTGTTTGTTTTTCTTGAGAATGAGGTGCATTGACGGAGAAAGAGAAGAAATGAGAAAGGGAGAAGAAGAAAGGAAGAGAGAGAGAGAGAGAGAGAGAGAGAGAGAGAGAGAGAATAAACAAGAAAGATAACAAAGAAAGAAAGAGAGAGAGAGAGAAAGGAAGGGAGAGAGGAGAATGAGTGAGAAAACAACGAGGGGGCAGAGAGAAACAAAGAGAGGGACAACAAAGAAAGAGAAAGAGAGAAAGAAAGAGAAGGCGAAGAGAGCATGAAACGAAGAGTGCAGAGAGAGGTGGATAAATTGTGTTAGGTTAGCTAGAAAACTGAAGGTACTCCTCGAGGGAATCGAATGTTTAAATTGCCCATGGATTTTTCATATAGCAAAGTGGTCTTGGTTAGCCAAGAGGATTCAATTAAAAATATGAAATGTTAGATTAGGTCAAGGTAGGAAGGATAGAATCTCAACTATCCTAATGTGTCATCCTAGATCCAAATCAATGTTATTTTAGGGGGGTTAAGCTAAGGCTATACCTTATTAATAAAGTTGTTGATGCATATCACTCCCTCTCATTTCTAACTCTCTTTAAACCAATTAATTTTGAGAGATGATAGCAAAGTAGTTATCTTAAGCTAATGTTAGATAACCATGGTAGGAGACTATAGTCATGATTTAGGCTTGCTTTAGGTTGAACCTTTGTGCGGTTGAGGTGGAACTTTCCCTATGAGGCAGACTTAAATAGTTTGAGGTAATGGAGTTTAATTATTACAAGGGAGTTTTGAGCAGAAGTTACATTGATTACCTCTTCATAAATTTGTTCCATTAGGATTCGATGGATAGACATGTTACAAATATAGATATGAACCTAGATATGACTATGGTCTCTAGATTTGCAATGCCATGCACTCTCTGAAATTTGGATGATAAGGGATCAATTTGTGCACACCTTAGATTCACTTTATGATCTTTCTCCATCATGAAAGGTCTTGGATATGGAATGGGATGTATTGCTTTATCTATGCCGATCATCTTCCCTATATTAGAACGAACCTTAAGTAGATATAGTGGATGGAAAATCTAACAGCTGTTGAATGTTTATTTTGAAGGAATCTAGGGTTAATCCTATTCTTTTTATAGGAGGATGAAAAATTCATCTAAATAGTTATATTTATTACAAAATAACTAAAGTGACTTAGACTGATTCTAGGTTGCTCTCACTGGCAAAATTATTATAAAGAAGTTTATCTCGAGACCTTTTTTCCAAATTCAAAATCCTAGAGATTTTTACCAAACCTCAATTATATTGTACTATTAATGTATCTACTTTCCATGGGTAAATCTATATAATAGGATTACTATCATGATGTAATGTCTCTTAGCTATTGTAAAAACTTAAATAAAATATGACTCTTTTCATTCTACTTCTGCAAGCTCTATAGCTCTTAAAAATGGAAAATGATGATGGTTGTGATGTCCAAGATCACGATGCGTATCTTAATCAGTGTGTCTCGAGTCCTTGCTCTCAATGCAAGCTAGCAATCAGACGAAAGCATTGCTTGTCTATAGAATATGTACGATTCTTCAATGAGTTCCAATCTAAGATCATTGATCAAGCGATCTCAGACTTTGAGCAAACTATAAAAAAAGTGTGTATCAATCATGCCTTATATTTACAAACTAGTTGAATATCATATACAAAAATATTACACATGGCTATAAAATTTATACAAGGAGGTGACATTTCAACCCAAGGAGGAATGCATCTATTGCAGTGCGATGGATGGAGTGTTTGAGCCAATCCACCACTTGGAAGGTATGATTCAATCTATACCGTCAATACCAGAGGAGACAGGTAGCCTTTTAAACAATCCTCCAAACTTGGAGCCTAAGATGGAGGCAATGATTGATGCATTGATGCCCATGGATGGCAAGGCATGTGATTCGCTAAGAGAGGAAGCATCCATACCATTGTATGATGGGTTCCGAGTATCTTTCCTAAAGACACTGCTTGCACTCCTAAGTGTGCAGGTAAAATACAAGTGGAGCGATGCGAGTGTGATCGAGTTATTCAGGTACATTCTACATACGCTCCGTTGTTTTTTTTGGCACCATTATATTAAAAACTTGTGCTTTTTCAAGGTGTTTTATGATTTTTTTTCAGGTTGCTAAAGTATCATATGTTACTACTTAGAAATACCACGCCCGTGTCTTGTGATGATGCATGACATGTTTATAAAATCTTGGCATGGACTACAAGAGCATCCATGCATGTGTCAACAATTGCATGTTGTTTTGAGGAGAGTACGAGAATATGGAGATATGTCCAAAGTGTGGTGCTCACAAGTATCGACACGACTTGCAAGGGCAAACCATTCATCAGAAAGTTCTTAAACACTTTTCACTTATTATGTGTATACATCACATGTTTCATACGTCAAGCATAGCGAGCTTGACAACATGGCATGCGTAGAATAGATCCACAGATGGACTCCAACAAATATCAGTGGATTCACGTGTACGGAGCCACATTGACTCTACCTTTCCAGGCTTTGCATGAGAGCAAGTAACCTTTGGCTCGGTCTTGCTATGGATGTCATGAACCCATTTGGTCTCCACTCAACTTCTTACAATGTGTGGCATGTAGTCCTTCTTAACTACAATATCCTGCCACGGCTTTCTATGAAGAAAGGACACATGATCCTTATCTTGCTCGTTCTTGGGTGCTACAAAGTCAAGAATATGGACATCTATCTTCATCCATTAGTTGATGAGCTTAAGATTTTGTAGGGGGAGGGAGTCACCATGGAAGATATGAGTAAGCGCGATGGCCGATGATTTGCCAATATATGAGCCATTCTCATGTGGACCATGCATAACTTTTTGGGATTTAGGGAGTGCTCCAGTAAGTACACTTCCATTCTCATTGGTGATATCTAACATAGCTCGTTCAAGTTTTTGTTGACAAAATAGGGGTGTTGGGATAGGTCTCGTTACCTCAAGTTATCATGAAGACTCCCAAAGGTCATGAACCATGAAGAATTTGGTATATCAAGGACACGTCACTTTCTTGCCAAAGGGTCATGAACTAAGGGATGGTTTTCTCGAACAACCTCCAGCACGAATGAACACCCAAAGGTGGTACGAGTTGAAAATGTTCCACACGGAGTCACATCCAAATGAAATGTAACGGTTCTCAATTTTCTACGAGTGTCCATGTATTAGACCAAGTGAATTAATCAGCAGCCACATGAGTTTTTTGCTTGGATTAGGTGTGTAGAAACCTTTATATGCATCCAACCTTGGATCCTAGAGAATCTTACTTGTAGGCATGGTCAAAAATTGGTGGCATGAAGTGATTTTCATTCCCCAATTTACATGCCAATGGAATCGGACTCAATCCCCATGCATCTGATTCCTAGAATTGAACGCTTGAATGCTCAGAGACCCTGGGTTTTTTATATTCCCAAAATCGGACAAACCAATTGAAATTGGACAACTTAGACTCCGGCCATCCGCTCAGTTGATTGGACCAACCAAAATCGGACACCCCAATAATTAGACCACTACCATGTGTCTTATCCTAAGGATTGGTTACTCAAACACCTGACCTTGTCTGCTTTTGAAAATCAAACTCTTGAACCACCCTTTCCTATTCCCAGAATTGGATAATCCATAATTGGACCTTTTAGAATCGAACACCTGTCAAATTGAACGTCCGATTCCTAAAATGAAACACTGCAAAATCGGACCAAGTTCTAACACATCAAAATTGACAAATTTAGTGTGGCCCCATTAGGCCAAGTACGTAGATGAGAGTGTGAGAGCTGTATTCATCATCTTGCATTTGTACCCACATTGTTTTTCAACACTTGAAGTAAACTTAAGAAAAGCTAAAAGCTTGATCTCACAAAGTGCATGGAAGAGATCAAGCACACACACATCGAGTGAGTTTTATTGAGGATTGTTTGTAAATAATAAGAAACTCACTGTGACTTAACAATTAGAATGAACCCACTGTTAGGAGAAGACCCTAACGGGTGATCGAGAACCCCAAGTATAGGACCAAGCACGGATGCAAGCCAAGAGTTAGACGCTGCAAGGGCTGACACCACTAGAGGAGTGGATCTACCCGACTTGATTAATCTCATCAACAACCTAGCAGAGCAGGAGATGGCGAACATGGCAAAGTCAAGCACTAACCATAAACATAGCAAAGAGCTTGATCTAGGTAATACAGAAATCCAGCGGCTAGTTGTCAATTACAATCTATATACTCAAAAATACAAACATGGTAGGACTTCTAAGGATATCATAGCAAACCGCGAAGAGGAGAGGAGACTAGCGCGGGAAGCTTTGCAAGGCATGGTGGCCTACAATGAGAAAGAGCAAGCCAGAAGCTTGTGATAGAGCATAGAAATATGTGAGATTTAGCGAGTGCTAGCCCTAGCAAGCAGAAATAGGACAGGTCTTGGTAGAAAGAGAGAAAGAGCTCTAGAAGGCGATCTCATGTTGAAAAAGCTTCTTATGAAGTGAATGCTAGACAATGTGTTAGCAGAGTAGAGCACGGTTGTAATGGCCACCTCATTTCTTGCAGGACTAGGAGTTAATCGGGGCTTTAAGACCTAATCAAGAATCCCTGTCGTGGCTAACCAGTTAGACAAGTATGAGTCAAACCATGATCCATATAGTTTTGTAGAGCAGTTCGAGCAGGTCTGTGAGACCAATGGCCTCACTGATCTTACTTTGCACTCACAAGCTTTTGGTCTTTGCTTAGGAGATAAGGGTAGGACCTAGTACACCAATCTAAATGGCAAACTGACTTTAACAACCTCAAGAGTCTCTTCATCAAGAGATTCTCTGAGCCTGGGTACTTTGATAACCTTCTAGTGCGGTTGATGAATGTCAAGAAAAAAAACGAGGACATAAGAGACTACGTCATCCATGTGTGGAGTCTTCTCAAGATAATCTCAACCGGTGAGAAACCCATCAAAAGAGTGGTCTCCACAGTCTTCATCAATGGAATACATAGAGGAACTTTATAAGGCCTTAGTAGGAAATTCAAGCTTGTAGTGAGATGCACTAACTATGGCCTTTGATGAGGCAATTAGAGTGGATGGCCAGCTTAAAGAGAGAAGCTCTAAGAGCTCGACCCAATAAGGGACAAATGCTAGAAACTCTCGGAGAGTTTCAATATCAAGTGAAAGATTAGGCCCAAGTACTTAGGATAAAGGGGAGGACATAGATGCAAGTTAATAGCTAGCAGAGATGAAGATGGAGCTAGCTATATTGCAAGAAATGATTAGATAACCAATACGCCCTCATGTCCAATGTGTGTATTGTGGCAAAAACCACCTACTAGAGGAGTGTCAGGACCTAGGGTCCCGACCTTGCACCAATTGCGGTAGGTTCGGTCACGATATCTTGCATTGCGGGCTACCAATGAGACTCCCATATTCGTAACCATATGGACAGCCTTATCTAGCGAATAGGCCACAAAACGTTTTCAGGAGGGGAGCCCCATTGGCTCTCCTGGCACCTAATGATGTCAAACTAGCCATTCCTAGGATGGAGATAAACCCCACATGCATACCTAGACCACATGGACCCTACGTGACCCATCCCTCAAGCTAGTCCACTATGTGGAGGAGCCAAACAATGAAGAGCCTTACATGCACCCCTACATATTGTATGTGTAAAATATTACACGGCGCAGCGAATAGAATCTGAGAAAGAGATAGAGAGTACACAACAGATAAGAGGAGAATCAGTAAAATTCTTTAACTCCAAACAACTGATACAAAGATGGCTCTGTCCACCCGTGCGCTTCCACTGTGTGAAGCTTAGATGGCGATCTAGACAGAAGATAGGTGAAGAGCTTAAGGCTAGCTGGAACAACAACTCTGACTGGGTGAAAGATAAGTGTAAGATGGCTGCGAAGGGGTTTAGCTTTTATAGCCCGCGAAGGTCGTTAGGTCGGCCTGCTGACCGACCTACCATATGAGCCTCCACTAGTCGGCCAGGGAATATTCCCTTTACCATCGGGCCGGGGGCGCTGCCCCCGGACCCCCGCCAGGGGGGCCGCTGGCCCCCCTGGGACCCCCCAGCCAGGGGCCGCTTCCGCGGCCCCCGGACCCCACAATAGGGGCCCCTTTTAACTCCCTTACCACGCAACTCAATGCAATGTGCCTCGAGTTGCTACCAGCTTAACCACTCCGTCTAACCCAAAGATTAGACCCACAACAGTCACCTTTTTGCCATCCGGTCACATAGACCTCATCTGATATACAAGTCATGACTCAACCAATGTCCGGGCTCACATTTGGCTTCTCCTCATAATGGGGGCCTTACAACTTTGAGCACCATGGATCATTGGTAGCACCTAATGAGGGTGGGGCATTGATCATATCTAACACCCCCCCTCAATGTCCACCCATAGGTGAACTATCTCCTCGGCCCAATGCCGAGTCTCTGAAGATGAACTTGAAGCAGATCCTTCGTAAGTGCTTTGGTGAAGATATCTGCTCCATTCTCCTCTGTTGGACAGTAGACCAATTCCACTATCCCATCCTCCATCAAATCACGCACATAGTGATACTGGATCTCTATATGTTTGGTGCGTGCATGAAACACTGGATTTTTGGCAATGGCGATGCAACTCTGATTGTCACATCTCAGCACAGTTGGTTCTTCATCCTGCACTCCCATATGCCATAGAATCCTTCTCAACCATACGGCCTCACATGCAGCAAAACAAGCTGCCTTGTACTCTGCTTCGGTAGAAGACAATGCCACTGTTGGTTGCTTCTTACTAATCCAAGAGAAAATTCCTGAACCCAAAGAGAAACAATAACCAGAAACTGACTTCCTGGAATCAATGTCTCCTGCCCAATCTGAGTCACAGTTCCCCACAAGAGAAGTTCCGAAACTGTATGTGATACCATAGTCAAGAGTTTTCTTCAAGTATCTGAGCACCCGCATCCCAGCCTTCCAATGACTCTCATGAGGTTTGTTTGAGAACCTGCTCAAAACACCAACAGCAAAACTGATATCTGGTCTGGTGTTACACAAGTAGATTAGACTGCCGACCAACCTCCTATACCTCCCAATGTCTGCTAGTGCTGATGTATCCTCAACGGATAACTTTACATTCACCTCCATAGGTGTAGCTATCTCCTTGCACTCGGTCATGCCAAATGCCTTCAAGATCTCCCATGTATACTTCTTCTGAGAGATGAAGATCTTTCCTGGCTCTTGCCAGACTTCAATCCCCAAACAATAGTGCAGCAAGCCCAAGTCTGTCATTTCAAACTCAAAACTCAAAGCCTTTCGAGTTTGGTTGATCATATCTTCATAGTCACCTGTAATAAGAAGGTCGTCCACATATAGGACAATCACTACAGACTTTTTACCATCCCTGTAAACATACAAGTTAGCATCTGAGGCACATCTTTTGAAGTTTAGGTTTAAAAAGAACCTATCTATCCGTTGGTACCATGCTCTGGGGGCTTGTTTCAGCCCATACAATGCCTTCTTCAGTTTACACACTTTGTTCTCAGAATGGGGGGCCTCAAACCCTGGTGGCTGAGCCACGTACACCTCCTCCTTGAGGTCACCATTTAAGAACGCTGACTTAACATCCATTTGGTACACTGGCCACTTCTTGTGGGCAGCCACTGCAAGTACCGTGCGAATAGTGGTCATTCTGGCAGTTGGGGCAAATGACTCTTGAAAATCAAACCCTTCAACTTGTGAAAATCCTTGGGCAACCAGTCTAGCTTTGTACTTTTCGAAGGTACCATCAGCCTTGTACTTTACCTTCCAGATCCACTTGGTGCCAATAATCTTCCGCTTTGCTGGCCGATCCACTAGCTCCCAAGTGTCATTCTTCATTATGCTGTCATACTCCGCCTGCATAGCAGCCTTCCATGATGGATCTGCAAGTGCTTCTTCTAAGTCAGTTGGCTCCTTTACTTCTCTCATAATCTCAACCATCAAGGCCATGTTGACTATGTGAGCAGAAGCCCTCCTTTGCTCCTCTATTCTCTGAGACCTCCTTGGTCCGTCTGCCTTCTCCTCAACAGATGCAGGCATAGGATTATTGTGGTCATAGAGCTGCTTCACCCAGCGCGGCAATGGCTTTTCCGGTGGGGTGATGTCAGGTTGGTGAACTTTTTCCTCATCATCTGAAGATGATGCTTCCTCCTCCTTAAGGATAGGGATAGCTCTCGGGACAGGTTCATAGTGGACTACTTCTTCGCTTGATGATAAAGTGGAAGACCTTGCCTTCTCCTCCTCCACTGTATGCGGCTCCTCCTTGAACACCACATCACGGCTCGCGATGATCTTCTTTGCCTCTTGGTCATATAACTTGTAAGCCTTCTGCTCATCACTATAACCCAAGAAGATACATTTTCTGCTTTTTGGTTGTAACTTGTTTCTCTTCTCATCTGGAACATGTGCATAACATTCACATCCAAAAATTCTGAAATGTGAAACAGATGGTTTCTTACCAGTGTAAGCCTCATGAGGTGTTTTTCCCTTGAGAGCCTTTGTGTAGCTCCGATTTAGAATGTAGACTGCAGTATTAACAGCTTCAGCCCAAAAATGGTTAGGCAATCCCTTGCCCTTTAGCATGCATCTTGCCATCTCCACAATGGTACGATTCCTGCGTTCCACAACACCATTCTGCTGAGGTGTGTGAGGCGTCGTCAATTGACGCTTGATCCCTTTGCTCTTGCAAAAGCCTTCAAACTCCTTTGAGTTGAACTCACCACCACCATCTGTTCTAAATTTCTTCACACTTTTCCCTGTTTCATTCTCAACAAGTATTAGCCATTCTTTAAACTTACCAAAAGCTTGAGCCTTATCACGAAGGAAGTACACCCACATCTTCCTACTGTAGTCATCGACAATCAACATAAAATAAGAAGATCCCCCCAAGGCCTGTGTAGGCATCTTACCACACAAGTCAGCATGCACCAACTCTAGAGGAGCATGTGCTCTATTCTTGCTTTCTTGTGGAAATGCCTTTCTCTGTTGCTTGCCCATCATACAAGCTTCACATGGTTCCTTCAATTCAGCTATTGTAGGTAGGTGAGCAACCATACCTTGCTTTTGCATCTCCTTCAATACTGCAAATCCGATGTGTCCAAACCTTTCATGCCAAAGCTTACTTGTGCCCACTCCAGCGGTGGCTGTAAGAGCACTTAGCTCATACAGGTTGTTCCTCCTTTCTCCTTTGCCAACAATTGTGCCAGCACTATCAATAATTTCTGCACCTGTCTTCTTGAACCTTACTTCATGACCAAGATCAGTTATGGCAGCAACTGATAAGAGATTTCTTCTGATTTCGGGAACATACAACACATTTGAAAGCTTTTTGACTTCACCATTTGCAGCAACAAAAGAAATAGTACCTGTGCCCGCAGCAGGGCATTTAGCATCATTTCCAACCGTCACAGTGATGGATTCTTGTAGAGGCTGCATAGAACTGTATAGACCTTTCTTGTTGGTCATGTGACGGGAGGCCCCACTATCCAACACCCAAGAGTCAGTGGTAGATTCTTCTTGCGCCGAGGAGCACACTTCCTCAATGGTCGCCATGAATAATTCCAACTCTGCTTCAGCCGTATTGGCTGTCTCTTTCCCTTTACTTTTAAGGGTACCATTCTTTTCATCTGCCTTCTTGACACGACAATCTGCAATTGCATGTCCTTTCTTCTTACAGTAGAAGCACTCTCCTTGAAACTTCTTCTTGCCGCCCTTCTTCTTTTTGTCACCATCATTTTTGGTGGAGGAAACACCTTTGCCTTTTGCATTGGCAGAGAATGCAGCATCTCCATTGTTGCTTCCTTCTCGGGCTTTCAGCCTCAACTCCTCCTCCATTAATAATGCACAAAACTCCTCAAAAGTCAAAGCTTGAGGTCTCACCTGAGTATTAAGGGCAGTTACTAGTCCATCAAACTTTTGTGGACAAATCCGAAGACACCTCCGAGCTAGCTCTTCGCTAGTCTTTTGTATCCCAGCGCCAGCCATCTGGTCGCGCAGATTCTTAATCCGAGTGATGAATGCTTCAACCGTCTCTCCTTCAGCAAACTTTTCCGCTGCTAGTTGATTCTCCAAGTTTTGAATCCTTGTTTGGTTTCGTGTTTCATATTGACTCCTTAGTACATTCCAAGCCTCTGACGCTTTGGTTGTATGCTGAATCAGAGTCAAAACACTGTCAGAACAGCTTGTAACTAAGGCACACAATGCATCTGCATTCCTTCGTTTCCAAGCTCGTAGAAGATCTGCATTCGGAGGAATCATCACACTAGGATTTGATGGGTCGGGGATAGGCTGTGGTTCTGCGTCAGTCCCCAGCACAGTCTCCAGAAGCTCATAAGAATCAAGGATAGTTGTAATTTTGAACTTCCACAAGGTGTAGTTTGTACCATCTAACTTGCCTTCGCTGAAGGTTGGTGGACGAATCCTCAGTGTTTGAATAGCCGGTACAGCAGCACCACCTCCTGCACCGCTTCCTGATGCGCCAGAACTGCTTCCCGGAGTCGACATCGTTTCTCTTTGCTGTTGAAGCCTTTGCCTCTTGCACGCTCTCCGATCTCTAGAGCCCCCTGGGCTCTGATACCATGTAAAATATTACACGGCGCAGCGAATAGAATCTGAGAAAGAGATAGAGAGTACACAACAGATAAGAGGAGAATCAGTAAAATTCTTTAACTCCAAACAACTGATACAAAGATGGCTCTGTCCACCCGTGCGCTTCCACTGTGTGAAGCTTAGATTGCGATCTAGACAGAAGATAGGTGAAGAGCTTAAGGCTAGCTGGAACAACAACTCTGACTGGGTGAAAGATAAGTGTAAGATGGCTGCGAAGGGGTTTAGCTTTTATAGCCCGCGAAGGTCGTTAGGTCGGCCTGCTGACCGACCTACCATATGAGCCTCCACTAGTCGGCCAGGGAATATTCCCTTTACCATCGGGCCGGGGGCGCTGCCCCCGGACCCCCGCCAGGGGGGCCGCTGGCCCCCCTGGGACCCCCCAGCCAGGGGCCGCTTCCGCGGCCCCCGGACCCCACAATAGGGGCCCCTTTTAACTCCCTTACCACGCAACTCAATGCAATGTGCCTCGAGTTGCTACCAGCTTAACCACTCCGTCTAACCCAAAGATTAGACCCACAACAGTCACCTTTTTGCCATCCGGTCACATAGACCTCATCTGATATACAAGTCAGGACTCAACCAATGTCCGGGCTCACATTTGGCTTCTCCTCATAATGGGGGCCTTACAACTTTGAGCACCATGGATCATTGGTAGCACCTAATGAGGGTGGGGCATTGATCATATCTAACAGTATGATGAAGAGGGCAATGCAATCCTTATGGATTATCAACCTATACTGGTGATTGAGTTAGGTAGAAATAGAGGCAGAGGCTTAGGAGGGAAAACCCAAGAACCAATCTCATGTTGGACTTGTGGACACCCAGGACATGTCTCCTCACGCAGCCCCAAACGGGAGCATGCTAATTGGAAAAAGGCATCTCAGATGCCTAGAGTGTGGAATCACTCACCTATTTTCCAAATGCTCAATATGAAGACTACCCTCTAGTGGGGCAAATGAGCCATCTGTACCATTGGGGCTATTTGGCCTTGAGACATTTAACGGAGAGGACACACCCATCCCGTTGCATGTCATGACCCACGCGCAGACAAAGCAAGACAACATATCACTGCTGCCTGGATATAGCAACTTAAATGCAGCCTCAATCGGAAAGAGAAGTCATATGTGAATGAGAAAGAAAGCTTACGTTAAAGTCACGCTAAAAACTGAGAGTGCCATGACACTACCTATCGAAAAAAAATGACAATCACAAAGGTAGAAATGTCAGCTCCAAAAATGACCGAGAAGGGGAGTGCGAAGGTCAAGGAGTACCCCAACCCGAAATGACAACTTGAGGCCATCAAAAAGGTCAAGGAGTGGGTGAAAGAAGCCCACGAGAACCTAAAGGATTCTGAGCCCATATTGGAATATGAGATCAATGATCTCTCAGCGTAAGCACACCAGCCTCTCCTTCACAATCAAAGTCTAGGGACGTGGCTGTATCACAAGAGCAATGCCTCTTAAACAAAATCTACATGTTATGAACCAGTAAACCAGTTGGGACCATTGGCCAATACACACAAAGTTAGGAGAGAGGCAAGTAGTTAATGACCTCCTCACCATGCTAGTGACCACCCCGATGACTCTAAGCCTAGGAGATCTGGTTAGGTAGCATTTGACACTATGGCAGGAAACTGAAGTAGTGGGTTGAAGGACCAATGGAGTAAGAGGGAGCTGATCTACACAATCATGACACAGTAATTGAGATACCTAGCCTAGCGCTGCACTTGATGCCCAAGTCCTTGAAAGGCATGTAGTCTTATCGATCATAGCTCTAGGCAACACCACGAGAAAGGGAATTGTAGATATTGGAATAGGAGTTAGTGTGCTAAGCCATGTAGTACTCAAGGACTGGGACAACTTACCTATTCAGAATGCTAGGTTCAATGTCACCCTAGCCAATGGAATGAGAGTGCATCCATTTGGAGTATTAAAGAATTGGCCATTGAAGATCGCAGGAATCCAATTCTCTGTTGACTTTATAGTCATGAAGGGAGTGGACTATGATATCTTGTTAGACTAGCCCTGGATGCGCAATGCACGGGTCATAGAGAAGACTGGGGTAATAGTTTAATCCTCTTGGGCTATCAAACAGAAGCAATAAGAGTAGAGATAGATACATGGAAGACCACACCAGTCCACTTGGATGCCATCTCCACCATGTTGAAGGTGATGCGCAGATTAGAAACTCTTACGGGCCACTCACAAAGTATATCCCTTTCTCAGGGGATGAGCAAGATTGGATGCATGTGCTTGCTACAATTGATTTGCCTTTCTCATATGAGGAAGATGAGTATAGGAAATCTTTGTAGAAAGAGAGAGTGCCCAAGAAGGAGCCTATAGTGCCACTCTGCATGATGGCTAGAAGCCCTTACAGCCAATCCAAATCCATCACATTTCATGTCCCTAGCAATAGGCTAGAAGTCCAAGAGGTCTTGGAGTACCTGATGGGGCAAGTTGGTCAGCAACCCTACTGCTAACTTGAAACCTCACAACAATCTATTGGATGAGCAATCGAATGAGGATAGTTCTCATGATGAATACAAGGATTGCTACTCCCTCAATGTCAAGAGTGAATACAAGGACCACTACTCCTTCAACACTAGACTACTACCCACTACACAATCCTCCATTTCTGGAAACCCCTGTCAAGGTACGGGTGGCCAATATCACAAAAATTGAAGATGAAGATGAGAAAGTCGTAGTGCGGGTTTTTTACAACCCGGTGTCGTGCTGCTGCGCATCCGAGTTGTATACACCTCCATTTCTTTTGTTGTGCATTTGTGTTATTTTCTGCGTGTGATTCATTGTGTGTGTGATGCATTACGATAATCCGCAACCAATGTATATATTCCCTTAGTGCATGTGTATGATTTTGTTTGGATGCATGATGTGTGTGTGTTAGAAAAATATGAAAAAATGATGCCAAAGGACATTATCAAGCTGATAATTTCAATGATGATCTCTAAGAAAAGTGCAGGGAATTATGGAATCAAAGGAAGGTTTGTGGAAGCGATCATCTAAGTTCAAAAGTTCCCATGGCATAGAGTTGAAGGAAGTCTCTCAAAAGTTGCTGAAGTGAGCAAAGCGCTAGTGAAGCATCGAGGGAGTATTTCGCCATCCAATCTTCAAGGCCGAAGTTGAAGTTTATGCGCAGATTACTCATTGTAAAGCTGAGTGACAAAGGGGCAATGCATGACTTCAAAGATAAACCTCAAAGTCTAAATCAATGCTGGTGCTTAAACCTTGTCCAGTATACATTTGTAGAAGGGATGGTTATGGTGAAGCAATCGGAGCGAGTAATGGCTTCATAGGCACAGGACTGGTTATGGCTACTGTGGGACAGCTTAAAGTGTTGTAATTATTGGTCTCTGTTTCGGATTTCATGGTTTGGGTCTCATGTGTATATGCAGTCACACATTCGAGAGATGGATGCACTTCACTATTTGTGTTTTACTCATTCATAAGGGGTTTTGAACCGCTTTTGGAGGGAAAAAGCAAGAGGAAAGCAGGTCGTTTTTGGGGCGATCATGACGATGCCCGATGGGGAGCTTGTTCTTATCTTAGCATATTTTTTTCACTCAGAATATAGGGAATTTACATGGCCGGCTGTGCTTTCCCTGTTCCTTCCAACAGGAAACTTCTTTAAAAAAAATGGCGAAAGCAGGTTCTGGACACTCCGTCATCATCATCACTGGCGCAAATCACAAAAAAATGGCGAAAGCAGGTTCTGGACACTCCGTCATCATCATCACTGGTGCAAATCACTGTGCTGTTGATTGAACTGCCATTGAGAATTAGCCATCACAAGACTTTTGAGAGGCATAACTGCCTGGTCTCGAGAAGCTGATCAAGGAATTCATCCAGGGGACAGGAAAAACAGTGCGGCAAGGAGAGAAGATTCATGGGAAGAGGAGTGAAGACGACACCGCCGGGGGAGAGAAATCCTTCGAAACAGCTACCTAATTCATCAGTTTCTGAAGCATTGGTCGAAAAGCTGTTGAGAGGCTTAAGGGGTTGCAAGAGATTGTTCGTGTATTGAGGCCAGGCAACATTGCTGTCATCTAGGATCTAGTTCATGCTCCTGAGTATGCTAAAAACCTTGAACAGCTGAACATGCAGGATATTTATGTCTCAGAGTGCTTTTAGGCTTTCATGTTACAAAGTCATATAGTATCTTTCCAAAAGCCTACATCTTCGTCATGAATGCTTCTGATCTATACGGATTTTCATAATGGTTTGAGTCAACTTTATGTAAATACATCAATGCAGAGTGCACTATTGTCTTGTAGAGTGTTGAGTTTGAGGATTGGCCTTGACAAATAGGCTTGATCTAGGCCTTGTCTGCCGGCGGCGCTCGAAAAAGTTCTCCACAGTCAAAGCAAGGACATAATCTAGTTTCTTGTGGCTCTCCTCGAGGAGACCTTATCTAAACATGCGGCGTAGTAGAGCCTCTCCTTCAAAGATACGCCGTGGGTTCTTTTCATCAAGTGTCAGAAGCATACAGGCATTATTCTGGATGCGATTAAGGGCATACTGCACTCTCCATAGTTCCCGCTTGTTGCGGAGACCATATTCTCCAACAATCTTGAGCTCTGCATCTAGACGCTCCTTCTCATAGGGCCTACGAGGTTTCTTAAAGGTCTTGCCATAGTTGCGATAGAAGCTCACGTGCACCATAGCTAAGGAGAAGATAAACCATTCTTTTCTGGGATAAAAAGAAGGAACCTATCAAGTGTATGGTTGTGTGGTATCTGCAGAGCACATGGTGTAGCCAAATGATTCTGAACAGGGTTTTGACAAAGCAAATTACTATGCTCATCCTGAACAATATCACTCTCTGTTTCATGAAACTATTGCGCCTTATGCTTCTGTCATTGTGAACTGTATTTATTGGGAGACAAGATATCCTAGACTACTCACCAATAAGCAACTTCAGAAACTATTAGCTATAGACGGAAGTGTGCATAGCCGACTTGCTGGCTTTGTAGACATTTCATGTGATATTGGAAGGTCCATTGAATGTGTCAAATGCACAACCTCTTATGAAAAACCCTCATTTCGTGGATCTGAAAGGGCCCAGTATACTGAAATAGGTGTATCTACCTATGGTGTAGGGTTAGCTTAAGCTGGCTTTAATCATCATCCTCTCAGTGTTGGCCATTATCCTGGTTACAGTGCTGGGTAAAGGAGTCCTATTTCACTTCCAGGATCTTACTTGAATGTCAATCTGGACTATGGAACTTCAGCCTTCATCAATACTCCTAGTTCTTATAATGGTTATGGATATGGTTCTGGATTAGGAACTACACCATCTGGCTATCAATCGTACCTGTAGAAATGTATGCTAATATTGCAATCTTTGCAAAGATCTCTTCACAAACAGGAAACTGAATATGTTCAGATTTTTCTAAACATGAGCTTCATGTAACTCACTTGACAAGAAATATAGTGTACTTTGGCATCAACAATTCAATTTTCTTCTTGTTAGTCTCTTCCATTGTTGTACCTTGAACCCCGTGTTCTGCAGCCCTTGCGTGAACTCTACGACATTTCTGGTGAACCCGACATGAAAGTGATGTGTCACTTTTGAGCAAGATGGGAGACTCGCAAGAAGAGATGACAGATGATAATGTCATGAAGAACCTGTTTCAGTCATTTACCATTATATGCAACAGCAAGCTCACGCGAAATGTGACAGTGATGGTATGGATGCCTTGAAAGCTGTCCAACAGGAGATGAAGCAGTTTAATAGCCAGCAAGTGTCAACTTACCTACATTTGTATGAAGAAAAAATTAAGTTTTTTGGGGTTTCTCAATATGTTTGGAGCCGCTACTTCTTGCGGATCATGGTGCGCACTCTTGAAGTCCGAATTTCAGAAATTCAAGAAACACATGCAGGTTGGGCAGAGTTTAAGAAGGCATTAAAAGATGAATATTTCCTGGAGGATACAGGTCTTATGAATCGCAGGAATTTCTTAGCATGGGTTTCTATGCCTAATAAGGGACTTTCAGTTACCGCTCTTCTACGAGAGTTTGAGAGCCGCTATGATCAGTTGAATGGGACTGAGCAACAAGCTTTGGAGATGCAGAAAGTGGAGTTATTTTTACAAGCTGCTGATGCTGATTTACAGGAAAAGTTGGATGATCTTTTGGAAGATCAAGCTACTGATTCAGGTTTAAAGACCGAGTGGAGACATGTCATTGATGATGTGAATGCTCTTGTTAAGAAGTAGCGCAGGAGAGTACGGTTGCATCGTAATATAGGATCAGTTCCTGAAAAATCCTTGGAGACTTCTTCTTCTACCCCTACTGCAACTTCTTTGCCTAAGCCTACTCCTCCTGCTGTGAATCCACCAGTTTCTGCTGCTCCAGTGCCCTTATCTGTAGATGATGTTATTAAAGGCTTGGCAGATTTGACGATTGAAGCAGTCAAAGCTGAAGTTGGTAAGTTAAAGGAGCAACTTATGTCAGTACCTGTTGTAGCACCTGCTCCAGCGACTGCTTTTCTAGCTGGTCAAAGAAAAGGGAGACGATGTATTTGGTGCGATAGTACAGAGCACCAACACTGCAGAGATTGTGATGCTTTTCAGGAAGCGCATAAGAAGAATGTAGTGTTCTGGGGACAAGATGGGAAGATATGGCTGACAGAGACTGGCGCTCCTCTTGACACGAACTTCGGTAAGGGAGGCATGAAGAAGCTTGTTGATGATATGGTTGCGCGATCAGCTTATGTGAGTGTTAGAGGAGATGCTTCAGCTTATGGAGTCCATCTTGAGCAGAAATCTGATGGAGACTCTGCTTTATGGTCCTCTGCCTTGGAGATAGTGAGAAGAGGGAAAGTTCAGGCATCTACTATGACTTGTGTGGGCTCCAGCATCCGAGGAGAAACAGGATGGGATTCTCCTATTGACAGGTATTCTATTTTTGCTTATATAGCTAAAACACAGGGTTTAGATGCCATGGTTGAGGAAAAGAGAAGAAGAGATGAGGAGGGTCCCAGCACCTCCAAAAAGACTAGAGGGGGTGACTTTGTTTCACCACCTGTTACAGCTCCACCTATGTCAAGCTCTCCAGCTCAATCAGGTCCTGAACAACCTATGGGAGACAAGCAGATGAAAGAGAAGAGGCAACCAAGAAAAGAACCAGGATTTAATCTCTTGTCAGACCTTGATATGCAGACGGATATGAGCAAGATTTTTCATGAAAGAATTTTGAATAGTGAAGTCAGTTTTACTGTTGGAGAAGCTCTTGGGATTGCTAGAAGAGAAATACAGGATCAGATGCAGGATCTTTTGCGGAGGAAACGACATGCGATGGAAGGACCTGCTTTACAGGGATTGTGGCATGGAGCTCTTGGGGAAGAGCATGATGATGCAATGATGGTTGAGAATGCTTCTGTTAATCCGCAATTGGAGAAAATAGTTCAGCCTATGCAGTATGAAGATGATGATACCCCTATTCTCATTCCTCGCAGCCATTTTTCACGAAGTCATTGGGCTAGAGCAACCACTGAGATGGTGGTAAGGATTGGAGAGAAACAAATTCCTTTGGTCGCTTTAGTCGATCATGGTTCTGAGATTAATCTTATTGCTTGAGGCATTTATGAGAGTGGCAAGTGGCCTATGGATGCAGAGCATGGCTGGCGCATGAGAGCCGCCAATAATACTTCTGGTGATATGTATGCTGCTTGTCTGAGTATCAGAATTTCTATTGGTAATGTTGAAGAGGATTATCATTGCTTTATTCAGGATTCTTGCTCTTATCCGATTATTCTTGGACAGCCTTTCATTACAGAAGCAAGAATGGAAACGAAAGTGATGGATGACGGGTCAGCTTATGCACGGATACGCAGTAAAGATGGTATGCGAGCTGTTTAGTTTATGACTGTTGGGGTAAATCATCCGAGAAATAGGGACTCCTTGCGTGAGGCACCACTACCTGCGAAGGAGTTGGATTTTCATTAGGTACCGCTGTCTTGCGAGACGCCAGTGGTACGGAGCGGAGAAAAGAGGAGATCTCGCCTCCTGGCAGCCAGTCTTTCTCCAACAATTTTGTTGGTTTTTCTTCAGATAGTTCAGTGAGTTATCAGAAAATTTCAGATTTGCCTAGAGCAGCCAGGCAGTACATTGGTCGTAAGGAGAAAGAGTTGAAGAATGCAGGTATTTTGCAAGCAGAAGAGCATGTAGATGGATTGTATGAAGGAATGTCTTATGCAGACACATTGTTTGAGATGGGAGCAATGCTGAAAACTGATGTATGTAAGGTTTCAAAGATCATACCTGTGCAAACCTTGGATATGTTTCAGGAAATTTCTAGTTTTATGCTGAAAACAGAATTAGAGGCTGAGAAAACTCAGCAAACTGAATTTATGGCTGATCTTGATCAGCTAACAGAGTTGCAAAGGGCTGAAACCTTTCAGCCAACAGAGTTAAATGCTAGAAAAATTCAGCATATGGAATATGAGGCTGCATCCATGCAGTCCATAGAGCCGAGGGCTGAATCCATTTAGCCCAACAGAGTTGAATGCTGAAAAATTTCAGCATACAGAGTTTCAGGCTGCACCCATGCAGTCCATAAAGCAAAGGGCTGAAATTTTTTAGGCAACAGAGTTGAGAGTTGCTGAAAATTTGCAAAAACTGCAGCAAAGAAAAGAGTGCTTGAATGATGCCAAGGTTGACACAAAATATAAAACAGTTGATAAGAAGGTTAAGCCGGTTGCAGGGCCGCTTCCTCCTGATAGTGATGAGCAGATTGAAAAAGCTATGAAGCATCCTATGTTGAGAGATCCTGCAAATATTGGACATGAATTTACACCTGAAACTCTTGCAGAATTGAAGATTGGAAATGATGATTTCTTGCCTCCAGTGGAAAAAAAATGTTTTACAGAGATGCTTGGACGTCATGGTAAGGCATTTTCTTTCTTTCCACATGAAATTGGCTGCATTAGTCCCGAATTGGTTGCACCTATGGTCATCTTCACTGTTCCTCATGTACCATGGAATATACGTCCTATACTTGTGCCTAAAGCACACTTGCCAAAGCTGATAGAGTTGTTGAATGAGAAGATTAAAATGGGGATTTTGGAACCCTCTTCTGCACCCTATTCTAACAGGTGGTTTATTGTACCAAAGAAGAATGGTACTTTGAGATTTATTCACGATATGCAGCCCGTGAACAATGTAACAATCAGGAATGTGGGAACAGGTCCAGTTGTGGATGAATTTGCTGAGGCTTTTGAAGGAGGAGCCATCTATTCTCTAGGTGACTTGTATTCAGGTTATGATCAGTTTCAGCTTGCCTTGGAAAGCAGGGATATTACTACTATGCGGACACCTATTGGTCTTGTGAGGATGTGTACCTTGCCTCAAGGTGCCACAAACTCAGTTGCTCATATGATGAATGCTATGCATAGAGTTCTACGAGACTATATTCCGCAGTATACCATGCCTTTTTTAGATGATGTGCCTATTAAGGGTTGTGCAGAAGAAGAAAAGAATGAAAGTCTTGATTTGCGTGGCTGTCGACAGTTTGTGGCTAACCACTTGGTTGCTTGTGAGCAAATATTGACACGATTAGAGGAGGTAAACTTGACTCTTTCAGGGCTGAAATCTGTCTTTGGTGTTAATGAAGTCATCATAGTTGGGCATATGGTTGGATATTATGGCAGGAAGCCTTCACCTGCAAAGGTGGATGCCATAAGTAGGATTGCAGAGTATTGTTCGACTACTTCAAAGGTGCGGAGATTTGTGGAAGCTTGTGTATTTTACATGATTTGGATTCCTCATTTTGCTCATATAGCAGATGTTCTCTATCAGCTGCTTCGAAAGGGGCAGAAATTTCATTGGGATGAGAAGCATTCGAAAGCCATGCGTAAACTCAAGAAACTGTTGCAGTCAGCTCCTACTCTTTGCAAGGTGGATTATCAGTGTGGACGGCCGATCATGTTGACAGTTGATACTAGCCCTATTGGCATAGGTTGGGCAGTGGGACAGGATGATGCTGATGGAAATAGGTATGCAATCCACTTTGGAGCTAAAGTTCTTAATGAGTGACAGAGGAGGTATCCGCAGATTAAAAGAGAGTTGTGGGGAGTAGTCACTGCACTGAAGTGTGACAAAGGGTATTTTATTGGAGCTTCAGTTGTTGTGGAAACAGATTGTTTGGCTTTGCTTGGTATGATTACTAGTTGCTCGACTCCAGATATAGCGATGCTTCAGTGGATTGCCTATATCAAATCATTGAATCCAGAATTTCGACACATAGCAGGCAAAGATAATCCAGTTTGCTGACATGCTATCTAGAGTGAGATATGAGGATGAGGAGTCAATGCTTGCAGAAGATGATGAGACAGAGTTTGCTGCTTCTGTCCTTGTTCATGATTGTCATGTATTTACTGTTGAAGCCTTTATTGAAGAACTTTATGTTGACGAGTGGCTGCAAATTGGACAGTATCTAAGTTCATTGACTCGAAGAGATGATTGGACAGATGATGAATTCAAGAAAATCAGAAGGAAGGCTTATGGGTATTTCTTGAAAGATGGTTTTCTTTGGGAGCATCCAAAGAAGAGAGGAGGCTTGCCCTTGAGAGTAGTTTGTGATGTAGCGATGCAGATACAGATTATGCGAGAGTTTCATGAGAGCTCATGGGCTGGACATAGAGGTGTGTGGGCTACCTATGAGAAAATCAAAGAAAGATACTGGTGGAAAGGGATGTATAAAGATGTTGCTCACTTTGTGGAGACTTGCAGGGACTGCCAGCTTTACTCTTTAGTGCGACATCGTGATGAGTTGCATCCGACTTATCCATTATGTATGCATTATAAGTGGGTGGTTAGACTTGGTTACTTTGCCAGTGGGACTTTGGCAGATGAGATATCTTGTCTTGGCTAGGGAGGATCTTACAAACTATGTTGAAGGCAGATCTTTGCGGACAAAGACCACCACTACAGTATGTAAATTCTTGTTGGAAGAAATATTTTGCAGGTATGGATGTATAGGCAAGATTACAGTTGATCGTGGAGAGCTAGATGCAGATGAAGCTGGAGAATTTTTCTCACGGCTTGGGATTAAATTGGCTCTTACTACTGCCTATAATCCAAAGGGAAATGGCAAGAGTGAAAGAGGACATCTGTCGATAGTTAAAGCATTGGCAAAAGCTTGTAGAGGTCGGATTGGGGATTGGCCGAGATTACTACCTTTTGCGTTGTGGGCTAATCGCTCTACACATAGTGTGACTACTGGATACATGCCTACAGAGTTGATGTATGGGCAAAAACTTGTCATGCCTATAGAAATTTGTACTCTCACTTGGAGTGTTCTTCCGTGGCATGAGAATTTATCAAGGGAAGAGCTTCTAGCTCTTCGGATTCGTCAACTAGAGAGAAGGACAGAAGATGTACAGCTAGCATTGATCGTTTGAAGGAAGCCCGACTCAAAAACAAGGATAGGTTTGATTTAAGGCATCGCTTGATGCCTAGAGCCATAAAAGAAGGAGATTGGGTTCTAGTCTACGACAGTACTCTAGAGAATCAGCATAGTAGCATGAGAAAAATGGTTCAAAGATGGTTTGGGCCGTATGAGGTGAAACAGGTTTTTGACAATGGTACCTATGAGTTGGCTGAATTAGATGGAACAGTATTGAGGGTGCCCATTGCTGGAAAATGAGTCAAGATTTTCAAGAGAAGAGAAGATGAAGAATATGCACTTGAAGCATTGACAGAAGAAGAGCAGGTAGAAGAAAGTCAAGCAGAAGAAGCAGAGAATATAGATGATGAAGCTGATGGAGAAACAGGTCTACTAGAAACAGAAGATGGACTCAACCTGTTTGTGGATTTGAATGATCCTGGATAGTTGGCACATCCGGAGGATGCGCAGGTTTAGAGGGGGTGGATTTCGTGCTGCTGCGCATCCGAGTCGTATACACCTCCATTTCTTTTGTTGTGCATTTGTGTTATTTTCTACATGTGATTCATTGTGTGTGTGATGCATTACGATAATCCGCATCCAATGTATATATTCCCTTAGTGCATGTGTATGATTTTGTTTGGATGCATGATGTGTGTGTTAGAAAAATATGAAAAACTGATGATAAAGGACACTATCAAGCTGATAATTTCAATGATGATCTCTAAGAAAAGTGCAGGGAATTATGGAATCAAAGGAAGGTTTGTGGAAGCGATCATCTAAGTTCAAAAGTTCCCATGGCATAGAGTTGAAGGAAGTCTCTCAAAAGTTGCTGAAGCGAGCAAAGCGCTAGTGAAGCATCGAGGGAGTATTTTGCCATCCAATCTTCAAGGCCGAAGTCGAAGTTTATGCGCAGATTACTCATTGTAAAGCTGAGTGACAAAGGGGCAATGCATGACTTCAAAGATAAACCTCAAAGTCTAAATCAATGCTGGTGCTTAAATCTTGTCCAGTATACGTTTGTAGAAGGGATGGTTATGGTGAAGCAATCGGAGCGAGTAATGGCTTCATAGGCACAAGGCTGGTTATGGCTACTGTGGGACAGCTTAAAGTGTTGTAATTATTGGTCTCTGTTTCGGATTTCATGGTTTGGGTCTCATGTGTATATGCAGTCACACATTTGAGAGATGGATGCACTTCACTATTTGTGTTTTACTCATTCATAAGGGGTTTTGAACCGCTTTTGGAGGGAAAAAGCAAGAGGAAAGCAGGTCGTTTTTGGGGCGATCATGACGATGCCCGATGGGGAGCTTATTCTTATCTTAGCATATTTTTTTCACTCAGAATATAGGGAATTTACATGGCCGGCTGTGCTTTCCCTGTTCCTTCCAACAGGAAACTTCTTTAAAAAAAATGGCAAAAGCAGGTTCTGGACACTCCGTCATCATCATCACTGGCGCAAATCACTGTGTTGTTGATTGAACTGCCATTGAGAATTAGCCATCACAAGACTTTTGAGAGGCATAACTGCCTGGTCTCGGGAAGCTGATCAAGGAATTCATCCAGGGGACAGGAAAAACAGTGCGGCAAGGAGAGAAGATTCATGGGAAGAGGAGTGAAGACGACACCGCCGGGGGAGAGAAATCCTTCGAAACAGCTACCTAATTCATCAGTTTTTGAAGCATTGGTCGAAAAGCTGTTGAGAGGCTTAAGGGGTTGCAGGAGATTGTTCGTGTATTGAGGCCAGGCAGCATTGCTGTCATCTGGGATCTAGTTCATGCTCCTGAGTATGCTAAAAACCTTGAACAGCTGAACATGCAGGATATTTATGTCTCAGAGTGCTTTCAGGCTTTCATGTTACAAAGTCATATAGTATCTTTCCGAAAGCCTACATCTTCGTCATGAATGCTTCTGATCTATACGGATTTTCATAATGGTTTGAGTCAACTTTATGTAAATACATCAATGCAGAGTGCAGTATTGTCTTGTAGAGTGTTGAGTTTGAGGATTGGCCTTGACAAACAGGCCTGGTCTAGGCCTTGTCTGCCGGGGCGTTCCAAAAAGTTCTCCACAGTCAAAGCAAGGACATAATCTAGTTTGTTCTGGCTCTCCTCGAGGAGACCTTATCTAAACATGCGGCGTAGTAGAGCCTCTTCTTCAAAGATACACCGTGGGTTCTTTTCATCAAGTGTCAGAAGCATACGGGCATTATTCTGGATGCGATTAAGGGCATACTGCACTCTCCAGAGTTCCCGCTTGTTGCAGAGACCATATTCTCCAACAAGCTTGAGCTCTACATCTAGACGCTCCTTCTCATAGGGCCTACGAGGTTTCTTAAAGGTCTTGCCATAGTTGCAATAGAAGCTCACGTGCACCATAGCTAATAAACCAGTCTTTTCTGGGATAAAAAGGAGGAACCTATCAAGTGTATGGTTGTGTGGTATCTGCAGAGCACATGGTGTAGCCAAATGATTCTGAACAGGGTTTTGACAAAGCAAATTACTATGCTCATCCTGAACAATATCACTCTGTGTTTCATGAAACTATTGCGCCTTATGCTTCTGTCATTGTGAACTGTATTTACTGGGAGACAACATATCCTAGACTGCTCACCAATAAGCAACTTCAGAAACTATTAGCTGCAGATGGAAGTGTGCATAGCCGACTTGCTGGCTTTGTAGACATTTCATGTGATATTGGAAGGTCCATTGAATGTGTCAAATGCACAACCTCTTATGAAAAAACCCTCATTTCGTGGATCTGAAAGGGCCCATTATACTGAAATAGGTATATCTACCTATGGTGTAGGATCAGCTTAAGCTGGCTTTAATCATCATCCTCTCAGTGTTGGCCATTATCCTGGTTACAGTGCTGGGTAAAGGAGTCCTATTTCACTTCCAGGATCTTACTTGAATGTCAATCTAGACTACGGAACTTCAGCCTTCATCAATACTCCTAGTTCTTATAATGGTTATGGATATTGTTCTGGATTAGGAACTACACCATCTGGCTATCAATCGTACCTGTAGAAATGTATGCTAATATTGCAATCTTTGCAAAGATCTCTTCAAAAACAGGAAATTGAATATGTTCAGATTTTTCTGAACATGAGCTTCATGTAACTCACTTGACAAGAAATATAGTGTACTTTGGCATCAACAATTCAATTTTCTTCTTGTTAGTCTCTTCCATTGCTGTACCTTGAACCCCGTGTTCTGCAGCCCTTGCGTGAACTCTACGACACCAGATTACTACGACAAAATTTGGCCAAATCCCCTATCAAGAGCTTACCATATCACTTTGGGTTTACTCTTCAAGCACTAGGTATGCTACATTGCTTCTCGATTATGATAACTCTAGTAAATGGGGGGAACAAGTTCTTAGGAGGCATGTCAATGTAAAGGGTAAAAGGGATGGTTATCTTAGTGAAGATGGAAATGGATTACACCTAGGAGTTAAGTGAGTGCATAGATTTTTCAAAAGACTAGCCTCCAACTACACATGGACTTCGCTTGCATCACTAAGATTTGGAATCTATCACCATCATTAGAGGACACCTCACCCTAGCACACAAGTCAATATCCACATCATGGTGTTATTTGGATCTTACACAAAAGCTTACAAGCATGGACCCCTTCTGTCACATGCTTATATGTATTTATATATATATGGGGGACTAAAGTCAAAGAAGCTTTTGGAAGCAGTTTTTTATAATCCCAATAACTCCCAAGGAAAAGCGAATTTCAAGAAAACTCCCATGCTGCCCGATCGGTTTCAACTTGGTCTACAAAGTTGAAGAAGAAACTTTTTTCAGATTCTTCACGGATTTGAAGTTACAAAGGCGCAGACTGTTGGCTACATGAAATTTGCTTCTCTCTTTCACCACACCAACTTTCCATTCTATCCTTCTTGTAAATATATTATAATAATGTGCTTTGGGCACCCACCTCTTGTAATCTCGCTCCATTTCTCTATTTTGTCTACCACCACCCTTGGCTTCTTGCATGATGACCAAGGTGGAGACTTGTCCCATCCACTATTCTCTATATTTTCAAAGATGACATACATCATCTAGGATTATGTTAATCAAGAAGATTAGCTTAATCTAATCCCTCATGGAGGCTATATAAAGAGCCCATGGAGAATGGGAGGAAGGACAATGACAAGCCCATGAGAGCACTCTAGAATACCCTCATCTCTTTGAGGTAAGCTATGAGTAAGTTCTTTTATTATGTAGTATAATGGCAAGCTTCCTCTACCTCTTCTCCTATTATCTCCCTCTCTTCTCATCTTCTTATTCCACGAAGCATAATGGCAAACTTCCTCTACCTCTTCTCCTCTTGTCTCTCTCTCCTGTCATCTCTCTCTCTCATATTCCAATATGGTGTCTAGTACATATATTCTCTCTTGTAAATTTGTGTCTTGGTTCTCTTGATTCTCTTTGAGAAAAGGGATGTCCTAGCCTATCCTCCCTTTGGCTAGGTGGTGTCCCTCTTTAGTTCTCTTAGTGAGGATTGGAGGTTGGATGGGTAAGAGGCAACCCATTCATCATTTCAGCCCTCATTATTGGTGCCCCCACTGAGGACATTCTCAACCACAATTCTCTACCTCCTTATGTGGGACAATACAACACATGGTGGTGCATCCTCTACAACAAGTGCCCCAAGTGGCTCTTCTCCAACGCCTTCACCAAATTTTTTTGAAGCTGGTCAAATTCTACGACTCCCACAATGGTCTCCCAAGGAAGCCCAAGAAAGGAAGTATGCCTATCGGATGACGGCACGTATGCGGGTAAAAGGTGTTCACCTTAGAAATTCCATTATCTCACAACGAAAAAAAATCATGTTGCCATCAATTGCTAGGTTCTCATAATTGTTGTGAGTGTTTTGCAAACAAAGTGAAGGCCCTTCCAAGAGGTCCTCGTCTCCAAATCATCAAATCCCTCTCTCTCTCTGGCCTAATCCACATCAAAGGATGACAACTATGCATGAACAGTGTGGAGTTTTGTAGAAGTGCAAAGTATGAAGACTACCTTCAACTGTTGTTAGCTCGAAGGTTGGGTGTGGTTGAAAAGGTGGCCATCACACCTTATGAAATATATGTTGCCGAGGATGGACACACTAAGGCAAGAACAATCACTGGTGAGAAAATTCTCTGTATAGCAAAGTTGGTGGGTTCCAGAAAGAAACACTCTGGGGAAAATCCTTCATAATTCAAGAAAGTGCATTCCCTCTACTCCCTTAAGTAGTCTCCACTCATGAATAATAATAATGGCCCAAATTTCTACACCTTTCACTCTGTACAAAACATCCGAGTTAATGTATGTATCAGTAGGAAGATTTTCTTCCAGCAGTGTCTTGTCATGTACTTGTATCACCAGAACCTATAATCTTCCCAATGTTAGACTACAATGCATCCTTCAATGTACATGTCTTTATCTTATTATAATAGTTTCTCATGAATCATCACGAATTGTATGAACCTACGCATTTCACCGCTCCACCGGAAATTTCCTCCACTTGCTATACAAACTGTGCATATTGTAGCCAGCACAAAGCTTAGATTCCAAGGCATTATTAGAAGCATACTGGGGCCTAGACGACTTGCTGAAATCAATGCATCTGTGAATCCATTCATCCTTCCCCTCAACATGGCATTTCC
Organism: Lygodium microphyllum; assembly: GCF_053477565.2. Classification (NCBI taxonomy): domain Eukaryota; kingdom Viridiplantae; phylum Streptophyta; class Polypodiopsida; order Schizaeales; family Lygodiaceae; genus Lygodium; species Lygodium microphyllum. The sequence goes on along the minus strand of NC_141141.1, from coordinate 46,333,147 downwards.
AAGATTTTTTGGGCACAAAGGGGAGAAAGCTCTAGACTTTTTGGATGACTTAGAAATGGCCTTCCTAGTCACAGATCGGGATGATGAAGCAACCAAAGTACGGGCCTTCTCTTTAGTTCTAAAGGGTGATGCTCGAGTGTGGTATCAAGCTCTCCCGGAGGCTACAAGGGGTAATTGGGAGGATCTCAAGACCACATTCATACACAAGTACCAAGATATAGAGCCACCTGAAGATATTTGGATACAGCTCTTAGATCTTTGCCAAACCGTACCATGGGAGTACCAAGCCTATGAAGGCATGTTTATAAAATTGTGGGATAAATGGACAACCTCCTTAGCCGAGGGAGAAAAAGTACATGTTTGCCTTAAGAAAGATTGTTTTCTAGCCGGGCTTCATCCTCTACTAAGGGAGAATGTCAAAGGAAAGTTTCCCACATCCTATGAAGAATCAGTCACTTATGCAAGGGAGAAAGATAGAAAATTGAAGTATCAAGCCCAGTTGAAGGGGGGAGTTTAGCCCATACAGGTTTTACCAACCATGTCAAGGCCTAGAGAAATAACAGAGGCCCCACCTGAACTGGAGATACCACAGCAAGAGCTCCTACAATGCATTACTAATCAACTTGAAAGCCTTTCGTTAAATTTGGTGCAAGGAGTACGACCCCCTCCCCTCATAAATGAAGGCAATCGAGGTCCAAGGAGACAAGAAAGAGAGTATGTTTGCTATAATTGTGGGGAGACTGACCATGGTATGTACTTTTGCACTCATCCTAGGCATTTTCCAGGAAATGGGTTTCAACCAAGAAGGAGGGGACAACAAGTGACACCACCTAGGGAAAGGTTTGTTCCACCAAATCCAGGACCTCCACCACCGATTCAAGTTCTCTAGCATCCTCGACCACTTGCAGAGGTGCCGCCCTTGCCTGTCCAGCCGGCAGAGAATCATGATGTTAGGATAATTAGTTTAGATAAGAGTGATGTCAAAGGGAAGGCCAAAGTAGTAGAGGTTGAAGCAATGCCGGTGAAGAAAGCCCGTAGAATTGAGAGAATGGAGCCTACACCACCAAAGGAGGTTGAAAATATGAAAGAGGAGGCAGAGTCATCAATGGCTGCAAAGACACGCAACAGTAAAAAGAGGAGGGCTCGCTCACGCCGACACATTGAGCCAGATGATTTTTCCCTGGGTAAAGGTACTAGAGCTTATGATTTGCTTGTTGATGTGAGGAATCAAGGGCCAAAAATTTCATGGCCACAATTACTACATCTATCTCCAACAGTGCAAGAACAATGGTCAAAGATGGTAAGCATTAGATCCATGAAGAATAGACATGTGAATGCAATCCAGGCTAGAAAGATGAAAGATATTGTGCCTCTAGTGGAAGCCGAAATCAATGGACAAAGAGTGTCAAAGACATATGTGGATGGAGGTGCAAAGATTTGTGTCATGATGGAAAAGTTGATGCATCGTTTGGAATTAGAGGTAAATGAAACTACTAAATTTGGGGCCAAAATGGCTAACAATATAGTAGTAAATTTTTTGGGAGTTATAAAGAAAGTCAAGGTAAAGGTGTGTGGAGTGCAATTGGAGCTTGACATGTATGTGATGCCAGTGAAGGGAGATGGCTATCCGCTTATTCTCGGGCGACCATGGCTAAAGGGGAATGAAAGCCAAACAAGATTGGGAGACAAGGGCTTTAGAGCTAAGGCCACAAAAGGGGCTGTAGAAAAAATGGAAGAGCACTATCTACAACATGAAGGAGGGCCGACAAGAGGATCTTGTGTTAGAGACCACCGCCGCCGCTGATGAATGGAGTTCCAGCGAGGGTTGGTCATCTATGACAGAGGGAGAGTCTTCTAATGAGGAGGAAGAAAGCTCTCTAGAAGTGATGGGGATTACATTAAAAGGACCTTCTAGTAAGGAATTCCGCAGCAGCTTCCAAAGGTCGAGAAGGAGGGGTTAGAAAAAATGTTGGCCAAGGATCTATCAGTTGAGGAGAAGGTAGCCTACATGAAAGTGGTGATAAAACACTTTGCACTTTTTATTTCTGATTATGAACACATCACAGGTGTGACAACAGTACAACATCACATTAATCTAAAAGAGGGAGCACGGCCAATGGTGCAGCGACTACGAGGATTGGGAGTAGTTCAACAAAACGCTCTACTCACTGAGGTGCAATGACTTTTGAAGGCAGGCTTCATCTATCCAATAGGGGACTCAGAGTGGGTTTCACCTGTGGTGGTGATACCCAAGAAGAATGGAAAATGGAGGATTTGTGTGGATTACAAGCCACTAAATGCTGCAACTAAGAGAGATCACTTTCCTCTTCCCTTTCACGATGAAATACTCAACGAGGTGGCCGGGCACGAGAGATACACTATTTGTGATGGGTATTCAGGTTATTTCCAGATCTGAATAGCTGAGGAGAATCAACAGAAGACCACCTTCATTACACCTTAGGGTTTTTTTGCTTAGAAAGTAATGCCATTTGGATTAACAAATGCCCCAGCTACCTTCCAGCAGCCAAAATGCTCAAATATATCTGAAGATGAAGCTCCAAGTAATTTTCAAGCATGGGCAAACCAAGTGGCATCCATATCTGACCAAAGCATAAATGTCAAGCAATGACAATAGGCATAAACGGGTCCAAAGCATGCCAACTATAACCAAATGCCAGCGAAGAACGACCAAGTCAGAGCTTAATCCAAGCTCAAAAGCATTCAGGAACCAAGAAGAAGGATTTGACAATGTCCAAATACATCAGTATGATCATTCAAACCTCCAGGAGTATCCATGAACCAATGCATACACCAAGTAAATGAGCTTTGACCTACTGTATTACAGCAAGAAATTTACTATTATATGAAGCTCAAACAGCGTTCAAATCTACTCCAAATCAGTCCCAAATCATAGACATAACATCCTATAATATCCAGGCATCACCGGACATCAATAGGCATCAAACGAGCAATGCCAAGAAGCATTAAACAGTAAATATCAAGTGCTGCCCTGTTTTGACAATCCTAGGACTGTGTATACAGCAAAGGGTTGAAGGGGAAAGCACTCGGATTGATCACCGGGAGCCAAGATCCAATGCCGAGGAGTTCGAAGAATGTCGGGAAGGTCACAAACAATGCCAGGAAGCCGGGGAAGGAGTTGAAAATGCCAGGAGAGGATCAACCCAACCCCTTAAAAATGCACCACATTTTGTGTTGGCTGCTCCTAGGGGCTGGGGAATCTTCTACAGCCCTCAGGGGTACTTGGCATTGTTGAGGGGGCTCCGATGCAGCCTGGGAAGAAGCCGTTGAAGGTCCAAAAGCTCGGGGAGGAGGTGGGAGATCAAAACATACCTACAAATAAAGGTGCCATTGCTACCATTGAAGCTCGGGTTGAAGCTCTTCAAATCCAGGCTGAAGAGAATGCCAAGTAAGCTCCAATGCATGTGCTCTGATACTAGTTGAAAGGGAAGTGGAACCCAAGAGGAAGAAGCTTGGCGGTGAGAGCTATGGCAGATGGAGAGCAAGAGCCAAGAGAGAGAGACTCAAAAGTGGGAACTCCAACAACCACAATGTGTGGCGGGCCTTCCTTTATTCAAGTTGTCACTAAAAGAATAAATAATAAGTGATTATCACGGGTGCCCACCACCTGCAGTGTGCAGTGGCGGGTACTGTCAATGTAGCAATACACGGGCGGCTAGGCGGATGCACCTTTACCCCCAACATTTTTCCCTAACCATCTTTAATGGAGTAAGAGAGGAGGATGCACAACTCCATATTAGTGAGTTTCAAATATTAATGTTCAATTGTCAAACTCAAGATGAAGGACATCTTATGATGTTCTTTAATATGACATTGAAAGGCAAAGCTGTGATATGGTATCATGGCTTGGAAACTTGAACCATAACTATAATATATTTATTTTATGCAGCCTTCCAAAGAGAATTTTTCCCTGAGAGAGATGGTCACTATTGGCTATGTGTGTTTTGAATGTAGCAAGTCAAGTACCTCATGAGAATACTTGAGTTTATGCCAAGAAATTGAAGGATGTGTTTCACAAATAGCAAGCATATATTCTCATTTCACTTGGCACTATCTAAGTATAGTATTTTTTACATGGATTGGACTTCAACATCCAAATGCAGTTGAGTAGTGTTTATCTTGCTAATATAGATATGAACATTCCACATGCAAAGGAGATAGAGTCACAATTACAAGTAGCCTACACATCTAGGGAACCTAAATTCAAGTCTAGCTCATAGAAATAATTTGGCATTGATAAGTGAAAGTCAAGGTGTGACTAGTACACTTATGAGACAGTGCTTGAGCACATGTTGTATTAACACTATATATTCTCTATGAATTTTTATGTGTCTCTGAGATAGAGCTTGAGCACGTGCTCCGAGTTGTATGAACTCTCTCCTTATGGGGAGGAACCTTTGTAATATAGATTCATGGTACCTCCTTTGTCTTTCAGATGCCTTTTAGATAAAGCTTGAGCACATGCTAGAGCATGCATCAACAGTTTCTCAAGTCTATGAAGACCCTCTTCATGTTTATGTGTCTTTGAGTTCTCTTTAAGATGGAGCTTGAGCACATACTCAAGTCTATACCAACCATCTCTTAATTTCTATTTTCAACCTTTGATAAAGTGGCTCTAGCCTCTCTTGTGTTTGATAGATAGTGTGTTATGGTAGCATAACACAATGGAATGGTAACCATATCAATTTTGAATAGACCCTTGAGGTCACTACCTTTAGCCAAGACTTCCTTCAACTCCCCAAAATCCACAAGAAATTCAAGGATGCCCTGCAACTTCAACAACTTACTCCTAATTTCATTGTCAAACTCATGCAAAGTGATCATCCATTTTGCTATGCAGTCATGGAGCTGCAACTTATTCATCAATAGCCTCAACCCCTCAACCATCGTATAAAATACTACATTTACATACAAGATGTAGTGCTTGAATTTATTCATTGCAAAGACCATCCCAAGGCATAGTTTCTCCATGTAGGTACAATTAATATTAGACACCCCCAATTTGCGACTACCAAATGCAATCAAATAATATCACTTCTCCTCCCAAATCAAGGCTAAATAGTGATTGATACTATATATCGTAGCTATCAAAAATATATAAAATATATCACCCCTTTTAGGTGTTTTCAAGACTGGCACTAATTCTTTCTTTGCATACTCAAAGGATACTTGATAGGGCTCACTTCGAACAAATGAATAGTTAAAAGGATAATAGGTAATGTCCTCTCAGCTAGTGCATTAATAAATTGTCGATAATAACTAATTGACAATACAAAGCTATGCACTTATTTAGGAGTACATGGCGGGCTCATAGCGATGATAACCTTTATATTTTCAAGATCAGTCGTAGTACCAATCACCGAGCTAACCACATGGCCCAACAATAATCCATAGGGAACTCCAAAGACGAATTTCCTTGGATTGAGAGCAATGTAGAACTACCTGCACCACTCAAAATATTTTTTTAGAATCATCAAATGTCTCTCTCTTTTGTGTTGGTGGTTGCTCCTAGGTCATCAATAAAGAACTTCATCTTCACTAGAGAAATATCACTGAAAGTCTTATTAGCTATATATTGCTAAGTCCTTGGTGCATTGCATAATCCAAAAGCCATAATATGACATGAAAAGGTGCCAAATACAATGATAAATTTTATTTTCAACTTATCTTTCTTTGCAATAGCCATTTGGTTATAATTGGCAAAATAGTCCATAAACAAATAGATATCCCTATCTGCTAACTGATATAAAATCTAATCAATCAATGGTAGCGGATAGTAATCTTTGACCATCTGTTTATTGAGCTCTCTAAAATCTATGCAAAGGCACATTTGATTATTTTCTTTTTCTTGATAATTATTGTCAAACACCACTCTATGTGTAGTATAGGAATTATTAGACTAGCCTTACGCAATTTTTGTAGCTTCTCAAATAGTCCATCCCATAGGTCAAAAGGCATACGCCTCACTTTTTGTCTAATATGATGGCTACCTTCCTTTAGGGGAATAGTATGCACAGCTAGACGATGAGGAATATCCCTCAAATCATCATAGCCCTAAGCAAAAATATCACGAAATTCTTGGATCAAGGACATGTAGTCCTTCATCTCTTCAAGACTAAGCATAGATCCTAATTTAATCGGTCCTATCTCATTCAACATATCGAGATCCATCTCAGTCACATCTATATCTCTATTTCTGTCTTGAGCTTCTATTAGCTCATTTAGAGTCACGTAGTAGACATGTTCTGTAGTGGACTCCTCTCTTGATTCATTGCTTGATGAAGTCTCACTTCTACTAGAAGGATCCTCTAATGCATCTAATTTTGTCGATGATAAGGATACTCTCTCGCTTTAAGGAGATTCAAGATATGTATCCACTATTACATGTCTAACACCTCTACCAAAAATCACATGACCAGTGGGTATATCAATTTGACAGTCGGATTGTAAGATCCATGGCATTCCTAATAATGCTTGATAGCTTGGTCACCTTGCAAGCCTAATAATTCTAAAGTCCAAAATGAATTCTAGATTAGCAACAATCACGTGGACTTTGGTAATGCAACAACCTTCAGAATTTCCTTAAACTTTCATTAGAGCCATCCAGAGGATTATGGAGGTATCCGTTTGGATTTCTAGTCCCAATCTTTCCATCGATTCTGAACTCATAATGTTGACGAAGGATCCTGTATCCACAATGGCATGATCCACTAATATGGCATCGATGCATGCTACCACTCTTGGACAATGCTTTTCAGCATGTTCAAACCAATCATCTCCCACACATGCTATTCCCAAGGGTTTGATGATATACCTAGTACCAAGGATCTTCTTAAACTCTTTACACACTCTTGGAGATAACTTGATCATCTACATGAGATTCATATCATGGTTTACCTCACAAAGAGAATTGGCTAAAAACACTAAATTAGGAAATTTGAGAATTTCCATGGACTTTGGGAACCCTCAACACCTTTATTATTTGACCATATGGTCAAAGCTTACTATCTTACTTAAAAGTGGGGTCTACCATATAAGCTACCTTCCCAGATCCCACTTTCAAATATGGATCAAGATTTAGCTACATGATCAAATATTTATCACTTATTTAAAATTGAGACTTCAAGTTGGAAAACTCCCAAATTCTCTAATATGGTTTTTAAATCAAATTCATGATAATTAGCAATGGTTCTCTTCTCCTACTAGACCATTCTTGCTCTTAGTCTCGCTGAACAAGCTTAGGTGCCTCTTTCCTAGCTTTTACTTTCTTCTTTGGCAACTCCTTGTTGGATTCAACTTTACCATCAATAGCTTTTAGAGAATCGACTTCCACATCCGGGTTAAGGACTTCCGTCCCCTTATCATCATGTTTAGGGTTTGTCTCAATATGTTTTACACTATCTCTATCGTCTTTTTTAACCTTTTGTCCTCTTGTAATGGCTCATAAATTGGAAGATCACTTAGTGATGTTGACATGCATAGCTCCAATAAGGATGATACCACTACCACTAGGCAGCTCTTCTACGATAGCCTTTCCTCTCTAAAATATTTTCTTTGATTCCTAATCATGCTAAAGGTTATTCCCTTGTGCTCATTGATTAATCATACCTGGTTGCCTCTTCCTTACTAAAGAGAGCTAATCTTACTCCAGCAACAACAAGTACCAGTTAGATTATCACATTTCCTACATATATTGCATTTGACATTAGGATTGATTCTCAAAAAGTGTTGACCACCATACCACTTACAACTAAATCTTGATGGACCGTTGTCTTCAAGACATCGACTTCCTATTAAATTTTGCTACTTCTTTAGGAAATTAACATCTACCACTATTTCTCTATACTGTTATGTTATCATATTAGTATAATGCTTCATCATGTCCTTAACTTCACCAATAATATTTGATACACTAAAATCATAGCCATTTTCATCCACTTATCGTCCAGCTAATCTAGCTACTTGATTAGGAATGAGCCGTTCACAAGACATTACGGTTTGTCATTTGGCTTCCACTATTTTGTGGAACCATTTGGCTAGCCATTGGTATAGCAACATTAGGGGGATCTAAGGTGCTTTTCTATTATTAGCTATAGTTTTTGTTTTGAAATGATAGGATGAATTCCATGCCTTCAACTCAAAAGAAATTGTGAAGCTTGAGGCTCTTGGTCTAGATGAAGCAGAGAGGAAAAAACATTTAGAGAAGGTTACAAGAGTGGAAGAGGAGTGCCTCAAAGATAAGGGTTACAAGTACTTTAGTGTTTTCTTAACATGTGTAAGTGCCATTGTTAGGTGAGTTCATTTTGGAAGCCCAAGTGAGGGTGATTGATATATCATATTGGCAAGCAGTATTTACATCTATGGGCACTAAATTGGCTCCATCTATGGCTTATCATCCCCAAACTTATGGACAGACAGAGAGAGTTAATAAATGGTTGGAGACTTATCTTCGCCATTTTTGCTATGATGTCCAAACTTCATGGGATTCTTGGTTACACCTGGCTGAGTTTGCTTACAACAATTCCACTCATGCGAGCATAGGAGTTTCACCCTTTGAGGATTTATATGGTTACAAGGTGCCCTTACCCATAGTCATCTTTAATGAAAAGATCAATCCTCATGTGAAGGAGGAGTTGGAAAGAATGCAGACCCTTCTTCAACAATGCAAGGTGAATCTAAGGAAGGCTCAAGATTAAATGAAGATGTATGCTGATGAGAAGAGGAGGCCTTTAGAGTTCCAAGAAGGAGAGCTGGTTTTGTTGAAGGTGCCCAAATCCAAGTACTCTACGTTAAAAGATGGATCCAGTAATAAGCTTGCCCATAGGTTTTATGGCCCTTATAGGATCCTTAAGCGAATTGGAGATTTGGCATACAAAATAGAGCTTCCCTCTTCTACAAAGATTCATAACGTCTTCCATGTTAGTCAACTCAAGCCCTGTTATGGTGATCCAGTGGATATAGTTGATGAGCTGCCACCTATTGATGAAGATGGTCTTGTTCAGTACATCCCAGAGGTTGTTATAGGTCAGCGTGAAAAGAAGCTTCGGTCACGTTCTATTGTGAAATATTTGATCAAATGGAGAGGTTTACCATCTGAAGAGGCTTCTTGGAGACCTAATTCTATATTGGATGAGTATCCATACTTGAGAGAGACATTGGTGGCTGAAGCCTATTGCTTATGGAGCTAGTAATGATGCAGACTGGTTCAGGACAGCACGCTGTTTTAGAATAGTTTTTATCGTACCTAATTTTCAGAATTAAGCTATCTATATGGGCTTAAAGTACTCTTCAAGAGCTTCGTTTTGATATATGGTACATCTCATTTGGACACTTCTATCAAAAGTTATGGCAGATTTGGTCCACTAGGGATTGTTTACTCAGCAAGCTGTCTAGTTTGTTCTGGGATTATTTGTTGAAGACTTTATGGCTCCATTTGCTTCTAAAGTATTTCAAATCATGTATATAGCTGGGGCTTACTTCCGTTCTTCAAATTCAGCTCATGTAGTGGTCATTTTTCATTCATTTCCCATTTGTAAAGCTATAAAACAGAGTAGTACTCTATTCTATCCATCTTCTTTCTAGTTGTTTCTAGGTTTGTTTTTTAGGACAAAACTTTTGGGAAGGGATGGATTGTAAGAAGCTGCGAATAACAAATTAGTGTTAATAATATTGATATTATGCCATGTCACACTAACATTTGTATAAAAGGAGAAAAGATGTAATTTTTCACATCTTTTTGACACATTAATACAATTACAGTCTTTCTCTCCCTTCTTGCTCACAACTTCTATGGCTTCCCCTTCTTGCGTGTCTCTCTCTCTCTCTAAATCTAGTCTTTCTCCCTCCTCATCACTCTTCTTCTCTCTCTTTCTACAGTCTTTCTCTCTCTTCTGCAGTTTTCTCTCTCCTCTTTCTCTCTCCCTAGTTCTCTCTCTGACACTTTGAGCTACGCTCATCCCGCTAATTGGATTTTGAGAGTGTGAGATCTTTTGAATTTTTACAGGACGACAGAATAAAATATGGATGATTTAATGGCTGAAGGCGATCTTCTTGAACCTACGATGGAACAAAAGTTGGATTTAATTATGATGCAGTTGGACGAAGAATGAAGAGCCCGGCAAGCCTTGCAAGTGCAATTGGCCAATTTACAAAGATTGATTACCGAAAAAGATGGACCACAACCTGAAGATCTTATCCGACAAACCATCGATGCGACTCTCGAAGCTCAATCCATCCGCAAAGAAACAAAGATAAGTAAAAGAAATTTCAAATTTCGTACTTTCAATGGCATTCGAGATGGAAAGACTATTCTTGCATTCATCAGTTAGTTTGATGATTATTTTCATGAAGAGACATACGCTGAAAAAGATAAAATCAAGTGTGTTACTAATCATTTAGTGGATAGAGCATCTCTTTGGTGGATTGTGATTCATAAGAATATAGATTGTCCCACTACCTGGGAGACTTTCAAGAAGAAGTTTATGCAAAATTTCCTTCCTCCACAATTCCATGAAAAAGCCATAAAGTAATGGGACCTTCTTCAGCAAAGAGATCGTGAGCCTATTTCTCAGTACACCGAATGCTTTTGGAATGCCTTACTCTAACTACGCATGCTTGAAGATGTACCTGAAGTGACTCACAAGCGCAAGTATATGTCTGGATTACTTGGGCACTACTACGCTGAAGTCAATATGTTCAAGTCTGCAACTCTTGAAGATGCAATTTCTTTAGCTCATGACACTGAAGACAAGCTTCGAGGAAGAGACAAGCGTCCACAAAAATTTCAAGCAAATGGTAACTATGGTTCTAAGCAATTCAATTCAAATTTTAGAAGATTCAATCAAAGTCAATTTTCTTTATCATCTTTTTGTAAGTCTTGGATAAAACCACCTGCTTTGCCATCAAATACCAATCAAAACCCTAAGCCATCTTCATAGCCAAATCCTAATATTCCTAGACTTCCTGCCATTGCAAACAATGTATCTAAAGCCAAACCTATAGTGTGTTACAAATGCCATCAACTTGGACATCTAGTAGTCAATTGCCAATCGAAGAAGCCACCTGTCCATATCAACTATCTTGGAGCAATGGAATATGAAGAACATGAAGAAATGCCTGACTATACGGAAGATGAGGACACCATTACTACTCCTTCGGATACTTTACCAAGTATGCCAACTCCACATTCTTTGTTGACAATGAAATGTTTAGTGCATGGAAAAGAAAAGATTATTTTGCATGATGATGGTAGTACACATGATTTTATTTCTGCAAAGTTAGTGAAAGAATTGAAATTACAAACTGTTCCTACACATTATCGCATTAAAGCAGCATTCTTAGGCATAAGGTATAATGGAACACAAGAGGTGTATGATTTAGAAATTCAAATTGGTGAATATACTGAAAGAAGTAATTTTCTAGTTGTATCATTACAGTCCAGTGATATTATCCTAGGTATGCCTTGGTGTCATCAGCATAATCCTAACATAGATTATTCCACACATTCAATTAAAATTCATTTTCAAGGAAAAAACATTACATTGTATGGTATGCACGCATCTAATAATTTTCCATTGCTTACTCATACTCAAGATAAACGTGCTTTATGCAAAAGTAGTAAATCTTATCTAAATTGGGTGAATGAACTTCAAGCTAAAGAAAAACATATGCACCCTAGGCATAAACACTTCCTTGCACAATTTAAAGATTGTTTTGCTGAAGATCTACCACCTGGACTACCTCCTTCACGTCCTGAAGACCACAAAATAGATTTAATTCCTGGTACACAACCACCTTGTAAAGCACCATATAGGCATAACCAGATAGAGCAGAAAGAAATTCAAAATCAAGTTGAGGAATTATTAAACAAAGGATTAATTAGACCTAGTAGTTCTCCATTTGGCACACCTATCTTGTTGGTAAAGAAGAAGAATAATACTTATTGTATGTGCATTGATTATCATGCCCTAAATAAGATTACCGTAAAGAATAGATATCCAATTCCTAGGGTAGATGATCTTATGGATAAACTACAAGGTTCTGCTATATTTAGTAAAATAGATCTTAAATCTGGTTATCATCAGGTGAGATTAGATAAATCTGATATATTTAAGACTGCATTTAGAACACAATTCGGTCATTATGAATTTCTAGTGATGCCTTTTGGATTGACTAATGCACCTGCTACATTTAGTAGAATGATGAATCGCATATTTTTGACGTATCAGCATTGTGTTCTAGTATTCTTTGATGATATCTTGGTATTCAGTAAAAATGAGAAAGTACATTATGAACATCTATCTTTGGTTTTCAAGTTGTTGAAAGATAATCAATTGTATGCTAATCAGGAAAAGAGTGAGTTCTTTCAAACAGAAATTGAATATCTAGGTCATATTGTGTCATCAGAAGGTATTAAGGTTGACCCTAAGAAGATAGAAGCAATATTAAACTGGCCTATACCCAAAAATGTGCATGAGTTACGTTCTTCTCTAGGTCTTGCTAGTTTTTACATGAAGTTTGTGCGAAATTTTTCATTACTTGCTTTGCCTTTGACTAATCTTTTAAAGAAAGGTATTGTTTATCATTGGTCTGATAATCAACAGAAATCTTTTGATTTATTGAAACATGCATTAACCCATGCTCCTGTATTACAACTACCTGATTTTAATAGACCATTCTTTTTAGTAGTTACTGATGCTAGCGGATCTGGAATAGGAGCTGTACTTATGCAAGATAATCATCCCATAGCCTATTCTAGTTGTAAACTGAAACCATCCGAACTTAAATATTCCACATATGATAAAGAATTGTTAGATGTTGTACAAGCTTTAAGACAATGGAAACATAACTTAATGGGTTCTACGTTTATGATTAAGACTGACCAACAAAGTATTAGGCATTTACTTAGTCAACCCCAAATATTTGACTGACATATCAAATGGACAGCTTTTATTCAGAGTTTTTATCCCCTTATTCAATATCAACCAGGTAAAGAAAATGTAGTGGCCGATGCATTAAGTAGAAGACCGACCATCATAATATTTCTGTTATATCATTTGATTCTCTAACCCCTATGAAAGATACTTATCATCAGGACATTACTTTTCATGCTGATTGGAATAAATTAGTTGGAAATAACTGGATTCCTATTGATTCACTGTCTTCAATGATGGATTCATGTTTTATGAAAAGAGATTATGTGTTACAGTTCCATTTAGATCTTTTGTTTTGAATGAGATTCATTGTCCTCCATATCAAGGTCATAGAGGTATCATATCTACTTTACGTACATTGAGTGAAGATTTTTATTGGCCACATATGGACATTGATGTATCTAACACTGTTTCTGAATGTTTGGTTTGTCAAAGAGTTAAGAGACATCATGGTAAACAGTATGGTTTACTTATACCTTTATCTATTCCATCAAGACCATGGGAACAAATTTCTATGGATTTTATTACTGGTCTACCTAATACTAAAGCTAATCATGATATGATTTGGACTATTGTAGATAGGTTTAGTAAACAAGCATATTTCATTTCACATAAGAAAACTTTAACAGCATCTCAGGCAGCAGCACAATTATTTTTGAAAACTGTTTTCAGTAATCATGGATTACCAAAAGTTATCATTTCTGACCATGATTCTAGATTTTGTAATAATTTTTAGATTACTTTGTTTGCTAACCTAGGCACAAAGATTGATTTCTCATCTGCATTTCATTCTGAAACTAATGGACAAATAGAAGCCACTAACAGTACTATTTTAGATTTTTTATGTGCTTACACTATTTCTAAACCACAGACATTGGACACACATTTGCATTTACTGCAGTTTGCATATAACAATACACCACACAGAGCCACAAAAAAAGCACCGTTTGAAGTGATTTATGGTTATAGATTGTCTACACCTGTTGCATCTTTATCAAATAGAATTCAGAGTGCTGATGATATTGCTAATATGCACGCTACTATTTTTGATGAGGTTAAAGACATGATTGCCAAAGCCCAGCAATCATATACAAAACAAGCCAATAAGAAAAGACAAGCCATGAATTTCAAAGTTGATGACTATGTTTGGTTAAGAATAGAAAAACGTAGATTACAAAGTGTAGATAAACACCCAGTTGTAAAATTAGCACCTAGATTCTATGGACCATTTAAGATCATTCACAAAATCAATGACAATGCATTCAAGTTAGAACTACCACCTCACTGGAAAATTCACAACACCTCTCACATTAGTTTATTACGACCCTTTAGAGGCTAATTACATGTACACCCTGTCTATGAAAACCCACCTTTGTTAGATGAAGAGACTGAAATACTTAAACCTGAAGCTATCATAGATACTGACTTTATGACCACTAGAATTGGCCGTAGATATTCTAGATATTTAGTTAAGTTTAAAAACCATCCTGTTGAAGAAGCCCAATGGATGCACGCTAGAGACTTAAGTGCTTTCCCCACTCTATTAGCTCCACATTGAGCTAATAGCAATTGAGGACAATTGAGGACAATTGCTATCCCACCCTGGGGGTATGATGCCAGAGGCATATTTCACGGTGGATTCCGTGAGGTTTTAATATTTCAGGGTGGATTCCATGCCACGATGGATTCCGTGAGGTTTTGCGGTGGATTCCGTAAACTTTGTTGATCGGGGCTCATACACAAAGTGGATTCTTTGTGTGAGAAGTTGATGGGGATGCCTATCCTTTTCGAGTGTTTCATTAATTTAGTGTGTACATGGGTGATTCCATAGCGGGTGATTCCGCAAAATACATATGAAGTTAATAAACGTTTATGAGTTTAGAGTGCGTACTAGTGATAAATTAAGGTTAGGATTGATTTCTAAATAGTTGATTTATTTATGTAGCTGAAGACTGCTAGGTATTCAGTTTTGTCGGTTTAATTGTATTATTTTACTAACGATTGTGAATGCTTCAATTGATGTTTAGAGATAATAACAGTGGCGAAGGAAAGCATTGGAGGATAGTGTGTATTTGAGTTATCACTTATATTTTGATGGGCGCATACCTTAGGCATGGCGCCTATATTTTATTGCGCCTATTTATTAAGGCGTTGGATATTTATTTATTATTTTGTATGCGTATGGACGCACAATTATGATATTTGTATTTGGACATTGTATTGGGTATGCCCGACTCTTTGGGCGCCCGCCCATTAGCTTTATTTCTATTTTGTGCTAAAGCAAACTCAAAAGCTAAAAGCGTGCTATTATGTAATTTGGGCTATTATTTAAGCTTGAAGATGATTAATACATAAAATACATGCTTTGTGGAGCGCTCACACAAGGCATGGGGGGAGATTGCACCCAATTGGTCTCTTGTTCATGTCGTGCGTGCTTTCTACCTTAAATTTTGTGCAAAAAGTAGAGTTCTTTTGTTCTTAGGGACCTTCCGGCGTTCACTACGCAAGCATACAACATCCGATCTGTGCACCAGCTACGCTCATCTCGCTAATCAGATTTCGAGAGTGTGAGGTCTTTTATATTTTACAGGATGACTAAACAACACATGAACGATTTTATGACTGAAGGTGATTTACTCGAACCAACGGTGGAGCAAAAGTTGGATTTGATTATGATGCAACTCGATAAAGAACGAACAGCCCGACAAGCTTTACAAGTTCAATTGGCCAATTTGCAATGATATACCACCGACCAAGATGGATTGCAACCCGAAGATCTTATTTTTGTACTTTCAATGGATCACGAGATGGAAGGACTGTACTTGCATTTATCAATCAATTTGATGATTACTTCCATGAAGAAACATATGCTGAGAAAGACAAAATTGAATGTGTCACTAACCATTTAGTTGACCGAGCATCCTTATGGTGGACTGTGGTCCGCAAGAGCACTGATTGCCCTACTACCTAAGAGACTTTCCAAAAGAAATTTTTGCAAAATTTCCTTCCTCCTCAGTTCCATGAAAAAGCCATCAAGCAATGGGATCTTCTACAACAAAGAGAATGTGAACCTATTTTCCAATACACTGAACGTTTCTGGAATGCCCTTTTGCAACTATGCATGCTCGAAGATGTACCTGAAGCAACTCACAAACACAAGTTTATGTCTGGCCTACTTGGACATTACTATGCAGAAGTCAATATGTTCAAGCCAACAACCCTTGAAGATGCAATTTCCTTGGCTCATGACACTGAAGACAAGATTCGCAGAAGAGACAAGCGACCACAACAATTTGCAACTAATGGTAATTATGGTTCCAAACAATTCAATTCAAATTTTCGAAGATTCAATCAAAGTCGTTTCTTCCATCTTCATTCCGTAAGTCTTAGGCATGACCACCTGCTTTGCTATCAAATACCAATCCAAACCCGAAGTCATCCTCACAGTCAAATCCCAACATTCCTAAACTTCCTGCCATTACCAATAATGTATCTAAAGCCAAACCTATAGTTTGCTACAAATGCCATCAACCTAGACATCTAGTAGCCAATTGCCAATCTAAAAAGCCACCTGTCCATATCAATTATCTTGGACTAATCGAAGAAGAAGAACGTGAGGAAATGCCTGATTTTGCAGAAGATGATGATGACATTGGTACTACTTCGGATACTTTGCCAGGTATGCCAACTCCTCATTCTTTATTGATAATGAAATGTTTTGTGCATGGTAAAGAAAATACTATTTTACATGATGATGGGAGCACACATGACTTTATTTCTGCAAAGTTAGTTAAATAATTTAATTTATAGACTGGTTGTACACATTATTGCATTAATGCTACATTCCTAGGAACAAGATATAATGGAACACAAGAAGTGCATAATTTAGAAATTAAAATTGGTGAATATACTGAACGAAGAAATTTCTTAGTTGTACCTTTGCAGTCTAGTGACATTGTCTTAGGAATGCCTTGGCGTCATCAATATAATCCTGACATAGATTATTCTACGCATTCAATTAAAATTTATTTTCAAGGAAAGCAAATCACATTGCATGGTATGCACGCTTTTAATAATTTTCCACTTCTTACTCATACTCAAGCTAAATGTGCATTGGGTAAAAGTAGCAAATCTTATTTAATATGGGTGAATGAACTTCAAGCTAAAGAAAAATAAATGCATTCTAGGCATACACAATTTCTTGCCCAATTTCAAGATTGTTTTGCTAATGATTTACCACCTAGACTACCACCTTCACGTCTTGAAGATCACAAAATAGATTTAATTCCTGGTACACAACCACCATGTAAAGCACCATATAGACATAACCAAATTAAACAGAAAGAAATTCAAAATCAAATAGAAGAATTGCTTAACAGATGATTAATTAGACCTAGTAGTTCTCCATTTGGTGCACCAGTTTTATTAGTAAAGAAGAATAATAATACTTATCGCATGTGCATTGATTATCGTGCCCTAAATAAAATTACTGTTAAGAATAGATATCCAATTTCTAGGGTAGATGATCTTATGGATAAACTACAAGGATCTACTATATTCGGTAAGATAGATCTTAAATCTGGTTATCATTAAGTAAGATTGGATAAATCTGATATATTCAAAACTACATTTAGAACACAATTTGGACACTATGAATTTCTGGTTATGCCTTTTGGTTTAACTAATGCACCAGCTACATTTATTCGAATGATGAATCACATATTTTTGAAACATGAGCATTGTATCATAGTATTCTTTGATGATATATTAGTATTCAGTAAAAATGAGAATGAGCATTATGAATATTTGTCTTTTGTTTTCAAGTTGTTAAAAGACAATCAATTGTATGCAAATCCACAAAAGAGTGAATTCTTCCAGACAAAAATTGAATATCTAGGACATATTGTTTCATTAGAAGGTATTAAAGTCAACCCTAAAAAGATAGAAGCAATTTTAAATTGGCCCATGCCCAAAAATGTGCATGAGTTACGTTCTTTTCTAGGTCTTGCTAGCTTTTACAGAAATTTTGTAAGGAATTTCTCATTACTTGCATTACCTTTGACAAAACTTTTAAAGAAGGGTATTGTTTATAACTGGTCTGATAATCAATAAAAATCTTTTGATTTATTCAAACATGCATTAACCCATGCTCCTGTATTACAACTACCTGATTTCAATAGACCATTCTTCTTAGTAGTTACTGACACTAGTGGATCTAAAATAGGAGCCATCCTTATACAAGATAATCATCACATAGCCTATTCTAGCTATAAACTGAAACCATCTGAACTTAAATATTCTACCTCTAATAA
The DNA here is from genome assembly GCF_053477565.2 of Lygodium microphyllum. Lineage (NCBI taxonomy): Eukaryota > Viridiplantae > Streptophyta > Polypodiopsida > Schizaeales > Lygodiaceae > Lygodium > Lygodium microphyllum. The sequence continues at coordinate 46,314,864 of NC_141141.1, read as the reverse complement.
GGAATTGCTAGCCGTAGTACAAGCCTTACGTCAATGGAAACATTATTTAATGGGATCTGAATTTATGATCAAAACTGACCAACAAAGCATTAGACATCTCCTTAGTCAACCACAAATATCTGACCGACACATTAAATGGGCTGCTTTCATTCAAAGTTTTCATCCCCTTATACAATATCAACTAGGAAAATAAAATGTTGTGGCTGACGCTATGAGTAGAAGACCGACAATTCATAATATTTCTGTGATATCATTTGATTCCCGTATCCCTATGAAAGATACTTATCATTAAGATCTTACTTTTCAAGCTGATTGGAATAAACTAGTTGCAAATAATTGGATTCCTATTGATTCACTGTCTTACAATAATGGATTCATGTTTTATGAAAAGAGATTATGTGTGACAGTTCCATTTATATCATTTGTTTTGAATGAGATTCATTGTCCTCCATATCAAGGTCATAGATGAACTATATCTACTTTGCGTACATTGACTGAAGATTTTTATTGGCCACATACGGACACTGATGTATCTAACTTTGTATCTAAATATTTACTTTGTCAACGAGTTCAAAGACACCATGGTAAACAATATGGTTTACTAATGCCCTTACCTATTCCATCACGACCATGGGAACAAATTTCAATGGATTTTATAACTGGTTTACCTAACACTAAAGCTAACCATGATATGATTTGGACTGTTGTAGACAGGTTTAGCAAACAAGCATATTTTATTCCATGCAAGAAAACTTTAATTGCATCTCAAGCTGCTCAATTATTTTTGAAAACTATTTTCACTAACCATGGTTTACCAAAAGTTATTATTTCTGATTATGTATCTAGATTGATTACTTTGTTTGCTAACTTAGGAACAAAGATTGATTTTTTATCTGCATTTCATCTTGAAACAAACGGTCAAACAGAAGCTACTAACAGTACTATTTTAGATCTTTTGCGTGCTTACACCATTTCAAAACCACACACATGGGATAGACATCTATATTTACTTCAGTTTGCATATAATAATACACCACATACAGCTACAAAGAAAGCACCATTTGAAGTTATTTATGGATATAGATTGCCTACACCCGTTGCACCATTATCAAACAAAATTCAGACTGCTGATGATATTGCTAACATGCATGCTACTATTTTTGATGAAGTTAAAGATATGATTGCCAAAGCCCAGCAATCATATACAAAACAAGCAAATAAGAAAAGACAGGCTATGAATTTTAAAGTTGATGATTAGGTTTGGTTATGAATAGAAAAATGAAGATTACAAAGTGTAGATAAACATCCAGTTATGAAATTAGCACCTAGATTCTATGGACCATTCAAGATCATACACAAAATCAATGACAATGCATTTAAACTAGAACTACCACAACATTGGAAAATCCACAACACTATTAGTTTATTACAACCCTTTAGAGGCCAATTACCTGTACACCCTATCTATGAAAACCCTCCTTTACTAGATGAGAAAATTGAAATCCTTGAGCCTGAAACTATTATAGATACTAATTTTATGACCACTAGAACCTGGCCATACATATTCTAGATATTTGGTCAAGTTTAAAAACCATCCTGTTGAAGAGGCCCAATGGATACGCACTAGAGACTTAAATGCTTTCCCCACTCTGTTAGCTCCACATTGAGCTAATAGCAATTGAGGATAATTTCTATCCCACCCCGGGGGTATGATGCCAGGAGGCATATTCCACGGTGGATTCCGTGCCACGGTAGATTCCATGAGGTTTTACGATGGATTCTGTAAGATTTTATTACCGGGGCTCATACACAAAGTGGATTCTTTGTGTGAGAAGTCGATGGGGACGCCTATCCTTTTCGGGCGTTTTGTTAATTTTATGTGTACATGGGTGATTCCATATCGGGTGATTCCGCAAAATACATATTTAAATTAATAAACATTTATGAGTTTAGAGTGCGTACTTGTGATAAATTAAGGTTAGGATTGATTTCTAACCAATTTATTTATGTAGCTGAATACTACTAGGTATTCACTTTTGTCGGTTTAATTGTATTATTTTACTAACAATTGTGAATGCTTCAGTTGATGTGTAGAGATAACAGAGGTGGTAGTGGAAAGCATTGGAGGATAGCGTGTATTCAAATTATCGTAAATATTTTGATGGGCACGTATCTTAGGCATGGCACCTATATTTTGTCGCGCTTATTTATCAAAGTGCTTGATATTTATTTATTATTTTCGTATGCGCATGGGCGCACGATTTAGATATTTGTATTGGACATTGTATTTGGGTACGCTTGACTTCTTGGGCGCCCATTAGCTTTAATTCTTTATTGGCACAAAAGTAAACTCAAAAGCTAAAGCGTGCTATTTTATAATTTGGGCTATTATTTGAGCTTGAAGATGAATAATATATGAAATACATGCTTTGTGGAGTGCACACACAATGCATGGGGGGAGATTGCACCCAATTGTTCTCTTGTTCATGTCGTGCAAGCTTTTTATAATGATTTGTGTGCAAAAAGTGGAGTTATTTTGTTCTTGGGGACCTTCTGACGCTCACTACACGCGCTTACAACATCCGATCTGTGTACCAGTGGTATCAGATCGAAGCTGTAACGTGTCCACTAGAATCATCCAGGACACGTCTTAGCAGTCCATCGGAAAGGATGTCTAGAAAGTTCCGCCCGCCATTCCCATGGAATGTTACGGGATCTGTGATCTAGGTCTTCCCGCGTCTACAACGTAGCGGAAGTATCCTGGCCGTCCCCACTTAGGATCGACCTGAATCAAGGTTATCCTGATTGGTCATTATCTAGCAGCAACTAGCGTCGGACCCAAGCATACTACTTTACGCAGAAATGCTAGCTCTGAAGCGGATTTATGCTGCACTTGGTTCAAGGAGAATGGGAAACGAGGGGGATGCAAAGCTCAACCTCTCTGCCATAAGGCATAGTCCCATTCCGTTCCCCTAAAACAGCGTAAATCGGTTAAGACATAACTCTAGGTCATTGCTTTCGTTATTCGTTTTCTTTGACGATGGTTATCCCGCTGTCCTTCGAGATTTTTGAGAAAAGTTCCCAGCTAACCGGGACTACCCAACCGTAGGACGGATCCATGGCCCATCCTCCGCACTTTCCTCGGTTTGTTTTAGTTATGTAATTATCTAACACATTAATTTGACATATAACAATCAGCTTCTTTAATTAATCTTGTTAAGCACTGGTTTCTTCACGTAATCTTATCACGTGACATAGAAAAATAATATTAAGCAAATTCTTTATTATCATTTCATCATTTTATCTTTGAAATACAAGGAGTTCCGCTCGTAGGCTTGTCCATGATCCGCCCGAAGGCTATCCAGTGATCCTCAGGGATCACTACTCCAAGCTTCCGCTCGTAAACTAGTATGCCGGCCTCGAGATCCAATCCCGAGTCATGTTAGCCTCTTATGCAGGTTTCGGAAGGCGAGGGATTTACAGCCAGAGCCCCCCCTGGTACCCAACCTTCCTCCTGCTCCAAGTAGAGCTCAACGGAAAAACCGCTCGCGACGGGTTCGGTCCACGTTCGCGGCGCGGTCAACAACCCCCTTGGTTAGGGTCAGGCAGGCAGTCGGGGTAACTGAAGCTGCCTCTCCCTTCAAGCCTTCAACTTGAAGCATTAGATATCATTTCATCCTTTAGTTCTTTGAGCAAACAATGCAAACAGTGCTTTCTAAACTTTTACAAGCACAATCAATTCCAGTGGTCGTTTACTTGGCCAACTGTTAAGGAGTGAATCCTTCTCTCCGAATGCATCCAGCATTCGATCCGGGATCAATTGCGACTAGGCAAGATCCCCAAGGGTTTGTTTGTTCACCCTTTTGTCCTTGGGTTAGGGCCATACCTTGTTAACCCAACTTAACCAATACCTTAGGTTTTATTAACAGTAAATCCTAGCGACCATGTCGCTCCAATTTATTGATTGATCATTTGCTTCCAAGCAAATACCTAACTTCCCTTTACTTGGAAATTTTTCCCCAAGAAAGGTGATGTAACAGGATGACTACTCATCCTCTTGCAAGTTAAACTTGCCAACCTCATTTCAAGAAATGGCAAAACTCTATTGTGAACAAACCACAAGTCTATGCGACATTGCAACTTATTGCACAAGTGTCGGATCTATTCCATGGGATCATTTCACCCATTGAACGACGTTTTTCTGGTCACGGAATTATCTCCAGACGAGAAGCAGGGTTTAGGGTGTCTTCTTACCCAACCCATTCCTAATTACACTAGGCCGACAACGTTCGGTCCTAGGAATTCCAACTCAATCCGAGTTTCATCATTTGAACGAGTGATCCTTAGGGTAGAAACCTTAGATCGTTTTATGTATGAGCATCCAATTGTCCCTACATTCCGTGAATGTGGGTAGGACCTTTGGTTCAAAGGTTCGTCTTGGTAACAAGTGCGTGAAACTAGGTCAAGTCCTTAACGTGCTAAACCCTAGTTAGCATTTGGGTTATTTATCGTATTGGTTGAGCCATCCTATGCGAATCCCTTGTGGGTTAGGCGATTTAGCTAATTCGATCTACTTGTCTTGCGACAAGGACAAACGATCCCTAGAGATGTTAACTTGATCTTAAAGGAGAAAGCTAGTTGTAACATCTCACAATTCACCTAAATGCGTGATTCATTGCTTCTACGTACCCCTAAATTTGCAATAACCCTAAATTTTCTTGTTAAGATCAAAACACATGTTAAATTGCGGCATAACTTCCATTGATCCTACTAGGACTTGCATTCAAGAATCATGCCCACAATTCTTTTTCTAAGCTTTTAAGATTTCATGCTTCAATAAACCATGCAGCCTTTCCCTAAATACAACTCTTGATGAATGAAATTTTTCATATGACAAATGTGCAACATGCACTCCTTTCCTGACTACAACGTAGTGAAACTCATGCCAAAAAACTAGAGTTGACCTATTCCAATTTACAATCACATGCCACACGCAAATTCCTAGAATCATTTCCGCGCTCTTCTATTTCCTACGGGGTTAAGGACTTTCCTTAATGAATCATTCAATGAGGATTTGTCTAAAAATGCGACGTGCAATTAATCTTTCCATGCTTAGTCAAAGGTGCACTTTAATAATTTCAACCTTAATGATAGGCAATAGGTGTTCTAGGCCGTCACTTTGACATGCACGACAAGCAACATACTATTAAGGACGTTAAATGGATAGACAATTTCTTTATATGGAAAATACCAATGATCTAATTTCATGTCATGAACTAATTCTAATCATTGTTCGAATAGTCAATTTATTTCCAGTTGCATTTAACTTGATTAGGTGATTTTGAGCATGCATAGGTGCTTCCTAATCCATGAAGTTATCATGATTAATGCAATGCTTTTGCATGGAATCAAAATTAGTAAAAACCTGGACTTGTGGGCTTGGGAAGATATCCACATGAATATTAGGAGAAGAACCTCCCGCAGGCGCACCTTGTGACTTTTTAGGGGCCATCGTAGGCGTAATTACAGACTTCCGATTTGCCTTTACCCTTACCCGATTGGTGAATTTACTTGCCCTGGTACGTAGCCTCAAGATCTTGCCCTTCTCCCTCGTATGTAGGAGATCCCTTCCGAAGTGTGGATCCTTGAGAATATAGGCTTGCGGAATTTGGCCTTATGGGAGGCCTTACGGGGTTGGAGCTTGGTTTGTGGAAATGGGGCTCCTACAAAGTTCTTGGAAATGGGGATTTTATGAATGGAGTTTCAAAAATTGAGGCCTTACGAAGGTGTTCGCGGAAAGGGCTCTTGCGAATGGGCCTTGCAAGAATGGAGGCTTTAAGAGTTCTTCTTCTCCTTCCCAAAAATCCTAGGGCCAGCCTTGTGGGTGATTGGTGGGAAGGGGCTTGTAGGCTTCCCCTTCTTCTCTTCAAAGCCCGGGCCAGGAGGGCTTGTGGGTGTTGCAATGGAAAAGGGGGTTTAAAAGGAACCCGTGGGGGGGTAAAATGGGCTTGATGGGGAATCCATGGGAAGGGGGCTTAGAGAAGCCCCCTTAGAAGCTTCCTAGAGAAGCTTCTAAGAAGCTTCAGGAAGCTACATGGAGGCTTTTCACGGTGACCGTGAGCTCCATGACAGCAGGTAGTGTCAGCAGCAGTAGCTCGGCCGTTGGCAGCGTTCTCAGCTGGCAGCTCCCTCCAACATGGCGGCAGCTCCTTCCTCCTCCACGAAGAGATTTCACAGCTTCCTCCCTTCCTTTACTTCCTTCCACCTTCCTCAACTATAGCCTCCACAATTTGTCGCAACTCCCTCTCTCCTCACGGCACATCACGGCACATTGGCAGCGATCTAGCTTTGCCTTCTTCCTCCGCTCACTCCACACGATTTATATAGGTGAGGGGAGGGGATCCTCCCTCCCCCTTGCAGCATCGTGCATGGGTTCACCCCCCCTCAGGCATCTAGCAAGGATGCTCAGTCATCCTTGCTATTCCCCTCCCCTCCAGCATGACAGTCGCTGGGGGAAAAAGGGGGAGAGTAAAAAAATTTCCCTTATTTTCAATTTATTATTCTCATGACCTCCTATTAAGAGGTGGTTCATGTGAAGAACGCGTGCTTGGAAATCGAGAATGTCACATTCTCTCCCCCTTGGAGGAATCGAGATGTCCTCATCTCGAGATAAACTGGGATATTGGTGGTTGAGAGTGCCCTCATCTACCCAAGTGGCATTCTCCTCGAGATAATATTTCCACTAGACGAGGCATTCTCTCAAGGTTTTGGATCTCAGTTATCTCTCCCTAACATCTAGGATCCTATCAGGCCTTAGTTCAAGGACTCCTTGACTAGGCATTACAACTTGTTGGTCATCAAGTAAATGGTTAGGATTAGGTATATAATTCTTCAATAGACTGATATGGAATGCATTATGAACCCTTAGGTTCTCAGGGAGTTGCAGTCTATACGCATTAGGTCTTAAGCACTTGAGGATCTTGTATGGTCCACAATACCTTAGACTTAGCTTCTTGCAATCTCCTAAGGACAGGGAACTCTTCTTTGGGCGTACGCGAATGAAGACCATGTCTCCTTCCTCGAAGATTCTAACTTGACGCTTCAGATCCACGTATGCCATCTGTCTATCCTTGGTGGATTGGATGTCCTATCTTATTGACTTCACTTGGTCATCCATCTCTTCCAACATCTGCCTAGAAGCTTCAACCCTCAAGGTTGGATCTGAGAAGTTTAGGGGACTTCGATAGTCATGACCATACAATGCTTGGAAAGGGGTTATCTGAATGCTTTGTTGGTAAGAAGCTTTGTAGGCAAATTCAACCAAAGGCAAGTATTGAATCCACCTTTTTGGTTTACAACAGCAGTGTGGCCTTAGCATATCCTCGATGACTTGATTTATTCACTCCGTTTGGCCATCAGTTTGGGGATGGTAAGCTGTACTAAAACAGAGTTGAGTCCCAATGGCTTCAAAGATAGCTCTCTAGAAGTGTGATGTGAAGAGAGAATCACGATCACTAATGATTCTTCTGGGTAGCCCATGTAGCTTGAATATCTCCTTGATAAACAACCTTGCAATAATTGAGGCTTTATAGTTTTGTCTTTACAGGAATAAGGTGTGCAACCTTAGTAAACATGTCAACCACAACCATGATGGAGTTGTATCCTTCTAGGGCTTGGGGTAGGCCTACAACAAGAATCCACACTGATGAATTCTCATTTCATTTGGGAAATTTCAAGCAGTTGTAGTTTCTCTAGCATCATGACATGTTCGACTTTGATACGTTGACAAGACAAACACTCAGTGACATATTTGAAAATGCCACCTTTAAGACTCTCCCAATAGTAGCTCTTCCTAACTGCATTGAGAGTCTTGGCATGGCCAGGATGTCCTGAGAAAGGGCAATCATGAGCGTCGTATAATATCTTATGCTTAAATGACTGGCTTGCCGGTATACATGCTCTCATTCTATAGTAGACAAGTCCACTATTGACAGAGAATTCATGATACTCAGCTTGTAGCTTTTATTCATGGTCCTTGATAGAGATTTCCCTTAGCATCTTTTGATAGGCTGGATCATCGCAAGCTTGTTCTCTAGCTAGCTCAAGTATTATGTTGTTTGGCATGGACACCTTTGTAGCTAGAGATCTAGCTATTGATGTATTTTGCAAGATTAGTGAATTAAGGAATGCCTTGTGATTGAGTGCATCAGCAACTACATTCTCCTTTCCAGGTCGATACTTGATCTCAAGGTCATACTCCTCCAGCACTTCAATCCACTGACATTGCCTCATGTTGAGCTTGTTCTAGGTAAAGTTCCACTTGAGACTTTTATGATCAGTCACTAGTGTAAACTTGTTACCCAGCAGGTAGTGTCTCCAAAGCTTGACAACTAAAAGTTAAGATCATGGGTAGCATAATTCTTCTCATGGCTCTTTAGTTTCTTGAAGATTATGCTATAGGATGACTTTCCTACATGAGCACACATCCTAAGGCAAGCATGCTAGTATCAGTTACTACCTCAAACTCCTTACTGTGGTCTAGAAGTTTTAGGATCGGTGCTGATACCAAACTTTGCTTCAACCTATCAAAGCTAGTTTGTTCGCAATGTTTGCTTCTTCAGTAAGTCTGTCAAACATGCTGCAATCAAAGTATAGTTTTTTATGATGACTCTATACCATCTTGTCAATCCAAGAAAGCTGCGTATTTCTTTGATAGTTGTTGGTATATGGCCATCCTAGAACATTTCTGACTTAGGCCGGCTCCACTAAGATTCCTTCTGCCGATATGATGAATCCCAGATAACCAATCTGATGTTTGAGGAATGCACATTTCGTCATCTTAGCATACAACTTGTGTGACCTTATTGTCTCAAGGAAAATCCGAAGTTGGGGTCCATGGTTTCCTTCCTGTTTGGAATAGACTAGAGTGTCATCAAAGAAGACGAGCACAAAGTTATCAAGATATGGTCTAAAGATATCCTGCATTAACCTATTGAAGGTGGTAGGCGCATTCGTAAGCCCTAATGACATAACTAGAACTCAAAGTGTCCATATTTAGTGTTGAAGGTCGTCTTTGGGATATCTTCTTCCTTGATTCTTATATGATAGTAACCAGACCTAAGATAATCTTGGAGAAGATCTTGGCACCTTGAAGACTATCAAGAAGCTCATCTATTCTAGGAATATGATATTTGTTCTTGACTGTTGATTGATTCAACCCTATGTAATTAATACATAGTCGAAGTGTTCCATCTTTCTTTTTCTTGAACAGTACTGGTGCTTCCCATGGTGAACTGCTAGGACATATGTAGCCCTGATCTAGCAATTGCTTGAGTTGTTCCTTTAGCTCAATTGCTTCCGGTATAGACATTCTATAGGGTCTCTTCGCAATTGGCGCAGCTCCTATTACTAGCTTGATCTCATGATCTACTTCTCTTTGAAGCGGGAGTTCTGTTAACTCTTCAGGAACTACGTCCGCGTATTCCTTTAGCCAAGTGACCAAATCACTTTACTTCTTTATCAATATTCATAGTCAAGACAATCGTTGATTTAAAAAAAAAGTTTTATTCCATTCATATCAGCATAGCCCTTTCGAGGTACAATTATTTCTTGGGGCAATGGAACAAGTTGATACATTAATTCGAGGAGAATAAGATGGTGTTGCATTCAGCTACAGGAACTGAGTAGTAGTACGGATTGGGGTCATCGATTTTCAGGAATTGATAGTTCATTGGAAGATTAGGGTATCTTTTCCTTTGATATCCATTCTTCTCATGACATCCTAAAACCTTGATTCGGTCTGCAGGGATTCTTTGAATCACTTCCCCGCACACATACTTATTCTGGTTAACCCTTTGACCTCCGACCTATAGGGTCGCGTTTGTGTGAGCCTCAACAAAGACGAACGGCTTCACGATCTTCAAATCCTCCATCCACTTGATTCTCTTCAAGTTAATTTGAAGGTACGCAGGTCGATGGCCAGCTATGTAATAGATCCATGAAACACCCATCCATCTCCGTTCCACGTACACAAGCGATGGATTGTAAATGCGGTCTAGGATGTTCATCATCTCAACCCTTTGTCGATAATCCGTGGAATGCATCGCGGTCATAAACATGACTCAGAACGCTAAGAACCTATTCCATGCTTCATAATTCTGCAAGACAGCATTGAAAGTAAGGAAATGTTTGGGATAGTAATATTTGCTTTACTTCTTCTTATTAAAATTTCTTAAAAACAAGTCCTTTGTTGGTTCACTCTGATACCAACTGTAACATGTCCACTAGAATCATCCAGGACACGTCTTAGCAGTCCATCGGAAAGGATGTTTAGAAAGTTCCGCCCGCCATTCCCATGGAATGTTACGGGATTTGCGATCTAGGTCTTCCCGCGTCTGCCACGTAGCAGAAGTAACCTGGCCATTCCCACTTAGGATCGACGAGAATCAAGGTTATCTTGATTGGTCATTATCTAGCAGCAACTAGCGTCGGACCCACGCGTACTACTTTACGCAGAAACGCCAGCTCCGAAGTGGATTTATGCTGCACTTGGTTCAAGGAGAATGGGAAACGAGGGGGATGCAAAGCTCAACCTCTCTGCCATAAGGCATAGTCCCATTCCGTTCCCCTAAAACAGCATAAATCGGTTAAGACATAACTCTAGATCATTGCTTTTGTTATTCGTTTTCTTTGACGATGGTTATCCCACTGTCCTTCGAGATTTTTGAGAAAAGTTCCCGGCTAACCGGGACCACCCAATTGTAGGACGGATCCTCCACACTTTCCTCGGTTTGTTTTAGTTATGTAATTATCTAACACATTAATTTGACATATAACAATCAGCTTCTTTAATTAATCCTGTTCAGCACTGGTTCCTTCACGTAATCTTATCACGTGACATAGAAAAACAATATCAAGCAAATTCTTTATTATCATTTCATCATTTTATCTTTGAAATACAAGGAGTTCCGCCCGTAGGCTTGTCCATAATCCGCCCGAAGGCTATCCAGTGATCCTCAGGGATCACTATTCCAAGCTTCCACCCGTAAACTAGTATGCGGGCCTCGAGATCCAATCTCGAGTCACGTTAGCCTCTTGTGCAGGTTCCGAAAGGCGAGGGATTTATGGCCAGAGCCCCCCTGGCACCCAAGCGTCCTCCTGCTTCAAGTAGAGCTCAACGGAAAGACCTCTCGCGGCGGGTTCGGTCCACGTTCCTAGCGCGGTCAACAACCCCCTTAGTTAGGGTCAGGCAGGCAGTTGGGGTAACTGAAGCTGCCTCTCCCTTCAGGCCTTCAACTTGAAGCATTAGATATCATTTCATCCTTTAGTTCTTTGAGCAAACAATGCAAACAGAGCTTTCTAAACTTTTACAAGCACAATCAATTCCAGTGGTCGTTTACTTGGCCAACTTTTAAGGAGTGAATCCTTCTCTCCGAATGCATCCAACATTCGATCCGGGATCAATTGCGACTAGGCAAGATCCCCAAGGGTTTGTTTGTTCACCCTTTTGTCCTTGGGTTAGGGCCATACCCTGTTAACCCAACTTAACCAATACCTTAGGTTTTATTAACAGTAAATCCTAGCGACCATGTCGCTCCAATTTATTGACTGATCATTTGCTTCCAAGCAAATACCTAACTTCCCTTTACTTGGCAATTTTCCCCCAAGAAAGGTGATGTAACAGGATGACTACTCATCCTCTTGCAAGTTAAACTTGCCAACCTCATTTCAAGAAATGGCAAAACTCTCTTGTGAACAAACCACAAGTCTATGCGACATTGCAACTTATTGCACAAGTGTCGCATCTATTCCATGGGATCATTTCACCCATTGAACGTCAATTTTCTGGTCACGGAATTATCTCCAGACGAGACGCAGGGTTTAGGGTGTCTTCTTACCCAACCCATTCCTAATTACACTAGGCCGACAACGTTCGGTCCTAGGAATTCCAACTCAATCCGAGTTTCATCATTTGAACGAGTGATCCTTAGGGTAGAAACCTTAGATCGTTTTATGTATGAGCGTCCAATTGTCCCTACATTCCGTGAATGTGGGTAGGACCTTTGGTTCAAGGGTTCGTCTTGGTAACAAGTGTGTGAAACTAGGTCAAGTCCTTAACGTGCTAAACCCTAGTTATCACTTGGGTTATTTATCGTATTAGTTGAGCCATCCTATGCGAATCCCTTGTGGGTTAGGCGATTTAGATAATTCGATCTACTTGTCTTGCGACAAGGACGAACCATCCCTAGAGATGTTAACTTGATCTTAAAGGAGAAAGCTAGTTGTAACATCTCACAATTCACCTAAACGCATGATTCATTGCTTCTACGTACCCCTAAATTTGCAATAACCCTAACTTTTCTTGTTAAGATCAAAACACATGTTAAATTGCGGCATAACTTCCATTGATCCTACTAGGACTTGCATTCAAGAATCATGCCCACAATTCTTTTTCTAAGCTTTTAAGATTTCATGCTTCAATAAACCATGCAGCCTTTCCCTAAATAAAACTCTTGATGAATGAAATTTTTCATATGACAAATGTGCAACATGCACTCCTTTCCTGACTACAATGTAGTGAAATTCATGCCAAAAAACTAGAGTTGACCTATTCCAATTTACAATCACATGCCACACGCAAATTCCTAGAATCATTTCCGCGCTCTTCTATTTCCTACGGGGTTAAGGACTTTCCCTAATGAATCATTCAATGAAGATTTGTCTAAAAATGCGACGTGCAACTAATCTTTCCATGCTTAGTAAAAGGTGCACTTTAATAATTTCAACCTTAATGATAGGCAATAGGTGTTCTAGGCTGTCACTTTGACATGCACGACAAGGCAACATACTATTAAGGACGTTAAATGGATAGACAATTTCTTTATATGGAAAATACCAATGATCTAATTTCATGTCATGAACTAATTCTAATCATTGTTCGAATAGTCAATTTATTTCCAGTTGCATTTAACTTGACTAGGTGATTTTGAGCATGCATAGGTGCTTCCTAATCCATGAAGTTATCATGATTAATGCAATGCTTTTGCATAAAATCAAAATTAGTAAAAACCTGGACTTGTGGTCTTGGGAAGATATCCATGTGAATATTAGGAGAAGAACCTCCCGCAGGCACACCTTGTGACTTTTTAGGGGCCATCGTAGGCATAATTACGGACTTCCGATTTGCCTTTACCCTTACCCGATCGGTGAATTTACTTGCCCTGGCCTCAAGATCTTGCCCTTCTCCCTCGTACACAGGAGATCCCTTCCGAAGTGTGGATCGTTGGGAATATCGGCTTGCAGAATTTGGCCTTATGGGAGGCCTTGCAGGGTTGGAGCTTGGTTTGTGGAAATGGGGCTCCTACAAAGTTCTTGGAAATGGGGATTTTATGAATGGAGTTTCAAAAATTGAGGCCTTACGAGGGTGTTCGCGGAAAGGGCTCTTGCGAATGGGCCTTGCAAGAATGGAGGCTTTAAGAGTTCTTCTTCTCCTTCCCAAAAATCCTAGGGCCGGCCTTGTGGGTGATTGGTGGGAAGGGGCTTGTAGGCTTCCCCTTCTTCTCTTCAAAGCCCGGGCTAGGGGGGCTTGTGGGTATTGCAATGGAAAAGGGGGTTTAAAAGGAACCCGTGGGGGGTAAAATGGGCTTTATGGGGAATCCATGGGAAGGGGGCTTAGAGAAGCCCCCTTAGAAACTTCCTAGAGAAGCTTCTAAGAAGCTTCAAGTAGCTATGTGGAGGCTTTTGACGGCGACCGTGAGCTCCACGACAGCAAGCGGTGTCAGCAGCAGTAGCTCGGCCATTGGCGGCGTTCTCAGCTTGCAGCTCCCTCCAACACGGCGGCAGCTCCTTCCTCCTCCACGAACAAATTTCACAGCTCCCTCCCTTCCTTTACTTCCTTCCACCTTCCTCAACTATAGCCTCCACAATCTGTCGCAACTCCCTCTCTCCTCACGACGCATCACGGCACATTGGCAGTGATCTAGCTCTGCCTCCTTCCTCTGCTCACTCCACACGATTTATATAGGTGAGGGGAGGGGATCCTCCCTCCCCCACGTGGTATCCTGCATGGGTTCACCCCCCCCCTCAGGCAACTAGCAAGGATGCTCAGTCATCCTTTAGAGGTCCATTCCTCTAGCTCAACTGTTGGGATGAGGATTGCCCATTGAATTTTGTAAACACGATCTTGTCACGCAGCTCATTTGGGCCTGGCTGCCCATGAATGCCATGTGCTACATGCTGCCCATACATGCCTTGCTATCCAAAATTCCCATGGGGGCCATGCTGCCCGTGCATTACATGAGGACCAAATTGCCTATTAGGACCTTGCTTTCCAAAATGTCCATGCTGCTCATTACCATATATATGCTGCCCATTGCCATATGCATGCTGCCCATTTGTAACGTGTCCACTAGTATCATCTAGGACACATCTTAGCAGTCCATCGGAAAGGATGTCTAGAAAACTCCGCCCGGCACTCCCATGGAATGTTACTGGTTTTGCGATCTAGGTCTTTCCGTGTCTGCCACGTAGCAGAAGTATCCTGGCCATTCCCACTTAGGATCGACCGGAATTAGGGTTTTCATGATTGGTCATTAGCTAACAACAACTAGCGTCAGACCCAAGCGAACTACTTTAGGTAGAAACGCCAAGTCCGAAGCGGATTCACGCTGCACTTGGTTCAAGGAGAATGGGAAACGAGAGGGATGCAAGGCTCAACCTCTCTGCCATAAGGCATAGTCCCATTCCGTTCCCCTAAAACAGTGTAAATCAGGTAAGACGTAACTCTAGGTCATCGCTCTCGTTATTCGTTTTGATGATCAATGATGAAAATAGAAATAGAATAAAATTTCCATGATGAAAATAGAAATAGAATAAAATTTCCTGTGAAATCGAACATTGCTATAAAATATTCTTAGAAATGCTTTGTTTTTTATGATTTCATAGTTGCTTCAATAGCCCACTGATGCTCCACAAAGTTGCTAATAACCAGCTTCGTGTTTCTTTCCTCCATTTCTTACATTGTAATATGTTTCAGTACCCATTCCCCCTCATCCTTTTAGCCAGAGAGACTAAACACTAAAGTTTTGATAGAACACATCATTCTCAACAATTTTTGTGGCAATATTTAATCAAATAATTTGAGGAATCCATGGTCAAGAATGCTCTTTTGATCTTTGTCATTTGTGAAATGCCATTTTATGGGGATTGAGGGAGTGTGCCAAAAAATGCCCCCTCTACTTTTTTAAGTTGTAATTACTCTTATTTCCTTGCCTCATTGTCTTCATGAAGTGATAGATAGACATGAGTAGTGATGCCGAGCTCGAACTACAGAAAATGCGCAAAAAACGTAGGAAAGCATAGGTTTGAAAAGAAAGCCACAACTTTTTTTAAATTTTTCTATACTTGCGGGGCGCTCTGTAAGCGCGTGTAATTGCACATGTATATGTGCAGATAATTCCTGTTGCACACGCTTACAGACGCGCAGGAACAATTTAAGGAATCAATGCATGCATTTAGGGAATCAATTGACCTATGTGGTGACATATATAACAAAGCTTGAGGATAAGAGATAACACATTGGCAAGTCAATTGGCACATATGTAGTGACTTACTAGACCATCCCACTTACAATTGCATGCAAGTATCAATAGGTGGATAAAGCACGAATGGTTTTTAGCTAGAGAGAGATAATGCTATGAAGGTGTACACGAAAGAGATAGAGAAAGGCATATTATCCATCAATCAATCAAAGATATGTACATGAAGTGACTTGATATAGTAATTAAAGTATCATCATTTTTAGGATGCTCCATTGACTTCTGCAAGTTCTTATAACCTTGAAGTAGAATATAGCCAACCACAATGTCCATGGAAGGAAAACTTGGCCTCATCAAATTAACCAAGTTAATTTACTTATACATTTCATAGATAAGAGATTTGTAGTTGTCTTGTTGGTATTAGTCACCAACAAGTGGACACACTGGCTAAAGATGATGAAAAGAGGACATGTGCACATTGGTTACATGTGGTCCACCTTATCTAAAATTATATGTGAGCTATAAGTGCACCTTGACATGATTGGAATAGCTTGCATATGCACAAGCCAACTGATTTACATCAATCTACTCATGCTATGAATTGGCATGCATGGCTAGGTTAAGTGCACAACATTAAATGAGACACGTGAGTGTATTGATCAGTTCTCTCTCTCTCTCTCTCTCTCTCTATATATATATATATATTGCAAATGCACAAGTCAACCTTTGATTTATATATACATCCAATCATCATGCCCTATCCAATCACATTTGTATAGGGCATGATTGGATGTATGTAGGGCATGAAATCACATATATGTAATTAGCTTTGAATGATTGGATGTATATTTGTAATACTCAGAAAGAAGTAAAGTTGGTAATGTATATCATGTCCTATGCATGTATATGCCTTATACATGTATATCATGTCGTATATACATGTATATCATGTCCGTATGATCCTATACATGTATATCATGTCCTAGCTTATGATCCAGGTGTAATTATGTCGTAATATATACATCCAATCATACCCTATTCAAAAAAATACTAGCTGTTAAGAGGTTTGGTCATATTCAGGGACTTTATGAGAAATGAAAAATATGTGCATTTATTTTCGCATCTATAAGCGCAGATATATAGACACGTTTTTTATACTAGCGTGAATAGACGCGTTGATACACGCGCTTATAAACACGCCTGCTTTTTTGCGTGTACAGTGCGCGTCTATAGGGCCTTTCTCTTGTAGTGAGAGTTTATGCATCGTAAGAGTCCTTTCATGATTTGCACTTTCCATGATGATTCATTGTAGAAAGAATAGGGGTTAATAGTGCGAGATGCAGTTTTATACCTTTAGGCTTAACCGAAGTATACTACTTTAATGGGTAATAATCTAGCTCATAATTCATTTCAATGCATAAAGCTATTTGAAAAAAGTACGTTTATACTTTATTTATTTTGCATGTTCCATTAGATGTATTAATGACTAAATTTCTTCGTCATGAATAGCTAGGACAAAATATATCCTATTTCTAACAACTAACCTTGCATGATTAAATTACAACGATATAAAATAAAAATTAAGAAGGAAAAACTTGGGTTTGGGGTGAGATATCCACATGGATACCGAGAGATGACCCTCCCACATCTGCGCCTTGGACTTTCTTCGGAGGCATCACAATTGTAGTTGTTCAGACGTGGAAGCAGCTTCACAATTCTTCTTTGGAATTCACCGTTGCTCCCTTGCACCACCCGTCGATAGTAGTTTTTGGAAGGCTCCCTCCTTGGAAATCGGGGAAATTCAAAAGGGTGTTTCAGAGTCTTCTACGACTAAGACCCATTGAAGCCATGGAAAGGCTTAATGGCCTTTTAATGACTATTCAAACGAGGAATGAAAAGGGATGGAAAAACACAAGGTGCGGGAGAGAACTCTAAGGGGATATAGTAACCGTAAGGATTATAAGTAAGGTTGAAGGACCTTAGGTCAAACTTGGAGGGAAGGGGTTTCAATACGCCACAAGGGAAGGGCTAGGGAAGGTTTTAACACAGAGGAAAGAGGGATGGTTCCAAGGAAAAGGGATAGGGGTTTTAAGGGATTAACACGGGAGGTGTGGTTTCAGCATGCCCAAGGGAAGGGTTTAAGGGTCAATACACGGGGGGTGTGGTTCCAAGGAAAAGGGGGCTTAAGGAAAGGGCCAAGTGACTTTTAAAAGCACGGGGGGGGGGGGGGGGGGGGGGGGGGGGGGAATTAATAATAGGACCTCTAAGCCTGTTTATTGGGGAAAAGCCCATGATCCTTTAAACACAAGGGGGGGTGATCCCCCCAAAAAAAAAACACACAAGAAGGGGCCTTGGGGGTTTTTAGGACACGAGGGTGAAAGGGGTTTTGGGAAGCTACAATCAAGGGGTGAAAGGGGTTTCAAGTACGGGGTGAAATCCCCAAACCCACAGGAAGGGGGGCCATAAGAGGATTAAAACTAGGGGGGGAAAAGTAGTAATAATAGGGTATAGGAAGGGGGGTTAAGGAGGCCCCCCCCTTTGGAAGTTCTAACTTCCAGAAGATTACATGGGGGGGGGGTGTGAGCCATCAATCGGTGGCAAGAAAAATGGAGGCGGTGCACGGATATGGGGAATGCTAAGCCCTCCCCTTTGTCCTTTCATGGCAGCTGCTGGCGTTGTTTGGCAGCGCCTTCTTCTAGCCCTTGTACCTTCGACCTTCCTTCACGACAACGGACGACGTCACGTCTTCTGGGCAGCGTCCCTATTTCGGCCATCCCTTTGCTGTCTCCCTTGAGTGGGGGTTTTTATAGGGAGAAGGAAGGGAATCCTCCCTCTCCTCGTGTCGCCATGCATGGCCATGAGGCCGAGCAAGATCCAACGAGGAGCTTGCTGGCGTACTAATTCCGTCTCCGTCCTCCAACAAGATTGACATCGACGGTGAGAAAATTCTCCCATAAATTTACAATATTTGACGTATTATACCAAGAGTGGCCTTCCATTCTTATCAATGCATGGGAAGAGAGGTACTTACATGTCAAGTAGAGTCCTCTTAAATTGCTTGTGGTTGCATGGCTTGACCTCCTCCTTTGTGTAGTAGCTTGGACTCCTCTCTCCCTTCTCCATCCATGGCGCCATGAATTGCCCAAAATTTGTGGCAAAAAAAATGGGTTGATTTGCCTCTACCACAAGCTTAATGCACAGAGATTTTGAAGTCTCATTATTCATGCCAAATCACTTACTCAATGTCATGTGTACACTAGGTTGACCATATACATTTTGGAGAGTTATAAGAAGCTTAAGAGAGCAGTTTTCCTATTCAAGCTTAATGGCAAATAAGCTTACAAGGCAGAATCAAAGGCTAGAGTTCCAACAACCTAGTCTTACATCATGTTTAATTCTTGGTGATTTACATGACTTATTACAACTTGTGGTCAAAGAAACAAAGTAGGGTGGGTTTTAAGTTCAAGGTAGTCGTGACATTGTCTTTATTCAAGGTGGAAACATTTGACTTAAGGCAAGAAACCAAAGAATTGAACATTATGTTGGAATGGAAATAGAAGTGAATGACAAGAGTAATTGAAGTAGGAAGAATAACTTATTTTGTGAACTCTCTAGAAAGTTTTAGAGTAGTTGAAAAACAACAAAAAGTATTACTTTTCATCCATGGGCAAACATTCCCATGACATTCACCCCCTCCAAGTCTGCACATCCTTCGGCATGCGCCACTTCTTTGGATTTGTAGTATTAAGAGAGATATTCATTTGTCATGTCTTCATCTTCATCTTCTAATCCTTCTTCTTCTTCTATGTCTTCATGCTCTTGGATTATATCCAATTCTTCTAACTCATATGTTGAACTTTCTCTTCATTTGAAGAGCTTGATTCTTTTTCCAGCTATGGGTATCTTCATGCTTGTCCCATCCAATTCAGCCAATGAATATATGGCATTGTCATGAATGACCTTTACCACATATGGGCCAAACCAACGCTTTACCATCTTCCTAGAAGCTTTGTATTGATTGTCTAGGATGCTCTCATAGACAAGCACCTAGTCATTTTCTTGAATAGCTCTTGTCCGAAGTTGATGTTGCCTATCAAATCTTATTTTGTTCTTTAGTCTTGTTGTTTTTCGCTTCTCAACAGCTACTTGAACATCTTCAAGCCTTCTTTCTAGCTACCATATGTGCAAAGTTAGTAACTCTTCTCTACTAATGTCTTCCTCCTAGGGTAGAAGACTCCATGTGAGAATAGATTCTTCAATTGGCATAATTGGTTGCTAGCCATGCAGAAGTTCATCTGGCATATAGTGAGTTATGGTATTGTGAGTAGTCCGATGAGCCCATAATGCGAAAGGCAACATTTTAGGCCATTCTTTGATCTTTCCTCTACAAGACTTTGCTACAGCTTTGAGAATAGGTTGATACCCTCTCTCACTTTTCCCATTGCCTTCAAGATTGTAGGGTGATGTCAAAGCCAACTTAATACCCAATTGAGCAAAGAAGTTGTGTGCCTCATCGGCATCCAACTCTCTTCTATCTGTGATTACTTTTCCAACACTTCTTCAAGCAAAAAGTGACAAACAGCTTGAGTGGTCTTGGTTGTTAAAGCTTTACTTTCAACTTGATTGGTTAGATCTTCTCTTGCAAGCACTAAATACTACACATTCCATATCCATGTAGGCATGGTTACAAGATCAATAACCCATCTATAATGTATAGACAAGGGATAAGTTGGTTGTAACCCATCTCAATGCTTAACCATAGAGTACATCTGACACACATAACAGGTTTCAAAAAAATGCTCTATGTCTTGATACATGTTCTACCACCAGTATTTTTCTTTGACATTAATAAAGGTTCCCCATATGCCTCTATGGCTAGGCCACAAACTTTCATGAAATTCCTTCATTACCTGTTGCTACAATCTTTTGCTACCTAAAACTTGGACATGCGCTCCTTTCTTGTCCTTTGTGTGCTTCCATAGATACCCATCTTTAAGAAAAAAACCATAAGATTTTCTCTTGATATGCTTGAATTCCTCATCAGCCCGGCCTTCTTTTTCTTCATTGTGCTCAAATATTGGCCAATCTTCAGCCAAACTTCTTCATAATCTTGTTCAAGGAAAGGAGCTAGAAATTGGATAATACAATGAGCATGCTTGCTTCTAGCTAACCACCCTTCTTTCATAGGAAAATCTTTAATCTTTGTTGTTGTTACCTTCAATATCTTCTTGGCCAACAGCCCATCCTATCCCAATGGGGCTTGTACCCATTATCAGCAATCATGGAATGAGATTCAACAAGTATAGTTTCTTCAACTTCATCTTCTTCCATCAACTCCTCTTCATTCTCATATCTTGCGTGTGACAACATGTTAGCAACTGGATTCTCCTTTCCTACAATATGCTTCAATTTGGGGTTGAGAGATTTAATATATGCAATCCATCTTAGCATAGCAATGTGTCCGGTGTAGAGCAGTTGGCAATCATGCCCAAGAGTGAAAGATAATCAATTTCTACCACTATGGAAGCACCTATAAAGTATTCACAATTACACTTTAATGCTGTTACAACTCCCCCAAATTCCCTTTTTACTTGTGCATACCTTCTTTGTTGTTCATTAAGAACCTTTTCTCCAAAACGAATTTCACACCTATTACCTTTAAGATCTTCTTGGCTAATAGCCCAAATCCTTTCCCAATGGGACTTGTATCCACAGTAAGGATGATGGGTTGTCCATTTGAATAATCAACCCTTTTAAGAGTGGGGGATGAAAGTAACAGGTTCTTTAATTTGTGTATAGTGAGAGTATGCTATTTACCCCAAAATTAACTTCGGAATTTTCTTAGTAAATGATAAAGACTTTCAACTATATGATTAAAATGTGGTATCCATATGTGATAGAATACACAGGTGCCAATAAATCTTCTCACCTTTGAAATATTTGTACATTTTTCTTGTATTATTCTAATGGCATCTATCTTGATTAGTAAAGGTTTACGTCCGTAGGGGCCACACAGATGTCGACCACTAGGAGTTATTCAACTCCAAAAATTGATTTAGCTCAAGGAAGGGTAAGATGAAGCTCTTCTAGCCTTGTTAAAATCCTATCACAATCATAAATATGGTTAACTACAAATTTCATGCAGCCATGTTTGTTAAGCTTCTCATTCCTTTCATAGACTTCACATCCCTTGATAGGTACATCATCAAGAAAAGGGAGAGTAAGTTGTGGAATGAAGTTCCTCAAGACTTTGTGCATGGCATTCATCATATGTGCCATGGAATTTGTTGCACCTTGTGGTAGAGTACACATGCAGGCCAATCCAAGAAGTGTCTTAGTTGTGGTAATGTCTTGGCTCTCTAATGAAAGCTGAAATTTGTCATATCTTGAATATAGGTCTCCCATGGAATAAATTGCTCTATGTGCAAAAGCTTCAGTAAACTCGTCAACTATTGGACCCGAACCAAGATTTTGGATTGTGACTCGATTAACAGGCTATAGATCTTGAATGAATCATAAAGATCCAATTTTCTTAGGCATAGTAAACCATCGATTTGAGTAAGGTGTTGAAGAAGGTTCTAAAATCTTCATTCTGATCTTTTCATTCAGAAGTTCCAGTAATTTGGGCAAATGCGACCTTTGGAAGAGGAATAGGCTTGAGGTTCCAAGGCACATGTGGAACCGTAAAAATGACCATAGGAGCCACAATATTTGGATCCACACAGCATATTCACTTGGTTGAAATGCAAAATCTTTGCCATAATTCATTTGCATTTGTATAAAAGAGTGTTTTTAGCTAATAAAAGGAAATAATTATCACCTATTTTGAGTTCTTTTATAATTTCAAATGTAAACTTGTGACCAATGTTGGTAGGGTCACAAAGACTTGGCTAATTTGTTGCCCTATCAACCAGCCCTTCAATTTTAAGAGGTAGTGGGACTACCACATGCTTGACTTTCTTATCCACCATCTTGTATTTTGTTTCCACTTGCACTTCAGCCTTGTTGAGAAAACCAATATCTACCCGTTCGACAAATTCTTGAATTGCTTGATAAAAATCCAATGTACATACTTCTGTGGACTGATTTTTAGCTTGATTTTCTACATGAACAACTGCATATAATTTACCCAATGTGCCAGTATTAATTAACCCAAAACAAATGCCTGAAATATCTTCATTTTTAGCCACCTTGTCATAAGTTTTCAGCTCTCTTTTTACATGACATAAATATTTTCTTTCAACTTTAGTCATGGTTGAAAGAGACTTATAAAAACCCATACTATTGGTTGTACATACATGTAGATTTGCTAGAGGCATAGCTTTTGTAGTATGAGGGGGCACAATATTTTTAGATGAAGCACTACCATAGCCTCCTTTTACAATAGTGCAGCCCGAAAACCCTTGAATTCTCGAGCATTAGAAGACGCAAGATAATCTCGCAATGTTTCGATGATGTTTAACACACATAGTAAGAAATTGGACAGATCATGCATTATCCTTGCTTCAGATTCAAGCATAGGAAGAACCATCATAAAGATATTTTGTTTCCAAGTGGGCTTTAGAAATGAAAGGTTGCCCAAGAATGATAGGGTAACTATAAGAGTCTTTAACAAAGAAGTGAAAATTATTTTTTATGTCTCCAAAAGTTACCTACACATTAGGACATATAGCATATAACTCTCCAGAAGAATTGTTTGTGGCTCTCATTTGCCAGCATGGATCAACATCTATGGGCCATCCGCCACTTTCATAGAGACTCCTAGCCATGGCATTTATCTCAGAACCATGGTCTAGAGTGCAATACATGGTGTTTCTTTTTCTCCAATTTTTTCAATTGTCTCTGTTGTTGCTCTAGCCCAATGCGTATGGGAGTAGTGACCGCCTGGAATGAGTCGAGCTTCTTCGTCATCATGCAGGGGTGGTGTAGACGACCTTTTTTTTTAGAGATAGGCTACCTAACTATCTTGGACTAGCTGACCGTTATGTTTTTAGCCTTTACTTCTTCAATTTCTGCATCCATGCTTTCTTTATCTTCAGCTTCAATTGCTGCAATTAATTCTTTAACCACTTCAAGCTGAATCCCTTGTGCATTTAGCTTCTCTTCATACTACACAAATACTCAAAGAACTTGCAAAAAAGCATGTACTGTTTCTTCAGCATCATCACCAACATATTGTCTTTTTCTTTTGATTACATTAATAATTACATCATGAAATTCACGTTTGGCAATTCCAAGAATTTTTCCTAGGGTAGACTCAATTTTACTTCCGAGAATTTATTCTTCTAGGACTCGTTTGATATCCGTTTGCAGTTTCTATGTCAGACTGCAATTTGAAGCCTAGCTACTTGCCTTTTTGCTTTCTTTCATTCTTCTTAATTTGTGGCACATCATCTTCCATCTCTTGATCTGGGGTTGAATTTTTAGCAGGATTTGGTTGTTCAGGCATTCTTCTAGTTACCCATTTTGAAAGGCTAGAAGGGAAAGAATGAGGATCATCTTCTCTTCTTCTCTTTTCTTCAACCAATACTTCTTTATGATTGACTTTAGCCAAATGTGCAAAGGTGGGGAAAGAATCTATCAGTTGTTCCCAACCAGTTATTCCTCGAATGCACTGACTAAAATTAGTTAAATAATCTTTGGCTACTTTTCCATGTTCCATTTGATCTAATGCCTACATCCATACTTTAGATTGCATATCAGCTTTACATACTTTCAATTTAGATTTAGTTGGTTCAATTTGTAGCCCATATGTAGCTACATCAATTGATGTGTAGGCATTCCTTATAACTAAATATTCAAATATTTTCTTCATTCAACCATTGCCAAAAAAATTTCATCTTTCCAAAATATGAGCTTTTGTGTTTTAGTCTCACGGAAGGTAGTACACTTCCTCTTGTCATGTTGTTGGCTGTCATACCAAATACAACGCCTCTTATAGCCTTCTCTCATGGGTCTTTAAGTTGATGTTCATCCTCGGTCTTCAACTTTGACATTGAGCTTCTCTACTTTGAAACTAATTTTTGTAAGATTAAGATGAAGATCTCGCATGCTTTTAATGAGTTCATCCATGACATCATTTTTAAGAGGTGGAATAGAAAGAATAGAAGAAGAAAGAGTTGGTTGATATATTAGTCAAAGGGATAGGGGTTTTTGGAGGTGGAACAGCCTCCATCAATGGAGTTGTTGAAGTT
Source organism: Lygodium microphyllum (assembly GCF_053477565.2). NCBI lineage: Eukaryota > Viridiplantae > Streptophyta > Polypodiopsida > Schizaeales > Lygodiaceae > Lygodium > Lygodium microphyllum. The sequence goes on along the minus strand of NC_141141.1, from coordinate 46,290,134 downwards.
GAAGGAGATCCCAATCTTAGTCGCATCCGCTCTCTTGGAGCAATCATGTTAACTGCATTAGTAACATCTGCCCATGTAGTTTCGACTCCTCTTTCGGAGGTAGCATCCTCTAGGCGATCAACAAGCTTCTCTTGTAGAATAGGATCTATAGCCTTAAGGAATAATTGAATCTTCTGACCTTCTATACTTTGTTGGTTTTCAACATCAAGTTGTCCAAATTTACTTTCAAATTCATGGTATAGAGTTGTTAAGTTAAACCTTTGTTGGGTTTCTCCACCCAATTAGTGAAACTTTTCTTCGTCATAAGGCTAGGGTCTTCTAAGAAGAATTCTTCACGAAGGGATTTTTTGAATGTAGCCTAATCCGCATCTTGCTGAAAAATACCAGATATTCTCTCTTGAAGATCGTGCTTGGATAGTCTGGCAAAATATCGACTCCATGCATGTTGCGGTACACCAAAGAAGAGCATTTTTTCAACATATAAGTGAATGAAAATAGAGACATTTTGACCATTAAATTTTTTTAATTATTGCCCGACTTCTTCTAGGGCCTTGAGATCTGTGGAATGAATCTTCTCTTTGTCTTGCCTTTTATGTTGTTGTGGTTGTAACATTTGAATTAGTTGTTGCTCAGTTTGTTACAGTATGTGCACCAACTGTTGTAGAGTATCTCCTAAAGAATCCCCCATCTTGGAGTTTTCTTGCAACTGGCCTTCACGTCCAGTTCACCAATGTCGGAGCATGTAGGTTTGAAGGTCATCACAGGGGTTTGGCAAGAAAATTGGACAAGGTAGATGGAGATGTGTCAAGAGATAAGTAGATTCCAATGAATGTTTAAAGGTTCAAGAGATACTTCACGATCAACCATAGGGGTTTAAGAGAGAGAAGAATGTATGAGGGTTCAAGGGCTTAGACTCCGGAGATGGTAGAAATAAGAGAAGGGTTGAAGGTTTCAAGCCAAGTTCTCAAAGATGTTAATCGAGATTCCAACTGCATGTTCTTAGCAAAGAACACAATAGTATTACCTTATATGATCTAACTCAAATCAAGCTTGTTTTATGGACTGTAAAAGCAATCACAAGGTATGTATTCAAGTACAATATGTTGTCATATATCATAAAAAAGTCTGCATCCCATCAATCATACATGATGCCAAAACATGAATCAACTTTGCATGATTACATTTAATGTAGACTGATAGGAAAAAAATATTATGAGTCAAATACAAGCTTGTAGAGCAAAAGATACTTGCTTCAAGAAAGCTTCAAATATATTTCCTGATAAGAATAGGTTACTATAGCCAAGAAATAAAGAGAAAAAGCTCCCCTAAATCTAGCTCAAAGCATCTATCAATGATCTACAAATATTGCCCTGCCATAGAGGCACATAAGACTTGCATTTTTTGTCAATAAGTCTTCTGTAGAGTAGGAAATGAATCAAAAGAACACTAATGTAGCTATATCTCTAATTATGGATGAAGATATCAGCCCATATATCTTTTGAGATTCACCTCTCATGATAGCACAATCTTCCCGTATCACGGAGTGCATAGATTAGCCAAATGCAGGTGTCTATCACACCATATGAAGCAATAGAGATGAAAAAGAACTTGTTGTCCACAAAATCACTGTGTGGGCTGCCTGTTTCAGCCCATATACATGGCATTAACCTTCCAAAATGACTCTTTGATAAAGTACAAAACAACCCCTATATTCAAGATCATGTAACAAGCAATAGGTAGCTTGCAATAAGCATGTAGAAACAGGATAGAAGAAGGAAATCCAGTTGCCCTTGTCTGCCCTATTATTGGCTACCTGTTTCAGCCCCAAGCATGTACATAGAGAAATCAAGATGCTCTCTTGATACCCCTTCCACAATGCTTATGAAATGTCAACTTGCATCAAGCATATCAATGTCAAGTAAGCCAATGATTGATCATGAATCTTCAAGAGCAGAAGGATATGTGCTACTTCCCACACCACTTTGTTTGGGCTGCCTATTTCAGCCTACTTTCATCACATAATTAAGTCAAGAAGGCTTCTTGATACTCCTCAATGGTAGCTTGCAATTAGCTTCCAATAGCAAGAAATGAACTTCTGAATGGGCGCTGCTACGCTCGTCTTTATAAGTTTTTACCCTATTTCTCATAGCCAAGATTGGCCTTCCATTTTCGTCAATGCAGGGGAAGAGAGGTACTTCCATGTCAAGTAGATTCCTCTTAAATTGCTTGTGGTTGCATGGCTTGACCTTCTTCTTTGTGTGGTATCTTGGACTCCTCTCTCCCTTCTCCATCCACGGCACGATGAACTGCCTAAAATTTGTAGCAAAAAAAATGGGCTACTCCTAGTCTACCACAAGCTTAATGCACAAAGGTTTTGAAGTCTAATAAGTCATGCCAAGTCACTTTCTCAATGTCATGTGTACACTAGGTTGACCATATACATTTTGGAGAGTTATAAGAAGCTTAAGAGAGCATTTTTCCTATTCAATCATAGTGGCAAAGAAGCTTACAAGGTAGAATCAAGGGCTAGAGTTCCAACAACACACTCTTGCATCATGTTTAATGCTTGGTAATTTACACGACTTATATACAACTTGTGGTCAAAGAAGCAAAGTAGGGTGGGTTTTAACTTCAAGATAGTCATGACATTGTCTTTATTCAAGGTGGGAACATTTGACTTAAGGCACGAAACCAAAGGATGGAACATTATGTTGGAATGGAAATAGAAGTGAAGGACAAGAGTAACTGAAGTAGGAAGAACAACTTATTTTGTGAACTCTCTAGAAAGATCATCCATCGGGGCAAACATTCCCATGACAACGATAACCACCACCTTCACCAATTAAGCAAGATATCCTTGAGCCTCCCTCTATGGGGCCAACCTAGAGTCTCAATTTTACCTAATAGAAATCGTGGCATGCTCTAAGCTTGTTGATCACCTAGAGGATGGTACCTCCGAAAGAGGAGTCGAAACTGCATGGGCAGATGTTAGTAATGCAGTTAACATGATTGCTCCAAGAGAGCGGATGCGACTAAGATTGGGATCTCCTTCAACTTCAACAACTCCATTGATGGATCCTGTTCCACCATTACAATAAAAGGCCTCATACACACACATTTAGACGCGATTTTTGAATGTAGAGAAAAACTTACGGGCGCGTCTATCTACCCGTCTATTTGCGCGTCTATCATTCTGCGTCTATAATCACATGTATTGACGAATTTACATGCACAAATATATGCGCAATAGACGCACATATACACGCACATATAGACACACTTTTAGACGCGTTTTTACAAGCACTGATAGACGCGAACGGAAAACAAAAAATGTCATTTAAAAAAAAGATATTTCATTTCTTTTTTTCATTTGAATTATGCAGCGGGTGTATGAGCGCGTGTAGTCTGCATTATAGACACGCGAATAAACGCGAATTACTTGCAATTTAGACGCGCTGATAGACGCGCAAAACAAAACTCGAAAAAAAAAAACAATGTATCTTACTGGCACGAGAATTGAAAGTAAAAGTCCAGGTATTCATTATATATCAAAGCATTTACAAGGGACGTTTTGAGTGCTTGCGACCTAAAGCGTGGCCACAAGCAGTAGGCTCAAAGAGATATCATACATATACAAGAAAATAAGGCCTCATGAGGAGGTATGGTGCTCCTCTACGAATCTGAAGAGGAAACATCCTCGCTAGTACCACCATGGCTACTAGCGTTGCTATCCCCCTCCTCGCTGTGCTCCACATCTGGGTTCGCCTACACACACAAAAGATCAGGGTTGCTTACATAGACAAGGTGGAGAAAAAGTTATAATTAGTTATACTTTTAATAGGAAAGTAAGAAAAACATACCTCCTCTGGCTGTCGAATCCTCATGGCCCGGTCGTATTGGTCCTCAGTGATGAGACCCTCCTCATAAAAGTGAAGCCATGTCGCTGTGCGGTTATGGCCTCGATGGTAACCTACCTCTCTAGGGGTAGGTGTCCTACCAACGATGGTAGTCTGCAAAACATTTAGAGATATACAAACAATTAGACGTCACAATATATTAGACTAAAATATATAAAGAATTTAAAGAAATATAAATTTAAAAAAACTAGAAATCAAAATATACTTACAAACTCTGCCTCCCACGACTCTTTGCCGCCCGATCCGTAATGCGACGATCCCATTGTTTCCATTTGGATCCGTCGCGCCTCTGCATGCTGGCGACTCTTTAATTTCTCAGCTGCTTTCTTCTTGGCTTTCTTTCACTCACTTTTGTTGTGAAGCATATCCCTCACTTTTGTACGTCCCTGGCCCGTGTCATGAGGTGGGATCTTTTGTTGTGAAGCATATCCCTTACTTTTGTACGTCCCCAATCATTCGAGAATCGCTAAACCTCAGGATTTGGGTACCTCCTATGGACTGCCCTCAACACCTCCTGCCACAAGCCGCTTTTCTAATTTTTGAAGGCAATGAAACAATCTTTATACGTCGCATGCATGACGCTCCTCATGTACGCCATTACATCCCTTCCCTCATCATCATAAAAGATGCCACCGGCAACTGTAACTCTATAGTAATGGCGTACAACCTCCTCTACATGATCTACTGGTGAGGGTGATCGCTCGGCACCTCCTAGGCAACCCCCACACAACCCTCGTCCTCCCCCTCGACTCTCCCTCCTCCCTCTCTATCGACTGCCCTCTGCCTCGCTGGACGCACGAGCTTCTGCAGATGCACGTGCTTCTGCAGATGCTTGTGCTTCAATCGATGCACGTGGAGCACGTGGAGTACCTGCAAATGGAGTACCTACATATGGAGTACTTGCATATGGAGTACCTGCATATGGAGTACCTGCATGTGGAATCTGGGAAGTAGTGCCAGGCAAAGACGCCAGAGGTGTCCCAGACATGACACTGAACACCTCGTCTGCTGTGGGAGAGCGGCCAAGGTGTCTGGTCATCTCTCCCATGAAGTCTTCCCTACTAGGAAAACCTCCAAAAAATGCATTGACCCCCCTGCCAAAGGAGGCCAATGTATCATTCATGCGATCCACATCTGGGTCATTGCTAGATGAACCAGGATACGACATCTGTAAAAAAAACACAGGAAAAAGATAAATTTATTTGCATACAAAAAATCATATATTACCTACATTTTCAAAGGGCTTTCTTTAGACATTGAGCAGAACACTTAAGTGCTAATGCTTCTCTTAAACAAGAAAACTGATAAACACTTAAGTGATTATCCATAGACTAGAGGGCACATTGAGGCCTATATGCCTAGGTGAGGGCTCTAATTCACAAGATCCACATGTAGAACACATATGTTTCAATCTCACTTTATGCAAAGAATGTAATGTTTGTATAAATGTGTATAAAAATATGCCATTTCCTAATTTGTCACATTTAGATCTAACTAGACTTCTATTTAGGAGTTAATCAATACCACGCAACAAGATTCTGCTCTAGGTGATGTCACACAATAGGACCTTGCTCAAAAGTATTTATTATTGATTGTAGCCTTATAAACTTGAATATAGGAAATTTTATAAAAGACTATGACTAGGGTGTCCTAAATTGTAGCATAGCTTTCCTATTGCATACAAAAACACTACATTGCAGTTTTTAATCCTTTGATATAACATTGCAGTTCATCTTCTGTCCAGCGCATCTATTTGCACATCTAACGTGCAGCACAGACGCGCTGCCAGACACGCTTCCCAGGTCAATGCACGTCTACAATCGTGTGTAGACTGCAGGTCAACCTTCTGTGTAGCTGTATCATCGCGTGTATATTGCAGAGTACACGTGCCAGCACACGCGCTCTAAGACGCGCTCTCAAACGCTCTGAGAGGAGACATTTTTGCGCGTCTATGTTCGCATCTACACTGAGATGTAGACGCGCTAGCAGAAGCGCTGGGTCGGCCAATTTTAGGTCGACGACAGCCATTGACGATTTACATAATGCAATACATAATGGAATCACAAATAAATCCTAAATACACAGACAGAGCAGAGAGAGGAAGATAGAAACAAGAGAGAGAGAGAGAGAGAGAGAGAGAGACTCACCTTGGGTGTTTGGTGTGGCGGGTGGTGGCGCTTCTCCTTCTCCTTCTTCCTCTCCTTGGTAAGTTACCCTCCCTTGATGCTTGTTTGCTTGCTTGCTGCTTCTTCTTGTTCTCTCTTTCTTCCTCTCCTTGGCTTTCCTTTTTCCCTTCTTGTGTGTTTGAAATGAAAGAAGAGGTGAGTCATGAGGAGGTGAGGCATGAAGAGACTAGGTGAGGCATGAAGAGACTGCATGTCGGCTTAACTCAAGCTTCAGAACTGCAAAAAACGCAGGAAAGGAAAGGCGCAGTTTGAAAAGAAATGATTTAAGTATGGTTTGAATTTTGACGTGTGCGTCTATTTTCGCGTGTATATGTGCATCTATTTTTCAGATAGACACGATTATAGACGCGAAAATAGACGCATAGGTAGATACGGATTTAGACGCGCATTTGGGATTTATCATAATTTTGTGTTTTTAAGATAAGTTTTGATAGTGATTTCTTCTTAAGTTTTGATAAGTTAAGATAAGTTTTAAGATGATGATTTTTGTGTATTTAAAATTAAGATCTTATGTAAACATGTGAATGACAAATATTTTGATGTTGTCATGAATTAGGTTTAATCATGTCGACGTCGTCATCACCTAGTGCGGTGCAAGCTGGTGAGTCAATGAGCACATCCTCAAGTGAGGATGAAACATTACATCTTCATAATCGAGATGCATGGCTACAAAAAAAAATTAAATGCATGTGTGATCGTTGTCGAGGGTGTATTTTTCGAGCACGTCGAATTGCAATGTCACACCTCAGCTTGTATGGAGAATGGGACCAAGAAAAATCACCGGTATTCATTGTTTTTTTTACCACTAAGATTGCTAGTCCATGTTATGGGAATTATATATCAACGTACATGAAACTCCCTTTTGTGGTTGAGCAGGATGTAGTGCCACATCCTCAGATGCTCCCTCTCGGGCGTCGAGAGGCTGCAAAACGTCGACGCGAGGAGGCAGAGTCTTCAAGAAGAGTAGAGACTGACGACCATGATAGTAGCCCTCATGAAATGCCCCATCAAGTCGTAGAGGATGAGATTTTGGACAACATGGTACACCATCTATTTTCACAAACGGTTCAACGAGAAGGTCACTCTACGAAGCCAGATGATCTACTATATGTGGCATCATCTACTCCATTGTATGAAGGTTGTACGTACTCCGTTCTTCGTGTGTCCCTCGAGATACTTAACTTGCAAACAATTTATGGATTGAGTAATGTCAGTTTGGATGCGTTATTGAAGTAGGTATCAATTCAGTTTGGCTTATATATGAATCATAATATTAACTGTTAATTCTATTTTGAAATCAGACAGAAATATATGTTGGTGGTTTTTTAACTCACTTTTAAAATATATGTAGGTTATTATCACAAATGCTTCCAAAAGGAAACAAATTGCCAACTAAGAGAGAGTAAGCAAGACATTACTTGACATCTCTGGGAGGCCTCAATTATGTCAAGATCCATGCATGTGTCAATGATTGTGTCTTATTTCGTGGGATTCATGAGTTCGCACGAGAGTGTCCTATTTGTGGCGAATCAAGATACGAAGTGGAGATGAAGTCAATGGATGTGCCTCGTAAGGTTTTGCGACATTTTTCGATTGTTCCACGTATAAAACTTATGTTCAAGTGTAAGCCTATTGGAAAGCTCATGTCATGGCATGCTAGTCATCGTTCAAGTGATGGAAAATGGAGGATCCCTGCAGACACACCGCCATGGCAACATATAGATAATTTGTGGCCCGTTTTCAAAGAAGAGCCAAGAAATTTGAGATTTGGTTTAGGTATGGATGGAATCAATCCATTTGGCATCAAAAGCACATCATACAGTGTATGGCCAGTGGTATTGGTGAACTATAATACTCCTCCATCCATGGCAATTAAAAAGGGACATGTGATGTTGTCCCTTCTGATTCCTGGAAAGCACAAGGTAAAAAACATGGACATTTACTTAGAGCCTTTGATTGCAGAGTTAGAAATGTTATGGGAAGGTATTGAGGTGCAAGATACAAGTGCATCTGCATCCTCTAGAGATTTCACATTGAAGGCCATGTTGTTGTGGACCATGCACGACTTTCCAAGATACGGAGAGTGTTCATGTACATGTATATAACTCTATATTTAAAATTAAATACTTGAATCGATTGCATTTTATTAATTCACTTATTTTTTCAGGTTTAACCACGTCAGGATATCATGCATGTCCTATTTGCGGTCCCTCTCTAGTTTCCTCTAGGCCGGCACGTTTAAAGAAGGTTATCTACGACAATCATCATCGATTTCTTCCTATTGACAATCCCAAATATGTTCTCCCTACTAATGGAATGACTCCACAATCTCTAACCATTCGAGATTGGAAGGAGAGATGGATTAATGCCGACAACCACCCTCCACATGGCATGAGTCGATAAGAAGTGCATTTCTCTCGATTGACTTTAAAGTATTTAGCATGATGAAATGTTTACATAATATATTATTTGTTTGTTAGGTTCTCTATATTCTTTCGTCTTCCGTATTGGACTGAACTCAAGATCAATCACCTGTTGGACCCCATACACATATTCAAAAATGTTGTATCTACATTATGGGATCACTTGATAGGGGCTCGCGATTGAGTTAATGTAAGGGAGGATTTACGTAACATTGGTCGCATGAGATGAGCCTGGCCACGAATTGGACCCAGAGCAAAGATTGAGCTACCCCATGCACCTTGAATATTGTCAAAGAACGAGGAAAAAATAGTGAAGGAACAAATATATAGCTTTCGAACACCCACACGATGTATGAGATGTCTCAAGGGAGCCTTCATAAAGAAAAAGAAAAGAGATATGGAGCAACTATCTGGTTTGAAGTCCCACGATTGGCACAAAATGATTTAAGTAAGGGTATCTCTAACCATGAATATAGTAATTAGTGGCGTAACTATGTGTAAACTTTGGGGTATGATGACTTTTTCCTCAACTAATCATTTGCATCTATGAATATTGTTTACATTCAGTTCGTACTTCCTACTAGCATATCCCATTGTGCCTCCAAAGATGTACGTGATATCATTTACAAGATGGGAGAGCTTGTGAGGTGTGTATACATTGTATTTTTTCATTATATATCTTTGAATTTCTGCAAAAAAATAAACAATTATCAAATACATCTTGACAGATATGTGAGCTCGAAGAAAATTGATCCAAACACATTGCAAGATGCTCGAGTATTATCTATTGAGGTGGTTTGTTTGGTGGAGAAAAGATTTCCTCGATCCATTTTGACTACTCAATTACATTTACTCGTACATTTGATTGATGAGATCGCGCTTTGTGGGGAAGCTCATGTAAGGTGGATGTTTTTTCTTGAGCGATTCATGAAAACCTTGAAAAATTTTGTGAGGAAAAAAGCATGGCCTGAGGGAAGCATGGCTGAGGGTTGGTTAGTGCAATCATCCCTTGTTTATATCTATGAATATCTTGCTGAAGTGGATCCCTCTCAACCACGACTATGGAAAGATGATGAAGACTTTAGGATGACCTGTATAGTACCTCAAGGAAAAGGAATGAGTAAAGTGCTAATAAAAGAAGAACTTCGTAAGTTAAATAGTTTTTGTGTGCTCAATAGTGATGTTATGAGCAAATGGGTGACACTATATAATGAAGCAAGGGCAAGAAGAAAAAGTGAAAGACAAGAATTTCACACTAGATATGGACGTAATGTCTCATTTCCAGATCATCTAAATGCGCTCCCATGTCATATTGACATAGATTGGTTACATGAGGAAATGGAGAGAATGGAAAAAGAGGAGGAAATTAGTATATCTCAAGAAGAGTGGGAATACACACGAGGTTGCTTTTATCAAAGGTGAGACATACTAGCAATTAATTTGTTTCTATAAGTTTTATTTTATATAAATAATTGACATGTTTGATCTTTTATCTTTTACTACTAGTGCACATTATTCAATTCACTTTGGTGTGAGGGTAAACATCTTCGAACTCAACGTATAGATGAAAAGAGAAATACCCAAGATTGTGGTGTCCTTGCTCACTTCGAGGCTGCCAATGGTACCATGGAAGGTTATTGTGGCTTGATCCAAGATATTCTGAAGCTTGACTTCAGACAATTCTTTATATATGTACTGGATGTGAAGTGGTTTAAAGAAGTGGTAACAAATGGTGAGCATTGCACAATCAGACGTCATCCAAGTGGTTTTGTAATCATTGACTCTACAAAATTTCACCAAAACAAGAATGACACATTAGTACTACCTCAACAATGCGAGCAGGTCTATATGCAAAGGCTAAATTTTTTATATGTATACATGTGATATATATACACAATATAATAAGTACTTAAGTTTTTTGCTTTTGTTTTTCAAAAACAGGTTGTGTATCATCCAATGGTAAACAATAACCGATGGTGGTATGTCATCCCTATATCTAATCGTTCAAAACCAATATATGGTAATATTACGGACATGGAGATAGCAGATGACAATCCAACAAATAATGATGATGTGCATGATGACACCATAATGGATGATATGCCTAATATAGTACAAGATGAACCTTGCGATGATGTTCAAGGAAAAGCAGAAGAAGACAATAATGTGATTGTCGATGATATTGATGAAGTTATTGAGCAATATAGCAACACATCTGATAGTGGGATAGACTTATTTGTTTCGTTACCTCTTGGTAACATAGACCTAGAAGTAGATAGTTTAGCAAGGGCTAATCTCATTGAAGATGAGATGGATCATTCACTATAACATACTTAATTTGCTTATTGATTCAATATATGTGTATTCCTAATTCTATGCTTTTTATCATGCACACACGTGCATACTCAAGAATCAATAGTCAATTTTAAAGCAAGCATTGAATTTTCCATAATAAAAAGGAAGTATCGATCTTTTATCATCTTCAAGTATATAGAGAAATTACGAGATACATATTGCAATGCTTGCTACTAATTGTAAGGTTTCTGTCGCTTGCCACTAATTACTTATATCGAGCTTGTCAACTGGAGGAATTGCCATTCATTAGAGAGTAATGAAAAAGAAACTATTAACTCTATTTTTTAAATTCAATGATTCAATGTGTATTCTTAATTCTATGGTTTTTATCATGTGCACATGTGCATGCTCAAGAATCAATTTTAGGTGGTTAAATAATTACTAACTTTGGTTTTTCAATTATGTGAATTACTAATTTTAGGTGGTTAAATAATTGTGCATCTGATAGTGTGTCTATAGTAGCGTCTATTTACGCGGATATATAGACGCAAATTCCCGTCTATTTACATGCACGTTTACACGCATTTATAAACGCTCTGATAGACGCTCCTGACTTTGCACATCTAACGTGCACGTCTATGCCTCGTTTCTGTTGTAGTGCACCTCCAAAAACCCCTATCCCTTTGACTAATCAACCAACTCTTTCTTCTTCTGTTCTTTCTGTTCCACCTCTAAAAAATGATGTCATAGATAAACTCATTAAAACCATGCAAGAACTTCATCTGAGTCTTACAAAAATTAGTTTCAAAGTAGAGAAGCTCGATGTCAAAGTTGAAGGACGAGGATGCACATCAACTTAAAGACCCATGAGAGAAGGCTATAAGAGGCGTTGTATTTGGTATGACAGCCAACAACATCACAAGAGGAAGTGTACTACCTTTCACGAGACTAAAACACAAAAGCTCATATTTTGGAAAGATGAAATTTTTTTGGTAATGGTTGAATGAAGAAAAGATTTGAAGATTTAGTTATAAGGAATGCCTATGCATCAATTGATGTAGCTACATATGGGCTACAAATTGAACCAACTAAATCTAATTTGAAAGTATGTAAAGTTGATATGCAATCTACAGTATGGATATAGGCATTAGATAAAATGGAACGTGGAAAAGTAGCCAAAGATTATTTAACTAATTTCAGTCAGTGCATTCGAGGAATAACTGGTTGGGAACAACTGGTAGATTCTTTCCCCGCCTTTGCACATTTGGCTAAAGTCAATCATAAAGAAGTATTTGTTGAAGAAAAGAGAAGAAGAGAATATTATCCTCATTCTTTCCCTTCTAACCCTTCAAAATGGGTAACTAGAAGAATGCCCGAACAGCCAAATCCTGCTAAACATTCAACCCCAGATCAAGAGATGGAAGATGATGTGCCACAAATTAAGAAGAATGAAGGAAAGAAAAAAGGCAAGCAGCTAGGCTACAAATTGCACACTGACATAGAAACTACAAACCGATCTAAAATGAGTCCTAGAAAAACGAATTCTCGGAAGTAAAATTGAGTTTACCCTAGGAAAAATTCTTGGAATTGCCAAATGTGAATTTCATGATGTAATTATTAATGTAATCAAAAGAAAAAGACACAATGTTGGTGATGATGCTGAAGAAACAGTGCATGATTTTTTGCAAGTTCTTTGAGTATTTGTGTAGGATGAAGAGAAGCTAAATGCACAAGGGATTCAGCTTGAAGTGGTTAAAGAATTAATTGCTGGAATTGAAGCTGAAGATAAAGAAAGCATGGATGCAGAAATTAAAGAAGTAAAGGCTAAAAACATAATGGTCGGCTAGTCCAAGCCAGTTAGGCAGCCTATCTCTTAAAAAAAGGTCGTCTACACCACCCCTGCATGATGACGAAGAAGCTCGACTCATTCCAAGCAGTCGCTACTCTCGTACGCATTGGGCTAGAGCAACAACAGAGACAATTGTAAAAATTGGAGAAAAAGAAACACCATGTATTGGACTCTAGACCATGGTTTTGAGATAAATTCCATGGCTAGGAGTCTCTATGAAAGTGGCGGATGGTCCATAGATGTTGATCCATGCTGGCAAATGAGAGCCACAAACAATTCTTCTGGAGAGTTATATGCTACATGTCCTAATGTGTAGGTAACTTTTGGAGACATAAAAGACAATTTTCACTTCTTTGTTCAAGACTCTTATAGTTACCCTATCATTCTTGGGTGACCTTTCATTTCTAAAGCCTACTTGGAAACAAAATCTCTTTATGATGGTTCTTCCTATGCTTGAATCTGAAGCAAGGATAATGCATGATCTGTCCAATTTCTTACTGTGTGTGTTAACCATCATCGAAACAGAGATTGATTGCGAGATTATCTTGCGTCTTCTAATGCTCGAGAATTCAAGGGTTTTTGGGCTGCACTATTGGTGCACAGATCAGATGCCGTAAGTGCGCGTAGTGAGAATCAAAAGGTCCCCAAGAACAAAAGAACTCTACTTTTTGCACACAAATCAATATAGAAAGCTTGCACGACATGAACAAGAGACCAATTGGGTGCAATTTCCCCCCATGCCTTGTGTGTGCGCTCCACAAAGCATGTATTTTATATATTATTCATCTTCAAGCTCAAATAATAACCCAAATTACAAAATAGCATGCTTTAGCTTTTGAGTTTGCTTTTGTGCCAATAAAGAATTAAATCTAATGGGCGCCCAAGAAGTCATGCATATCCAAATATAATGTCCAATACAAATATGTAAATCCTGCGCCCATGCGCATACAAAAATAATAAATAAATATCAAGCACTTTGATAAATAAGTGCGACAAAATATAGGTGCCATACCTAAGATACGCGCCCATCAAAATATTGACGATAATTTGAATATACGCTATACTCCAATGCTTTCCACTCCCACCTCTGCTATCTCTACACATCAACTGAAGCATTCACAATTGTTAGTAAAATAATATAATTAAACCGACAAAAGTGAATACCGAGCAGTCTTCAGCTACATAAATAAATTGGTTAGAAATCGATCCTAACCTTAATTTATCACGAGTGCACACTCTAAACTCATAAATGTTTATTAGTTTAAATATGTATTTTGCGGAATCATCCGCTATCGAATCACCCATGCACACATAAAATTAACAAAATGCCCGAAAAGGATAGGCGTCCCCAGTGACTTCTCGCAAAAAGAATCCACTTTGTGTATGAGCCCCGGTAATAAAATCTTATGGAATCCATCGTAAAACCTCATGGAATCCACCATGGCACGGAATCCACCGTTAAATATGCCTCATAGCATCATACCCTCGGGGTGGGATAGCAATTGTCCTCAATTGCTATTAAACACAATATTAGAGAGTTTGGGAGTCTCCCAATTCCCATTTTTTGAATACTAAAAAGGTGACACCCGGATAACATGACCATAAGTTTCTCAAAACCATATGATGTGACCTATCATTGGAAAGCGCTTGAAAAATGGAATCTATTGAGCTATAAAGCACTCTATTTGGAGTTATAGTATTCAAGTTATGACAAATCCAAAGATTTGACCACGTGTCCCAAACTTATGGGAAATTCCCATATTCCCCAATATGGTGTTATTAGCTCAACGTGGAGCTAATAGAGTGGGAAAAGCATTTAAGTCTCTAGTGTGCATCCATTGGGCCTCTTCAACAGGATGGTTTTTAAACTTGACCAAATATCTAGAATATGTACGGCCAGTTCTAGTGGTCATAAAGTCAGTATCTATAATAGTTTCAGGCTCAAGGATTTCAGTTTCCTCATCTACTAAAGGAGGGTTTTCATAGACAGGGTGCATAGGTAATTGGCCTCTAAAGGGTCGTAATAAACTAATATGGAAGGTGTTGTGGATTTTTCCAATGTTGTGGTAGTTCTAGTTTAAATGCATTGTCATTGATTTTGTGTATGATCTTGAACGGTTCATAGAATCTATGTGCTAATTTCACAATTGGGTGTTTATCTACACTTTGTAATCTTCGTTTTTCTATTCGTAACCAAACATAATCATCAACTTTAAAATTCATAGCCTGTCTTTTCTTATTTGCTTGTTTTGTATACGATTGTTGGGCTTTGGCAATCATATCTTTAACTTCATCAAAAATAGTAGCATGTATGTTAGCAATATCATCAGCAGTCTAAATTTTGTTTGATAATGTTGCAACGGGTGTAGGCAATCTATATCCATAAATAACTTCAAATGGTGCTTTCTTTGTAGCTGTATGTGGTGTATTATTATATGCAAACTGAAGTAAATGTAGATGTGTATTCCATGTGTGTGGTTTTGAAATGGTGTAAGTACGCAAAATATCTAAAATAGTACTGTTAGTAGCTTCTGTTTGATTGTTTGTTTCAGGATGAAATGCTGATGAAAAATCAATCTTTGTTCCTAAGTTAGCAAACAAAGTAATCCAAAAATTATTATAGATCTAAAATCACGATAAAAAATAATAACTTTTGGTAAACCATGGTTAGTAAAAACAGTTTTCAAAAACAATTGAGCAACTTGAGATGCATTTAAAGTTTTCTTGCATGGAATAAAATATGCTTGTTTGCTAAACCTGTCTACAACAGTCCAAATCATATCATGGTTAGCTTTAGTGTTAGGTAAACCAATTATAAAATCCATTGAAATCTATTCCCATGGTCATGATGGAATATGTAAGGGCATTAGTAAACCATATTGTTTATCATGGTGTCTTTTAACTCGTTGACAAACTAAATATTCAGATACAAAGTTAGATACATCAGTGTCCATATGTGGCCAATAAAAATCTTCAATCAATGTACGCAAAGTAGATATAATTCCTCTATGACCTTGATATGGAGGACAATGAATCTCATTCAAAACAAATGATATAAATGGAACTGTCACATATAATCTCTTTTCATAAAACATGAATCCATTATTGTAAGACAATGAATCAATAGGAATCCAATTATTTGCAACTTGTTTATTCCAATCAGCTTGAAAAGTAAGATCTTGATGATAAGTATCTTTCATAGGGATAAGGGAATCAAATGATATCACAGAAATATTATGAATTGTCGGTTTTCTACTCAAAGCATCAGCTACAACATTTTCTTTTCTTGGTTGATATTGTATAAGGGGATGAAAATTTTGAATGAAAGTGGCCCATTTAATGTGTCGGTCAGATATTTGTGGTTGACTAAGGAGATGTCTAATGCTTTGTTGGTCAGTTTTGATCATAAATTGAGATCCCATTAAATAATGTTTTCATTTACGTAAGGCTTATACTACGGCTAGCAATTCCTTATCATAGGTAGAATATTTAAGTTCAGATGGTTTCAGTTTACAGCTAGAATAGGCTATGGGATGATTATCTTGCATAAAGGTGGCTCCTATTTCAGATCCACTAGCGTCAGTAACTACTAAGAAGAATGGTCTATTGAAATCCGGTAGTTGTAATACAGGAGCATGTTTTAATGCATGTTTGAATAAATCAAAAGATTTTTGTTGATTATCAAATCAGTTATAAACAATACCCTTCTTTAAAAGTTTTGTCAAAGGTAATGCAAGTAATGAGAAATTCCTTACAAACTTTCTGTAAAAGCTAGCAAGTCCTAGAAAAGAACGTAACTCATGCACATTTTTGGGTATGGGCCAATTTAAAATTGCTTCTATCTTTTTAGGGTCGACTTGAATACCTTCTGATGAAACAATATGTCCTAGATATTCAATTTCTATCTGGAAGAATTCACTCTTTTCTGGATTAGCATACAATTGATTGTCTTTTAACAACTTGAAAACTAAAGACAAATTTTCATAATGCTCATTCTCATTTTTACTGAATACTAATATATCATTAAAGACACAATGCTCATGATTCAAAAATATGCGATTCATCATTCGACTAAATGTAGCTGGTGCATTAGTCAAACCAAAAGGCATAACCAAAAATTCATAGTGTCCAAATTGTGTTCTAAATGCAGTTTTGAATATATCAGATTTATCCAATCTTACTTGATGATAACCAGATTTAAGATCTATCTTACTGAATATGGTAGATCCTTGTAGTTTATCCATAAGATCATCTACCCTAGGAATGGGATATCTATTCTTAACAGTAATTTTATTTAGGACACGATAATCAATGCACATGCGATAAGTATTATTATTTTTCTTTATTAATAAAACAGGTGCACCAAATGGAGAACTACTAGGTCTAATTAATCCTCTGTTAAGCCATTCTTCTATTTGATTTTGAATTTCTTTCTGTTCAATTTGGTTATGTCTATATGGTGCTTTACATGGTGGTTGTGTACCAGGAATTAAATCTATTTTTTGATCTTCAGGACGTGAAGGTGGTAGTCCAGGTGGTAAATCATTAGCAAAACAATCTTGAAATTGGGTAAGAAATTGTGTATGTGTTACTGTGTTTTCCGCAGTTACCGTGTTTTCCACAGCATAGAGGAGCGAAAAACGGAAAAAAGGAAATAGCAAAAAAGGCACAAGATAAAATGCAAAAAAGACGCCTTCACCCGTAACCAGACCCTGAAAATTTTAAATGATTCGGGCACGACCCTCAGAAAGTCTTAGTGTCGCCCCGAGGCAACAAAAGAGTAAAAGGTGCACCATTAAATATGGAAGCACTCCCAAATCCTTGTAAAAGAGTGCCAGGCTCGCTTCTCTGCAAAGTGTATGCATTAGTTGGGAATAGGAAAATTAGAATGGTGAAAAAAGGGAAAAATGGCCTAGGCTATGGCCGGCCATGTAAAAAAGGGAAAAAGGGGATGACCGCCGAAAAGGGATTTAGGGTTTTGTATATAAAGTTGAAAAGTGAATGAGAAGATCATTCTTTGGTGTGTGGAAAAAAGAGTCTTCTTCTTCCTCTCTTCTTCTCTCCTTCTTGCTTGTATGTGCTCTTGAGAGAGGGAGTGTGAGAGTGTGAGGGAGTGAGTGCGTGTAGGAGTGAGGAATCAAGAGGGTGAAGCTCTTCACCATCTCCTCTTCTCTTCTTCTCTTCTCTTCTCTTGCGCGTGAGGCTATGGAGGATGGAGCTTGGAGATGGAGGAGGCTTGAGGATGCTTGAGCTAGCATCAAGAATCGTGGAGCTATCGGAGTGCAAGAGAGAGGAGGGTACTCGATCAAGCATCAAGGTAAGCTCACTACACTCGTAGGATCGATGGCACATCAGCTAGGTGAGAGATAGCCATTAGAGCTTACTTGGAACGCTTGAAACAATAAGCGGTCCGTGGGTCTTGGCGGTTGAGCAAAAGCTCCCAAATTTTGGTTCCGTTGCCGGGACCAATGGATTCAAGCTTAAGCACTTGCGGGCCTCATATTGAGCATCGAAGTAGGGGATTCATCCCTAAAATGGAGCTTGAGATAGGTAGGAAGTTTGGGTGTTTTTAATCTTTAAAAAAAGTAAGTATTTTGGGATATTTTGGTTGTTTGATGATTGGAAATCATGGAGAATCTATTTCAATTTTTTGCCTTCGATCTTGGTTGCATTTGGCGTAGGTTAGAGTTAGGAAATCGAACCGGAAAAGGGTAGGGTTTACTATTTCAAAACAGGGCAAAACAGGGCAAAAATCGTGCAAAATGGGTAAAATGCTCACTAGTGATGCCTAAGATTGGCAAGTGAGTGATTGGGGGCATCAACGCCACATTTGGGAAGGCATATAAGAGCCAGGAGGCCAAGGGAGAGCTCATTTGTGCTATTTCAGTGAGTGAGAGAGAGAGAGAGAGATAGAGAGCACTAGCTTGTATCGATTTGATCGATCACTGACGCACTTACCGGCCTGTTCAGATATACGAATCTCTCACTCTACTTCCCTAGATAGGATCTGGAAGTGCATGACCATGGCACCGGCCTACATTTGGTGAAATGATCGAGATCGCGTTTGCGCGGGTTACGCATGCCGCGTTCGGCCCGTCCGAGTGGCCTCTCCTGGGCCGAGTCCCAGAATCGGCCCTCGGCCTTTGTCATTTGGTCCACTTGGCCAAACCCGAGTCGGCCCTCGGGCCCTCGGACCATCCGAGGCAATTGTTTGAGTTAACCCATTCGACCGTTCGAGTCAAAGCTTTTTGCCACATGGCACATCCGACCTCGGCCCATCCGAGTGACCCGTCTGAGTGGCCCGTTTGAGTCTCAATTTCGGCCCTCGGCCAAGCGCTGTTCGGCCTGTCCGAATCACCCTGTCTGAATTTGCCATTTGGCCCATCCGAATCAACATCGTTCGAGGCAAACCCAAAAATTCGGCCCTCGACCCTGTACCTCGGCTCGTCCGAGTGACCTACTCGGACCCTGCGATTCAGACCAGTTGGTCCGAGTGCAACTTTTTGTCAAATTTTTTAGAAATTTGACCTGACCCGGCAAATACGCAGCAGCGCAAAGTGTTGAAACCCTTCGGGCGCTTAGAACTTGATTCTGGCACACGAGATAAGAGAAATTGTAGTGTGCAGCCGCTTAGTGGCTAGAAGTGAACAGTTGCAAGACCCAAGGACTTAGACGCAAGCCGCGGAGCCATAAAATCTAATCGACCAAAAACGAACAAGGCAACATACGAGAAAACCCTAAACCCTGACAAAACGGCCAAAAAATGGACCTACAAGCCTATCAGGCCCGAAACAAGCGAGAGTGTGTAAGACACTGAGGAATTGCTTACTGCACTCACATGGAATTTCCACACTTAAAGTACACTTAAGAAAGTTGAAAGACTGATTGGGCGCAAGTGCACGAGAAATGACACACGCACCGAGTGACCATAAATTGAGGGTTGTACTCAATAACCAAAGGAACTCACTGAGATAAACCACTCAAGAAACCCATTGATAGGAGAGGACCCAAGATATAGACAAACCATCAAAGCGTAGAATAGGACCAAACATGGAGCACCAACGACGAGGATCTGTCAAGTCCATTCAACCTGATTGACAGCGTAGTGAAGCTCGAGAACTCGAACATGACGGAAGAGATCTCAAACCATTGGTCTAATGAGGAGCTCGATTTGAACGTATTCCCAGATGCTATTTAGTAGTTGGTGAGCAGTTACGATGCGCACGCCCGATATGAGCACCGCAATAGGACATCAGACGCAATCATTGCAGATCTAGAGGAGGAGAGAAGGCTGGCCCGCAAGGCATTGTAGGGCATAGGCGAGTACAATAGGGATCAGCAGGCTAGGAGCCAAAGGCAAAGCATGGAGCTGCACAAGGTGTAGCTAGTGCTGAACTTGGCTGGCCGAAACTGAACTGACCATGAGAGAGCACTAGAGGGATACTTGAAGTTGAGCGAGCTGCTCATGAAACGACTGCTCGATAATACAACAGTAGAGCAGAGTGCCACCGCACTAGCGACATCATTGCTTGCAGGATTAGAGGCGAACCAACGCTCAAAAAGCAAGGCCAAAATACCCATTGTTGCCAAGCAACTCGATAAGTATCAACCTCAGGACAACCCATACAGCTTTGTTGAGCACTTTGAGCAAGTATGCGAAGCCAACTGCCTCAACGACCAAACTCAATGTTCGCAAGCATTCGGGCTTTGCCTAGGCGACAAGGGTAGGACGTGGTATACAAGCCTAGATGCTGTAGAGCGAGCCAACTTCAATAATCTCAAGGATCTCTTTGTTAAGAGATTCGCCGAGCCCAGATACTCCGATAACCTGCTTGTACGCTTGATGAACATCAAGCAGAAAGAGAAGGAGGACATTTGCGACTACATGACCCATGTGAGGAGTCTCTTTAAGAGAATTTCTCTAGGAGAGTGACTGACTGACAAAGCAGTTTCGACTGTATTCATCAGCAAAATTTGAGACGAGGAGTTATATAAGGCTTTGGCAGGCAATTCAAGCTTGCAGCGGGACGTGGTGGCTAGAGTGTTTGAGGAAGCCATCAAAGTCGATGACCAGCTGAAAGAGCAGAGCTCTAGGAGCTCAAAGCTAGAAGAACCCAACTTGCAAAGCTTAGAGAGAACGTTAGCCTCTAGTGAGCAGTCAATCCCATCATCCCAAGATAAGGGGAAGGCCACTGAGACAGACCAAGGCTTGGCTGAGGTCAAGATGGAATTAGCCAAGTTACAAGACATGTTAAGATGACCAACGCGCCCGCACGTCCAATGCGTGTACTGTGGCAAAAACCACTTGCCGGCCGAGTGTCAAGACCCTAGGTCAAGACCTTGCGCTAACTACGATAGGTTCGGTCATGATGTCGCGCATAGTAGATTACCAAGAAGGCTTCCATACTCGCAACCCTACGGCCAGCCTTATTTGGCGAACAGGCTGCAGCCATTCTTCGAAAGGGGAGCCCCATTGGCTCTTCCCATGCCTAACAATATGAAACTAGCCGTCCCTAGAATGGACATAAATCCTACAGGCATTCCTAGACCGCCTGGTCCTTACGTGACCCACCCACCGAGCGATGCTCTAGTACACTACGTGGAGGAGCCGAATGCTGAAGAGACCTATATATACCCTTACGTCTCGCACGACGATGAGGGAAATGCGGTCCTCATGGATTATCGATCCGTGCCGGTGATGGCATTGGGACGAGGACGAGGTAGAGGCCTAGGAGGGTAGCCTGCAGGATCCAGTCACTTGTTGGACTTGTGGTCACCCCGGTCATGTTTCATTGTGCTGCCCTAAAAGAGAGCAGCAAAACAAAGATAAGGCTGACCAAAGGTGCGTAGAGTGCGGAATCACCCATGTTTTTGTAGATTTCCTAAAGCGAAAGCCATCCTCTAGCTTAGTCAACTTGCCATCTGTCCCATTGGGGTTGTTTGGTGTCGAAAACCTCGATGGGGAGGCCACACCTATTCCATTGCGGGTCATGACCCAAGCCCAAACGAAGCAAACCCGCAACAATCTTGATGCAACCTCCATAGGGAAGAAAAGCTGCAGGCAAAAAAAGAAGAGATCGAAAGTGCTAAGGTAGGGGAATACCCGCATCCGAAGGGACAATTAGAGGCCATAGAAAAGGTGAAGGAATGGGTGAAGGAGGCTCAAGAGCATCTCAAAGACGAGGAACCCATCATAGAGGACGAGATTGATGACCTCTCTAGTGTAAGAATGCCGATATCACCACCTCAACCTAAGTCGGCAGAAGAAACCGTGCCACAAGCAGTGCCGCTAAGACCAAGCCTAGACGCAATAGAGCCACAGATCAACCGCGGCCATTGGCCCAAAAAATCTAGGTTAGGGGAAGGATGAGTATCTAACGATCTCGTGACCACGCTAGTGACCACCCTTGTAACACTTAGCCTGGGAGATATGCTTAAGCAGCATCCTACCCTATGGCAAGATCTTAAGTAGTGGGTCGAAGGATCACAAGAGCAGGTGACGGCAGACCCTCAAGACCATGGTGTAGAAATGCAATTGCCAAGTTTGACGCTGCACTCCGTGCCTAAATCCTTGCATGTCAACGCCTTTTGGGAAGGCTCTGAGATGCACGCGGTCTTGCTGGTCCTAGCCCTGGGTGACACAACAAGAAAGAGAATCGTAGACACGGGAGCTGGGGTTAGTGTGCTTAGCCACGCAGTGCTTCAGACTTGGGAAAACCCGCCTGTCGAAGATGCTAGGTTTAATGTCACACTAGCAAACGGTATGAGAGTGAAGCCATTCGGGGTACTAAATAATTGGCCAATGAAGATCCAGGTGTCCAGTTCTTTGTCGACTTTATAGTCATGGTGCACATTAAATTAATCTAATGCCTAAAAAGGACAGCGTCCCCATCAACTTCTCGCACAAGGAATCCACCTTGTGTATGAACCTCATCAAAAACATATAGTTTTACGGAATCCACCGAAAAACCTCACGAAATCCACCGTGGAATATGACTCTAGCTTTATGGAATCCACAGAAAAACCTCACAAAATCCATCGCGGAATATGCCTCCTGGCATCATGGCTTAACCCAAGTGCCTATGGGTTGAGATAGGCCTCAATAGGAAAGCCTATTACTAAGGCCCACGGCCATAGATTCATGCATGCAAGGTACTCCTCTCAATACTTCACCTTTAAGTGTTCACACACACATACTCTCTCTCTCTCTCTCTCTTTCTCTCTCTCTCTCTCTCTCAATAGCACTAGAGAAGTAAGGAATGAAGAAAGCTAGGATCTCATAAATTGGCATACATAAGGATGAGCTCTTCTATTCACTTTTTGGCTTTTAAATATTAGGATTAGAATTATGGTTTCTAGCAAAAGTTGGATACCCTATCTACTTTTAAAATATTTTGAACACTCCTTTTTAATAGTATATGTCTATTGCTAAGGTTTATTTTACCTAATCCTAAACTAGAGGGAATGGAGTTATCTAATTATCATCAAGGGGTAACGGCTTGATCTTCCTTGTCAATAGAACAGATGCCTTAAGAATAGAGATGGACACTTGGAAGACCTCACCAGTTGACCTAGACGCCATCTTTGCTATGCTCAAGGGGAACACTCAGGTTAAGAAGCCCTATGGGTCCTTGACCAAGTATATCCCATGCCCAGAGGATGAGCGGGATTGGATGCACATTCTTGCTACAATCGACCTGCCATTCTCAGATCATGAGGCATATGAGCAGGCCATCAAAATGATCGGCAAGTCTAACGAAGCACTCTCTGCACTAGTTTGCATGATGGTAGGGAGCCGTTGGGGAAATCCTGAGCTTGTCACCTTCCAAGTGCCATCCAACAAAAGGGAACTCCAAGGGGTACTGGAATACCTAATGGACCAACTAGCTGGCAACCCAGCTACAAATTTCAAACCACTCCAGAATCTCTTAGAGGATCCGAAGTGGCGATGGACGAGGGTGCACAATTTGAACCTCATGTATAACTGGGCCCTAGTTCCTGACTAACGACACGAGGCATACCAAGCCCTAGGAGACGACGAGCAGTCGGATGACAAAGATTATAGCGACGAATACGAAGACTGCCAATCCTTCAGTGATGAGAGCAAGGGTGAAGTAGATACCATAGAATACGACACTGAAGGATGAAAAATTGAGCAGATACGAGCAGACGCCAAGCCGCAGAAAAGGTAGGCCCTTAGAGTAGAGCGAGGAGTCATGCGCATGGAGTGTGATTGAGCTTGGTTGGAATGCATAGGATCCATAGACCTTGAGCAAGCAGACCTAGCCCAGCCAGGAACAATGTCAATACTTAGGACTGAATCACCATCTGAATTGCGGCCACCAGGGGAGACCACCTCTTCTAGCAAAGATGGAGGGTTTGACTCTGAATCGGAAGTTAGTTTGGATAGCGATCCAAAGATCCCTAGGCCACCCATGATCAGACGCACCAAGGGGGACCTACCTGTCCACTTGAGGCGCAGATGGTTAAGGCAAGAAAAGGCAAAGCAACCCAGGGATACACGATCAGAAGAACAACGAAAGCCGCAGGACCTTCCTATACGCTTCACAAAATTCAAAAAAGGGGATAGGGTAGTAGTTCTGCTAGGTGCCAAATGTCAAGGCCAGACGAGCGAACCAATCAAGGGACCAGCCAAAGTCAAGGAGGTAGACTTAGCCTAGGAAGGGGAAACACCCCGACCAGTGTTCATTGCCGACGACTTGACCAGTGAAGAAGAAATGAGTCTTGTTGCTCTCTTGCGAGAGTATGTAGACATGTTTGCCTGGTCCTTAGAGGAGCTACAGGGGGTAGATCTGAGTGTTGTGACTCACAACATACCCATGACATCGGACACCATGCCGATCAAGCAGCAACCATACCATATGAATCCAAAACACGCTCATGTTGTCAAAGAGGAAATTGACAAGCTGATGAGAGGTGGATTCATTTACAAAATTGAGCACACATACTAATATCACCCATAGTCATTGTGATGAAGAAGAACGGAAAAATCTGAGTGTGTGTGAATTACAAGAAAGTGAACGCTGCTACAAAGAGAGACAACTATCCATTGCTGTACACTGAGCACATGCTTGAGAGGGTGGCAGGCAAAGAAGCCTATAGTTTTCTAGATGGCTTCTCAGGGTACAACCAGGTGCAAGTGTATCCTGCAGACAGGCACAAGACCGCCTTTGCCACTGAGTGGGGCATCTTCACATACATAGTCATGCCCTTCGGGTTGACCAATGCCCTCGCCACTTTTCAACATCTCATGTGCACTATCTTTAAGGACATGCTTCGCAAGGAGTTAGAGGTCTTTGTCGACGACCTCTGTGTCCATTTGACCTGGATCGAACACTTAGACAAACTCCACGCAGTCTTTGAATGGTGTCGCTTATACCGCCTCTCCTTGAACCCCTTGAAGTGTCAGTTTTGGGTAAAGCACAGATGCATCTTAGGACACCTGGGGTCGAAGAACGACATTGCCACTGACTTCTCAAAGGTCATGGTTATTGTTGACCTTCCACGCCCAGTTAATTACAAGGGAGTTCAATGCTTCTTAGGCCATATAGGATACTATTGGAGGTTTGTACTAAAGTATGCGCTGATCTCCAGACCATTGTACAAGCTACTGATTGTCTTCGAGTGAACCGAGGCATGTCAACGAGCATACGAAGAATTGAAAAGGGCTCTAACAATAGCACCAATTTTACGAGCCCCAGATTGGACCATTACCTTCCATGTGCACATCGATGCTTCTAAGTTTGCCGTGGGGGCAGTATTGTGCCAACCTGGTGAGCAGAACTTAGATTATCTAGTGAGCTTTGGTAGCAGAAAACCCATTGAGACGGAGATGAATTACTCGACAACAGAGAGGGAGGGGTTAGCCATGGTGTTCGCTGTGAAGAAATTCCGACATTATCTCTTGGCCACACCCTTCATCTTTTTCGTGGACCATCAAGCCTTGCTCTATTTAGTAAACAAACCTTCTGCTACAGGGCGCATAACTCAATGGCCCTCCTGCTCCTAGAGTTCGATTTCTCCGTGGTGGTACGAAAGGGAAAACAACATTACATGGCTGATCACATGTCACGCATGCCCACAGGAGAAGCTACTGGACAAGGCATCATTGACAAATTACTTGATGCCCACTTATTCCACCTGTCTAGCGAGAGAGATTTATTTAAGGCTGACCTAACGCCATAGTGGGCGGACGACATAGTCCAAGTGCTCGAGCACGGACTACCTGAGCGACCAATAGAAAAAGCCCGACTTGGGAACTTGATCCTGAAAATCTAGCCCTACCAACTGATTGCAGGCCAACTCTATAGGCTAGGGCAAGACGGATTGCTGCGTAGGTGTGTGTGTGAGCATGAGATGCAGGATGTGCTCTCAGAGGTGTAGAGCGGCATTGCGGGAGGACACTTTAGTGGAGACACGACAGCACGGAAGGTGTTGCAGTCTCAACTATGGTGGCCCACACTTTTCCACGATGCCAAGCGATTTGTCAAGCATTGTGACGAGTGCCAATGGACAAAAGTCCCGATTCATAAAGATCAAATGGAGTTGACCCCAATTATTGCTCGCCAACCCTTCGAAAAATGGGGAATTGACTTCATAGGACCCATCAATCGTGCGGCACAGTACTCACATGTCAAGTATATCGTGGTGGCCACAGATTACCTCACAAAATGGGCAGAGGCAAGAGCCACACGAAAAAAGGACGCTAGGACGACTTCCAAGTTCTTATGGGAGCAAGTGATCTCGCGCTTCGGTTGCCCCATCGAACTGGTTAGCGACTAAGGCACACACTTCATCAACGAAGTGATAGCACACCTCCTATCCACCTTTCTCATCATCCATCGCAAATCCTCACCATACTACCCTCAGGCTAATGGCCAGGAAGAATCAACTAACAAGATTCTTGTCAATGTCCTGACTAAAGTAGTCTCAGCCTCACGCAACGACTGGGACAACAAGCTGATGGCAACCTTATGGGCCTATCGCATAGCTTATAAAACGGCTGTCGGCCAAACCCCCTTTAGGCTGACCTATGGAACTGAGAAAATTCTACCATTAGAATTCTTTGTTCCTAGCCTAAGAATAGCACTTCAAGAACGATGGGAAGGAAAGGAGGCATGGACACAATGCCTGGTCCAACTTGAACGCCTATCAGAGACTCGTCTTCTGGCCACCCACGCGCTTATCTGTGACAAAGCCCAACGCACACAAAGAAGAAGGATGACGAAGGCAGAAAGAAGGAGAGAGAAGACTTGGAAAGGGCAAAGAAAGAGTCCCTAAAAGAGGCCAAGGAGAGAGAGAGGGCAAAGAGACAGGAGGAGGAGAAGGAAAAAGAAGAATTCCAAAAAGCAAAGAAGGCGTCGAAACAAGAAGCAGAGGAGAAGAAAAGGAAGGAAAAAGAAGAAAAAGGGAAGAAGAAGGAAGAGCAGAGAAAAGCGGAGGAGGAAAGGAAAAGAAAGGCGGATGAGGAAGAGGAAGAGCTACGAAGGAAGGAGGAGGAGGACCTGGCGGAAGCCACACGCCGGTCCATCGAGCAACATAGCTGAGCAGATGAATTGAGGAGCCTGAGCCCGCGTAGAGAAGAGGGGCCAGGGTCTAGCACACAGATGCCGGAGTTTGTGCCACCTCCAGTCCCTGAGGGTAAGGGCAAGGCCCCGATTCATCCAATTCCTACCCTCCTAGTGCCTTTTGCTCAACCCACCACCATCACCCCTAGCATCCCGACTAGTGCCGACATGTCAAACTTCGTGGCGTGGATGCATTACTTCATCAACAAAGAGATGGGCCACGGACAGAGCACAGAAACCACGGCCACAGGACAAAAGAGGCTAGCTACGGATGCGGAATCCAGGCAAGAGCCCAAAAGGCAGAAGGTAGAAGCCTCAGCCTTGCCCATCCACACAACGATGACATCATCGGCTAATTATGACGAATACATCACCAAGCTGCTCTCCCAATTGGAGAAAGCTAAGGAGGAATGCAAGATAGCCGTGGCTGAGTTGGCAGCCGAGAAGGAAGCAGTGGCCGCCTTCCAGCTGGATAAAACAAGAATGATAGCCATGCAGTAGAGGGAGATCGCAGATCTCAAACAAGAAATGAAGGCTAAGGATGAGAGAGAGGAGCACTGGAGACAACAGCTCGAAAATGAGACACAGGAGCTAGTAAAAATGCAAAGAGAGCACAAGCTCCTGATAGTGTAATACCAAGAGCTTGATGCGAAATCTGCTCAGGTTGATGCGCTTGTGGCTGAGCTGAATGCCAGGGACAAAGAGAGACAACAAGGCATAAAAGAACAGCAAGAGGAAATCAAGCGCCTGACAGATTAGCTAAACTCTAAAAAAGAAGAGCAAGAGAGGCTAGTCAGGGAGTTGGAAGACCACGAGCAGAAACTTATGATACTAACCCTAAAGCAAGGAGAGGGCTTGGAAGAAATGAACAAAAGAGTAGAGGAGTGGGTTGCGCACAATGAAAAGAGGGTGAAGACACTGGCACGGAGCCTTGCTCTGGCAGAGAAGGAGAAAATCATCGCAAAGAGCAAGGCAGAAGCGGCCCAAGTGGCCTTCAACACTCAACAGAAGGCCTTCCTCAACACCATCCTCACACCACCCACGCAGCACAAGGAGAGTCATTGGAGGTGACATAGAGAAAGCTCAGCAAGGCGTGGAGAGCCCTACACACTGGATTGCAGATGCCACCCTTACCTGCGGAGGTTAGGTTGAGCTTGGATGAGCAACGAAAATACCTATTGCTGGCCGACCTAACCCCCCAAGAAATCGATGCCCTCGGATTCTAGGAAGAAGCAGCACATGTAGAACGGCAGGGGGAGGAAGCAGAACTGGAAATCAGCATGAATCGATGCAAGGAGGATGTAGTCTCACAACCCCCCTCGCCGCAGACAGAGCCACCATAAGAGGACCCATCTGCGGAAAGAAAAGCCACCTTTAGGGAAAGACGCAAAAAGCTGGTAGAGGAAGCCAGGCAATAGCTGAGAGCCAAACCAGCAGTGCTACCTTCTGCACCTCTCCCACCGTGCCCTGATTATCTTCCCACAGGATTCCACACAGAATTGGTATTGTGAGAGATACAAGAACAAGGAAAGGATCCATTCACCTTTAGTTTCCTCCTACCCAACAGTCTGCAGAGGGTCCTGCCGCTCAAGGTGATGGACGAGGTAATCGCGGTCGGTGGCCGGTTGGGGCAAAGATGGCTAGAAGAGCGAGAAAATACCCCGATCTCTTGGGACACAGAAGCGGCTCACTACTGGTAGAATAAAGTTTTTGAAGTCCCACACACTGTACAGGGCTACAAAAGCCAACCCCTGTGGAGGAGGCAAGTATGCGACATCAGCATTCTCGCCTGGATGGAGTTTTGTAACACCCTGCCATTCGAGCGGAACAACCCTACCTACATGGCATGCCCTCGAAGGGTAGGGGTGGATTTTGATGCCACCCTCCACGGGCAATACGACTTCCCTATTATTTATAACTCCACTGTAGTATCCTTCGAGCATGCCCTTCTCTTTACCGCCGAAAGACAAGGTGCATCTATGACGTGCTTTCTTGTGGATTTCTCCTCATGTTCTGACCCCTCTTTTGTAACAACTTGTAATTATCTTAGGTTACTTAGGCTACTCCTTAAGCAGGACCCGACTCCACAAGAGCACGGCCTACCTCCCCTATTCTTTGACCCTAACGCTATAGACAACTCCGCTATGGCTCGTCTTATGATGAGGGCTAGTCTCCTTCCCTCTTTTTGCCTAGCCCTCCTAGAAGATATGAATGATAGCCAATTCACTAGGTGCAATCACCCTTTCCTCTCCACCACTTCTATCCATGTCCGCATGAATCTGAAAGATTACATGCAAAGTCGCCAGTTTTTGAGAAAATCTATCCAACCTCCCTCCCCTTCTCATTACGATGAAGACAATTAGGCTTGGTTATCATTTCAAAAAAGAAGAAGAAGAAGAAGAAGAAGAAGAAGAAGAAGAAGAAGAGAAAAAGAAAAAAAAAGAGAAATGCACCACAGTCACTACACCTAGGGTTTTCCCTAGCCCCCTCCCCACTTCACACTTAGGGCACATCAAGGGTAGGACTTTCAGACCTACCACCCTAAGACTTGCACCGCACCTCCAACAACGCATGAACTGGGTCCTCAAGTGTGGGACATTACCAAGGGCTTGCCCAAGGTTAGACCCATCTCCCAGTTCCACTGCCACGGGCACCACACACTACACGGAGAGGCAGACACACCCCTTAGGGAGTGCACAACTTTTCTTGCAGGTTATGTTTGAGTTTCAAGAAATGGCTACTCCGCTGAAGAGGATTACCCATGGCATCCTTTAATGACCAAAACTTTTTTCCATGTGCCGGTGCCCAGCTATCTGCTTGTTGATGGCTACCATGATTGAACTAAGTCAAGATAGATCTGCCATTGGCATAAATCTTGGCACCTCCTCTTCCAAAGATGCATGCCCAACACCTCAAGATCTATGGGTCGCTTATTGATTCCACAACCTTGAAGAATTTCAATGCAGAGTTGAAGATCTTCAATGCAGTACTGAAGACCTTCAACTCAAAGACAAAGACCTTCAACTCAAAGACAAAGACCTTCAAATCAAAGGCACGGATTTTCAATGCGAAGACAAACCATATCTTTGTCAAGACAGAGTTCGGGGGGGGCTTCTCCAAAATAAATCCCTCCAATACCATCCTCCTAAGGGATTGCTTATTGCTTCAAGCGTTTGTGATGCTCAAGGGATGACCGGCTACATAACGGATGCCACAACTGTGTGAAAGATGCCGAGCATCTTCATGGAGCCTACAGCATGCCGGAATCTCTCCTGGTCATCGTCACTAAACTCCATCAACTCTCATTCACACAACCACCTTGGAAGCGGTATCATCCACCCACCAGTTCTGCCTCGCAATAGACCTAACTAGCCACTACTTCCCATCGCAGTGCCATGGGACTAGCACTTGGCTAGGAGGGGAGTAATGTTACCATGTTTCCTGCACACAAAGGAGCGAAAAATGAAAAAAAAAAAGTAAAAAAGGCGCAGGATAAAAGCAGAAAAAGGCGCCTTGACCGGTAACAAACCCTAAAAAATTTAAATGATTCGGGCACGACCCTCAGAAAGTCTCAGTGTTGCCCCGACGCAACAAAAGAGTAAAAGGCGCACCATTAAATACGGATGCGCTCCCGAATCCTTGTAAAAGAGCGCTAGGCTCGCTCCTGTGCAAAGTGTACGTATTAGTTGGGAATAGGATAAATTAGAATGGTGAAAAAAGGGAAAAAGAGCCTAGGCTACGGCCCGCCATGTAAAAAAGGGAAAAAGGGGATGACCGCCCAAAAGGAGTTTAGGGTCTTGTATATAAAGTTGAAAAGTGAATGAGAAGCTCATTCTTTGGTGTGTGGCAAAAAGAGTCTTCTTCTTCCTCTCTTCTTTTCTCCTTCTTGCTTGTGTGTGCTCTTGAGAGAGGGAGTGTGAGAGTGTGAGGGAGTGAGTGTATGTAGGAGTGAGGGATCAAGAGGGTGAAGCTCTTCACCATCTTCTCTTCTCTTCTCTTCTCTTCTATTCTCTTCTCTTGCGCGTGAAGCTATGGAGGATGGACCTTGGAGATGGAGTAGGCTTGAGGATGCTTGAGCTAGCATCAAGAATCGTGGAGCTACCGGAGTGCAAGAGAGAGGAGGGTACTTGATCAAGCATCAAGGTAAGCTCACTATACTCGTAGGATTAACAGCGGATCGGCTAGGTGACAGATAGCCATTAGAGCTCGCTTGGAACGCTTGAAACAATAAGCGGTCCGTGGGTCTTGGTGGTTGAGCGAAAGCTCCCACAGTATGCCTAGGATGCATTTGTTTTTCTTTAGCTTGAAGTTCATTCACCCATATTAAATAAGATTTGCTACTTTTACGCAATGCACATTTAGTGTGAGTATGAGTAAGTAGTTGAGTAAGCAGTTGAAAATTATTAAAAGCGTATATACCATGCAATGTAATTGAATGTGTAGAATAATCTATGTCAGGATTATATTGATGACGCCAAGGCATTCCTAAGATAATGTCACTAGACTGCAAAGGTACAACTAAGAAATTTCTTCGTTCAGTATATTCACCAATTTTAATTTCTAAATTATGTACTTCTTGTGTTCCATTATATCTTGTTCCTAGGAATGCAGCTTTCATGCGATAATGTGTATAAATAGTTTGTAAATTAAATTCTTTAACTAACTTTGTAGAAATAAAGTCATGTGTGCTCCCATCATAATGTAAAATAGTCTTTTCTTTACCATGCACAAAAAATTTCATTGTCAATAAAGAATGAGGAGTTGGCATACCTGGCAAAGTATCCGAAGTAGTACCAATGTCGTCATCATCTTCCATAAAATCAGGCATTTCTTCACGTTCCTCTTCTTTGATTGCTCCAAGATAATTGATATGGATAGGTGGCTTTTTAGATTGGCAATTGGCTGCTAGATGTCTAGGTTGATAGCATTTGTAGCAAACTATAGGTTTGGCTTTAGATACATTATTGGTAATGGCAGGAAGTTTAGGAATGTTGGGATTTGACTGTGAGGATGACTTAGGGTTTGGATTGGTATTTGATAGCAAAGCGGGTGGTCATGCCCAAGACTTACGGAATGAAGATGGAAGAAAACGACTTTGATTGAATATTCGAAAATTTGAATTGAATTGTTTGGAACCATAATTACCATTAGTTGGAAATTGTTGTGGTCGCTTGTCTCTTCCGCGAATCTTGTCTTTAGTGTCATGAGCCAAGGAAATTGCATCTTCAAGGGTTGTTGGCTTGAACATATTGACTTCTGCATAGTAATGTCCAAGTAGGTCGGATATAAACTTGCGTTTGTGAGTTGCTTCAGGTATATCTTCGAGCATGTGTAGTTGCAGTAGGGCATTCCAGAAACGTTCAGTGTATTGGGAAATAGGTTCACGTTCTCTTTGTTGTAGAAGATCCCATTGCTTGATGGCTTTTTCATGGAACTGAGGAGGAAGGAAATTCTATAAAAATTTCTTTTGGAAAGTCTCTTAGGTAGTAGGGCAATCATCGCTCTTGCGGACCACAGTCCACCATAAGGATGCTCGATCAACTAAATGGTTAGTGACACATTTAATTTTGTCTTTCTGAGCATATGTTTCTTCATGGAAGTAATCATTAAATTGTTTGATAAATGCAAGTACAGTCTTTCCATCTCGTGATCCATTGAAAGTATGAAATTTGAAGTTTCTTTTACTTATCTTTGTTTCTTTGCGGATGGATTGGGCTTCAAGCGTCGCATCGATGGTACGCTGTATAAGATCTTCGAGTTGCGATCCATCTTGGTCGGTGGTAGATCATTGCAAATTGGCCAATTGAACTTGTAAAGCTTGTCAGGCTCTTCGTTCTTCATCGAGCTGCATCATAATCAAATCCAACTTTTGCTCCACCGTTGGTTCGGGTAAATCACCTTCAGCCATAAAATTGTCCATGTGTTGTTCAGTCATCGTGTAAAATACAAAAGACCTCACAGTCTCAAACTCTGATTAGCGGGATGAGCATAGCTCAAAGGCAGGTATACAAGGCTTGTATATTTTGTTTGGCTTTTGTAGTCTTTCTCTTTTGCGATTGAGGTATTCGTTGTCTTCGTAGAAATTGCGTATAATCTTCGTATGATCTGCATATGACCTTCTGCGTTTGCTGAAACAGGTATGAACAGAGTCTACCACAGATCAATAAACTGATTCTGTGCTTCTGCGTGTCAACTGTCTTTATGGGAGTTGTTGAATAAGTCTTTTATGGACCTCTGTGACTTAGGTGACTTGCAGGAATAAGGAGGCTTAGTGGACTTGGGGGAATTAAGAGCTTAAGGCTCTTATTAATCAAGCATGGATTTCGTGGACTTCAGGACGTCCTCAACAGATTCGGCGGCCATCAGTTCATACTGACACCGCTGATGAAAAAAATTGTGGGGCTAAGCTTTTTGTTAAGCTTACTATTAAGATTTCTTAACCTTTGAGATAAAGCTTTTAAGCTTTTAAGCTATGGAGCTTACTATTTACAGATGACTTGATGTAGGAGATATCCACGTGGTCCTCCGCCCATATAGGCTTGTCCTTCGCGATCAGAGAGTGCAGAAGGGGGTTCTTGATCGCCAAGAACACACTGGTATCGACCATTTGCGACGAAACTGACTATAGAGCTCGATCATTCCAGGAGCTCCACCTTCATGCAAGATGGTAAGCGATTGGAAGCTCTCGATCTCAGCTTCTGTGACATTCCCGATTTCTAAGCACGTGTTCTTCACATGAACCACCTCTTAATAGGAGGTCATGAGAATAATAAATTGAAAATAAGGGATTTTTTTAAATTTTCCCCCTTTTTCCCCCAGCGACTGTCGTGCTGGAGGGGAGGGGATTTAAACATAAAATCCTAAAGCTTAGTAGCATGAATCTTGTTTGCATGTTATAGGATGATCAATTGGAATTATGCTATAACTTAACCTATGCTTTGATCTTAACTCAAAAAGTTAGGGTTTGTAAATCAACTTATACGTAGGCAATGAATCATATGGTTACCAAAATGATAGCGTAATTATCTTCAAGAATAGACAAGTTAAATTGGTTTAAACCTAAACACCTAAAAAACCGTGATAGACTCGTTTAGAAAGGGTTAATTCAATGCAACATATCCCAAAGAGCTAACTAGGATTTAACACGTTGTGAACGTGACCTAGTTGCTTGTATTGCCAAAGCTGAAGCTCCTATACCCTAAAGACTTGCCCACATTCAGAGAATGTAGGGACAGTAGGACATACTTGCGAGAAATGATCTAGGGTTTTTACCCTAAGAATGTCTCGCTAAAAAGATGAAACTCGGTTTGAACTTGGAACCCTAGGACCGACAATGTCGGCCTAATGCAATCAAGAACGGATTATTATATCTAATCTTGATTTCGTGACTCCATTCGATGGGTAAATAGTCCTATAGTTGATGCGACACTTGTGCAACAAGTTTTAGAGTCGCACGATCTTGTGATTTGATCACAAGGAAATGGCCAATTCCTCAAAATGAGATTGGCAGACTCTTACGCAAGTTTATATTGCAAGAGGATGAATAATTGTCTTGATATAGTACCTTTCTTGGGTAGAGTAACCAAGATACGGGGATATTTAGATATTTGCTTGGAAGCAAAAGACCAATCAGTGAATTTAAATACCATATTCACTGCTAATAGAACTTAAGATTTT
This sequence comes from Lygodium microphyllum, assembly GCF_053477565.2. Taxonomy (NCBI): domain Eukaryota; kingdom Viridiplantae; phylum Streptophyta; class Polypodiopsida; order Schizaeales; family Lygodiaceae; genus Lygodium; species Lygodium microphyllum. The sequence continues at coordinate 46,255,199 of NC_141141.1, read as the reverse complement.
GATTAAGTCGGGTTAATAGGGTACGGACCTAACCTAAGGATATAGGGTTAATTAACAAACCTTTGGAGATCTTGCCAAGTCGCAGTTGATCCCGGATCGAGTGTTGGATGCATTCGGAAAGAAGGATTCACTCCTTAGCAGTTGGCCAAATGACGACCAATGGAAATGATTGTGCTTGTAACAATTTTAAGAGCACTATTTTTCTTTTTTTTCTCAAAAAATTAAAGGATAAATGGATATCTAATGCTTCAGGTTGAAGGCCTAAAGGGAGAGGTAGTTTCAGTTACCCTCAACTGCCTGCCTGACCCTAAACAAGGGGGTTGTTAACTGCGTTGGGAAGGTGGACCGAACCTATCACGAGAGGTCTCTCCGTTGAGTGCTACTTGGAGCAAGAGGAAGCTTGGGTGCTAGAGGGGGCTGTGGCTGTAAATCCCTCACCTTTCGGGCCCTGCACAAGAGGCCAACGTGACTCGAGATTGGATCTGGAGGCCCGCATACTAGTCTAGGGGTGAATTCTTGGATTAGTAATCCCTGTGGATTGTTGGATAGCCTTCGGGCAGATTATGGATAAGCCTACGGGCTGGACTTTATATATTTCAAAGATAAATATGATAACCTGTTGAGAAGGAACTTGTTTGACATTGCTTTCTATGTCAAGTGCTATGAATATGTGAAGGAACCAGGGCCTAATGGGATAATTAAGGAAGCTGATTGATACATGTCCAACTAAATGTGTTAGGTAATTAAATAACTAAAACAACCTAAGGAAAGTGCAGAGGATATGGCCATAGGTCTGTCCTACGGTATGGTGGTCCCAGTTGGCCAGGAACTTTTCACAATCATGATGGACAACAAGAAGATTGTTTCAAGGACACAAACAACAAGGGCGTTGACTTAGAATCTAAGCTATAATAATCCCAGTTTACACTATTTTAGGGGAATGAAATGGGACTATGCCTTATGGCAGAGAGGTTAAGCCTTGCATCCCTCTCGTTTTCCATTCTCCTTGAACCAAGTGCAACGTGAATCCGCTTTGACCCTGGCGTTTCTACGTAAAGTAGTTCCCTTGGGGTTCGACGCTAGTTGCCGTTTAGGAAATGAGCATTAGAGAAGAACCCTGATTCAGGTTGGTCGTAAGTGGGAATGGCCAGAATACTTTCGCTACATGGCACACGTGGAAAGTCCTAGATCGCAAACTCTATCTGTGACATTCCATGGGAGTGCCGGGTGAACCTTTCTAGACATTGGACTGCTAAGACATGACTTGAAGATTACAAGTGGACACGTTACAGTTGGTATCAGAGCCAATCCAACAAAGGATTTGTTTTAAAAAAATATTAATAAGATGAAGTAAATGTTGTTGTTCGAAACATTTCCTTACTTTCGATGATGTCTTGCAAAAGTATGAAGCATGAAACAAGTTCTTAGTGTTCCGAGTCATATTTATGACTGCGATGCATTCCCCGAATTATCGACAAAGGGTTGAGATGATGAACATCCTAGAGCGTATCTATAATCCATCGCCTTTGTACATGGAATGAAGATGGATGGGTGCTTCATGAATCTACTATATAGCTACCCACCAGTTTGCATACCTTCAGACCAACCTAAAGAGGATCAAGTGGTTGGAGGACCTGAAAGTCGTGAAGCTAGTCATTTTTGTGGAGGCTCACGTAAACTCGACTTTACATATTGGAGGTCGGAGGGTTGAGTTGAACTCATATGTATGTGAGGAAGTGACCCGCGTAATTCCCGCCGACATGATTAAAGTGTTGGGGCGTCATGAGAAGAATGGGTTCCAAAGAAAAGAATACCCTGATCTTCCAATGACTTACGGATTCTTGAAGATCCATGACCCGAAACCATACTATTATCTAGTTCTCGTAGATAAATGTAATACAAAATTATTCTCCCCAAACTAAATGTAAACAAATGCCATAACATCCCAATAAATGTTGTATTCTGAAAGGGCTATGCCCATATAAATACAATAAGACTTCTTTTTATCAATGTCTGTTTGTGCATGAGAATTGATAAGAAGTTAAGTAGTTAGATTGCTTGGTTGATAGCTGAAATGAGGAGGAAATATAAATCATAACATTTAATGAGTAATAATGTTAAGAAACCTTTATCCAGGCACAACCTTAGGTACAAAATCCCAGTTCACCTCCTACATCAAGTACTGTTGTAATCCAAGAGAAAAAGTTCTTCTCAAAGCAGATTAAGCCGCCCGAATTTGATGGGAGAGGCAGATTCGTCCAAGCAGATGCTAAAATTTGGATTGAATCCATGGAGGATTACTTTGAAGCAGCCGGTACTGCACCCGCCAACCAGTCTATGCTCGCCAAGCTAAAGCTCACTGGCGAAGCCAGGCTTTGGTGGAAGCAATGGTGCAAAGATCAAGGGATCGCGGAAGGATCCGTTACCTGGGAGAAGCTGAAGAAAGCCATGCAGGGAATATACTTACCACCTGCATATCGCACACAAAAAATGAATGAGTTCTATGAGCTAAAACAGCTGGGACTCACGCTTGATGCATACTACTCTAAATTTGTCTCACTTTTTAAGTATGCGCCATAGATGGACATGACACAGCAGGTGTCAAAATTTTGTGCTGGTTTAAATCAACCAGTGAATACCCATCTTAAATCTATGCGCCCATCAGATCTTCAGCAGGCACTCATTCGAGTTGCCCCTATAATTCAAGAGGTGCAGGTTTGACCAAGAGGTAACAAAACTTGGTCTTATAATGACCTGAATAGAGGATCATTTAGGCCTCAAATGAAGAGAGTTCAAGGTCAGAATCAGGGACAAAGAAAGAAAGCAAGGACTAATAATGTCAACAACTTTGTCCCTACTCAAAGCAATGGCCAAAACCTCCATTGTTTCCACTGCAACGAGCCCGGTCATTTCAAGAGGCAATGTCCCAAGCTTGGAGGAGGACATCACCAAGCACCTTTCCAAGGAATTGGCCATGGACAGGGAGTCGCTACTCGAGGCAGAGGAAGAACCGCCTGTGTTTCCAATAGGGAAATGTGCGAAGAAGAAGAAGATCCGACCATGGAAGCAGAATTTGAAAGGGCGACAGTCGATGCCGCTCTTCACAAGAAAGGGCCAAATCACCAGTTCTCGGTGATTCAGACACTATCAAGGTAAAGGTTTCAAGACCTTGATTGATTGTGCCAGTACACATTCCTTTATCTCACCAGCTTGTGTAAAAAGATTAGGAATAGCCACAGTAGAAGCACCTATCTTGCTTGTGGAATTGGTAAATGGTCGTGAGGTTACTTTTACCAGGCAAACTACTAAGGTGGAATTCTTTCTGGGAGGAAAGACGACTTTGGTCAAATTCAGAGTCATGAATTTAGGCATCCATGAGTGTCTACTCAGAATGGATTAGCTTAAACCTAATAATGGCCACATTCATTGTGGAAAGGGCCAAATTTCCTTTCGGAACTTTGAAGGGAATTTAGTCTTAACTCAAGGTGAGGCTGGAGTGCCAAAAATTCAATTGGCCAAGGCATCTCGAATTATAAAGGGAGTCAGAAAGGGGCTACCTGTCTACTTGATTAAGCTCAATAAGTTAGATCAGAAGTAGGAGTGTAGTGAAGGACCTTCTTGGCTAAAGGAATATGCAGACGTATTTCATGAAGAGTTAACAAAACTCCCGCCTCAAAGAGAAGTGGATCATGAGATCAAGCTAGTGCTAGGAGCTGTGCCAATTTTGAAGAGACCTTATAGAATGTCCATCCCGGAAGCAATTGAGCTAAAGGAACAACTTAACAACTACTAGATCAGGGCTACATTCGTCCTAGCAGTTCACCATGGGGAGCTCCAGTACTGTTCCAGAAAAAGAAAGATGGAACGCTTCAACTCTGTATTGATTACAAAGGGTTGAATCAATCAACTGTCAAGAACAAGTACCCTATTCCTAGAATAGATGAGCTTCTTGATCATCTTCAAGGTGTGAAGATCTTCTCCAAGATTGATCTCAGGTCTGGTTACTATCAGATAAGGATCAAGGAAGAAGATATCCCAAAGATGGCCTTTAACACAAGATATGGGCACTTTGAGTTTCTAATTATATCATTCGGGCTTACGAATGCACCTGCCACCTTCAACAGGTTAATGCAGGATATTTTTAGGCCATATCTTGATGACTTCATACTTGTCTTCTTCAACGATACTTTAGTATATTCCAAACAGGAGGAAGATCATGAACCCCAACTTCGGATTGTCCTTGAGACAATGAGTTCACACAAGCTGTATGCTAAGATAAAGAAATGTGCATTCTTCAAGCGTTAGATTGAATATCTGGGATTCATCTTATCAGTGGAATGAATCTCAGTGGACCCAGCCAAGGTCAGAGACGTGTTAGAATGGCCAATACCAACAACTGTCAAAGAAATATGTAGTTTTCTTGGATTGATAGGATGGTATAGGGTCTTCATAAAAAACTATGCTTTGATTGCAGCACCTCTGACGGACTTACTGAAGATGCAAACATCCATTGCATGGTCAACTATCAAACAATCTAGCTTTGATAGATTTAAGCAAAGTTTGGTATCAACACCTATCCTAAAACTTCCAAACCTCAGTAAGGAGTTCGAGGTAGTAATTGATGCTAGCGCACTTGCCTTAGAATGTGTGCTCATGAAGGAAGGTCATCCTATAGTATTCTCTTCAAGGAAACTGAAGAGTCATGAGAAGAATTATGCTACCCGTGATCTAGAATTGCTAGTTGTCATCCATGCTCTAAAGCTTTGGAGACACTACCTATTGGGTAACAAGTTTACTCTAGTGACTGATCATAAGAGTCTCAAGTGGATCTTTACCTAGAACAAACTCAACATGAGGCAACGTCGGTGGATTGAAGTGCTGGAGGAGTATGATTTTGAAATCAAATATTGAACAGGAAAAGAGAATGTAGTTGCCGATGCACTCAGTCGTCGCAAGGCATTCCTTAATTCTCTAATCTTGCAAAATCCATCAACGGCTAGATCTCTAGCTACAAAGGTGTCCATGCCAAACAACCCAATACTTGAGTTAGCTAGAGAGGAAGCATGTCATGATCCAACCTATCAAAAGATGCTAAGGGAGATCTCTATCAAGGATCAGGACCAAAAGCTGCAAGCTAAGTATCATGAATTCTCTATCAATAGTGGACTTGTCTATTATAGAACGAGGCTATGTATGCCGCAAGCCAGTCCCTTAAGCAGAAGATATTGTGGGAAGCTCATGATTGCCCTTTCTTAGGACATCGTGGCTATGCTAAGACTCTCAATGTAGTTAGGAAGAGCTACTATTAGGAGAGGCTTAAAGGTGACCTTCTTAAATATGTCACTGAATGTTTGTCTTGTCAACGTATCAAAGCCAAACATGTCAAGATGCCAGGGAAGTTACAACCACTTGACATTCCCCAAATGAAATGGGAATTCCTCAGTATGGACTTTGTTGTTGGCCTACCCCAAGTTTAGGGAGGATACAAATCCATCATGGTTGTGTTTGACATGCTGACTAAGGTTGCACACCTAATTCCAGTAAAGACAAAGTATAAAGCCTCAGACATTGCAAGATTGTTTATCAAGGAGATATTCAAGCTACATGGGCTACCCAAAAGAATCGTTAGTGATCATGATTCTCTCTTCACATCACACTTCTGGAGAGCCATCTTTGAAGCCATTGGGACTCAACTCTATTTTAGCACAACTTACCATCCCCAAACGGAATGCCAAACAAAGTGAGTCAATCAAGTCATCAAGGATATGCTTAGGGCACACTGCTGTCGTGAGCCAAAAAGGTGGATTCAGTACTTGCCTTTGGTTGAATTTGCCTACAATGCTTCTTACCAACAAAGCATTAAAATGACCCCTTTTCAAGCATTGTATGGTCATGATTGTCGAAGTTCTCAAAACTTCTTAGATCCAACTTTGAGGGTTGAAGCTTTAAGGCAGATGTTGGAAGAGATAGATGACCAAATAAAGTCAATAAGATAGGACATCCAAGCCGCCAAGGATAGACAGAAGGCATACGCCGATTTGAAGCGACAAGATAGAATCTTCGAGGAAGGAGATATGGTCTTCATTTGCGTATGCCCAAAGAAGAGTTCTCTATCCTTAGGGAATTGAAAAAAGCTAAGTCCAAGGTATTGTGGACCATACAAGATCATTAAGTGCCTAGGACCTAATGCTTATAGAATGCAACTCCCTGAGAACCTAAAGGTTCATAATGTATTCCATATCAGCATATTGAAGAAGTATGTACCTAATCCTAACCATGTACTTGATGACCAACAAGTTGTAATGCCTAGTCAAGGAGTCCTTGAACTACGGCCTGACAGGATTTTAGATGTTAGGGAGAGACAACTAAGATCCAGAACCTTGAGAGAATGCCTCGTCCAGTGGAAAGATGAAAGCACTTGGGTAGATGAAAGCACTCTCAACCATCAATATCCCTAGTTTATCTCAAGATGCCACTTGGGTAGATGAAAGCACTCTCAACCATCAATATCCCTAGTTTATCTCAAGATGAGGACATCTCGATTCCTCCAAGAGGGAGAGAATGTAACAATTCCAATCTCTAAACTGCACTCCTCATGAGAACCTCCTCTTATTAAAAATCCAAAAGAATAATTGTTAGAATTATGGTTTTTTTTTTCAAATTCCCCCTTTCGCCGAGCCGACTGTCATGTTGGAGGAGAGGGGAATAGCAAGGGTGAGCAAGCTCCTTGCTGGAGCTTGTGGGTTTAAAAGCCCATTTACTCCAAGAAATAATCCTTTTTTCCCTTAGGTTCCCCACAAGTTCCCATTAGCTGAGTTTAAGGAGGAAACCTATAAAGGCTTCTAAAGCCGACTCTGAAAGATGGTGCAAGCGGTCACAAAGGGAGTTTCGCGTTTGAAGAAGATCGGCCAAGATCATAAATCTATGTCCAAGACGAAAATACCGAAGTCGCAATGGCTCCTAAGAAGGCACAAGGTCCAACTGCAGGAGGATCGTCTCCTCACATCCATGTGGACATTTCACCACAAGTCCAGTTCCTTCTTCCTAAATTTGATTAACATCATAATATTTCAATTATGTATGGATCATTTGAGGAATGAGGATGCATGTTTTTGCGATTGAAAATACTTTGGCTAATAACTCACATTTGAGGGATTCGGTCATTAGTATTTTTCAATAAAACGAACAAAATAAAGTGAGCATAAGATTTCTATGCATTTCTAGCAAGTGGTTTTTATGGATTGCAAAGTAATGAAATTAGATTAATAAATGCCCATCTTTACAAAACACAATTATGATAGTACACTTCGATTAAGCATGGAAGGAATAAACCGCATATCGCATTATTGAACATTTTTTTCAAGATGATTCTTAGAGAAAGTTGCTAGCAACAGTAGGAAATTGCTAGGCCTGCATGAAGAAGATTTAACTCTAGGCAAGTGGCCTAGAAAACTCAAATCAACAAAAGGTTGTGTAAGTTGAGCATACGACAAATTCATTCGAAAATGAAAGTAGAAAAAGGCTACATGTTTAAATATAAAATCCTAAAGCTTAGTAGCATGAAACTTGTTTTCATGTTATAGGATGATCAATTGGAATTATGCTATAACTTAACCTATGCTTTGATCTTAACCCAGAAAGTTAGGGTTTTTAAATCAACTTATACGTAGGCAATGAATCATGTGGTTACGGAAATGGTAGCATAATTATCTTCAAGAATAGACAAGTTAAATTGGTTTAAACCTAAACACCTAAAAAAACCGCGAGGGACTCATTTAGAAAGGGTTAATTCCCAAAGAGCTAACTAGGATTTAACACATTGTGGATGTGACCTAGTCGCTCGTATTGCCAAAGCTGAAACTCCTATACCCTAAAGACTTGCCCACATTCACGAAATGTAGGGACAGTAGGACATACTTGCGAGAAATGATCTAGGGTTTTTACCCTAAGAATCTCTCACTAAAAAGATGAAACTGGGTTTGAACTTGGAACCCTAGGACTGACAATGTCGGCCTAATGCAATCAGGAATGGATTGTTATATCTAATCATGATTTCGTGACTCCATTCGATGGGTAAATAGTCCCATAGTTGATGCGATATTTGTGCAACAAGTTGTAGATTCGCACGATCTTGTGATTTGATCACAAGGGAATGGCCAATTCCTTGGAATGAGATTGGTAGATTCTTACACAAGTTTATCTTGCAAGAGGATGAATAATTGTCCTGATTTAGTACCTTTCTTGGGTAAAGTAACCAAGATATGGGGATTAGATATTTGCTTGGAAGCAAAAGATCAATCAGTGAATTGGAATACCATATTCACTGCTAATAGAACTTAAGATCTTGATTAAGTCGGGTTAATAGGGTACGGCCCTAACCCAAGGATATAGGGTTAACAAAAAAACCCTTGGGGATCTTGCCAAGTCCCAATTGATCTCGGATTGAGTGCTGGATGCATTTGGAAAGAAGGATTCACTCCTTACTAGTTGGCCAAATAATGACCAATGGAAATGATTGTGCTTGTAACAGTTTTAAGAGCACTATTTTGCTTTTTTTGCTCAAAGAATTAAAGGATAAATGGATATTTAATGCTTCAGGTTGAAGGCCTGAAGGGAGAGACAATTTCATTTACCCCCGACTGCCTGCCGGACCCTAACCAAGGGGGTTGTTAACTGCGCCGGGAAGGTGGACCAAACCCCCCGCGAGAGGTATCTCCGTTGAGTGCTACTTGGAGCAGGAGGAGGCTTGGATGCCAGAGGGGGCTTTGGCCATAAATCCCTCACCTTTCGGGCCCTACACAAGAGGCCAACGTGACTCGGGATTGGATCTCGAGGCCCGCATACTAGTCTATGGGTGGAATATTGGATTAGTAATCCCTGTGGATTGTTGGATAGCCTTCGGGTGGATTATGGATAAGCCTACAGGCTGGACTTTATGTATTTCAAAGATAAATATGATAACCTGTTGAAAATGAACTTGTTTGACATTGCTTTCTATGTCAAGTGCTATGATTATGTGAAGGAACCAGTGTCTAACAGGCTAATTAAGGAAGCTGATTGATACATGCCCAACTAAATGTCTTAGGTAATTAAATAACTAAAACAACTTGAGGAAAGTGCGGAGGATGTGGCCATAGGTCCGTCCTACGGATGGGTGGTCCCGGTTGGCCGAGAACTTTTCTCAATCATGATGGACAGCAAGAAGATCGTTCAAAGGACACGAAAAACAAGGGCGTTGACCTAGAATCTAAGTCATAATAATCTCGGTTTACGCTGTTTTAGGGGAACAGAATGGGACTATGCCTTATGGCAAAGAGGTCAAGCTTGCATCCCTCTCATTTCCCAGTCTCTTTGAACCAAGTGCAGCGTGAATCTACTTCGACCCTGGCATTTCTGCGTATAGTTTGCTTGGGGTTCGACACTAGTTGCCATTTAGGAAATGACCATTAGAGAAGAACCCTGATTCAAGTCGGTCCTAAGTGGGAACGACCAGAATACTTCTGCTACGTGGCAGAGGCGCAAAGTCCTAGATCGCAAACCCCATGGCATTCCATGGGAGTGCCGGGCGAAGCTTTCTAGACATCCTTTTCCGATGGACTGCTAAGATGTGTCCTGAAGATTACAGGTGGAAACTTTACATATATTTTCATACATGTGGTCCTTACGAGAGCTTGGAATCACACTTAGATCAATATTGTGCAACCGTGGCACCTTCTGCCAGTATCAATATATCTCAACAAAATTTGCTTCATACATCCTCCCATGTCTTGGCCAATATGCAATCTTTCCAATTCAAATGTCATCCCGATTTGACAAATCACAATACATATTTTGCTACTTCATGGGTGTAGACACTCTTTTCCCACCCCATGTACAAGCATGTATGTTTACATAAAAGGCATGCTTCACACCTTCTCTTTTTCTTCAAGTCATCAAGTCAAGCATAACAGCTATTTGCAAGAATGTGTGCATATAATCTCGTAACATGCCTTTCAATTAGATGGTGCACTTTGAAGATATGGTAGACAAGGAGTTGCCTGGATCATCATTTAGGTGTTCAACACATTCTGCCTTGGCATGCTCTGATGCAAGGATCTCTATTAGGTAAAATTGAGACTCTAGGTTGACCCCACAGAGGGAGGCTCAAGGATATCTTGCTTAATTGGTGCAGGTGGTGGTTATCGTTTTCATGGGAATGTTTGTCCCGATGGATAACCTTTCTAGAGAGTTCACAAAATAAGTTGTTCTTCCTACTTCAATTACTCTTGTCCTTCACTTCTATTTCCATTCCAACATAATGTTCCATCCTTTGGTTTCCTACCTTAAGTCAAATGTTCCCACCTTGAATAAAGACAATGTCATGACTACCTTGAAGTTAAAACCCACCCTACTTTGCTTCTTTGACCACAAGTTGTATATAAGTCATGTAACTTACCAAGCATTAAACATGATGCAAGAGTGTGTTGTTGGAACTCTAGCCCTTGATTCTACCTTGTAAGCTTCTTTGCCACTATGATTGAATAGGAAAACTACTCTCTTAAGCTTCTTATAACTCTCCAAAATGTATATGGTCAACCTAGTGTACACATGACATTGAGAAAGTGACTTGGCATGACTTATTAGATTTCAAAACCTTTGTGCATTAAGCTTGGGGTAGACTAGGATCAACCCATTTTTTTCGCTGCAAATTTTAGGTAGTTCATGGTGCCATGGATGGAGAAGGGAGAGAGGATTCCAAGATACCACACAAAGGAGGAGGTCAAGCCATGCAACCACAAGAAATTGAAGAGGAATCTACTTGACATGTAAGTACCTCTCTTCCCATGCATTGATGATAATGGAAGGGCAATCTTGGCTATGAGAAATAGGGTAAAAATGTATAAAGATGAGGGCAGCAACACCCATTTAGAAGGGGCTCATTTCTTGCTATTGGAAGCTAATTGCAAGCTACCATTGTAGAAGCTTGAAGAGAGGAGTATCAAGAAGCCTTCTTGACTTAATTATGTGATGAAAGTAGGCTGAAATAGGCAGCCCAAACAAAGTGGTGTGGGAAGCAGCACATATCCTTCTGTTCTTGAAGATTCATGATCAATCATTGGCTTACTTGACATTGATATGCTTGATGCAAGTTGGCATTGCATAAGCATTGTGGAAGGGGTATCAAGAGAGCATCTTGATTTCTCTATGTACATGCTTGGGGCTGAAACATGTAGCCAATAATAGGGCAGACAAGGGCAACAGGATTTCCTTCTTCTCTCCTATTTCTACATGCTTATTGCAAGCTACCTATTGCTTGTTACATGCTCTTGAATATAGGGGTTGTTTTGTACTTTATCAAAGAGTCAACTTGGAAGGTTAATGCCGTGTATATGAGCTGAAATAGGAAGCCCACACAATGATTTTGTGGATAACAAGTTCTTTTTCATCTCTATTGCTTCATATGGTGTGATAGACACCTGCATTTGGCTAATCTATGCACTCCGTGATACGGGAAGATTGTGCTATCATGAGAGGTAAATCTCAAAAGATATATGGGCTGATATCTTCATCCATAATTAGAGATATAGCTACATTAGTGTTCTTTTGATTCATTTCCTACTCTACAGAAGACATATTGACAAAATATGCAAGTCTTATGTGCCCCTATGGCAGGGCAATGTTTGTAGATCATTGATAGATGCTTTGAGCTAGATTGAGGGGAGCTTTTTCTCTTTATTTCTTGGTTATAGTAACCTATTCTTATCAGGAAATATATTTAAAGATTTCTTGAAGCAAGTCTCTTTTCCTCTACAAGCTTGTATTTGACTCATAATCTTTTGTTTCTATCAGTCTACATTAAATGTAATCATGCAAAGTTTATTCATGTTTTGGCATCATGTATGATTGATGGGATGCAGAGTTTTCTATGATATATGACAGCATATTGTACTTGAGTACATACCTTGTGATTGCTTTTACAGTCCATAAAACAAGCTTGATTTGAGTTAGATCATATAAGGTAATACTATTGTGTTCTTTGCTAAGAACATGCAGTTGGAATCTCGATTAACATATTTGAGAACTTGGCTTGAAACCTTCAACCCTTCTCTTATTTCTACCATCTCCGGAGTCTAAGCCCTTGAACCCTCATACATTCTTCTCTCTCTTAAACCCCTGTGGTTGACCGTGAAGTACCTCTTGAACCTTTAAACATTCATTGGAATCTACTTATCTCTTGAAGACACATCTCCATCTACCTTGTCCAATTTTCTTGCCAAACCCCTGTGATGACCTTCAAACCTACATGCTCCAACATTGGTGAACTGGACGTGAAGGTTAGTTGCAAGAAAACTCAAAGATGGGGGATTCTTCAGGAGATACTATACAATAGATAGTGCGCATACTGCAGCAAACTAAGCAACAACTAATTCAAATGTTACAACCACAACAACAAAAAAGGCAAGACAAAGAGAAGATTCATTCCATAGATCTCAAGGCCCTAGAAGAAGTCGGGCAATATTTAAAAAAAATTAATGGTCAAAATGTCTCTATTTTCATTCACTTATATTTTGAAAAAATGCTCTTCTTTGGTGTACCACAACATGCATGGAGTCAATATTTTGCCAGACTATCCAAGCACAGTCTTCAAGAGAGAATATATGGTCTTTTTCAACAAGATGTGGATTGGGCTACATTCAAAAAATCCCTACGTGAAGAATTCTTCTTAGAAGACCCTAGCCTTATGACGAAGAAAAGTTTCACTAATTGGGTTGAGAAGCCCAACAAAGGTTTAGCTACAACAACTCTATACCATGAATTTGAAAGTAAATTTGGACAACTTGATGTTGAAAACCAACAAAGTATAGAAGGTCAGAAGATTGAATTATTCCTTAAGGCTATAGATCCTATTCTACAAGAGAAGCTTGTTGATCTCCTAGAGGATGCTACCTCTGAAAGAGGAGTCGAAACTGCATGCGCAGATGTTACTAATGCAGTTAACATGATTGCTCCAAGAGAGCGGATGTGACTAAGATTGGGATCTCCTTCAACTTCAACAACTCCATTGATGGAGCCTGTTTCACCTCCAAAAACCCCTATCTCTTTGACTAATCAACCAACTCTTTCTTCTTCTGTTCTTTCTGTTCCACCTCTTAAAAATGATGTCATGGATGAACTCATTAAAAGCATGCAAGATCTTCATCTGAATCTTACAAAAATTATTTTCAAAGTAGAGAAGCTCAATGTCAAAGTTGAAGAACGAGGATGCACATCAACTTAAAGGCCCATGAGAGAAGGCTATAAGAGGCATTGTATTTGGTATGACAGCCAACAACATGACAAGAGGAAGTGTACTACCTTCCGCGAGACTAAAACACAATTTTGGAAAGATGGAAAAATTTTGGCAATGTTTGAATGAAGAAAAGATTTGAAGATTTAGCTATAAGAAATGCCTATGCATCAATTGATGTAGCTACATATGGGCTACAAATTGAACCAACTAAATCTAATTTGAAAGTATGTAAAGCTTATATGCAATCTAAAGTATGGATGTAGGCATTACATCAAATGGAACATGGAAAAGTAGCCAAAGATTATTTAGCTAATTTCAATCAGTGCATTCGAGGAATAACTGGTTGGGGACAACGGGTAGATTCTTTCCCTGCCTTTGCACATTTGGCTAAAGTCAATCATAAAGAAGTATTGGTTGAAGAAAAGAGAAGAAGAGAAGATGATCCTCATTCTTTCCCTTCTAGCCCTTCGAAAATGGGTAACTAGAAGAACACCTAAACAACCAAATCCTGCTAAACATTCAACCCCAGATCAAGAGATGGAAGATGATGTGCCACAAATTAAGAAGAATGAAGGAAAGCAAAAAGGCAAGCAGCTAGGCTATAAATTGTAGTCTAACATAGAAACTACATACCGATCTCAAACGAGTCCTAGAAGAACGAATTCTCAAAAGTAAAATTGAGTTTACCCTAGGAAAATTTCTTGGAATTGCCAAATGTGAATTTCATGATGTAATTATTAATGTAATCAAAAGAAAAAGACAATATGTTGGTGATGATGTTGAAGAAATAGTGCATGCTTTTTTGCAAGTTCTTTGAGTATTTGTGTAGGATGAAGAAAAGCTGAATGCACAAGGGATTCACCTTGAAGTGGTTAAAGAATTAATTGCAGCAATTGAAGCTAAAGATAAAGAAAGCATGGATGCAGAAATTGAAGAAGTAAAGGCTAAAAACATAATGGTCAGCTAGTCCAAGCTGGTTAGGCAGCCTATCTCTAAAAAAAAGGTCTTCTACACTACCCCTACATGATGACAAAGAAGCTCGACTCATTCCAAGCAGTCGCTACTCCCGTACGCATTGGGCTAGAGAAACAATGGAGACAATTGTAAAAATTGGAGAAAAAGAAACACTGTGTATTGCACTCTAGACCATGGTTCTGAGATAAATGCCAGGGCTAGGAGTCTCTATGAAAGTGGCGGATGGCCCATAGATGTTGATCTATGCTGGCAAATGAGAGCCACAAACAATTCTTCTAGAGAGTTATATGCTACATGTCCTAATGTGTATGTAACTTTTGGAGACATAAAAGACAATTTCCACTTCTTTGTTCAAGACTCTTATAGTTACCCTATCATTCTTGGGCGACCTTTCATTTCTAAAGCCCACTTGGAAACAAAATCTCTTTATGATGGTTCTTCCTATGCTTGAATCAGAAACAAGGATAATGCATGATCTGTCCAATTTCTTACTGTGTGTGTTAACCATCATCGAAATAGAGATCAATTGTGAGATTATCTTGCGTCTTCTAATGCTTGAGAATTAAAGGGTTTTTGGGCTACACTATTGTAAAAGGAGGCTATTGTAGTGCTTCATGTAAAAATATTGTGCCTCCTCATGCTACAAAAGCTATATCTCTAGCATGTATGTACAACCAATAGTATGGGTTGTTATAAGTCTCTTTCAACCATGAATAAAGCTGAAAGAAAATATTTATTTCATGTAAAAAGAGAGCTAAAAACTTATGACAAGGTGGCTAAAAATGAAGATATTTCAGACATTTGTTTTGGGTTAATTAACACTGGCACATTGGGTGAAATATATGCAGTTGTTCATGTAGAAAATCAGGCTAAAAATCAGTCCATAGAAGTATGTACATTGGATTTTTATCAAGCGATTCAAGAATTTGTTGAATGGGTAGATATTGGTTTTCTCAGCAAGGCTGAAGTGCAAGTGGAAACAAAATACAAGATGGTGGATAAGAAAGTCAAGCATGTGGTAGTCCCACTACCTCTTAAAATTGAAGGGATGGCTGATAGGGCAACAAATTAGCCAAGTCTTTGTGACCCTACCAACATTGGTCACAAGTTTACATTTGAAATTATAAAAGAACTCAAAATAGGTGATAATTATTTCCTTTTATTAGCTAAAAAACACTCTTTTATACAAATGTAAATGAATTATGGCAAAGATTTTGCATTTCAGCCAAGTGAATATGCTGTGTGGATCCAAATATTGTGGCTCCTATGGTCATTTTTACGGTTCCACATGTGCCTTGGAACCTCAAGCCCATTCCTCTTCCAAAGGTTGCATTTGCCCAAATTACTGGAACTTCTGAATGAAAAGATCAGAATGAAGATTTTAGAACCTTCTTCAGCACCTTACTCAAATCAATGGTTTACTATGCCTAAGAAAATTGGATCTTTATGATTCATTCAATATCTATAGCCTGTTAATTGAGTCACAATCCAGAATCTTGGTTCAGGTCCAATAGTTGACGAGTTTATTGAAGCTTTTGCACATAGAGCAATTTATTCCATGGGAGACCTATATTCAAGATATGACAAATTTTAGCTTTCATTAGAGAGCCAAGACATTACCACAACTAAGACACTTCTTGGATTGGTCCGCATGTGTACTCCACCACAAGGTGCAACAAATTCCATGGCACATATTATGAATGCCATGCAAAAAGTCTTGAGGGACTTCATTCCACAGCTTACTCTCCCTTTTCTTGATGATGTACCTATCAAGGGATGTGAAGTCTATGAAAGGAATGAGAAGCTTGACGAACATGGCTGCATGACATTTGTAGTTAACCATATTTATGATTGTGACAGGATTTTAACAAGGCTAGAAGAGCTTCATCTTACCCTTCCTCGAGTTAAATCGATTTTTGGAGTTGAAGAACTCCTAGTGGTCAACATATGTGTGGCCCCTACTACGGACATAAACCTTCACTAATCAAGATAGATGCCATTAGAATAATACAAGAAAAATGTACAAATATTTCAAAGGTGAGAAGATTTCTTGGTGCCTGTGTATTCTATCACATATGGATACCACATTTTAATCATATAGTTGAAAATCTTTATCATTTACTAAGAAAATGTCAAAGTTAATTTTGGGGTAAAGAGCATACTCTCACTATACACAAATTAAAGAAGTTGTTACTTTCATCCCCCAATCTTAAAAGGGTTGATTATTCAAATGGACAACCCATCATCCTTACTGTGGATACAAGTCCCATTGGGAAATGATTTGGGCTATTAGGCAAGAAGATCTTAAAGGTAATAGGTATGTGTAATATTCCCACCCGTGAATATTGACTTCCCGCACACGACGTAAACCTTGTGCAAAGGTTATCTCTCGTATTGAAATTATCGGCGGTGTAATGTGTGACCTGCACGCGAGAAATGGGGTCCTCCGCATTGGTAAATCAAACCCGAAAGTTCGAAACCTCAAGTCTCACATAAACACCCTCTTGGAAGGGGCAATTTGAATATTCAAGGCAATTTTTTTTTATTTTTATCCCTTTTTCCCCAGCCGATGCACGACTGGAGAAAAGGGAGTGTGGGGGAATGGGTCAAGGAAGAGTCGTGGGCTGCATGGGAGGGGGGGGACCCATGCAGTGGCCACGTAGTGGAGCTCACCTCTCCCCCCCCTAGGCCTATAAAAACCCCCTCCCCAGGGAGCCAGGGTGGGGCGGGTGGCGTGAGAGAAAGGACGATCGAAAGGAGAGAAGGGAGCATGTCCACATTGCAGCCAAGGAGATCGCCACCACAGTCCGCCAGATCGCCGCCACAGTCCGCCAGGCTGCCGCCACGATCACAGGGGACTTCTTCACAATTTCTTTTCCCCCCTGCCGTCGTAAAATCCCCCCAATCATTACTTCTCCCACCCACGTTTTCTGTAAAGGACAGAAGCTTCCTAGAAGCTTCTAAAGGGAAGGCCCTAAGCCCTATGCACGCGGTCTTTACCCAGTGAGCTTAAAATCCCTCACCTTGTGACGGGTATTCCGGCATAAGAGGGAAGCAGATAGACGTGGAGGTTGTTTTGCCAAGGATAGGAGGAATCCGCGGAGTTAGAGTCATCAGCGATGGCGCCCAAGAAGATGCAAGGCGCACCTACGGGAGGTTCTTCCCCGGACTTACACGTGGATATCACCGCGGATCCACAAATCCAGGTTCCGTAAATATATTTCCACATGAAGAGATGTTTTAAATACGCTTAACTCCATAGGGAAATTCATACTACGTTATCATTAATTCATGGGTAGTGCTAATAGTACATTCGATAAAATATAGATAAAGGGTCCGTGCATATCATGCATCTATAAAGTTATGAAATGAAAGCACCTATGCATGTTCAAATTTACCAAGCCGAATTAAAAGGCAATTGAGGAAAATTTGTCTATTTGATCGATTACTAGAATTATCTCATGACATGAAATGGAGTTATTAGCATTTTCAATATGATGAACGTAAGTTGTCTATCCGTCTTACGACCTTAGTATTATGTTGCCTTATCATGCATTTCAAAGTGACGAGCCTAGAACACCTACCGCCTATCATTATAAGGCTGAAGTTATTAAGTGTATTTTTGACTAGACATGGAAAGAATAAGCTTATGTCGCAATTTAGGAAAAATCTTTATTGTAATGGTTCATGGGGAAAAGTTGTTAACACCGTAGGAGGTTATCCGAAAAGTAATGGTGGTGTATCAAAAATGAATCTATGGATTGGCATGTGGCATGTGCTTGCAAGAAAGAATATACCAACACTAACTCTACAATAACCTCATTTAACTACGTTGTAGTTATGAAAGGGTTGCATGTTGCACTTTCATCGTGCATAAAATTCATTCATCAAGTGTTGCATTTTGGAAAGTTTGCAGGATTTAAACAAAGCATGAGATTCTAAAGTGTAGATAACAAGGTAGTAGACATGATTATTTGAAGTAAGTCCTAGTAGGTCCTAAGAAAGTTGGTATCCAGCTTATCATGTATTTTTACTTTACCAATGAAAGATAGAGTGAGTCGCATGTTTACATGTATGGTGATAGCCGAAACTATTTTTCTTCTTTAGATCTAGTTTATTATCTCTAGGGAAGGATTCATCCTTGTCGCAAGACAAGCATAGTGAATTACCCAAATCACCTAGCCGCAAGGGATTCGTATGGCATGGTTCAGTCAATACGATAGATCCCCAAACACTAACTAGGTATTAGCACGTTAAGGATTCGGCCAAGTTTTCCAATTGTCGCTAAGTCAAAACCTTCATGCCCAATGGCCCTAACCACATTTCCGAAATGTTGAGTCAATTGGGTGCCCATGCAAACAATAATCTAGGGTTCCTACCCTAAGGACCAATCGTTCAAAATGATGAAACTCGAATTGAGTTGGAACCCTAGGACTAAACGTTGTCGATCTAGTGAAATTAGGGATGGGTTGGGTAAAAAGACACCCTAAACCCTGCTTCTCGTCTGAAGATAATTCCGTGACCAGAAAATGCCATTCAATAGGTGAAATGATCTCTTGGAATGGAGGCGACACTTGTGTAACAAGTTGCAACGTCGCATAGCCTTGTGGTTTGATCGCAAGAAATTTTTGCCATTCCTTGGAATGAGGTTGGCAGGTTCTTGCGCAAGTTTAACTTGCAAGGGGATGGTTAGTCATCCTGTTACATCGCCCTCATTAGGGAAAATTTGCCAAGTTAAGGGAAGTTAAGTAATTGCTCGAACGCAAATGATTAATCAATAAATTAAAGCGACATGGCCGCCGGGATTTACTATTAATAAAACCTAAAGCATTGGTTAAGTTGGATTAACAGGGTATGACCCTAACCCAAAGACAATAGGAATCTTGCCAAGTTGCAACTGATTCCGGATCGAATGCTGGATGCATTCGGAGAGAAGGATTCACTCCTTAACAGTTTGCCAACTAAACGACCACTGGAATTGATTGTGCTTGTAACAGTTTAGAAAGCACTGTTTGCATTGTTTGTTCAAGGAACTAAAGGATGAAAGATATATAAATGCTTCAGGTTGAAGGCCTGAAGGGAGTGGCAGCTCAGTTACCCCCGACTGCCTGCCTGACCCTAACCAAGGGGGTTATTGACCGTGCCGGGAACGTGGACCGAACCCGCCGCATGAGGTCTTTCCGTTGAGCTCTACTTGGAGCAGGAGGACGCTTGGGTGCCAGGGGGAGCTCTGGCCGTAAATCCCTCGCCTTCCGGGTCCTGCACAAGAGGCTAACGTGACTCGGGATTGGATCTCGAGGCCCGCATACTAGTCTACGGGCAGAAGCTTGGAATAGTGATCCCTAGCGGATCACTGATAGCCTTCGCGCGGATTATGAACAAGCCTACGGGCGGAACCCTCTGTATTTCAAAGATAAAATGATGATATGATAATAAAGAAGTTGTTTGATATTGTTTTTCTATGTCACGTGATAAGATTACGTGAAGGAACAAATGCTTAACAGGGCTAATCAAAGAAGCTATTTGTTATATGTCAAATTAATGTGTTAGGTAATTACATAACTAAAACAAACCGAGGAAAGTGCGGAGGATGGACCATGGGTCCGTCCTATGGATGGGTGGTCCCGGTTAGCCGGGAACTTTTCTCAAAATCACTCGACGAATAGCGGGATGATCATCATCATCAAAGCTAATAATGAGAACGATGACCTAGAGTTACATCCTACCCGATTTACGATGTTTTAGGGGAACGGAATGGGACTATGCTTTATGGCAGAGAGGTTGAGCCTTGCATCCCTCTCATTTCCCATTCTCCTTGAACCAAGTGCAGCGTGAATCCGCTTCGGACCTGGTGTTCCTGCGTAAAGTAGTTCGCTCGGGTCTGACGCTAGTTGCTGTTAGCTAATGACCAAACAGGGAAACCCTAATTCCGGTCGATCCTAAGTGGGAAACGGCCAGGATACTTCCACTACGTGGTAGACGCGGGAAGACCTAGATTGCAAAACCCGTAACATTCCAAGGGAGTGCCGGGCGGAGTTTTCTAGACATTCTTCCCGATGGACTACTAAGACGTGTCCTAGATGATTCTAGTGGACACGTTACAGTATGAAATTCGTTTTGGAGCAAAGGTTCTCAATTAACAACAAAGAAGGTATGCACAAGTAAAAAGGGAATTGGGGGGAGTTGTAACAGCATTAAAGTGTGATTGTGAATACTTTATAGGTGCTTCCATAGTGGTAGAAATTGATTGTCTTTCACTCTTGGGCATGATTGCCAACTACTCTACACCCGACACATTGCTATGCTAAGATGGATTGCATATATTAAATCTCTCAACCACAAATTGAAGCATATTGTAGGAAAGGAGAATCCAGTTGTGCTGACATGTTGTCACACGCAAGATATGACAATGAAGAGGAGCTGATGGAAGAAGATGAAGTTGAAGAGTCTATACTTGTTGAATCTCATTCCATGACTGCTGATAATGGGTACAAGCCCCATTGGGATAAGATGGGCTGTTGGCCAAGAAGATCTTGAAGGTAACAACAACAAAGATTAAAGATTTTCCTATGAAAGAAGGGTGGTTAGCTAGAAGCGAGCATGCTCATTGTATTACCCAATTTCTAGCTCCTTTCCTTGAAGAAGATTATGAAGAAGATTGGCTAAAGATTGGCCAATATTTGAGCACAATAAAGAAAAAGGAGACTTGTGCTGATGAGGAATTCAAGCATATCAAGAGAAAATCTTATGGTTTTTTTCTTAAATATGGGTATCTATGGAAGCACACAAAGAAGAAGAAAGGAGTGCATGTCCAATTTTTAGGTAACAAAAGACTGTAGCAACAGGTAATGAAGGAATTTCATGAAAGTTTGCCATAGAGGCATATGGGGAACCTTTATTAATGTCAAAGAAAAATACTGGTGGTAGAACATGTATCAAGACATAGAGCATTTTGTTGAAACCTATTATGTGCATCAGATGTACTCTATGGTTAAGCATTGAGATGGGTTACAACCAACTTTTCCCTTGTCTATACATTATAGATGGGTTATTGATCTTGTAATCATGCCTACATGGATATGGAATGTGTAGTATTTAGTGCTTGCAAGAGAAGATCTAACCAATCAAGTTGAAGGTAAATCTTTAACAACCAAGTCCACTCAAGCTGTTTGTCACTTTTTGCTTGAATAAGTGTTATGCAGTTATGGCAGTGTTGGCAAAGTAATCGCAAATAGAGGAGAGTTGGATGCCGATGAGGCACACAACTTCTTTGCTCAATTGGGTATTAAGTTGGCTTTGACATCACCCTACAATCCTGAAGGCAATGGGAAAAGTGAGAGAGGGCATGAACCTATTTGCAAAGCTCTAGCAAAGTCTTGTAGAGGAAAGATCAAAGAATGGCCTAAAATGTTGCCTTTCACATTATGGGCTCATCGGACTACTCACAATATCATAACTCACTATATGCCAGATGAACCTTTGCATGGCCAACAACCAATTATGTCAATTGAAGAATCTATTCTCACATGGAGTTTTCTACCTTGGGAGGAAGACATCAGTAGAGAAGAGTTACTGACTTTGCATATATGGTAGCTAGAAAGAAGGCTTGAAGATGTTCAAGCAGCTGTTGAGAAGCTAAAAACAACAAGACTAGGAATAAAAGAAGATTTGATAGGCAACATCAACTTCGGCCAAGAGCTATTCAAGAAAATGACTAGGTGCTTGTCTATGAGAGCATCCTAGACAATCAATACAAAGCTTCTAGGAAGATGGTAAAGCGTTGGTTTGGCCCATATGTGGTAAAGGTCGTTCATGACAATGCCATATATTCATTGGCTGAGTTGGATGGGACAAGCATGAAGATACCCATAGCTGGAAAAAGAATCAAGCTCTTCAAATGAAGAGAAAGTTCAACATATGAGTTAGAAGAATTGGATATAATCCAAGAGCATGAAGACATAGAAGAAGAAGAAGGATTAGAAGATGAAGATGAAGACATGACAATTGAAGATCTCTCTTAATACTGCAAATCCAAAGAAGTGGCGCATGACGAAGGATGTGCAGATTTGGAGGGGGTGAATGTCATGGGAATGTTTGCCCATGGATGAAAAATAACACTTTCTGTTGTTTTTCAACTACTCTAAAACTTTCTAGAGAGTTCACAAAATAAGTTATTCTTCCTACTTCAATTACTCTTTTCCTTCACTTCTATTTCCATTCCAACATAATGTTCAATTCTTTGGTTTCTTGCCTTAAGTAAAATGTTTCCACCTTGAATAAAGACAATGTCATGACTACCTTGAAGTTAAAACCCACCCTACTTTGCTTCTTTGACCACAAGTTGTAATAAGTCATGTAAATCACCAAGCATTAAACATGATGTAAGACTAGGTTGTTGGAACTCTAGCCTTTGATTCTGCCTTGTAAGCTTATTTGCCATTATGCTTGAATAGGAAAACTACTCTCTTAAGCTTCTTATAACTCTCCAAAATGTATATGGTCAACCTAGTGTACACATGACATTGAGTAAGTGACTTGGAATGAATAATGAGACTTTAAAATCTTTGTGCATTAAGGTTGTGGTAGAGGCAGATCAGCCTGTTTTTTTTGCCACAAATTTTGGGCAATTCATGGCGCCATGGATGGAGAAGGGAGAGAGGAGTCCAAGCTACCACACAAAGGAGGAGGTCAAGCCATGCAACCACAAGCAATTTAAGAGGACTCTACTTGACATGTAAGTACATCTCTTACCATGCATTGACAAAAATGGAAGGCCACTCTTGGTTGTGAGAAACAGGGTAAAAATGTATAAAGAGGAGGGCAGTAGCCTATTCATAAGGGGGTTCATTTCTTCCTCTTCGAAGCTAACTGCAAGCTACCATTGTAGAAGCTCGAAGAGAGGAGTATCAAAAAGCCTTCTTGACTATGAAAGTAGATTGAAATAGGGAGCCCAAACAAAGTATTGTGGATAGCAGCATATATACTTCTCTTCTTTAAGATTCACGATTAATCATTGGTCTTACTTGACATTGATATGATTGATGCAAGTTGACATTGCATAAGCATTATGGAAGGGGTATCAAGAGAGCATTTTGATTTCTCTATGTACATGCTTGGGGCTGAAATAGGTAGTCAATAAAAGGGCAGACAAGGGTAGCACGATTTCCTTCTTCTCTCCTGCTTCTATATGCTTATTGGAAGCTACCTATTTCTTGTTACATTCTCTTGAATATAGGGACTGCTTTGTACTTTATCAAAGAGTCTTCTCGGAAGGTTAATGCCATGTATATGGTCTGAAATAGGCATCCATCTCTATTGCTTCATACAGTGTGATAGACACTTGCATTTGACTGATCTATGCACTCCATGAAAGGGGAAGATTATGCTATCATAAAAGGTGAATCCCGAAAGATATTTTAGCTGATTTGGGGCTGATATCTTCAGCCATAATCAGAGAATTAGCTACAACAATGTTCTTTTGATTTATTTATTGCTCTATAGAAGACATCTTGACAAAATATGCAAGTCTTATGTTCCCCTATGGCAGGGCAATGTTTTTAGATCATTGATAGATGCTTTGAGTTGGATTAAGAGGAGCTTTTTCTCTTTATTTCTTGGTTGTAGTAACCTCTCCTTATCAGGAACTCTATTTGAATCTTTCTTGAAGCAAGTCTCTTTTGCTCTACAAGCTTGTATTTGACTCATAATCTTTTATCCCTATCAGTCTACATTAAATGTAATCATGCAAAGCTTTGGCATCATGTATGATTGATGGGATGCAGAGGTGTTTATGATATATGACAGCCTATTGTAATTGAATACATATCTTGTGATTGCTAATCAATATAACAAGCTTGATTTGAATTAGATCTTATGAGGTAATACTCTTGTGTTCTTTGCTAAGAACATGCAGTTGGAAGCTCTATTAACATCTTTGAGAACTCGACTTGAAACCTTCAACCCTTATCTTATCTCTACCATCTCCGGAGTCTAAGCTCTTGAACCCTCATACATTCTTCTCTCTCAAACCCCTTTGGTTGACGGTGAAGTACCTCTTGAACCTTTAAACATTCACTGGTATCTACTTATCTCTTGAAGAAACTTCTCCATCTATCTTGTCCATTTTCCTTGCCAAACCTCTATGGTGACCTTCAAACCTACGTGCTCCGACATCGTAGAATCTATTGATTCAAATGGAGTATTACTAGATGGCATTTAGAAAAATCTTGATGCATATGAGTAATGTTACATTAATTCCATCTTGGGTGTACTTGAACTTCCAAAATAAATTCCTTCTTCTTTTGCTAGTTGTTTGATGTTTTCCTTGGTTGATAGCACTTCCAACACTCAATCTCTCTTGGATGTTAGAAGCTAAAAATAGCATCTAGGAGGCCAAGTCAATAGAAAATGGCTCCAAGAACAAAGTTATGTTTTTAGATCTTGAATCCAAGTTCATTTTGGCCTTCGATTTTAGCCGCAAACACAAAGTAGATGAACTATGTATTTGGCTAATTAAGATTAACAAATATTACAACTTAAAAAATTCAACGAAGGAAAGGGGGTATAACGTGTCCACTTGTATTTTCAGGACACGTCTTACCAGTCCATCGGAAAGGATGTCTTGAAAGCTTTGCCCCACACTCCCATGGAATGTTACGGGGTTTGTGATCTAGGGCTTTCCGCGTCTGCCACGTAGTGGAAGTATTCCGGCCGTTCCAACTTAGGATCGACCTGAATTACGGTTTTCCTGATTGGTCATTTCCTAACAACAACTAGCGTCAGACCCAAGTGAACTACTTTATGCACAAACGCCAGGTCCCAAGCTGATTCATGCTGCACTTCGTTCAAGGAGAATGGAAAACGAGAGGGATGCAAAGCTCAACCTCTCTGCCATAACGCATAGTCCCATTCTATTCCCCTAAAACAGTGTAAATAGGGTTCAATCATAACTCTAGGTCAATGCTTTTGTTGTTCGTGTTCTTTGACGATCTTCCTGCTATCCATCGATTTGAGAAAAGTTTTCGGCCAACCGAGACCACCCATCCGTAGGACGGACCTATGGCCCATCCTCGTACTTTCCTCGAGTTGTTTTAGTTATTTAATTACCTAACACATTAGTTGGACATGTAACAACCAGATTCTTTAATTAACCCGTTACGCACTAGTTTATTCACATAATCTTATCACTTGACATAGAAAAACAATATCAGACAAGTTTCTTATTAACACGTTATCATATTTATCTTTGAAATACAAAGAGTCCAGCCTATAGGCTTATCCACAATCCGCCCGAAGGCTATCCAGCAATCCACAGAGATCATTAATCCAAGTTTCCACCCATAGACTAGTATGCGGGCCTCGAGATCCAATCCCGAGTCACGTTAGCCTCTTGTGCAGGACCCGAAAGGCGAGGGATTTACGGCCAGAGCCCCCCCGGCACCTGTAATATTTCCGCAACTGCGTACCGTAAATATTGACGTCCCGCACACGACGTAAACCTTGTGCAAAGGTTATCTCTTGCATTGAAATTATTGGCAGTGTAATGTGTGACCCGCACGCGTGAAATGGGATCCTCCGCATTGGTAAATCAAAACCGGGAGTTAAAAACCGCTAGTCTCACAAAAACACCCTCTTGGGAGGGGCATTTTGAGTAATTCAAGGCAAATTTTTTTATTTTTTCCCCTTTTTCTCCAGCCGATGCATGGCTGGAGAAGGGGGAGTGTGGGGAGGATGGGGATATGGCAGACGTGGCCTGCATGGGGGGGGGGGGGGGGACCCATGCAAGGGGGCCCCGTGGTGGATGCCCTCTTTTCCCCCCATGCCTATATAAACACCCCCCTAGCTAGAGGGGGGAGGCTAGAGTGAGAGAGGGCCGTGCAGAGAGAGGGAAAGCGTGGGAGGTGGAGGTCGTCGTGCTGATCGAGGTGGAGGTCGCCGTGCTGATCGAGGTGGAGGTCGCCGCCACGCTGCCGCTGCGGTCCGCCAGCCGCCAGGCCCCCTCAGTCCACCGCCGCTGGACTACGATACCCCCCTCGACGTAGCTGCTGAAGCCAGAAGCTTCTTAAGAAGCTTCTAAGGGGGGGCTTCCTTAACCCCCCTTCCCACGACATCTCCCCAAAAGTCCATTCATACCCCCTCCCCGGGACTTTGAAGAGGAGAAGGTGAAGGCCGTAAAGACTCCCACAAGACCCTTCGAAAAAGGCTTTCGCAAAAAGGACTTTAAAGCCGCAAGCCATCCAAGAATCAACTCCGTGCCAACACGGGGTTTTCCCTAAAGATCTCCTAAAGCCCTTTTCGGCAAGCGCCATTCTGCAAAGGAATCTTCCGCATACGAGGAAAAGGCCAAAGGTCGGGAGGTTGCATTCCGAGGCAAGTAAATCCGTAGACCACAAAGGCAAATCAGAAGCCGACTCTACACCTATGATGGGCCCAAAAAGGACACAAGATGCGACTGCGGGAGGTTCATCTCCGAGTATACAAGTGGATATCTCCCCGACCCCTCAAGTCCAGGTTCTTTCGAGTTATTTCCGCATAAAGAAATGATTAGGCGTGCTTAGTTCATAAGGGAGATTGCATCTTTACGCTTAATTTTAATGCATGTGGAAATTGGAAAAAAAATACATTTGGTAAAGTACCTCTTGAACATTAGGCAAGATTGAAATATGTCATAAATTTGAACGAGTTATCCACCTTAGAAGACTAGTTGCATGTAGTTTCTTTGGTACATTATCAAAGTAATGAGTCCAAACTTAGGGCAAAGAAATGGAATTTATAAGTGCATTCTCTTTCGTCCTAGACATGGTAGGAATAAGGTGTGCCGCATGTTAGGCAACATCCTCCTCGTAATGATTTCATGAGGCAAGGTTAACACCATAAGATATTATCCGAAAAGAAATAATAGAGTACGGAAGTGATCTTATGGACTTGCAAATAGCATGTAAAATGGAATGAATTAACACTAGCTTTAGTTTGGTATAAACTTCGTCAACTACATTGTAGCTAGGAGAATGTTGCGTATTGCATAGTCATCATGCGGAAACGTCATTCATCAGAAGCCGCATTTAGGAAAGGTTGCATGGTTCGTCAAAGCATAAGATTCGAAAGTATAGACTACAAGGTTGTAGGCATGATTAATAGGTCTTAGGTAAAGTTAGTATCCAGATTATCATGCATTTTTGCTACACCAAGGAAAGATAAAATTATCATAAACCATGTGATGCATAAAAGCAATAAATCGCATGTTTATGCGTATTGGTGTAGTTGTAACTATTGTTCTCCATTAGATGTAGTTTATTACCTTTAGAAGGTTCATCCTTGTTGCAATACAAGTATATTGAGTTGTCTAAGTAACCTAAAACACAAAGGATTCATATGGGCATGGCTCAGTCGATATGATAGGTATCCCAAGTGCCAAGTGCAATAAGATCTTGACCTAGTTTTACACTTGTTGCCAAGTCTAAAACCGCAAACCCAAAGATCTTACACACGTTCACGAAATGTCGAATCAATTGGATGTTCATGCATAAAATGATCTAAGGTTTTATCCTAAGGATCATTCGTTCAAATGATGAAACTCCGACGGAGTTGCAAATTTCTAGG
Source organism: Lygodium microphyllum (assembly GCF_053477565.2). Lineage (NCBI taxonomy): Eukaryota > Viridiplantae > Streptophyta > Polypodiopsida > Schizaeales > Lygodiaceae > Lygodium > Lygodium microphyllum. Next base: position 46,227,355 of record NC_141141.1, on the reverse strand, counting down.
ACCATGGGCCAACATAATTAGGAATGGGTTGGAGGATACCCTAAACCCTGCTACTCGGCTAGAGGTAATTCCGTGGCCGGAGGACGCCATTCAATGGGTGGAATGATCCCGTGGAATGATGCAACACATGGGCAAAAAGGTTGCAACATCGTATAGACTTGAGATTTGTCCACAAGAGAGTTTTGTCATCTCTCGAAATGAGGTTGGCAAGTTATTGAAAGAATTTAACTTAGAACAGGATGAGTAATCATCCTGTTACTCACTTTTCTTGGGAAATAATTGCCAAGGAAAAGGAAAGCTAGGTATTTGCCTTGAAGCAAATGACCAGACGATAAACTAAAGCGACATGGTCGCTGGAATCTACCACAACAAGACCTAAAGTATTGGTAGGGTATGACCCTAACCCAAGAATGATAGGAATCTTGCCAAGTTGCAATTGATTCCGGATCGAATGCGGGTTGCATTCGGAGAAAAGGAGTCACTCCTTAACAGTTTGCCAGCTAAACGACCATTGGAAATTGATTGTGCTTGTAACAGTTTGGAAAGCACTGTTTGCATTGTTTGCTCAATGAACTAAAGGACGAAAATATATCTAAATACTTCAGGTTGAAGCCTGAAGGGAGAGGCAGCTTCAGTTACCCCCGACTGCCTGCCTGACCCTAACCAAGGGGGTTGTTAGCCGCGCCGGGAACGTGGACCGAACCCGCCGCGAGAGGTCTCTCCGTTGAGTTCTACTTGGAGCAGGAGGACGCTTGGGTGCCAGAGGGGGCTCTAGCCGTAAATCCCTCGCCTTTTGGGCCCTGCACAAGAGGCTAACGTGACTCGGGATTGGATCTTGAGGCCCGCATACTAGTCTACGGGCGGAAACTTGGATTAGTGATCCCTGGTGGATTATTGGATAGCCTTCGGGCGGATTATGAATATGCCTACGGGCGGAACTCCTTGTATTTCAAAGATAAAAGGATAAAATGATAATAAAGAAGTTGTTTGGCATTGTTTTCTTTATGTCTTGTGATAAGATTACGTGAAGGAACCAGTGCATAAGAGGGTTAATTCAAAGAAGCTGTTTGTATATGTCAAACTAATGTGGTAGGTAATTACATAACTAAAACAAACCGAGGAAAGTGCGGAGGATGGACCATGGGTCCGTCCTACGGATGGGTGGTCCCGGTTAGCCGGGAACTTTTCTCAAAGTCTTCGACAAACAGAAGGATGATCAACATCACCGAAACAAGTAATGAGAACGATGACTTGGAATTACCGATTACCCGATTCACGCTGTTTTAGGGGAACGGAATGGGACTATGCCTTTTGGCAGAGAGGTCGAGCCTTGCATCCCTCTCGTTTCCCATTCTCCTTGAACCAAGTGCAGCATGAATCCGCTTCAGACCAGGCGTTTCTGCGTAAAGTAGTTCGATCAGGTCTGACGCTAGTCGTTGTTAGTAAATGACCAAACAATTCCGGTCGATCCTAAGTGGGAACGGCCAAGACACTTCCGTTACGTGGCAGACGCGGAAAGTCCTAGATTGCAAAACCCGCAACATTCCATGGGAGTGCCGGGTGGAGTTTTCTAGACAACCTTTCCGATGGGCTGCTAAGACGTGTTCTAGAGGATTCTATTGGACACGTTACAGCACCCAAGCGTCCTCCTACTCCAAGTAGTGCTCAACGGAGAGACCTCTTGCGGCAGGTTTGGTCCACTTTCCCGGCGCGGTCAACAACCCCCTTGGTTAGGGTTAGGCAGGCAGTTGGGGGTAACTAAAGCTGCCTCTCCCTTCAGGCCTTTAACTTGAAGTATAGATATTCATTTATCTTTTAATTCATTGGTCAAACAAAGCCAAATAGTGCTCTAAAATCTGTAGCAAGCACAAACATTTCCATTGATCATTTTTTGTTAGGAAACTACTAAGGAATGAATCCTTCTTTTCGAATGCGTCCAGCACTCGATCCGAGATAACTTAAAACTTGGCAAAATCCCCTATATCCTGGGTTAGGGCGTACCCTATTAACCCGACTTGGTCAAATCTTAAGTTTATCGGTTGGTCTTTAGTTTCCAAACAATCTTCCTTACTCAAGAAGGATACTAAATTAGGATGATTATTCATCCTCTTGCAAGATAACTTGCGTAAGGACATGCCAACTTCATTGCAAGAACTTGGCCATTCCCTTGTGATCCAATCACAAGATCATATGACTCCACACTTGTTGTGCAAGTGCTGCATCAAACTATGAGACTATGGAGTCACGAAACAATCTGTTTCAGGTTCTTCAAGTCGACATCGTTAGACCTAGGGTTTCCAAGCTTCATCTTTGTAAGATTCTCAGGGACAAACCCTAGTTCCTTTTATGATTACAATTCACTGTCCCTACATTCAGTGAATGTGGGCAAGTATTTAAGGTATAGGCATTTCTTGGAATTTAACTCATTCCCAACGAGTATTTCGCAGCTTAGGTGTTTTAAGTTTATGTCAATTTGGTTAACTCTAGAAGATAATTTTGAGATTACTTCCACATGATTCGTTGTCTATGCGTAAATTGATTTTTAAATCCTAAACTTTATCGATTTGAGGTTAGGTTAATTCCAAATAATCTTCCTACACTTTGCGAAAAAAATTCATACTAAACAAGCAACCTTTTACTTGATAATTCATGATGTTGACAAATCATATCTTCCTAGAGTTTATGTATCGTAAGAATCATTTCATGCTTGCACTTTCCATGATGATTCATTGCAAAGAGAATATGGATTAATAGTATGAGATGTAGTTTATACTTCTAGGCTTAATCGAAGTATACTATTTCAATAGATAATAATCTAATCCTATAATTAATTTCAATGCATAAGCCATTTGCTAGAAATACTTTTATGCTTTCTTTATTTTGCATGTTTCATTAAAAGTATTAATGACTAAGTTCCTTCGTCATGAGCATCTAGGACAAAAATATATCCTATTTCTAACAATTAACCTTGCAAGATTGAATTATAACAATATCAAATAATAATTAGGAAGGAAAACCTAGGCTTGGGGTGAGATATCCACGTGGATGTTGGGAGATGACCCTCCCACGGCTGTGCCTTGGACTTTCTTAGGAGGCATTTCCGCCGTGGAAGAAACTTAACAACTTTTTTTGATATTCCACCGTGGCTCTCTTTCGCAATAACTTGCACCATCCGTCGAAAGCAGTTTTAGAAGGCTTCCTCCTTGGAGTCAAGCATTCAAAAGGGGGTGTTTCAGAATCCTTCACGACTAAGACCCATTGAAGCCATGGGGAAGGCTTAATGACCTTTGAAATCTAGCACGAATGGGAAATAGAAAGGTGTGGGAAAGAAACAAGATGCGGGAGAGTTCCAAGGGGTATTTTTGCACGGCCTTCAAAGCCCAAGGAAAGGGCTTAAGAGAGATTAAAAGCATGAGGGGAGAGTAATAATAGGACCTCTAAGCCCACTCTTATTGGGGGAAAAGGGGGCTTATAGATCTTTAAACACAAGGGGGGGTAATATTAGGCACAAGTAGGACCCTTGGAGGGTTTTACGATATGGAGGTGAAAGGGGTTTCAAGGGATAAAACAGGGGGGCATGGTTCCAAGGGAAAGGGGCTTAAGGTTTTAAGCACGGCAGGGGAAAAGGGGCTTATAAAGCCCAAGACAAAGGCCTAATGAGTTTAACACTGGGGGCCGGGGGGGGGGGGGTGGTGGTTTTGAGGCCAAGGAAATGGAGACTAAAAAGGCTTAAGCACGGGGGGGTAAATTCCAAGCCAAGGAAAAGGGGCTTAAGGGTTTTTAAAACACGGGGGTGTGTGCGAGGTATCAAGAGCACAAAAAGGGGGGCTTGGAAATCCCAACCTTGGAAGCTTCCAAGGTCTCTTGAGTAGCACGTGGTAGGTGTGGAAGGCGTTGATGATGGCATCAAACATCAAATGTGGCGCGTGGACTGACGGAAGAGGTGATGCCGTCCTGGCTCAGTGCCAATCAGCGCCTTAGCCCCTCCCTCTCATAGCATCGACTGCACAGAAAGGTGTTGGGGTGGCCCTCCTCAACTCCTAAGTGGCACCAGCACAGGGTATTTGGCAGCCCTCATTCAACTCTCCCTCCACTTCACGGCAGTGCAAGTCGGTTAAATAGGGGGGAGGGGAGGGATCCTCCCTCACCTGCGTGGCCTCACCCATGATCCCCCTCTCTCCAAAGCATCCAACAAGGATGATTAGTCATCCACCATTCCCTCCCTCTCCCCTAACATGATAGTCGGTTGGGGGAAGGAGGGAATAATAAAATTTTTTGCATAATTTAAAAGAGAAAATAGTGTCCCTACTAAGAGGGTATTCATGCGAAATGTGTATTTCTACTACGGAGCTGTTACATTCTCTCCCCCTTAGAGGAATCAAGATGCCCTCATCTCAAGATAAACTGGGGATATTGATGGTTGAGAGTGCCTTCATCTATCCAAGTGGCATCCTCTTCGGAATAATCTTTCCACTGGACGAGGCATTCTCTCAAGGTTTTGGATCTTAATTGTCTCTCCCTAACATCTAAGATCCTATCAGGTCTTAGTTCAAGGACTCCTTGACTAGGCATTACAACTTGTTGGTCATCAAGTACATGGTTAGGATTAGGTACATATTTCTTCAATAGGCTGATATGAAATACATTGTGAACCTTTAGGTTCTCAGGGAGTTACACTCTGTAAGCATTGGGTCCTAGGCATTTGAGGATCTTGTATGGTCCGCAATACCTTGGACTTAGCTTCTTGTAATCTCCTAAGGATAGGGAACTCTTCTTTGGGCATACGCGAATGAAGACCATGTCTCCTTCTTCGAAGACTCTATCTTGACGCTTCAAATCCGTGTATGCCTTTTGTCTATCCTTGGCCGCTTGGATATCCTGTCTTATTGACTTTATTTGGTCATCCATCTCTTCCAACATTTGCCTTGAAGCTTCGACCCTTAAAGTTGGGTCTGAGAAGTTTAGGGGACTTCGACAGTCATGACCATACAATGCTTGGAAAGGGGTCATCTGAATGCTTTGTTGGTAAGAAGCATTGTAGGCAAATTTGACCAAAGGCAAGTATTAAATCCACCTCTTCGGCTCATGACAGCAGTATGCCCTTAGCATGTCCTCCATGACTTGATTTACTCGCTTTGTTTGTCCATCCGTTTGGGAATGGCAAGCGGTGCTAAAGCAGATTTGAGTCCCAACGGCTTCAAAGATAGCTCTCTAGAAGTGTGATGTGAAGAGAGAATCACGATCACTAATGATTCTTCTGGGTAACCCATGTAGCTTGAATATCTCCTTGATAAACAATCTTGCGATGTCCAAGGCTTTATAGTTTTTCTTTACTGGAATAAGGTGTGTAGCCTTAGTAAGCATGTCAACCACAACCATGATGGAGTTGTATCCTCCCTAGACTTGGGGTAGGCCTACAACAAAATCCATACTGATGAATTCCCATTTCATTTGGGGAATGTCAAGCGGTTGCAGTTTCCCTGGCATCATGACATGTTCGACTTTGATACGTTGGCAAGACAAACACTCGGTGACATATTTGAGAGCGTCGCCTTTGAGCCTCTCCCAATGGTAGCTCTTCTTGGCTGCATTAAGAGTCTTGGCATAGCTAGGATGTCCTGCGAAAGGGGAATCATGAGCTTCTCACAATATCTTCTGCTTAAGCGACTAGCTTGCTGGTATACACAGCCTTGTTCTATAGCAGACAAGTCCACTATTAATAGAGAATTCGTGATACTTTGCGTGTAACTTTTGGTTCTGATCCTTGATAGAGATCTCCCTTAGCATTGTTTGGTAGGTCGGATCATGGCATGCATCCTCTCTAGCTAACTCAAGTATTGGATTGTTTGGCATAGATACTTTTGTAGCTAGAGATCTAGCTATTGATGGATTCTGCAGGATTAGAGAATTAAGGAATGCCTTGCGACTGAGTGCATTGGCAACTACATTCTCTTTTCCTAGTCGTTGCTTGATTTCAAAGTCATGCTCCTCCAACACTTCAATCCATCGACGTTGCCTCATGTTGAGCTCATTCTGGGTAAAGATCCATTTGAGACTCTTATGGTTAATTACTAGAGTAAACTTGTTACCCAATCGGTAGTGTCTCCAAAGCTTTAGAGCATGGATGATAGCTAGCAATTCCAGATCATGTGTAGCACAATTCTTTTCATGACTCTTCAATTTCCTTGAAGAGTATGCTACTGGATGACCTTCTTGCATGAGTACACACCCCAAGGCAAGTATGCTAACATCAGTTACTACATCGAACTCTTTATTGAGGTTTGGAAGTTTTAGAATAAGTGTTGATACCAAACTTTGCTTCAAGTTGTCGAAGCTATTTTGTTCGGGAGTTGACCATGCAATGGAAGTTTGCTTCATTAGTAAGTCCGTTAGGGGTGTTGCAATCAAAGCATAGTTTTTTGATGAAGACCCTATACCATCCTCTCAATCCAAGAAAGTTGTGTATTTCCTTGACAGATGTTGGTATTGGCCATTCAAGCACAACTTTGACCTTGGCTAGGTCCACTGAGATTCCTTCCGCTGATACTATGAATCCCAGATATTCAATTTGGCGTTTGAAGAATGCACACTTCTTCATCTTAGCATACAACTTATGCGACCTCATTGTCTCAAGGACAATCCAAAGTTGGGGTTCATGATCTTCTTCCTGTTTGGAATAGACTAAAGTGTCGTCAAAGAAGACAAGCATGAAATCATCAAGATATGGCCTAAAGATATCCTGCATTAACCTGTTGAAGGTGGCAGGTGCATTCATAAGCCTGAATGACATAACTAGCAACTCAAAGTGCCCATACCTTGTATTGAAGGCCGTCTTTGGGATATCTTCTTCCTTGATCCTTATCTGATAGTAACCTGACCTAAGATCAATCTTGGAGAAGATCTTCACACCCTGAAGACGATCAAGAAGCTCATCTATTCTAGGAATAGGGTACTTGTTCTTGACCGTTGATTGATTCAACCCTCGATAATCAATACATAGTCGAAGTGTCCCATCTTTCTTTTTCTGGAATAGTACTGGATCTCCCTACGGTGAACTGTTAGGACGGATATAGCCTTGTTCTAGCAATTGCTTGAGTTGTTCCTTCAGCTCAATTGCTTCTGGTATGGACATTCTATACGGTCTCTTTGCAATTGGCGCAGCTCCTGGTACTAACCTAATCTCATGATCCACTTCTCTTTGAGGCAGAAGTTCTGTCAACTCTTCAGGGAATACATCCGTGTATTCCTTTAGCCAAGAAGGTCCTTCATTAGACTCTTGCTTCTGATCTAACTTGTTGAGTTTGATCAAGTAGATAGGTAATCCTTTTCTGACTCCTTTTATGATTCGAGATACTTTGGCCAATTGGATTATTGGCACTCCAGCCTCACCTTGAGTTGTGACTAATTCCCTTTCAGAGTTTTGAAAGGAAACTTGACCCTTCCCACAATGAATGTGGACATCATTAGGCTTAAGCCAATCCATTCCAACTAGACACTCATGGATACCTAAATTCATGACTCTGAATTTGACCGAAGTCTTCTTTCCTCCCAGAAAGAATTCCATCTTAGCAGTTTTCGTGGTACAAGTAACCTCACAACCATTTGCCAATTCCACAAGCAGGGTAGGTGCTGCTACTGTGGCTATTCCTAATCTTTTTGCACAAGCTGGTGAGATAAAGGAATGTGTACTACCACAATCAATCAAGGTCTTGAAACTTTTACCTTGATAGTCCGACGATGTCTGAATCACCAAGAACTGGCGATTCGGCCCTTTCTTGTGTAGAGTGGCATGGACTGTTGCTCGTTCAAACTCTGCTTCCATGATTAGATATTCTTCTTCTTCATCTTCTTCGCACATTTGCCTATTGGTAACGCAGGAAGTTCTTCCTCTACCTAAAATAGCAGCTCCTTGACCACGGCCCCGTTCCTTGGAAAGGTACTTGGCGGTTTCCCCCACCAAGCTTGGGACACTGCCTCTTGAAGTGACCGGGTTCGTTGTAGTGGAAACAATGAAGGTTTCGACCATTACTTTGAGTAGGAACAAAGTTGTTGATGTTGTTAGTCCTTACTTTCTTTCTTTGTCCCTGATTATGACCTTGAACTCTCTTTATCTGAGGTCCGAATGCTCCTCTGTTCAGATCATTATAAGACCAAGTTTTGTTACCCCTTGGTCTAGACTGTACTTCCTGAATTATAGGCGCAGCTCGAATGAGTGCATCCTGAAGATCTGATGGATGCATAGATTCGAGACGGGTATTGACTGGTGGATTTCAACCCGCACAAAATTTGGACACTTGCTGTGTCATGTCCATTTGCGGTGCATACTTAAGAAGTGAGACAAATTGTGAATAGTATGCGTCAAGTGTGAGCCCTAGCTGTTTTAGCTCGTAGAACTCATTCATTTTCTACGTGCGATATGCAGATGGCAAGTATCTTCCTTGCACGGCTTTCTTCAGGTTTTCCCAGGTAACGGATCCCTCTGCGATCCCTTGATCCCTGCACCATTGCTTCCACCAAAGCCTGGCTTCGCCTATGAGCTTTAGCTTGGCGAGCATAGCCTGATTGGCGGGTGCAATACCAGCTGCTTCGAAGTAATCCTCCATGGATTCGATCCAAATTTCAGCATCTGCTTGGACGGACCTGCCTCTCCCGTCAAACTCGGGTGGCTTAATCTGCTTGAGAAGGAACTTCTTCTCCCGGATTACAGCAGTACTTGATGTAGGAGGCGAACTAGGAACCTGTACCTGGGTTTGTGCCTGGATAAAGGTTTCTTAACGTTATTATACGATAATCATTATTGATTTATATTACATCTTAAATTCTGCTATCACGTAAGCAATGTAGCTACTTAACTTTTTATCAATTCTCATGCACAATCAGATATTGATAAAAAGAATTCTTATTTGTATTTATATGGGCATAGCCCCTTCGAAATACAACACTTCTTGCGATGATAAGCCAACTGTTACATTTAGTTTGGGGAGAACAACGTTGTATTACATTTATCTACAGGAACTGTATAATAGTATGGTTTCGGATCATGGATTTTTAGGAATCGGTAAGTCATTGGAAGTTTAGGATATCCTTTCTGTTGGAATCCATTCTTCTCATGGTGGCCCAACACTTTAATCCTGTTGGTGGGGATTACACGGGTTACTTCCTCATATACATATGAGTTCATCTCAACCCTCTGACCTCGAATATGTAAAGTTGAGTTTACATGAGCTTCCACAAAAATGAACAGCTTCATGACTTTCATGTCTTCCAACCACTTGATCCTCTTTAGGTTGGTTTGTAGATAAGCAACCCGATGGGCGGCTATATAGTAGATTCCTGAAGCACCCGTATATCTTCGTTCCATGTACAAGGGTGATGGATTATAGATCTATTCTAGGATGTTCATCATCTCAACCTTTTGTCGGTAATGTGGAGAATGCATTGCAGTCAAAAACATGATTCGAAATACTAAGAACTTGTTCCAAGCTTCGTAATTTTGCAAGACAGCATTGGAAGTATGAAAATGTTTGGAATATCAAAATTTGCTTTACTTCATCTTATTAAGATTTCATAAAAACAATTCCGTTGTTGGTCGGCTTTGATACCAACTATAACGTGTCCACTTGTATTTTCAGGACACGTCTTAGCAGTCCATCGGAAAGGATGTCTAGAAAGCTTCGCTTGGCACTCCCATGGAATGTTACAGGGTTTGCAATCTAGGGCTTTCTGTGTCTACCACGTAGCGAAAGTATCTCGGCCATTCCCACTTAGGATCGACCTGAATTAGGGTTTTCCTGATTGGTCATTTCCTAACAACAACTAGCGTGAGACCCAAGCGAACTACTTTACGCAGAAACACCAGGTCCCAAGTTGATTCACGCTGCACTTGGTTCAAGGAGAATGGGAAACGAGAGGAATGCAAAGCTCAACCTCTTTGCCATCAGGCATAGTCCCATTCCGTTCCCCTAAAATAACATAAATCGGGTTCAATCATAACTCTAGGTCTACGCTTTTGTTGTTCTGTTCTTTGACGATCTTCCTGTTGTCCATCGTGATTTGAGAAAAGTTCCCAGCCAACCGGGACCACCCATCTGTAGGATGGACCTATGGCCCATCCTCCGCACTTTTCTCGGGTTGTTTTAGTTATTTAATTACCTAACACGTTAGTTGGACATGTAACAACCAGCTTCTTTAATTAACCCGTTAGGCACTAGTTCATTCACATAATCCTATCACTTGACATAGAAAAACAATATCAGACAAGTTCCTTATTAATAGCTTATCATATTTATCTTTGAAATACAAAGAGTCCAGCCTGTAAGCTTATCCACAATCCGCCCGAAGGCTATCCAGCAATCCACAGGGATCACTAATCCAAGTTTCCGCCCGTAGACTAGTATGTGGGCCTCGAGATCCAATCCTGAGTTACGTTAGCCTCTTATGCAGGACCCGAAAGGCGATGGATTTACTGCAGAGCCCCCCCTGGCACCCAAGCATCCTCCTGCTCCAAGTAGCGCTCAATGAAGAGATCTCTCGCAGCGGGTTCGGTCCACTTTCCCAGAGCGGTCAAAAACCCCCTTGGTTAGGGTTAGGCAGGCAGTCGGGGGTAACTGAAGCTGCCTCTCCCTTTAGGCCTTCAACCTGAAGTATAGATATTTATTTATCTTTTAATTCATTGGTCAAAGAAAGCCAAACAATGCTCTAAAATCTGTAGCAAGCACAAACATTTCCATTGATTGTTTTTTGTTGGCAAACTGCTAAGGAATTAATCCTTCCTTTCGAATGCGTCCAGCACTCGATCAGGGATAACTTGCAACTTGGCAAAATCCCCTATATCCTGGGTTAGGGTGTTGTTGAAGGATTTCGAAAGCAAAGTCACGACCACAGAGGTTCTTAAGAAATTCCAAGACAGAAGATTCCTCAATTCCGAAGGTCTTCAAATGCAGGTGCTTACTTCCTTAGGTGTTAGAAGAGATTAGGATGATGACAATAAAATTCATGTCACAGTTATACCTATCTCAATTTGCAAAATTCTCATAGCTGAAGACTTTTCGCAACTATCAGAATTGACATTATAGCTCTAGCAACAGTCAAAGTCACTCAGAAATATAGCAGTTATATCTTGTTGTAAAACTCCTTAATAACAAAGATGCTCCAGGCCCATTACAGCCAAATCTTGGCAATCCTTATTTTCGCATCAAAGAGGTGAATTCAATATATCACTCTGTTTGGTTAAAACTTGCAACATCTTCTTAAAAACAGTCTGCACATAGACCATAGCAAATGTGCTTGAATCCCAAAAACTGGTTGAAAGCCTCCAACAAATGCATTTCCTGCTCAGAACTTCAAACTCTTCTCATTTTCTTTATGAAAATTTTGGCTCTCGATATTTGCAGCCAATTCCTGCATTATCACACTGGCAACATAGTGTCCAGCTCTTACACACTCTAGTATGGTCTTTCTCTACACCCCTGTTATGTTTCAGAAAATTTTCTATTGTAATGATGATTATCCTCCACGCATAGATGCATGTATGTGAGTACCATAGAGACAAGAGCCATGAAGGGTACTTCTGTTTCAGAATATCCCTTGAAATCTGATTAGTGTGTACAGGGTACTGAATATGCTCTATTCTTGTGCCAATAAAGCCTCCAAGTAAAGTAAAAAGGATTGAGATACAAAATCAAAGGGCTTCCCTTTGTGTGGCGCACACCCCTGGCATGATTTAGAGATTGGACCTGGAGCTCCATCCATCTTCAATTGTGCTGTTGAGATTAGTAAGGAGAGCTAGTCGGCTGAACCATTGTTTGTGAAGGCAAGATGAAGATCCGAGATTTGAAGACACCTTACGGGCAGAGAATTTGGTGAAGAAAAGGAAACAAAAACAGGGAAATTATGGTGGAAGGAAACTCTGCCTGGGGAGAAAAAGTAGCACAAACAAAAGAGGGGAACAGAACATCATGGCTTCTTCAATCGCTGGTGCAGCGGCAAGGCGTATGGTATCCCTAGGGGCTTCATCATCTTGGTCCTCATCCTCTAAGATCTAATCATGCTGCTCTCATTGATTCAAAAAGAAGTTTTTCATCTCCCTCCAATTGATGAGTCGACCTATGCCATGACAATTGTAGGAATCTGTATGAAATTCACCAAACCCCTGACGAAGCTGACTTGTTTTTTTTTTAAAGCTTTTTTTAAATGTAATAATGCATCGGACAGACTCCCTCAAACCGCCAAATTCCCATTGCTTGTAATCATCGTCGACACTCTCCTTCTACCACTCCACCTTTCGTCACGGCTTCCTCTTCAATGCACATTGTTGCTACAATGGTTTCAATCGTCTTCATCTTCTTCTCGGCTCTTCCTTTAGCATCCTCCTATGTCATGTTATAGTCCTCTTTTTCTCTTCACGTTCTGTTGCCTTTTTCTCCCCCCTAGGCCTCCATACAAAGCAGGTCCTTTTTATTTCGAGCCCTTTTTTCCCCTCCAGAAAAGCGGCCCCTCAGAAAAGCAATGGTCTTCTTCTTGTCCAACTGCTTCTCTTTCCAATGCAAGAGTTTGGTGCTTCATTTCTTGCCTGTCAACAATCTCTCTTCCCTCTTCTTCTTTGAAATCTTTAGCTCCTGCCAGGATTTCACCATTTGCAGGAACATTTCTAACTTCCACAAAAGAGTTAGCATCAACTGTAGCTGAAGGTAGCACTTCTGACACAGCAACAGTATGCAAGTCAATCACTGGCTGTTGGGTTTCTTAAATATGTGTATCATTTTCCCTTGCCTCTTTACAATCATGAGTTAGCATAGCACCATTATCAGGATATGAGATATTTCTCTCACTGCACAAAAGACTTGTTGAATCTTCTATTTCTTGTTTAGAAGGACTTCCAAGTGGAGAATTTGATAAAAGCCCAATTTATTTAAAGCCCTTACGACAGCCTCATCCTCATAGTCCACAGCTTCAAGTGGTAGCATCTCTGTTGCCTGTGTTAAAATAACCTCAATCTTCCCTTTGGCTTCATTTTGCTGGCTCAATATGGTGAAAAGTGCTTGTACACATAGATTCATGTAAACATCTTTGGTACTGGCTCTACTATAGATTTCTTTCTCGTTCTGTAGAGTCTATGCAATGGCAGCTCTGCATTCTACATTATCTTCCATGGCCCTTGTATTTGATTTTTGAAGATAGCATTCAACTAGATGATCAAGGTATACCTTCCTAGTTGTAGTTGAAAATTTGCTTTCCCCATTCTGTTGATTCAATGTGTAACTGTTGGCCAATTGGAATGGAGACTATACTGGCACAAGATTTCAAACTGCACAAAAAAGTGCCAGCATCCAAGGATAGGCCTTCTTCTTGCATCTCCCTGAAACAGTTGAGCACTTCCTCACTGAGCCCATATTTGGAGTATCCAGCAATCATTGCCTTCCATGAGATTGCATCCCAAACTTGCAATCCATTGAATACATTTTGTGCTTCTGGAAGCAAGCCATCTTTGCCATACATGTCCACTAGTGTACTGCCTACATGCAGCTCCATTTCCAAACCTCTTTTAGTTATGTCAACATGGACATCTTGACCTACTTCTAGAACCCCATAGTGCCACAAGCTTTCAGAGAGAGAAAAAGACAATCCTGTTGAGAAACACACCTTCCTGTTCCATCCATCCATAAAGTTCAATACTGGGATCATAACCTTGTAGAAAAACACCAGCAATCATTGCACCCCATGATCCTACATCTGAATTTGCCAACTCATTGAACACTTCATAAGCTTCAACAGGTTCTCCATGTTTGGAGTACATACCAATGAGTGCATTTCCTACTTCTACATCAAAATCGGATTCTGTCCTAATTATCTTATCACGTATCATTCTACCATGCCTTATAGCCCCAATGCTATTACAATCTTTTAGAACACATGTCGATATGAACTTATTTAGCACAGAGCCCTCATGTTGCATAATATCATACTAATGGAGAGCCTTCTCTCCCTATACTGCCCATGCAAAACAAAAATGTAAACATAACGACTAAGTATGTACAAAGTATCAAATCCCACACACACAACTTTTGGGTGGATTTCACACCTCGGATGTGCAGCAATACGACAGCGTACCCTATTAACCCGACTTGGTCAAACCTTAAGTTTATCGGTTGGTCTTTAGTTTCCAAACAATCTTCCTTACTCAAGAAGGATACTAAATTAGGATGATTATTCATCCTCTTGCAAGATAAATTGCATAAGGACATGCCAACTTCATTGCAAGAACTTGGCCATTCCCTTGTGATCCAATCACAAGATTATATGACTCCGCACTTGTTGCGCAGGTGCTGCATCAAACTATGAGACTATGGATTCACGAAACAATCTGTTTCAAGTTCTTTAAGCTGATGTCGTTAGACCTAGGGTTTCCAAGCTTCATCTTTGTAAGATTCTCAGGGACAAACCCTAGTTCCTTTTACGATTACAATTCACTGTCCCTACATTCAGTGAATGTGGGCAAGTATTTACGGTATAGCCGTTTCTTGGAATTTAACTCATTCCCAACGAGTATTTCGTAGCTTAGGTGTTTTAAGTTTATGTCAATTTGGTTAACTCTAGAAGATAATTTCGAGATTACTTCCACATGATTCATTGTCTATGCATAAATTGATTTTTCAATCCTAAACTTTATCAATTTGAGGTTAGGTTAATTCCAAATAATCTTCCTACACTTTGCAAACAAAATTCATGCTAAACAAGCAACCTTTTACTTGATAATTTATGTTGTTGACAAACGATATTTTCCTAGAGTTTATACATCGTAAGAATCATTTCATGCTTGCACTTTCCATGATGATTCATTGCAAAGAGGATATGGATTAATAGTACAAGATGCAGTTTATACTTCGAGGCTTAATCGAAGTATACTATTTCAATAGATAATAATCTAATCTTATAATTCATTTCAATGCATAAGCTATTTGCTAGAAATGCTTTTATGCTTTCTTTATTTTGCATGTTTCATTAAAAGTATTAACGACTAAGTTCCTTTGTCGTGAGCATCTAGGACAAAAATATATCCTATTTCTAAGAATTAACCTTGTAAGATTGAATCATAACAATATCAAATAATAATTAGGAAGGAAAACCTGGGCTTGGGGTGAGATATCCACATGGATGCTGGGAGACGACCCTCCCGCGGCAGCGCCTTGGACTTTCTTAGGAGGCATTTCCGCCGTGGAAGCAGCTTAACAACTTCTTTTTTTGATATTCCACCATGGCTCTCTTTCACAATAACTTGCACCGTCCGTCGAAAGCAGTTTTAGAAGGCTTCCTCCTTGGAGTCAGGAGTTCAAAAGGGGTGTTTCAGAATCCTTCACGACTAAGACCCGTTGAAGCCATGGGGAAGGCTTAATGGCCTTTGAAAACTAGCATGAACGGGAAATAGAAAGGTGTGGGAAAGAAGCAAGGTGTGGGAGAGTTCCAAGGGGTATTTTTGCACGGCCTTCAAAGCCCAAGAAAAGGGCTTAAGAGAGATTAAAAGCACGAGGGGAGAGTAATAATAGGACCTCTAAGCCCACTCTTATTGGGGAAAAAGGGGGCTTATGGACCTTTAAACACGAGAGGGGGGTAATAATAGGCACAAGTAGGGCCCTTGGAGGGTTTTACGACACGGGGGTGAAAGGGGTTTCAAGGGATAAGACAGGGGGGCGTGGTTCCAAGGGAAAGGGGCTTAAGGTTTTAAGCACGGAGGGGGAAAAGGGGCGTATAAAGCCCAAGACAAAGGCCTAATGAGTTTAACACCGAGCGGGGGGGGGGGGGGGGGGGAAGAAATGGTGGTTTTGAGGCCAAGGGAATGGAGAGTAAAAAGGCTTAAGCACGGGGGGGTAAATTCCAAGCCAAGGGAAAGGGGCTTAAGGGTTTTTAAAACACGGGGGTGTGTGCGGGGTATCAAGAGCACAAAAAGGGGGGCTTGGAAAGCCCAACCTTGGAAGCTTCCAAGGTCTCTTGAGGAGCATGTGCCAGGTGTGGAAGGCGTCGATGATGGCGTCGAACAGTAGCTGTGGTGTGCGGACTGACGGCAGAGGCGATGCCGTCCTGGCTCAGTGCCAATCAGCACCTTAGCCCCTCCCTCTCATAGCATCGACTACACAGAAAGGTGTTGGGGCGGCCCTCCTCAACTCCTAAGTGGCAGCAGCACAGGGTATTTGGCAGCCCTCATTCAACTCTCCCTCCACTTCATGGCAGCGCAAGTCGGTTAAATAGGGGGGAGGGGAGAGATCCTCCCTCACCTGCGTGGCCTCACGCATGAGCCCCCTCTCTCCAAAGCATCCAACAAGGATGATTAGTCATCCGCCATTCCCTCCCTCTCCCCTAACATGACAGTCGGTTGGGGGAAGGAGGGAATAATAAAATTTTTTGCATAATTTAAAAGAGAAAATAGTGTCCCTACTAAGAGGGTATTCATGCGAAATGCGTATTTCTAGAACAATGACTAATTCAATCATAACTTCATTTTACATGTACCCATGACACTCCCATGACACAAGTGTTCACCTTGGTCTAATCATCATATTGACCCTGAGATCAATCAATTGATTATGCTCTACAATTGTCCACTTAATACACCTTGTTGCAGGCCCATGGAGAGCCACACATATCATGCATGGACTATGTGGCAAGTCATAAATAGGAAATGTCTATAATAAAATATGGATTCAATATCCTTGCATGGGTAAAATAGACTGTGGTATGAACCGAAGGTAATTCGTGCAGAGTAGTCTTACCAAACTACCATAAAAGATCTTGAGGATAAGGTTGTACATTATAAGATATACATATATGTAATGCATGGAGAGTATTCTAGCCAAATTGCAAAAAAAGAGCTTGAGAAATACATTGTATGCTATAAAATATAGTTTTAAATCTCTTTGATGAAGTGCAGATATTTTTGTAAGAACTAGATTCCCTGTAAAAGTTTACACATGCACTTGCCATCACAACTAGAATTATGATTAGTTCAATCGCAACTTGATTTTACATTTATCCATGATATAAGCTTGCACCCTTATTTAATCATCATATTGACCTTGAGCTTAATCAATTGATTGTGCTCC
Source organism: Lygodium microphyllum (assembly GCF_053477565.2). Taxonomy (NCBI): domain Eukaryota; kingdom Viridiplantae; phylum Streptophyta; class Polypodiopsida; order Schizaeales; family Lygodiaceae; genus Lygodium; species Lygodium microphyllum. Next base: position 46,210,262 of record NC_141141.1, on the reverse strand, counting down.
ACAATTTTTTGGCACAAGGCAAATCATAAAGTGCTACAAAAGGACATTGGTTTTCAAGAAAGTGATGTGGTTACAAAATATTTTAAAGATAAGAGAAATGGTGAGATTCAAAATCTTTCTTAAGAAATAAAACTCACAAAATACCAAACTCAAAGAAAAGTAGAGTATATAGAGGGACATTTCATGGAGTAAAGAATTAAAGGTATAGAATGGATGACCAATCCACTACAAGATATAGGCCTTATATCGATGTTAAAAGCAACGAAAATACAAATAACAAAATTTTCCCCCGTCGTCGCAAAAAGCATTGTTATTGGCGATGCCATAGAACAGTCGGTATTAGCGTCGCTATCAACGTCGGTATTGGCGTCGGTACCAGCATTGTGACACTGATACTGATGCCAATACCGACACTGATATCGATGGTTTGCGATGAAAATAACAATGCCAATAACGATGCAAGCAGTAAAATTTGCGATGCTAATAGCGATGGTAACAGGGAAAAAAAATTTGTGGCAAGGTAGCATATAGCACTGTGTATTTTATTAGAGTCATACAAAATAGTTTTTGCACTGTGTACAATACGCTTGCAAACAAAAATAATATATACTAAAATCATAACATTGATACATGAAATAAATACATGATTTCATAATAAGCAATTGGTACAATCATGACAAGATATCACTAATACATAGAAAATATCTACATAGATCAAGCGACCCAAAAATAAAGGTGTGTGAGCTCCAGAGATCCAAGGGCAAGCTACATATCCTCGCCCTTCGAAAGCTCGTTCTACCACAAAGGAGCATCGAACAGACTTTGCAAAAAAAGAAACAACACATTAGTCCACCATACAATAATGCATTCTAATTAAACATGGTAACTACGGACAAGAAAGATAAGTGACTTACAGGGCCACCACGTCTATACAATCGGTCGATCAATGAAGTGAGACCGTGCCTCTCTGCATATCGAGTCTCAAGGCCAGTCGGATCGCGATTTGTAATAGATTGCTGCAAAGAAAACAAAATGCTAACTGTTAGAAACATGATTGTCAGTACAAATGATATCCTAAAAAAATAAACAAGCAAAATTTAAAAAAAACTTACAAAGTCCTCCAAATATATCTTGTGGCTGCCACTCCCAAGATGATGGACCACTCCGGCCTCGAGTCGTTCCTTCGCCTCCTCATGTTGCTAACTCCAACGTCCTGGAGAATGTGTAGCCTCCTCCCTCAGTCGGCTCCAGTCATCTGCATCTAACCACTTAGGCTTTGCAGCCCCACTCTTGATTGCCTTGCATGTGTCGGATCATTTGTGTGACATATATGCACGCATGCAATCCATCATCCAGCTCGCAGAAAATCTATTTGCTGAGGCTGGAATCGGAAAATCGTTATGCAAAGATGCTATTATGTAGTCCTTGCTCCCCTCTAGTATGTTCTTCCAATGATCTAAGACATTATGCCGAAAAACTTGTTGGCACAACTCTCTTATGCGAGCCATCAACCTCCTCCCCTCATCATTCATAATGATGGCTCCTGACCTATCATCGACTAGATATCCATATCCCCCTAGAGTCTGCCTAAGATAGGTCCTCTCCCATCTACGTCCACGCTCGTGGGCATATCCAGGAGACCCCTATGCATCCGGTGTACCGACCAAGGTAATATCTCTCGGAGTGGCACTTGTTGACGACAAAGTAAAAGCTGGAGTAACTGGAGTAGACGTCCCCACAGGTGTGACAAATCCTTGAGGTGAGGCAACTCCAGCTGAATGATGAGATGGAGACACCGCATTCGTGCCTCCACAACATCCACGTGATCCTGAGCCATGCTCCCTGGAAGGGCCACGAGAGCGAGGAGTCACACCTGTATCCTGTGTCGACCGCGGGCTCACTGCATCCATATCTCTACAGCATCCCCCTGACCCCAAAGTACTCCCTCCCTCTAGCCCATTTCTGGAGCGTCGAGCTCATTTTCTTGAAGCTAAAGCATCCAATCACGCTGAAGTAGATCTAGCAAAGCGCCCTGACGAAGACCAAGACAGTTCCTGGTCTATCATATCTCTGAATCTCGCGATCTAATCTGGAGACATGGGTGTGAAGATATCTTGTGACTCCTCATCGCTCATCCCTCGACTCATCCTGAAAATATCACCTGCACATACAAAAAATTATGCTAGAATAATCAATTTAAATCATACAAAGCACACTAATATAAATCCTTAAAAAAAAGATCTCACTTAAAATGCATATCTTATGTACCCTTATAAGCGATTGGTAAACGAATTGAGTAAGTGGATGCTCCAAGTATGAAGTATCCGATGGTCCCATGTCAATCTTTTGACACAACTCCGCATACATTGGAAGGTCGATAGACATGTCACCACAAAAGGATGAGTCCACCTCGTTCTCAAAGAATTCTTGGACTCCTGTATTTTCGTCATTGTTAGCCAATGATGGCTCCAAGCTTTTGATGGCCTCCACTCCTTGCAATATCGACCCCTCTATTTGCATATTATCTTCATCTATGCTCGGAACATCGCTTTGATCATATACTCTCATACTTCGGGGAGTTGAAGGTATAACATACCATCATCGAGGTTGTCGGGGGTTTAGATAGAAGATTACCTATTCACAAACACATACAAGAGGGTTCAAACCATTGTGAGATAAACCATGTCATAATACAATTAGCAAACAAATGAGTTCATGCACCTGTTCACAATGGGCCGGCAACACAAAGGTGTTGCACAAATCTGTCCATTTTTTTTCAAAATCTATTTCGAGAAATCCAGATGGACCTCATCGAATTGTTGCTCCAGCTCCTCCAAGTACCACTTTGAACCACTGCACATCGAATAGTATCATGGAGAAGCTACGGTAATCCACCGTAACAATACTTTGCAAGTTCCCAAAATACTCCATCTCATCCACAACCGTGTTTGGATCCATTACTTGTCGCCGACTCTCTTACTCGAACCTTGCCATGATACCACAGTCCATTGTGGAGCACATTTTGTCAATACGCTCCACGCAAAAATGCCGTCCACGCAACCACGCTGCACTATATATTTTGTACTATACATTGAAACACTCAAATTAGATGTTGCATATAAAATTTAGATACGACAGATTCTAAACCCCTCATCACCTTTGGACTACATCCCCTCAAGAATTCCCACTCCTCCATTGAGACCTCTGTCCCTTCGCAAGACACTGGGGTCAAAGCTCCATGCAACCATCGCGTTGACATGAACCGTGGCATCTCCTCCATGCCCTCGGGATATCGAATCGATCAAGGACATGTACTACATCGGAATTCAGCTCGCGCTTGCTCTAGATCTTGCCTAGCAATCTGGTACTTGGCGAGCCACGTCTCCATAGAGGCATGGTGCAACATACAAAAGCGATTCACCTTCTCCTCCATTGAGGAATCCATTATTTTTTCTACCCCATTTCCAACCACCACATCTCCAGTCAGTCTATCATCATCCTTCAACGACCATAACATTTCGTTGTCTGGATCCACCGTTGGTAGCCATTGTGAAATATGCACTAGCACCTCAGACACCAACCATCCTTTAGCCATGCTACCGTCTGGCCAAGCTCGTTGTCGCACAAAGCCTTTCAGGGTTTTCATGAAGCGCTTCAAGAAGAACATCCATCGTGTATGGACAGGTCCAGCAATCTCCACTTCATCTACAAGATGCACAAGAAGGTGGATTTGTATCGTGAGCATGATGGTGGGCAGGTATTTCTCAAAGAGACAGACCGTCTGCACTGCTCCCCGCCTCGCGGATTCAATAGAGGACGTCTTAATCTCCTTCTGTGAGATCCATTGCACCAAACTCGACAACCTATAAATGGCCGCGCGTATTTCTGGAGTAAGACATCATGCGATCACGATCTGTAGTACAAACTGCCACAAATGAGAAAGCATTATGAATAATGGCTACACTCCAAATACCAAAATGCACACGCCAATTACAATCCATTCGTAGTACAAACCTAACATATCTTATGCCAGTCATGGGATTTAAGCCCTGATAATTGGTCGTCTTTAGAAAATGCAGACCTGAGAGAATGCATCATACCCGCGTCGAAGTGTGGATAGATTTGACTACTTGCTTCGCAATGCGCTCTTCTTTAGTGGACAAAACCCAAGGAGCATGAGGAAGCTACATGCGACCATCAGCACTCGACTATGGCCAAAGCGCCTTCATCTTACCTACCTCCTTCAAATCCATTTGTGCCCCTATAGTGTCTCTCTTTCCTGTGATGTGGTCCCATAGCAAGCTGCCCACATTCTTGAAAATATGCATGGGATCCAACAAGTGGTTGACCTATAAGTGGGTCCAATATGGCAACTTGTAGAAAACTGAGAACCGCCGCATTCCGTTTGGATGTGATTCCGCGTGGACTATTTTCAGCTTGTACCAGCTTGCGGCATTCATACGTGTTGGAGGTCGTCCAAGGAAACCTTCCCTGAGTTCATGCTCCTCTGGCAAGAAAGCAGCGTGTCCTTGATATACCATCTTCTTCATGGTTTGTGACCTTCGGGAGTCTAACTGTGGCCTACACAATGGACATGCATGATGACTTGAGGAAACCAGACCTATTCCAACACCATGACCCAGTGAATACTTGCTTGAACGAGATAAAATATAGATATTACCAATGAGAATGGAGGCATGTTCACTTGAGCACTCTTCGAATCCCAGAAAGACATGCATCCTCCACATGAGAATGGCTCGAATATTGGCTGACCACCGACCATCGCGCGTACTCAAATCTTGCATGGTGACCTCCTCCTCCCATAAAATCTTAAGCTCATCGACTAATGGACGATGATACACGTCCATATTTTTGACTTTGTAGCAGTCGGGGATGAGTAAGCTAAGGATGAGATGTCCTTTCTTCGTAGAAAGCCATGGAGGGATATTGTAGTTGACAAGGACTATAGGCCACACACTGTAAGAAGTTGAGTGCAGACCGAATGGGTTCTCTCCATCCATTGCAAGATAGAGCCGAAGATTCCTTGGCTCTCAGGCAAAGCTTGAGAAGGTAGAGTCAATGTGGCTCCACGTGCATGAATCCAATGATATTTATGGAACTCCATCCATGGACCTATTTTGCGCATGCCACGTTGTCAAGCTCGCCATGCCGGACGTAAGAAACATATGGTTTATGCAGGCGATAAGCGAAAAGTGTCTGAGAACTTTTTGAGGGATGTTTTGCCCTTGCAAGTCTTGTCGATACATGTGAGCACCACACTTTGGACATGTCTCCATAGTCTCGTATTCTCCTCGAAACAGTATACAATCATGGATACATGCATGGATGTTATTGTAGTCCATGCTAAGCTTTCGTAAAACATGTCGTGCATCATCACGAGACTCAGGCATGGTATTTGCAGGTGGTAATATATGATATTTCAATAACTTGAAAAAAATCATAAACACCTTGAAAAAGCACAAATATTTGTAATAATACTGCCAAAAAAAAAATCAACGAAGTGTATGTACAAGGTACTTGAACAACTCGGTCACACCCGTATCGCTCCACCCGTATTTTGCTTACACACTTAAGAGTGCAAGTAGTGTCTTCAGGTGAGATACTCGGCACCCATCATATAATGGTATGGATGCTTCCTCTCTAAGTGGATCAGAAGTCTCGACATCCATGGGAATCAATGTATCGATCATTGCCTCCATCTCAGGCTCCAAGATTGTAGGTAGGTTTGGAAGGTTGCATGTCTCCTCTGGCATTGACGGTATAGATTGGCCTTGCAAGTGGTGGATTGTCTCTTGCACTCCATCCAACGCACGCCCACGAACTCTTCTAATTGGCTGCAAAGGGTGCACTCCTCCTTGGGACGAGACATCACCTCCTTGGATAGAAAATTTTCCAGTGAGACCCAATCTTATTATATATGGTATTCAATTAGCTTGCGAGTACAATACATAATTGATATTAACTTTTCTTACCGTTTGTTAAAAATTAGCAATCGCCTGGTCAATGATCTCAGATTGAAACTCGCCAAATCATCGTACATGTTCTATAAACAATCGGTATTTTTGTCTAATTGCCACCTTGCATTGAGAGCAAGGACATGGGACACGTTGATTAAGATACACCTCACGATCTTGAACAACAGGATCTTCATCGTTTTCCATTTTGTCTATGTTACAACAAACAATTTGTTTTTATTATCATTCTTTTTTTTCTTAGATTGTTATCCTCTCCTTCCATCTCTCTCTTTTTCTACGACCACGACTATGACTACGACCACGACCACGACCACGACCACGACCACGACCACGACCACGACCACAACCACGACCATGACCATGACCATGACCACGACTACGACCACGACTACGTGGTACCTAGCATATAGTATCATAGAACACTAGTATTTAGTACCTCGTACTTAGTACCTAGCACATAATATCATAGCATCTTAGTATCTAGCACCTAGTACTCTAGTATCATAGTGCCAATTACCCAGTACTATGATACTATGTAGCATGTGCTAGGGTACCTTAAGCATTATGCAGTAGATGTGAGGTTCTAGGATACTATGATAGTATGTAATACGTACAAGGTAGTACATACTAGGGTACTATGATACTATATAATAGATAGTAAATACTTGGTTAGCATGATATAATGCAATAGATAGTAAATACTTTGCTAGCATGATAATATTGAATAGATAGTAAATATTAGGATTCCATGATATTATGTAATAGTGTAACGTGCCCTACTAGTATCATCCAGGACACGTCTTAGCAGTCCATCGGAAAGGATATCTAGAAAACTCCGCCCGACACTCCCATGGAATGTTACGGGTTTTGCGTTCTAGGTCTTCCCACGTCTGCCACGTAGCGGAAGTATCCTGGCCGTTCCCACTTAGGATCGACCGGAATTAGGGTTTTCCTGATTGGTCATTAGCTAACAGCGACTAGCGTTAGACCCGAGCGAACTACTTTACGCAGAAACGCCAGGTCCGAAGCGGATTCACGCTGCACTTGATTCAAGGAGAATGGGAAATGAGAGGGATGCAAGGCTCAACCTCTCTGCCATAAGGCATAGTCCCATTCCATTCCCCTAAAACAGCATAAATCGGGTAAGACGTAACTTTAGGTCATCGTTCTCGTTATTCATTTTGATGATGATCATCATCCCGCTATTCTTCGAGATTTTTGAGAAAAGTTCCCGGCTAACCGGGGCCACCCAACCGTGGGACGGACCCATGACCCATCCTCCGCACATTCCTCGGTTATTTTTAGTTATGTAATTATCTAACACATTAATTTGACATATAACAATCAGCTTCTTTAATTAATCCCGTTAAGCACTGGTTCCTTCATGTAATCTTATCACGTAACATAGAAAAACAATATCAAGCAAGTTCTTTCTTTACATTTCATCATTTTATCTTTGAAATACAAGGAGTTCCACCTGTAGGCTTGTCCATAATCCGCCCGAAGGCTATCCAGTAATCCCCAGGGATCACTATTCCAAGCTTCCATCGGTAAACTAGTATGCGGGCCTCGAGATCCAATCCCGAGTCACGTTAGCCTCTTGTGCAGGACCCGGAATGTGAGGCATTTACGGCCAGAGCCCCCCTGGCACCGAAGCGTCGTCCTGCTCCAAGTAGAACTCAACGGAGAGACCTCTCGCGGCGGGTTCGGTCCACATTCCCGGCACGGTCAACAACCCCCTTGGTTAGGGTTAGGCAGGTAGTCAGGGGTAACTGAAACTGCCTCTTCCTTCAGGCCTTTAACCTGAAGTATAGGTATTCATTTAATTTGTAATTCATAATTCAAACAGAGCCCTAAAATCTCTAGCAAGCACAAACATTTCTATTAATCAACCTAGTTGTTTGGCAAACTGCTAAGGAAGCGTTCTTTCCTTTTTGAGTGTATCAGCACTCGTTCCCAAGGTGTCTTGTAAATTGGCAAGATCTTTTACATTCTGGTGTAGGGCATACCCAACTTGGTTAACACTAAAGTTCCTTAGATATGCTAGTTTCTGGTTTACAACTTTTCTTATTTAGAAGGATATCCAAAAATATGTATTTTTGCAAGATAACTTGCGTAGGGATCCGCCATCCTTGATGAGGGTTTTTACCCTTTCTCCTTGTGAATCAATCACAAGACTAAATGATTTCGTACTTGTTGCGCATGTCCTGCGATGGAATAATCTATTTAGATCCTTTAAGCTGACGTATGTCAGGCCTAGGGTTTCTTCTTTTAAGAACCTTAGGGACAAACCCTAGTTCCTTATCTTTACGAATTTATTGTCCCTACAGTAAGGAAAAGTAGTCAAGTGCTTAGGGTATGAATGTTTCTATGTTTAGATTGGTTTACTTATCTTTTGGAAGGTAATATTAATCGTCTTGTCACGGTTTTGCTATCCTTGTGACAATTTACTTTCCAGTCAATACAGCTTAATTTTAACTTCCGTTTTCCTTACAGATGAACTCATGCCAAATAACAACATTTTCCTTGCTAAGATGTGCAATTAGCAAAGATAACTTCCTAGTAATTTGAGCATCGAAAGAAACCTTTCATGAATTTAACCATTTACAATGATTCGTTGCGAAAGGAATAAGACTAATGGTGCAAGATATAATTTCTACACCTTAGGATTTAACTAAATTATACTACTATAGTAAATGGATAATCTTGCTCGTAATTTATAATGCTTGATGCAATTTGAAGAAAACTAAGTTCTATACATTGTCATTCATAAGCTAAACTCCTTCGTTACAAATAACTCGAACAAATATATCCTATCCTTAACAATTTTTCTTTGCATGATCGACTTAAAACTGAATTAAAGCCAAGAAGAAAAACCTGGTTTTGGGGTGAGATATCCACATGGATACCGAGAGATGATTCCCGCAGCTACACCTTGGACTTTCTTAGGCGGCATTGTAGTTCGAATGTGAGATAGCCTTTTTCACTTTCTTCTAGAATTCCACCGTCTCTTTGGAAAAAAAAAGTTTATGGGTGAGTGTGGTTTTGCAACCACAAGAACCCTTGGAGGACTTTGACTTGGGGTAAAAGAAATAGAAAGCACTTATTCTCCTTCCTTCCCTTTCTTTTATCTTTTTCCCACTCTTCCTCCTTCACTCCTTCTTTTCACTCCCTCTACTTTCCCTCCCTATCTTTTATGTCATGGCTACTTTTCCCTTATAGGATATCATCCGAGGCTATGATGATGATTTGGATTTTCAAGGGGGGAAAAAATAATAATGGGGATACGGGGGATTAAGAAGAAAGCTTAGGGAGTTGTGGGAAGAAAAAAAAGAGTTATGAGGGGGGTGAAAAGGGTTAAAAAGGGTTATAAGGGGGTAAAAAGGGGCTTAGGGGAATAAAACACGGGGGGGGTTAGTTCCCAAAGTCAAGAAAGGCTTAAGGGGGAAAGGGAATTTAAAACATGGGGGAAGGGGGGTTCCTGAAAAAAACCATGGGAAGGGGCTAAGGGGATTTTAAAAACCCGAGGGGGGGGTGTGTTGGTTCCCAAGGCTAAGGAAGGGCTTAAGGGGGAAAGGGGGCTTAAGAGGCCCCTTAGAAGCTTCCCCTAGGAAGCTTCTAAGGTTTCAACACCACGTGGGGGGGGGGGGGGGGGGGAAAGAAGGAACGACGACTGGCGGCTATCAGCCTAGCCTGCGGCTATGAGGGAGATGGCAGTGGCTCATGACGGCGGCTTCGACCTTCTTTCTCTTCTTAGGCCTGGCAGCATCTCGATGATGGCGTCGTGTCCTCTTTCTTTCCCTCTACCTCACGGCCACAAGCGCAGATTATCTCCTCCCTTCTCTCCTTTACAGAATCAGAGTAACATCTCTCTTCTCTCCCTCCGGCTTTCAACGGCATCTCCTGGCGGCCCCTCTCTAGCCTGCGGCCCCTCATTTAAATAGTGGAGGGGAGGGGGATCTTCCCTCCCCTGCGTGTCATCACGCATGCTTCCCCCCCTCATTCCGAGATCCACCAAGGAGCTTAATTGCTCCTTCTATTTCCCTCCCCCTCCAGCTCATTAGTCGGCTGGAGGGATAAGGGGGAATTTAAAAAAAAAATCATTTATCCAATTTTCATTTTCATTTGAGGCAGTTCACACGTGTGTTTCTTTTAGCGAATCGGAATATTACATTCTCTCCCCCTTGGAGGAATCGAGATGTCCTCATCTCGAGATAAACTGGGGATATTGATGGTTGAGAGAGCTTTCATCTATCCAAGTGGCATCCTCTTCAGGATAGTCTTTCCACTGGACGAGGCATTCTCTCAAGGTTCTAGATCTTAACAGTCTTTCCCTAACATCTAAGATCCTATCCGGCCTTAGTTCAAGGACTCCTTGACTAGGCATTACAACTTCTTGGTCATGAAGTACATGATTAGGGTTGGGTACATATTTTTTCAAGAGGCTGATATGGAATACATTGTGAACCTTTAGATTCTCAGGGAGTTGGAATCTATAAGCATTGGGTCCTAGGCATTTGAGGATTTTGTACGGCCCATAATACCTTGGACTTAGTCTTGCATTCTCCTAGGGATAGGGAACTCTTTTTAGGGCGTACACGAATGAAGACCATGTCTCCTTCGAAGACTCTTTCTTGACGCTTCAAATTTGCGTATGCCTTTTGTCTATCCTTGGCCGCTTGTATGTCTTGTCTTATTGACTTTATTTGATCATCCATGTCTTCCAACATCTGTCTTGACACTTCAACTCTTAGGGTTGTATTAGAAAAGTTTAGGGGACTTCGACAATCATGACCATACAATGCCTGGAAAAGAGTCATCTAAATGCTCTACTGGTAAGAAGCATTGTAGGCAAATTCAACCAAAGGCAAGAATTGAATCCACCTCTTCGGCTCTCGACAGCAGTATGCCCTAAGCATATCCTCGATGACTTGATTTACTCGCTCTGTTTGGCCATCCGTTTGGGGATGGTAGGCGATGCTAAAACAGAGTTGAGTCCCAATAGCTTCAAAGATAGCTCTCCAGAAGTGTGATGTGAAGAGAGAATCTCGATCACTAATGATTCTTCTAGGTAACCCATGTAGCTTGAATATCTCCTTGATAAACAATCTTGCAATGTCAGAGGCTTTATAATTTGTCTTTACTGGAATCAGGTGTGCAACCTTGGTAAGCATGTCAACCACAACCATAATGGAATTGTATCCTCCTTGGACTTGGGGTAGGCCCACAACAAAATCCATACTGATGAATTTCCATTTCATTTGGGGAATGTCAAGTGGTTGCAGTTTCCCTGGCATCATGACATGTTCGGCTTTGATACGTTGGCAAGACAAACACTCAGTGACATACTTGAGAACGTCACCTTTAAGCCTCTCCCAATGATAGCTCTTCCTAATTGCATTAAGAGTCTTAGCATAGCCTGGATGTCCTGCGAAAGGAGAATCGTGAGCTTCCCATAATATCTTCTACTTAAGTGACTGGCTTGTTGGTATACACAGCCTTGTTCTATAGTAGACAAGTCTATTATCAATGGAAAATTCCTGATACTTAGCTTGCAACTTCTAATTCTGCTCCTTGGTAGATATTTCCTTTATCATTGTTTGGTAGGCCAAATCATGGCATGCTTCCTCTCTAGCTAGTTCAAGTATAGGGTTGTTTGGCATAGATACCTTTGTAGCTAGAGATCTGGCCGTTGATGGATTCTGCAAGATTAGGGAATTTAGGAATGCCTTGCGACTGAGTGCATCGGCAACTACATTCTCCTTCCCTGGTCGGTACTTGATTTCAAAATCATATTCCTCCAATACTTCAATCCACCGACATTGCCTCATGTTGAGCTCGTTCTGGGTAAAAATCCATTTGAGACTCTTATGATCGGTTACTAGTGTAAACTTGTTACCCAACAGGTAGTGTCTCCAAAGCTTTAGAGCATGGATGACAACTAGTAATTCCAGATCATGCGTGGCATAATTCTTTTCATGACTCTTCAATTTCCTTGAAGAGTATGCTACCGGATGACCTTCCTGCATAAGTACACACCCAAGGCCAGAATGCTAGCATCAGTTACTACCTCGAACTCCTTATTGAGGTCAGGAAGTTTTAGAATAGGTGCTGACACCAAACTTTGCTTCAATTTGTCAAAGCTATTTTGTTCGGAAGTTGACCATGTAATGGAAGTCTGCTTCTTTAGTAAATCTGTAAGAGGTGCTGCAATCAAAGCATAGTTTTTGATGAAGACCCTATACCATCCTGTCAATCCAAGAAAGCTACATATCTCTTTGACGGATACGGGTATTGGCCATTCAAGCACATCTCTGACCTTGGCTGGGTCTACTGATATTCCTTCTGATGATACTATGAATCCCAGATATTCAATCTGACGCTTGAAGAATGCACACTTCTTCATTTTTGCATACAGCTTATGAGACCTCATTGTCTCAAGGACAATTCGAAGTTGAGGTTCATGATCTTCTTCCTGTTTAGAATAGACTAAAGTTTCATCGAAAAAGACAAGCACGAAATCATCAAGATATGTTCTAAAGATATCTTGCATTAATCTATTGAAGGTGGCAGGTGCATTTGTAAGCCCGAATGACATAACCAAGAACTCAAAGTGCCCATATCTTGTATTGAAGGTAGTCTTTGGAATATCTTCTTCCTTGATCCTTATCTGATAGTAACCTGACGTGAGATCAATCTTGGAGAAGATCTTTGCACCTTGAAGACAATCAAGAAGCTCATCTATTCTAGGAATAGGATACTTGTTCTTGACTGTTGATTGATTCAGCCCCCTCGGTAATCAATACATAGTCGAAGTGTCCCATCTTTCTTTTTCTGGAATAGTATTGGAGCTCCCCACGGTGAGTTGCTAGGCCGGATGTAACCCTGATCTAACAGTTGCTTGAGTTGTTCCTTCAACTAAATTGTCTCCAGTATGGACATTCTATAAGGTCTCTTTGCAATTGGTACAACTCCAGGCACTAGCGTAATCTTATGATCTACTTCTCTTGGAGGCAGAAGTTCAATCAATTCCTCAGGGAATACGTCAGCGTATTCCTTTAGCCAAAAAGGTCCTTCATGAGACTCTTGCTTTTGATCTAATGTGTTGAGTTTGATCAGGTAAACGGGTAATCCTTTTCTGACTCCTTTTATGATCCGAGATACTTTGGCTAATTGGATTCTTGGCACTCCTGCCTCACCTTGAGTTGTGACAAATTCCCTTTCTGAGTTTCGAAAGGAAACTTGACCCTTTCCACAATGAATGTGGGCGTCATTAGGCTTAAGTCAATCCATCCCGAGTAGACACTCATGGATACCTAAATTCATGACTCTGAATTTGACTAAAGTCTTCTTTCCTCCCAGAAAGAATTCGACCTTAGCAGTTTGCCTGGTACAAGTTACCTCACGACCGTTTGCCAATTCCACAAGCAGGGTAGGTGCTTCTAGTGTGGCTATTCCTAATCTTTTTGCACATGCTGGTGAGATAAAGGAATGTGTACTGCCACAATCAATCAAGGTTTTGAAACCTTTACCTTGATAGTCCAACGGTGTCTGAATTATTGAGAACTCGCGATTCGGCCCTTTCTTGTGTAAAGTGGCATGGATTGTCGCTCTTTCAAATTCTGCTTCCATAGTCGGATCTTCCTATTCTTCTTCTTCGCATCTTTGCCTATTGGCAATGCAAGCGGTTCTTTCTCTTCCACGGGTAACGGCTCCTTGACCGCAGCCTACTCCTTGGAAAGGCGTTTGGCGATGTCCTCCGCTGAGCTTGGGACATTGCCTCTTGAAGTGACCAGGTTCGTTGCAGTGGAAACAATGGAGGTTTTGGCCATTACTTTGAGTAGGAACAAAGTTGTTGACGTTATTTGTCCTTGCTTTCTTCCTTTGTCCCTGATTGTGACCTTGAACTCTCTTCATTTGAGGTCTGAATGCTCCTCTGTTTGGGTCATTATAGGACCAAGTTTTGTTACCCCTTGGTCTAGCTTGCACCTCCTGAATTATAGGCGCCGCTCGAATAAGTGCATCCTAAAGATCTGATGGATGCATAGATTCGAGACGGGTATTTACGGGTGGATTTAAGCCCGCACAAAATTTGGACACCTGCTGCGTCATGTCCATCTGTGGCGCATACTTTAAAAGTGAGATGAATTTAGAGTAGTATGTGTCAAGAGTGAGTCCTAGCTGTTTTAGCTCGTAGAACTCATTCATTTTCTGCGTACGATATGCAGGTGGTAAATATCTTCCCTGCACGTCTTTCTTCAACTTCTCCCAGGTAAAGGACCCCTCTGAAGTCCCTTGATCCCTGCACCATTGCTTCCACCAAAGTCTGGCTTCGCCGGTGAGTTTTAACTTGGCGAGAATGGCCTGATTGGTAGGTGCAGTACCAGCTACTTCAAAGTAATCCTCCATGGATTCAATCCAAATTTCAGCATTAGCCTGGACGAATCTGCCTCTCCCGTCGAACTCGGGTGGCTTTATCTGCTTGAGGAGGAACTTCTTCTCCTGGGTCACCGCAGTACTTGATGTAGGAGGCGAATTTGGAACCTGTACCTAGGGTTGTGTCTGGATAAAAGTTTTCTGAACATTATTATATGATAATCGATGATAGCTTATCTTTCATTTTTAGTTCAGCTATCTCGTAAATAATGAAGCTACTTAACTTTTTTACAACTCTTATGCACAGCCAGATATTGATAAAAAGAAGTCTTTATTTGTATTTACATGGGCATAGCCTTATACAACGTTTTGTGTGATGATAATCCAATCATTACATTCAGTTCGGGGAGAACAATGTTGTATTGCATTTATCTACAGGAACTGTGTAATAATAGGGTTTTGGGTCATGGATCTTTAGGAATCGATAATTCATTGGAAGTTCAGGATACCCTTTCCGTTGGAATCCATACTTCTCATGGCGGCCCAATACTTTAATCCTATCGACTGGGATTACACGGGTTACTTCCTTATATACATATGAGTTCATTTCAACCCTCCGACCTTGAATATGTAAAGTCAAATTTACGTGAGCTTCCACAAAAATGAACAGCTTCACGACTTTCAAGTCTTCCAACCACTTGATCCTCTTTAGGTTGGTCTGTGGATAAGAAAATCGGTGGGCGGCTATATAGTAGATTCCTGAAGATCCCGTCCATCTTCGTTCTATGTATAAAGGTGATGGATTATAAATCTGCTCCAGGATGTTCATCATCCCAATTCTTTGTCTATAAAAGGGAGAATGCATTGCAGTCATAAACATGACCCGAAATACCAAAAACTTGTTCCACGCTTCATAGTTCTGCAAGACAGCATTGAAGATGAGAAAATGTTTGGACAACAACAATTTCTTTACTTCATTTTATTGAGATCTCATATAAACAATTCCGTTGTTGGTCGGCTCTGATACCAACTGTAACGTGCCCTACTAGTATCATCCAGGAAACGTCTTCGTAGTCCATTGGAAAGGATGTCTAGAAAACTCCGCCCGGAACTCCCATGGAATGTTTCGGGTTTTGCGTTCTAGGTCTTCCCGCGTCTGCCGCGTAGCGGAAGTATCCTGGCCGTTCCCACTTAGGATGGACTGGAATTAGGGTTTTCCTGATTGGTCATTAGCTAACAGCGACTAGCGTCAGACCCGAGCGAACTACTTTACGCAGAAACGCCAGGTCCGAAGCGGATTCACGCTGCACTTGGTTCAAGGAGAATGGGAAACGAGAGGGATGCAAGGCTCAACCTCTCTGCCATAAGGCATAGTCCCATTCCGTTCCCCTAAAACAGTGTTAATTGGGTAAGATGTAACTTTAGGTCATCGTTCTCGTTATTCATTTTGATGATCATCATCATCCCGCTGTTCTTCAAGATTTTTGAGAAAAGTTCCCAGCAAACCGGAACCACCCAACCGTAGGACGGACCCATGGCCCATCCTCCGCACTTTCCTCGGTTTGTTTTAGTTATGTAATTATCTAACACATTAATTTGACATATAACAATCAGCTTCTTTAATTAATCCCGTTAAGCACTGATTCCTTCACGTAATCTTATCACGTGACATAGAAAAACAATATCAAGCAAGTTCTTTCTTTACATTTCATCATTTTATCTTTGAAATACAAGGAGTTCCGCCCATAGGCTTGTCCATAATCCGCCCGAAGGCTATCCACTAATCCCCAGGGATCACTATTCCAAGCTTCCACCCGTAAACTAGTATGCGGGCCTCGAGATCCAATCCCGAGTCACGTTAGCCTCTTATGCAGGACCCGGAAGGTGAGGGATTTACGGCCAGAGCCCCCCTGGCACCCAAGCGTCCTCCTGCTCCAAGTAGAACTCAACGGAGAGACCTCTCACGGCGGGTTCGGTCCACGTTCCCGGTGCGGTCAACAACCCCCTTGGTTAGGGTTAGGCAGGTAGTCGAGGGTAACTGAAACTGCCTCTTCCTTCAGGCCTTTAACCTGAAGTATAGGTACTCATTTAATTTGTAATTCATAATTCAAACAGAGCCCTAAAATCTCTACCAAGCACAAACATTTCCATTAATCAACCCAGTTGTTTGGCAAACTGCTAAGGAAGTGTTCTTTCCTTTTTGAGTGTATCAGCCACTCGTTCCCAAGGTGTCTTGTAAATTGGCAAGATCTTTTACATTCCGATGTAGGGCATACTCAACTTGGTTAACCCTAAAGTTCCTTAGATATACTAGTTTTTGGTTTACAACTTTCCTTATTTAGAAGGATATCCAAAAATACGTCTTTTTGCAAGATAACTTGTGTAGGGATCTGCCATCCTTGATGAGGGTTTTTACCCTTTCTCCTTGTGAATCAATCACAAGACTAAATGATTTCGTACTTGTTGTGCAAGTCCTGTGATGGAATAATCTGTTTAGATCCTTTAAACTAACGTATGTTAGGCCTAGGGTTTCTTCTTTTAAGAACCTTAGGGACAAACCCTAGTTCCTTATCTTTACGAATTTATTGTCCCTACAGTAAGGAAAAGTAGTCAAGTGCTTAGGGTATGAATGTTTCTATGTTTAGATTGGTTTAGTTATCTTTTGGAATGTAATATTAATCGTCTTGTCACAGTTTTGCTATCCTTGTGACAATTTACTTACCAGTCAATACAACTTAATTTTAACTTTCGTTTTCCTTACAGATGAACTCATGCCAAATAACAACATTTGCCTTGCTAAGATGTGCAATTAGCAAAGATAACTTCCTAGTAATTTGAGCATCGAAAGAAACCTTTCATGAATTTAACCATTTACAATGATTCGTTGCAAAAGGAATAAGACTAATGGTGCAAGATATAGTTTCTACACCTTAGGATTTAACTATATTATACTACTATAGTAAATGGATAATCTTGCTCGTAATTTATAATGCTTGATGCAATTTGAAGAAAACTAAGTTCTATACATTGTCATTCATAAGCTAAACTCCTTCGTTACAAATAACTCGAACAAATATATCCTATCCTTAACAATTTTTCTTTGCATGATCGACTTAAAACCGAATTAAAGCCAAGAAGAAAAACCTAGTTTTGGGGTGAGATATCCACATGGATAGTGGGAGATGACCCTCCCGAAGCTACACCTTGGACTTTCTTAGGCGGCATCGTAGTTCGAATGTGAGATAGCCTTTTTTACTTTCTTCTAGAATTTCACCATCTCTTTGGAAAAAAAAAGTTTATTGATGAGTGTGGTTTTGCAACCACAAGAACCCTTGGAGGACTTTGACTTGGGGTAAAAGGAATAGAAAGCACTTATTCTCCTTCCTTCCCTTTCTTTTATCTTTTTCCCACTCTTCCTCCTTCACTCCTTCTTTTCACTCCCTCTACTTTCCCTCCCTATCTTTTATCTCACGGCCTTTTCCCTTACGGGATATCATCCGAGGCCATGATGATGATTTGGATTTTTAAAAATAATAATGGGGATACGGGGGATTAAGAAGAAAGCTTAGGGAGCTGTGGGAAGAAAAAAAAGAGTTATGAGGGGGGTGAAAAGGGTTAAAAAGGGTTATAAGGGGTTAAAAAGGGGCTTAGGGGAATAAAACACGGGGGGGTTAGTTCCCAAAGTCAAGAAAGGCTTAAGGGGGAAAGGGAATTTAAAACATGGGGGAAGGGGGGTTCCAAAAAGAAACCATGGAAAGGGGCTAAGGGGATTTTAAAAACCCGAGGGGAGGGTGTGTTGGTTCCCAAGGCCAAGGAAGGGCTTAAGGGGGAAAGGGGGCTTAAGAGGCCCCTTAGAAGCTTCCCCCAGGAAGCTTCTAAGGTTTCAACACCACATGGGGGGGGGGGGGGGGGGAGAAGGAACGACGACTGGCGGTTGTTGGCCCAGCCTGGCAGCTGTCAGGGAGATGGTGGCAGCTCACAATGGCGGCTTCGACATTCCTTCTCTTCCCAGGCCTGGCAGCATCTCGATGACGGCGTCGTGTCCTCTTTCTTTCCCTCTACCTCACGGCCACCAACGCAGATTATCTCCTCCCTTCTCTCCTTTACGAAATCAGAGTAACATATCTCTTCTCTCCCTCCCGCGTTCAACGGCATCTCCTGGCGGCCCCTCTCGAGCCTGCGGCCCCTCATTTAAATAGTGGAGGGGAGGGGGATCTTCCCTCCCCTACGTGTCATCACGCATGCTTCCCCCCCTCATTCCGAGCTCCACCAAGGAGCTTAATTGCTCCTTCTATTTCCCTTCCCCTCCAGCTCGTCAGTCGGCTGGAGGGATAAGGGAAAATTTAAAAAAAAATCATTTATTCAATTTTCATTTTCATTTGAGGCAGTTCACGCGTGTGTTTCTATTAGCGAATCGGAATATTACAAATAGGTAGAAGATACTATATCTATCTATGTAACCATGTTTCTATGTCTCTATCTATGTCGTTATCTATCTATCCATCTATCTATTAATCTATCTATCTACCTATCTATCTATTTTTCTATCTATCTATCTACCTTCATAATACTTGGGTACAATAGCAAATATGGGTAGTAAAGAAGAAGAGAAGTTGTAAAACTAACTATTATACCCACATATTGTTACATTTGTCTATTTGGCTTCTCTTCTATCTGTTTTTATTTGTATCCTTTGTACGTAGATGCATACACAAATATAGAGAGGGGGAGGGTGAAATATGATGGTACCCTTGTCCCAACACAAGTGCAAGCTTGTATAATGTAGTTTCTAGGATAATGTATTTGTACCCTTTGTACCTAGATGCATAACAAATATAGAGAGCTAGAGCGTAAAATATGATGGTACCCTTGTGCTGACACAAGTGGAAGCTTGATTCTAGGATACCATGAGGCTATGTAGATGATGCTAAGAGGGTACTATGATGGTATGTGCTAGGTACATGGGCTCATCCTTAGTGAGGTGAATCGCCAATCCTATTCTTAGTGAGGTGGACTCATTCTTAGTACACACTAGCATAGTACCCTAAGTTTATTGTAAGGTCCTATTTACTTTTCTCTCTTTCTCTCCCTCTCTCATTTCCTCTCCCTCTTTCTTTCTCTCCCTCTCTCATTTCCTCTCCCTTCCTCACCCTGACCCTCTCTTTCTCTCTTTCCCTATTAGGTTTAACGATTTTTATCTCTTTTTCTCTCTCCTCTCTCTCTCTCTCATATTTCTTTTTCTCTCTCCTCTCCATCCCTCATTTCCCTTTGTCTCTTTCTCCCTCTCTCATTTCCTCTCCCTTTCTCACCCTCACCCTCTCTTTCTCTCTTTCTCTATTAGGTTTAATGATTTTTTCTCTTTTTCTCTCTCCTCTCCCTCTCTCATTTTTTCTCTCTCCTCTCACTCTCTCATTTCCCTATCTCTCTTTCTCCCCCTCTCTCATTTCCTCTCCCTCCCTCACCCTGACCCTCTCTTTCTCTCTTTCCCTATTAGGTTTAAAGATTTTTCTCATTTTCTCTCTCCTCTCTCTCTCTCATTTCTTTTTCTCTCTCCTCTCCCTCTCTCATTTCCCTTTCCCTCCCTCTCTCATTTTCTCTCTCTCCCTCTTCCTCACCCTCTCTTTATCTCTTTCTCTATTAGGTTTAATGATTTTTCTCTCTTTTTCTCTCTCCTCTCTCTCTCTCTCTCTCATTTTTGTCTCTCTCCTCTCCCTCTCTCATTTCCCTTTCTTTCTTTCTCTCCCTCTCTCATTTCCTCTCCCTCCCTCACCCTGACCCTCTCTTTCTCTCTTTTCCCATTAGGTTTAATGATCTTTCTTTCTTTTTCTCTCTCCTCTCTCTCTCATTTCCTTTTCTCTCTTCCTTTCCCTCTCTCATTTCCTCTCCCTCCCTCGCCCTCACCCTCACCCACACCCTCTCTTTCTCTCTTTTCCTATTCTATTTAACATCTTATCTCTTTTTCTCTCTCCTCTCATTCTCTCCTTTTTTTCTCTCTCCTCTCCCTCTCTCATTTCCTTTTGCTCTCTTCCTCTCCTTCTCTCATTTCTTCTCCCTCCCTCTCCCTCTCTCATTTCCCTATTATGTTTTTGTCTCCCCCCCCCTCTCCCTCTCCCCCTCCCTCTCTCATTTCCTCTCCCTCTCCCATTTTCCTATTATGTTTAATGTCTCCCTCCCTCTCTCTCTCCCTCTCCCTCTCTCATTTCCTCTCCCTCCCCCTCTCTTTCTCTCTCCCTCCCTCTCCCTCTCCCTCTCTTTTTCTCTCTCTCCCTCCCTCTCCCTCTCTCATTTCCTCCCTTTCCCTCTCTCTCTCCCTCTCTCATTTCCTCTCCCTCCCGCTCTCTTTCTCTCTTTCTCCCTCCCTCTTCCTTTCCCATTTCCTCCCCCTCTCCCTCTTCCTCTCTTTCTCTCTCTCTTCCTCCCTCTCCCTCTCTCATTTCCTCCTCGTCCCTCTCCCATTTCCTCCCTCTCCCTCTCTTTAATTTCCCTCTATTTCTATCTCTCCCTCTCCCTCTTTCTCTCCCTCTCTCTCATTTCCTCTCCCTCTCCCATTATACACAAATTATACAAAAAATTAAGTAAAAGAGAGAGAGAATACACTCTCCCTCCCTCTTGTTCTCTCATTTCATCCCCCTCCCTCTTCCATTTTCTCCCTCTCCCTCTCCCTCTCTTTCTCTCTCTCTCCCTCCCTCTCTCTCCCTCCCTCTCCCTCTCTCATTTCCTCCCTCTTTCTCTCTCTCTCCCTCCCTCCCCCTCCCTCTCCCATTTCCTCCCTCTCCCTCTCTTTCTCTCATTTCTTCTCCCTCTCTCAATATATATACACAAATTATATAAAAAAAAGTAAAAGAGAGAGAGAATGCACTCTCCCTCCCTCTCCCTCTCTCATTTCCTCCCCTTCCCCTCCCTCTCCCTCTCTTGCTCTTTCTCTCCCCCTCTCATTCTCTTTCTCTCCCTCCCTCTCCCTCTTCCTCTCTTCCTCTCTCATTTCCTCTCTCTCTCTCAATATACACAAATTAAACCCTAAACAAGTAAAAGAGAGAGAGAGAATGGACTCACCGTAAAGATTTGGTGAGGGTTTGGTGGCTCCTCCGCGACGGTGGCTCCTCCTCTCCTTCGTGAATAGCGACGGCGGCGGCAACCCTTCTTCCTCTCCCTCTCTCACGCTCTATGCAAAACGGTTGCTCTCTCTCTCACTCTCCCTCTTGAAATGTCTCACGAATGCGTGAAATGAAACGCAATCGGGTTTTGGCCCTCTTTTTTTTTCCCTGAGTCATAGCGACGTCGCTATTCCTGCGTTGCTACCCGTCGTTGCTATACATGCATTTTTATTTAGTGGATTGTGCTTCATAAATTTTTGGCACAAGGAAAATCATAAAGTGCTACAAAAGAATGTTGATTTTAAAGAAAATAATGTGATTACAAAATATTTTGAAGGTAAGAGAAATGGTGAGATTTGAAATCTTTCTTAAGAAATGAAACTCACAAAATACCAAACTTAAAGGAAAGTAGAGTATATAGAGAGACATTTCATGGAGTAAAGAATTAAAGGTATAGAATGGATGACCAATCGACTGTGCTCCACAAATTTTTGGCACAGGGAAAATCATAAAGTGGGACAAAAGGATGTTGGTTTTAAAAAAAGTGATGTGATTACAAAATATTTTGAAGATAAGAGCAATGGTGAGATTTGAAATCTTTCTTAAGAAATGAAACTCACAAAATACCTAACTTAAAGGAAAGTAGAGTATATAAAGGGACATTTCATAGAGTCATGAATAATAGGTATAGAATCCCTAACCATGAGCTCGATGAATCGATCGTGATCCATAATTTTTTGGCACAAGGAAAATCATAAAGTGCTACAAAAGGACATTAGTTTTAAAGAAAGTGATGTGATTACAAAATATTTTGAAGGTAAGAGGAGTGGTGAGATTCAAAATCTTTCTTAAGGAATGACACTCACAAAACACCTAACTTAAAGGAAAGTAGAGTATGTAGAGGGACATTTCATAGAGTAAAGAATTAAAGGTATAGAATGGCTAACCATGAGCTCGATCAATCGATTGTGCTCCACAATTTTTTGGCAAAAGGCACATCATAAAGTGCTACAAGAGGACATTGGTTTTAAAGAAAGTGATTCGATGGAAAAATATTTTAAAGGTAAGAGAAATGGTAAGATTCAAAAGCTTTTTTAAGGATTAAAACTCACAAAATAACTAACTTAAAGGAAAGTAGAGTATATAGAGAGACATTTCACAAAGTAAAGAATTGGAGGTATAGAATGGCTAGCATAATAGTTTAATTCCCTCACATCCCTTGTATCTACATATATATAAAGAACTATAAAAATATCTCGCTCGATTTGAGGATGGGCTCTTTCTCAATTCACTCCATTAGGTTAAATTTTGTAGCAAGTGTATTTATGTGTGCATGTATGTGGCTTTTGACAATTCCTTTCCATAAAAAATTGAGCCAAATAGGATAATTGAAAAAATAATAAAGTGTATAAAATCTAATATCCAATTCAAGAAATGTTCCATAGTTTAGGATATGGAAATAAAATATTACTTTCAGGAAAAAATGAACCATATAGGATACCTAGAAATTTCAAAACCACCTTTAAGTTAACCTGAACATCTTATTCCCAATAGTTAATCCTTTGAACAAAATTAAAAAATAGAACTTATACTTTTAAAAGTATATGTTTTAAAAAAAACCTTGAAATAGGAATATTATCGAAGAAGGTCATTTTACTTCTTTTAGTACCACAATCTAATAGTCCATGAAAAATAATATCCTTCCATGCTATATAATACATTGTTTAAACATTTGTTTGAGTGTATGTAAGAGTGGTGTGCTCTTTGTATGCAAATCTAATATGAAATAGTCTTTAGAGTGTGGAAGAATGAGGATGATAAGTTGGAAGGATGAGGATTTGAGGTGGCAAGTCAAAGAGGACTAAGTTGGAAGGATGAGCATCTGAGATGGCAAGTCAAAGAGGACTAAATCCAATGTATCCAAATTATGTACTCATGTGCTTATTTAAGAGGCAATCACTATGCAAGGGATTGTGACCTTTTTTATTTCATTTTGCTCAAGTTACACTACAACAAAAACGAGGCATAGACGCGCATGTTAGACGCGCAAAGTCGGGCGCGTCTATCATTGCGTCTATAAGTGGGTGTAAAAGTGTGTGTAAATAGACGCGAATTTTGCGTCTATATATCCACACAAATAGATGCCAATATAGACATGCCAGCAGACGCACAATTATTTAACCACCTAAAATTGGAATTCATATAATTAAAAAACCAAAGTTAATAATTATTTAACCACCTAAAATTGATTATTGAGCATGCACGTGTGCGCATGATAAAAACCATAGAATTAAGAATACACATTCAATCATTGAATTAAAAAAATAGAGTTAATAATTACTTTTTCATTGCTCTCTAATGAATGGTAGTTCCTCCAGTTGACAAGCCTGATATAAGTAATTAGCGACAAGCGACAGAGACCTTACAATTAGTAGCAAGCATTGCAATATGTATCTCGTAATTTCTCTACTTGAAGATGATAAAAAATACTTCCTTTTTATTATGGAAAATTCAATTTAGCTTTAAAATTGACTATTGATTCTTGAGTATGCACGTGTGCGCATGATAAAAACCATAGAATTAGGAATACACATTGAATCATTAAGCAATTTAAGTATGTTACAGTGAATGATCCATCTCATCTTCAATGAGATCAGCCCTTGCTAAATTATCTACTTCTAGGTCTATGTTACCAAGAGGTAACGAAACAAATAAGTCTATCCCACTATCAGATGTGTTGCTATACTGCTCAATAACTTCATCAATATCATCGACAATCACATTATTGTCTTCTTCTGCGTTTCCTTGAACATCCTTGCGACGTTCATCTTGTACTATATCACGCATATCATCCATTATGGTGTCATCATGCACATCATCATTAATTGTTGGATTGCCATATGCTATCTCCATGTCGGTAATATTACCATATATTGGTTTTGAATGATTAGATATAGGGATGACATACCACCATCGGTTATTGTTTACCATTGGATGATACACAACCTGTATTTGAAAAACAAAAGCAAGAAACTTAAATACTTATTATATTTTGTATATGTATCACATGTATACATATTAAAAAATTAGCCTTTGCATATATATCTGCTCACATTGTTCAGGTAGTACTAATGTGTCATTCTTATTTTGGTGAAATTTTGTAGAGTCAATGATTACAAAACCACTTGGACAACGTCTGATTGTGCAATGCTCACCATTTGTTACCACTTCTTTAAACCACTTCACATCCAGTACATATATAAAGAATTGTCTGAAGTCAAGCTTCAGAATATCTTGGATCAAGCCACAATAACCTTCCATGGTACCATTGGCATCCTTGAAGTGAGCAAGGACACCACAATCTTGGGTATTTCTCTTTTCATCTATACGTTGAGTTCGAAGATGTTTACCCTCACACCAAAGTGCATTGAATAATGTGCACTAGTAGTAAAAGATAAAAGATCAAACATGTCAATTATTTATATGAAATAAAACTTATAGAAACAAATTAATTGATAGTATGTCTCACCTTTGATAAGCAACCTCGTGCGTATTCCCACTCTTCTTGAGATATATTAATTTTCTCCTATTTTTCCATTCTCTCCATTTCCTCATGTAACCAATCTATATCAATATGACATGGGAGCGCATTTAGATGATATGGAAATGAGAGATTACGTCCATATCTAGTGCGAAATTCTTGTCTTTCGCTTTTTCTTCTTGCCCTTGCTTCATTATATAGTGTCACCCATTTGCTCATTACATCACTATTGAGCACACAAAAACTATTTAACTTACAAAGTTCTTCTTTTATTAGCACTTTACTCATTCCTTTTCCTTGAGGCACTATAGAGGTCATCCTCAAGTCTTCATCATCTTTCCATAGTCGTGGTTGAGAGGGATCCACTTCAGCAAGATATTCAGAGATATAAACAAGGGATGATTGTACTAACCAGCCCTCAGCCATGCTTCCCTCAGGCCGTGCTTTTTGCCTCACAAAATCTTTCAAGGTTTTCATGAAGCACTCAAGAAAAAACATCAACCTTACATGAACTGCCCCACAAAGTGTGATCTCATCAATCAAATGTACGAGTAAATGTAATTGAGTAGTCAAAATGGATCAAGGAAAAATTTCCTCCACCAAACAAACCACCTCAACAGATAATACTCGAGCATCTTGCAATGTGTTTGGATCAATTTCCTTCAAGCTCACGTATCTGTCAAGATGTATTTGAGAATTGTTTATTTTTGTGTAGAAATTCAAAGATATATAATGAAAAAATACAATGTATACACACCTCACAAGCTCTCCCATCTTGTAAATGATATCACGTACATCTTTGGATACACAATGGGATATGCTAGTAGGAAGTACGAACTGAATGTAAACAATATTCATAGATCAAATGATTAGTTGAGGAAAAAGTCATCATACCCCAAAGTTTACACATAGTTACTCCACTAATTACTATATTCATGGTTAGAGATACCCTTACTTGAATCGTTTTGTGCCAATCGTGGGACTTCAAACTAGATAGTTGCTCCACACCTCTTTTCTTTTTCTTTATGAAGGCTTCCTTGAGACATCTCATACATCCTGTGGGTGTTCGAAAGCTATATATTTGTTCCTACACTATTTTTTCCTCGTTCTTTGACAACATCCAAGGTGCATGGGGTAGCTCAATCTTTCCTCTGGGTCCAATGCATGGCCAGGCTCGTCTCATGCAACCAATGTTACGTAAATCCTCCCTTACATTAACTGAATCACGAGCCCCTATCAAGTGATCCCATAATATAGATACAACATTTTTGAATATGTGCATGGGGTCCAACAGGTGATTGATCTTGAGTTCAGTCTAGTATGGAAGATGAAAAAATATAGAGAACCTAACAAACAAACAATATATTATGTAAACAATTCATCATGCTAAATACTTTAAAGTCAATCGAGAGAAATGCATTTCTTACCGACTCATGCCGAGTGGAGGGTGGCTGTCGGCATTAATCCATCTCTCCTTCCAATCTCGAATGACTAGAGATTGTGGAGTCATTCCATTAGTAGGGAGAACATATTTGGGATGGTCAATAGGAAGAAATCGATGATGATTGTCGTAGATAACCTTCTTTAAATGTGCCAGCCTAGAGGAAACTAGAGAGGGACCGCAAATAGGACGTGCATGATATCCTGATGTGGTTAAACCTGAAAAAATAAGTGAATTAATAAAATGCAATTGATTCAAGTCTTGAATTTCAAATATAGAGTTATATACATGTACCTGAACACCCTCTGTATCTTGGAAAGTCATGCATGGTCCACAACAACATGGCCTTCAATGTGAAATCTCTAGAGGATGCAAATACACTTGTATCTTGCACCTCAATACCTTTCCATAATATTTCTAACTCTTCAATCAAAGGCTCTAAGTAAATGTCCATGTTTTTTACCTTGTGCTTTCCAGGAATCAGAAGGGACAACATTACATGTCCCTTTTTTAATTGTCATGGATGGAGGAATATTATAGTTCACCAATACCACTGGCCATACACTGTATGATGTGCTTTTGATGACAAATGGATTGATTCCATCCATACCTAAACCAAATCTCAAATTTCTTGGCTCTTCTTTGAAAATGGGCCACAAATTATCTATATGTTGCCATGTCGGTGTGTCTGCAGGGATCCTCCATTTTCCATCACTTGAACGATGACTAGCATGCCATGACATGAGCTTTCCAATACACTTACACTTGAACATAAGCTTTATACGTGGAACAATCAGAAAATGTCGCAAAACCTTACGAGGCACATCCATTGACTTCATCTCCACTTCGTATCTTGATTCGCCACAAATAGGACACTCTCGTGCGAACTCATGAATCCCACGAAATAAGACACAATCATTGACACATGCGTGGATCTTGACATAATCGAGGCCTCCTAGAGATGTCAAGTAATGTCTTGCTTGCTCTCTCTTAGTTGGCAATTTGTTTCCTTTTGGAAGAATTTGTGATAATAACCTATATATATTTTTAAAAGTGAGTTAAAAAACCACCAATATATATTTCTGTCTGATTTCAAAATAGAACAATTAATATTATGATTCATAAGCTAAACTGAATTGATACCTACTTCAATAATGCATCCAAACTGACATTACTCCATCCATAAATTGTTTGCAAGTTAAGTACCTCGAGGGATGCACGAAGAACGGAGTACGTACAACCTTCATACAACGGAGTAGATGATGCTACATATAGTGGATCATCTGGCTTCGTTGAGTGACCTTCTCCCTAAACCGATTGCGAAAATAGATGGTGTACCATGTTGTCCAAAATCTCATCCTCTACGAATTGATGGGGCATTTCATGAGGGCTACTATCATGGTTGTCAATCTCTACTCTTCTTGAAGACTCTGCCTCCTCGCATCGACGTTTTGCAGCCTCTCGACACCTGGGAGGGAGCATCTGAGGATGTGGCACTGCTTCTATCTCATGAACCACAAAAGGGAGTTTCACGTACGTTGATATATAATTCCCATAACATAGACTAGCAATCTTAGTGGTAAAAAAAACAATGAATACCGGTGATTTTTCTCGGTCCCATTCTCCATACAAGGTGAGGTGTGACATTGCAATTCGACATGCTCGAAAAATACACCCTCGATAATGATCACACATGCATTTAATTTTTCGTCGTAGCCATGCATCTCGATTATGAAGACGCAATGTTTCATCCTCACTTGAGGATGTGCTCATTGACTCATCAACATGCACCGCACTAGGTGATGACAATGACATGATTAAACCTAATTCATGACAACATCAAAATATTTGTCATTCATATATTTACATAAAAACTTAAAGCTAGCGTATTAATTATTCTAAGATCTTAATTTTAAATACACAAAAATCATCATAAATACATTAAAACTTATGAGAAGAATTCACTATCAAAACTTATCTTAAAAACAAAAAATTATGATAAAGCCTAAATGCGCGTCTATATTCGCGTTTACGTACGTGTCTATATTAGGGTCTATTTCCGCGTCTATGTTCGTGTCTATACTCTCGTCTACCTGAACAATAGATGCGTATATACATGCCAAAATAGACGCACACGTCAAAATTCAAACCATACTTAAATCATTTCTTTTCAAACTGCGCATTTCCTTTCCTGCGTTTTTTGTGGTTCTGAAGCTTGAGTTTAGCCAACATGTAGTCTCTTCATGCCTCACCTAGTCTCTTCATGCCTCACCTCCTCATGACTCACCTCTTCTTTCATTTCAAACACACAAGAAGGGAAAAATGAAGGCTTATTATAAGTGAAGAGATGGTGAAGGACTTGTGTAGTGGCCATCAATTCTTTATCTCTAGTTTTTTCAAGAGCACTCCCTTCAGTGTCACCACGTATGGGTCCTTCCAACTCTTGGATACCATCACCACTTATATCATCTTGTTGTATCTTCCTATTTTTCTTTTCAAGCCTAGTGTTAGCACAAATGCATAGTTGGGGGAAGGGCAAGAAGCAAGCTTTTCTGGGCAACATCCATTTCTTGTTCCACATATTCCACTTATTCCTCCTATTCTCTTGTGCACATATCAAGCACCACTACTGCCCCTACTGCCACCATCACCACTACCACCACTACTGCCACCACTACCACCACCGTCGCCGCCACCGCCACCGCTGCCACTGTCATTACCACCTCCACTGCTTCCACCACTACCGTCCCCTCCCATGTTTCTTCCCCCATGTCAATTAAGCTCTCTCTCTCTCTCTCTCTCTCTCTCTCTCTCTCTCTCTCCCCATCTTCCACCAATTATTCTCTCTATTTTCTCTCCTCCCTCTCTCTCTCTCTCTCTCTCTCTCTCTCTCTATTGGCAACTTCTCGCTTCTCCCTCTCTTACACTCACCTTCTCTCTCGCTTGCTCTCTCTCTCCTTGTGTTGCTCACAAATATATATACACCCACTCTTTCTCTATCCCTCTTTTCTTTCCTTCTCTCTCTCTCTCTCTCTCTCTCTCTCTCTCTCTCTCTCTCTCTCTCTCTCTCCCCTATCTTCCACCAATTATTCTCTCTCTATTTTCTCTCCTTCCCATCTCCCCCTCTCTCTCTCTCTCTCTCTCTCTCTCTCTCTCTCTCTCTCTCTCTCTCTCTCTCTCTCTCTCTCTCTCTCTCTCTCTTTGTTTCTCTCTTTCTCTCTCTGCTCTATCTGTGTATTTAGGATTTCTAATTCCATTATGTATTGCATTTTGTAAATCATCAATGGCGGTCTCGTCAGGCTAAAATGAGCCGACTGAGCGTGTCTGACAGCGCGTCTACATTTCAGTGTAGACGCAAGTATAGACGCGAAAAAATGTTTCCTCTCATTGCGTCTAAGGGCGTGTCTTAGAGCGCGTGTGCTGGCACGTGTGCAGGTCAATCTACACGCGATGATACACACGCGCGCAGATTGACTTGGAATTTGCATCTGACAGCACGTCTATACTACATCTCAGATGCGAATATAGATGCACTGAACAGAAGGTTGACTTTGGGAGCGCGTCTAACCTGCAATTTAGACGCGGTTATACATGCGCCAACTCTCCCAGCTCTAATAAAAAACAATATATTTTTGTAATGATGAATGTGACCAATCCCATGTTTGTGTTTATCAGTTTTCTTGTTTATGAGAAGCATTAGCACTTAAGTTTTATGCTCAATGTCTAAAGAAAGCTCTTTGAAAATGTAGGTAATATATGATTTTTTGTATGTAAACAAATTTGTCTTTTTCCTGTGTTTTTTTTGCAGATGTCATATCCTGGTTCATCTAGCAATGACCCAGATTTGGATCGCATGAATGATACATTGGCCTCGTTTGGCAGGGGGGTCAATGCATTTTTTGGAGGTTTTCCTAGTAGGGAAGACTTCATGGGAGAGATGACCAGACACCTTGGTCGCTCTCCCACAGCAAACGAGGTGTTCAGTGTCATGTCTGGAATGCCTCTGACGTCTTTGCCTGGTACTACTTCCCAAAATCCAATTGTAGGTACTCCACATACAGGTACTCCACATGCAAGTACTCCATATGCAGGTACTCCACGTGCAACACCTATACATGCATCGGCTGAAGCACAAGGATCTGCAAAAGCACGTGCATCCAGCAAGGCAGAGGGTAGTCGACAGAGAGGGAGGAGGGAGAGTCGAGGGGGAGGACGAGGCTTGTGTGGGGGTTTCCTAGGAGGTGGCAAGTGATCACCCTCACCAGTAGATCACGTAGAGGAGGTTGTACGCGAGTACTATAGAGTTACAGATACTAGTGGCATCTTCCATGATGATGAAGGAAGGGATGTAATGGGGTACATGAGGAGCGCCGTGCATGCGACGTATAAAGATTGTTTCATTGCCTTCAAAAATCAGAAAAGCGGCTTGTGGCAGGAGGTGTTGAGGGCGGTCCATAGGAGGTACCCAAATCCTGAGGGTCAGCGATTCTCGGATGATTGGGGATGCACAAAAGTGAGGGATATGCTTCACAACAAAAGATCCCACCTCATGATATGCGCCAGGGACTCACTGCGGAGGCAGGAGGAGGGGCGTGGAGCCTATAGCCAACCACCTATGTGCCACCGCATAGAGTGGAAGAAAGCAGCAGAGAAAGTGAAGAGTTGCCAACACGCAGATGGGCGATGGATCCAAATGCAAATAATGGGATCGTCGCATTATGGATCGGGCGGCAGAGAGTCGTGGGAGGCAGAGTTTGTAAGTATATTTTGATTTCTAGTTTTTTTAATTTATATTTCTTTCAATTATTTATATAATTTGTTCTAATATATTGTGTCTCATAATTGTTTGTATATATCATAATTGTTTTGCAGACTACCATCGTTGGCAGGATACCTAATCCTAGAGAGGTAGGTTACCATCGCGACCATAACCGCACAGCCACATGGCTTCACTTCTATGAGGAGGGTCTCATCACTGAGGACCAATACAACCGGGCTACGAGGATTTGATAGCCAGAGGAGGTATGTTTTTCTTACTTTCCTATTAAAAGTATAGCTAATTATAACTTTTGCTCCACCATGTCTACGTAAGCAACCTTGATCTTTTGTGTGTGTAGGCGAACCTGGATGTGGAGCATAGTGAGGAGGGGCATAGCGATGCTAGTAGCCATGGTGGTACTAGCGAAGATGTTTCTTTTTCAGATTCGTAGAGGAGCACCATACCTCCTCATGAGGCCTTGTTTTCTTGTATATGTATGATCCATGTTTAAGCCTACTGCTTGCGGCCACGCTTTAGGTCGCAAGCACTTAAACTTCCCATGTAAATGCTTTTGATCTATAATGAATACATGGACTTTTATTTTCAATTCTCGTGCCTGTAAGATACATTGTCTTTTTCCCAAATGCACAATCTGATGTATGGAAGGGGGAAAGAAAAAACCAGAGAACATGTTTTTGTTTTCCATTCGCGTCTACCGGTGCTTGTAAAAGCGTGTCTATAAGCATGTCTATATGCCTGTCTAACTACAAAATAGATGCAAAAAATAAATTAAATAAATAGCAATTTTGGTTTATTATGCGCATGTATTCACACGTGTATGTGTGCATCTATTGCACGTCTATTTTTGCGTGTAACATCGTTCATACATGCGATTATAGACACGGCATGGTAGATACACAAATAGACGGGCAGATAGACGTGCCCGTAAGATTTTCTCTATATTAAAAAATCGTGTCTAAAAGTGCGTCTATGAGGTCTTTTTGTTGTAGTGTTATGGCTTTTATTATCTACAATCCACCTTGATTCCTATCTCCTTCAATTAGTATGATAGCCACTCATGTCCTCCTCCATCTCTCAAACATCAACTTTTGAATCCTTCATATACTATCCAACCAAATCTATAGCACTCTTCATTGAAAATCTTGTAAATCCTTCTTAAGGCTTTGTTTTTTACCAAGTAGCTCAACCCACAAGCTATCATTCTCTAAAACTTGTCATTAAGCCTATTTTCACACTTCTAGGGGATCCCATATTGCTTTTGATATCGAGTGATCGGGAGAGACATTAATAGCTTCACTATTGTTGATGGGTGCCATGAAGCAAGGAAAAATGAAGCATGGGTAGTGCCATAGAGAGACTAGTTTCTACAATTTCGAGAGTGGAGGCTCAACATCAAGTATCTAAGTTGCATTCACATTATAAGTGTATTAAACGTGCTTATCTTTAATGGGCTACTCACATCCTCTTACCATCAAATCCAAGAGGCTATCATTTGCAAGGTTTCTATTTCCGAAAAGAAAGGAAAAAAAAAAGGAAGGAAAAGTCAGATCTTATCGATCCCACAAAACACATTATAAGGAGTTAGGCTCTACCACGTTATGGCTTTGCTTGTCTACACTCCACCTTGACTCCTATCTACTTCATACATAAGGTGTAGTCGCATTGGATCTTAACATACATGTTTACATCATTCCATATTGATGAAGAAATGTGTATAGTAACCTTAAGGAGAGTAATAATGAGGTGGTTGAAAACTATTTGGAGGCATTGATGACATGATTAAATCATGAAAACATGTAAGTAGTAATCCATGAAGCTCATGACTACTAATTGAACTAAAAAAAACAGTTATTTTAGCTAGGTACAACATGTCTACCAAAATAATTTGGTTTTAGAGCATTCTAAGCTTTATATCGATGCTTATTAATCAAAACATTGTAAGAATGTAGGGTAAAGTGACATGATCTAGCCTCTTGACATATCTTAACATTGTATTTTCACATTGATTCTAGCATTTTTATAATTAGAAGGTGTATATTCATTAGAATAAGGCACAAAGTAACATAACACCTTCTTGCATGTACATGAGAGCTATAAAAATATTGGTACTAAAAAGACATTAACATGTAGATAATGTTTAAATGCTAAACAAGAAGGTCAAATATCATGTATATGCTCTCTTTATCAACCTTTGCTAGAGGCACCCAAGACCAAATATAAGGTTTCTCAATCTCTGGGATTACACCCAAGCATTGTCAAAGGGTTTTCAAAAACAAAGTTGCAACCACAAAGGTCCTTGAGAAATTCCAAGACGAAAGATCAGATCGAGACAGTTACAAGACGAGACTTTAATGACAAGGTTTAAGTGTATTACAATTTTGGTTCAAGTACAAGCAGCTAGACGGATTAAAAATATAATGATCAATCAAGAGAGTCAATCCTCTCAAGAAGACCACATCAAGATCTATATCAGAATACAAGAGCTTCAAATATGTCACCGAGTCTTCAAGAGAATGTCTTCAACTCCAATAAATGATCAAGGCAAGATAATTTGCTAATCCAACTGCTAGTATCTACCAACAAGAGTATCCTCTTTGAACTTGCTTTGTAGATTTTTCCAAGAGTCTTCAAGGTTTAATACACTGCTTCAAACTCAAGAGTATTCCCCTTTGTTCAAAGCTCTGATTTTTATGAGTAATGAATAAGTGCATATCGATGTAGATCCCCTCCTCTAATTGAGTCCAGGCCTATTGCTTTAGTCCTGACAACCCTCATAAGTTGCACTGTAGCTAACCACCATAGTTATGCTTTCTGACCAGCCATAGTTATGCTTTCTGCACTCGGTCTCTCCTGCTTCCTGAAGCTGATGTTTGATTTGCATCAATGTTTCTGTCCAGCAACTCTGTCTTCATGTTGGACTGTTCTTGCTGCCACTTTGTAGAAAATAGAATAGAGCGTCCTCAAGTTACATTTTACAGTTCCCTAATTTGTGAATAGATTTTCTAATTATCCTACAGTATCCACTCTCCTTAATCATCAATCCCTAAACAACTGGATGAGTGCTATCAATCAGTCTTGTATTCTCCCCAAAAGCTCTTCATCACGATACAATACATATTCTTCTTCCCCTAACTTTAGCCGATTCCCATCATATTCTAGAAGAAGCACTGTGTCCCTTTCCTTCACAAGTATTGGGATAAGTGATCCATCTTTTGCTTGGCCACCTGGACCAACAGCAAAAACCTTCCCTGCATTCACCTTGGAAGCGAAGGCCGTCTCTGCACTTGGCATTCATGGCGAGGAAGCTGATCCCTCTTCTCAACCCGGTGCTCGTAGAGAAGCTCGTGCCTCCGACTAAGTCCATGGGAGGATGTAAACTTCGTCTCTGTAATTTTCTAAGAGTTCTGAAGCGGCAAGTTCAACTCTGAGAGTTCTCCCTTTGAAGACCTGTCTATCCATACTCTTTACTGCCATATCTACTTCCTTAGCTGTTTGGTATTGTATAAACCCAAACCCCTTACAATGCCTTGATTTGCTATGAATAGCCAGCTTTGCTTGACAAATTTTGCCATGTTTCTCCAAAAAGATTTGATAAAGTTTTCCTCCCTTGTATAACTTGATATGCCTCCCACAAAGATAGTTCGGGTAGCAAAACCATGAAGAATGTTATAGGTGCCAGGGTTTTTGCTACTCGTGTGGCATTGCCACGGTATACTTGCAACCTTGTTGGCCCCGCATCTTCAACTCTTCCTAGAGTATATCTGAGTATGCAATCCCTATTCCTACCAAAGGTGACTCAGACCCCTTCATACCATCTATCCAGCTTTTTCAAGAGACCCCCCGATAGCTTTCCTCAGTTATGCTTTTTGTAGCCTCCAAATTTCCTTCCTCCGTTTCTTTATGCCAGGTGGATCAGGAAGAGATGATGCAAAGGCATCTCCTTGAAATCATAATGCCAATAATTGTATGTCTTCCTCCAGAAATGTCTGGCTAGTGGCAATAGCTTCATAAGCTATATCAGACAGTGACACGTTAGAGAATGGTTTTCCATACAAATAAAGGATGTCAATATATGTTTACAGTTGTTGGGCCTCTTTAGCTTCTTTGCCATAGTCTTCTTTAGCACTCTGAAGGTTGGTTTACATTGCACTTTAGGCTGCTCACTTGGTGGCTTGTGGCTGGGTGGACCTAATTCCTCAAGAGTTGAGGGTGTAGAATCTGTCTTTTTTGTCTTCTGGCTTTTCTCTTTCTGGGGCTTTACAATACCAAAGAGCCCAGCATCAATCTCAGCATCAATGTCCAAGTCCTTGTCTTTCAAGAGTCTTCTCTAGGCTCGATGTTGAACTCCAACACATGAAGCATGTATGTCTCCAAACTGTGAGCTTCAGGTCTATTCCAGATGTGTCCTCTAGCAATCCCTAGTCGTCCACTTGTAGGGCATTCTTGTATTTCTTTTTATCTTAGATCCGGGTTTTCTTGTACCGCTTTGACAGCTTCAATAATCTTCCTTGGCATCAGTTTTGTTTAAAAAATATTTTTGACACGCACACACATAGAGATAAATACACACAGATAATATTATTTACAATGGAACAAAGTCCCAGCACACACATGGGTTTGAGACGATAACTGGAAACACACTTACGGGAAAGCTAAGGTTCATACACACACAAACATGCAAGCCACACGCAGAACAAAATGCAAACACAATGACTAGGTATACACAAAATACGAATGTCACATACACAATTTTTTTGGTGGATTCCACACCTCAGATGCGTAGCAACAGGACATCCACCCCCTCTGATCCTGCGCATCCTCCGGATGGGCCAATAACCCATGATCATTGTCATCAAGATCCATGAACAGATCAATCTCTTCGTTGTCTATTTCCGGTATATCAACAAGGTTATCTGACATATCATTTGTCTCTTCTACTGGAGTTTCTTATGGTTGCTCGTCTCTTGCAAATTCTGCCAATGCATAATCCTCCTCATCTCTTTTCTTGAAAATCTTGATTCTTTTTCCTACAATGGGCACTCTAAGCATTGTTCCATCCAATTCTATCAATTCATATGTTGCATTGTCAAAGACATGTCTGACTATGTATGGCCCAAACCATCTTTTCACCATCTTCTGAAGTGCATTATGCTAATTTTCAAGGCTGCTATCAAAGACTAATACCCAGTCTCCCTCTTCTATTGCTCTAGGCCATAAGCGATGCCTCCTGTCAAACCTATCTTTATTTCTAAGTCTAGCAACCTTCAACCTGTCAATAGCTAGCTGAATATCCTCTAGTCTTCTCTCCAACTATTGGATCCAGAGAGCTAAGAGATCCTCTCTTGTCAAATCCTCCTGCCAAGGTAAAACTGACCAAGTCAAAGCACAAGTCTTAGTTGGCATAATTGGTTTCTGGCCATACATCAACTCTGCGAGCATATATCCTGTGGTAACACTGTGAGTCTACGATTAGTCCACAAAGAAAATGGTAGAAGTCTCGACCATTCTCCAATCGGTCCTCTACATGCTTTGGCTAATGCTTTCACTATTGGCGGGTGCCCTCTTTCACTCTTTCCATTTCCCTCTGGATTGTATGTTGTGGTTAGAGCCAACTTGATTCCTAGTTGAGAGAAAAACTCCCTAGCTTCATCTGCATCTAATTCACCGCGATCTGCAGTGATCTTACCCACACAACCATACCTGCAGAAAGTTTCTTCCAATAAGAACTTACACACTGCACTAGTGGTCTTCGTTCTCAAAGATCTGCCCTCAACATGATTGGTAAGATCCTCTCTAGCCAATACAATATATCTCATCTGCCATAGACCCATGGGCATAGTAACCAAGTCAACTACCCACTTATAATGAATGCATAGCGGATAGGTCAGGTGAAGCTCGTCTCGATGATGTAATACGAAATACATTTGACAGTCTCTACAAAGCGAGAAACATCTCTGTACATGCCTTTCCACCAATATTTTTCCTTGATATTCTCATAAGCACCCACACTCCTCTATGACCAACCCAAGGACTCTCATGAAACTCTCTCATCACCTGTAACTAGGTCTCTTTATCACAGATAACCCAGAAGGGTAATCCACCTCTTTTCTTCGGGTGCTTCCAAAGAAATCCATCCTTGAGAAAATAACCATAGGCTTTTCTTCTGATCTTCTTGAACTCTTCATCTATCCATTCATCTCTTTTCCTTAGTGTACTAAGGTACTTGCCAATCTGCAACCAATCTCTAGCATAGAGTTCTTCTATGAAAGCCACAATACCATAGACATGGCAAACATGATCAACCATAGCGGCTGAAATTTTTGCATCATCCTCTTCTACAAATAGTGTCTCCTCATCATCATATCTGGCTCTAGACAGCATATTCGCCACTGGATTATGCTTCCCTGCTATGTGATTAAATTTTGGATCTAATGACTTGATGTATGCGATCCATCTCAGCATAGCTATGTCCGGAGTAGAGCAACTCGTAATCATACCTATCAATGGCAAGAAATCTGTCTCTACCACAATAACTGGGGCTCCAATAAAATACTCCTTGTTGCATTTGAGAGCTATAAAAATCCCCAGTAATTCCCTCTTGATATGCGGATACCTCTCTATCTCTCGTTTAGGACTTTCGTCCCAAACCGAGTAGTGTACCTATTTCCATCTACATCATCTTGACCCACAGCCCAACCTATGCCAATTGGACTAGTGTCAACTATCAATACAATAGGCTTTCTGCAATTATAATCCGCTTTCTTGAGAGTAGGAGAAGTCTGCAATAACTTCTTTAATTTTTACATGGCTCTAGTGTGGCTCTCATCCTTATAAAATTTCTGTCCCTTTTGAAGCAGCTGATATAAACAATCTGCTATGTGTGCAAAATGGGGTATCCAAATCATGTAAAACACACAGGCTCCAATGAATCTCCGTACCTCTGAAGTGGTAGAACAATACTCTGTGATCTTTCCTATAGCATCCACCTTCACAGGTGAATGTTTCTTGCCATAATACCCACACATATGTCCAACAATGACGACCTCATTTACTCCAAAAATAGATTTCCGTCCTGATAGTGTCAAGTTCACTTCTTTTAACCTGGCCAAAATCTTTTCACAAGCTGCAATATGA
The DNA here is from genome assembly GCF_053477565.2 of Lygodium microphyllum. Taxonomy (NCBI): domain Eukaryota; kingdom Viridiplantae; phylum Streptophyta; class Polypodiopsida; order Schizaeales; family Lygodiaceae; genus Lygodium; species Lygodium microphyllum. The sequence continues at coordinate 46,171,900 of NC_141141.1, read as the reverse complement.
TCAACCACAAAGTATTTGCATCACTGCTCATTTAGACTCTCATTCTTCTCTTCTTCTGCACACCCCTTAATGGGCACATCATCCAAGAAAGACATGGTAAGCTGAGGTATGTACTTGCGATGGAACTTATGCATGGCATTCATCATATGCACGATAGAATTAGTGGCACCTTGAGGCAAGGTACACATCCTGACAAGCCCAATAAGAGTTCTCATAGTGGTTAGGTCCCTGCTTTCCAAGGCCAGCTGAAACTGATGATATCCCGAATACAAGTCACCTAAAGAATAGATGGCATGTCCAGCAAATGCTTCTGCAAACTCATCCGCAACTGGACCTATACCAACATTCATGATAGTAACTTTGTTTACTAGCTGCATGTCCTGTATAAATCGAAGAGTACCATTCTTCTTTGGAATCGTAAACCACCTATTTGAGTATGGCACAGATGACGGCTCTAGGATTCCCATCCTGATTTTCTCATTCAGCAAGTCAACTAGCTTTGGCAGGTGTGCCCTAGGCACTCGAATAGGTCAGAGGTTCCAGGGAATATGAGGGATAGTAAAGATCACCATAGGGCAACAATATCCGGATTCACAAATCCAATCTCATGCGAGAAGAAAGCAAACCCCCTTCCATGTCGCTCAAGCATATCCTGAAAGCACTACTTCTCTGAGGGTAGCAAGAAATCACCATTTCCAATTTTTAATTCAGCAAGATTCTTTGCTAAAAATTTATGGCCTATATGCTCTGGGTTCCTCAAAATTGGATGCTTGGCAGCCCTCTCTATTTGTTGATCACTGTCAGGTGGAAGCAGTAGCTACCGGCTTCACCTTCTTATCCACAGTCTTGTATTTTGTGTCAACCCTGGCTTCATTATGATCCTCTCCACTACTAAAATCTTGATGTAATACAACAATTCTGCCCTCTGGTGGGGCTGAATATCCTCAGCCCTCTGCTCGATGGACTGCATAGGAACATCCCTAAACTTTGGATGATGAAATATTTCAACAGTAAACTCTTTTTGCTGAAAGTTTTCAGCCCTATGTGTCTCTGTAGGCTGATCATAATCAGCCGAAAACTCTATTTACTGAATTTCTTAAGCACTCAACACTTTTTGCTGAGTCACCTCAGCCTCTGACTCTATCTGTAACACAAAAATCTGAAATTTCATGAAACATGTCCAGGGACTGCACTGATACATTACTGGGATAACTCTGCATATCAGCTTTCAGCATATTTTCCATCTCTGTCATTGAATTGCACAAACCATACTATCATACATCACGTCTATATGCTCATCATCCTCTAAAATACCTACATTTTTCAAATCTTTCTCCTTCCTACATATGTATTGCTTGTAGCTCTAGGAAACTCAGAAATCTTCTGATAACTCATCGAACTGTTTGCTGAAATTCCAACAAAATTGGAGGAGAAAACACTGCTGTCAGGAGGTGAGAACTCCAATCTCCTCTGCTCTGTACCACCGTCGTCTCGTGGGATAGCAATACCTAATGAAAATCCGAATCCCTTGCAGTGGGCAAAGACGCATCTCGAAGAGTATCCCTGTTTCTAGCATGATTTACACACACAGTCATAAAGTGGACTGCTCTCATACCATCTTTACTGTCAATCTGTGCATAAGCAAACCCGTCATCCATTACTTTCATCTCCATGCGCATCTCTGTGATGAATGGCTTTCCTAGAATTATGGGGTAGGAGCATGAATCCTGCATAAAGAAATGGAAATCCTCCTCTAAGATGTCGAAGGGTTTTCACACAGCAATTGATGCAGCTACCTATGGGCTGAAAATTGAACCAACTAAATTTAATTTGAAAGTATGTAAAGATGATGTGCAATCTAAAGTATGGATGCATGCATTAGATCAAATGGAACGTGGCAAAGCAGCCAAAAATGATTTGACTAACACTAGTCAATGCATTCGAGGAATAATTGGTTGGGAAGAACCGGTAGATTCTTTATTTGCATTTGCACATTTTGCCGAAGTCAATCATAAAGAAGTCTTGGTTGAAGAAAAGAGAAGAAGAGAAGATGATCCTGGTCATTCCCCTTTTGGCCCTCCAAAACGAGTAACTAGATGCCTGAACAACCAAAGCCTACTGAAAATTCAACCCCAAATCAAGAGATGGAAGGTAATGCATCACAAATTAAGAAGACTGAATGAAAGAAGAAAGGCAAGTAGCTAGGCTACAAATCGCAAAGTCTAATGATAAAGAAACAGCGACTGATCTCAAATGAGTCCTAGAAGAATGAATTCTGGGAAGTAAAATTGAGTTTACCTTAGGAAAAATTCTTGGAATTGCCAAACATGAATTTCATGATGTAATTATTAAAGTAATCAAAAGAAAAAGACAATATGTTAGTGATGATGCTGAAGAAACAGTGCATGTTTTTTTGCAAGCTCTTCAAGTATTTGTGTAGGATGAAGAGAAGCTGAATGCACAAGGGATTCAGCTTGAAGCAGTTAAAGAATTAATTGCAACAATTGAAGCTGAAGATAAAGAAAGCATAGATGTAGAAATTGAGGAAGTAAAGGCTGAAAATATAATGGTTGCCTGGTCCAAGCCAATTGGGCAGCCTGCCTCTCAAAAAAACGGTCATCTACAACACATGCATAATGAGGAAGAAGCTCGATTCATTCCAAGCAGTCACTAATCCCATATGCATTGGGCAAGAGCAACAACGGAGACAATTGTCGAAATTGGAGAAAAAGAAGCACCATGTTTTTCACTCTTAGACCATGGCTTTGAGATAAGCATCATTGCTAGGAGTCTCTATGAAAGCAACGGTTGGCCCACAGATGTTGATCCAGGCTGGCAAATGAGAGCCACAAACAATTCTTCTGGAGAGTTATATGTTGCATGTCCTAATGTGCGGGTAACTATTGGGGACATAAAAGACAAATTTCACTTCTTTGTTCAAGACTCTTGTAGTTACCCTATCATTATCGGGCCACCTTACATTTCTGAAGCCCGCTTGGAAACAAAAGCTCTTGATGATGGTTCTTCCTATGCTCGAATCTCAAGCAAGAATGATGCACGAGCTGTCTAATTTCTCACTATGTATGTTAACCATCATCGAAATAGAGATCAATTGCAAGGTTATCCTGTGCCTCCTAATGCTCGAGAATTCAAGGGTTTTCGGGCTGTAGTGCTGTAAAAGTAGGCTATGGAAATGCTTCATGTAAAAACATTGTGCCTCCTCATGCTATAGAAGTTGTGTCTCTAGCAAATGTACATGTATGTACAGCCAACAACATGGATTGATATAAGTCTCTTTTAGCCATGACTAAAGTTGAAAGAAAATATTTATGTCATGTAAAAAGGGAGCTGAAAACTTACGACATGATGGCTAAAAATGAAGTCTATATTTCAAACATCTTTTTTGGGATAATTACTACTGACACATTGATTGAAATATGTGCAGTGTTCATGCTGAAAATCAGTCCATAGAAGTATGTAAATTGGATTTTTATCAAGCAATTCAAGAATTTGTTGAACATGAAGATATTGGTTTTCTCAAAAATACTGAAGCATAAGTGGAAACAAAATAGAAGAGTAAATCAAAATTTAGTGATGCACTATTGGGTGCAATTTTCCCTTGCACATGAAGTTGTCATCTCCTCCATTGCATACTTATAATATTAAAATAAATCTTTCTTTTCCCAAAGGTAGACCCTTTAGAATCACTCTTTTGATAAAAGAGTTTGAGTTAACTGAATAAATGGTTGCAATCAATTGCACAACTCACAATTGTTGAGAGCCATAAATTATTTCTAAAATATCTTCAATATATCTTCTAAAATTTCAAGTATCAATAAATATTTACAAAGAGAATGTACGCATGCCTTAGAATAAACAACGGTGTGCCTATTTAAATAATTCAATGAAGAAATATTTGGTATAAATTATGCTTTGTCGCATATATCCAACTCATCTGGCTCTACACATTAGCTATTAAAACTTCAAAAAATCATGTTAGAAAAATAATTAACTAAATAAATACAACTAGTCATAATAAATCAAATAATATTTGGAAATTCATTAAATAATAAAATCACCTGGATCTTAGCATTTGAGATATGAATATTGTGGCATCACCTAGGTACAACATTATCCCTGTTCACACATATAAGTCTCACATTATTATTGGTTGGATGTGGAGTCAATAAATGTGGAGAACCACACAAATCGTGTTCATTCATCCATTGAGCTTCCTCAATAGGATAGTTTTGAAATTTTACAAGATAACAAGGATAAGTATTGCATGTGTGGGTGGTCATATAATCAATATCAATAATAGATTTGGGAATTAAAAGTTTATGATCATCTTCAAGAAATGGCAAAGAATCATACATAGGATGGATAGATAATGAACCTTTAAAGGAACGAAGAAGACTAATATGAAAGGTATTATGAATTTTCCAATGGGAAGGCAATTCTCTAATTTAAAAGCATTAGCATTGATACAATGAGAAATTTTGAATGGGCAATAAAATTGAGGTGCAAGTTTATAATTAGAATTCCTCTCAACACGATGCAATCTACGTTTCTCAATTTGCAACCAAACATAATCACCTTCTTTAAAATGCATAGCTTGGCATTTCTTATTAGCTTGCTTAACATAGGATTGTTGGGCCTTAGCAATCAATTATTTAAGTTACTAAAAAATAGTGGAATGAGTATGGATCCAATCATTATCAGAAAGCACTTTCTAACTTAAATGAAAGGTTGATATTGGTATTTTGTAACCATAGATAATTTTGAAAGGTGCTTTATTGGTGGTCTATTGAAATCAGGGAGTTGTAAAATAAGTGCATGAGTTAATGCATGCTCTAGTAAATCAAAGGATCACTGCTGATGGTCGCCTCAATAGAATACAAAACCTTTCTTTAATACCAAGAAGTATGATTTATTAATGCCTTTACCTATTCTTAACTCACCTTGAGATTAAATCTCAATGGATTTTATTACTACTTTACCATTGACCTCTTCCAAAAATAATATGCTTTGGACTATTATCTATAGACTTAGTAAGTAAGCATATTGTATTCCATACAAGGAAACTCTAACTGCTTCACAATTTGCTAAGCTTTTCTTAAACATATCTTTGTATATCATGGTTTGTCACACATTATTGTATCTAATCACAATCCCCATTTTTGCAATACCTTTTGGATAACCCTATTTTCTAACCTTGGTACTAAAATAGTTAAACCTTTCATCTTGAAACTAATGGCAAAGCTTAAACTATTAATAACACCATTCTTGATTTAATTCATGCCTACACCATCTCTTCAGTCGCCACATAGGATCAATATTTACATCTTTTACAATTTTCCTACAACAATACACCTCACTCTACCACTAATAAAGCACCTTTTGAAATAATTTATGCTCACAAAATACCAATACCAACCTTTCATTTAAGTCAGAAAGTGCATTTTGCTAATGATTGGATCCATACTCATTTCACTATTTTTGAGCGAATTAAATAAGTGATTGCTAAGGCCTAGCAATCATTATGTTAAGCAAGCTAATAAGAAATGCCAAGCTATGGATCTTAAAGAAGGTGATTATGTTTGGTTGCAAATTGAGAAATGTATGTTGCATCGTGTTGAGAAGAATCCTAATGCTAAACTTGCACCTCAATTTTATTGCCCATTCAAATTCTCATTGTATCAATGCTAATGCTTTCAAATTAGAGTTTCCTTCCCATTCCAAAATTCATAATACCATTCATATTAGTCTTCTCCGTCCCTTTAAAGGTTCATTATACATCCATCCTATGTATGATTCTCTACCATTTCTTGCAGATGATCATAAACTTTTAATTCTTGAATCTATTATTGATACTCATTATATGACCACACGCACTGGCAATACTTATCCTTGCTATCCTGTAAAATTTCAAAACTATCCTATTGAGGAAGCTCAATGGATGAATGCATGTGATTTGTGTGGTTCTCCACATTTATTGACTCCACATCCAACCAATAGCCATTGAGGACAATTGCTATCCCACCCTAGGGATATGTTGCTAGGTGGCACCTACACAAGGGGATGAGCACCTTCAATGTTTCTTCCTTGTGTGCACATCAATGGGATGAATTCCTCGAATGGTTCTCCCTTGTGTACATGAGGGGATGTGTGTCTTCAATGCTTCTCCCTTGTGTGCACATTAACAGGATGAGTGCCTCGAATGGTGCTCCATTAGCGTGGGGTAGGTTCTTAAGAGCAAATTACTTTTTGTCTTGGGCGGAAGATGGAGACAGCTATCCCTTTTGGACATGAGACTTGTAGGTGTGAACAAGAATGAAATATCTCAATTGCTAACATCCACATGATTTTAATATTTAATGAAATTCCAATGATTATTTGATTTATTATGGCTAGCTATATTTATTTAGTTAATTATTTTTGTAACATGATTTTTTGAATTTTTTACAACTGATATGTAGAGCAAGATGAGTTGGATACAGGGACAAAGTGCAATTTATTCCAAATATTTTTTCATTGAATTATTTAAATAGATACACTGTTATTTGTTCTAAGGCATGCGAACATTATCTTTGTTAATATTTATTGATACTTGAGATTTTAGAAGATATATAGAAGATATTTTAGAAATAATTTATGGCTCTTAACAATTGTGAGTTGTGCAATGGATTGCAACCATTTATTCAATTAACTCAAACACTTTCATCAAAAGAGTGATTGTAAAGGGCCTAGCTTTGGGCAAAGAAAGATTCATTTCAATATTATAAATATGCAATAGAGGAGATGCCAACTCCGTGTACATGGGAAAATTGCACCCAATAGTGCATCACTCAATTTTTCTTTACTTGTTTTTAAGTCTATTTTGAGTTTTATGAGTTCATCTTCGGAGTTTATAAGAAAAAAGAGTGAGCGAGAGCTTGTTCTGCTCGCTACATGCAAGTCTCAGATTTGATCTGTGCAACTGTTGATGGCTTTGATGATAAAATCCTAAACTAAGGATAGCAAATACAAAGCATGGCTACAACACCATTGTATAAAGCTAAAAATCAGACATATAATATATGGCTTTTGCTCCTCTTAAGTTTTCACTACAACTCACATTTTACAATTACATCATCAATTATGTAAAGTAAATCATTGATTTGAGTGCCTAGTTTTGAATTATTTATAAAAGCTAAAATTACAAAGAGCAACATCCCTATGTCCCATATGCTCTTTTAGCAAGATCTAGATTTCTTATAAAACCATGAACCCCTTTGGGCTCATATTTAGAGAGAAATAACCTAGCTTGAGGACTTGTCGAGTGAAACCTTGTCCTCAAAGCCTTTTAGAGATGAGAGTTTAAGTATGTGTGTGGATGCAATGGTGTAACAATTAAGTTGGATTTTTTTGATGATGAGCTATTTGATTTATAATAGTCATGTTGTTGTGTTTGGTTCTTGTGATGTTATCAAGTGCTTGCATTGTGGCTCATTGGTTCTCTATGGTGTTTAAGTGTTTGACTAAGCTACAATAGGCAAGTATTCATATTTTTTTCACTCAAAATAATGACAAGTCCTTGAATGTACACAAAGGATCAAGAAGGTGCTTATTAATAATGAGGTGGCTCCCTTACAGTAATCAACACAATATTAGTGATTTTGGGAATCTCACAATTCCCATTTTTTGAATACTAAAAAGGTGGCACCTGGATAACATGCCCATAAGTTTCTCAAAACCATATGATGTGACCTATCATTCGAAATCACTTGAAAAATGGAATCTATTGAGCTATAGTGCACTCGATTTGGAGTTATAGTGTTCAAGTTATAACAAATCCAAATATTTGACCACGTGTCCCAAACTTATGGGAAATTCCCATATTGCCCAATATGGTGTTAATCAAAAGAAAATGCACTTCAAGTATGTAGATAAACTATTATACTTACACATTATACAATCTAATGAGAATAACAAGAGAATGGGTATGCAGGAATTGGACATGCATTCACTACAATATATCAAGGGTATGTTGGTGATATGTACGATGGACATATGTACAAAATTATTTAAAAATATCATCCCCCACCATAAGAATACATGATGTTCTAAGATATGGTCTCTATGCATTAGTATTATAGGCATCTGAATAAGCAAGAGAAACATCATAAAAAAAATCATTACCAACAACTTATTGACATAGATTCCAACATGTTTAGAAATTAATGCTAGCAGTATACTCATAACTACATAGAGAAATAAGTTTTAATAGAGATTTTGTGACTTGAAGGGCTGAATCTAAGAATTACTCCCTTGATCCTTAAGATTCCTATGCTATGCACCACTACATCAAGAAGTTAGGCTACTTAGGCCCCTAAAACTAATTGCATGACGTAAATCATTTTATACTAACTTAGTATCTAACAACTAGGAATTACTCCCTTGGTCCTTCAGATTCGCATGCTATGCACCACTAGATGAAGAAGTTAGGCCACTTAGGCCCCTAACTAATGGCACTTACTTCTAAAGATGGTCTCTTCCACCTTGTGGACACTAACCAAACCAAGACTTACTATTGTCATAGCACTAACTGACTCCACTAATTCTTTGGTAGTGTCACAACAACTCAGAGTGGGATCATTGGGGATTGTTTTTCTAATGATCTCTCCTTCTTTTTGATTACCTTTCTTCAACACCCTAGGAGCACACTAGTAGAATCTCCATTCTGGATGTAGGTCCCCCAACATCTTCCCTTTATTTGACTTATTTGGTCTAATGTCCTCATTATCTAGCATTAGCACTTTACCTAGTGAGCTATTATCATCATTCTATGGTTTGGGCTTCCAAATCATACAATTATTTGTGCTAGTGAGCTATTATTTGGTCTACTGTCCTCATTATCTAGCATTAGCACTTTACCTAGTGAGCTATTATCATCATTGTATGGTTTGGGCTTCCAAATCCATCAACTTTTAATATTTGAATGGCATGATTTGATATCACAACTCCTTGTAATTTTATATTCTTTCATGATTGATGTATGTCGGCTCACTTGCTATCTATTAGTATCTCTAAGTCAGCTCCTTTTACTATCACCCAAGCTTCTAGTAATTGAGATAGCCTCCACACAATAGCATGCATCAGCTATGTTTCGAAGAGTCATCCCATTGACATAATCTTTCTTCAAATTTGGACCATTCAATGGTTACTCAACCATTATGCTTCCCCCATTCAGGTCTAAATGAATTTCCATTTAGCTCATAGCTTTGGAACATAGGATTGGTTGAACTAGGAACATGCAAGGGATCCTTGACCTTGAAATCTTCATACTTAATGCTCTGATTCCCCTTAGTATGCATGCCATTTGCACCTACAAAATTGTAAACATTAAAAATGCTACCAATCCTTATAGATTTCAAGGGTTCAGGGAAAAATCCAATAGTTATCTAAACACCTCTGAATATATATAGCTCTCATAATCACCTACTTGAATCTTTGCCTCCTTTAATGACTTGAGGTTTCTCATCCTAGCTTGAAACTGCATGTGTATTTCCAAGCCACTAACAAAGAGGTCACAAAGCACATCTTCTAGAAATTCACTGACTTTTATTAGCCAAAGCTTCAAAAAGTCATCAAAGGCTCTTATGTACTCTTCGATGGAGATATGTGACTCTTACTGAATCTCTACAAGTTGTCCCAAGACTTGAGTCATGGAAACCTTCTTTTCATACTCATCTACGAGTTTGTCATATAGTTCCTCAAAGTTTCTAATTGACCCTCTTGGGAGGCTCCAATACTATTTCTTGGTCTCTTCCTTTATGGTACTTGAAAATGAAAGCATCTAATGTATATCTTCAAGCCCACTCACAAGGCAAGTTAGATCGTATTCTTTCAAATGCAACATCGGATCCTCATCTAATAACCCATAAAACATTGGGACATCTATATAGGGACGAGGTTATTTAGTCGTCTTCTTTGGGATCAACACTAGGTCATCTAGATCTTCATACTCATCTTGACTTGGTTCCAACATCTTAGAGATTCCACTCTTTCATTTCCACCTCAAAACAGTGTGGAAAAGTTACTCATTTCAAAGTGACTTAAGGAGTCCAATAGTATGAAATAGGGAATCTACCCCATAAATTACTAGTGGTGCTTTAGCAAGTATATTCTCATTTGCCACCACTTTACTAGAACCAAGGATAGTTCCCAATAGAACCTTCTTTTCTAGCAATAGTTTTCCACACACATAAACATCATCCAGTGCTTTATGGATCTTAGTAATTTCACTACGATACTAATTTAGGCACTAGCATTGAATGTATCCTTGGGTCATAATCATTAGGATAAATATAGACTCTCGTTTTTTCACCTTAAGGGGTTTTTCTCACCTCTCTCTCTCTTTCTCTCTCTCAAAAGAGATTCCAAAATAATATTAGAATAAGAGATCTTTATAATCAAGAAAATCTCATATTTGTATTTTCTATAGGTTTCACCTATTATTTTATTCTCAAACTGTAGGATAAGGCCACTTTTTCTCAAAATCCTCATAACTTAAAAAATACAATCTATTTTCTGTAAAAATAGAGCCAATAGTTAATATATGACTCTTTAATGCCCTCATGACTTTTCAACATGAAAATATATTAGAATCATTCTCATTCTTGCTTCTTAAAAGGGTCCAAGTTAAAAAATAATATAAAATGACGTACACATCATATTTTAAGATTATTTTTTACCCAGAGATGCCTTTTTGACTCGAGTATTTCCTTGTAAAATTTTATCGTTTTTTTGGACAAGTATATGCCTATTTCTAGGCATTTCTTCATCCTCTCTCAAAGCTTTAGTTTTGTCCAAAATTTTGTGTACTCTTTTCCTTCCCTCAAGAATATGGTTTCTTGCATACAAATTCTTGTGAAGCAATACTCAGTACTATCTACAACACACTCTACCCTACAAGAAATCTGAGGAGTGATTTTAATAACATTTGCTAAAATCATATAATCTCTATCTACAACACTCTCTACCCCACAACAAGTAATTTCCCTCTTTAGTATTGTGCTATAAGATATATTCCTCTTCAACACTCTATACTATAAGCAATCAAGTGATAATGGAGATATCCTTATTTTTTTAATCTCTGTGATGTTATCATTCTTCATAGTTGTTGTTTAATCCTTAAGTGTCAATTCATAGAGAGAGAGAGAGAGAGAGAGAGAGAGAGAGAGAGAGAGAGAGAGAGAGAGAGAGAGAGAGAAGGGAGGGGGGGAAGGGAGAGGAATGTGTGAGATGAACTAAGAAAATAAGTGATAAAGTGACAGAGAGTAAATTAGGGTAGAAGATAAAATGATGTTATTGTTCTCCACTAGCCAAGCTTCTGTATAAATGTATTCAAATATCTTTGATCAATTCTGAGAGAGAGAGAGAGAGAGAGAGAGAGAGAGAGAGAGAGAGAGAGAGAGAGAGAGAGAGAGAGAGAACTGTGGATAGAACAGAAGATAAGATTGGATATTGATTAGAGGTAGATTAAAAGCTAAGATTAAAGGCAAGTTAGGGGTTGATTAGGGTCTATCATGATTGAAATCAAGAGAAAGAGACAAGATCGAATTGGGTAAAAAAGAACACAGATATAGTGAATCAAAGGGGTGTAATTGTGTGATTTGAGCCAATCCAGAATTACCTGCATGCTCCTGGATTGATGCTGACATGCAACTCCCAGATATTTAGACTTTCTTGCTATTGATTAGGAAATTAGCATCAACTCCTTAGCTTACTATTAATCAAAGGGTTGTAATTGTGTAATGTTAAAATTGGCATGATTTTTTCTTTACAGGATGCAGGTGCAGGAGGTACCAAGAGAAAGAGATATTCACTTTCAATTGGAGGATGAATATGCACCAATTTTCAAAAGAACTGTAGAAAGAGATGATGCAATAAGATACATTATGCAACAAGAAAGAAATGTAGGGAAAGAAAATGTGGAACTTTGGGTTGATGGGTGCATTTATCCACCCAATCCAGGCACTCAAAGGCCACCATAGTTTGAAGGGCTTACATCATTTGTATAGTTCGTTTGTAAAGGCAATGAAGGATTGTCTAGATATACATGGAGACTTATCACACAAGGATTAGCAGGGGTTCATCAATCCTTGACAAATTTGCAGAAGGGAATATGCGGTCTTTCATGGAAAATGATAGATTATTGGCTGAGAAGGATAGGGAGAACCAAAGCTTACAACAAGCAATATCTGTCATTTAAGATGCTATTCAGGCTACAGACGTGCAAAATATAAAGTTACAGTCTAAAGCTATGGACTTGGAGAAGGAGAATCGAAACATAAAGAGAAAGCTTGCAAAAACTTTGGAAATTGGGCCCACTTTAAAAACCAAAGAAGACTCGAAAAGGAGTTGCAAGTAGAAAGTGAGACCCTAAGAATAAGGTGGGACCTTAAAAGAGAAACCCTAGATTTTGGTGGGACTATTTTCCATGCTAAAAACACTTGCTATTGTTTCTTTTTTATTTGTGCACGCATTTAGTTAAAACCAATTCACTAATTAACCAAAGGAACTGGACAATATCATAGACGGATATATGCTCAATGTGCTACAATGAGAAATGTGTTCCCTCATGCAAAGAATGATACTATTGCCAAAGTCCTAAGCAAGGATATGCTAAAAAATGCATTGGAAAATCATAAATTTACGGACATTGTAGATGGTGTTGCAAGTGAACATCTTAGGGATGTGAGCAACTTGTTTAATACTGTAGATGCTCACGGATTATGTGACAAGGTAAAAATGAGTTTTGAATCATATAGTATGCTCTATCAACAATTGGATACATGGTTTAAGCAAGTCTTGAAAACTAAGTAAGTAATGCCTCTGCCAAAACCATTTCACGTAAAGAAGGCTCAAAAATAACTAAATGAGAAAGTTTTAGAACTAATTGGTAAGCCAACATATCTGGAAAATACACATATTGAAGTATGGTTCCAAAGAAGTTGCATTTGTATTTAATGCATCCAACAACATTGTATTGGATATATGTAGGGTTATGATTGCTATGGTCAAATTCTAGAATATGTCTATGGGAGAATATAGAGATCTTAAGCTTAAGTTTGTCCTCAAACTTGATGAGAGTCAAATTGTTAAGGGAAAAACACTTGAACACCTGAGTATAACACTTATGAATCGAGCATTGGATCCCAACATTAATGAAAACCATCATTTATACTTCAATGTACAGGTAGAGAATAAAATATGGTAGCTTGCAGCATTTGAAGTACCAACAAAGGAAGACCATAAAGTGCTTAAAGTATTTTAACCCCACTAATATACCCATTGTTATTCAACAGCAAAATAATGGAGGAATTTTACACATTGAGGGGTTTGGGGACTATCAAGTTGAATTGCATCTTGCATGTGATTTAAAAATATTGAAGTGTATGTTTGGTTTATCAAATGCAGTGAATGCAAAATTTCCGTGCATATACTACATGCAAACTAAGAAGAAAGGAAAAGATGGAAAGAAAGAATGGCTTGCTAAGCTAGGACAACAAGGTGATCCAAAATATGATCAAAAAGTCATGAGAAATGGAATGCTAGTTCAACTGGATCTAAACTAGCGCCCTATTTTGAAAATACCACTAAATATATATGCTTTGCATACAAGATGCAGCTGATCCGAGAAAATCACAAAAAAATATTTGTCAAACACTTTGTTAATTTTTTGTACATTTGGAGCTTTGAAATAAAGAAGAGAGTGGGAACAACCTCTTGGAAAATCCAAGAAATCACTGGATGGAAATATTTCATGGACCGATTTACCAAGGGGGGGTGAAGGATAAAGACCAATGGAGGAAGGTGAAGGAAAAATGTATAATGTGAAAAGAAAAGACATGAAATGGATTTAAAGCCATCCAAAGGGCATGTGAGGCTCATAATGTCATGCCTTTGAAGCCTTATGCTAATTCAACCAAATGGAACCCTTCTTGGAAGTATTAGTGGAAGAAAAATCAGGCACATGATTTTGTAATATTTTTAAAAAATACTTTCACTCTGATAAAAAAAACTTTTCAACATGAAAGTTGTAGCGCGTGAGCTGAAGTTTTGGCTTGTATTTTTTTATAATTTTTTGGAGCTACGAGTCGGGAGATATGGCCAAAATGGTGGATATCAACTTTTTCCAATTGCAGTGGAGACCACCTCCCAATTTTATACACACCCACACTTTCTTCCCCATGCTTAACACTTCCATAAAACATCATTCATTAGACTCCCAACCCTTTCCCCTCTCTTCTCCTCTCTCTCAAGCTAATAAACCATTAGAATTCTCCTCCTAAATCACCCTCAAATCATCCTTAATTGTAGTAGTAACGTATGAATTCTCACTACTCTCTCTCTATTATTGCTAGATATGATCTTATTTTATGAAGATTCTCCATATTTTTTTTATAGGAGAGCTCTTGGATTCGAGCTATGGGGGGGGATAATGGAGACAACTCACCTATGATGGAGCTTGATTAAGTACAAATTGGTCAACGAAACATCTAGATGGAGCTTCCACATTGGTGGAACCGCCTTAATGCAGCTTTGGTAGTGTTAATTCCTATTCTATCTTAACCTCCTCCCTAAACACCCTCAAGGCCTATATAAAGAGGTTTTCTCCTTTGTAATTTGCAAGAAGAGAGAGAGCCAAGAGGCCTTCTTCATCCCTATTAAGCCTTTCCCATTCTCTCTCATGAGCTTATGCAGTTCATTCCCTTACTATAGCTCATGCATGCTCTATAGTGTAATAAGCCCATGCTTTTTGTGTCCAGATTGTGTATATTGGTTATGTCTTGAGGGTTCTCCATCTCTTGTACCCTCTTGAGTTTTATTGATTCATCTATCTTTTGTACTTCTCTCTCTCTCTCTCTCTCTCTCTCTCTCTCTCTCTCTCTCTCTCTCTCTCTCTCTCTCTCAGTTTTCCTCTCTTCTCCCTCACAAGCTCCTCTTCCTCTTGCGTAGCGTCCTAGTCCACTTTTCCATAACTAGGTGGTGCCCTTACCTCATTCACTTTGTGGCAGAAGGGAGTTTGGCATAGTAAACAAGCTGCCGTACCGAATTTTCTTTGTCATAAATTGGTGCCCCTGCTGAAAGACATTCTCATTCACAATTCTCTACCTTCTTATGCGGGATGATACAACACATAGTGGTGTATCCTCTACAACAAGTGCTCCAAGTGGCTCTTCTCCAACGCCTTCACCAACTCTTTTTGAAGCTGGTCGAAGTCCACGACTCCCACAATGGTCTCCCAAGGAAGCCCAAGAAAGGAAGTATGCCTATCGGATGATGGCATGTATGTGGGTAAAAGGGGTTCACCTTAGAAATTTCATTCTCTCACAACGGAAAAAATCATGTTGCCATCAATTTCTAGGTTCTCATAATTGTGGTGAGTGTTTTGCAAACAAAGTGAAGGCCCTTTCGGGAGGTCCTCGTCTCCAAATCATCAAATCCCTCTCTCTCTCTGGCCTAATCCACATCAAAGGAGGACAACTATGCATGAATGGTGTGGAGTTTTGTAGAGGTACAAAGTATGGAGACTACCTTCAACTGTTGCTCGCTCGAAGGTTGGGTGTGGTTGAAAAGGTGGTCATCACAACTTATGAAATATATGTTTCCGAGGATGGACACACAAAGGCAAGAACAATCACTGGTGAGCAAATTCTCTATATAGCAAAGTTGGTGGGCTCCAGAAAGAAACACTCTGGGAAAAATCCTTTATAATTCAAGAAAGTGCATTCCCTCTACTCCCTTAAGTAGTCTCCACTCA
Organism: Lygodium microphyllum; assembly: GCF_053477565.2. Taxonomy (NCBI): domain Eukaryota; kingdom Viridiplantae; phylum Streptophyta; class Polypodiopsida; order Schizaeales; family Lygodiaceae; genus Lygodium; species Lygodium microphyllum. Next base: position 46,156,089 of record NC_141141.1, on the reverse strand, counting down.
TGAATAATAATAATGGCCTTAATTTCTAAACCTTCCACTATGTACAAAATATCCGAATTAATGTATGCATCAATAGGAAGATTTTCTTCCAGTAGCATCTTGTCATGTACTTTAGGGCTGAAAGATTAAGGAAGATTCTTATATCACCAGAACCTATAATCTTCCCAATGCTAGACTACAATGCATCCTTCAATGTACATGTCTTTATTTTATTATAATATTTTCTCATGAATCACCCCGAGTTGTATGGACCAATCCAACCTCTTGCTATGCAAACTGTGCATATTATAGCCATCACAAAGCTTAGATTCCAAGGTATTATTAGAAGCATATTGGGGCCTAGACGTCTTGCTAAAATCAATGCATCTGTGAACCCATTCATCCTTCCCCTCATAAAATACAACTTAAGTCTAGACGTGTTCATCTTTGTACTCTACTAAGGCAATATGACATTTCCAAGCTTCTTTGGGCGTAATGGGGAAAATGTATTGGACTTTTTGGACAACCTAGAGATGGCATTCCTTATCTCTAGGAGGGATGATGAAGCATTAAAGTTGACGGCTCTTCCTTTGGTACTCAAGGAAGAAGCTAGAATGTGGTTCCAAACTCTAAATCCAGCCCAAAGAGCTTAATGGGAGGGATTGAAGGCAACTTTCTTGCAAAGATTTCAACAAACTAACTCAGCTGGAGAGTTATGGCAACAGCTTTTGTCCCTCCATCAAAGTGATCCTTATGGTTATGCAACTTATGAGGATGAATTTTTGAAGCTTTGGGGGCAGTGGTTAGACTCAGTGAATCCTGGAGAGAGAGCTCCAAACTGCATTCAAAAGGATCGATTTATTTCAAGTTTGTACCCCTTGGAGAAGGTAAAGGTGAAATTTCCAAACACTTTTGAAGATGCTTTGAGAATCACTAGGGAAAGGAATCGAAAGATTCTCTACCAAGCCCAAGCTAGCCAAGCAGTTTTGGAAAACAACATCACAACTATGGAGGCCTCTTAAGTTCCCCCAAATGTATCTAATGCACCAGGCCTTGTTAGAGGTCAAGAAGACACGATCCAACAAATAAACAATGTTACTAATCAACTAGAGGGTTTGAGAGTGAATCTTGTACAAGGTGCAAGAAGACCTATCAAGGGGAATGGTGGGAATCGACCACAAATGTGACGAGAAGCAAGGGAGATATTGTGTTACAACTGTGGAGAAAATGGACATGGCATGTATAATTGTCCTCATCCTAGAAGATATGATCACCCTACCAGAGGTCCTCGACAACAAGTAAGCCCTCCTCGTGCTAGGACTCAAGAGCAAGAGTAGTCGCAACCTGCAATTTTACAACCACCTTATGTTCAAGCTGAAACCCCTGCTGTTCAACCAAATGTTAATGTCATAAAAATAGAGGAGGTGGTCAGGGATAGAAGGCTTAAAGAAGAAATAGCAAGAGGTAAGATGAAGGTAGATGTAGTAGAGACCATGCCTATCAAGCGGGTATGTGTCCAAACTGATGCAAGCAAGGAAGCAATGAGGCAAGTACATCACGGGTACCTAGAGATGAAGGGAAGAAGAGAAAGACTCAAACTAGGTTTAAAATTGATATCTCCGACTTCCCTTTGGGTTCTCGAACACAACCTCATGATCTGATAGTAGATGTGAGCTCTCAAGAGCCCAAAATTACATTGGCCACAACTACTTCATGCCTCTCCAAAGCTACGACGACAATGGTCAAAAATGGTAAGCACAAGGGCAAGGCAAGGTAAAATGGTTAGTGCAATCAAGGCATATGGCCTCAAAGATATAGTGCCTTTAGTGGAGGCTCAAATCAAAGGTCAACGGATTCGAAAAACATACATCGATAGTGGTGCAGAGGTTTGTGTCATGACAGAAAAGCTTATGCATCAATTAAGCTTAAAAGTAATGGAATCCTCAACCTTTAGGGCAAAGATGGCCAACAATGATGCGGTAACATGTATGGGTGTAGTGAAAGCTTTGAGAGTTTCTGTTTTTGGAATCACTGCAGCAGTGGATGTTTATGTTATGCCATTAAAGGGAGAAGGATATCCCCTCATCCTAGGGAGACCTTGGCTTATGGGCATCAGAGGTAGGCAAGATTGGGCAATAGGAGATCTGGAGTTAAGGCCACGTGAGGTGGGTGGCCACGATCAAAAGGTGGTTTACAACTTGAAGAGTGGGCGTTAAGAGAACCTCGAACTAGAAACGTCTACCGATGAGTGGATCTCAAGTGGATGTTTCTCATCGGTAGAAGAAGAAGAGAGTTGAAGTGGAGAGAGTGATAGTACTCTCAAAGTTATGGGCGTCACCTTAAAGGAACCTACCTCATCACAAAACCCAAGAATCTAAGGAGAAGATGTGTGGGATGATAGCCTAGAGAAGATGATATTCAAGGATATAAAGGATGAAGAAAGGGAGGGTTATGTGAATGTTCTCAAGAAGCATGCCTCATTGTTTATTTCTAATCATACTCACATTACAGGTGTCATTGCAGTGAAGCATCACATCCAACTCAAAGAAGGAAGCAAACCTATAGTACAAAGATTGAGAAGACTAGGATTTGTGCAACAGGATGCACTGTTGACAGAGGTGAAGAGACTCTTGAATGCAGGATTCATATACCCAGTGGAAGATTCAGAATGGGTCTCCCCAGTAGTAGTGAGGCCAAAGAAAAATGGTAAGTGGTAAGTATGCATAGATTACAAGCCACTAAATGCTGCAACAAAGAGGGACCAATTCCCTCTCCCATTTTAGGATGAAATCTTGAATGAAGTAGCAAGTCATGAGTGGTATACAGTGTGTGATGGCTACTCTGGCTACTTCTAGATTTGCATTGCAGAGGAGGATCAAAACAAGACCACTTTCATCACACCATGGGGCTATTTTGCCTTTCGGGTCATGCCCTTTGGTCTCACAAATGCCCCAACAACCTTTCAATGATTCATAAATATGGTCTTCCAACCTTACTTTGGTAAGTCCATAAGGGTTTTCATAGACGACTTTTGTATTTATAGCTCAAGGAATATACATCTACGCAAGGTTAATGAAGGATTTACACGCTTAGCTAGGTTGGGTGGACAACTAAATAAGGATAAATGTCACATTGGGGAAAGTAAGGTTACACCACTAGGGCATGGAGTGTCAATTGAAGGAATTGAGGTAGATCCAAATAAGGTAGAAACATTGCTAGCTCTACCTTCCCCAACCTCCATCAAACAATTAGTCTCCTTCTTGCAAAAGCTAAGATATTTGGGTAGATTTATACACTTACTCTCTCAGGCCATATATCCCCTGTAGCAACTGTCACGCCAAGAAACACTTGTATGGAGTGAACAAAGTGAATGATATTTTAAGGAGGTAAAGAAAATGTTGGGGTCACTTCCTATAATCCTCCAGCCTTGTTGGGAAGAAACATTCTTTGTAAACCCTAGTGTGGGAGAAGAGGCCATTGGTGCTGCTCTCCTACAAAAAGATCCAAAAACATCCGTCATGAGGCCTGTGTATTTTTCCAGCCGCTTCATGAAAGCCTCAGAGAAGTCTTACACCTCCATGGAACAACTAGTGTTGGCCCTCATGTTTGCAGTAACCAAATTTCGGTCATATTTGCTTCCAAAGAGGTTTGTGATCATCACTGTGGAGGATATGTTTCCCTATGCACTACAACATATGGAAATCTCTGACAAAATAGCAAAGTGGGTGGTGCGACTTCAAAAGTTTGATTATACATTGCAGGTTGAAAAAACAACTCGGGCATGCTTAGCTGATATTTTGACAAATAGGTGCTATGAGAAAAATCGCAGGGTGAAAAGAAAGGACCTTCCACCACCCCCATCCATAAAGACTCTTATAGATGCTTGGTGCATACAAGAGAACTAAGGATAAGGCAGCCGTAGGCATTGTTATTTTCTCTCCTTCAGGAGATAAAATCTATGGTGAAGGAATCATCTTGAAAGGTGTCCACTCTAACAATGAGGCGGAATATCAAGCTTTAATTCATGGTCTTTGTTGGTGTCTTAGTAATTCAATCGAGAGGTTGAATGCTTTTGGAGACTCCATGCTATTGGTAAGGTAGATGCAAGGTACATGGGCATGCAAAAATAAAAATATCTCTCGGAAAATGAGAGAGGCCAAATCTCTTATGAGAATATTTAGGGAGGCATAAGTACATCATGTGCCAAGAGACCAGAACAAGGATGCCGACCATCTAGCATCATCAAAGCTTAATGAGTCAATGGTGGGAGCAGTAGCTATCAAACCCCCACTTCGGTCAAGGAAGACTTAGAAGATATTCTACACCTCTTAGAGCAAGGAGAAGCTCCCAAACACCTGACTAAGGGAGAAAGACAGTGGCTAGCTCGGAAGGCTACAAGATATCGCATGGTAAATGATAGTTTGTATTGTCTTGGTAAGGATGGTGTGCTTAGGAAAGTTCCTTCAAAATGGAAAATTGAAGAAATATTAAAAGCTTGCCATGATTATGTGTGTGGAGGTCACTTTGCACACAACATCACAAGTAGAAAGGTTCTACAAGCCGGCTCTACTTGGCCCAATCTACACCGAGATGCCAAATATTGGTGTCAAACATGTGAAGAATGTTAGAAATTAGGACCATGACAGCTCATAGCAGAACCCCAAACTCCAATCAAGGTATATGGACCCTTTGAGAAGTGGGGAATTGATGCCATAGGGCCTCTACCATGCACTCCATTAGGAAAAGAGTATATTATCATGGGGGTAGATTACATGACTAGATGGGCCGAGGCTATGCCAACTAGAAGAATCACTGCTAAGGAAGTGATTAAATTCATCTTTGACCACATTTGTTGTAGGTTTGGTACCCCTCTTGAAATACTATCAGATAGAGGACTAGGGTTTAGAGCTAATGTGGTGGGTGAACTCATGCAAAAGCTAAATATTCAACAATGACACTCTACCCCTTACTACCCTCAATGCAATGGATTGGTGGAAAATGTAAATGGAATGATTTGTAAAATCATCAGCAAACAGGTACATTCAAGGCCCCGGGATTGGGACAAAAGCACCTTAGTGGAGCTCTATAGGCTTACAAAACCTCCTTCAAAAACATGTTAGGGTTCACACCTTTTCATCTAGTTTATGGACAAGAGGCTCTTTTGCCTATTGAGGTGAAATTAGCTAGCCTTCAAGTATTAGGTGGCAGAGTAGGCTCTCAAAAGGAGAAGTTACATCAAAGATTATTGGACCTAGAGAGGCTAAAATCAGATCGCGAAGAAGCCATCAACCACTACTCCCAGGAAGCTGAGAAGCGTAGAGAAAAGTTCAACAAGAAGCTAACAGATGAAAACATCAAGGAGGGATCTTTAGTGCTTCGATATGACAATCGCTTTGATAAAAGAAAGGATGGCAAGTTTCTCTACTGGTGGGAGGGACCATTTTGGGTCACAAAAAAATTCAACAATAGCTCCTACAAACTTCAAGAAATTGAGGGAAAAGTGCACAAGACCAGAATAAATGGATGGCACTTAAAACCCTATCACATCAGGGTGGGGTTAGCTCAAGATACCAAAGAGTGTCTAGAGGCATAAATACCTTTAGCCAGATTTGGGGGGGCTATATGATCCAAGAAAATCACAAAAAAATATTTTTCTAACACTTTGTTAATTTTTTGTGCATTTGAAGCTTTGAAATAAAGAAGAGGGTGGGAACGACCTCTTGGGAAATCCAAGAAATCATTGGATGGAAATATTTCATGGACCGGTTTACCAAGGGGGGGTGAAGAGTAAAGATCAATGGAGGAAGGTGAAGGCAAAATGTATAATGTGAAAAGAAAAGACATGAAATGGATTTGGAGCCATCCAAAGAGCATGTGAGGCTCATAATTTCATGACTTTGGAGCCTTATGATAATTCAATCAAATGGGACCCTTCTTGAAAGCATTAGTGGATGAAAAATCAGGGACATGGTTTTGTAATATTTTTTAAAAATACTTCCACTTTGATTCAAAAAAAAAATCAACATGAGAATTGTGGCGCGTGAGCTGAAGTTTTAACTGGTATTTTTTCATCATTTTTTGGAGCTACGAGTCGGGAGATATGGCCAAAATGGTGGATGCCAACTTTTTCCAACTGCGGTGGAGACCACATCCCAATTTTATACACACCCACACTTTCTTCCCCACACTTAACACTTCCATAAAACATCATTCATTAGACTCCCAACCCTTTCCCCTCTCTTCTCCTCTCTCTCAAGCTAATAAACCATTAGAATTCTCCTCCTAAATCACCCTCAAATCATCCTTAGTTGTAGTAGTAATGTATGAATTCTCACTACTCTCTCTCTATTATTACTAGATATGATCTTATTTTATGAAGATTCTCTATATTTTTTTATAGGAGAGCTCTTGGATTCAAGCTATGGAGGGGAGAATGGAGACAACTCACCTATGATGGATCTTGATTAAGTACAAATTGGTCAACAAAACATCTAGATGGAGCTTCCACATTGGTGGAACCGCCTTAATGCAGCTTTGGTAGTGTTAATTCCTATTCTATCTTAACCTCCTCCCTAAACACCCTCAAGGCCTATATAAAGAGGCCTTCTCCCTTGTAATTTGCAAGAAGAGAGAGAGCCAAGAGGCCTTCTTCAGCCCTATTGAGCCTTTCCCATTCTCTCTCATGAGCTTATGCAGTTCATTCCCTTACTATAGCTCATGCATGCTCTACAGTGTAATAAGCCCATGCTTTCGGTGTCCATATTGTGTATATTGGTTATGTCTTGAGGGTTCTCCATCTCTTGTGCCCTCTTGAGTTTTATTGATTCATCTATCTTTTGTAGTTCTCTCTCTCTCTCTCTCTCTCTCTCTCTCTCTCTCTCTCTCTCTCTCTCTTAGTTTTCCTCTCTTCTCCCTCACAAGCTCCTCTCCCTCTTGCATAGCATCCTAGTCCACTCTTCCATGACTAGGTGGTGCCCTTACCTCATTCACTTTGTGGCAGAAGGGAGTTTGGCATAGTATAGAGGCTACCATACCGAATTTCCTTCATCAACAGCGTGTCTTAGAAGCTGATACTACATGCAAGAAGGTAGAACGAGTCCACTCTGAAGTTGGATTGCATGAGGGTCAAGTTGAAATAAAAAAGGATGATAAAAAATCAGGAAAGAGTGGAAATATCCCTTGTAAACCATGCTTTGGTGGACCCAAGGCTAGGAAGTTTATATCTCCACCTCGAGATGAGGAAGGCAATATACTTGTAAAATGACCAGAGAAGTATGAAGCATGGAAAAAGTTGCACCTTGTTGTTCCAGATTTGAGCAATGGGGGACAAACGAGGATTGCAAAGGCAAAAGTGTGGATACACCAAGATAGATTAGGAGCTCTTTACAAAATTCGAGGTTTAGGGATGTTGATGGAAATACATTTAAAGAGACAATTGCTAAATTTCAAAAGTCCATGGTGGAGGCATGGACTACAAACAATATAACACACTACATGGTCAGTGTTGTCACCATTACAAAAAAATATCATCATTTCAAATTAGTTTGTGTTTCTAATATCTCTTCTTTTGCAGCATATACTTGAAGCATATGGTTCATACTTTGCCGATCAAGGAAGTTCAGCAATATGGTCAACTCAAGGCATGGGATGATCTCATTGGAAAGCTCGTTGTGCTTTTCAAAAGGCAATTGATCATGGAGGTGGCATCAATGATTCCAATTCTATGACTCAATTATTACAATGGTGGTATAGGAGATTAGAGATACGATACAAGGAAAAAGAAAAGAAGTCCAAAACCTCTCAAGCAGAATTTATAAGTAGGGCAATATATGAAGTGAGAAAAGCAAGATATGAAAACAACACAGTCAAACAATCCCATGCAGAATGGTTGGCAACCCAAGAGAGAGATGGCAAGAAATGGAGACCTAGATAAAGATAATACTTTTGATGCATTTAGAGCCCACGAGAGAGCATAGGTACCCAGGATATGACAGATCAATACTCTTATCTTTAACATGATATGTCTTGCAAATTTTGTTTAAAATTTCGAAGGTTTGTCACTATGTTTTTCAAAGTCAATTTCGAACTATGTTTTTTAATTTTAAAGTTCATTTACACCACCACAATAAGTTTAAAAGTTCCGTACTTAAGTCAAGTCTCTCATTTCATTTTTTCCCATTCCTCTTCACTCTACCATCCAACTTTCTATCCTTCATTATCACAACCATGGCACACTCCAAGCTTCCTATCAAGAAGATGCCTGCAAGAGCAAGAGCTCAGCACTCTTCCAAATATAGTGAGCATACTGTGAGTGACAAAGGTCCCTTGGTGGTTGACAACGGTGGCCCTACTGTAGCTAATAATGGTGGTGCTATTTTGTCCAACAATGGTGGCCCTAGTGTGGTCAATAATGATGGTTTGCAATTGTCCAGAAATGGTGGTTCACATGCTCCAGTTGCTCCACCTCCCACTACTACTCCAGCTGGTAATACACGTCCTCCAACACATAAGAAGTGAAGATGGAGACCAGGTATAATTGCGCTATCGTGCTGCTGCGCATCCGAGCCGTAAACACCTCCATTTTTGTTGTGCATTTGTGATATCTTTTCACGTGTATTTCATTGCGTGTGATTGATGCATTAAGATAATTCGTCCTTTTTAGTACCTGCATCCAATGTATATATTCCACTAGTGTGTGTGTGTGTGTTTGTGTGTGTTTCTGTTTGTATGCATGTTGTGTGTGTGTCGAAAAAATATGAAAAACTGATGCCAAAGGCTATTATCAAGCTGTTAATTTCAATGATGATCTCCAAGAAAAGTGCAGGAAATTGTGGAATCAAAGGAGGCAGAGTAGAAGCTGACATTTGAGCTATGAAGATAAAGGTTGCATGTGAACAAGGTCAACGTAACATGCGGGATAAAGCAGTTTACTATCTACCATAGAGGAGAAGGGTTCATATGCCTTTGCCGAACACTTTTTGAATGGAGGAATAAAGATTGATTCTTCCCTCCTGAATATGCTAGAATTTGCCATGCCAATGAAGTCAAGACTGCAAAGAAAGGAGGGGAACCTCAATTCAATGGACTCATGGATGTCTATAAGAAGACTCTTAGAAAGTTTTTTATAAATTTGGATTTGTGATGGTATTGACACCCACAGAGAATCTTTAGATTATCGAATTAAAGGTGCCCGACCGGATGGATCTAAAAGAAAAGCCTATAGAGCCTATTGTTTTGTGAGAAGGCTTTCCGTTTCAAAAATTGGAGAGAAAGATAAAAAGGTTTGCATCCTCAAAATATCTTTATTAATGCTAAATTGAGATGGGGGCACTCAAAATTCAAAAGGGGCGCATTGCTATGAATTTAGGGGGGGGATTTTGAAGGCGCTATCAATGGCAGGCTTCCATTCAAGATGGTGCAGGGCAACCAAACCACCAATTCTAGGGTAGCTTTGGCAGCTTATCGAAATCATTCAACATCGACAAAATTTGTGGACTTCAAAATCAATTATAAGAAGAAGAAGCGACTGAATCTTCTACTGGCCTTCCTCCTCAAAGCAATATGAAAGGGGGGGAAATCAGAGGGATCGAAAAAAACTCTGACGCGAAGGAGAAGGAGAGGGGAATCAAAGGCTCTGTGTGCAATAGATGAATGAGCTTCAGATTGGAGAAAAGGGAGCATAGAGCTAAGATAGAATAGAGGATTATAAACAACTTGTCAGGGAGAACATCATGATTGGCTTTTATCTTCCTCTTCTTGTTCTACGCTAGCCATGGTTGATGTGGGTGAACTAAATAGGGAGGTCTTTCTCTCTCGAGCTATTTAGGGGAAATTGAACCTTTGGGGGAAAAGGACCAATACTCCATCTTTCATGGATGCCACCAGCTAATGCCATAGTTTTCGTGTTTGACTTCTGCTTCCTGGCTAACTAGCATGTATACAGATGTCATGTAGTTTCAAACGGCAACATTGATAAGTGTGACATAGAAGTGGATTGCTGCAACACATGTCTCTTCCACGGCCAGTGATCATATGTTATCCGGAGGCAAACATAATATGACACCATTCCATATGGACATTTGAAGTGCTGCGACACCTTCGACAGAGTTTCTATTGCGTCTATTAAGAAGAACTATTAGTCCTAACAGCAACGGAGAGGAGATGAGGAGGATAACAAAGTTCAATTGAAGCTCGAAGCGAGAGAAGGAGTCAACATAAAGCAGCAGACGCATGCAGCTGCTGCCTACGGCATCAAGGGTTTCCCTAGCCTCTACTTCTTTGTCAATGGCACCAGCAGCAATATACCGGTGGCTTCACAAGGAATGTGATTGCTGTTTGGGTTAAGAAACGGACAGACTTACCTGCTCAGACAGTTTCATCAACCATTGAAATTGAAGAGGTTTTGCACAAAACTGGAACGACTGTGGTTGGATATTTTGAAGATTTTACGGAACCACACTATGAGGCATTCATTAGTGCATCCAAGGAGGAGTTAGAGACAGAGTTTGTTCAGGTAAAGGATACATAAGTCATAAAGGTATTGATTGGAAGAGTGCCGAAAGTGGAACCTTTTGTGTGCATATTGAAGAGTAAACCTGAAACATATGTACCTTATGATAGCCAGTTTGACAAATATAGCATTCTCTGGTTTGTTGAGGTGAATAAACATCCACTTCTCACAGAGATTGATCGGCATAATTACATGAAGCTTTATGCAAGCCCCTGAAAGTGCAAGTGACTCTCTTTACGGATGTTCAAACTTCAAAAGAGGTTATACAATTGGCCATTCTGCAAGCTACCTTGTGGCACTTGATGCATAATTAAAAGCACCTGAAAGAATAGCTGCTATTGTGATGGTGGCTCCTGCAGTGATGGCTCCTCTTTTGTTGCCAAGCAAAGCTCAAGTATCAAATGATCAGGATTAGAAATAGCATCAGTATCTTAAGCAGGCCAGTTCTACTAGCACTGTGAGCAGTGCTGCCCACCACAGAACTCCATTGTTTTGACATTGTATGGATTTCTGAAAATTGTTTAACCCAACAGATTTTAACAAGTCTATGTGCCAATGGCAAAACTGATCTCGAACACCTGAATGCAAAGCAGGTTATGAGATACTACAACTTTTTCCAGAACATGGACTTCATGTATTTTACTTGACAAACAATATAGAGTACTTTGGCATCAAAAATTTGAGTTCTTCTTGTTAGCCTCTTTCCTTGCTATTTCTTGAACCCCGTGTTCTGCAGCTCTTGCTTGAACTCTACGACAGCGCTACATGAGATAAGGAAATTCTAGAAGAGTGCCAACTTGATTATTCCTAAGGCACCATTCTCTAGGTTGGTGTGAGAAATACTACAAGATCTGCAGTCAGGGCATCATCACAAGTTCTTTTCAAGGAACCAGAAAATGAATGTGGGGCGATGGTCAATGCTTGCTTGCTCTCCAAGAAGTAGCTCAAAGTTACTTGATTGATCTAATGGGTGATTCTCAAGTTTTAGCCATTCATGCCTGACATATCACTATTAAGCCCATAGATACAGTTCTTATTCGTAGGAAACACAACAACAAGGATGAATTTAATCTTAATGCCAACAATATGCTTTGAGAAGCTACCTTGTAATTGGATCTATGTTTTTAGCTCAAGTTTGGTTGTAGATTGTAAGGAGCTTAGTTTTGGTTTATCTTTCTAGTAGACCTTCAAGTATTTGATATCAGTGGTCTATAAAATGGAGCTAAATTTTGCCTAGCTCTAGTTGTACTTGGTCCAATGCACTATCTACTGTGTATTTCATAGTTTCGTAATGCCAAATCTGATATTTGATATTCTATTTTGCCAATGATTTGTATTGTGCATATTTCAAAGTTTTTAAATTTGAAAGTAGTCTTGTTAAGGATAAATTCAATGCGCAATCATGCACACATCATTGATCAATTCTACATGGGATGATGCACTATTTCTTTACTCTATTTAGTGATTTGGCAACATTATATCCAATATCTGATATTCCATTTGACATATAACTTATTTTTTGTAAATTTCTAAGTTTCCAATATTTCATGTAGTTTGGTTGACAACATATTTAATATGTAGTTGCGCACATGCAGTGCGGTTGCGAGTTTTTCTGTTATCAGTGAAGTATAATCCGATTAATGAATTTTTAAAAAATGATTGAACCGTCAATTTAATAAATCAAAATCTAGTGAAACTTCACCCACATGTATGCATCATAAAAACCTCATGGATCACTGGTCATTTTTTTCAAAGCCTGGATACATTAATTCAAGTTTAAGGGTTTTTGGAAAGTTTTGCTATAAAGTTTCACCTCATTTTACACATTTCACTTTTGAGTTTTGGGTTTTCTCTCCGAGAAGACATGGCATGCACCAAGCAAGCAGCCCGGAGACACCCCCTAGAAATCCTTTGTAGAGGCCACATCCCCCAGCTGCACTACCACCACCACACTAGCATTGCAAGCATCAATGGAAGCCAGTCACAATGGTTCTTCATGAGATCCACCATTACTAGAAGACCACGCACCTCCTGATACCAAAGGCTTCATTTTCGAAGCTAGTGTGTGAGATTATGGATGGCATACCTATGTAAAATATTATGAATATAAATACAAATTTTTTGGCACGTCTTATTTTTTTTTATTCATTTGTTATTTATTTTATTTATGTCTTTGAGTTATCGTTACATGTGTTCGAACAAATACATGTTGCGCACGAACTCAATAAAGCACTATGTATTAAATTTAGGGTATGAATCCTATTGCATATAAATTTGATAAATAAATATAATATTCAAGTAAAAAACAATAGTAAACGACGCGTATGACAAACTACATTGCACACAAGTCCAACAAATATTGGTTTTCATTACTTCAAGAGAAAATTACAAATTACATTACATTGCTGATGAGATATCATTTGGCACTAAGTACATCTACTCTCTCCTAGGTTTCTTTGAGCTAGACTTCCCATGGTCAGAGCTATTATTTATCATAGGCAGAAACACATTTTTCTCTAGTAGCCTAATGATGTTGGGGTCTTCCACACCAGCAACCATGCCATGGGCCACCATGGAAAAAAGCGGCCCAAACCTAGTACTAGAGAATAAGTAGGGGAGCCTTGAATGTCGAGCAACACTATTTTCTCCAAGATAGAGTTTGTTGGGATGGTCTTAAAGGGCCCAACCTTTATTAGTATCCTCAACTTCAAGAAGTTCTTTAAAAAAAACTAAAGAGCATGTCTTATGGAATACAAAAATATCACCCACAAGAGCTGGTCGATATACTCCTTCAATGCCCAGTCTTGCACCCTTCCTTGGCTACCAGATTGACCACCTTGTCTAGATGAAAATTCATCTATATAGACAATGTTGTGCATCACACAAGTTCAGTGTGTCAAACTACTCATTTTGTTAAACTCACTATTCATGGAGTGTGGTATAGATATATACATCGCATTTGTGTCAAAATTTACCAGTAAGGCCTTTAGGACATCAGGAGTATGCACATCAAATTTTTCCAGGATTGGGCCCCCAGAGCTGCCCTGACGAGAGGATCGCATCTAGAGGCCAGATTCAAGCTCGCATCTGGGGGCCAGATTTAGGCCCCTAGATGCGAGCCTCCGGCCAGGGCAGCTCTGGGGCCCAAGCTTGACAAAATTTGATGTGCATACTCATGATGCCCTAGAGGCCCTACTAGTAAATTTTAACACAAATCTGATAATACTAATCCTATAACATTACCTTCTCTACATCATCTATCTGTTGCTATAATGGAACATCTAGGTCTGCTCCTGCAATTGGGCCACCCTCTTCTCTCTCTTGGGAAGCTAATTCGTAGTCGGGTCAAGGTCCAAAATGTTTTCTTGCAACTGCTCAAACTCCTCATCTAAGGTCTCATAGTGTGGCACCGCATTCTCAATCTACTCTTGGATGCTCACAATGGTAGAGATGTCATCAACACTCGTGCCATCATATCGAGCCACCTCATCATCATGTGCTAGTGCATCTTGTATATCAAAATCTATAAAATTTTGAGGTGCATCATGCACCATGATACAATATAGCGCTTCTTTCCTTAGCTCCAAAATTTCTAGTACATCCTGCATAAGTAAATATTCCACCCCCTTAATGACGATAGCATGGAGAGAAAAGAGGGGCACTACACAAATTAGTGGCATCGCTATTGGCATCAAAAATGCATTTGCGACACAAATAACGAGAGTACCCAGGCGAAAAAAAGCGGGCCAAAACTCGAGCGCGTCATTTTGCACAAACGAATGAAAGAGGGAGCGAAAGGGAGAGTAAGCTGCATCTTGCGTTTGAGAGGGAGAGGGAGAGAAAGAGAGAAAGAGAGAAAGAGAGAAAGAGAGAAAGAGTCATGTGCATATTGACCATTGTCATCATAAACTTTTCTTCTATGAATATCATCATTAGTGGTCATAGATGGCTGTACCATCTTAACATTACTTTTACTTTCTCTTTTCATTAAGCGGGCTATTAATCTCATAGGCACCTACATGAGTACCTTTCCATAGTGGCCTAAGCTCAAGCATGGTATCACTTATGGGGCAAATGATGAATTAATTAATCACATGGCTATCCAAAGATCCCACTAAACCATTTAGGATTGAAAGATTATCTTTTGGATTATGGGGATTCTTCAAACTAATTTTCATCTAATGACAAAGGCTTTAATTATTTCCAATTTAAAATCCATAGCTTCAAGGTAGCTCACAAGTAGAAACTAAAAAAAATAGGTCCCTTATAGCCAAGGTTTTGAAATTACCACTTATTAGTAACTTTCGGTAAACATACCACGTGTTGGACCTAAAATATGCCTAGTACTAGCTCTAATAGCTCTAGCCAACGGCTCCTAAACATACCAAATGATCCCACACACCCTTGCAGCTAGGAGTGTCTGGGTACTATAAAACTTTCTTCTAATCATTGTATTTGTATATATAATTTTTAATATAGTCCAACTAATTACTCCTATTAACTCCAAGCAAAGGAGTTTTCCACATGTAGATCACTATCTCACTTGAATCATATACATAAAGGGCACCCCTTAGCCAAAAGATGTAGCCCCTATGGCTCTCGTACACCCCAAGGATTGGTCCCAAGATGCACTATTTGAAACATATAGAATATCATACAATACTCCTATCTTGATATTTATTGTTCAAGGAGATTATTTATAATCTAACATAATCTTTTGTCCAAGAATAAACAATGTAACCTATAGCTAGGGATCATCTTCCACTCCATGTAGGTCAATGAGTTTGCAAACAATTGTTATTCATCCAATAGATTTATTTTGATATCATGCTTATATGCATATGCAAGGTGTCCTGCCACATGGCGCTCAAACGATTCTAACTAATAAAACAACCACGTGATATGTGAAACCATTCTTTTCATGATTTATTCTAGCATAATGCAGTGTTGAAATGATGGAACCACGCTAACCCATGCCTCCACTCCTTTAGATATTCGCTAAAACCCTAAATGCCTTATTGCGATACATAAACATTTATTTTTTTAATGAAAAGATGTAAGATTTCAATATCCATTTCATATTTCTGCCTTATATATATTCATTTTTATATTTTATATGTCATTTTACATAGAGGCTACCCTTATCTAGCCACTTTTACAAAAAAGCAGGTGTACACTAAGACTAAGACTCTGAGGCTAACACCCAAGCCCTACTATTCACTACACATTCATAAATGTTTTCTTAATTTTCTCTACTTTTTAGCCTCAAAAATCATTTTTTTCTATTTTTCTTAATTTTGGATATATTTTATAATAATTATTATTATCATAATTACTAATAGTCCTACAATTTTCCAAATATAGTTATGGTAACTAGGATGAATTATTTTTTCCTATATGCATCATTACTTTAATCAATTTTATCAACCATCATTATATTTCTTAATTTTAGGAGTTTTGCATGACTTGAATAATTAAATTTTACATTACAATAACCAAACATTTTGAAATTTTGAAATTACAGCACTTCAACAAAATACATATTACTTCAATATCAAATTTCACCCCATATGCACCCCAATTCCATGATGAAAATAGAAATAGAATCGAGCCACCTCATCATCATATGCTAGCACATCTTGTATATCAAAATCTATAAAATCATCAGGTGCATCACGCACCATGATACAATATAGCTCTTATTTCCTTAGCTCCAAAATTTCTAGTACGTCCTGAATAAGTACATATTACATCCCCTTGTGATGATAGCATGGAGAGAACCGAGGGGCACTACACAAATTAGCGGCATCGCTATTGGCATCGAAATGCATTTGCAACACAAATAGCGATAATATCCAGGAGAAAAAAAGCGGGCTGAAACTTGAGCGCGTCATTTTGCGCGAACAAATGAAAGAGGGAGAGAAAGGGAGAGCGAACTGCATCTTGCGTTTGAGAGGGAGAGGGAGAAGGAGTCATGTGCATATTGACCATTGTCATCATAAACTTTTTTTCTATGAAATTATCATCATTAGTGGTCGTAGATGGTTGTGCCATCTTAACATTACTTTTACTTTCTCTTTTCATTAAGTCTCATGGGCTATTAATCTCATAGGCAGCTACATGAGTACCTTTCCATAGTGGCCTAAGCTCAAGCATGGTATTACTTACGGGGCAAATGATGAAATAATTAACCACATGACTATCCAAATATCCCACTAAACCATTTAGGATTGAAAGATTATCTTTTGGGTTATGGAGATTCTTCAAACTAATTTTCATGCTAATGACAAAGTCTTTAATTATTTCCAATTTAAAATCCATAGCTTAAATGTAGCTCACAAGTAGAAACTAAAAAAAATAGGTCCCTTATAGCCAAGGTTTTGAAATTGCCACTTATTGGCAACTTTCGGTAAACATATCACGTGTTGGGACCTAAAATAGGCCTAGTACTAGCTCTAATAGCTCTAGCCAATGGCTCCTAAACACACCAGATAATCCCACACACCCTTGCAGCTAGGAGTGTCTAGGTACTATAAAAATTTCTTCTAACCATTATATTTGTATATATAAGTTTTTATTATAGTCGAACTAATTACTCCTCTTAACTCCAAGCAAAGGTGTTTTCCACATGTAGGTCACTATCTCACTCGAATCATATACATAAAGGGCACCCCTCTAGCCAAAATATGTAGCCCCTATGGCTCTCGTACACCCCAGGGATTGGCCCCAAGATGCACTATTTGAAACATATAGAATATCATACAATACTTCTATCTTGATATTTATTGTTCAAGGAGATTGTTTATAATCTAACATAATCTTTTGTCCAAGGATAAACAATGTAACCTATAGCTAGGGATCATCTTCCACTCCATGTAGGTCAATGCGTTTGCAAACAATTGTTATTCATCCAATAGATTTATTATGATATCATGCTTATATGCATATGCAAGGTGTCCTGCCACATGGCGCTCAAACAATTCTAACTAATAAAACAACCATGTGATATGTGAAACCATTCTTTTCATGATTTATTCTAGCATAATGCGGTGTTGAAATGATGGAACCACGGTAACCCATGCCTCCACCCCTTTAGATATTTGCTAAAACCCTAAATGCCTTATTGCGATACACAAACATTTAGTTTTTCATTGAAAAGATGGAAGATTTCAATACCCATTTCATATTTTTGCCTTATATATATTCATTTTTATATATTATATGTCATTTCACATAGAGGCTACCCTTACCTAGACACTTTAACACAAAAGCAAGTGTACATTAAGACTAAGACTCTACACCCAAGCCCTACTATTCACTACACATTCATAAATGTTTTCTTAATTTTCTCTATTTTCTAGCCTCAAAAATAATTTTTTTTATTTTTCTTAATTTTTGGTTCTATTTTATAATAATAATTATTATTATCATAATTATAATAGTCCTACAATTTTCCAAACATAAAAATGGTAACTAGGATGCATTATTTTGCCCTATATGCATCATTACTTGAATCAATTTTATGAACCATCATCATATTTCTTAATTTTACGAGTTTTACATGACTTGAATAATTAAATTTTTTCATTACAATAACCAAACATTTTGAAATTTTGAAATTATAGCACTTCAACAAAATACATATTACTTCAATATCAAATTTCACCCCATATGCACCCCAATTCCATGATGGAAATAGAAATAGAATCAAGCCATCATATCGAGCCACCTCATCATCACATGCTAGCATATCTTATATATCAAAATCTATAAAATCATCAGGTGCATCACGCACCATGATACAATATAGCTCTTATTTCCTTAGCTCCAAAATTTCTAGTACATCGTGCATAAGTGAATATTCCACCCCTTGATGATGATAGCATGGAGAGAAGCGAGGGGTACTACACAAATAAACGGACCTAAAATTGGCATCGACAATGCATTTGCGACAGAAAAAGTGACAATACCCAGGCGAAAAAAAGCGGTCCGAAACTCGAGCGTATCATTTTGCGCGAAAATGAACGAAAGAGGGAGCAAAAGGGAGATCGAACTGCATCTTGCATTTGAGAGGGAGAGGGAGAGAAAGAGAGAAAGAGGGAGAAGGAGTCATGTGCATATTGACCATTGTCGTCATAAACTTTTCTTCTATGAAATTATCATCATTAATGGTCATAGATGGCTGTGCCATCTTAACATTACTTTTACTTTCTCTTTTCATTAAGTCCCATGGGCTATTAATCTCATAGGCAGCTACATGAGTACCTTTCCATAGTTTCCTAAGCTCAAGCATGGTATCACTTACGGGGCAAATGATGAAATAATTAACCACATGACTATCCAAAAATCCCACTAAACCATTTAGGATTGAAAGATTATCTGTTGGGTTATGGGGATTCTTCAAACTAATTTTCATGCTAATGACAAAGGCTTTAATTAGTTCCAATTTAAAATCCATAGCTTCAAGGTAGCTCACAAGTAGAAACTTAAAAAATAGGTCCCTTATAGCCAAGGTTTTGAAATTACCACTTATTAGCAACTTTCGGTAAACATACCATGTGTTGGAACCTAAAATAGGCCTAGTACTAGCTCTAATAGCTCTAACCAATGGCTCCTAAACACACCAAAAGATGCCACACACCCTTGCGGCTAGGAGTGTCTGGATACTATAAAATTTTCTTCTAACTATCGTATTTGTATATATAATTTTTTATTATAGTCCAACTAATTACTCCTCTTAACTCCAAGCAAAGGAGTTTTCCACAGGTAGGTCACTATCTCACTCGAATCATACACATAAAGGGCACCCCCCCAAACCAAAAGATGTAGCCCCTATGGCTCTCGTACACCCCAGGCATTGGCCCCAAGATGCACTATTTGAATCATATAGAATATCATACAATACTCCTATATTCTTGATATTTATTGTTCAAGGAGATTGTTTATAATCTAACATAATCTTTTGTCCAAGGATTAACAATGTAACCTATAGCTAGGGATCATCTTCAACTCCATGTAGGTTAATGAGTTTGCAAACAATTGTTATTCATCCAATAGATTTATTATGATATCATGCTTATATGCATATGCAAGGTGTCCTGCCACATGGTGCTCAAACAATTCTAACTAATAAAACAACCACGTGATATGTGAAACCATTCTTTTCATGATTTATTCTAGCATAATGCGGTGTTGAAATGATGGAACCATGCTAACCCATGCCTCCACTCCTTTAGATATTCGCTAAATTCCTAAATGCCTTATTGCGATACACAAACA
Organism: Lygodium microphyllum; assembly: GCF_053477565.2. Lineage (NCBI taxonomy): Eukaryota > Viridiplantae > Streptophyta > Polypodiopsida > Schizaeales > Lygodiaceae > Lygodium > Lygodium microphyllum. Next base: position 46,136,321 of record NC_141141.1, on the reverse strand, counting down.
TTTAGTTTTTCATTGAAAAGATGTAAGATATCAATATCCATTTCATATTTCTGCCTTATATATATTCATTTTTATATTTTATATGTCATTTTACATAGAGGCTACCCTTACCTAGCCACTTTAACACAAAAGCAAGTGTACACTAAGACTAAGACTCTGAGGCTAACACCCAAGCCCTACTATTCACTACACATTCATAGATGTTTTCTTAATTTTCTCTATTTTATGGCCTCAAAAATCATTTTTTTATATTTTTCTTAATTTTTGGTTATATTTTATAATTATAATTATTATCATAATTACTAATAACCCTACAAGTTCCCAAACATAGTTATGGTAACTAGGATGCATTATTTTGCCTTATATGCATCATTACTTTAATAAATTTTATCAACCATCATCATATTTCTTAATTTTAGGAGTTTTGCATGAATTGAATAATTAAATTTTACATTACAATAACCAAACATTTTGAAATTTTGAAATTATAGCACTTCAACAAAATACATATTACTTCAATATCAAATTTCACCCCATATGCACCCCAATTCCATGATGAAAATAGAAATAGAATCAAATTTCCTGTGAATTTCAAATTGCTATAAAATATTCTTAGAAATGCTTTGTTTTTTATGATTTCATAGTTGCTTCAATAGCCCACTAATGTTCCACAAAGTTGCTAATAACTACCTTTGTGTTTCTTTGCTCCATTTCTTACATTGTAATATGTTTCAGCACCCATTCCCCCTCATCCTTTTAGCCCATATGAACAATAATTATAGCATGAGAGAGACTAAAAACTAAAGTTTTGATAGAATACATCATTCTCAACAATTTTTGTGGCAATATTTAATCAAACAATTTGAGGAATCCATGGCCAAAAATGCTCTTTTGATCTTTGTCATTTGTGAAATACCATTTTATGGGGATTGAGGGAGTGTGCCAAAACAATGCCCCCTCCGCGCCCCCCCCCCCCCCCCCCTTCCCTTCGTTGAATTTTTTAAGTTGTAATATTTGTTAATCTTAATTAGCCGAATAGATAGTTCATCTACTTTATGTTTGCGGCTAAAATCGAGGGCCAAAATGAACTTGGATTCAAGATCTAAAAACACAACTTTGTTCTTGGAGCCATTTTCTACTGACTTGGCCTCCTGGATGCTATTTTTAGCTTCTAGCATCCAAGAGAAATTGAGTGTTGGAATTGCTTTCAACCAAGGAAAACATAAAACAACTAGCGAAAGAAGAAGGAATTTATTTTGGAAGATAAGGTACACCCAAGATGTAATTAATGTAACATTACTCATATGCATCAAGATTTTTCTAAATGCCATCTAGTAATACTCTATTTGAATCAATAGATTCTACGATGTCGGAGCACATAGGTTTGAAGGTCACCACAGAGGTTTGGCAAGATAGATGGAGAAGTGTCTTCAAGAGATAAGTAGATACCAGTGAATGTTTAAAGGTTCAAGAGGTACTTCACGGTCAACCAAAGGGGTTTGAGAGAGAAGAATGTATGAGGGTTCAAGAGCTTAGACTTCGGAGATGGTAGAGATAAGATAAGGGTTGAAGGTTTAAAGTTGAGTTCTCAAAGATGTTAATAGAGCTTCCAACTGCATGTTCTTAGCAAAGAACACAAGAGTATTACCTCATAAGATCTAACTCAAATCAAGCTTGTTATATTGATTGTAAAAGCAATCACAAGATATGTATTCAAGTACAATACGCTGTCATATATCATAAACACCTCTACATCCCATCAATCATACATGATGCCAAAGCTTTGCATGATTACATTTAATGTAGACTGATAGGGATAAAAGATTATGAGTCAAATACAAGCTTGTAGAGCAAAAGAGACTTGCTTCAAGAAAGCTTCAAATAGAGTTCCTGATAAGGATAGGTTACTACAATCAAGAAATAAAGAGAAAAAGCTCCTCTATCAATGATCTACAAACATTGCCCTGCCATAGGGGAACATAATACTTGCATATTTTGTCAAGATGTCTTCTATAGAGCAAGAAATGAATCAAAAGAACACTACTGTAGCTAATTCTCTGATTATGGCTAAAGATATGAGCCCCAAATCAGCTGAAATATCTTTCGGGATTCACCTTTTATGATAGCATGAGATTCCCCTTTCATGGAGTGCATAGATCAGCCAAATGCAAGTGTCTATCACACCGTATGAAGCAATAGAGATGGATGCCTATTTCAGACCATATACATGGCATTAACCTTCCGAGAAGACTCTTTGATAAAGTACAAAGTAGCCCCTATATTCAAGAGCATGTAACAAGAAATAGGTAGCTTCCAATAACCATGTAGGAACAGGAGAGAAGAAGGAAATGATGTTACCCTTGTCTGCCCTTTTATTGGCTATCTATTTCAGCCCCAAGCATGTACATAGAGAAATCAAGATGCTCTCTTGATACCCCTTCCATAATGCTTATGCAATGTCAACTTGCATCAATCATATCAATGTCAAGTAAGACCAATAATCATGAATCTTAAAGAAGAGAAGGATATATGCTTTTGTCCACAATACTTTGTTTGGGTTGCCTATTTCAGTCTACTTTCATCACATAATTAAGTCAAGAAGGCTTTTTGATACTCCTCTCTTTGAGCTTCTACAATGGTACCTTGCAGTTAGCTTTCAAGAGCAAGAAATGAACCCCCTTCTGAATGGATGCTGCCCTCCTCTTTATACATTTTTACCATGTTTCTCACAACCAAGAGTGGCCTTCCATTTTCGTCAATGCATGGGAAGAGAGGTACTTGCATGTCAAGTAGAGTCCTCTTAAATTGCTTGTGGTTGCATGGCTTGACCTCCTCCTTTGTGTGGTAGCTTGGACTCCTCTCTCCCTTCTCCATGCATGGTGCCATGAATTGCCCAAAATTTGAGGCAAAAAAAATGGGTTGATCTGCCTCTACCACAAGCTTAATGCACAAAGATTTTGAAGTCTCATTATTCATGCCAAGTCACTTACTCAATGTCATGTGTACACTAGGTTGACCATATACATTTTGGAGAGTTATAAGAAGCTTAAGAGAGTAGTCTTCCTATTCAAGCATAATGGAAAATAAGCTTGCAACCAAAGAATTGAACATTATGTTGGAATGGAAATAGAAGTGAAGGATAAGAGTAATTGAAGTAGGAAGAATAACTTATTTTATGAACTCTCTAGAAAGTTTTAGAGTAGTTGAAAAACAACAGAAAGTGTTACTTTTCATCCATGGGCAAACATTCCCATGACATTCACCCCCTCCAAATCTGCACATCCTTCAGTATGCGCCACTTCTTTGGATTTGCAGTATTAAGAGAGATCTTCGTTTGTCATGTCTTCATCTTCATCTTCTAATCCTTCTTCTTCTTCTATGTCTTCATGCTCTTGGATTATATCCAATTCTTCTAACTCATATGTTGAACTTTCTCTTCATTTGAAGAGCTTGATTCTTTTTCCAACTATGGGTATCTTCATGCTTGTCCCATCCAATTCAGCCAATGAATATATGGCATTGTCATGAATGACCTTTACCACATACAGGCCAAACCAATGCTTTACCATCTTCCTAGAAGCTTTGTATTGATTGTCTAGGATGCTCTCATAGACAAGCACATAGTCATTTTCTTGAATAGCTCTTGGCCGAAGTTGATGTTGCCTATCAAATCTTCTTTTGTTCTTTAGTCTTGTTGTTTTTAGCTTCTCAATAGCTGCTTGAACATCTTCAAGCCTTCTTTCTAGTTACCATATGTGCAAAGTCAATAACTCATCTCTACTGATGTCTTCCTCCCACGGTAGAAGACTCCATGTGAGAATAGATTCTTCAATTGGCATAATTGATTGCTGGTCATGCAGAAGTGATGGACCTAAAAATGGGCTGGCACTGGCTCATGCACTAGCCGGGCCTCATCACTATGCACAAGACAACCCCTCGACCTCGCGGCCAGGAGCGTCTATCAAAATCTCTGCCTTCCTAAACATTGTGTTTGTAATACGTTGTAGTCCAACTGATCCTAACCCAATATTACTCCTCAGAGGGAGTCCCTTTCACATAGCCAAAAGGCTCGAATCACATACACATGGGGTTCCTCCTACGGCTGAATGCCGTCAACCCTCTGCGACTCTCCTACACCTTGGGGATTGGCCCCTCGATGTGTCGCTCAACATTTAGACATTTCGCACAAACGTCGCTCAAGGTACCCAATAAGCGTGTCCAAGAATGTACCATTGTCCTTACTTAATTTCCCCTTTAGGATCCCACGACTAGCCTACAGCATGGGTATCTCACTGCCTCTCAACGTAGGTCGTGTTCCAAAAACAATTGCAATGCATGTCCAGGAGCTGATCACCGATACTCTTAAATTCTTTTCATGCTCTATGCCTTTGGTGGATGTCTAGTGCTCAAACATTTAGCAAAACAGTATCGTGCACAAGTGCAAAACATTCTTTTAATGGTTTCCAACTACCGTTCGTGCTTCGTTGCATGGGCCTAGCACCGAGGTGATCCTCGTGCTACTAACCTCTTGATCTTAATTATCATCCGTCCTAAATGCTATGCATAGAAATCAGAAACTTTCCCATCATTTCACATGGCATTTAGACATATTTCAACTTCTCTACCCTTCCCCGTTTAAGTATTGCATCGTTGGATAGGTTTATAGGGTATTTCACCATCATTTTATGTGGAAAAAACAGAAAAAAACACACTAGAACAAGAAGGTGGGGTCGAACTGAGGCAAATCCTCATGCTTCAGTCCCCACAAACATTCACAAACATTGCTCTTATTTATCCTTATTTTTCGGAACCCAAAATGTATTTTTCCCCTATTTTTTAGGGTTTTTCCACCATTTTCTTGTATTTTCCCTTATTTTTTATGCATTATTTAATTGCTGAAAATTAAGAACAGGTTATGGGCTGTGGCCCTTAGTTCCTTCTTGCAGAAAAATGAAAGTTTAGTTGATGTTCCTATTTACTTCCCCCTTTTTTATGCCAAAAACCCTCATTTTCCTTGTTTTTTCATGTTTTTCGTGCTTTAGCATATTATTTTGAACCACAAAATGCATATTTTTCTGATTTTTTTATTATGACCAGCAAGAACTCATAGAAAACAACAACATGAACAATTATTATCCCACATGAACAACATTTCATCACACAAAAGCCATAAAAGCTCAAATTTCCTTTGAAAATTTTAAATTACCGCTTATTTGCGTGTTTCGGGTTTCATGTCCATGGCTATAGATTTGGAAATCAGTAGCACTTCATGTCCATCACAATCACCAATCACCATTTCCAGCCCGTGGAGCAATCCGATCCATGCCGGACAAGCCTCCATCATTCTTTCTTCTTCCTTCTTCTCCCCACATGAACTTGCCTTTAGAAGAGAGAGAGAGAGGAGAGAGAAAGACTAAAATTAGAGATCTTCAAAGAGGGCATCATTGCGCGAGCGGAGGGCGGCGATAGAGTCAGGGTTCAGAGGGGGATCAATGCCCAATGTCGATTGGGGGGGTTGCTCACAGCCAGGAAGAAGCATCTCCATGATTGAAGCGAAAAAATCGGCGCTGATGGCGCCCCCTCTTCTCCACGATTTCATGTTCTTCATTTGCATGAAAGTTTCATGCCACATTAAAAGTTTGGGCTCCCAAAGGTCACTTGCCCATTTTGGCCAAATTTTGTCCACCTCTTCGCATCTTGACCGGTTTCTTGGCCATTTCCCCGTCCGGACTCGGAATCGAGCTCTGAAAAATCCTGGGCGTCCGGCTTAGCATCCCACATTGGCTAGTAGATCGTGTCAACCCGCACGACTGTCTGAAAAATTATGAAAAATCAACAAGTGTCGCTCGGGCGCCTTTAAAGCACTTTGGCGCTTAAAATTGTCCTAGATCGAGCCGCCGCCTTTGACAGTGAATATTTTTCCCTCGATATTCATAATTTTTAGCTATTTTTAAGCACTTCCTGTCACCTAAATTCCGCTCTCATTGGCGACCACGCGATAGGGCGACACAGCCCGTCGAATCCACGAACATATCTGCACATAAACAACCAAAGAAGCATCAAACTGATACAAAAAAATTATCATCATAAAACTCAGCACAATGCTCCCCCTATCCCTGGCAGAACCAAGGCATAACATCCACAAGGAGTGGGCCTAGCATCATTTAATAGAAGATCCCAAGCAAGTCACTAACCAGCTGCTCCAACACAGCCAAACTAAAAAGTACTGTCAAAGAGGTTGCCCTAAGTGGTAGTCTGAACTACTGACCAACTAAAGACAACACAACTAGGAGCTGCTACAAGGCGAGGACTCCTATAGCCTGATCAAAGTGTACTTTCTTCCAGTACATGTCTTCTTTTGGGGTTTGTATTAGATGAACATACTTGGGCATGTAAAAAGGAGGGAGCTGAGCGTAGTGACCCAAGGAGAACAGGGCATCGATCTCAGGACCTGTCTCAGCACCCAAGAACCTACCAAGCCCTCGCAAGGCGACACTTAATCCTTTTCTAACGCTCACTTTTATTTTCGCTCCACCCTTCCTTGTTTTGGTATTATTTATCCAGCAAGAAGCCACCCCTAGGAGGACAAGGTATCGGCCCCGGGTCTGACTCGTCCCCAGGAACCTACCAGGCCTTCGCAAGGCAATGAGCAACGGCTTATATATTTTCATTTCTTTTCTTTTCTTTGATAGGGGTTAGAACCCCTTTTTACACACCTTCGTATTGATATTCATCTTTTAGGATATTCAGGATTTCTTGGCATCATTATTATTATCTTCTTGCAGGCTTCTCTAACTGCCTCACTACTAACAAGAACTCCTAGAACGGCTGCCTAGCAGGCTGGCAGAACAGGGCCACTAGGACTTCCTTCTCAAACAGGTCTTTCAATGCCTGACAATGTCTTTACAGGAGGGAATGACTACTCCGACCTCCCTCAAACATACTTAGCCTAAACCTGGGACTTCATGCCTTGGTTGCCGGTCCCCAACAAAAATGTGTCCCCTCAACAAGTACAAATACATATATAACAAGAAAGAAAGGTACTCGTAAAGGAGAAATATCACCTGGATTGGCCGCAAGAAGCTTCCATCGCAGCAAAGGCTCCTCCAGGCTCCACAAAATTCCACAAACCACGAAATCTGTCCAGCACAACACTAAAACAAAAACCCAATTAAACGCACCCGCACTAGACAGGGAAATGGCCCTCTTGGCCTAATGAAATCAGACATGACTTTGCTACAAAACTGAATCGGCCCTCTTGGCCTAATAAAATAAAACAATACTATGTAGAACATCCACTTGGGAACAACCATGATAGACATCAAAGCATACTATTCCCAGGGGAATAGAGGCTCGTAGCCCTATACTAAGTGCATTAAATTATGACCTATCCCTCCTGCATATATCGCAAGAGGTGTTCGCATCACATGTCGTCTAACCAGTCTGTGGGTCCAAGATAATAAAGGCAGATGAGTCTCGCTTACCCTCTGCATCACCCAGATCAACCATCGTCTGCCAAAGAGGGCATGTTCAGAAAGCATACCCCACAAGCAACCAGGTCCTGTCTCATCGTCAATAGATATATCGGGACAAGGGCCACAATTAAAGAAGAGGTCTTCTTCATACGCAAGATTAGCCAATGAATCGGCAAACTGATTCCAATTTCGTGGAATCAGCTGAAAAGACACTCTATCGAATTCGTCTAGCAGGGCTATGGCAGTATGATGGTACATACAAAGGATGGGGTTTCGTACCATGTACGTCCCATTGAGTTGATTTAAAACCAACTGAGAGTCCCCTTTTACCAACAACTGACGGATACCACCCTTCTTTGCAATATTCAAACCCATGATCAGGGCTTTGTATTCGGCCATATTATTAGTAAAATTCGCCCCGAGATAAGCAGCTAACTTCATGACAATGCGTCGTCGGGGGTCTCGGATGACAACTCCTACACTTCCTTTTTTACATGCACCCCTGGACGCCCCATCAAAGTACAAGGTGTATGTCCATAAAGGGTTTACATATCCCGCCATCCCGGACTCTACTCGTAATTATGGTAATCGAAATTCAGCATATTCAACGGGTGGACTGTAGGCTCCATCCCTCCATCATCATTGAATTCAACAGGGATGCTCGTCAAAATTTGTAGGCAGTGATGGCAGAAGACCTTGATTTCCCAAATAAATATCCCGCCGTCTTGCTCAATCACCTTGTATCCTTTGCTCCACCAAATGAGCTTCCCCTGATGATACCTCTGTTCTAAATATGGGTGTTCTAAATAAGGGATCAGACGACCCATCAACCTCTATCACGATTTCCTTGCAGATGTTTGATCGATCTTGCCTAGACCTGCAAGGCAGTCATAGCATTAGTGCAATCAGAAGTAATAAGGTTTAATCTTATTAAGATTAACCTTATTTTTAAATTCTATCCCCTCAAGGTCAGCTAACAACACTGTAGATTTATTCTTTCCTATCCTAACGATCTTATAGGGCCCATCCCATTTGGGTTCTAGCTTGCCTGGGAATAATTCACGTCGTGCGTCATAATACAGAACAAGCTGTCCTTTCTTGAAGGTGTATTTCTTGGCTTTGAGGTCGTGTAGCTTCTTCATTCGGCGTTTCGCCACTTCTTGGTGCAATAAGCTCTGCAGCTTAAGCTCATCTAAATGTGCCAGTGTCATCAAGCGCTCAAAAAGTGCGTCTTCATCACTCAAAGAATGATTGATGGCAAACCGAATAGTCGGCAGCTCAATTTCTAAAGGCAAGACACACTCCTCCCCATATACTAACTTGAACGGGGTATGGCCAGTGGCTCGTTTGAAAGTCGTATTATAGGCCCACTCTGCCACGTATAACTTTTTATCCCAATCCCGTTTCTTTTCTGATACAATTTTGGATAGGATGCCCACAAGCTGCTTGTTGGTGCTTTCAACTTTCCCATTGGCTTGCGGGTTATAGGGGGTTGTCTTGTTATGCTTGATGTGCCACAACTCCGTCAAACCTTTGATCACCTTATTTAGGAAATGGGTTCCGCGGTCCGACACTAATTCTTTCGGCGGACCAAACCGGCATATTATCTGCTCTAAGAGGAAACTAGCAGTTTCTTTAGCATCATCTTTCCTTGTTGCACGTGCTTCTGACCACTTTGTGAAGTAGTCAGTTGCGACAATGATGTATCTCTTTTGCGCAATCGATGACGGAGTAATAGGACCCACAAAGTCTATTCCCCACTTCTCAAATGGAAGTATCGCCATAATAGGGGTGAGTGGTCGTTTCCTATTCTCTCGACTATCATGTCGTTGACAAATGTCGCATCGCTTAACATACGCAAACGCATCCTGGAAGATGGCAGGCCACCAATAACCTGCTCTTAAAGCCTTTTGTGCTGTAAGCCGTCCAGCAAAATGGCCACCGCAAGCAGAATCATGGCACTCTTCCAAAATGAATGGCACCTTGTCAGGCATCACACACCGGCGATAGATGTCATCAACCCCTTGCCGATATAATGTACCTGCGATCAAAGCAAACTTTAACGCTTGCTGCTTAATTTTCCTTCTCTCAGCTTTAGATAATTCGGATCCCGCCTCTCCCGTTGATAAATAATGCGTTATTGCAGCATACCAGGAGGGAATAGATGCCGTATCTATTTTAAATAACAACTCCATGTCACTACCTTCAGCCACAGATTCTTTCGGTTCCCCAAAGTCCACAAGACATTCCACGATGCCTTGCAACCTTGGTGGCTTACTCTTGATTTCATAATCGAATTCTTGCAAAGTGATCAACCACTTCGCTAGACGGTCAGGCGGCTGTAGCTTATTCATCAATAATCGAAGTCCCTCCGCCTTCGTATAAAGCACGACTTTCTCATAGAGAATATAATGCCTAAATTTCTTGGTCCCAAAGACCATCGCTAGACACAACTTCTCCATGTAGGTGTAATTGATTTCGGATACCCCCAGCTTCCGACTAGCAAAAGCAATCGGGTGGTACCACTTCTCTTCCCAAATTTGGGCTAAACAGCAGCTGATACTATACATGGTGGCTGCTGAGAATATATAGAACACCTCACCTCTTTTAGGTGCTTTTAAAACGGGCGCTCTTGCTAGCTCTTGTTTCACATCCTCGAATGCTACCTTACAAGGGTCACCCCATACAAACGAACAGCTAAAGGACAATAAATTTGTAAGCGGCAACGTTCTTTCTGCTAAGGCGTTGATGAATCTACGGTAGTAACCAACCAAAGACAGAAAGCTATGAACCTCTTTCGGAGTGCGTGGTGGACCCATGGCAACTATAACTTTAACCTTCTCGGGGTCTGTCGCAATTCCTACCGAACTGACCACATGACCCAGCAATAGCCCATAAGGTACTCCAAAAATACACTTCCGTGGGTTTAGGGCGATGCAAAATTGTCTACAACGCTGAAAGCATTTTCTTAGAATGATCAACTGCCTCTCTCTCACGGTGGCGGCCCCTAAGTCATCAATAAACACCTTCAACTCTTCAGGGGATATGTCACCGAATGTCTTATCTGTTGTTCGTTGCCACGAACCAGGCGCATTGCATAAACCAAAGGCCATCACATGGTACGCAAAAGTACCAAATACAGTGATGAAAGTTGTTTTCAACTTGTCCTCTTCTGCAATTGCCATTTGGTTATATCCTGCAAAGCAATCCATAAACGAATATATCTCCCTACCCGCTAATTGATCCAAAATCTGGTCAATAAATGGCAACGGGTAGTAGTCCTTAACTGTCTGCTTATTCAGCTCCCTAAAGTCTACACATAAACGGATCTGATTATTCTTCTTCTTTCTAATCACAACTGGCGAACACCATTCCGTGTGTTGCACAGGAAAAATCAAACCCGCTTCTCGAAGCTTCTGTAACTCTTCAAACAGGCCGTCCCTCAATTCGAAAGGCATACGCCTTACTTTCTGTCATACAGGACGACTGCCCTCTTTCAACGGAATTGTATGAACAGCAAGACTAGGATTAATGCCTCTCAACTCATCATAACTCCAGGCAAAGATATCACAGAATTCCTGGATCAAGGCCACATAGTCCTCCCTTTCTGCTGTACTGAGCATAGAACCTAATTTGATTGGCCGTGAATCACCAAGCGTACCAAGGTCTGGCTCAATGACATCTGCATCTCTTATACGATCTTGGCCCTCTATCGGCTCATTCAAAGTGATCTGATAGATGTCCTCCGTGGTGGATCCCTCTTTGGACTCATCACTCGATGATGTCTCACTGGCAGATAAATCTTCTAATGTCTCCAATTCTGTAGAAGATAGAGGAGCTCTCTCACTCTGTGGGGACTCAGGATAAGCATCAACCACCACACGCTGGGCACCTCTGCCGAATATCAGTCGACCGGCAGGTATATCTACTTGGCAGTCCGCTTGCAAGATCCAAGGTCGTCCAAGTAATACTTGGTAACTTGGCCGCCCTGCAAAACGAATCACCCTAAAGTCCAACATGCATTCTACATTTGCAATAGTGACATGGACCTTAGTAATGCAGCCTTCCGGCTGTCTCAAACTATCATCTGCCATTTTGAGAATTGTGGAGGTATCTTTCTGAATCGCAAGACCCAACCTTTCCATCAGTTCAGAACTCATAATGTTAACAGATGATCCCGTGTCGACAATGGCATAATCTACTAATATCGCATCGACATAGGCTGCAACCCTTGGGCAATGCTTCTCAGCATGCTCAAACCAGTCATCACCAACTCGCGCAATACCCAAAGGTTCTACAATATACCCGGTACGTAGGATCTTTCTAAATTCCTTACGTACTCCTGGGGAAAGCTTAATAAGCTGTAAAAGATTCACATCCGGCTTGACTTCGCAAAGAGAGCTTGCCAAATCGAATTCATGATAGTTCGATAGAGCTCGCTTTTCACGCCAAACCATCCGCTCTTTAGGTCGCTGAACCGGCTTTATTGCCTCTTTCTTAACTTTCACCTTCTTCTTTGGTGGTTCCTTATCGGCTTTACTTTCCACGGGCTTCAAAGGTCCCCCTTCCATGGAAGGATCCAAAACTTGCATTCCTTTATCGCCCTGTTTAGGGTTTCCGTCGACAGGCTTATCCTTGTCGGCTCCTCTACCCTTTTGACCTCTTGTAAGAACAGCTCGCAGATTAGAGGTTTCAGCATCATTAACGCGTACAGCCTCAATCAAACTAACCCCACTACCACTAGGTAGCTCCTCCACTGTAGTCCTTGGTCGTTGAAGTATTTGTTTAGGCCCGTCCTCTCGCTGGGAATCATTTCCTTGGGTACGATGATTAACAGGCCCTGGTTGTCGACTTCCTCGCTGGAGGGAACTGATCTTACTCCAGCAAGTAGCTGTTAAATGGCCAGATTTTCCACAAATGTCGCACTTAACATTTGGGCAATTCCTTGGATAGTGCTGCCCACCACACCATTTGCAACTAAACCTCGAATGTGCACCCTCCTCTGGGTATCTACTTCCTATTAAATTTTGTTGTTTTTTAAGGAAGTTGACAACGGCTATTTGTCGATACTGCTCCGTAATCATGTCGGTATAATGCTTCATCATGTCCTTAACCTCGCCAAGAACATTGGAAGAACTCGACTCATAGCCTTGGTCATTACCATGTCGTTCAATCGGCCTAACAATTCGATTAGGCACAGGCTGTTGAGCTGCAGGCATGGTGTTAGAATTGACCGCCTGGCCTCCACTACTTGGAGCCATTTGACTGCCCGTAGGCATCGACATGCTAGGGGGAGCTGGTAATAAAGGGACATTCTGCATCATGTTCCCTCTCCCATTAGGATTAGCCATCGCTATCCCTTGACCACTACTGCCATTGGTCATTGCCACATTGTTTCCCAATACTAAACCCATGTTCGAATTGCCTCGAGAAGCATAGGCTGCTTGTAGTCGGGATTCCACCTCTTGTGCTCGTGTAATGGCAGTATCTATATCCCCCAAGGGGACACTACTCAACTGCAATTGGATATTAAAGTCCAAACCATGTAGGAAATATTGCAATTGGGCAGCTGCGGGGATAGGAATAGAGGTGTCCAACTTACAAAAAACCTCTTTTATCTTCTTCGCATAAGCACGAATATCTTCGTGTGGTTCTTGGCGGGTCACGTTGAGTACACGCAACCAATATTGCCCACCCCTTTCAGGGGCAAACTCCCTTCGAAAAGCTCCATAGAATGCATCAATGTTCAATATGGTTCCGGCTTCTAAACCATGATACCATATAGCGGCTCTTCCTTTGAGAGTCATATTGAAGAACATCATCAAATGTCCTTCTTCTTGAATGCGACAGTTAAACATCAGCTTTTGAAACTCCCTAATGTGGAGTTCCGCATCTTCCTCAACTAACCCATTAAAAATGGGTAGCGGGTAACCTAGAGCCGGCAAATCCGTCGTTCCTGCTGGGATTGCAATAGGCTGCGCCATGACGAGGATTGGATTTGCACTAGGAATAGGGGACGGTGGGGTTACACTTCCCGTACTTGACGTGGACTGGCTTATAGAAGGAAGGGGAGCACTAGAGCTTCCGCCTTCTCCTAACTTACTGCTTGTGGTCCTAAGACCACTAGATCCACTCCCTCGTAAGGGTTCAGCACTGCTACGCTTAGGGGAATATCTCCTAAAAATTTCAGCACGTCGCCTAGCTCTTTCGTCTCTTTCTTGCTTTTGGATTTCTGCTAGACGATTCTTATCAATAAATAACGGATCAATCTCAGTATCCTCTGGCATAAACTGCTAGTTGGTCGCTGGACAACCAGGATTCGAGGACCGCTACTTTTAAGCGGCTCCCGGCAGACGCACCACTGATGGACCTAAAAACGGGCCGGCACTGGCTCATGCACTAGCCAGGCCTCATCACTACGCACAAGACAACCCCTCGGCCTCGCGGCCAGGAGCGTCTATCAAAATCTCTGCCTTCCTAAACATTGCGTTTGTAATACGTTGTAGTCCAACTGATCCTAACCCAATATTACTCCTCAGAGGGAGTCCCTTTCACATAGCCAAAAGGCTCGAATCACATACACATGGGGTTCCTCCTACGGCTGAATGCCGTCAACCCTCTGCGACTCTCCTACACCTTGGGGATTGGCCCCTCGATGCGTCGCTCATCATTTAGACATTTCGCACAAACGTCACTCAAGGTACCCAATAAGCGTGTCCAAGAATGTACCATTGTCCTTACTTAATTTCCCCTTTAGGATCCCACGACTAGCCTACAGCATGGGTATCTCACTGCCTCTCAATGTAGGTCGTGTTCCAAAAACAATTGCAATGCATGTCCAGGAGCTGATCACCGATACTCTTAAATTCTTTTCATGCTCTATGCCTTTGGTGGATGTCTAGTGCTCAAACATTTAGCAAAACAGTATCGTGCACAAGTGCAAAACATTCTTTTAATGGTTTCCAACTAGCCTTCGTGCTTCGTTGCATGGGCCTAGCACCGAGGTGATCCTCGTGCTACTAACCTCTTGATCTTAATTATCATCCGTCCTAAATGCTATGCATAGAAATCAAAAACTTTCCCATCATTTCACACGGCATTTAGACATATTTCAACTTCTCTACCCTTCCCCGTTTAAGTATTGCATCATTGGATAGGTTTATAGGGTATTTCACCATCATTTTATGTGGAAAAAACAGAAAAAAACACACTAGAACAAGAAGGTGGGGTCGAACTGAGGGAAATCCTCATGCTTCAGTCCCCACAAACATTTCTCTTATTTATTCTTATTTTTCGGAACCCAAAATGTATTTTTCCCCTATTTTTTAGGGTTTTTCCACCATTTTCTTCTATTTTCCCTTATTTTTTATGCATTATTTAATTGCTAAAAATTAAGAACAGGTTATGGGCTGTGGCCCTTAGTTCCTTCTTGCAGAAAAATGAAAGTTTAGTTGATGTTCCTGTTTACTTCCCCCTTTTTTATGCCAAAAACCCTCATTTTCCTTGTTTTTTCATGTTTTTTGTGTTTTAGCATATTATTTTGAACCACAAAATGCATATTTTTTTGTTTTTTTTATTATGACCAGCAAGAACTCATAGAAAACAACAACATGAACAATTATTATCCCACATGAACAACATTTCATCACACAAAAGCCATAAAAGCTCAAATTTCCTTTGAAAATTTTAAATTACCGCTTATTTGCGTGTTTCGGGTTTCATGTCCATGGCTGTAGATTTGGAAATCAGCAGCACTTCATGTCCATCACAATCACCAATCACCATTTCCAGCCCGTGGAGCAATCCGATCCATGCCGGACAAGCCTCCATCATTCTTTCTTCTTCCTTCTTCTCCCCACATGAACTTGCCTTTAGAAGAGAGAGAGAGAGGAGAGAGAAAGACTGAAATCAGAGATCTTCAAAGAGGGCATCATTGCGTGAGCGGAGGGCGGCGATAGAGTCAGGGTTCAGAGGGGGATCAATGCCCAATGTCGATTGGGGGGGTTGCTCACAGCCAGGAAGAAGCATCTCCATGATTGAAGCGAAAAAATCAGCGCTGATGGCGCCCCCTCTTCTCCACGATTTCATGTTCTTCATTTGCATGAAAGTTTCATGCCACATTAAAAGTTTGGGCTCCCAAAAGTCACTTGCCCATTTTGGCCAAATTTTGTCCACCTCTTCGCATCTTGACCGGTTTCTTGGCCATTTCCCCGTCCGGACTCGGAATCGAGCTCTGAAAAATCCTGGACGTCTGGCTTAGCATCCCGCATTGGCCAGTAGCTCGTGTCAACCCGCACGACTGTCTGAAAAATTATGAAAAATCAACAAGTGTCGCTCGGGCGCCTTTAAAGCACTTTGGCGCTTAAAATCGTCCTAGATCGAGCCGCCGCCTTTGACAGTGAATATTTTTCCCTCGATATTCATAATTTTTAGCTATTTTTAAGCACTTCCCGTCACCTAAATTCCGCTCTCAAGAAGTTCATTTGGCATATAGTGAGTTATGGTATTGTGAGTAGTCCGATGAGCCCATAATGCGAAAGGCAACATTTTAGGCCATTCTTTGATCTTTCCTCTATAAGACTTTGCTAGAGCTTTGAGAATAGGTTGATGCTCTCTCACACTTTTCCCATTGCCTTCAGGATTCTAGGGTGATGTCAAATCCAACTTAATACCCAATTGAGCAAAGAAGTTGTGTGCCTCATCGGCATCCAACTGTGCTCTGTCTGCGATTACTTTGCCAACACTGCCATAACTGCAAAACACTTCTTCAAGCAAAAAGTGGCAAACAGCTTGAGTGGTCTTGGTTGTTAAAGCTTTACCTTCAACTTGATTGGTTAGAACTTCTCTTGCAAGCACTAAATACTACATATTCCATATCCATGTAGGCATGGTTACAAGATCAATAACCCATCTATAATGTATAGACAAGGGATAAGTTGGTTGTAACCCATCTCAACGCTTAACCATAGAGTACATCTGACACACATAATAGGTTTCAACAAAATGCTCTATGTCTTGATACCTGTTCTACCACTAGTATTTTTCTTTGACATTAATAAAGTTTCCCCATATGCCTCTATGGCTGGGCCACAAACTTTCATGAAATTCCTTCATTACCTGTTGCTACAATCTTTTGTTACCTAAAACTTGGACATGCGCTCCTTTCTTCTTCTTTGTGTACTTCCATACATATCCATCTTTAAGAAAAAAACCATAAGCTTTTCGCTTGATATGCTTGAATTCCTCATCAGCCCAAGTCTCCTTTTTCTTCATTGTGCTCAAATATTGGCCAATCTTCTTCATAATCTTCTTCAAGGAAAGGAGCTAGAAATTGGGTAATACAATGAGCATGCTTGCTTCTAGCTAACCACCCTTTTTTCATAGGCAAATCTTTAATCTTTATTGTTGTTACCTTCAAGATCTTCTTGGCCAACAGCCCATCCTATCCCAATGGGACTTGTACCCATTATCAGCAGTCATGGAATGAGATTCAACAAGTATAGACTCTTCAACTTCATCTTCTTCCATCAGCTCCTCTTCATTGTCATATCTTGCGTGTGACAACATGTCAGCAAAACTAGATTCTCCTTTCCTACAATATGCTTGAATTCGGGGTTGAGAGATTTAATATATGCAATCCATCTTAGCATAGCAATGTGTCGCTGGGTGTAGAGCAGTTGACAATCATGCCCAAGAGTGAAAGACAATCAATTTCTACCACTATGGAAGCACCTATAAAGTATTCACAATCACACTTTAATGCTGTTACAACTCCCCCAAATTCCCTTTTTACTTGTGCATACCTTCTTTGTTGTTCATTGAGAACCTTTGCTCCAAAACGAATTGTATACCGATTACCTTTAAGATCTTCTTAGCTAATAACCCAAATCCTTTCCCAATGGGACTTGTATCCACAGTAAGGATGATGGGTTGTCCATTTGAATAATCAACCCTTTTAAGAGTGGGGGCTGAAAGTAACAGCTTCTTTAATTTGTGTATAGTGAGAGTGTGCTCTTTACCCCAAAATTAACTTTGGCATTTTCTTAGTAAATAATAAAGATTTTCAGCTATATGATTAAAATGTGGTATCCATATGTGATAGAATACACATGCGCCAAGAAATCTTCTCACCTTTGAAATATTTGTACATTTTTCTTGTATTATTCTAATGGCATCTATCTTGATTAGTGAAGGTTTACGTCCGTAGGGGCCACACAGATGTCGACCACTAGGAGTTCTTCAACTCCAGAAATCGATTTAGCTCGAGGATGGGTAAGATGAAGCTCTTCTAGCCTTGTTAAAATCATGTCACAATTATAAATATAGTCAACTACAAATGTCATGCAACCATGTTTGTCAATCTTCTCATTCGTTTCATAGACTTCACATCCCTTGATAGGTACATCATCAAGAAAAGGGAGAGTAAGTTGTGGAATGAAGTCCCTCAAGACATTTTGCATGACATTCATCATATATGCCATAGAATTTGTTGCACCTTGTGGTAGAGTACACATGCGGGCCAATCCAAGAATTATCTTAATTGTAGTAATGTCTTGGCTCTCTAATGAAAGCTAAAATTTTTCATATCTTGAATATAGGTCTCCCATGGAATAAATTGCTCTACGTGCAAATGCTTCAGTAAACTCCTCAACTATTGGACCTGCACCAAGATTTTGGATTGTGACTCAATTAGTAGGCTATAGATCTTGAACGAATCATAAAGATCCAATTTTCTTGGGCATAGTAAACCATCGATTTGAGTAAGGTACTGAAGAAGGTTCTAAAATCTTCATTCTGATCTTTTCATTCAGAAGTTCCAGTAATTTGGGCAAATGTGACCTTTGGAAGAGGAATAGGCTTGAGGTTTCAAGGCACATGTGGAACCGTAAAAATGACCATAGGAGCCACAATATTTGGATCCACACAACATATTCACTTGGCTGAAATGCAAAATCTTTGCCATAATTCATTTTCATTTGTATAAAAGAGTGTTTTTTAGCTAATGAAAGGAAATAATTATCACCTATTTTGAGTTCTTTTATAATTTCAAATGTAACTTGTGATCAATGTTGGTAGGGTCACAAAGACTTGGCTAATTTCAAATGTAAACTTGTGACCAATGTTGGTAGGGTCACAAAGACTTGGCTAATTTGTTGCCCTATCATCTAGCCCTTCAATTTTAAGAGGTAGTGGGACTACCACATGCTTGACTTTCTTATCCACCATCTTGTATTTTGTTTCCACTTGCACTTCAACCTTGGTGAGAAAACCAATATCTACCCTTTCAACAAATTCTTGAATTGCTTGATAAAAATCCAATGTACATACTTCTATGGACTGATTTTTTGCCTAATTTTCTACATGAACAACTGCTTATATTTCACCCAATGTGCCAATAGTAATTAGCCCAGAACAGATGCCTAAAATATCTTCATTTTTAGCCACCTTGTCATAAGTTTTCAGCTCTCTTTTTACATGACATAAATATTTTCTTTCAGCTTTAGTCATGGTTGAAAGAGACTTATAACAACCCATACTATTGGTTGTACATACATGTAGATTTGCTAGAGACATAGCTTTTGTAGCATGAGGAGGCACAATATTTTTACATGAAGCACTATCATAGCCTCCTTTTACAACAGTGCAGGCCGAAAACCCTTGAATTCTCGAGCATTAGGAGATGCAAGATAATCTCGCAATCGATCTCTGTTTGGATGATGGTTAACACACACAGTTAGAAATTGGACAAATCATGTATTATCCTTGCTTCAGATTCAAGCATAGGAAGAATCATCATAAAGAGATTTTGTTTCTAAGTGGGCTTTAGAAATGAAAGGTCACCCAAGAATGATAGGGTAACTATAAGAGTCTTGAACAAAGAAGTGAAATTTTTCTTTTATGTCTCCAATAGTTACCTACACATTAGGACATGACATAGCATATAACTCTCCAGAAGAATTGTTTGTAACTATCATTTGCCAGCATGGATCATTATCTATGGGCCATCCGCCACTTTCATA
Source organism: Lygodium microphyllum (assembly GCF_053477565.2). Lineage (NCBI taxonomy): Eukaryota > Viridiplantae > Streptophyta > Polypodiopsida > Schizaeales > Lygodiaceae > Lygodium > Lygodium microphyllum. The sequence goes on along the minus strand of NC_141141.1, from coordinate 46,116,826 downwards.
GAGACTCCTAGCCATGGCATTTATCTCAGAACCATGGTCTAGAGTGCAATACATGGTGTTTCTTTTTCTCCAATTTTTACAATTGTCTCCATTGTTGCTCTAGCCCAATGCGTACGGGAGTAGCGACTGCTTGGAATGAGTTGAGCTTCTTCGTCATCATGCAGGGGTGGTGTAGACGACCTTTTTTCTGAGAGATAGGCTGCCTAACTGGCTTGGACTAGTCGACCATTATGTTTTTAGCCTTTACTTCTTCAATTTCTGCATCCATGCTTTCTTTATCTTATGCTTCAATTGCTGCAATTATTTCTTTAACAGCTTCAAGCTGAATCCCTTGTGCATTCAGCTTCTCTTCATCCTACACAAATACTCAAAGAACTTGCAAAAAAGCATGCATTGTTTCTTCAGCATCATCACCAACATATTGTCCTTTTTTTTATTACATTAATAATTACATCATGAAATTCACGTTTGGAAATTCTAAGAAATTTTCCTAGGGTAAAATCAATTTTACTTCCGAGAATTCGTTCTTCTAGGACTCGTTTGAGATCAGTTTGTAGTTTCTATGTCACACTACAATTTGTAGCCTAGCTGCTTGCCTTTCTGCTTTCCTTCATTCTTCTTAATTTGTGGCACATCATCTTCCATCTCTTGATCTGGGGTTGAATTTTTAGTAGGATTTGGTTGTTCAGGTGTTCTTCTAGTTACCCATTTCGAAGGGCTAGAAGGGAAAGAATGAGGATCATCTTCTATTCTTCTCTTTTCTTCAACCAATACTTCTTTATGATTGACTTTAGCCAAATGTGCAAAGGCGGGGAAAGAATCTACCAGTTGTTCCCAACCAGTTATTCCTCGAATGCACTGACTGACATTGTCAAATCATATTTGACTACTTTTCCATGTTCCATTTGATCTAATGCCTACATCCATACTTTAGATTGCACATCAACTTTACATACTTTCAAATTTGATTTAGTTGGTTCGATTTGTAGCCCATATGTAGCTATATCAATTGATGCGTAGGCATTCCTTACAACTAAATCTTCAAATCTTTTCTTCATTCAACCATTACCAAAATTTTCCCATCTTTCCAAAATATGAGCTTTTGTGTTTTAGTCTCATGGAAGGTAGTACACTTCCTCTTGTCATGTTATTGGTTGTCATACCAAATACAATGCCTCTTATAGCCTTCTCTCATGGATCTTTAAGTTGATGTGCATCCTCGTTCTTCAACTTTGACATCGAGCTTCTCTACTTTGAAACTAATTTTTGTAAGATTCAAATGAAGATCTCGCATGCTTTTAATGAGTTCATCCATGACATCATTTTTAAGAGGTGGAATAGAAAGAACAGAAGAAGAAAGAGTTAGTTGATTAGTCAAAGGGATAGGGGTTTTTGGAGGTGGAACAAGCTCCATCAATGGAGTTGTTGAAGTTTAAGGAGATCCCAATCTTAGTCGCATCCGCTCTCTTGGAGCAATCATGTTAATTGTATTAGTAACATCTGCCCATGCGGTTTCAACTCCTCTTTCAGAGATAGCATCCTCTAGGAGATCAACAAGCTTCTCTTGTAGAATAGGATCTACAATCTTAAGGAATAATTCAATCTTCTGACCTTCCATACTTTGTTGGTTTTCAACATCAAGTTGTCCAAATTTACTTTCAAATTCATGGTATAGAGCTGTTGTAGCTAAACCTTTGATGGGTTTCTCAACCCAATCAGTGAAACTTTTCTTCGTCATAAGGACAGGGTCTTCTAAGAAGAATTCTTCACGTAGGGATTTTTTGAATGTAGCCCAATCCACATCTTGCTAAAAAAGACCATATATTCTCTCTTGAAGTCCATGCTTGGATAGTCTGGCAAAATATCGACTCCATGCATGTTGCGGTACACCAAAGAAGAGCATTTTTTCAACATATAAGTGAATGAAAATAGAGACATTTTGACCATTAAATTGTTTTAATTATTGCCCAACTTCTTATAGGGCCTTGAGATCGGTGGAATGAATCTTCTCTTTGTCTTGCCTTTTTTGTTGTTGTGGTTGTAACATTTGAATTAGTTATTGCTCAGTTTGCTACAGTATGCGCACCAACTGTTGTAGAGTATCTCCTGAAGAATCCCCCATCTTGGAGTTTTCTTGCAACCGACCTTCACGTCCAGTTCACCAATGTCAGAGCATGTAGGTTTGAAGGTCATCGCAAGGGTTTGGCAAGAAAATTGGACAAGGTAGATGGATATGTGTCTTCAAGAGATAAGTAGATTCCAATGAATGTTTAAAGGTTCAAGAGGTACTTCACGGTCAACCACAGGGGTTTAAGAGAGAGAAGAATGTATGAGGGTTCAAGGGCTTAGACTCCGAAAATGGTAGAGATAAGAGAAGGTTTGAAGGTTTCAAGCCAAGTTCTCAAAGATGTTAATCGAGATTCCAACTGCATGTTCTTAGCAAAGAACATAATAGTATTACCTTATATGTTTTATGGACTATAAACCAATCATAAGGTATGTATTCAAGTACAATATGCTGTCATATATCATTAAAAAATATGCATCCCATCAATCATACATGATGCCAAAACATGAATCAACTTTGCATGATTACATTTAATGGACTGATAGGAACAAAAGATTATGAGTCAAATACAAGCTTGTGGAGCAAAAGAGACGCTTTAAGAAAGCTTCAAATAGATTTCCTGATAAGAATAGGTTACTATAGCCAAGAAATAAAGAGAAAAAGCTCCCCTCAATCTAGCTCAAAGCATCTATCAATGATCTACAAACATTGCCCAACCATAGGGGCACATAAGACTTGCATATTTTGTCAATATGTCTTTTGTAGAGTAGGAAATGAATCAAAAGAACACTAATGTAGCTAATTCTCTGATTATGGATGAAGATATCAGCCCATATATCTTTTGAGATTCACCTCTCATGATAGCACAATCTTTCCGTATCACGGAGTGCATAGATTAGCCAAATGCAGGTGTCTATCACACCATATGAAGCAATAGAGATGAAAAAGGACTTGTTGTCCACAAAATCACTATTTGGGCTGCCTATTTCAGCCCATATACATGGCATTAACCTTCCAAGATGGCTCTTTGATAAAGTACAAAACAACCCTATATTCAAGAGCATGTAACAAGCAATAGGTAGCTTGCAATAAGCATGTAGAAATAGGAGAGAAGAAGGAAATCCTGCTGCCCTTGTCTGCCCTATTATTGGATACCTGTTTCAGCCCCAAGCATGTACATAGAGCAATCAAGATGCTCTCTTGATACCCCTTCCACAATGCTTATGCAATGTCAACTTGTATCAAGCATATCAATGTCAAGTAAGCCAATGATTGATCATGAATCTTCAAGAACAGAAGGATATGTGTTGCTTCCCACACCACTTTGTTTGGGCTACCTATTTCAACCTACTTTCATCACATAATTAAGTCAAGAAGGCTTCTTGATACTCCTCTCTTCAAGCTTCTGCAATGGTAGCTTGTAATTAGCTTCCAATAGCAAGAAATGAACCCCTTCTAAATGGGCACTGCTACCCTCATCTTTATACATTTTTACCCTATTTCTCATAGCTAAGAGTGGCCTTCCATTTTCGTCAATGCATGGGAAGAGAGGTACTTACATGTCAAGTAGATTCCTCTTAAATTTCTTGTGGTTGCATGGCTTGACCTCCTCCTTTGTGTGGTATCTTCGACTCCTCTCTCCCTTCTCCATCCATGGCACCATGAATTGCCTAAAATTTGTAGCAAAAAAAATGGGTTGATCCTAGTCTACCACAAGCTTAATGCACAAAGGTTTTGAAGTCTAATAAGTCATGCCAAGTAACTTTCTCAATGTTAGTAGTTTTCCTATTCAAGCATTGTGGCAAAGAAGCTTACAAGGTAGAATCAAGGGTTAGAGTTCCAACAACACACTCTTGCATCATGTTTAATGCTTGGTAATTTACATGGCTTATATACAACTTGTGGTGAAAGAAGCAAAGTAGGGTGGGTTTTAACTTCAAGGTAGTCATGGCATTGTCTTTATTCAAGGTGGGAACATTTGACTTAAGGCAGGAAACCAAAGGATGGAACATTATGTTGCAATGGAAATAGAAGTGAAGGACAAGAGTAATTGTAGGAAGAACAACTTATTTTGTGAAATCTCTAAAAAGTTCATCCATCAGGGCAAACATTCCCATGACAACGATAAGCACCACCTTCACCAATTAAGCAAGATATCATTGAACCTCCCTCTGTGGGGCCAACCTGGAGTCTCAATTTTACCTAAGAGAGATCCTTGCATCAGAGCATGCCAAGGCAGAATGTGTTGAACACCTAAATGATGATCAAGACAACTCCTTGTCTACCATATCTTCAAAGTGCACCATCTAATTCAAAGGCATGTTATGAGATTATATGCACAGATTCTTGCAAATAGCAGTTATGCTTGACTTGATGACTTGAAGAAAAAGAGAAGGTGTAAAGCATGCCTTTTATGTAAACATGCATGCTTGTACATGGGGGTGGGAAAAGAGTGTCTACACCCATGAAGTAGCAAAATATGTATTGTGATTTGTCAAATCGGGATGACATTTCAATTTGAAAGATTGCATATTGGCCAAGACATGGGAGGATGTATGAAGCAAATTTTGTTGAGATGTATTGATACTAGCAGAAGGTGCCACGATTGCACAATATTGATCTAAGTGTGATTCCAAGCTCTCGTAAGGGCAACATGTATGAAAATATACATTTAACAATCATGTTTTTGGGGAAAATCATAAACATAACGGGTAGAAAGAGAAAAAGTGAAGCTTTTTTTAAGGCTCCATTGGCTAATTTTGTGTGGGGTCTGTAGCAATCTTTGCGAAGAAGCTCTCAATGACATGGCCTAATTATATGGGCAACTGCATGTTGTAAGATGGTTTCTTAATGGAGTACATGATGAAAATTGAATAGTTGATGAGGAGACAAATACACTTCAACTTTTTCTTCCTAACTAGGTGTGATGATTCATGCATTGATGTGATCAAGAGAGCTTGTTAGGAGGCATAAGGTATTGAGGATGATAGCTTGAAAATAATGCATCTTTTGTGCAATTGTGGGAGATATACATATGGGCTAGCTCAATTAGGATCAGGCAAGGCCATTTCCGATGGAGGCCATATTTGCACCAATTCTAGTGGGAGAAGGACTAAAGGAGGAGGAAATCTTCAACGGAGCCACCTGCTACTGGAGGAGAGCAAATATTCTAGGATGATTACTTTAGGAGGAGCTAGAAAGGAATTGTAGTTGCTGCTGGGAGGCAGCTTCTCTTTCTTTTTGGGAGCTTCAATATGTATGTGCGGAAAAGTATAGAGTTTTTGTAGATAGAGAAGATAGCCAAGGGGCATCAAGGAGAGAGTTGACCTATTACAAAATGAGAAAAGAGAGACCAATTACTAGTTGTACAAGTAGTGTGATTGTGGACCAATCAGACTAGAATATGCCAAAGATTAAGGGTTTCTTGAAACCCATCTTTTCCCAACTCTTTGTTTGGTTTGTAACCATTCTGTAAATCTTTGTTTTGCGCAAGAATTTAAATATCTATCTTTTCTTCTTTGGGTAACAATTTGTATAGTCCTTGCTAAAGATGATGTATTGCTTGATGTGGTTGTATCTTTAAGCTTGAATTTATGCCAAATTTGTCGATAGAACCATTGAAAGACCTCTAATAAACTGTTGGCTTTGTGTCTTCCACCTCCATGTCTTGTATGTCTGAAATATTTTGTTCTTGCTTGATAATGTGATTTTTCCATACCTTGGGTTGACCAGATAGATAGAGATCCATATTGTTTAATAAAGTATGGAGCATGGTTGTATAGAATATGCTGCATAGTCAACAAATAAGGAAAGTTATTAAAAAACATTATATGAGTTCGACAATGAAGAAACAAACATATACAAACTTCTTACCATATAGTGAGTAAAGTGTTGATCACCCCAAGCTTCTGTCATCGCCTTTTTGAAAAGGTTCAATTGGTTTTTAAAGTCTTTGAGATCATCATCATTCCATTCAGTCTTATCACAATAAAAAAACACTTTGTCTAGTGTTTCCCAAACTTTAGCTTTTCTATTTCGAGCTTGTCCATTATCAGTGTGATCCTTAACTGCATTATGTAGGGATTTCCACTGATTAAATTTAATAGTTGAGCCACCATTTCTCGAGTTTATCTTGCCAAGTCTCCCATGAAAGCCTAGAAACCTTCTAGCCTTCACTCCACCAATAGATGGTTTTTTTGGGACACAATTACCATCCTTAGACTTTTGAAGATCTGGTTCAATAACAACATTGCCACCATGCAAACCAATTGCAGAGAGAACTTTTTCAACCTTTGTTATAGCATCTGTTCTAGTTGATAATGGCTTCAACTTCCATGCAAATCCTATATAGAGATGAACAAGCTTTTCGATTATCCTGCAAAGTGCATGAAGTGTACAAATATGGGCATTTGCTAAAGGAATGTCCAAGACTGGTTTAAACTGTGGATCCTTATTGTGCCTAGAGGGAGCTCTATTCCAATTGCGTGAGTTTAACTCTATAGCTGGTGACATGCAGTATAAGCAAGGAGATCTCAAGTTAGCTCCCTTTGATACATTATACATACATTTGAGTGTCTTTAGGTCACCAGCTATGTGCCACTCAATCCTGTAGTTCCCTAATCCTTCAACAAATAGCTCTTCTCCTGCTTGTTGCTTTTGAATAACATTAGGTATTTATGTTTGATGAAAAACCCAATATAGTATATCAAAATTCTCAGTATCTACCTCAAATGCTCCTAGCCACCAGATGTTATATTCAGATTGAACACTAAATGATGTTGAGTGATTGCAATGACTTGACGAAAGTGCTCTATTCATCAAGGTGATAGAGATTCTCTCCAATTTTTTACATTTCAGAATCTCACTTTCATCAAGTTTAATCACAAATCTAGCCACTCCCTGTGCCTCTGCTACTGACAAGTCATAAAATTTGATCATTAAGCATTGTAGGGTGGGCAAGTCAAGGAAAATATTGTTAAATTCATTGAATGTAACCTCCTTTTTCTTGCCCTTGAAGCTAGCCTTGATATGAAAAGGCTCACCTAGAATCTCCATCACTTTGTTATTAACTCTCTATCTGATAGTCCTAACCACAAATGGTTTCGGAAGTATGCAATTGTGTACTTGTCCTTGCTTCATATTTGATTGTAAAAGTTGGAAAAGTTGCATATAAGCATCTCGGCTGATACCAATACTATCCAGTGTCTTCTGTACTAACTCAGAATCCAAAGAATGATCCTTCACAAATGACTCCAAGCATTGTTTCTTTGCCTTTTTAAATTTTTTCTTCTCCAAAATATCCTTTGAAACCACTGAAGGAAGAAGATGATAATAAAACTGAGCTGCTTTTAAAGAATCTCTTTCACTTGCATTTGGTTGTAGAAGAGATCTAAGCAAAATTAACATCACAAATCAATGTAAGTAGTTTAAATAAATCCATATTTAAGATTTTTCAAGTGAAAAAAAATACACCTTGCTGCTTGGATTCTTTTACCACAGCCTCCTCCTCCTCGTTTGAGATTCTCAATATTTTTAAGAGCTCTTTGTCGATTTCGAAGGCCTAATAAAGTTTGCTTTTGTTGATAAGCTTTGATACGCTTTTCCAATGAATGAATTTTTTGTTGACAATCCTCTAGCTTCTGCAACAACTCTATATTGTGTTTCATCAAAAGATGATTCTCTAGTCCAAGGATATCCTTTTCTGCAACAAGATTAAGTGTATAACCTAAAAATCCATTGTAGCCATCACCAATAAACCTCATTAATGACGAGCTATTATAGAAAGGAGGAGTGCTATTTCTGCTAGGATCTTTGGGATATAGCTTTCCATCTAACCAAAGATCAATATTCTTCTTTCCTTCAAACCTCAGTGTATGTTTCATAGACTCTGTAACTGTGATAGATTTTGTTCTCTTTCTTATCGGTTCATACTCACTGTCCAACTCAATATGAAGATGATAGAGAGGTCTCTTATGAGAGCTACAGAGATCATTAGATGATTGATCCATAGCTGGGTTACAGAGATCATTGGGTGATTGATCCATAGCTAAGGATATGATTAGAAGCAAGAACGAAAACAAAGAAGAGACTAATAAGGAGGAGAAAAAAAGAAGAGAGAAACGATGGAGAAACAATGGAGGGAGGCAATCGAGTATCCACCAAAATTCAAATTGAATATTACTTTTCACTTTAATGAGGAGAGGTAAGATCTTCATTATGACAACCTTGCCAACTTTATGGCGACCTAGATTTCTAGGTTTGATGTGACCACGAGAATATCACGACAATGACTTATTAACGAATTTTGATATTTTAACTTACCAAAATATAAACCTTTTAAAAATTCTATAAAATGATTTTATTTCGTAAATTGTTTTCTCTCTCTAGGATCTCTTACAGGGCATTTTCGAGACCTCAAAACTCCCCTAATGCTTACATTTAATGTACATATCAACCAATGTTTTACCTACATAGACCTCTCTTTCCAATCGTCTTTTTGTTAATTCCAAATGAAGTTGCCAGCCTATTTTTAGAGCTTTAGTATTTGTGAAAGCTTTTAATATGCAAACAAAAGTTATTAGAACTGAACACATGCTTATGAGCTGCATTTCTTTGAAACACATCAATGCTTCTTCATAGAATCCATGTTCAGTATATGTTGTGGTTAATGCATTCCACAAACTTTCAATTTTCATATGAATCCTATCAAACACTTGCCATGCTTTTGCAAGAAATCCACATCTACCACACATGTCCACAAGTGTGTTGGCCACAAAAAACTCTCTTTCCAAACCTCATTTGATTGTTTCAGTATGTAGAAGATGGCTCGTCTCTAAAACTTTTGTAACACCAATAGCTTTTAAGCACAAAAAGAAAAGTGATAGAATTAGGACACTCAAAGTGACTTCACAGTGGTGGACGTGCAGCATCACGACAATGCAATCATAGTTTACCAATAGCAAACATCATTTTGAATAAGGAGAAGAAGAATGAACGATCTGGGAGAATTTTGATTAGGTGTCTTGGAGTTTTACCCCTGTTTTGGAGCTAATGAAACTATCAGATTTGCGATTTGACCAGCAAAGAAGAAGCTAGTGTTTGGTGCGCATTTTTGGTCTACCACAGAGCTCTAGTAGATCTAATGCTTGGAGATTGCTTCTAAGTGGTCCCAAACAAGGATTTTTCTAATCTTCTCAGGTTCTATCAATATAGAGTGCTTTGATTCATTGAGCTTTATTTTTATCTTATGTACCTCTTGTCTATTCTTTTTCTTCTTTTGTATCTCCTATTCTCTACTTCCTTCTTTGATCTCTAATCCCCACTGGATATGCCCTATCAACTAAAACCCCTCCAACAATGGGTTTGCAAACAATTGCTATTCCTCCAAGAGATTTATTCCAATACGAGCTTATATACATATGCAAGGTGTCATGCCACATGGCGCTCAAACACTTCTAACTAATAAAACAACCATCTAATGTGTGAAACCATTCTTTTCATGATTTATTCTAGCATAGTATGACGTTGAAAAGATAAAATTGAACTAACTCATGCCTCCATCCCTTTAGATATTTGTTAAAACTCTAAATGCCTTATTACGATACACAAAAATTTAGTTTTTCATCGAAAAGATGTAAACTTTCAACATTCATTTCATATGTCTATCTCTATATATTGATTTTTATATTTTATATGTCATTTTACATAGAACATACCCTTACCCAATGACTTTAACATAGCGAGTGTAGACTGAGGCTAACCCTCAAGCCCTACTATTCACTACACATTCATCAATGTTTTCTCAATTTATTCTATTTTTTGGCTCAAAAATCCATTTTTTCTTGATTTTTCATTATTTTATTCGTTATTATTATCATAATTACATATAATTATATAATTATTTAATCATAAAATAGAGAAACGCAGTCATGGTAACCAACATGCATTATTTCCCCCGTATGCACCATTACTTTCATCAATTTTATTAACCATCATCATATTTCTTAATTTTATGGGTTTTACATGCCTTGAATAACTAAATTTTACATTACAATATCCACAAATTCTAATATTTTGAAATTACAACACTTGAACACAACACATATTACTTCCATATCAAATTTCACCCCATATGCACCCCAATTCAATGATGAAAACAGAAATAGAATCAAGTTTCTTGTGAAACCAAACATTATTGTAAAATATTCTTAGAAATTCTTTGGGTTTTATGATTTTATAGTTTCTTAGGTTGCATGTTGACACTCGACATAGTTGCTAACAACCACCTTCATGTTTCTTTGCTCCATTTCTCACATTGTAACACATTTCATCACCCATTCCCCCTCATCCTCTTAGCTCATATGAACAGCAATTATGGCAAGAGAAAAAGACTAAAAACTAAAGTTTTGATAGAATACATTATTCTCAATGATTTTTGTGGCAATTTTAAGGAAATAGTTTGAGGAATCCATGGCCAAGGCTACTTCTCTAATCTCTATCAGTTGCGAAATGCCATTTTATGGGGATTAAGGGGGTGTGCCAAAAAAATGCACCCCCCCAATTGAATTTTTTAATTTCTGAGCTTTGTTAAACTTAATTACCCAAATAATAGTTCATCTACTTTGTGTTTGCGGCTAAAATTGATGGTTGGGGGTGGCTAAAATCGAAGGCTAAAACAAAATTGGATTTAAGATCAGAAAACACATATATTTTCTTGGCATTGTTTTCTACTGATTTGGCCTCTTGGATGCTATTTTTGGCTTTTAGATTAGGTAGCTCCTTTGTAATGCAAAAGTTGGACCTCTTCAAATGGGGTGTTTGACAAACTATGATTAGGCAAATGGATGTTGCCAATCCGTTCCTCCAAGCCACTTGCTTTTTCTTAGAAAATTTTTTCTTTGTAATGCAAAAGTTTGGCCTCTTCAAATGCAGTGTCTAACAAACTACGATTGACAAACTAATGCTTCCAATATGTTTCAAGTCACCTACTTTTGCTTAGAACACTCCAATGCCTCTTCATTTTTACTGCAAATGCTTCATGTTTTTCCTCGTTTTTGGCACCTAATTGCACATCTCACAACAATTGAGGTTTCTTCATGAATATCAATACCTCTAAGGCCAATCACAGCATACCCTCCTAGTGATCCTCCTACATATATTATAAAAGAACCATAGAAGAAGGAGGAGTAATGATGTTAGGATGGAGAAAAAGAATATATATGTAACATCCACGAGAAAGGGTTGAGTGTTGGGACTGTTGTCAACCAAGGAAAACATCAAATAACTACCAAAAGAAAAATGAATTTCTTTTGGAAGATAAGGTACACCCAAGATGTAATTAATATAAAATTACTCAAATGTATCAAGATTTTTCTAAAGTCTAGGCATCTAGTAGTACTCCATTTGAGTCAAATAAGAAAGATCAAGGCTACTAATACAGACCATACTTTGAATTATCCTAGGTTACTAGATGGAGATTATATACTTTTAAGACTGAGAACACTATCTTAGTTTATTGACATCTTTTGAATGCTTTTAGCCATCTAAGAAATAATATTCTCATCCCTACAAGTATTCTTAATGATCTTTATATGATACTAAAAAGAGAAACTAACCGTCAATGCTAACCTTTAGGAGTGAATAACAAAGAATGATGCAAAGTCAAGTCAAAGTTAAGGGGAAACATTTGCATCGAGTGCTAAAATTTATTCTCAAAAAAATGATTTTTTTGGATTCATCATATTATCTTAGGCATTATCCAAATGTGCAAGATGTAATCTACTACATTATATTTCCAACATGATGCATGAAGATTATTATTCTTGTAACATCATGTGAGAGTCAGGTTCATTCCCACGGGTTCATTCCCATGCAAATTGTAGTACTTGCCAAAGTTGGATTTAGAATACCCACAACCAACATGAGGATTATGGGCACACACTATTAGAAGTACTAGTCAAAATCCATTAAAGTGGATAGTGTGTCGAACTTTTGTTAGAAGGCATAAAGAGAGATTAGTTGTATAGATGTCTGATTCATGTATTTGGAAACTTAAAGAAACCACTCTTCTTACTTCTTGTCTTCTATCTTGTGTTAGTATTGTTGAGAGTGAGGGAGAGTGAATGAATGAGTGAGAAACTTGGGATATATAAGCTCATCTCCATCTATTACTTATCTTTTTTTCTTCCCATTTGTAAGAGGTTGAGAGTGGAGCTCTTTGTGAGGGGCGTTCATGAGTAAGAATGAGAGACATGATGAAGCAAAGATCTAGTACTTCTTCTTCTCCTCCTTCATCTTCTCCATGTTTCTCTTACACTAGTTGTCTGCTTGATTTAGATCAGAAGGATTTGAGGTGTTCATTTGTGGAATTGATTACATGAAATGTGGAGCCAATGATGAGCCTTCATGTTTTGATTACAATAGGAAAATGTAAGTACATGAGTTAACTCTACCTCAAAGAAATATTTTATTATTTTCTTTATTGGATAAATAGAAAGGATGAATGGTTTGTTAGAGCTAGAATATGAGATAGCTTACTTATGACAAATAATCTAGATCCAAAGGGATTGAAGCTCTTACATTTAAAGGAGTTCCATCAAAAGTCCAATTGTTGAGGAGAAAAGACACGTTGCTTTCCACTTTCCTTATATCAAAAATGGTCCCATCTCATAGTTTCTAGGCATCAAGGTCTAAAGGGATCAACACTCCATTTGACTCCACCAAAAAAGGTATGTGAAACTTTTTTGCATAAATTTCAATTTCAATCTCACTCTCTTTCCTTCACTCCTCTTCCTACATCTCCTAAACTCAAGTATTTTGATGCTTGTTCCCCTTACCATGAGGATAGATCCAAATTTTGGGGTGCATTCACTACCTTATCACTTGTACTTGATCCAACCTTTGCTATGTGGGATATACCCTCTCCGAATACTTACAAAAATCCTACCCAAGATCATTGGAAAGACTTGAAGAGGCTTATTTGGTACATAAAGCCACCATTAACTTCATTGTTAAATATCACCATTGATAAGGATGTCTATAAAAAGACATATGATATCCAACAAATCACTTCCTTGTGCAAACTACTTAGCTAGACTATGCAAGAAGGGCATTTAGCAACATAGTTTAGTGAGAAGTGGCAAAATCTACCGAATGAAGCTTTGCTCAAAATCTTGGAGATTTTAGAGAAGCTTCAAACTTCCCTTCTTCTCTCCTTCGTGTCACCTTTTTGGTGTGCTTTCATAAGCACATATTGTAGCTCTTCTCAATCCATCTATGAATTGGTGGAAGAAATCCCAAGGCGGGATCTTCTTATAAGGAACTCTTCCAAACTAGTGGCCCTAGCCACTTCCATCAAACATCCAAACAAGAAGAATGATAGTTATCATCGTCTCTTGTTGAGGGGCCATCCAACTTGTTAGTCATCATGGTCAAGTCCAAATGACATTATTGGAAAACATTGTGCAAGATTATAGAGAAAGTGAAAGTGATGACATTTTGAAAAATAACTATGATAACATATGTTTGGAAAAGTGAGGGAGATAGGCTATATAGACCTCTTTAGATAGATCAGCACATAAAGAAGTGGCTTTAATGCCAATATGATGAAGTAGAAGATCTTGACATCAATGATAAGAGCAACAATGATCCTAAAAGAAGTTGTGCTCAAGGTGGGTGAGTATATATTAGTGAAATCCGCACAATATACCTTTAAGAATCCATGAGCTACAAGGTGGGCTTTGAACTTTGAGGTGGAGCCATCAAAATTATATTTGCACCTTAGAATCCATTTTCAAAGAGAATACATTTTTGAATGGTAGAGGGACTCAATCCCATGTCTTGTACAACCATCATCTTATTATGCATTACTAGACATCTTGATTTGGATCTTCAAGTGTGTATTGGATGGCTAGTATCATCGACCTCATGGGTGGTAGTAGTTTTCTATCATGGAGTTTTCCAATTTTGAGTATGAATAGGTACAAAGAGAATCAAGAGTTGTAGTTCTTTGGGGAGCAGAAGAAAGTGAGTGACCATTTGAGAAGTCAAAAGGTTCAGAGGTGTGAGAAGAAAGAGCAAATGATCGATTGAGTTTAGAGGAGTTATAAATTATACGTATTGGAAAATGATATAAGATTTTGACATTAGAGCTTGAGGATAGAGTAGAGTGAACGGATGGGAAAATGCTATTTATATGTGCAAAAAATTAATGAGGAAGAGGGTAAGCACAAAAATCAATGAGGAAGAGGGTAAGCCAAAAAATGTTGGAAAGAGACCATTGGGTGATATCCAACATTGACAATGAGTAGGGTATATATGTAAAGAGCATCAAGAGTTGTGATGGAGAAGAAATCCACTAAACCACTAGAGATGTAAAAAGTTTTGATGGTAAGAGAGAAAAGAGAAAATGATCCCTTGAGTGTCAAGGGGATAGAAATTATGGTTGTTGTCAAGAATCACATGGTGGGGGGACTTGCTTGAGTTGCTACACTAAACACACATCATACACATAAGAGGAAGCTCACTAAAGAACACAAGAAGAGAGATGGAGGCTAAAATGTTTTTTTGCTAGTTTTTTGTTCCTCTTCCATACACAATACAAACACAATACAATGTACACAAAGTATAGAGAAGATACAACATAAAGAAAAGTATCCTACTAAATCCAACATTGCATAATTGATTATACTAATCGATCGGCACTATAAATATGCTAGTTGTAGATATGTATAACAACAACCAAGTATAATAAGTGATAAGTCAATGAACATGTGAGGATTAAAATGACCACCACAGACATACTAAGTGTAGATGTGAGGATTCATCTAATCAGGTGGTCCATCATCAATGTCCACATATGTTGACCTTGCCATCTCAATCCTCCCCCTCAAGCTCAATTGTATCTCTGCAACTCCAAGCAAGCTTTGAACTTTTTGAAGCTTCTCTGCACCCAATGCCTTTGGGAAAATGTTAGCTATCTGATCTTGTGTGCTGACATATACCAAGTCAATCTCTCATGTAAGTACCTTCTCTCTCACAAAGTGGTAATGCACCTCAATGATTTTTGTTCTAGTATGGAACATTGGATTCCTAGCTAGTTGTATGATGCTTATGTGTCACAATGAATGATAACTAGACTATCTCCCTACACATCCAAATGACCCAATAACTTTGGCTCCCATACCACCTCACATATGCCATAGCAGCACATCTATGCCCAACCTCTGTACTCAATAAAGAAATTGTAGGTTGCTTTTTATGCTCCACGTAATTGGTGCACTACCAAGGAAAACATGAATCTGTTGGTAGATCTCTTGTCATTCATGCTACCATCCCAATTAGCATTTGTGTATGCAAATGCATGTATATCCTTACGTGTCTCATAAAAAAATCCATAATGCAAAATTGAACTTCACATACCTCAATATATATCTAAATGCATCAAAATGAGGCTTTCTAGGCATCTGCATAAAATGATTGACAAGGCCAACATCATAACTCAAGTTTGGCCTTGTGATAGTCATATAAATTAGACTCCCTACTATCCTTTTGAACATTGTAGGGTCTTCTATCTCATCCCCAACATCAATACTCAACTTCATAGTCTAGATCAAAGAATGAAATTTTCTTGAAGAGATTAATGTGTTTCTCCTTAGTTAAGGGTGATGACAATGGTATAAAGCAACCAATCAACATGGTAAATACTGCAAGATATCTTAGTTTCCATAAAAGAGATCTAATTGTAGCAAGTTCTTGATTACAAGATGATGTAGTATTTTCTTTAGAGACATGCTAAAGACAAACACCCCTAAATCACATTATCAAATCGCATATTCTTATTCTCTTTCTATGGCTTCATGTTGGTTGGGACCTTATCTATACTTCACATTCACTTCTTTGCAAAATTTTTCTCTATATTAGAAACCACATATTTGAAGTTCAAATATTAAATTGTATCTAGTGATGTTCTCCTTCTTAATTCAAAAATCCCTTTCCATGTTCAAGACAGTTTTTCTCTTTTCCATACTATAGTTTCTAGTTTTCAAGAAGTACTTTTTCATGTCTATTCATTTGCATTACTAGTACCTCTTGCTTGGTCCCTATTATGGTTCAAAGTATTTCTATAGCATATAAAAGCACTTCATCTTGCATAGATAGTGCTCTCTCTCATTCAAGCAACACTTTCTCCTATTCAACCACTTCCTATTTTTCCGAAAGCACCTTGTTATTTTCAAAATAGCTTTTTCATACCCTTTCATATCAAATGCATGTAGAAAAACACTTGTTTTTATCAATAAAAACTTTATGGTGTGTAATGAAAAGATCTTACATAGGAAATGCTGAGATATTTGCAATCACACCTAATGTAGCCTCTTTGTATGAGGCAGTTTGGGCTGAAGACATGCAAGCTGCTCTGTAGGAATCCCATATGCACAGAGAGGGAAAACTACTACACATCCAGCAACTATAAAGCATTGTAATTGACTACCACTTTTCATATGGAATGAATACAATGTCATGATGCTTTTTACTTTCAATTGAGTGTCTTGTCTCTGTCAGTCCTACACAAGATTGTGTTGATGAGTCTAACCTGCCATCTTGGAACCTAATTCACTTGTGTAATAGTTGGTCTTCAATCCTTGGTCAATGTCATCATGAGTTCACTCTATGCCTACAAGCCGCCATAGCCATGCTCTAGATCCACATCTTTCACATGGTATCAGAGCCCACTCAGGCATGGCAGTGCTTCTTCAGCTCTATTTCACTGTCATGTAGCTTGGCTTGAGCTCAATCCCCAGCTCAAGACCTTATCTCCCACTTCTTCTCCTCACTTTACTTACATAGCCAAGCAACTTGGTGCTTTCATATCTCTCTCTCTCTCTCTTCTTTTCTGTCGTATGCTTTCTTCTTCCTCTCTCCATAGTCCCAGCCATGGCGTTCCTCCGATATCTTCTTCCCACACCTTTTCTTTCTTGGGACCTTCACATCCACTATCCCCCTTCCCGTGTTTGGATCTCATCGATCTGTACCACTTTACTCGAGTCACTTCCTCCCTCCTATACACCATGAGTGTACCGAGAAGGAGCATGAAATCCATGTCTACATTGCCAAGCTTGCTGAGCAAGCAGAGTGATATGATGAGACGGTTGAGTCGATGAAAAAAGTGGCCAAGCTTGATGTAGAATTGACAGTCGAAGTAAGGAACCTGTTGTCTGTTGTCCATAAGAATGTCATTGGAGCTCGTCGGGCTTCATGGAGGCTATTGTCTTCCATTGAGCAAAAAGAAGAAGCAAAAGCCAACGAAAAAAATGTTAAACTGATTAAAGAATATCGTCACAAAGTGGAGGAGAACTGTCCAATATCTGCAACAATCTCTTGATGATTATTGATGAGCACTTTATTCCTTCATCCAGCATAGGAAAATCGACAATGTTTTATTACAAGATGAAAGGTGATTATTTTCGGTATTTGACCGAGTTTAAGATGACAGTGAAAGAAAAGAGGCTGTAGATCAGTCTCTTAAAGCTTATCAGGAACTGTATCAAACATAGTTGTTACAAATTTGCCACCTACCCACCCTATTCGACTTGGACTAGTTTTGAAATTTTCACTTTTTTGTTATGAAATTATGAATTCTCCTAAGCGGGCATGTCATCTTGCTAAGCAGGTCTTTGATGAAGCTATAACAGAGCTTGATACACTGAGTGAATATTCACACAAGGACAGTACATTAATAATGCAATTGCTAAGGGACAACTTGACTTTGTGGACATCAAACCGTTAAGAAGATGGAGGAAGACATGTAGCTGCCTATTTATCCAAATTCCATCAATGTACCCATTTGAAGACCTTAAAGACATGAAAGTGCAAAAGTTTGAAGACATTTTCGCTGCCTCAAAGACTGTACCTTTGCTTGACAGGGACCAGAAAGATAACAACCAGATGACTAAGGCAAGCAAAGTCCATGAAAATGATGACCATGAAGGAAAGATCAAAGAGAAAAAGAATAAGAAGAAGAAGCAGAAAAATCATGAAGACTCTGAAGCAGCAAGCAAAGTGAAGAGCAAGTACATGATCAAAAAGAGCAAGCTGGACTACATCAATATCTATAATGAACAGAATATCTATGTCAAAAGAAATGCTAAAAACCAAAAGGGTCTTACGGTCCTTGATCAAAATTTTTACTGACTTTTTTAGCCTTGTAATGTCTAGCCTTTTCAAAAGTGTTACTAGCACCTTTCTATTTTGTGGACAATTCTCTATCCAAAAAAGCATTGTTTTATTTTATCAATATCTTTTCCAATTTTGAAAGTACATTTTTAAATCTAAAAGCATTTTTCTATTCCAAAAGCACTTTTTAGATCGTATAGCTCTTTTCTAGTACTGAAAGTGCTTTTCCATTTGCAAAAGTACTTTTCTATTTCAAAGAGTAGTTGTCACAAAATTTGTATCTTCCATTGGGGACTTGATTTTTAGTCCATTTGTAGTACTCCCAATCATATGGAGAGTATTCTCTTGGAGAAATCCAGTGATAACCACTACTTATTTCCTAGAAAACATATGTAGCATAATATTTTTTTACATTCTGACATGCAAGTAGAGATTTTAAAGAGATTTAAGAGAACATATCCCTATATTGAGATCTCTTTGAGATGTGTTGAGGACTTGAAGCCATACTTTGTATCACAATTGAAAGAGAGGTATACATATTGTGGCATTGCTCATGTCCAAATGATGTTTTTGAAATATGCTTTTAATTTCATGTGCCAAAGGACTCATAACACAAGCTACACATGTGCAAGCTCTCTATGCACCCATGGTGTAAAGCATTCTACTTGCATAGCAGGGCTTTCTATTTACTATGGAGTCACATCTCTTTGAAAGTATTTTTGCTGTATCCTAAACCCAATGGGTCTGCATTTCATGATAGAAGATGCATTTTTGGGATTTTTTATTAATATGGCATTGAAAAATTGGCTTTGTGCCTAATGGAGATTAGCAATATATCATTATTGCTATCAGTTAAGGTGTTTCAAGATAGAAATTGGAGTCAATGAGAGTGGTAAAAAGAAGAAGAGGAAAGATCTCTGAGTGCAGCAAATGGGGTGGCTAGAATGAGTCCAGAGTGTGTATCCCTTTTGAAAGAGAATACTAGATGCTTCATTGTTCATAACTTCATCCATAGGTGGTAGAGTTAGCAAATTGAAGATTTCCTAGCAAGGTATCTTGATGCCATAGTGGTCTTAATGATTGACTTTGTAGAGAACTATTCCTTCAAAGAACAAAATGAAATATATTCTCTGCATTGGCATGTCACAATATTGGTACATAAAAGTTATTTTTGTTATAATGACGATGTGAAAAAGACTTATCACTTCTGTATCTCTCATGACAAAACACATGAAACATTGTTTATCTAGCACCATTTCCTTTTGCATGACAAGTGGTTGAAGAGTCAATGGTATGAGTGGAAACCTCATTATGTGTGATGCAATGATTATGTATCATAATTCAAGGTAAAGTGTCCATTCTATCTCATGGCAATATACTTCATTATGACTGGTCTAGAGATTTTCTAGAAATGTATGCTAAAACATGCTTCAGATTGTGTTACTTTCTTGAGGCAAGGTTTCTAACAATGACATACACATGAATTTTTAGGAGATCAAGGTAGGTGACATAGGCAAATAAAATCAATAGGATTGCAAGCACATAACCAAGTCTTGCTCAATGCATTCAATGAATTGATATTCACTAATACAAATTCTATACCATGTTGAGCACTATCATGCTTTTGTGACAAGTGAATGGACAAGAATTAGAGAAGATGCAAAAACAAGCATATTGTTTAGGATTGGGAGTACCACACCATTGAATCCCTTGCTGATGTTGTATAGGAAGACAATAACTATAGTCATGACTAGGATACTAGTCTTCCAACATATGTAAGACACCCAAATGCATTGAGTGATGTATTTTCTATTGGGGACAACTTTGTTGTTAATGGGGATGAAAACCTAAATGGGGTAGATTTTTCATCATTAAATGGCATTTCTACCTAGGAGAAGCTAACTGAGGCATGGTCTAATAACTAGGGCAATGTCCTTCTAGCACACTCATTGGTGATTTGTGGGCACTACTCTAAAGGCTTGTAGAAATATGTTTGGTGGTGTCTTGTGGAAAAGCCCCATGTTCTCATGTATTCATAGTTGGTTTGGGCCATGAAGTTTCCATATGGAGTGTGCATATGGTCAAGTAAACCTGCACATGTGAGACAAAGAGATAGAAGAAAATATTTATAATAGCATGCTCCTAATATGTAAAGTGACTATGGAGTAGGATACAAACATGTGATCTACATTATAATGTATAATATTCTATCAATATAAAATGTTTAGTGCTTCATGCCTTAGATTGAGTGCAATACAATAGTGTGCAAAATATTGATAAGGGGTAACATTTGGGTGATTCATATATATAGCATACCAACTTGTAGCCATACATAGTTAGCATAATACAAAAGCAATTCTAGGACATTTCTTGGCAATCTATAAGCAATCTTTTTGGTGTGATTTGAGTCTTCTTTAACATCTAGACCAATCCATATTGGCCATCATCCTTTCTTTCCCCAATGCATTTCTAGCCAACTCCATCTGCCTAGCCTACCTCTCATCTTTCACTGCTCCCAAGGGTTAGAATGCACAATCTCTATAGGGTTAGTGGACTAGAGCTACTTGTAAAGAAAAAGTTTCCAATACCTCCATCAAAAACAATTTGAACTTTGTTCCCTCCTCTTTTTCAGCAAGTACATCCATTCTTGGAATAACTAGGAAGGTCCCATTGGAATTGCCATACACTTTTGCAAGTGTATCATCAACAATCAAAGTGTCGAATGTGCTATAGGTAGGGTTGTGCTTCCAAAATTCATCTAGCTATTTGAAGAAAATCAGCTTCCCCCCATGATAAGGGATGCTTGCCACCTTGTAGAGCTCTTGGCCAAAAATCCCTTAGAAAAACATTGTACCAATTCCATGCATTGATCCAAGTTATCTAGAGCATTATATGGCATTGAGCAGCTTTAGAGAAACAAGTTTGCAC
The DNA here is from genome assembly GCF_053477565.2 of Lygodium microphyllum. Classification (NCBI taxonomy): domain Eukaryota; kingdom Viridiplantae; phylum Streptophyta; class Polypodiopsida; order Schizaeales; family Lygodiaceae; genus Lygodium; species Lygodium microphyllum. Next base: position 46,095,660 of record NC_141141.1, on the reverse strand, counting down.
ACTGTCTTATATCATAGAGAAACTAGTCAACATCACTCTACACATAATATTTTTCTTATTCACTTTGGTTTGTATCACATCCTCAAAATTAAAACTGGGTAGTTGAATCTTGCTATCATAGAAATAATAGAGTGTGTTATTTAAGTCTAATATTAGAGCGAGCCTACCCTCAACAAATATAAGTGGCCTTTGAACCTCTGTTGGTAGCTTGTTAATGTATATCCCATCTGTAACATTGGCATCTTTTGTTTCCCTAAATCAATACAAATGGTTAAAAATTAATTTAACAATGAAAGGGCTTTAAAAAGTTACAAATGGTAGAGGAGAGACAAAGTATACTAAAAACACAACAATGTAATACAAGCTTGCACAACAAACAAAAGTTCTCATTTCTCATTATTGTCCAAACAAACTTAACATCAAAGGCAAATTTAAAAAAACATAAAAGCATTAAAACTTCTTACAAGCATATGATTTGGGCATTCGAGAGGGTATCATCAATGGAGCTAATGCACTAGTTTTTTTGGGGGGGTGGCAACTCTAGTGTGGGGTGTGTTGAAGTTTCTACCTTCCTGTGCTCATTAGAAAGTGCGCCTGCCCCCATCCTTTGCCTAATGAAACCTATGCTAGATGATTCAGTGTTTTCTATAGTGCGCTTCTGCCTTATTTATTTTCTCATATGCAATAGTGTATAGTCTCCATCCATATCTACATCTAAACCTTCTTCTACCACAACACAATCCTTCTCTTTGACATTCTCATCCTTTGTTATTGGGTTGATGCCAACTTCTTCTCCTTGCTCTGCAGCATGTGTCCTAGGATTTGGTTGTTGTCTTCCTTTGTCAGCCATCTTTTCTTTTTTGATCAAATTGTTTGTGCCTATTGCTCCTAGTGTCTGGCTTGTATGCAAAGCTAGGACATCCTCTTCCAGGACTATCTACTTCTCAACACACAAGTTAACTATAAAAAAATCATAACCAACAACCTATCTTGAGATCGGAGTTGTTTCCTCTCTGAAATCTCTCTTGCTTGACGGAGAATGAGAAGTCCCCAAAAAATTAAACATTTTAAATAGTTAGAATTTATTAATGAAATTTGTATATTGATTTTTCTTGCTGATATAAGTGTGTGTATTGTTTTCCATGGGGATTGTAAGGACCCATGATTTCATAATTTTAGGTATTGCATGGGCACAACCATGGTGCACACATGTCTCTCTAGATGCTTACAACTTGACTTTTTTGTGTCACTATGGATGCACAGAAGCTGGAAAAACATAATGGGTGAAACTCTTATTCATATGCAAGCATGTATATCCTAGTGACATCTCTCACGTCCAAACAAATCCACACCTGAAACACATTTCACCCAAATGCACATGTGGCCTCAAAGCATTTGAGATCTATGGGTGAGAACAATGGTTAGCATCAGCCTTCTCTTCACATGATCTACCATCACCTCTAGAATCTTGAGGTACAAAGCTACATCATCAACATTAGCAAATGATATTCATATAATTTCTAGGAGAAAAAACCATAAAGCAATTATTATCAGTAGTTCTTGTAAAGCAAACACCATAAAATAACTAATTGTAATGTGAACTTCTAAAAGTACTTTACATATTTCAAAAAGTGCTTTTGAATCATTTAAACACTTTAAAAAGTACTTTAAGTTTTAGAGCATATGTAAGTGGAAAAACCACTTTAAACATTTTAGTTTTGGACCATTATAAACATGTGGGAAAAACACTTTTTAAAGCTTCAAAGAAAGTTGAAGTGAAAAAATCACTTTACATGTTTTAAAATATTTTTTATCCCTGATAATATTTTAGAAAGCACTTTATTATTCAAAGCAAATTTAAACAATTCAAAAGTGTTATTTAATCCTTAAAGACATTTCAGAATGCATCTTAAGAGTCAAGGTGCATCTAAGTGATACTTTAGACATGGAAAAGCACTTTTGATATGTGCAAAAACATTTTTTTCTAAATGAAAAGTGCTTCTGTCACACAAAAGTGATTCTCACCATTGAGAAAGAGCCTTGGCATACCAAATTCGCTTTAATCTATAAAAGCACTTTGCAAATTCTAAAAGTGCTTTCTTCACCCTAATACCTTTTGAATGCATTTAATATTTGTTCTTATATTACATAAAGTAATTTTAATCTATATAAAAGTACTTTTGGACCCTTGAAGTTACAAAACCATAAAACTAGAAGAAAACTATTAACAAAGTATTTTTAATCTATACAAGAGAGCAATGTTGGATCTTGAAAAGTTACAAAACTACAAAATATACAACTATTAATATAATTTTTAAAAAATCATTTAAAAAATTTGTAGCTATTAAAAAAATTAAAGAATAACTATAATTTTGTGTGACTAAAGTGATTGTCAGAAAGAAGCAACCACTCTTACCTAGTAATGGGCAATCATGTTATTGTCTATATAGTAGGTTGATGGGTCTACACCATGTAGGTAAGTTTAGACTCATAGGCCTCAATATTTTGTTGTAGTCTAACAATTTTTACACCATCATGACTCAAACTAGCATTCAATTCATCAAGCTCTAACCTGAGCATCTACAATGTTACGAGGTTTGTCACCTAGGGTTTCTTAAGTCAGCCTCTCAACGAAACGCTCGCGAGGCTGAACCCACTGGGATTGACCTGAAATCTTGGTCCCTAGAGGTCAAGGTCTCCTAACAGTATTCTAGCATTGGGGGCCCTAGACATCCTACTTTATGCAGAGATACCCAAGCCGAAGCAGACCCATGCCACACTTGGTTCAAAGATAATGGGAAACAAGAGGGATGATTGCTCGACCTCTCTACCCGTAGGGCATAGTCCCATTCTAGTCCCCTAAAACGGCATGGATCAAGGTGCTAACCTGACAATTCCTAAGGGTCTTTGTGAGAAGTCTCCTAGTTCTTTAGGACCACCCTATCATAGGACGATCGGACCCGTCGGGGGTTCTGCCACTCGCTTCCCTCAGTAGGCATTTTTTAGTTATTTAATTAGGTCCTATCACATTTATATGCAACATTTAAAATCAGCTTCATTAATTAAGCCTTTTAGGAAACAAGGTTCGTTCGTGTAACTTATAGCACTGACATAAAATCAGAGCAAGCAGTCCTTTTGACAAACAAGTCCCTTAACTTATCTTCAAGTTAGTCTTGTGCCCATACATGAGAAATTATATGTCCCTTCTACCCTGCAGAAGTAACTGGTCCAAATCACATGGCACCACAATTTCCATCATACTTGGCAAGGAGTGTGCAGAGCTCCACCTGACCCGCAAGCTGCCTAGGAGTGAAAACATTATTCTCGTGGTTGGCCTTTTCACCACTCAACCTTTGGCCCATGAATCAAGTAGTGTCGTTTTCGAGTTATGTGATCTTGGAGATGATCCACCCATGCAAAGAACCTTTCTTAATTAAATCCTTTAAGAATCAAGCACAAACAAGGCATTCAGCCCTAATATCATCTTTTAGAAAACATTCATTTATCCCCATGGCAACTTGTCATCAAGACCCCTACAATGAATTTACCATAAATCACAAGCACTTGGAATAATCATCCAAACAACAATCCAGCAATCAGTTGAATTTAAAAGCATTTAGGGTGTTGTTCGATCAACCAACAAAAACAATGGTATTCTTTTCCAAACATTGCAAGAGTAGACGTGATAACATTTTCATCCGAATATTCGCTCTCCCCCTTGGGATCTAAGAGCAATGCCATGCAAAATTTTACTTAACACTTCAGCCAAGACATACGTTAAGGTCTCGTACAACTATGCAAGATGTAAATTCTATAGATCGCTCACATTGATTGATAATCCAACCTTCTTCCAACAAATATAAAAGTATTGATCTTTACTTTGACTTAGGGTTTTCCCAATCCTTGAGCTCTCCACTTGCCTTTGAGGCCTAGAGTTCTTGTTTGTACCTAGCCTAGTCCCCGAATTGTTTTGATGAAACGGATCTCAAGGCATCTTAGTTGTAATCCTTATGATCGTTGTTTGTACTAACTACACACATCATCAAGATCCCAATGAACTATCAGTTCGTGATATTAGCAAGAGCTTGGGCAAAGACCTTAGAGTTTCAAGAATGGATTTCCTTTAGGTTAGATTGCCTACCATGCAATCCATCAAGCGTGCAAGCTACAATATACCTTCAGTGGGGTGAAAAACATATCTATTATTTACAAGCAAGGGGAGTCGACAATACTTTGAAACCTTATATGTTGTTTATGCTATGCATGTATTTTATTGCATAGCATCTAGTCGCAATTTTACCTCTCTTGATACAAGCACTTTGCAAACTCCATCTTTTGAATATTTGGAATTAACTTTATCCTTTCAATTAACCTATTCTCATGCAACATAGTGAGCCTCAACTCGAGTGGTTGCGCGAAGTATACCTCCTCCTTGAGATCTCTATTCAAGAACCTAGAATTACATTTGGCAAACTAGCCGCTTCTTATGAGTGGCCATTGCAAGTATTATGAAAATAGTAGTAATGTTAGATATGATCAATGCCCTACCCTCATTAGGTGCTACCAATGATCCATGGTGCTCAAAGTTGTAAGGCCCCCATTATGAGGAGAAGCCAAATGTGAGCCCGGACATTGGTTGAGTCCTGACTTGTATATCAAATAAGGTCTATGTGACCGAATGGCAAAAAGGTGACCATTGTGGGTCTAATCTTTAGGTTAGACGGAGTGGTTAAGTTGGTAGCAACTTGAGGCACATTGCATCGAGTTGTGGGGTAAGGGAGTTAAAAGGGGCCCCTATTGTGGGGTCTGGGGGCGCAGAAGCGGCCCCTGGCTAGGGGGGTCCCAGGGGGGTCAGTGGCTCCCCTGGCGGGGGTCCAGGGGCAACGCCCCCGGCCTGATGGTAAAGGAAATATTCCCTGGAATATTCCCTGGCCGACTAGTGGAGGCTTATATGGTAAGTCGTTTAGGCCAACCTCATGGCCTTCGCAGGCTATAAAAGCTAAACCCCTTCACAACCATCGATCACTCATCTTTCACCCAGTCAGAGTTGTTGTTCCAGCTAGCCTTAAGCTCTTCACCTATCTTCTGTCTAGATCGCCATCTAAGCTTCACACAGTGGAAGCGCATGGGTGGACAGAGCCATCTTTGTATCAGTTGTTTGGAGTTAAAGAATTTACTGATTCTCCTCTTATCTGTTGTGTACTCTCTATCTCTTTCTCAGATTCTGTTCGCTTGGCGGTGTAATATTTTACAAGTAATTCTAGCCATTGGAGAAAATGATTCTTAAAAATCAAATTTTTCAACTTCTGAAAATCCTTGTGCAACTAATGTGGCTTTGTACTTTTCTAATTTATCATTAGCCTTATACTTTACCTTCCAAACCCACTTGGTGCCAATAATCTTTCTCTTTTTTAGCTAATCCACTAGCTCCTAAGTAGCATTTTTCATTATGCTGTCTTACTCGGCTTGCATAGCTACTCTCTATGTTGGATTGTCAAGTCCTTCTTCCAAGTTTGCTAGCTCCTTTACATCTCTCATGATGTGAGCCATCAAGGCCATATTGGCTATGTGAGTAGAAGCCTTTGTTTGCTCCTATATTCTCAAAGACCTCCTTGGTCCATTTGACTTTTCCTCAACTGTGGTAGGCATAAGATTACTGTGATCATAGAGTTTCTTCACGCCTCGCAGTAATGGCTTTTCCAGTGGCGTGATTGCAGGTTGGTGAACTTTTCCTCATCATCTGCCGAAGATTATACTTCCTCCTCCTTGAGGGTAGGGATAGTTGTTGGGATAGGTTCATAGTGGACTACTTCTTCGCTAGATGATAAAGTGGAAGAACTTATATTCTCCTCCTCCATTGTATGTGGCAACACCACATCATAGCTTGCTATGATTTTCTTTGCCTCTTGGTCATACAATTTATAAGCCTTTTGCTCATCCTTATAACCCAAGAAGATAAATTTTGTGCTTGCTAAATTTAACTTATTTCTCTTATCCTTTGGAACATGTACATAAGATTCACATCCAAAAGTTTTAAAGTGTGAGAGATGGTTTCTTACTAGAATAGGCCTCATGAGGAGTTTTGCCCTTAGGAGCCTTTGTCTAACTCAGCTTGAGAATGTAGATTGTAGTATTAACAGTTTTTGCCCAAAACTAGTTAGGCCATCACTTACCCTAAAGTATGCACCTTGCCATTTCACAATGGTGCAGTTTTGACATTCATAATGTCATTTTTCTAAGGTGTATGTGGTATTGTCAATTGCCACTTAATCCCTTTGCTCTTGTAAAAGTCTTCAAACTCCTTCAAGTGGAACTCACCACCACCATCTGTTCTAAACTTCTTCACTCTTTGTCATGTTTCATTCTCAACAATTTTTAGTCATTCTTTAAACTTACCAAAAGCTTGAGCCTTATCATAAAGAAAGTATACCCACATCTTCCTACTGTAGTCATTTGATGATCAACATAAAATAGGAAGATCCTCCCAAGGCTTGTGTAGATATTTTATTGCACAAGTCAGCATGCACCAACTTTAGAGGAGCCTTTGCTTTATTATTGCTTTCTTGTGGAAATGTATTTCTATGTTGCTTGCCCATCATACAAGCTTCATGTGGTTCCTTCATTTCAGTTACTGTAGGTAGATGAGTAACCATACCTTGCTTATGCATCACCTTTAACAGTGCAAAACCAATGTGACCAAATCTTTCATGCCAAATTTTATTTATGCCCACACCAAAAATTTCTATAATAGTACTTAGCTCATATATGGTGTTCCTTCTTTCTCCTTTGCTGACAACTTTGCTAACACTGTCGATAATTTCTACACCTATCCTAGTGAATCTTACCTCATGGGGGCCAATATCAACTATAGAAGCAAATGATAATAGATTTCTCTTAATTCTTTGGAACATACAATTTTAAATATTATTTAATTCACCATTTTTAGCAACAAAGGAGTATAAGTGCCTTTAGTAGGGCATTTTGCATCATTCCCAACCATCACAGTGACTGATTCTTGCAGAGGCTTCATAGAAATATATAGACCTTTCTTGTTGGCGCAGGAGGTACCACTATCCAATATTCATGAGTCAGTGTAGATATTTCTTATGTCAAGGAACATAACTACTTAATGGTTGCCATGAATAACTCCAACTTTGCATCAACTGTTTTGGCTAACAGTGCCATTCTTTTCATCTGCTTTCTTGACATGATAATCTGCAATTGCATGCCCTTTCTTCTTGTAGTAGAAGCACTCTTCTTGAAAAATTTTCTTACCATATTTCTTTTTTTGTCACCATTGGTAGAGAAACTACCTTTGCCTTTTATATTGGTAGAGGATGCAACATCTCCACCACTGCTACTACTCCTTCAACTGTCTCTCCTTTAGCACACAACAAATATGAGAAGAACAGAAACTGCTTTAATTTCAAATGAATTGATACAAAGATGGCTCTATCCACTCGTGCACTTCAACTGTGAAGCTTAGATGGCAATCCAAATAGACGATAGGTGAAGAGCTTAAGGGTAGCTATAATAACTTTGACTGGGTGAAAGATAGATTGACAATGGCTCTGGAGGGGTTTTCCTTTTATAGCCTAGGAAGGTAGTATGGTTGGTCTATCTAACCATATTATGAACCTCGTTCCCTAGTTCTCCAAGGAATATTCTAGGGAATATTTTCTTTACCATCAGGGAGAGGGGATGCTACCCTTGGACCCTCGTCTCAGGGGAGGCCGCTGTCTCCTATGAGACTAGAATCTTATAAGGGTGGGGCATTGAGCATATCTAATAGTATTGACTCTCCTATATGTGCTTGAGCTTCCTTTATCCAGCCTCTCACTTTCTCTATGATTTTCAATTGGTGCTTTGGATCAAGATACTCTCCTACCTTAGCACTCCCCTTCTTCTTAGTCTTTGGGATTGAACTTTCAGGTTTGATATCACGTACTTTTCTCCCTGACATCAATGCAGTGGAACCATCGCTTTTAGATTGATCTTTCATTTAGCTCTTTTCTTCTTCTTCTTCTTCTTCTTCTTTTTCTTCTTGCCAATTGAGGAAACATCCACATTACTAGGTCTAGGTATTGACACCCCAATTGGCATGTGCCCTAGTCATTTACATTCAGCGGAATGGGTTTCGTTTTGTCATCGATTGATTCAACACGAACAAGACCTAGGGGAATTGAAGGTATGCCTATGTTGCTAGATGATGCTTTCCTCCTTGGAAAACCTTCATACAAATGTGTAACCTCATACTTCAGGCATGTGTCCTAGTCATTTACATTCAGTGGAATGGGTTTCGTTTTGTCATCGAGTGATTCAACACCAACAAGACCTAGGGGAATTGAAGGTATGCCTATGTTGCTAGATTATGCTTTCCTCCTTGAAAAACCTTCATACAAATGTGTAACCTCGTACTTCAGGCATCTCAACTTAGCTTTGTCTTTGTTGGACTATTCTTGTTTGAGAAGGCATTGATAAGAAATGTGTTAAGGATGGCCATAATTCCTTCCAACAAGTCACTAGTTGTTGGTGCACAAATCGGATGCTGTATGTGTATGTAGCGAGCGCCGGAAGGTCCCCAAGAACAAAGAACTCTACTTTAAGCTCAAAATTCAAGAGAATAGACTTGCACGACATGAGACAAAAAGACCAATTGGGTACAATCTCCCCCCATGCCTTGTGTGAGCGCTCCATAAGGCATGTATTTATAAATTTATTCATCTCAAAGCTAAAAAATAGCCCAATTTTACAATTAGCATGCTTTTGGCTTTTGTGCTAGCTTTTGTCCAAATAAAGAATAAAGCGGTTGGGTGGCCCAAGAGTCGAGCTGTGTCCAAATACAATATCCAATAATGAATATTTAAACAGTGCACCCATGCGCATTTAAAAAAATAAATATTTATTGAGTTCTTCAATAAATAAGTGTACCTAAATAAATATTAGCGCCACACCTTTAATGATAAGACGTGCGCCCATCAAAAAATGATAATTTCTTCTAAGTAAACTGAATACATAAAATCGCCTAGTGTTTCCCAATGCCACCACCGCCTCCTCTACACATCAACTGAAGCATTTACAATTGTTAGAAAATAATACAATTAAACCGACAAAAGTGAATACCTAGCTGTCTTTAGCTACAAAATAAATAGGTTGGAACTCTATCCTAACCTTAATTTAATACGAGTGTGCACTCAAAACTCATAAACGTCCATTAATTTAAATATGTATTTTGCAAAATCACCCACTATGGAATCACCCACTTGCACATTAAATTAGTGTGATGCCCGAAAAGGATAGGCATCCCCATCAACTTGTTGCACAAGGAATCCACCTTGTATACAAACCCCGACAAATAAATATAGTTTTACAGAATCCACCGCAAAACCTCACAGAATCCACCGTGGAATAAAAACTCACGGAATCCACCATGGTCTCATGGAATCCATTGTGGAATATGCCTCCTGGCATCATATCCCCCGGGTGGGATAACAATTGTCCTCAATTGCTACTATTAGCTCAATGTGGAGCTAGCAGTGAGGGGTAAGCACTTAGGTTGCGAGCATGCATCCATTGGGCCTCTTCAATAGGATGATTTTTAAACTTAACCAAACATCTAGAATATCCACGGCCAGTTCTAGTGGTCATAAAGTCAGTGTCTAGAATAGTTTCTGGTTCAAGGATTTCAATTTCTTCTTCTAACAAAGGAGGGTTTTCATAGACAGGGTGTACAGGTAATTGGACTCTAAAAGGTCGTAACAAAATGATATGAAAAGTATTGTGGATTTTCCAGTGTTGGGGTAGTTCTAATTTAAATGCATTGTCATTGATTTTGTGAATGATCTTGAAAGGTCCATAAAATCTAGGGTCTAACTTAACAACATGGTATTTCTCAACACTTTGTAATCTTCTCTTTTCAATGCGTAACCAAACATAATCATCAACTTTGAAACTCATAGGTTTTCTTTTCTTGTTAGTTTGTTTTGTGTATGATTACTGGGCGTTCGCAATCATGTCTTTGACTTCAGCAAAAATAATAGCATGCATATTGGCAATATCATCAGCAGCTTTAACTTTGTTTGACAATGAGGTAACAGGTGTAGGCAATCTATGTCCATAAATGATTTAAAAAGGTGCTTTCTGTGTAGCTGTATGTGGTGTGCTATTGTATGCAAATTGAAGTAAATGCAAATGTATCCCATGTTTGTGGTTTTGAAATTGTGTATACATGCAAAAGATCTAAAATTGTACTGTTAGTAGCTTATGTTTGCCCATTTGTTTCAGGATGAAATGCAGATGAGAAATCAATCTTTGTTCCTAAATCAGCAAACAAAGTAGTCCAGAAATTATTGCAGAATCTAGAATCATAGTCAGAAATAATAACTTTTGGCAAACCATGGTTAGTGAAAACAATCTTCAAAAACAATTGAGCAGCTTGAGATGCAGTTAATGTTTTCTTACATGGAATGAAATATGCTTGTTTGCTAAATCGATCTACAATAGTCCAAATCATATCATGATTAGCTTGGGTGTTAGGAAAACCAGTAATAAAATCCATTGAAATATGTTCCCATGGTGGTTCTGGAATTGGTAAAGGCATTAATAAACCATATTGCTTACCATGGTGTCGCTTAACTCTTTGATAAATTAAACATTCAGATACAAAGTTAGAAACATCAAATTCCATCTGTGGCCAGTAACAATCTTCAACCAATGTACGCAAAGTAGAAATAATACCTCTATGGCCTTGATATGGGAGACAATGAATTTTGTGCAACACAAATGATCTAAATGGAACATTTATACATAACATTTTCTCATAAAACATAAATCCATCAAAATAAGACAATGAATCTATTGGAATCCAATTACTTGTAACTAATTTATTCCAATCAGCTTGAAAACTAGGGTCTTGATCATAGGTATCTTTAATAGGGTTAAGGGAATCAAAAGATATAACGAAGATATTATGGATAGTTGGTCTTCTACTCAAGGCATCGACAACAACATTTTCTTTTTCGGGTTGATATTGGATAAGTGGATGAAAACTTTGAATAAAAGCAGCCCATTTAATATGACGGTCAGAGATTTGTGGTTGATTAAGGAGATGTTTGATACTTTGTCGGTGAGTTTTAATCATGAATTCAGATCCCATTAAATAGTGTTTCCATTGTCGTAAAGCTTGTACTACTGCTAGCAATTCCTTATCATAAGTAGAATACTTGAGTTGAGATGGTTTAAGTTTGTAGCTAGAGTAGGCTATCGGATGTGAATCTTGCATAAGGATATCTCCTATTCGAGATCCACTAGTATATGTGACTACTAGGAAGAATGGTATAGTAAAGTCAGGTAGTTGCAATACAGGGACATGTGTTAAGGCATATTTTAGTAAATCAATAGACTTTTGCTGATTATCAGACCAATGATACACAATACCTTTCTTTAATAATTTTGTCAAAGGTAATGCAAGCAATGAAAAATTTCTCACAAATTTTCTGTAAAAGCTAGCAAGACCTAAGAAAGAATGTAATTCATGCACATTTTTAGGTATCGGCCAATTCAAAATTGCTTCTATCTTTTTAGGATCAACTTTAATACTGTCAAAAGAAACAATGTGGGTTCGGAAAAATTCACTCTTTTGAGGATTAGCATATAATTGATTCTCTTTCAATAATCTGAAAACCAAGGATACATGTTCATAATGCTCATTCTCATTCTTACTGAAAACCAATATGTCATCAAAGAAAACAATTACACAATATTGATGCTTCAAAAATATGCGATTCATCATACGACTCAATGTGGTTGGTGCATTAGTTAAACCAAGGCATAACAAGGAATTCATAATGTCCAAATTGTGTTCTAAATGTAGTTTTGAAAATATCAGGTGTATCCAAAATCGTACTTGATTGTATCCATATTTAAGATATATCTTGCTAAATATTGTAGCCCCTTGTAGTCTATCCATGAGGTCATCTACCCTAGGGATTGGATATCTATTCTTGACAGTGATCTTATTTAGGGCACGATAATCAATGCACATCCTATAGGTGTTATTTTTCTTTTTAACTAATAGGATAGGTGCACCAAAAGGAGAACTACTGGGCCTAATGAGTCCTCGAGTTAACAATTCTTCAACTTGGGTTTAAATTTCTTTCTGTTCAATTTGATTATGTCGATAAGGTGCTTTACATGGTGGTTGAGAACCTCGTATTAAGTCTATTTTATGATCTTTAGGGCGTGTAGGTGGTAAGCCATGTGGTAAATCAACAGCAAAACAATCTAGGATGCATCTGATTTTCCTTAACTTCAATTTCAATGTGTAATAAGCAATCAATTTAGCGGCACTCAAGATTGCCCCAATAGGTACTGAGAAATCCTAAAGCAACGAGAGCTCAATATGAACCTCAAGAGGTGGAGCTTTGGTTGCCAATGGTGAAACCTTGTTGTAGGTAGCTCGAATGAGAGCTGTCGAATTGAGCTCAAGCTCATGGAGAATGAGAGCTTTGGTTGCCAATGGTGAAACCTTGTTGTAGGTAACTCGAATGAGAGCTGAAGTAATTCCGAATGAGAGCTAAAGCAATGCCGAATTGAGTTCAAGCTCATGGAGAACATGATTCTAATACCAGTTGAAGGGAGAGGCCCAAGTGGAAGCATGAGCAAGCAGAAGTAAGAGAGGTGTGAGCTATGGCAGGTGGAGCAAGAGAGCAAGAGAGAAAGACTCAAGATGTGGAAACTCCAATAGTCACAATGTGTGATTGGCCTTTCTTTTATTCAAGTGTAACTAAAAGAATAAAGAATGAAGTGATAGTGATGGGCACCCATCGCCTTGTAGAGTGCTAAAGCGGGTACTGTCAATGTAGTAATACACAGGCGGCTAGGCACAGACACCTTTAACCCCAACACTTTTGAGGACTAATCTGTGTTGTCATTATTCAAGTTTAGACAAATATGTGTGGGCATTTCCTAAATTCTCATTTGAGTTGCTTTGATATAATTAGTTGACAATCAATATTATCCAAAACTCCCTCTAGCTGAATGAGTTGTCCATGCATAACAAACTCCACATAAAGGTGAGAGAAGTCCATAGTAAAATTTTCCAAGTGTTTTAGCTAGTCACAACCCAAGACAATATCAATGGGGCCCATTTCTAATGTAATTAGATCAATTGATGTCGCATAGTTTTCAATAAAGCATAGGAAAACCTTTGAGTATACATGTGTATTGAATTCTTTATCACCATTTTCCACTTGAACTTTGAGGGGGTGTTGTAATTGTATATGAAAACATTTCAATCTATCAATGGCTCATTTGTTGACAAAACTATGTGTGCTACCACTTTGACCAAGATTAATACATGCTTTCCATTAATTTTGGCCTGAATGCACAATGTTCTAGGCCTCCTAGATTCTATCCTTGCATCCATAGAGATTGAGCAAAGGGAATTGGCAGCTTGAGGGGGTTTGGTAGGAGTATTCAAATCAATACCATTAGGCAAGCAACCACCTAGATTAGAGAAAGGAAAACACATCCTCCAGGTCATAGAATTGTTCTTTCTCTAAATTCTTTGCATAGTCCTCATTCTTAGTATGTACTAAGGTATTTGTAGCATTTAAATCATGTGATTCCTCATCTTCATTTTGCCAATCTTCCATAATATACATGTTATGAACTTTAGCATTTACTACTTTGTAGGGACATTTTGAGGCATGGTCCGCCATCTCACACTTAAAACGTAAGCCCTTTTCTTTCCAATCCTTCATAATATCCAGTGGAATCAATATTTTACCACTTTGACCACTCAATGTTGATGTATTTTGAGCCTTGTTTTTAGCATACTTACCATCTTTATGTGGGCTAAGTGCTATCCCAAAACTCCCTTGTTTGAGATATATATATATATATATATATATATATATATATATATATATATATATATATATATATATATATATATATATATATATATATACACTAGAGGTTGTCCAAGAAAACCTTCCCTTGATTCATGACCCTCTAGCAAGAAAGCGATGTATCCCTTTACATACCATCTTCTTCATGGTTCGTGACCTTTGCGAGTCTAATAACTATGGCGCACACAATGGACATGTATGATAACCTAAAGGTAAGGAGACCTGTCTCAACACCCCTATTTAATCAATACAAACTTGAACGAGCTATGTTAGATATCACCGACAAGAACAGAAGGCTACTTACCTGAGCACTCTCCGAATCCTGGAAATTCATGCATGGTCCACATGAGAGAGAGAGAGAGAGGTGATTTTATTTAAAGAAGAAAATTTAAGAGAGAGAATATAGATTTTATGAGGAGAAAGTAATCATAAGAATAGGTGGCCTTAGTTAGGGTGGGAGAAGATAGCTCTAGCTAAGGTATAATGAAATGGGTATTAAATAGCACATCTCATGTAAGTCTAATGAACTTACATGAGACCTCCATATATTAATGGAGCAAAGTAAAAATGTGCACAAATGGATATTATTTATCTCACCATTTAGAGTAGGTTCATCATATCCTTCTCTTGCCAAAATCTAGGTGAATTTCTCGATAAATTTTATGATTTAACTATACCCTTGTATAAAAACATTTTACATGAAAAATAAATACCCCTCTTGTGACTAAATATGTAGCTTGTAAAATATATTATTTTGTGGATTATATATTCTTTCTTGTGGATTTTGGGGAGTTGAAGAAAGTCTTGGCTAAAGGTAGTGACCTCAAGGGTCTATTCAAAATTGATATGGTTACCATTCTATTGTGTTATGCTACCATAACACACTATCTATCGAACACAAGAGAGGTTAGAGCCACTTTATCAAAGGTTGAAAATAGAAATTAAGAGATGGTTGGTATGGACTTGAGATGTGCTCAAGCTCCATCTTAAAGAGAACTCAAAGACACATAAACATGAAGAGGGTCTTCATAGACTTGAGAAACAGTTGATGGATGCTCTAGCATGTGCTCAAGCTCTATCTAAAAGGCATCTGAAAGACAAAGGAGGTACCATGAATCTATATTACAAAGGTTCCTCACCATAAGGAGAGAGTTCATACAACTCAGAGCACGTGCTCAAGCTCTATCTCAGAGATAGATAAAAATTCATAGAGAATAGATAGTGTTAATACAACATGTGCTCAAGCATTGTCTCATAAGTGTACTAATCACACCTTGACTTTCACTTATCAATGCCAAATTATTTTTATGAGCTAGACTTGAATTTAGGTTCCCTAGATGTGTAGGCTACTTGTCATTGTGACTCTATCTCCTTTGCTTGTGGAATGTTCATATCTATATTAGTAAGATAAACACTACTCAACTGCATTTGGATGTTGAAGTCCAATCCATGTAAAAAACACTAGTCAACTGCCTTTTTGCCTCTTCAAAATTTTGACAGTCCTTCCGCTCATGATCTGGACTATCACACCACATGCAATGATGGACATGATCATTCCTGGAAGAATTTGCAGGAGTAGAAGTTGGGGCTGTTACTCCATTTTGGTCATCTTGATTTGTAAGTCTTTTAAGTTCTTTGAAATTTCCTCCACCATATCTTCAATAGTCAATTTTGCAGATGGACTGACAATTGCAGAAGGATTAGGCATAGACATAGACATAGGATGAGAAAAAGGAGAAGTAGTGGATGGTGCAACATGAGAAGTACAAGAGGTTGTGGTAGGAGAAGACATCATTGATGGTGACTGCATTCCGTTCTACAAGCGAGCCTTCCATCTCTACCTCTTTGCAAGTGTAGAAACCGCATTGATAGCATCATTTAATCCATCTTCAATCCCATACGCTATGCAGAGTCTTCAATAAGTTCTCCCAACTCATCCTAAAGTGCAAGATCAGCCACCTACAAGAATAATTCCACTTTCTCCGAGTTCAGAGCTCTTTGCTCTAGTGCATACAACTGGTTGTATCGCTCTTCAAACTCTTGCAACAAGACCTTTGTTGGGCTAATAGACCCACTCTCTGAATGTCTTCCACGTGTAGCAATACCATAATCCTCTGATAAATATTCATATTTGAGTGCTTTCTTGAAAACATTCTAGTTAGAGTCTTGCACAAACAAATCTGTCACTCTAACCCGCAAAGCGGGTCGGCCATCAAATAATTTTTGCTCGCTACCCATAGCCTCAATTGCCTTGGTTGCACCAAGCATATGCTATTATTCTTGATACAATAGTCATTGTTGATCCAATTGTTGATGTTGTAATTGTTGCTACTGTAACTGCTGTTGTTGTTGCATAGATAACTGCATCTACTGATTTTTCATCATAATGATTGAAGAGAGAGTTTGTAATTAAGTCTTCATCTCATTGGTCGAAAAGGAAGAAGCAATCGATGATGAAGGTGGATTGTTCGAAGAGTCTTCCATCATGATGATCAGAAGGGATGTTTCACATCGGGTTTACCAGATGTTGCACAGAATTCGTGTGGGAGTTCGTGAAAGTCACTCGCCACAAGGACGCTTTGCGATGGGAGAACTCAGCGTAAATAATTATCCAAAAGAATTTTAGATTCAAGAAGAATGAGGAAACAAATTCTTGATTAAAGATATAGACAAGATATAGGTTCAAATGATTCTCGGATATGATCAAAAGATTTTGAGGAAGACAAGGTCGAATTCTCAAACTAAGAGGGAAGAGAAGAAGGTGGAATGTCAGGTTTTGAGGAAATGTTTTCAAGGAAGCAAGAAGCACCAAGCTCAAACTGAAGCCACTCTCATAGAATTTGACAATGAAAACTTCAAAGAGGGCAAGGAGCTCATAGCTCAAAAGCCACTTCATGGATCGACCTTCAAAGTAGGCAAGAAGATTAAAGCTCAACTCAAGCCACTTTCATACGCGACTCGATGTCAGAAACTTCAATGTAGGAGAGGGTCTTAAAGCTCGACCTCAAACCTTTTCTCCTGAACTCGATGGCAATCTTCGAAGAGGTAAGGAGCTTAAAGCTCGACTCAAAAGCCTCTCATACATGGTCATCATGGAGAGATCAAGAAGGGTATCAGTTTGTGGAAATGCTACAGAAAGAAATTCCAAGGAAGACTTTGATGAATGTATATTAGAGCATTCCATAACTTACGAGGCTTGACAACACTACCTTAGAATAATCAAAGAGCTGAGCCAAAATCAATGGCAGTCATAAATTGCATTCAAGGAAGAAGAGATGATTGACATGATGTGTTCCAATGTAGAAGTCTCATCATAAAAATTAGGCCATAGTTAATTCTCCAAGTACTGACTGATCTCCAATACCATGATGGAACATGCTTGCTCCTTGATGCTACAAGAAGCTCTATTCTATAAACTTATCAACAAGTGATTGATTGAACTTGGGCTTTGAGCCACCCTCCAAGGTGAGTTGAGGCAGAAGCTGCCCTACGTATTTGTTGAAGCCTCATGGGTTTTGTCAAAAGATAGGACCCAAGTCCCTTTTTAACAACCAGGTCAATAGGGAAGCCAACATTTAAAACTAGCTTTGCATTCTCGATCTATCAAGGATGCAGTGATAGGCAATAAATTCCACTTAAATGTCCATGATATGAGCAAATAACCTTGTTGTATTCAAGGTCCCAACATTTGACTTGCTTATCATCTCTGGCAAAGAACATGTAAAGAAATCTTGGACTAACTGCAAGCCCTCGTGCTTGCTCAATATGCCCTTATAGCCTTTGTAGGCTGCTAAATGTTAAACCTATTTCACATATGAAGAGACATATCATCTGCATTGGCAACATTTTCAAGAAATACTCACTGACGATGTAAAACTTATGACATTTTCCTTTGATCCTTGATTATTCAAAAATGGATACCTTCATATGAACCTATTTTTCCATGCAATGTGCCCTATCAAGAATATGCTTTGGAAGATAATTTCATGCCCAATCATTCATGTGATTTCCAATTTAAAATAGGCTAGGATGATTTTTCTTCCAAGAGATACATCAGTGCCAGGTTGATAATTCCTTATTGGATTCAGCTATAGGGATAGAATAGTAATATGGGTTTGGAAAATGGATTCTCAGGAAGTGGTAAGTCACGAAAAGTTTAAGAAATCCATGTTTTTTATAGTCATGATGTTTGTATCGCCCCATTACTTTAATTCTATCTGCCAGCAAGACTTTGACCACCTCCTCATAGCTGTAGTGATTCTGTTCAATTTGTTGGCGTTCGATGTGCAGGATCGAGTTCACATGTGCCTCATGAAAGATGAATAACTTAATAATCTTCAAGTCCTCCAACCATTTTAGCCGCTTCAAATTGTTTTAAAGATAGGTAAACCAGTTGGCATCTATATAGCAGTAACCTGCACTCCAAGTCTAATGCCTTTCCACATACAGTGGTGAAGGGTTGTAGAGGCAATCCAGGATCCCCATCATGTCGGTTCTTTTGCGATAACTTGAAGAATTCATTGCAGTCTTGAATATGATATGAAATATGAGGAACTTGCTCCATGCCTCGTAGGTCTGGAAGCAACAACAACCCAGCAGCGAGTAAAAGAAAAATATATTTTAGTAAAAACATCACTTCACTCTTCTTGATTTATTCTTATCTTGATTGTGTTATTCGTTGGTTCACTCTGATACCAACTATAACATGTTCAAACATTGACACGTTTTAGTAGCCCATCAAGAGGGATACCTAAAGGATGCCATCAGGCACTCCTGAAGAATGTCACAGGTTTAGTCAGATAGCACCTTCAGAGTCTTCCTCGCAATAGAGTGTATCGGCCAACCCTATGAGGATCGACCTGAGTTCTTCTGGGTTCTAACATATAGGTCATTCTAGCATCCTTCTTGCATCTTTAGATGATCAATTTTGTGAAGTTATCTGAACCAAAGCAGACTCGTATTGCACTTGGTTCAAAGGGAATGGGAAATGAGAGGGATGCACTACTCAACCTCTTTGCCCATAGGCAAAGTCCCATTCCGACTCCCTAAAATGCTACGAACCAGGGTTCTAACCTAGACACCCTAAGGTAAATATCTTTATTGAATTTTTGAGAAGCCTCCCAACTCACCAGGACCACCTAGCCATTGGTTGCATCCATCAAGGGATTTGCACCCACGTGCTTCCCTTGGCGAATAGGAACATTTTTAGTTTTTTAATTACCTAAGAGTACATTAATGAAGACATATACAAATAGCTTCATTGATTAGTCCCATTAAATACACGTTTCTTCATGTAATCTTATGCACTGACATGAAGACAATATTAGACAAGTTTTTTTTCAAGGAAAAGTAATTATTATATTGAGAATCCATGTGAAGTACAGGTTTCCATCCACTGTACAATCTCGCAATCCCTAAGGATACTATATCATTTTTCCTCCAAGAATCTGCCATTGCACTAGTAACAGGGGCCTCAAGAATCCATCTTGAGTCACGTAGACCATTTGAGTAGGACCCAAAGGCATGGGATTTATAGCCAAAGCCCCCCTTGGCACCCAAGCATCCTCCTACTTGTTTGGTCCACATTCCCGTCATGGTTATTTAGAACCCCTTGGATAGGGTTGGTGGCCAGCTACTGGGGATGGCTTGGCATACACCTCCAAGATTTTAACCTGATTCATTATACAAGATTCGTATGGAAGCTTTGGTTAAACAATCCTTTCACAAACAGTGCTCC
Organism: Lygodium microphyllum; assembly: GCF_053477565.2. Taxonomy (NCBI): domain Eukaryota; kingdom Viridiplantae; phylum Streptophyta; class Polypodiopsida; order Schizaeales; family Lygodiaceae; genus Lygodium; species Lygodium microphyllum. Next base: position 46,076,010 of record NC_141141.1, on the reverse strand, counting down.
TAAAATTACAAGCACAAACAATAATGTGGTTGAGTGCTCAAAATACCTCCTAAGGTGGAGTTCCTTTTTGAACTCTTAGCATTCAACCTTCGGATTTTCTTGTCTTGATGTTAATTGCAATGCCCCAATGTGGGGGTAGGGAGTATCCTTGTTTTCGGATGGTAAATTTTTTCTAAGTTCTATAGCTCTTGGGTTGGGTTTTCGGCAAGATCTAGATAATCCAATCTAAGATCCCCAAGGACCATTTGAGGGGGTTGGCATTGATGATGGACCACTTGGCTAGATGGGTTTGTGTGCCTACACTTAGCACATTGGTGGTCATTATGATCCTCACATGGCCACTGACTTATCACTTATTATATTTAATTTGTTACACCTACCTACAATTGGCATAGATATAGCTCTAATTGATTAATATAGTTAGTTATGCACTGTTTGACTTAGTAGGCCACTTTTCTTTATGTTATATCTTATCTATACTTTGTATACATTGTATTGTGTGTGGAAGAAGAAGAAGAAACTAGCAAGAAAATGTTTTGGTATCCATCTCTCTTCTTATGTTCTTGAGTGATCTTCCTCCTATGTGTATAGTATGTGTTTGGTGCAACAACTCAAACAAGTCCCCCACCATGTGATTCTTGACATGGTATCAGAGTAGCATCACTAAGAAAGGCTAGTTTTGAAGGCTGAAGTAAAGAAAAAGCAAGGATTTGAGCAAGCATGCAACCAATAAGAAGCTCTCACTACAAGAGAAAGGCCCTATAGATGCGTACTGTACATGCAAAATAGCGGGAGCGTTTATCAACACGTCTATTGGCGCTAGTATATAGACGTGAAAAACATGTCTATATACCCGGTTTTTAAACGCGCTTATAGATGCGAAAATAAATGCATAGATTTTTCCTTTCTCATAAAGTCCCTAAATATGATCAAACATCTTAATAGCTAGTATTTTTTAGAATACATTGAGGCATCTCATATATCCTGTGGGAGTTCAAAAGCTACATATCTGCTGCTTCACCATTTTTTCTTCGGTCTTCGACAACATCCAAGGTGCACGCTGTCGTCGCGTTAAGAGTTGAAGGTCTACCACTGGGGCTTTTAGTGCAGAAGAAGAGTTTAGGATTCAAGAATCGGGAAGGGAAAATAGATTGGGGTTTAATAAGATCCGGGATTTAGAAATGATTTTGGTTCAGAAGAAGAGTTCAAGCCTATTTACTATGTACTTAGCATACATGAACAGAAGGAATAAGTCTATTTTGATCACATCAAATGCCTTTGAATACATACATCATATCATAAAGGATATTTTCAGATTCTCAATTTATTTATGAATGTCAAATGCAAGCTCTAATGGCATTTATTTCAAGTACATAGATGGATTTCAACCCTTTGGATCAAGTATATTGAAGATAGATTCAAATGCATCCAAGATTTGGGCCAAAGATACATGAAATGAATTGAAGAAGTATAATTTTAGCTTCAGCCCTGTTTTAAAACAGAAAATTCCAGCCCATAATCAAGTTTAAATTGAGTGCATAAACTCAAGAAGAAGCACTTCTGATCATACATGAACAAAGTCCTGAAGAAAAGAGGTCATTTCCTTCCATTACAACCATTAAAAACCCATGTTTGCTCATAAAAATGGACCATAACAGTGGGCTGCCCTGTTTATGACTAGTTATTTCAGCCCATAACAGCCCGTATGTCTTCAATATCCTCGCCCTTTACTTGCCCCGAAGTCACTCAAGTACTTGGGTACAAGTCGGGCTTCATTGGACCAAGAATATGGTAGACAAAATGAGAGAAATTGTGCATAAGAGCAGGCTGAATACTCTTCTCTCAGATTTCCCTCTTTTATAGAATGTTTCAGCATGCATTTTCGTCAGACCAAAGAGGCAGAGAAGTGGATCTCTCACCATGTTTACATCTTCAGTAGTTGGGTATGTTGATCTTCAGTTTGCATGCTCCATTTCATGCACCATAGCTCCAACTCTCTCCAGTTTGCCTCAGACCGTGCAGCCCGCATTTTGCGCCAAAAAATGCGGGCTGCTCCCTGCTCAGTCCCTGGTCACTTTTTTATCAGCCTAGGTCACTTGCTGGTCACTTAAGTTTGTTACTCCAGGTCCCATGTGGACCTAGTGGACTTTTGGCAGTTTTTGGCATCTTTCTTGGGTTCTGACCATATTTTTGTACCTGAATTAATGTGATTTATCCTGCAGACTGTCAATTTCTTCCAAATGACCAAGTTGTAGGTTCCCATAGACTTATTTTTCATAAGTATACATGGTATAACTGAAAATTATATGCTAAATACAAAATAACTTGTATAACTAAGGTGGTTATTGGATAACAATGTCTGAATTTTGTATGCAAATTTCTCATATAACTTTCAGTGAAGCTCTTCTGTGTTCATAAGAATCCCATGATTTATATTATGAACAGTAAACTCTTTGACAATGCGGTAACTCGATCTTTCCTTTGGGTCCGATGCGTGGTCAAGCTCATCTCATACGTCCAATGCTACGTAAATCCTCCCTTACATTGACAGAATCAAGAGCCCCAATTAAGTGATCCCATAATGTAGAGGCAACATTCTTGAATATATGTATGGGATCCAACAGGTAATTGATCTTGAGTTCAGTCCAATATGGGAGACGAAAGAATATAGAGAATCTAAGGCACAAATAATATATTATTTCTCGTTCTCATAATGGAGTGTACTTTAAAGACAAACAAAAGAAGTAAACTAGTTACCGACTCATGCCAAGTGGAGGATGATCATTGGCGTGTGTCCAAGTGTCCTTCCAATCTTGAATGGTCAGAGATTGTGGAGTTCTTTCATTAGTGGGGGGTGCATATGTGGGGTGGTCAATAGGAAGAAAAAGATGATCATTGTCATAGATAACCTTCTTCAAGCGTGTTGGTCTAGAAGAAACCAGAGAGGGACCACAAATTGGACATGCATGATATCCTGATGTAGTTAAACCTGTAGAAACAAGTGGATTAATGATGACATATATTTGATTAAGGGTAAGAATGAATAAAATAGAGTACGCAACTACCTGAACACTCTCCATAGCCTGGAAAGTCATGCATGGTCCACAACAACATGCCCTTTAAAGTGAAATCTCTAGAGGACAATGATGCGTCACACCTTGCACCTCAATACCTCTCCATAGCATTTCTAGCTCCTCGATCAAAGGCTCTAAGTAAACGTCCATGTTTTTTACTTTGTGTTTTCTAGGAATCAAAAGGGACAACATTACATGTCCTTTTTTTATTGCCATGGACAGAGGGATATTATAGTTAACCAATACCACTAGCCATACACTATATGAGGTGCTTTTGATGCCAAATGGATTTATTTCATCTAATCCTAGACCAAATCTCAAATTTCTGGGCTCTTCTTTGAAAGTAGGCCACAAATTGTCTACGTGTTGCCAAGCTGGTGTGTCTGAAGGAATTCTCCACTTTCCATCACTTGAATGGTGACTAGCCTGCCATGACATGAGTCTCGCAATAGATTCACACTTAAACATAAGTTGAATACGTGGAATAATAGGAAAATGTCGCAAAACCTTACGAGGCACATCCATTGATTTCATCTCCTGGTTGTATCTTGGCTCACCACAAATAGGACACTATCGTGCAGATGCATGATCCCCACGAAACAAGATGCAATCATTGACACATGCATGGATTTTAACGTAATCAAGACCTCCAAGGGATGTCAAGAAACGCCTTGCTTTCTTCCTTCTAGTTGATAATTTATTTCCATTTGGAAGTATTTGTGACAATAACATGCATATATTGTGCAAATAGAGTTAACAAACCGCGAATATTGTCTAGAAGTATTTATGAATTAATATCAAATGATACATACTTCAATAATGCATTCAAGCTAGCATTACTCCACCCATAAATGGTTTGTAAGTTCAGTACCTCGAGAGATGCACGTAGAACGGAGTATGTGCAACCTTCGTACAATGGAGTTTTCGATGCTATGTGTAGTGGGTCATCTATCTCTCTAATGGCGCCCTCCCCCCGAACCTCATGGAAAAATAAATCATGTACCATGTTGTCCAAAATCTCTTCCTCCAAAACTTGATGGGGCATTTAAAGAGGGCTGCTATCATCGTCATTAGTCTCTACTCTTCTTGAGGACTCAGCCTCCTCGCGTTGACGCTTCACAACCTCTCTACGCCCTGGAGGGACCATTTGAGGATGTGGTACCGCATCCTACTCAATTAAAAAAATGAGGTTTTATTTAATGGTGAAGATGCAACATAGACCAATACTATTTGTGCAAATAAAGTAGTAAAAATTACTGGGTCTTTTTCTTGGTCCCACTCTCCGTACATGCTGAGGTGTGACATTGTGATTCAACGTGCTTGAAAAAAACATCATCGACAACAATCATGCATACATTTGATTTTCTGTCGCAGCAAAGTGTCTTGATTGTGAAGACGCAATGTCTCATCCTCACTGGAGGATGTACTGTTTGTTGACTCAGCATGTCCCATACTAGTAGAAGATGACGACATAATTACACCTGAATCATAAGGACATATATGATTTCATTTGGCATATATGTCATATTCGCTAAACATTTTGATACTTACAACATGGAGACAAACATTTTGATATTGAAAGACTAGGAAAGTCATGTTGATCCAAAAACAACCATAAGCTAGCGTTTTAATAAGTTTAATTGTAATCGCATCTATCAACGTGTGTAGTATCTTTTATCTGCAGATATAGATGCGCAATTACATGCACTTACAGACGTGCCATGCGAATATAATTTTTTTTTAAAGTTGTGGCTTTTTTTCAAACCAGTGCTTTCCTGTGTTTTTTGCGCGTTTTTTGCAGTTCGAGCTCGACATCACTAATCATATCTATTTATCACTTCATGAAGACAAGGAGGGAAGAAAATAAGAGTAAAAAGAGGAGGAAGGAAGAGCTAGAGAGTAAAGAACAAGAGCCAAACAGCAAGGAAGAGAAGAAGAATCAAGAAACCTACCAAGGGAAGGGAGGAGGAGGACAAGGAGCTTGCAACCTAGCCGCCACCCATCGGAACAAGCAAAGAAGGTGAGTTCTTCTTCTCTCTCTCAATCTTCTTTACTTTCTCTTTGTCTGTTTGTCTCACTCTCTCTCTCTTTACATGCTTTAGACAATCTATGGAAGCTTCACGCCATTTTTTATAATAGTTTTTGAAAATATGGACCGACTTTGCGCGTCTGTAGATGCGCCTGGCTGACAGTCTAGATGCATTTTTAGATGCGTATATAGACGCGCTGTTGGCCTAATTAATTAGAGTTAAGGTCTGAGTTTTTTTTATTGTTTAGTATTATGCTTTCATGTCTGTTGGCCCATCCACAATGCAAAGTAGACGAGGGTATAGACGCGCTAACAGACACGAATTAGAACTGCATCTTTCAAAGCTTCCTGATTTTGTAGTAATGGATTTTTGCTTGTGTAGATGTGGAATCCTGGATCTTCCAGCACTGATCCTGATTTGGAACGCATGAACAACATGTTAGCAGAGTTTTCTAGAGGTGTTAGTAGTTTTTTTGGAGGTTTTCAGAACAAGGAGGAATTCATGGGGGAGATGACCAGTTATCTTGGTCGCCCTCCCACTGCAGAGGAGGTTTTTAGTGTCATGTATGGGACACCTATCACATCTTTGTCTAGCACTGATGCACAAACACCAAACCTTGGCACACCAAACCTTGGTACACCTCTAACAGGTACTCCACGCACTATACATACACACAGATTAGCTGATGCACAAGGATCAGCTGAAGTACATGGATCAGCCGAAGCACGTGCATCTACAGAAGCACGTGCATCGAGTGAGATAGAGGGTAGTGCCCGTCGAGGGAGGAGGGAGAGTCGTGCGGGAGGACGAGGAGGTCGAGGGCTTTGTGGGGGTTGCCTAGGAGGTGGCTCTCGATCACCCTCACCGGGAAATGAGAGAGGTGAGCCTCCACAAATGTACTACTCTGTCCAGATGTTGGTGGTATCATGCATAACCCTCAGGGGAGGGAAGTGATAGCCTACTTGAGGAGTGTCGTGCATGCCATATACAAAGATTGTATGATTTCCTTCAAGCACCAAAAAAGTGGTTTATGGCAAGAGGTGCTAAGGGCAGTACATAGAAGGTACCCTAATCCCGAGAATTCATGATTCTCAGATGATTGGGGATGGTCAAAGGTGAGAGACACACTTCATAACAAGAGGTCTCACCTTATGACCCGCGCCAAGGAGTCATTGCGGAGACAAGAGCAGAGGCACCCTAGATATGGCCAACCACCCAATTACCACCGCAGGGAGTGGAAAGAGGCCAAGAAGAGAGCAGCAGAGAAAAGGATAAGTCGCTAGCATGCAGATGTAGGACCTATCTAGATGGCAACCATGGGATCGTCGCATTATGGATTGGGTGGCAGGGAGTCATGGGAGACTGAGTTTGTAAGTATTATTTGATTCCTTTTTTTAAATTAAAATTTGTAATTTGTTTCAATTCATTATGTAGTTTGTTCTAATATGTTGTATGTTAAAATTGTTTTGTAGTATCATATCGTTGGTAGGATACCTACTCCTAGAGAGGTAGGCTACCATTAAGGTCATAACCGGGCATCCACTTGCCAGCATTTCTACGAGGAGGGACTAATCACAGAGGAGCAATACAATCGTGCCATTGAGAAGCTAGATAAGAGGATCTCCCATGTCCCCTTCTTGAACTTGAGTAAAATTCTTGGACATGTTTATCATTTCTTTCTGATGAGTCACCCTGCATATTGATCTCTTTGGTAATCATGAGAGAGACCAACTCATCAAAATCTAGAAATAGCTTCCGTATACATAAAAAAGTGACAAATGATTTCCAAGCCTTCTCATTATTCAGGCCACCAAAGTAGATAAAATTAAATTATCATCATCAGGTATTGCATCAATAATTGCTAAAGCATCTACAATGCTCCTTAACTTCAAAATATATTCATTGATAGAGAGTTTTCCTTTCTTCAAGGTATTCAACTCTTGCTTGAGTTGAATCTTTCGTATCTTTGTATTTACTGAAAACATGTTTTCAAAAAATATCCAAGCTGCATGTGAAGTTTCTGCATTCTTAATATGTCCCAGCAAGCCTAGTATTATCAATAATTACATATAGCCAATACATCACCTTTTTGTCTTTTGCATTCCATTATTTCTATGCCTTTAATTCATTTGTAGCCTCACAAGCACGCCCATCTCCTCTAACTCCTTTTCTTCACCTCAAACAAACTCATAAAGGCCCTTTCTAATGAGGTAGTTCGTCACACTAAATTTTCATGAAGGGTAGTTGTTCTTATCTAGCTTCTCAATGATGAGACTTCCACTGTTCTCTACCATTATCACAAAAATGATACAAAATAGCAAGCAAATCTTCTGCAACCTTTCACAACAAGTGCATAGCAATACATTGAGCAATCTTTTTCACTAATTTCTCAATATTACATGTAATCTAAAACCTATTTGAATATAAAACTTATGTTTGCTTCATGGCAAACACCTCAAAAATTACATATTCAAAATATGCAACCCATGTATTCACTTTTGGTCGATACAGCTAAAATCACATTATACCTTGAAATTGTTGTCCACAACCTTTTTGGCTCTAAAACAGGGCCCGAAACGGCCACACATACCCAAAAAAGTAATGGGATATCCCGAAAGGGCTTATCTACAGAATATACGGTGCTCTACTTGCACATTAAATTTCACACAGCAATCTGAGATTTTCACTCCGCCCTACCTTCAATGCCTCCACAAGAACTATCCAAGAGAAAGAGTGGATGAATGAGAGACACTACAACAAAAAGGCTCCATAGACGTGCTTGTAAACGCAATATTTGAGTTGTGTTTAAAAATGTCGGGCGCATTTATTACCGCGTCTACTAGCGCGTCTAAAATTTCGCGTCTACAAGATACATTACTTACAAAATCTAGGTTATGTGCAGATGGGTGATGATTCATGACACCCAATTTCACATATTGGAAAGGTTCCCTTGTCCTTACATGATGGCGCGGCAAGAAATATACTTGATGTTGTGCATATAGATGTTTGGGGGCGTACATAGAATCTATCTCTTGGTGGCAGTGAATACTTTGTCACATTTATTGATGATTGTTCAAGGAAGCTATGGGTATATTTCATGAAGGAAAATAGTGATGTGTTTGAGCACTTCAAATCTTCTAAGATAGCTGTTAAAATAGAAACAAACTTGAAAGTTAAGTGCTTGAAATTAGATAGAGGGGGAGAGTACCTCTCTAATGAGTTTATAGCTTCTTAAGGTCTCATGGGATAAAGAGATAGTTTACTTGCAAGTATATCCATAGCAAAATAGGGTTGTAGAAAGAAAATATACATATTGTAGAAGTTGCATAGGCATTGATGGGTGAAAAGAATATGCCAAAACATTTAAATTGGTTTGAAGCTCTTTATACTACTATCTATATTATGAACAGAACTCCCACAGTTGCAGTTCATGGGATGACCCTGGAAGAATACTTTACAAGCAAGAAGCTCAATGTGTCATATTTGAAAGTGTTTGGTTGTACATAGAATCTATCTCTTGGTGGCAGTGAATACTTTGTCACATTTATTGATGATTGTTCAAGGAAGCTATGGGTTTATTTCATGAAGGAAAACAATGACGTATTTGAGCACTTTAAATCTTTTAAGATAGTTGTCGAAATAGATACAAGCTTGAAAGTTAGGTACTTGAGATCAGATGGAGGGGGAGAGTACCTCTCTAATGAGTTTATATCTTCTTGAGGTCTCATGGGATAAAGAGATAGTTTACTTGTAGGTATACCCACAGCAAATGGGGTTGCAAAAAGAAAGATAGGCATATTACAGAAGTTCCACAAGTATTGATGGGTGAAAAGAATATACCAAAACATTTTTGGTTTGAAGCTCTTTATACTATTATCTATATTATGAATAGATTTTCCATAGTTGAAGTTCATGGGATGACCCTTGAAGATTATTTACAAGCAAGAAGCTCGATGTGACATATTTGAAAGTGTTTGGTTGTATTGCATATGTTCATGTGCCAAGTGAGTTGCAAAAGAAGCTTGATCTAAAGGTGAAAAATATATTTTTATTGGATACTCTTTTGAGTAGAAAGGGTATCGTCATTATAACCCTGTCACATGTGAGTTTAGAGTAAGCAAGGATGTTATTTTTTATGAGATGAGAAGTTGGCATGCATCTACTTGTGATGTATTAGATTATGACAATGATCATGATAGCTATGTGCAAAAAGAAAACCAAGAACTATGGAGCCTTAGTGGACTAGAAATATTATTTGATACTACATCTATAGTTAGTTCTTCATCTACGAGACTAAGGAGTAGCCCCACATCTTCAGGTGGATCTACAAGTGTTGTAAGTAAAGACAAAGGAAAGAAGAAAGTGTTGGATGGTAATGATGTATCTATGAGAGCAGGATTTAAATGTCCAAGACATGCCAAAAAATAGTAGAATGATGCAAATTTAAAGTGGAAATTAAAGCTCGACGGAAGCGGAAGACGTAGATCCGACGATTTTAAGTGGTCGTGGAAGACGAGAATGTAAATTTTGACCTTTGCAGCAGTGGTTGCAAATTTTTCCTAAATTTTTCAAGTGTTGGACTGAAGTAAGATAACTTCTTGATTGTTTCAGGACTTCAAGTTAGACGCATAAGATTTTTCAAATGTGGAATTGGTGGCTAGACGAAGGAGAAGCGGGAGGCCAAAATTTTGGAGGGGTCAAATAATACCCAAGATTTGAAGGGTCGTAACCCTTAAGGGCCCTTAGGTCCAAAATTAACTAAATGGAGAGGGGGAGTGGGATGGGCATTTTTGACAACGTTGATAAGAACATTGCCATTTTTGGTAAGATTTGGAGATTAGGGAGGTGTGGGGCAACAAACAAGTACCCAACTTGATCAACTCAATGGATTTCTCAAATTTTTTGCTCTCAATCACCAAATGTCTTGTGTAAATTGGCTATCTGGATGGAGACTTCAAGATTTAGTCTTTCTCTCTCCTCTCTTTTCTCTTCTCTTGATGCATGTTTCTATGGTTAACCTATGAGAGAAGGGGGTGGGCTCATTTGAGAGATTTTGATTGAGAGATAATGTTGAGACATGATGTATCATAGATTGATGTTTGGAGGAGTATTAATAGCGGCTATTAGTGAACATCAACGGTGTTTACCACAGCACAGAGGAGCGGGAAATGGAAAAAGAGAAAAAGAAAAGGCACCTTAAATGGCAACTAGACTCGAGAAAAAATTAAATGCACGGGCACGATCCTCAAGAAGTCTTGGAGTCGCCCAAGGAGAGTAAAAGAATAAAAAAGTGCACCATTAAGTGCGAAAACACTTCCAAAACCTTGTAAAAGAGCGCGAGGCTCACTCCTGTGCAAATTGTATGCATTAGTTGGGGATAGGATAGCCTAGAATGGTGGGAAATGAGGAAATGGGCCTAGGCTAATGGTCGGCCATGTAAAAAAGGGGGATGACCACCCATGGAAATTAGGGCATGTATATAAAGTTGAAAAGTGAATGGGAAGCTCATTCTTGTGTGTGGCTAAAGCTTCTTCTTCTTCTTCTTCTCTTGTTTCTTGCCTTCTTGCTTGTGCTTGAGAGAGGGATTGAGAGAGTGTGAGGGAGTGAGGGAATGATTGTGTGAGAGTGAGGGATCTTGGAGAAGAAGCTCTCCATCTTCTCTCTTCATCTTCTCCTCCTCTCTTCTCTTCTTTTGTCTTGCATATGGCTATGGAGGATGAAGCTCATGGGAGAGGGATTGAGGTTGCTTGAGCTTGCCTCAAGGATCATGGAGCTACCGATGTGCAAGAAAGAGGAGGGCACTTGATCAAGCATCAAGGTAAGCTCACTACACCCGTAAGGAAGGCATTGCGCGTCGGCTATGTGAGAGGTAGCCATGGCCGCTCGGTTCGAAACACTTGAGCAATAAGTGGTCCGTAGGTCTCAGGGTAGAGCTTGAAGCTCCCTGCCATTTTGGTTCCGTTGCCACAGCACAGAGGGGGGTAATGTTTACCGCAGCACAGAGGAGCGGGAAATGGAAAAAGAAAAAAAGAAAATGCGCCTTAAATGGCAACTAGACCCGGGAAAAATTTAAATGCACGGGCACGATCCTCAAGAAGACTTGGAGTCACCCAAGGAAAGTAAAAGAATAATAAGCGCACCATTAAGTGCGAAAACACTTCCAAAACCTTGTAAAAGAGTGCCAGGCTCACTCCTGTGCAAATTGTATGCATTAGTTGGGGATAGGATAGACTAGAACGGTGGGAAATGAGGAAATGGGCCTAGGCTAATGGCCGGCCATGTAAAAAAGGGGGACGACCGCCCATGGAAATTAGGGCATGTATATAAAGTTGAAAAGTGAATGGGAAGCTCATTCTTGTGTGTGGCTAAAGCTTCTTCTTCTTCTTCTTCTCTTGTTTCTTGCCTTCTTGCTTGTGCTTGAGAGAGGGATTGAGAGAGTGTGAGGGAGTGAGGGAGTGATTGTGTGAGAGTGAGGGATCTTGGAGAAGAAGCTCTCCATCTTCTCTCTTCATCTTCTCCTCCTCTCTTCTCTTCTTTTGTCTCGCACGTGGCTATGGAGGATGAAGCTCATGGGAGAGGGATTGAGGTTGCTTGAGCTTGCCTCAAGGATCGTGGAGCTACCAGTGTGCAAGAAAGAGGAGGGCACTCGATCGAGCATCAAGGTAAGCTCACTACACCCGTAAGGAAGGCATTGCACGTCGGCTATGTGAGAGGTAGCCATGGCCACTCGGTTCGAAACACTTGAGCAATAAGTGGTCCGTAGGTCTTGGGGTAGAGCTTGAAGCTCCCCGCCATTTTGGTTCCGTTGTGGGGGCTGGCGAAATCGAGCCTTGAGCGTCGCGCGCATCAGATCGAGCATGGAAGTAGGGTTTGCAACCTGAACCAGTGCTCGAGATAACTAGGAGATTTAGGAGGTTTTAATCCGTGGAACACGTAAGTATTTGGGTTTGTTGGAAGCATTAGATTAGGACTACTATTTTGCATTTCTCTTTTTCATATTGGCTGCACTAGATTAAGGTTAGATTAGGGTAAGAAAAGAGAAAATAGAGGTTCTAGCTGCTGCTGGAAATAGGAAAACAGGGGATCAGATTCAAGTTTTTGGGTGGAACAGGGACAGGGAACTGGCTGTAAGGTTTTGCAGTGCTGGAAAAGGACTTTAAGAGGCCTGGGAGGCCAGGATAGACCTCATTTCTTTAGTTGGCCTTGTGTGTGTATGTGTGTGTGTGTGTGTGTGAGAGAGAGAGAGCTTCTGGTTCACAGGACGAGGAAAGGCGACCCCGATTCTAGGCCCATTCGATTCGTGCTGCTTAAGGTGAGTCTGGTGTGTTCCATTAGTGCTCTAATCAGTTATGGGGAGTCTGTGGTGATTGAGTGCAGCAGGCATTAGGAAGGATTCAAACGCGCCGGAATCACGCCCGCCACTAACGCACTCAAACCAACCCGCAGTGGTCCGATCCCCAAAATCGAACCACCCGAGTTCTAGAGTCGAACCGTCCGACTGAGAGAGAGTCGGACTAGCCTGGTCCAATTGCCAAAATTGAACCAACCCGATCGGACGTGCCACGTGGCACTCGGACTGTCCATTAGAATCGGACCATCGTAGTCGGACCATTAGAGCCGGGACTCGGACCAGTCCATAGCGGAGCACTTCGAAAATAGGACCACCCTCTTGGTCCGATTCCCAGAATTGGACCACCAACCCCGTTCGAGTGTTAGAGTCGGACCAGAACGGTCCGATTGCCAGAATCGGACCGTCCGACTCCTAGAGTCGGACCAGCCTTGTCCGATTCCCAAAATCGGACCATATTGCCAAAACAAAAAGATAAGGATCTTTTGCTGGCCTTGCCACAGACCTGACTCCAGGGCACAACCCTGAACACCCCCAGGACCCAGTTGGCCATTAGAACCTCAGAGATTAATCGAACTTAGGGTGTAGAAAGACCATAGAATAGCCAAGAACCGAGTTGGGAATTCAAATTAGGCTGGGAACGGGGGTAGAAACAAGGTGAAGTTTGCATTAAATGTTTTCTGCATCGGCATTTCACACTTGTGCTCCACTAAACCTGCACAGCAAGAAAAGAGAAAAGCCTGTTTTCGCACCAAGCACCACAAACGCACCAAGCACAACATGTGAGTAAGGATCGCCGCTGCTTGCAAATAACAAGGAACGCATCTGGATATCTAATAACCTTAAGGAACCCACTAGTAGGAAAAGACCACCAAGACTTAGATAGGTGCCTGAGTGCCCTACTAGTAGTATCTCGAGAAAACACGAAGACACGGGAAGCAACAAGATAGAGGAGTGGAAGCTGCCGGAGCTGATTGGATTCATTGACAATCTCATGGAGCTGGAAGCAGAAACAATGTCGGGATCAAGAGGTGACCAAGGGGAAGACCAATTAGACTTAGGAGAATTTCCAACCTCGGTCCAAGAATTGGTCCACTACTACGATCTACTCACCAAGACCGTGATCCAAGGTAGACCTGTAGAGGAAGTGGTGGCTAACCTGGAAGAAGAGAGAAGAGCTATCAAGAGAGCGCTGGAAGGTATAATTTCCTACAACCATGAGCAAAGGGCTAGAAGGCTCCAGCAAGACGTGGACATGTACGAGGCTAGACAAGTGCTAGACCTAGCTGGGGCAGCCAAGTCTGGACCGAACGTAGAGAGGGAACGGGCAGCAAAGGCTGGCATGACGTTGAGTGAACTGGTGGCAAAGCGACTCATGGACAATACATCTATGGAACAAAGTGCTACTGCCCTAGCCACCGCACTACTGTCAGGATTGGGAGTTACGCAAGGGGCTAAAGGGTAGCCTAGAATCCCCGTAGTAGCAAAATAACTAGCTCGATATGAACCTAGCAGTGACCTGTACAGCTTCATGGAGCAATTCGAGCAAGTATGTGAGGCGAATGGTCTTACTGACCCTATGCAGTGAGCTCAAGCCTTTGGCCTGTGCTTAGGCAACAAGGGGAGGACCTGGTACTCTAGTCTGGATGATGCAAAACGTACAAACTTCACTCGCTGTAAGGGCCTCTTCATCAAGAGGTTTTCGGAGGCAGGGTATTCGGATAACCTCATTGTTAGGTTGATGAATATCAGTCAAAGGGAGAAGGAGGACGTTAGGGACTACGTTACTCAGGTGCGTAGCCTCTACAAGAGAATCCCTGCCAATGAGCGACCTACCGAGAGGGCAGTGTCTACAGTGTTCATGAACGGGATTCAAAGCGAGGAGCTCTACAAGGATTTGGCCAGTAACTCCACCTTACAACGAGATGTGCTAGCTCGAGTCTTCGAGGAGGCAATACGCGTAGATGATCAACTCAGGGAACGTAGCATGAGGACTACCAACTGAGACAGTGCAAGCCAGAGGGACCTTGAGAGATCAATCACCTTAGGGAAAAAAGCAACTGCTAGCGCGCAAGACAAGGGAAAGAGTGCAGACCACCACCAAGGGATGGCAGAGATGAAAATGGAGATTGCATGGTTGCAAGAGCTCATTAGAAAGCTTGTGAGATTGCATGTACAATGTGTGTACTGTGGCGGCAATCACCTCCAGTGGAGTGCCAAGACCCTGGATCTCGACCGTGCTCAAATTGCCTGAGATTCGGGCATGATGCAGAGCATTGCAGAATGCCGAGGAGATTCCCATACACGTAGTAGTACAACCCTCCATACTTAGGTAATAGGCCACCTAATTTCTTTGGCAGGGGAACCCAGTTAGCTCTTCCAGCACCAACTGATTCAAGACCTGCCGTGCCTAGGCTGGAGATGAACCCAACTGGTATACCCAAACCATCAGGGCCTTTTGTGACTCACCCACCTAGCGATGCTCCTGTTCACTTTGTGGAGGAGCCTAATGAGGAAGAGGCATATGTAAATCCATATATATCCTACGACGAGGAGGGCAACCTAGTCCTGATGGACTATCATCCAGTGCCGTTGATAGCTTTAGGAAGAGGACGAGGCAGAGGCTTTGGAGGGCCTAGCCAGGATCCAGCCACATGCTGGACTTGCGGCCACCCATGCCACATTTCATCATGCTACCCAGAGCGAGAACAAGCTAACAAAGACAAAGCGGATCTCCGATGCACAGAGTGTGGAATCACACATCTGTTTCCTGACTGTCCTAGGTGGAAGCCATCAATGAGCACTGCCAACATGCCATCGGTGCCTTTGGGGCTCTTTGGAGTTGAAACTTTTGATAGTGAGGATATGCCCATCCCACTACATGCTATGATGCGAGCTCAAACGAAACAAGCAGGCATCTCCTTGCCAGGACCAAGTAACCTTGATGCAACCTCAATAGGGAAGAAAAGCCGGAGGAGACGAAAAAAGAGAACCGATGTGAAGATAACCCTTAAAGATGAGGAAACGACTACTTTAGTAATGGGAAAGAAGGTCACAGACGTAGAGGCAGAGACCTCGGCTCCTAAGACAGCAGAGCTAGGGAGTGCCAAGGTGGGGGAATATCCCCACCCCAAACGGCAACTCGAGGCTATAGCCAAGGTCAAGGAGTGGATCAAGGACGCCCAAAAGCACCTCAAGGATGTTGAACCCATATTGGAAGACCCTATGGACGACTTCTCCAGTGTTAGCACACCAGTCTCACCCTCAAAACCACAGGCTGGGAGCATACCTGCACCACTAGGAGCGACTCAGCAGCAAGGCCGGGGGGAAACTTACCAGGACAAATAGAATGCATGGCCTAGAACTGCTAGCCTCAGAGGAAGACAAGGGTCCAGTAGCCTCCTCACAACCTTGCTGTCCACTCCAGTAACTCTAAGCTTGGAGGATCTGCTTAGGCAAAACCACTCCTTGTGGTGGCAGGACTTAAAAGACTCGATCGAGGGACACGTAGAACTTGTGGGTGCTGATCCGCAAGACCATGATGCAGTTACACGGATCCCAAGTCTAACTCTACACTCAGATCCTAATTCCTTGCACATCAATGCTTTTTGGGAAGGCACTGAAATGCACGCAGTTTTGCCCGTCCTAGCCTTAGGAGACATGACTCGGAAAGGAATTGTGGACACAGGCGCCAGTGTTAGTGTGCTAAACCATGCAGTCCTAGAGGCATGGGGAAACCCTCTTGTAGAGATCGCTAGATTCAATGTCACGCTAGCAAACGGAATGAGGGTAAGACCATTTGGGGTCTTAAAGAATTGGCCGGTAAAGATTGCCGGTGTGCAATTCTCGGTAAACTTCATTGTCATGGAGGGAGTGGATTACGACATACTATTAGGCCGATCTTGGATGAGGAATGCACGAGTCATAGAGGACTGGGGCAATGGATTGATTTTCTTAGGGAACAGAACTAGTGCAGTGAGGGTAGTGATGGACACTTGGACGACGACGCCTGTTGACCTGGTTGCCATCTTAGCCATGCTAAAAGGTAATACTCAAACGACCAAGCCCTATGGATCGCTCGCTAGATATATTCCTTGCCTTGAGGATGAGAGGGATTGGATGCACGTGTTGGCAACCATTGACCTACCATTCTCGGATGGGGAAGGACCACATCAGAAGGCTGCTAAAACCACTACCATGCCAACTGAGGAGCCAGTTGTGCCGCTTTGCATGATGGCAGGAAGCTCACTCAACCCAGGCAATCTGGCCTCGTCCCGCATCCCCAACAACAAATTAGAGCTTTAGGAAATCGTAGAGTATCTAACCGATAAATTGAATGGCAATTTGGCTGCTAACTTAAAACCTCTACGTGACCTTTTAGCTAAACCAGAATGGAAATGGACCAAGGTCCATGACCTGAACTTGTTATATAACTGGGCTTTAGTTACTGACGACAAGGAGATTGAAGAGGGAAGCTTAGGGGATGATGAGCAGTCGGAAGGACCGGACCTGGATGATGAGGAGTATGAGGACTGTCACTCTACGGGAGAAGAGAGTGAAGAAGAGGTAGACACGATAGAGTACGACACAGAGGGAAAAGCGATAGAGCAAATCAGGGAAAACTTAAGGCCTAGGAAAGAAGGGATCAGTCGGAACGAAAAAGGAGTCATGCTAATGGAGTGTGACAGATCGTGGCTAGAACAAATAGGAGCTATGGACTACGAGCAAGCCGGAGTAGCACAACCATGGGTAATCCTAGTGCTCAAGACAAATTCACCTACAGAACTACGACCCCCTAGGGAAACACCTTCCTCAAGTGAGAGATGCGAGTTCAACTCAAAGTCAGAAGTTAGCACTGAGAGTGATCCCGAGATACCGCAACCCTCTAAGGTCAAACGCACCAAGGGAGACTTGCCAATCCACCTGAGGCGCAGGAGGCTAAAAGAGGAGGCCACGAAGCAAGCAAGGGACTCAGAAGCGGAAAGGTAGAGGAAACCACAGGATCTACCCAAACGGTTTACAAAATTTAAAAAAGGTGACAGAGTGATGGTTCTGTTAGGTGCAAAAAGACAAGGTCAAACTAGTGAACCGATTGAGGGACCCGCCAAAGTCAAAGAGGTTAACTTGGCTGGGAAAGGGAAAAAGTCAAGACCTGTGTTCGTTGCAGATGACTTGGGGGAGGAGGAAGAGACCAAACTCATTGCGCTCCTGCAAGAGTACATTGACGTATTTGCCTCGAACTTAAGGGAGTCGACCCTAGGGTCATGACTCATAACATCCCAATGGTTCCAGATGCAGTGCCAACAAAACAACGACCTTACCCCATGAATCCCAAGCACGCCCTTGCAATGGAGGAGATTGATAAACTCATGAGGCCAGGTTTCATATATGAGATCGATCACACGGACTGGGTGTCACCTATCATGATTGTCATGAAGAAAAATGGAAAAATCTGAGTGCGCGTAAACTACAAAAAGGTGAATGCCGCTACGAAAAGGGATAACTATCCTTTACCTTACACCGAGCACATGCTGGAGAGGGTAGCAGGGAAGGAAGCCTATAGTTTTTTGGATGGTTTCTCGGGTTATAATCAAGTGCAAGTGCACCCCGACGATAGGCACAAGACTGCCTTTGCCACGGAATGGGGCGTGTTCGCCTACATTGTCATGCCTTTTGGGCTAATGAATGCACCTGCAACTTTCCAACGCCTAATGTGCACTATCTTTAAGGACATGCTTAGGCGCGAACTGGAAGTGTTCGTAGACGACCTATGTTTACACTCTAGTTGGGCCGAACACTTGAAGAATTTGAGAGCTGTCTTTGAAAAGTGTAGGCTGTACCACCTCTCGCTAAACCCCTTAAAGTGCCAGTTCTGGGTAAAACACGGATACACGAACTACTGATTTTTCCAAAGTCAGAGTCATTGTTGACCTACCGCCGCCCGACAACTACAAGGGAGTTCAGTGCTTCTTGGGACACACTGGATATTATCGATGATTTGTGCTAAATTATGCACTAATAGCTAGACCATTGTACAAGCTATTGATAGTGTTTGAGTGGACAGAGGAATGCCAGCGCGCATATGAGGAGTTGAAAAAGGCTCTTACGACTGCACCAATCTTGCAAGCCCCAGACTGGAACGTAACGTTCCATGTACACATAGACGCCTCTAAGTTCGCTATTGGAGCCGTGCTATGCCAGCCTGGTGAGCATAACTTGGATTATCCGGTGAGTTTTTCCAACAGCAGGCAGCTCACAGAGACCGAGATGAACTATTCCACGATGGAAAGGGAGGGGTTGGCCATGGTATTTGCGGTAAAGAAATTTAGGCATTACCTGTTGGCCACTCCCTTTGTCTTCTTTGTTGACCATCAAGCCCTACTGTATCTTGTGAACAAGCCTTGCGCTACTGGGCACATAGCTAGATGATTACTCCTTTTACTGGAGTTTGACTTCTCTGTGGTTGTATGCAAAGGAAAGTAGCACTACATGGCTGACCACATGTCCCGCATACCCACAGGAGAAGCTGCTGGGCAAGGCATGCCTGACGATTTGCCGGATGCCCATCTTTTTAACTTGTCTAGTGAACGAGAATTATTTAAAGCAGATCTAACGCCGTATTGTGCCGATGACATAGTGCAAGTGCTAGAAAAAGGACTACCAGAGCGACCCATTGAGAAGGCCAGGCTGAAGAGACTTATCTTGAAAATTCAGCCATACCAACTGATAGTAGCTGGCCAACTCTATAGGTTGGGACAAGAAGATTTATTGCAGAAATGCGTATGTGAGCGCGAGATGCACGATGCATTGAACGAAGCACATGGCGGAATCGCTGGAGGACACTTTAGCGGGGACATAACAGCCCGAAAAGTGCTACAATCCCAGCTATAGTGGCCCACCCTATTCCGCGATGCAGCTAAATTTGTAAAGCACTACGATGAGTGCCAAAGGACCAAAGTACCTATGCGAAAGGACAAGATGGAGTTGACCCCTGTCATAGCCCGACAACCCTTCGAAAAATTGGGCATCGATTTTATTGGACATGTCAGTCCTGCAGCACAATATTCCCAAGCTCGATACATCATAGTGGCGACCGATTATCTAACGAAATGGGCAGAGGCATGAGCCACGAGGAAGAACGATGCTAGGACCACCGCAAAGTTCTTGTGGGAGCAAGTCATTTCACGATTTGGCTATCCAATCGAACTTGTAAGAGGCCAAGGCACACACTTCATTAATGAAGTGATTGCCCACTTGCTCTCTACCTTCCTAATAATTCATTGGAGGTCCTTTCCCTATTACCCTCAGGCTAATGGCCAAGCCGAATCCACAAATAAAATCCTAGTCAACATGCTTACAAAAGCCGTGTCTACTTCGAGAAGTGACTGGGACAACAAGCTAATGGCGGCCTTGTGGGCCTATTGCACAGCTTATAAAACAACTGTAGGACAGACGCCCTTTAGGCTGACGTACGGAACTGAAGCCATTTTACCCTTAGAATTCTTCATCCCTAGTTTGAGGCTAGCAGTCTAGGAGCGTTGGGAGGGAAGAGATGCTTGGACCAACTGCTTGGTGGAACTCGAGCACTTA
This sequence comes from Lygodium microphyllum, assembly GCF_053477565.2. Classification (NCBI taxonomy): domain Eukaryota; kingdom Viridiplantae; phylum Streptophyta; class Polypodiopsida; order Schizaeales; family Lygodiaceae; genus Lygodium; species Lygodium microphyllum. Next base: position 46,055,968 of record NC_141141.1, on the reverse strand, counting down.
ACGGAGACCCGACTCCTCGCCACTCACTCTCTGATTTGTGCTCTGATTTGTGAAAAGGCTCGACAAAAAATGTGGTTTGACAAGCATGTCAAGCAGCGAGACTTTGAACAAGGGGACTTGTTCTGTTGTACTTGGTAAAAAGACATAAAAAGAAGATGAAGTTTCGGGGGCTAGGGTCTTTCAGAGTACGCATGATCGGTAGGACCGGGAATGTCGAGTTGGAGACACTTGACGGTGAAGGAATAGACTTTTTAATGGCAGCCGCATTAAGAAGTGCTATTCTCCTTCACATCCATTACATGAGCCACCCATGCTAGAACCCCCACTAAACGTCCGCATGGCTACTATAACTGACCTTACAGATCAGGACGAAGAAGCAGTGGCACCGGCGTACCTGCAGATCATAGTCGCAATAGGAGCAGTGTATTCTTTCAAAGCCTTGATTGATGAAGGTGCCGACTACAACATCTTGACGCATGACCATTGGGCACGCATTGGTCAATCGAAACTACAGCCCACTAACGCTAAACTCACCCTGTTTGGGGGTACCGCTTACCCACTCCTAGGGAAGTGCAAGGTGGTCATTTCCATCGAGTCTGAAAGTTTACCAGCCTTCTTCCATGTGTTACCTGACACTAAAGGAGCTGGTAATGTGTCACTATTGAGTCGAACTTTCAAGAAGCAAACCAACTGCAATGTGGATTACAACCTAAATCACATACATCTTGCTATCAGCAATGTGGACATAGTGACGACTTTCAGCAAGGGCTGTCTTAATTCCCCCACCTTTACGAAGCCACCGGTAGAAACCCCTACGATCACGCTCCAGTAGGCCTTCTTGACAAAACGCTTGCTTCGGATGTTCGTGCATTACCATGGCACTTGGGAGGAATACGAACTTAGACCACTAAAGTTCCCAAAATTGCTGCCGAACTGATAGCAAACGATGAAATCTCGAAGGATCAAGCTGCCCTCAAAAGACTTATCACTTCGTATCGTAAGCCTCCTTGTTCTGCCCTGAACAGGAGTTGCACGAGCTCACGCAGATGGCAAGCTCACCTTCCACATTCTTGCAGCAGTGGTTTACGCTAAGGATCCAATGGGAGAAAAAAGGTTGTCGAATAATGACCAATGCTGAGCAATGCAGGGCAGTTAAAACTATCAAATATGACCCCACTTATGTGGCACCTATCTCGTTTAGGGTCTTGGCCATCACCCGTAATCAGCAGTTGGACAGTCGCCCACCCCTACATTGACCAATTCCTCACCGAAGAGGAATTACATGTTGCCAGTCGCCTCAATACTGGAGATCTCTTCCACGACGTTTTGACCTACATTTCCCAAGTCTCCATCCAACCATCTACTCTAGATTGTCATGCCCAACTCGAATACAATCCAAGCTTCTATGATTGGCTATTGGCACCTTAGCTCACCTAAATCCTTCATCTCAAACTTCTTCAAATGGTTCTTGATTTCGTGATCCTATTGTCACTGTCACCTGGACCAAGGACATACTTAGTATAGAAGATTAATAGATTGAAGAAGATGAGAGTGCCACACGAAACGGCGCTTACCTTGTCCTTCCTCTACTAATCCTAGGAAGGATTCTTTGAAAGATCCCCGACGGAGGGGGAAGCAATGTGAGCAAGAGCAGAGCAAAACTGAAAAGTTATGCTATCTAGCCAACAAATAGTTATAATTAAGTAAGTTTCTATGGAAGAATAATGCAGAGTAAAACAATAGCAATGGTCAAGCCTCTAAGCAAGTGTACCCATTTTGGGCACATATATTTTTCTCTCAAACTGAGTTCTGATTAGAAATAAGCTGATTGTTAGGCATTAATGTTGGCATGGTGTGTTGACAGGTCACCACCATGGCAGGACAGGACAAAGGGGGCAAACTCCCATTCTCTGAACAGAAAATGACGAAATTCGGCATCAACATCGAGACGCGAGGATTCAGTTAGTTCACTTTCAAGCACACACTGAATCTGGACGAGGCCATCCTGGAGGAACCCACGATCAAAGACTTGGTGGACAGATGCCACTTCCACAAGTACGTGGAAAAGGTGGGGTAGGCTGTGGATTACAGCATGTGTACGGATTTCCTGAGGAACTTCGACAAAAACAGGAACTGTGGCACCGTCACAGTAAGGACAGGGGAGCAAGAAAGAAGAATCAAAGTGCCTCTCAATGCAACAATCATAGAAAAGGCCCTGGGGCTTATGCCCAAGAAAGAGAGACGGCCGAGACGAGATGTTTACACCATGCTGGGGGTCAAGAAAGAAGCGGTGCACACCGTGGATGGAATCAGCTTGGCTGACATCCCAAACCCAGCAGTGAAATTACAAGCGAAGATGATCCATACCCTCTTCTTGGGCCAACGGTACAATGCGTTGATGAACAGGATCGGGGTCCCACTGTTGGAAAGCATAGCAGCAGGAGTTCCTGAAGAGATAGACTGGAATGGATTCGTACAGAAGACCATTCAAAGTTCAGCTACCCTCCTCATTCCGGCAGAAGCACCAGCAGGAGGAGAATCCCCTGCCTCCACCGCACGCTCCGCAAGGAAGAAACCTGCGTCAAAGGCAGCTACAATCAGATATGGGGGTATCCTGACAGCCATCATAGATGAAGAAATAAAGGATGAGGGCATCATGGATGAGGAAGATGCGCATCAAAGCCCACCTCACCACGAAGGAGGGGAATATAGCGAAAGAACAATAAGTGACAAGGGAGAGCAGGAGGTGCCACCTCCACGAGCGAGCAAGTATGTGAGGCGAACGGTCTTACTGACCCTGCGCAGTGAGGTCAAGCCTTCAGCCTGTGCTTAGGCGACAAGGGGAGGACTTTTTACTCTAGTCTGGATGACGCAGAACGTACAAACTTCGCTCGCCTTAAGGGCCTCTTCATCAAGAGGTTTTCGGAGGCAGGGTATTCGGATAACCTCATTGTTAGGTTGATGAATATCAGTCAAAGGGAGAAGGAGGACGTTAGGGACTACGTTACTCAGGTGCGTAGCCTCTACAAGAGAATCCCTGCCAATGAGCGACCTACTGAGAGGGCAGTGTCTATAGTGTTCATGAACTGGATTCGGAGCGAGGAGCTCTACGAGGCTTTGGCCAGTAACTCTACCTTACAACAAGACGTGCTAGCTCGAGTCTTCGAGGAGGCAATACGCGTAGATGATCAACTTAGGGAACGTAGCATGAGGACTACCAACTGAGATAGTGCAAGCCAGAGGGACCTTGAGAGATCAATCACCTCAGGGGAAAAAGCAACTGCTAGCGCGCAGGACAAGGGAAAGAGTGCAGACCACGACCAAGGGATGGCAGAGATGAGAATGGAGATTGCACAGTTGCAAGAGCTCATTAGAAAGCCTGTGAGATCGCATGTACAATGTGTGTACTGCAGCGGCAATCACCTCCCAATGGAGTGCCAAGAACCTAGATCTCGGCCGTGCTCAAATTGCGGTAGATTCAGGCATGATGCAGCACATTGCAGAATGCCGAGGAGATTTCCATACACGCAGCAGTACAACCCTCCATACTTAGGTAATAGGCCACCTAATTTCTTTGGCAGGGGAACCCAGTTAGCTCTTCCAACAGGAGATGAACCCAACTGGTAAACCCAGACCACCAGGGCCTTTTGTGACTCACCCACCTAGCGATGCTCCTGTTCACTTTGTGAAGGAGCCTAATGAGGAAGAGGCATATGTCAATCTATATATATCCTACGACGAGGAGGGCAACATAGTCCTGATGGACTATCGGCCAGTGTCGGTGATGGCTTTAGGAAGAGGACGAGGCAGAGGCTTTGGAGGGCCTAGCTAGAATCCAGTCACATGCTGGACTTGCGGCCACCCAGGCCACATTTCATCACGCTGCCCAGAGCAAGAACAAGCTAACAAAGACAAAGCGGATCTCCCATGCACAGAGTGTGGAATCACACATCTGTTTCCTGACTGTCCTAGGCGGAAGCCATCAACGAGCACTGCCAACATGCCATCGATGCCTTTGGGGCTCTTTGGAGTTGAAACTTTTGGTAGTGAGGATACACCCATCCCACTACACGTTATGATGCGAGCTCAAACGAAACAAGCAGGCATCTCCTTGCCAGGACCAAGTAACCTTGATGCAACCTCAATAGGGAAGAAAAGCCGGAGGAGATGGAAAAAGAGAACCGATGCGAAGATAACCCTTAAAACTGAGGAAATGACTACGCTGGTAATGGGAAAGAAGGTCACAGACGCAGGGGCAGAGACCTCGGCTCCTAAGACAGTAGAGCTAGGGAGTGCCAAGGTGGGGAAATATCCCCACCCCAAACGGCAACTCGAGGCTATAGCCAAGGTCAAGGAGTGGGTCAAGGATGCCCAAAAGCACCTCAAGGATGCTGAACCCATATTGGAAGACCCTATGGACGACTTCTCCAGTGTTAGCACACCAGTCTCGCCCTCAAAACCACAGGCTTGGAGCATACCTGCACCACTAGGAGCGACTCAGCAGCAAGGCCGGGGGGAAGCTTACCAGGACAGACAGAATGCATGGCCTAGAACTGCTAGCCTCAGAGAAAGACAAGGGTCTAGTAGCCTCCTCACAACCTTGCTGTCCACTCCAGTAACTCTAAGCTTGGAGGATCTGCTTAGGCAAAACCACTCCTTATGGCAGGAGTTAAAAGACTCGATCAAGGGACACGTAGAACTTGCGGGTGCTGATCCGCAAGACCATGATGCAGTTACACGGATCCCAAGTCTAACTCTACACTCAGATCCTAAGTCCTTGCACATCAATGCTTTTTGGGAAGGCACTGAAATGCACGCAGTTTTGCCCATCCTAGCCTTAGGAGACATGACTCGGAAAGGAATTGTGGACACAGGCGCCGGTGTTAGTGTGCTAAACCATGTGGTCCTAGAGGCATGGGGAAACCCTCCTGTAGAGACCACTAGATTCAATGTCATGCTAGCAAATGGAATGAGGGTAAGACCATTTGGGGTCTTAAAGAATTGGCCGGTGAAGATTGCCGATGTGCAATTCTCGATAAACTTCATTGTCATGAAGGGAGTGGATTACGACATACTATTAGGTCGAACTTGGACGAGGAATGCACGAGTCATAGAGGACTGGGGCAATGGATTGATTTTCCTAGGGAATAGAACTAGTGCAGTGAGGGTACAGATGGACACTTGGACGACGACGCCTGTTGACTTGGCTGCCATCTCAGCCATGCTAAAAGGCGACACTCAAACAACCAAGCCCTATGGATCGCTCGCTAGATATATTCCTTGCCCTGAGGATGAGAGGGATTGGATGCACGTCCTTGAGTATATCCAGAAGGTCCTTGAGTGGTTTCATATGCAGGATGTTAAGCCTCTTGGCTACCCTTTGCCTTCTCATGTGAAGGTGAGCTAGGACAATTGTCCATAGTCTAATGATGTCGTGATGTTGCGCATCCACCATTGTAAACTTGAGGGCGGAATTTTTTGCCAAGACTTTGAACACATTAGTCTGCATCATTAGGAATTTATTTTCCATTGCGTGTATCTTTTTGTTTGCATTTGCATAACGCACAAGCACAAGTAGTTAGGCTAGGCACAATTTCTTCAATGCATTCATAATTTTTTGTGTGGAAGTATCGTTTGAATGATTGTATTACATGGTTTTTAATTTGCAAACCGCTTGAATGATTGGGCACAAAAGTCTTTTTCAAGGTATATTTTTTATTAGGGCACAATGCATGGAAAAATAGGTTCATATGAAGGTATCCATTTTTAAGACTCAAGGGTTGAAAGTTTTACATCATCAGACATCGAGGAACATGGAATTTGCCCTCTAACTCAAGGAGAAGACTGGAGATGTTTTTATAGCCTCAATGCTGCAAGCTGTATTGTGATGATGATAGAAATTCTAAGAGGGATGCTTTACATAGGATCTAAAGTTCTTGAGTAGGTTACTTGGATCATCTTAGATGAATTTCATTACATGAGAGGCAGGGAGGTTTAGGATTGTATCTTGTTGTTGATAAAAAGGGCCAATTTAGAGATGATAACTTTAACAAATCAGGCAACATCTTCCAGGAGGATGGCTTGACGGCTTGACCTCTCCCAATGGAGGTGGATGAGGAATGGGAAGGGGCAAGAGATCAGAGGGAAGGAGAGCTTGTAACCAATCTCATAACAACCATCAAAGCTGATGGATTTTGCTATGAAGGATAATTGATTCAGAGCCAGACATGAGGGATGTCTTGAATAATGCAACACAATGCCTCAATGAGGAGGACAGGGAGCTACGTCCAAGTAGTGTCCAACTTACTGCTTTTGGAGAAAGGCATAGTAATGCATCATGCAGGACTACTTCCTATTGTGAAAGAGGTGGGTGAGATTTTGTTCCAAGAAGGCTTGCTAAGAAGGGTTTGAATATGCTTGCAAAGACTGTAGTGTTTACAACGGTTCAAAAATGGGACGGAGACAGTCAACCGCGCAGGATGTTTTCTCAAGAGTTCATACAAATGAGTGGAAGGGCAGGCCGACGTGGAAAGGATGAGCGAGGCATCTCTATGATTGATGAGGAGATTGACATGATTACCTGTAGAGATGGCTTGCTCAGACTTCTTTTGCAGTCATGGCATGCGTCGTCCGTTCCTACACGCTCTCTGCCCTCGTCCTCTGCCTCCACCGGCACTCCCGCCACCCAAAAAGCGCCACCCTCGCCTCCTCAAACCCACCCCGACATCGCTACCCTTATCAATATTTCCACCGTGACGGCAACTGCCATCGCCGAATCACATCACATTGGACCTCAATCAGCCTTGCTGTCATAACAACACCACTCATCAGACATCACGTAGGATAATCAAGACATTAATCCTGGTGCACCGGTCCCAGCTGATGTACCTGCAATAATACACACTCCCACGAATATTATTATCCACATTGGGACGTCCACCGGCTCTCCAAACTAGGACCACAAGACGTCGAACAGGTACCAATACTTCCTTAGAAACAAGGTCGACCATGGAACGTCGTCAACAACATATTGCGCTAGCAAACATGCCGCCAAGATTGCTTTACGATGAAAAAAACAAAGCGACATCTTTTTGCTTAATAGCCTTAAAAGCTATTATTGCATTAAGGCTTTAGCAATAAGTTAAACGGTAGCCTTTAAAGAAGGACTATGGAATAAAAAGCCTAAAGCTTTGTTCAGAAAAGCTAAAAGTACAACGTAAGAAGAAGAGGAGGAAAATCTATATAAGAGAGGTTCTACCCGTGAGAAATTAAAAAAAACAAGTGTGTAAGGCTTGAGGTTGAGAGTGAATCCCTCGCCTCCTTCGAAGACCGCCATCGAATTTCGGAGAGAAGGTTTGAGGACGAGCTTTAAGCCCCTTGCCTACATCGAAGATTCCATCATTGCAAGTTGCTATGAAGATTGGTTTGAGTTTAGCTTAAATCTTCTCACCTATTTTTTTGAAGATCATCAACAAATTTCGTTGACATCAGGCTTTCGAGTCGAGCTTCGTGCTCCTCAAAATCTCTCCATACATCAAGCTTTCGAGTCGAGCTTCGTGCTCCATGCAATAAAGTTATCTTAACATCCATTTGATAAAGGTCCAGATCTAGATGAGCAACCAAAGCTAGTACCAAGCATAGGATAGTCATCTTGACTACAAGAGAAAAGACTTCATTGAATTCAATGCCATGCTCCTTTTCAAAACCCTTAGAAACCAATCTGGTCTTATAGGCATGCTTGGATGTCCAAGGGTGCTCTTCAACTTGTACATCCACTTGCATGGCAATGCATGCTTTACACCAAGCAAAGGAACCAACTCCCATGTATGATTTTTCTATAAAGAGTCAAACTTTGATTGCATGGCCCTCTTCCAAGAGCAACTATCACCACAATGCATGGTCTCATTGTAAGTGAGAGGCTCACCTATGTACCACCATCACATAATCAACGAAGGGCTAAAACCACTTAGTAGGAGTGGCTCTAGCAGAGAGCATCTCAAGGTAGACTTGCATGGCAATGCATGCTTTACACCAAGCAAAGGAACCAACTCCCATGTATGATTTTTCTATAAAGAGTCAAACTTTGATTGCATGGCCCTCTTCCAAGAGCAACTATCACCACAGTGCATGGTCTCATTGTAAGTGAGAGGCTCACCTATGTACCACCATCACATAATCAACAAAGGGCTAAAACCACTTAGTAGGAGTGGCTCTAGCAGAGAGCATCTCAAGGTAGATAGAGGAGCTTGCGCATTCTGTTTAACATCATGGTCATGGACTACTGGAGCATGAACTACTATTGTAGGCTATCTAGTTGGCTATACAGGAGCACGAGGCTCCTCTTGAAAGATAACTATGCGTAAAGTTGACTATCTACTCAAGTTGCTCATGCATCTAAAAGAAATTTCTTGGAGTGGAACAATGGCTAAAGACTAATTAGAAAGATGTACAGGATGCAATATCTAAGCTTATGAAAAGACAAATATGAAAAGACAAAATAGCTATTCTAGGAACCACTCCAATTCCATGAAAGATAGAGCAAGTAAGTGGCCAACTACAACTATAACTCCAACTTCAAACAAAGATGATATGATGGAAGAATTAGTGAAAAGGATGCGGGATTTGTAGTTTAAGATTTCAAAGTTAGATTAGAAAGGCCGTTATTCTCGGCATCTTCCAAATCTAAAGCTCCAAAATCATAAAGGGTTTGTGTGCAGATGTATATGATGTGATAGTATAGACTATGCCCAAAAAGATTGTGATATCTACAAGGATTCCAAGGAAGTGAAAAGCATGATGCTATGCCTCATGAAATTTTCTCACCTAATGTATCCATGGAATTTGCATCAAACGAAAAGAAGCAAGACCAAAGTAAAGCTAAAGACAAAACATCCAACTTATAAATTACAATCTTATATTGAAATAGCCCACCAATTTGAAGAAAATATTAAAAGAGAGGATTATGAAGACACGAAGTGGATTCTACTTTGGCTGAAATTCTTAGAGTTGCTAAGTAATAATTTCATGATGAAATCATTGACATTATAATGAAGAAGCACCAAATTGTGGGTGAATCAATCAGTGCCATTGTGCAAGGAGAAGAAGAATTGTTTTCACAAGGTATATAAGATATATAAGAATGAGATGCATAGACAAGAAGAAGAAGATACTAAGTCCCTATATAAAGAATCATTAGGTCAAATATGCTACAAACACTCTCCTAAGAGTAGGTTACCTTGAAGAGATGACACAATGCAACGTGTGCCACACTGCATCCAAATGAGACTTCCTTAGAAGTTGCATGAACTGACTCTCCAAACCAATTGTGTAATTTAGATATTCCCTAGTGATTGTCAACTAAATAAGGCTTACCACAACCTTTCTACACATAGTGACATCCTTAATTGCATCACTCTCATATGTATAAGCTTAGCATTAACATCTAAAGGTATCAAGATTTTCTTACAATCAACCATACTATGATTTTTCAATATATCCAAAGCATACTATCTCTGTAACATCCATATGTCCTCTAGATTCTTGATTATCTCTATACCAAGAAAATAGTGCAACTCTCTCAAATGCTTCATTTCAAACTCAACCTTGAGAAGACTCTTCACATTGTCAATATTTGTCTTACTATCACTATAATAATCAAGACATATACATATATAGTGATAACCACAATACCCATATTACTCTCATATGTATAAACTGAGTGATCAACCTGTCCTCTGTAGTATCTAATGCTAACAAGATATTCTATAATCCTATCATGCCATGTATTGGATACTTGCTTCAGCCTATATAAGGCCTTATGAGATCTATATACATAATCAAGATAACTGTCATCCACATAATCAGGTGGCTACTCAACACAAACTTCTTCATGCAACTCCCCATGCACTACAAGGATTTGGGCCAATAGCGACGCCGATTAGCGACGGCGAATAGCAGCGTCGCTATTAGCGTCGCTATTGGCATCGCTATTGGCGTCGCAAAATGCGTCGCTATTTGCATCGCATTTGCGACGCAAATAGTGACGCCAATAGCGAAGGGCCGCAGGGAAAAAACGCGGCCGAAACCCGAGTGCGATTTTCATTTCTTTTGCTTCGAGTTTTGAGAGCGAGAGCGAGGGAGAGAGCGACTATCGTGAGAGAAGAAGAGGAAGAAGACTTGCCGCCGCCGCCGTTGTTCGCGAAGGAGAGGAGGAGCCTTCATCGCAAAGAGAAGCCGCCCCACGCTCGCCATATCTCATTGGTGAGTTTCCCTCTCTCTTTCTTTTGCTTGTTCAAGGTTTAAATCACTCTCTTTTACTTGTTTAGGAGAGGAAATGAAAGAGAAAGAGAGGGAGAGGGAGAGAGAGGGAGAGAAAGAGAGGGAGAGGGAGAGGGAGAGGGAGAGAAAGAGAAAGAGAGGGAGAGTGCATTCTCTCTCTCCCTCTCCCTTTTGCTTGTTTAATGTTTAAATCACTTTCTTTTTTGCTTGTTTAGGAGAGGAAATGAGAGAGTAAGAGAGAAAGAGAGGGAGAGGGAGAGGGAGAGGGAGAGGGAGAGGGAGAGGGAGAGGGAGGGGGAGGAAATGAGAGAGGGAGAGAAAGAGAAAGAGAGGGAGAGGGAGGAAGAGTGCATTCTCTCTCTCCCTCTCCCTTTTGCTTGTTTAATGTTTAAATCACTTTCTTTTTTGCTTGTTTAGGAGAGGAAATGAGAGAGAAAGAGAGGGAGAGAAAGAGAGGGAGAGGGAGAGGGAGGGGAAGGAAATGAGAGAGGGAGAGAAAGAAAAAGAGAGGGAGAGTGCATTGTCTCTCTCCCTCTCCCTTTTGTTTATTTAATGTTTAAATCACTTTTTTTTTGCTTGTTTAGGAAATGAGAGAGAAAGAGAGATAGAAAGGGAGAGAAAGAGAAAGAGAGGGAGAGGGAGAGGGAGAGGGAGGGGAAGGAAATGAGAGAGGGAGAGAAAGAGAAAGAGAGGGAGAGTGCATTCTCTCTCACCCTCTCCCTTTTGCTTGTTTAATGTTTAAATCACTTTTTTTTTTGCTTGTTTAGGAGAGGAAACGAGAGAGTAAGAGAGGGAGAGGGAGAGGGAGAGGGAGAGGGAGGGGGAGGAAACGAGAGAGGGAGAGAAAGAGAAAGAGAGGGAGAGGGAGGGAGAGTGCATTCTCTCTCTCCCTCTCCCTTTTGCTTGTTTAATGTTTAAATCACTTTCTTTTTTGCTTGTTTAGGAGAGGAAATGAGAGAGAAAGAGAGGGAGAGAAAGAGAGGGAGAGGGAGAGGGAGGGGAAGGAAATGAGAGAGGGAGAGAAAGAAAAAGAGAGGGAGAGTGCATTGTCTCTCTCCCTCTCCCTTTTGTTTATTTAATGTTTAAATCACTTTATTTTTTGCTTGTTTAGGAAATGAGAGAGAAAGAGAGATAGAGAGGGAGAGAAAGAGAAAGAGAGGGAGAGGGAGAGGGAGGGGAAGGGGAAGGAAATGATAGAGGGAGAGAAAGAGAAAGAGAGGGAGAGTGCATTCTCTCTCTCCCTCTCCCTTTTGCTTGTTTAATGTTTAAATCACTTTCTTTTTTGCTTGTTTAGGAGAGGAAACGAGAGAGTAAGAGAGGGAGAGGGAGAGGGAGAGGGAGAGAAAGAGAAAGAGAAAGAGAAAGAGAGGGAGAGGGAGAGGGAGGGGGAGGAAATGAGAGAGGGAGAGAAAGAGAAAGAGAAAGAGAGGGAGAAGGAGGGAGAGTGCATTCTCTCTCTCCCTCTCCCTTTTGCTTGTTTAATGTTTAAATCACTTTTTTTTTGCTTGTTTAGGAGAGGAAATGAGAGAGAAAGAGAGGGAGACGGAGAGGGAGGGGAAGAAAATGAGAGAGGGATAGAAAGAGAAAGAGAGGGAGAGTGCATTGTCTCTCTCCCTCTCCCTTTTGCTTGGAGGATGTTTAAATCACTTTATTTTTTGCTTGTTTAGGAAATGAGAGAGAAAGAGAGATAGAGAGGGAGAGGGAGAGAAAGAGAAAGAGAGGGAGAGGGAGAGGGAGAGGGAGGGGAAGGAAATGAGAGAGGGAGAGAAAGAGAACGAGAGGGAGAGGGTGAGGGTGAGAGAGAGTGTGTGCATTCTCTCTCTCACGACGGGTTTGGTTGTTTGTTGTTTGAATCACTTTCTTTTTTGCTTGTTTAGGAGAGGAAATGAGAGAGAAAGAGAGAAAGAGAGAAAGAGAGGGAGAGGGAGAGAGAGGGAGAGAAAGAGAGGGAGAGGGAGGGGAAGGAAATTTAAGATGATAGACTTATCGATAATGGTATGCAATATGCTTTGCCATGGGCCACGTACATTGGTGACTCCTTAAGATGGCTTAAAAATGGTCAATTCCTTCATAATGTCCAAGTAGGGGATCTAATTGTGATATGCATAATTCATTGTTTTTGTATTAACTTTATAGGCATAACAAATTAGAAATCATGCCAACTAGTCAACGGAAGGACTAAAAGAAAATGATACCCTAGCTAATGGTCATTACGGTACTTCATCAAAATGAACCCAAAAGTATTGTTATAGAAGAAGAAACCCTTAAATTGAGTATAGGATATTTTCTCTCAGGTCTTATGACTATGAGTAGAATTGATTGAAATAATTTTTATTACTATAGTTATTAAATTTCATAGATGGCGCGCATTAATTTTAATACGCGATCCTAGGACAAAAAAACCACATTTCTAAGATGCTTTTTGTTGAGACTGATTTATTATTAGACTAAGAGATCCTCAATGATGCTCAAAATGGATTACTTATACTCAAAGCCGAGATATAACAAATAATTATCTACCGGGACAAACAAATCCTTGAGCATGATACAAGGCCGAGATATAACATTGGAAAATCTCTCAACTACTATATACAATGCAAGATTTATGGTCAACTTGCAACTTGACGTACATCTCCATAAAGCTATCCATTTAAGCCTCGTTTGCTGTAATGTAGATAAGATGGAAAACGAAGAAGGTCTTATTGTTCAAGACCGCGAGACGTATCTTAATTAGCGTGTCCCATGTCCTTGCTCTCAATGCAAGTTGGCAATTAGACGAAAACGCCGATTGTCTATAGAACACGTACGACGATTTGGCGAGTTCCAATCTGAGAACATTGATCAGGCGATTGCGGATTTTCAGCAAACGGTAATTTGAAGTTAATATTAATCATGCATTGTACTCTCAAGCTAATTGAAAACCATACACAATAAGATTGAGTCTTGTTGGCAAATTTTCTATCCAGGGGGGTGATGTCTCGACCCAAGGGGGAGTGCACCCTTTGCGGCCAATTAGAAGAGTTCGTGGACGTGCGATGGATGGATTGCAAGAGCCAATCGACCACTCGCAAGGCCCATCTATCTATACCATCAATGCCAAAGGAGACAGACAACCTTCCCGACCTACCTACAATCTTGGAGCCTGAGATGGAGGCAATGATCGATGCATTGATTCCCATGGATGTTGAGACATCTGACCCGCTTAGAGAGGAAGCATCCATACCATTATATAATGGGTGCCGAGTATCTTGGTTGAAGACATTGCTTGCACTCTTAAGTGTGCAAGCAAAATACGGTTGGAGCGATACGAGTGTGACTGAGTTATTCAGGTACCTTGCACATAGGCTTCATTGATTTTTTTTTAAACAGTATTATTGCAAACATTTGTGTTTTTTCAAGGTGTTTTATGATTTTTTTCAGGTTATTGAAATATCATATATTACCACCTGCAAATACCATGCCTGAGTCTCGTGATGATGCACGACATGTTTTACGGAAGCAGACAATGGCTACCAACAGTGAAACCAGACAATGAAATGCTATGGACGCTGAAGGATGATGATAGGCTGACTGGAGATGTGGTGGTTGGAAATGGGGTAGAAAAAAGAATGGATGCCTCAATGGAAGAGAAGGTGAATCGCTTTTATATGTTGCACCATGCCTCCATGGAGACGTGGCTCGCCAAGTACCAGATTGCAAGGCAAGATCGTGAGGAAGCGCGAGCTGAATTCTGACGCAGTACGCGTCACCGACCGATTCGATATCCCGAAGGCATGGAGGAGATGCCGCGGTTTATGTCAACACGATGGTTGCATGGAGTCTTGACCGCAGCATCCAGCGAAGGGACAGAGGTCTCAATGGAGGAGTGGGAGTTCTCGAGGGGATGTAGTCCAAAGGTAATGAGGGGTTTAGAATGTGTCGTATCTAAATTTGCTTGCTACATCTAATTTGAGTGTTTCATTGTACAATACAAAATATATAGTGCAGCGTGGTCGCGTGGATGGCATTTTCAGTGGAGCGTATTGACAAAATGCGCTCCACAATGGACTATGGTGTCATGGCAAGGTTTGAGCAAGAGAGCTGGTGACGAGCAACGGATCCGAACACGGTTGTGGATGAGATGGAGTATTTTGGGAACTTGCAAAGTATTATTACGGTGGATTACCGTAGCTTCTCCATGATACTATTCGATGTGCAGTGGTTCAAAGTGGTACTTGGAGGAGCTGGAGCAACAGTTCGACGAGGTCCATCTGGATTTCTCGAAATAGATTTCGAAAAAAAATGGACGGATTTGCGTGACACCTTTGTGTTGCCGGCCCATTGTGAACAGATGCAAATAGTCATTTGCTTGCTAATTGTAATATGACATGGTTTATGTCACAATGGTTTGAACTCACTTTGTAAGTGTTTGTGAACAAGTAATCTTCTATCCAAACCCGCGACAACCTCGATGGTGGTATATTATACCTTCAACTCCTCGAGGTGCGAGAGTATATGATCAAAGCGATGTTCCAGGCATAGATGAAAAAAATATGCAAATAGAGGGGTCGATATTACAAGGGGTGGAGGCCATCGCAAGCTTGGAGCCCGCATCGGCTAACAATGATGGAAATACATAAGTCGTAGAATTTTTTGAGAACGAGGCAGACTCGTTCTTTTGTGGTGACATGTCTATCGACCTTCCAGTGTATGCAGAGTTATGTCAGGAGATTAACATGGGACCATAGAATACTTCATTCTTGGAGAATTGTATTACTCAATTCGTTGTTTAGATCTTCCATAAAGGTAGATAAGATATGCATTTTAAGAGGGATTTTTCAAAAATGATTTATATTATTGTGCTTTGCATAGTTTAAATTGATTATTCTAACATCATTTTTTATCTGTGCAGGTGACATTTTCAGGATGAGTCGAGGGATGAGCGATGAGGAGTTTCAGAACATGATGGCACGCATGTCTCCAGATCAGCTCGCGAGATTCAGAGAGATGGCAGACCAGGAGCTGTCTCGTTCTTCGTCAGGGCGCTCTACTAGATCTGCTTCAGCGCGATTAGATGCTTCAGCTTCGAGCAGACGATCTCGACGCTCACGACTTGGGCCAAAGGGAGGGACTGCAGGAGGATCAGGGGGGTGCTGATGTGGAGACACGGACGTGGTGTCTCCGTCTCGTCGTTCAGCTGGAGCTGCGTCACCTCCAGGATTTGTCACACTTGTGGGGACGTCTACTCCAGTTACTCCGGCTTTTGCGCAGCCGTCGGCAAGTGGCACGCCTTTTGGTGGCACTCCTTTTGGTGGCACCCCTTTGAGTGGCACTCCGGGAGAGGGTACCCCCGTCGGTACACCGGATGTACAGGGGTCTCCTGGATATGCCTAGGAGCGTGGACGGAGATGGGAGAGGGCCCATCTTAGGCAGACTCCTAGGGGTTATGGATACCTAGTGGATAGTAGGTCAAGAGCCATCATCATGAATGATGAGGGGAGGAGGGTGATGGCTCGCATGAGGAAGTTGTGCCAATAAGTTTTTCGGCACAACGTCCTGGATCATTGAAGGAACATACCGGAGGGGAGCAAGGACTACATAGTAGCATCCTTGCACGAGGAGTTTCCGGTGCCAGCCGCAGTAGATAGATTCTCTACGGGCTGGATGATGGATTGCATGCATACATACATGTCACATAGACGATCCGACGCATGCAAGGCAATCAAGAGTGGGGCTCCAAAGCCCAAGTAGTTAGATGCAGACGACTGGCGCCAACTAATGAAGAAGGCTACAGATTCGCCAGGATGTTGGAGTCAGCAGCAGCGGGAGGCGGCGAGGGCACGAATCGAGGCCGGAGCAGTGCATCATCTTGGCAGTGGCAGCCACAGGACATATTTGGAGGACTTTGTAAGTTTCTCTTTTGTTTTGCTTATTTGTTTTTTTGAAATATTCTTTGTACTGACAATCATGTTTCTAACAGTTAGCATTTTGTTTTCTTTGCAGCACTCCATTACAAATCGCGATCTGCAAGGCCTTGAGACTCAATATGTAGAGAGGCACGGTCTCAGGGCATTGATCGACCGATTGTATAGACGCGGCGGCCCTGTAAGTCACTCATCTTTCTTGTCCGTAGTTACCATGAGATATTTGAATGCATTATTGTATGGTGGATTGATATGTTGTTTCTTTTTCTACAGAATCCGTTTGATGCTCCTTTGCGGCGGGATGAGCTTTCGGGGGACGAGGATTTGTAGCTCGCCCTTGGATCCTTAGAGCTCACACACCTTTAGTCTTTAGTCGCCTGATCTATGTAGACATTTTCTATGTATTAGTGATATCGTTTCATGATTATACCAATCGCATTTTATGCGATCATGTATTTATTTCATGTATCAGTTTTATGATTTCAGTATACATTCTTTTTGTTTGCAAGCGCTTTGTATGCAGCAGTGCAGAAACTATTTTGTATGGCTCTCATACAGCACACAATGCTATATGTGGCAGGGCAGCTTGTTGCCCTGCCACAAAAAAAAAAATCTCTGTTACCGTCGCTATTTGCGTCGCAAATTTACTGCTCGCGTCACTATTGGCATTCCTATGAGCGTCGCAACTTTACAAGTTGTGTCGCTATATGCATCGCTATTTGCGTCGCTATCTGCGACGCAGATAGCGACGCATATAGCGACGCATATAGCGATGATTCTATGGCATCGTCAATAACGACGCTTTTTGCCACGACGGGGGCAAATTTTGTTGTTTGTATTTTCATCGCTTTAAACGTCGGTATAAGGTCTATATCTTGTAGTGATGTAAAAAGTCATTTTTAGTATCCATCTTATGCATGATCCAACCCTTTCATGCAAACATTGCTATGATAGCCGTCATAGTAGCTATTTTAGCTACTAGACCAAAAGCCTCCTCATAATCAATATCATGAGTATACACACCCTTTAGCAACTAGCCTTACCATATAGCACTCAATCCATCCATCCTTATATAAACCCATTTGTAGCCAAAAATTTTCTTACCTTCAAGTAAAGATACCAAATCCCATGTGTCCTTTTCCTTAAGTACATTCATTTCTTTGTCCATAGAATTATTATCCCAATGCTCATTACCTATTACATCCTCAAAACTAGTGGCCTCTATATCTTGCACAACCTTAGCCGTGTTTGCATACTGATGAGCTACATAGCTATCATATGTCAATCATTGCATGGGCTTTCATACTCCTCTGGACTTGGATCACTAGTAGGCGGCTTAGCATCCTCTTGTGCTTTCCTTACACCCAGTATCTTCATAGATGGAATATCAAGCTCTTCATCTAGGCTTTGTCCAAAACCATCCAAATCCACATCAACATGAGAGAAACCCAAACCATACATCAATCATAATAGGTGAGTTCCCAACATGTCTATTAACAAACCCATGACTAGGAGACTCCTATGGCCCACTCAATCTCTATGACTATTCACCTATTTTTTGCATAGCCACTCTCATGCACATCAGCCCTAGCTGTATCATGTACATCAGTATACTAGCTACTCATTTCATCAAAGACAACATCCTTACTAACTCTCAACTCATGTGTAAGAAGGTTATAATATTTGTATCCCTTTTCTCAAGAGAATATCCCAAAAAAACACATTTTTTTGCTGTAGGATCCAATTTACTATGCAAATAATCAAGAATATCCATATAAGCAATGCATTCAAATACTTTCAAGTGGGAAAATTTTGGCTTTTTACATGCATACTTTTCCTCGGATGTCATGCAATATACAGCAACATGCATCATAGGTCTCCTATTTATAATACATATAATAGTAGCAACTACTTCAGCCCAATAGTAGTCGGACAATTTTATTTCAAATATCAATGCTCTAGCCACCTTTGCAGTATGCATGTTTTTCCTCTCACCAATTCCATTTTGGTACAAAGTGCACTTACATGTAAAACTATCTCTAAGAACTTTTTTTCAAAAAATTTAAAAAACTCATTAAAGAAGTACTCTCCCCCTCCATCCAACCTTAGGCATTTAATATATAACCTTATATCCTTCTCAACCAAAGGTTTAAAGCTTTTAAAGTGAGTAAATACCTCACTTTTCTTATGCTACATAACGTCAACCTATACTTTTCGAGTATGATTATCAATGAAAGAGATATAATACTTCCAACCACTCATAGCTATAGTTTTTGCAAGAACCCATACATCAAAATTTATCAACTCAAGTGACTTCTTACATATATGCTTTTCATGTGGAAATGCATACCTTGACATCTTTCCGAATTGGCATGCTACATATACCTTATACGTGCTATCAACTCTAAACTTTGGTAATCCATCCACAATTTATTTTGACTGCGTATTTTTCAATCACTGCATCTTTACATAACCAATCCACTTATGCTTAATTTCAATGGCAACCATAAAACTTGAACCTTGTGCAAACACAGCAGCATCCATTTTAGGCAAACCTATATCAAAAGTAAACAATGTGCTAGTATGCTTACACTTTGCAATTAATCTGCAACCATTTTTAGGGTCCTCTACATGACAACCATCATATGTAAACCAAACCTTGTTCCCCCATTTGACTAATAGAAACCCAATTTTTATCTATATTTGGTACATGTAGAACATCATCTAGGTACCTTATTTTATGATCTTACATACTCAAGGGAACATTGCTATCAAGAATCTCATGGTGGGAGGACTTGCTTGAGCTGCTGCACCAAACATACACTATAGACACAAGAGGAAGCTCACTCAAGAATACAAGAAGAGAGATGGAGGCAAAAACGTTTTCTTGCTAGTTTTTTCTTCTTCTTCCACACACAATACAATGTACACAAAGTATAGATAAGATACAACATAAAGGAAAGTGGCCTACTAAGTCAAACAGTGCATAACTGACTATACTAATCAACTGGCATTGTAATTATGCCAGGTGTAGGAAGGTGCAATAAACTAAATATAATAAGTGATAAGTTAGTAGCCATGTGAGGATCATAATGATGACCAATGTGCCAAGTGTAGACATGCGGACCCATCTAGCTAAGTGGTCCATCATCAATATTCACACGTATTTAGCTTGCCATCTCAAGATGCAACAAACTGAATATAATAAGTGATAAGTTAGTGGCCATGTGAGGATCATAATGGCCACCGATATGCCAAGTGTAGACATGCGGACCCACATAGCTAGGTGGTCCATCATCAATGTTCACATGTATTTAGCTTGCTATCTCAATACTCCCCCTCAAGCTCAATTATATCTCTGCAACTCCAAGTAAGCTTCAAAACTTCCAAAGCTTCTCTACACCCAATGCCTTTGTGAAAATGTCAGCTATCTAATCCCGTGTACTAACATATACCAAGTTAATATCTCCTGCACAAGTACATTCTCTCTCACAAAGTGGTAGTGCACCTCAATGTGTTTTGTCTTAGCATGGAACAATGTGTTCCTAGCTAGTTGTATGCTGCTCATATTGTCACAATAAATGACAACTAGACCATCTCCCTGCACATCCAAATCACCTAATAGCTTTTGTAGCCATACCACCTCACATGCTACCATAGTAGCACCTATATACTCGTCCTCTGTGCTCAATAAAGCAAGTCTAGATTGCTTTTTGCTGCTCCACTACACTATCAAGGGAAAACATGAATCCACTGGTAGATCTTCTGTCTGACATGCTATTAGCCCAATTTGCATCATCTGTGTATCCAAACACATGGAAATCCTTACCTACCACATAAGAAAGGTCCATAATGTAAAGTAGACTTTACATACCTTAATATACATCTAGTTGCATCCTTACCTGCCATATGGAAATCCTTACCTGCCACATAAGAAAGGTCCATAATGTAAAGTAGACTTTACATACCTCAATATACATCTAGCTGCATCCAAATGAGGCTTTCTAGGCATCTGCATAAACTGATTGGCAAGGCCAACAACACAACTCAAGTCTGGTCGTGTGATAGTCATGTAAATCAAACTCCCTACTATCCTCTTAAACATAATAGGGCCTTCTATCTCATCCTCAATATGCCATCATACCATACTTGGATAACATAGCCAAGCCATATTGCCTTTGGGATAGCCATATACAATCATCACATCCAATCACCTCAATACCAAGAAAGTGTCTCAGCTCACCCAAATCCTTCATCTCAAACTCTTTCTTCAAAAAGTCCTTAACTTCAACAATCCCATTGTCATCACTATCACCTGTAATAATCAAGTCATCCACATACATGACTATGATGACTAAACTTGCATCTCCCTTGCTCACATAAAGTGAGTGATCAACATTAGAAATATAAAAGTCAATATTAACAAGATACTCTCCGATCTTGTCAAACTATGCTCTAGGTATTTGCTTTAGCCCATAGAGTGTCTTCTTTAACTTGCACACATATGTGGAATGCTCTAAATCCTCATAACCTATTGGTTGCTCTATATACACCTCTTCTTGCAATTCACCATGCAATAACGTATTTTTAACATCCATTTTTTGTAAATTCCAACCTTTGGCTACTTCCAAATCAAACACACATCTAACAATTGTTATCCTAGCAACTATATTGACTATCTCTTCATAATCTATGTCATATGCTTGAGTATAGCCTTTTGCAACCAATATAGCCTTATATATGCTAACCGAACCATCTGCATTATGCTTGATTTTGTAAACCCACTCTCAGCCAATAGCTTTCTTGCCCTTAGGCAAGGGTACCAAATCCCAAGTCTTATTGGCTTCTAATGCAGCCATCTCCCCGCCCATTACTACATCCCAATGAGCATGACCAATAGCATCTTCAAAACAAGTGGGCTCAATATCCTCAGCTACCTTCACCATATAAGCATAATGGTGAGCTACATAACCTTCAAAATCAAATTTTTTAATAGGTTATCTGACCCTGCTAGATGTACATACCATTGGATCACTCAATGGAGCCTTTACATGACTACATGCTCTGTGTGCACCTGGTGTCCTAATTGAAGGAATACAAGCTCAACATCCAAAATCTTTGAGCCACTAGAATCTCCATCAAATCCCAAATGACTAGTAGATGCATCATTACCATCCAACACTTTCTTCTTCCCTTTGTCTTTATCTGTAATACTTATAGATCCACCTAAAGATGTGGAGCTACTCCTTAAGCCTCATACACCAAGGGCTAACTATAGATGTAGTACCAAATTATGTTTCTGATCCACTAAGGCTCTGTGATTCTTTCTTTTCTTTCTACATATAGCTATCATTATCATTATCATCATCTAATACATCACCAGTAGATGCATACCAACTGCTTATCTCATAAAGAATAACGTCCCTGCTCACTATGAACTCCCCTGTGATAGGATTACAACAATGATGCCATTTTTGCTCAAAAGAGTATCCAATTAAAATATATTTTTCAGCCTTTGGATCAAGCTTCTTTCGTAGCTCATATGGCATGTGAACATATGCAATATAGCCAAACACTTTTAAGTGTAACACATCGGGCTTCTTGCATGTAAAGCATTCTTCGAGGGTCATCCCATGAACTGCAGCTGCTATGGGAGTTCTTTCATAATATAGACAACAGTATGAACAGCATCAAATAAAAAAAAATTGGCATATTTTTTCCAGCCCCATCAATGCCCATGTAACTTCTACAATATGTCTATTTTTTCTTTCTGCAACCCCACTTTGTTGTGGGATATACCTACAAGTAAACTATCTCTTTATCCCATGAGACCTCAAGAAGCCAGTAAACTCATTAGAGAGGTACTCTCCCCCTCCATCTAATCTCAAACACATAACTTTTAATATTGTTTCTATTTCAACAGCGGCCTTGAAATATTTAAGGTGCTCAAATACATCACTCTTTCCCTTCATGAAATATACCCATAGCTTCCTTGAACAATTACATAAATGTGACAAACTATTTATTGCCACCAAGAGGTACATTCTATGTAGGCCCCCAACATTTGTATGCACAACATCAAGTATATTTCTACTCACATCTCTGTCATACAAAAAGGGTTTTCTTGCCTACCTACCAAATTAGCATGCTTCACATACTTTATGAAATTTTGCAACTCTAAAAGCAGGCAACCCTATAACCAATCCTTTGGACTACATTAATTTCAATATTTGCAAATTTACATGTCCAATGCATTTATGCCATATTTTAATGTTTTCAATAACCACTCCTTTTCCTTTAGCATACATTAACTTGAAACAAACTCATAAAGGGCCTTTCCAATTAGGAAGTTCATCAGACAAAACTTCCATGAAGGGCAGTTGTTCATCACATTCTATTTTTGGCACTAAAAGAATAAGCTTTAATCGCAACTAACATACATGTGATTCTTAAGTAGTTGAAAGATAATACAAAGATGTACAACTAGCATACAAAAGAAATGAAGAGGCTGAAATCTTTGTCACTAATAGCACCCACACTAAGAAAAGTGGACTATAAAAGCAAAAGGCCTATGATTGTCACAATGGATACTAGTCCTATAGGGATTGGATGGCCTATTTGGTAAGTTGATGAGGAAGGATGTAGGTATGAAATGAGGCTTGGTGCTATGGTCTTGAATCAATGATAAAAAAAGTATCCACAAATAAAAAGGGAGTTATGGAGAGTGGTTACAACATTAAAGTGTGACTCAAAGAATATTGTATTGGAGCTTCAGTTATTATTCAATTATTATTGAGATAGATTTCTTACCTCTACTTGGCATGATTACTAGTTTCTCCACTCCAAACATCATTATGCTATGGTGGATTGCCTATATGAAAACCTTGAACTTGGAGTTTCATCATATTTCAAGAAAACATAATTCAATTGCAAATATACTATCAAGAGCTATGAGGAAGATATGGTTTCTAAGGGTGAAGAAGTTGGTTGTGCATGTGTAGTACTTGACCATATATTCCTTGTTTCTTCAATTGACTATTTTTTGGAAGACATGTATGATGGTCAATGGCTGCTAATTGGTCATTACTTGAGCATGTTGTCAAGGCAAGTGGGGCAAATTGATCGAGTATTCAAAGGCATATTGGTATTTCTTAAACAATGGGTATTTTTGGAAGTATGCAAACCAAAGAAATGGAACCACATTGAGGGTAATATGTGACAAAGTGACACAATAGTAGATGATGGAAGAATTTCATAAAAGTCTATGGGCTAGTCATAGAGGTGTATGAGATACCTTTGCAAAAATCAAAGAAAGATATTAGTGGAAAGGTATGTAAAAATATGTACTATAGGTTGTGGAGACTTATTCTACTCTCCAAATGTATTCATTAGTACATTATCATGATGGGCTACATCCTACATATCCATTTAGCCATGCATGACCTATGCTTCTTTGGCAAATGGGGTACATTGCACTTGTGATAGAAGATCTTACAAATAAACTAGAAGGATGAGCTTTGAGATTAAGACTACCAATGTGGTATGCAAATTTCTCTTAGAAGATGTGATGTGCCGCTATGGTTGTGTTGAAAAAGTAATTACTGATAGAGGAGAATTGCATGTAGATGAAGGTAGGGAATTCTTCTCAAGGATAGGGATAAAGAGAGGATAAAGCTTGCCTTCACTACAATTTATAAGGAAATGGAAAAAGTAAGAGATCGCATTGAAGACTTGGCTGAAGCATCCAAAGGGAAAATTCATGAGTGGTCTAGGTTAGTTCCTTATGGTTTATGGGTTGATTATACTACACATAATGCAGCCACTTGAAGTTTGGTCCATATTACTCATCCATGGGAGTCATACCTTCATTAAAGCATTAGAATGATTACTTGGCTTGTGCATAATGTTAAAAATGCAATCCATACTTGCAAGACAAAACCAACTCACTATTGATGTAGCAACGGTGTGTTAAGAATGAGGTTGAATCCTAGGCCAATAGAGGAAGATTCATGTAATTGGATAGATCAAAGGTCATTTGTCACCTTAAGGTTCTAGGCTAGATGGCTATTCCAATTTGCATAAATCTTCCAAATAGGTGCAAACTAGTGTGAACAATATTGTGATGGGTAACCTCCCAAGAACACTAGGATGTAACCTCTCAAGAAGAGGAGGAATGGCACTCCCAACCCAGTCTCTAACATAGCATTAGAGCTAAGGTTACTCGACTTAGGTGGCATTGGACCTCAACCAAGGTGTGACTTGAGGGGATATTGGAAATGCAATCCACACTTGCTAGAGAAAGTCGGCTATCAATATAGGAGTGATATGTTGAGATTGGGTTTGAATCCTAGGCCAATAGAGGAAGGTTTCCACGATTGGATAGACTAGATCCATCACCTTAAGGTTTTTGAGGGCTAGATAGCTATTCTAATTTGTGGAAGATTTTCAATTAAGTGCACACTAGCATGAAGAAAAACAGGGTGGATGATAATAGTGCTCCTCACACAATTTTTAATATGGTATCAAAGCTTAGGTTGGTGAACCAATGGCACTAAGACCTCAATCTCAATGTTTCTTGGAGGGAGGGGGGTTGTTGAAAATTCATTCCACACTTGCCAGAGAAAACTAGCTCACTATTGGTGTAGTGGTGATGTGTTGAGACTCGGTTTGAATCCTGGTCTAATAGAGGAAGTTTTCCATAATTGGATAAATCGAAGGTCATCCATCAACTTAAGGTTTTGGGGGATAGATGGCTATTCTAATTTGTGGGAAGCATGTAGTTAAGCATGCACTAACATGAACAATATTGGGATAGATGACCTCATGGGAAGGTGTGACCTCCTTCAAACAATATTGGGATATGTGACCTCTTGCAAAGGGGAGGTGTAGCACTTTCCCACCACCAATTTCTAATACATTGTAATATCCCCACCGCATCTACACATGAATGAGGAGCTTGCAGAGGGGATAAAGCAAAGGGTTAAACTAGCCTTAGTATTCTTTATAATACATATATATTCTCTATTTTCCATAATTCACTACAACCATCATTGTATCTTGATCAGCATCATCATCATCAACAAAAACTATTGAGACTCATCATCCTCACCATCAACATATCAAATGCTTCAATCAACATGACTAGACGAAAGAAAGGAGGGAGAGAGAGACATACTGAGAATTACAATAAAAGAGTGATAGTCGATGAACAGTCCAAGGGATAACACGAAGGCTAAAGGCTATACAATAGTCATACAATGAGATACCACTAGTATTCTTTTATATTTTATTATTGCTAAGCTAGCACCATATTGTGTAGAGGGAGGGAGGGAGGGAGGAAAGAGAAGTAGGAAAAGAGGAGAGAGGAAGAGATAGAGAAGAGAGAGAAAGAGAAAGAGAAAGAGATGCAAGGCTCAAGGGGGAAGGAGGAGATTAAAGGTAAAAGAGCAGCTCAAGATTTCAGAGCAAGATCTGACATCCTCTTGCCATTATCTACCTCACTGGCCATCGACCCTTGTGTCCCTCTAAACTTCTCCATTCCCCCTAATATTGCACTTCATATTTGATTAAATTACTCTACTCATGAACACCTTAAGCTTTGTTATCCAATGACTATTGAATCCCATATGCTCTTCCCTCCTACCACCCTTCATCTGTCACTCAAATCCTCATACAAAGAGCTATTCTTTTTGTAGCCAAGGATACCCTCCTTTCTCATATCAAAATATTATACATCCTACTTCCTGTCCAAGCACCACTCCCTTGTTTGGCCTTCATATGAACCCAAGGGTACCCTCCTTTGTCATATCAAAACCCCACATAGTCTACTTCTTATCCTAGCACCACTCCCTTGTTTGACTTTAATCCAAATCCAACAACATGTTGTCGAGACCAAAATGTACCCGACAGTGGCTCTAGGTCTCTAGCCATGTCTCCTATGCTCACCAAACCACCCGCATGGCCTCGTGGCCAAGAGTATCTAGAGGCTACACACTACTCTAAATAAATCTTGCGGTTGTATCAATTTGTAATCCAACAATTTTTTCCATTCCCAACTCGTAGAAAGGGAGTATATCACACATACAAGTGATCAACACCTCATTGCACACACACACAGAACACCCCCCAGTCGATCGTTGTGGCTCCTGTGACTCTCCTACACCCGGCACAATTGGCCCAAGGATACATCATCTAAACATAAAACACAATCATAACATTGTGACTCCTGTGACTCTCCTACACCTTGCAGATTGGCCCAAGGATATGTCATCTAAACATAAAACACAATCATAACATTGTCCACTCTTGTGATAAAGTGTTTCAGGAAATATTTCTGTTTCCTCACTTAATCAGTCCCCAAAGTAAATCGTACTATCCTATAGCCCAAGGATCCTCACGCTCTCATCATTGGTCAGTAGTTTTAGCAGCCAATTGCAATGCATCCAGGAGACTTTCTCTTTCTTAATACCATGTATAAGAATACAAATGCAAGGTGTGACTCCATATAGTGCTCAAACAAATTAACCACAAATTAGCCAATGTGTCATGTGAAAAGTATTCTTTCAACGATTTCCTTTCTAACATATTGCTTCATTGCTTATAAATGACATTGGACTAATCCGTGCTATTATTCTTTTAAACTTAAATGAAGTGAGTCATATATGCCATGATATGTATGAAAATCAAAATTCAATTGATGCTTAACTTTCCACAACTCTTTTTCCCCTATCGTTTAGATTTTGCAATTGTGCACTAGTTTAAAAGAGTGTTTTGTGTCATTTTTTCATGTAGAAAAGTGATAAACACACACTTTCACATAAAGATGGAGGTAGCCTGAGGTAAATCTCCATGCCCTACCTTCACCATACATCCACACACATATACCTAATTTATTGTACTTTTTTATGCATGAAAATCAATTTGTTTCATTTTAAAAAACTATTTTTATGACTTTTTATCATTTATTTTAATATTAATTAAATTTTTTAACTTTTCAAATTTATCAAGCTTATATGGATTGTAATTCATCATTATATTCGATATAACTCTATAGGAACACCATTTGAACCATAGAAACCCATGAAATTATCATTTTTCTACTAAATCCCGCATTGCGGGTTTTACGATTTTGATTTTTATTATGTGAATTGCTAGAAATTACTAATTATTCTATAATTTTAGATAGATTCAAGTATAGCAACCATTTTCAATCAAGTATTTCGAAAATGAGAAGCCGTTGTTGACATCTCTTTTGCGTTTTCTTTTTCCATTCCTTATATCTCATCACAAACTGGCACCCATTCCCTCTCATCCTCTCAGCCCATATGAACCACGTTTATGGCAAAGGAGAAAGAGAAGAGACAAAGACTAAAATCTAACCTTTTCATTTATTATGTCAAATCTTGCATGGTCTTGAGCAAATCAAAGCATAGAATTGCAGCAATCCATGGCCAGGTGGAGGAAGCCTGATGCGAACAGTTGCAAAACTCCATTTTTCCTTAAAAATAGGATGCAAAAAGATTTGCACTCCCTCCCTTCTCAAGATATTATTTTTGGTTTTTGTGGCTCTTTAATCTACTTTAGTGAATCAAATTTTAAAATAACCGGTTCACTCCTTCACATTCACACACTCTCATAAGTGGTTTGGGGCAAAATGAAGAAAAAAACTACCTCAGATTCATGATCTGACTGGATCGGCGGCTTTCTAGCATCGAAATTTATTACCTTGGCCTCTGTCACTTGCTTTCTAATTTTTGGATCAGGTAGCTACTTCATAGCACTAAATCTTACTGCCATTAAATGGGGGTTCAAACAACGGACTCCGATCGATGAATGGACACTTGCATTGGATTCCCAATGTCGAAATGTGTCTAGGAAAACTCCAACTCCTTGATCCGTAATCATTCCATTTTTCGCTCAAAACACCTCTTTTATAGCTCTCATGCCACTTTTGCACTCTGAATGCAGCTCTAAAATTCAACTCTCGTTGGTGACACGGGATAGGGTGACTCAGCCCATCGAACCCATGAACTAATCTACATAAAGAGCATCCAAATGCTACAAATAGGATACACGACAAAGCACAAACACAGCCATTACCCTACCCCTAACAAAATCATGACATGAATTCCACAAGAGATAGGCCAAGCTGACAAAGATCTAGAGCTAGTCGCTAACCAACTTCTCCAACACAGACAGGCTAAAAAAACTACCAAATGGGTTATCCTAAGTGGTGGTCTGGCATGCTTACCTAACTTAGGATAACTAGACCAAGAACTCCAACTAGGCGAGGACTCCTATAGCTTGGGCTACTAAAAATCATATATTTTTTAGTTTACCACATTTTTCTTCTGTAGTACTTTATACTTAGGTGCATAAAAAGGAGGGAGCTAAACTCAAGGAGAATAGAGCATCGTCCTTAGGTCTAGTCTTGGTATCCAAGTGACACAATTCTCTTTTTTCCTTCTACTCACTTTTATTTTTGCTCTCCAACCATCCTTATTTATTTATTGGCTAAATGTCACCCCCAAGAAGACAAGACGTCCGGGTCAAACTCATCCCCATATCAAAAGAAAATGGCAATTTGTGGGAGAGCCTAGTCAAGCATTGAGGCATGTTGATAATGGGAAAATGGATTGACAAGGCATTCATTGGGAAACTATTAATGATTCCATTATTGTCGTAAAGTGGCCTGAAGCTAAAAATGGGGTGATTAAAGATGAAAAGAGAGATATATTGGCTAAAAATATCATTATAAGTAGCACTACATAGAGAAGTTATGAAGCAACAATCTCATGAAGAAGAGGAAGGCAATTTTATTCATAGAAGTGATTACTTCCGTACACACTAGGCAAGAGCTAAACTGAAATAGTTGTGAAGATAAGTGAATAGGAAACTTTGCTTTTGCTCAAGACAAGGGCAAGCAATCAATCTCTAAGCTAGATAGAAAACCTAGGGAAGAACATCAAGCAATTCTTAGAGAACTCTTTAAGGCACAAGAACAACAATGGATTCCCATCAATACACAGTTTCCCAGTCCTAGTGCGAAGGTCAATATACTTAACAACTTTCAATGCTGCTAAAAATAGACCCCCCATGCTAAAAACTATGATGATCTTGGGGATACCGCCATAAATGATGACGGAGAGTTAGCATACAGCTGCAATGGGTTCCCAAAGCATTGCTACATGCTCAAGGGTATTATGCAAAAAACCCATGGTTTCAATTACCCAAACCACCTATACCACCACCTCTATTACTCATAGCCCACAATTCACCCAAAGCAAGAAAAAGAAGGAAATTACCTAAATATGGATCAAGGAAAGAGAAACCCAAGTGCCCACCTCATGGTATTGCTCTTGTTGCACATGAATGCTTAAATGAGGAAAATTTTGCGCCATTAAGAAGAAATAAGTAGCCATTTGAGGCACCACCTAGCCCTGCCTAGAAGTCCCAAGTCTTTTAGAAACTCTTCACCTAAGCAGAAACACAAAGCCCAACAATAAAACAGACTCATGCAATAGCTTAACACGTGCAAATAAACCAAAAACTAGTCATGTACATTGCCACACCTGACCATGATAAGGATTTGACCATGCAGTCATCCTCGACCAGAAAAAGTAGCTAGTCAATTTACTCTTCTACTACTACTACTTTCCAATGGGGGTCTCAACAGTCACAGCCTTTGGCCATGACATAGGCCACATCCACAAAGGAACAATCCACTCTCAAAAGTGATGTTTCAAAAAATGTCTTCATCGCATCAAAACCCCCAATACACCTAAAGCCTAGTCTCATGAAGAAAACTCTTGAGATAGTGGTTGATGAGATAGCACAACAAACCAATGAGCCATCAATGAAATATTTAGTCTAGCTAGATACAAAGTTGGCATTGCTCACAAAAGCACATATCTACAATGACATTGGAAATTCAATGGACGAGCACAAATAGCTCTTAGAAAATCCATTGACATTGGATAAGCAACAACACATTTGCTCTCGCTACACAACCATTTCCGAGGAACTTATAAATGGTATGCCAAAAGCCACAACTAGAGAGTTACATTCAATTCCATCTTTCTACATCGCCCTTTGAACAAAGGAAACCTAGAGGCACTAAAATGGAAAGAGAAAGGACAAGGTGCCTTTGAGCACAAATGGCATTATAACCACAATCCAGCAGCTAAAATTGGCCATTCACTCGTGACAATAGCTAAGCAAAGGAAATCTATTTGGATCTCCATGCTTGACCTCACATATGTTAGCAAGATTTCACATATACTCTTGTAGAAGAAGTCCTCCATCGTTCTTCCTACTCCTAGCCTACTAGCCTTGTGTAGGTCCAAAAACATCCCTTATGTGATAAACTCCTTGTAGAAGAAGACCTACACGTGGCTAGCTAGCTAGGAGTAGGAAGAACAATGCTTGATGTTAGTACATATGTATTTTGCCTTACCCCAAGACTCAACACTTTTGGATGGCTATGCTTCATTTGAGTACAATCCTCACTCTTCGAGTGGTTTAATCCATGGTTGTGTGACACAACACCTAATCTATCTCTTGATTTTTCATTGGTGCAACCCACTCCTTTATCTAAGGATACAAAGTAGAGTGACGTCCACGACTTTCCCTCACATGACTAGAGCTTGAAAGAGCAATCATCTCACAGGTCTTGGCCAAGAATCCATA
Organism: Lygodium microphyllum; assembly: GCF_053477565.2. Lineage (NCBI taxonomy): Eukaryota > Viridiplantae > Streptophyta > Polypodiopsida > Schizaeales > Lygodiaceae > Lygodium > Lygodium microphyllum. Next base: position 46,025,099 of record NC_141141.1, on the reverse strand, counting down.
CCTCCTAAAGGAATCCTTAACAAAGGCTCAAAAGGGAATGAATCACAATCCTTAAAGACACATCCCCAAGGAATCATAAAACACACATGAACCCCTTAATCCCAAGATTCCTTTAGAGCAAACCCAAGATCTAAAATAGTAATTATCATCAACTACCACCAATACCAAACCCATTGACAGCTACTACTTGTCATCAAGATGTGGAAACACAACAACTGCACTTCCCATCTATGACTAAACTCACCAAATCCTCCAAGGGAAATACTCCCAATGCTTTGAGAAAGAGTGATACTAGCACAAAACCAACGAGCTCAAGTGAGTTAGCAGCTCTCAAGTCAAGCTTAACTCGACCAAAGCCTCCAAGTTAGCTAACTTGCAGCTGTTGAAAAACTTAAAGGATGTTACAATGGAAATTTCTCACAATGAAAATTAGATAGTGACTACCTACCTTAGGGAATTGAGTGATAAATCACATTTATTGGCCATGTTTATGCCCAATTTGATGTTGGAATCCTCCCTAAGGAATTTGAGGAATTCTTGGCATTCCCACTATCTTGGAAAGAGTAGGAACATCTCAGTGAGCAATAGGGTGATCACCTAAATTACCTTTTAAGACTCACTTCTAGATGAGGAGGCTAAGGAATGTCATTTGGTCCCCACACTCCATAATGTGTTGTGCTCACGAACCATCAAGGTTATTAGCACTAGAAGAGAAAGTAGAGAATGGTAGCTCATTCGAGTAAGTATGGTACACTATGAGAGCCTCACTGGTTGAACTCGCTCATGACCATTTCAAAGTAAAGACGAGCCATTTGTAATTCCCAAATCTATCCAACATACATAGCTCCGACTTCCCTTCGAGTCCCTACCATTGTACAAGAAGTCACATTAGCTAGACCTCTCTTAGACCTTCCCTTACTCCACAAAATCTTCACAGAAGAAGAGCTCCATGTTGTGAGTAAATTAAATCAATGAGGTGTGCTACTTGATGTTGCTGCATACCTTGTGAGTAAATTAAATCAATGAGGTGTGCTACTTGATGTCGCATCATATCTAACCCTCATAGCAAATCGCATCATATCTAACCCTCATAGCAAATCGCATCATATCTAACCCTCATAGCAAAACTATCACAACTTCTTGCCATAGACGTTGTACACCAATACAATCATGATTTTTATCAATGGCTCACATCTTGGTAGAGTAACCATGTACCATAATCCACAATACTTGTGCATTACACTTTTATACACAATAACATTTACAAAAACACAAAAAAAAAACAAAAACATAAAAAATCCATGCACACCACAGTATTAGTATCCCCACAATGCGTGAAAGCATTGCAACATTTTTCATGTGGGGAGAAAGCAAGCAGAGGCAATTGACTATTAACAAAACAAACTAGTAAGTAATGTTAAACAATAACTTTCAAGGTAAGTGATGTTAAAATACAATTTTTGATTTTTTTTAAGTCCTCATTGAACTTGACTACATATGCTCTCAACTTTTATCAAGTGAATGCATACAAGTAGGTGGTGAATGATATCCTTAAAGCAGCAACCAAGGAGCATCAAGTCAACAAGCAATGGAAGGGCCCATAGACACAAGGAAGAGTGAAGCCATGGACGTATAGGATTCTCAACCAAATCCAAGGGAATGAAAAGAACTCTGATATCAAAGAGCTAATTTCATTCAAACCTCACCTACTACCTCAAGCTCTTTATTGTTCCAGCATGAATAGCAACAACTACCCAAGAATTTCAACCATTTCTCAACTTTGAGCTCTTCATCGACAACAAATTCTTCACAGCTTCAAATCGAGGCTTAAAGATCGAACAAATCTACTCACTTAAAGAATAGTCATTCTTAGTTTTCCAAGTCCTAAAAATTTGCTATCCTTTTGGCAAGGAGGAAATCACTCATTGTATGGCATTGTTGTATCATTCTAAACAAACAAATAAATAAATGCATGATCATTGCACTGCACTTAAGGGTTCTCAAATTAGGTATGTTTGGTGACCTAGATCAATCGGCTCTGCCCCTAATCCCCTAGCCCTTTGGTTCATTCCCCCCCTACTCACTCAGGGTTCATCAAGGGTAGGACATACCTAGGAAACATGCATATAGTTAGACATGTCACCTTGGGTCACTTGCATAGTGTCTTATTTGTATCACATCAATGTTGCAACAAAGCAAGGTGAAAAAGCATTAGAAGAAGAGACCATTCTCTTCAATCTCACTGGAAGCAGCTACAACTACTAAAGACCCTTATGCTTAAGTCATTCAACTACGATACATCTTACCTAGCTTATGAATGATGTCCTCAAAATCTTCTTCAAGTGGGTTTTTGATCAATATCAACACTTTTTTTCAATCGATCTTACCTTTGCTTCATCAATAGCACAGCTATAAGAAATGGTACGACTATCATCTAACTAATTAATACCTAAGTATTCATATGCACTCACATAATATCTACACCATAACTTATGCATGGTTTGGGCCCACAAGTGTGGAAAACACTTCAAGTTCACTTGGAATTCGACCTGTTTCCCAAACCAACAAAATATGTCCAATGCATGACAAGAAGACTAGCACTATACCCTAAGAAATAATTGCACGAGAGATTTTGTAATTGTAAGTACTGAAGATCCCAAGGAGTCATGTGCTATCAAATACTCTTCAAGTTCTTTCATCCTCAACCCAATACTTATGAACTTTGACTCACCATGAAAACTTGCAAGGAGATTAATCACCATAGGAACCCACCAAGAGAGTCCCAAAGAATACCACCAACTTTAGGAATTAGGTCACCTACCACCACTCTAGCCACAACTTACCTTACAATAAGAAGCTTCTATGCCATCAATAACCTAAAGAAGTCCTCCAAGGACAACACACGACGGTCCCTAGCATCCATGTCTTTGATGTGAGCTAAAGCATGCCGCCTATGAGTGATAGAGAGTGCCATGGGATGAACATGGAATTAGCCCTCCTCTAGGAGGGGGATAATGTTAACCACAAAAGTAAGCAACATGTAATGTGCAAGTAAGCACCAAGAAGGAGCTTAACTTTTTGGATTATTACCACAACATAATGTGCATGAAGCACTTGCATCTTTGAATTGCCAAAAGGTTGGAACAATTTTATTAATTCATTATGTAAATCCACAATCCGAGTGTGATCTTGTGCAATTTGTAATGATAGCATAGATTGCTGTGGAAAAACCACAAAGGTTCTCCATACGAAAATTATGCAATAAGAGATGACCGGTCTTGAGGCCCAAAAGAGGGCTAGATACCCAAGAGGGATGGGGAAACCCTAATGTATATTAAAAAGATGAGAACGAATAGAACAAGGTATTCATGCGTGTGCAAACTTTGTGGACTTGCCTTCTTGCTTTCTAGAGAGAGAGAGAGAGAGAGAGAGAGAGAGTGAGTGAGTGAGAGTGAGAGTGAGTGAGCGTGTGTGTGTGTGTGTGTGTGTGTGTGTGTGTGTGTGTGTGTGTGTGTGTGTGTGTGTGTGTGTGTGTGTGTGTGTGTGTGTGTGTGTGTGTGTGTGTGTGTGTGTGTGTGTGTGTGTGTGTGTGATTGAGAGCAAGAGAGTCAAAGAGTGAGGATGAGGAACCAAGAGGGTGAAGCTCTTCTCACCTTCTCTCAAAGCACTCTCTCTTGCCATGCCCATGCTTCTCTTCCACATGTGGAGGTCATAGAGGGTTTGAGAGTTGAAGGAGCACTCACTTGGATTGTGGAGTGTGCAAATGCGTCCTTCATGGGACTGAAGGAAGGCCATGCCACTCACCACAAACAAATGCTTGCATTCTTGTGTGAGAGACTACACAAGAGATAGTTGTTGATTCTCGTGCATCAAAGCTCTTGAAGTAAGAAGTGTGTGTCCAACATCCCAATACGTTGAGCTCGTGTAGCACAATAGTAGGAGTGGAATAAGAAGTAGCACATATAAGCAATGTCACACTGAGTCAAGCTTGGGTGCCCTTTGTTATGCATACAATGTATTTTTAATATATTATATAATAGGTCATTATATCTTATTAGTTTTTGATTGAATAGTAATGCCCGTAATGCAACTACTAGGTTTTGAGCATCTTATGGTGTTTCATAGTTTTAGTAGATGTATTTCAAAAGTTGATGCCCTAAGATGGAAGTTTTGAAAGGAGAATCCCCTCCCATGATGGGATATAATCTAAGCATTGCATGATAAGACTATGTTAACTAGCATAAATTTTGTATTGAAAAATGATAGCATAAATACTAGATAAGGAAATAATGATAGTCAAAGTTTTACACTAGAAGGATTATTAGAATCCCTTCTTTGTTAGTCTTGTGTTCAATAGGATGTTTGGTTGTACTTATTATCTAATTGCATTGAATAGGATGTTGGGGTCCTTTAAGGAGAGTTGGACCCAGAAAGATACTAGGTTCATAACATCAATTTGAATGGATATTGGATTGTTTTTAAGATATGAATAGCAAATTAAGCACTATCTAGTTTTGCCTAGGTTAAAGAGGAAGGATAGCTAGTTATGACTAGATTAAATAATATTCAAGCATTGTTTATATACCGATTTCAATTGAGGATTGGTCATAGAGCATTAGTTGAGAAAAGTAGGTACATCCTAACAAAAAGGAATGTTATTTCCTCGTACAAGTAAGGTTTAAACCTTATCTCGAAACCCAATATAAAGGATAGATAAGTAAATCAATCAGATAAAGATGTAGGGGATTATACATGCTTAAAGGACTCCCTTTCAAGGATCCTTGTGTAAAGAGGATCTCTATAGCCTTAATAAATCACGATGTTAAACTTTATATGCCCATAAAAGGGGATTATGGTTCAAGCAAATGATAAAGACCCTTAAGTCCAAGTACTTAACATAGAAGGATTAAGGATTCCTAAGAAAGGGAATTCAAACCCAACCTAAGATGCAAATACAAATCAAAGGATTTAATTCTTTTTGAAGGGTTGAGTTGACACTTTCCCTAAAGTTAATGGCAACCTAACAAATCAAGTGGAATCTCAAGTTGGAAGATGGTACTTAGAAAGAATTCCAATGCATAGTTTGCACTTCAAAAATAGTGTGATGCATTAGGAAGGATTGTTTGTCGATTGCATATTTTGATTAAAGTTCGTACAAATCAAGTTGAACTTAGATGTTTTAACGTGTCCACCTATTCCCTTTAGGACACATCAATCCATCAGAAAGGAGGTCTAGAAAGCTCCGCCCGGCACTCCCATGGAATGTCACAGGTTTTGCGATCTAGGACTTTCCGCATCTACCACGTAGCAGAAGTATTCTGGCCGTTCCCACTTAGGACCGACCTGAATCAGGGTTTTCCCTAATGGTCATTTCCTAAATGGCAACTAGCATCATTGAACCCCGAGCGAACTACTTTACGTAGAAACGTCAGGGCCGTAGCGGATTCACACTACACTTGGTTCAAGGAGAATGGGAAACGAGAGGGATGCAAAGCTCGACCTCTCTGCCATAAGGCATAGCCCCATTCCATTCCCCCTAAAACAGCATAAATCGGGATTATTATAACTTAGACTCTAGGTTAGCGCCCTTGCTGCTCGTGTCCTTTGAAATGATCATCTTGCTATCATTTATGATTGAGAAAAGTTCCCGGCCAACTGGGACCACCCATCCGTAGGATGGACCCATGGCCACATCCACCGCACTTTCCTCAAGTTGTTTTAGTTATCTAATTACCTACCACATTTAGTTGGACATGTATCAAGTAGCTTCCTTAATTAGCCCGTTAGACACCGGTTCCTTCACGTAATCATAGCACTTGACATAGAAAAGCAGTCTCAAACAAGTTCCTTTTCAACAGGTTATCATATTTATCTTTGAAATACATTTATTAAGTCTAGCCCGTAGGCTTATCCATAATTTGTCCGAAGGCTATCCAGCAATCCATAGGGATTATTAAGCCAAGATTCCGCCCGTAGACTAGTATGCGGGCCTCGAGATCCAATCTTGAGTCACGTTGGCCTCTTGTGCAGGGCCCGAAAGGCAAGGGATTTACGGCCAGAGCCCCCCCTGGCACCCAAGCGTCCTCCTGCTCCAAGTAGCACTCAATAGAGAGACCTCTCGCGATGGGTTCGGTCCACCTTCCCGGCGCGGTTAACAACCCCCTTGGTTAGGGTCAGGCAGTCAGTCGAGGGTAACTGAAGCTACCTCTCCCTTCAGGCCTTCAACCTAAAGCATTAAATATCTTTTCATCCTTTAGTTCCTTAAGGAAACAATACAAACAATGCTTTCTAAACTGTTACAAGGACAAACAATTCCAGTGGTCGTTTATTTTGGCCAACTGCTAAGGAGTGAATCCTTCTTTCCAAATGCATCTAGCACTCGATCCTCCGGGATCAATTGCGACTTGGCAAGATCCCCAAGGGTTTGTTTGTTAATCCTTATGTCCTTGGGTTAGGGCTGTACCAATACCTTAAGTTCTATTAGCAGTAACTATGTTATTCCAAATTACTGATTGGTCTTTTGCTTCCAAGCAATTATCTAATTCCCTTATCTTGGTCACCTTTCCCAAGAAAGGTACTACATCAGGATGACTACTCATCCTCTTGCAAGATAAACTTGTGCAAGAATCTGCTAATGTCCTTCTGAGGAATTGACCATTTCCTTGTGATCAAACCACAAGATCATGCGACTCTGCAACTTGTTGCACAAGTGTCGCATCTAAGCCATGGGACTATTTTACCCATCGAACAGCATCTCCTAATCATGGAATCATGATTAGATAGGAAAAAGGGTTAGGGTGTCTTCATAACCAATCCATTCCTAATTGCACTAGGCCAACCTTGTCGGTCCTAGGGTTCCAATTCAGACCGAGTTTCATCCTTTTAGCGAGCGATCCTTAGGGTAAAAACCCTCGATCATTTCTCACAAGTATGTCCTACTGTCCCTACATTCCGTGAATGTGGGCAGGTTTTTAGGGTATGAGAGTTTCAGCTTGGCAATAAGAGCGACTAGGTCATGTCCTCAACGTGCTAAATCCTAGTTAGCACTTGGGATATGTTGCATCGATTTAACCATTCCTAAGCGAGTCCCTCGCGGTTTAGGTGTTTAGGGTAAACCAATTTACTTGTCTATTCTTGACAATATTTACGATACCATTCTCATAATCACATGATTCATTTCTTATGTATGATTAGATTTACAATCCCTAACTTTTCTTATTAAGATCAAAGCGTATGTTAAGTTATGGCATAATTCCTATTGATCCTTCTATAACATGCAATCAAGATTCATGCTACTAAGCTTTAGGGTTTTATGTTTAAAACGAACCATGCAGCATTTTCCTAGTTTCATTTCTGAATTAATTATTCGTATGCTGAATTTACACAACCTTTCGTAACTACTTACGTAATTGATTGAGACTTATGCCAATTTCCTAGAAATTAATCTACTTCATGCAGCCCTGGAATCATTTCCATGCTTGTAAATTCCTACTGTTGTTAGCCATCTTCTTTAATGAATCATTGCGAAGAAAGAGATGTCTAATAATGCAACATGCGATTTTATCTTTCCATGCATAATCGAAGTGTACAATAATAATTTCGATTTTGTAAAGATGATCATTAGTTGATTTAAATTCGTTGCTTTGCAATGCATAAAAACCACTTGCTAAGAATGCATAGAGATCTTATGCTTTTTTTTTGTTCGTTTTATTGAAAAATACAATTGACCCATTTCTTCAATCGTGAGTTATTTCCTTTAAATTAGCCAATGTATTTCGAGCGCAAAAGTGCATCTTATCAAATTAGGTGGATTTTGACAAGCATAAGGGCAACCTATTTCCATGAATTAACCATGCATGTTTGTAATACTTCGACGTAAATCAAGAAATAGGAAGAAAACCTGGACTTGTGGATTCGGTGAAATGTCCAAATGAATGTTGGGAGATGATCCTCCTGTGGTTGTGCCTTGTGCCTTTTTAGGAGCCATCGCGTATTCAACCTTCTTGCCTTGGCCCGCAGACTTATGATCTTGGCCCGTCTCCCTCACACGTGCAATTCCAATGGTTTTAAAAGGCTTGTGTGGGAAGGTTTTAAAAGGAAACCCGGGGTTAAAACCTTGTGGAAATGGTGCGCAGATCGGTCGCAGATAGCTCACGTGGTGAATCCCGGAAGGTCCCCAAGAACAAAGAACTCTACCTTTTTGCACAAATAACAATGTAAAAGCATGCACGACAAGAGGCAAGAGACAAATTGGGTTCAATCTCCCCCATGCCTTGTGTGAGCGCTTCACAAAGCATGTATTTTATGTATATTTCCAATCTTCATGCTCAATAATAGCCCAATTACAAAAATATGACAAGCTTTTAGCTTTTGAGTTTGCTTTCTACAAAAATAGAAGAATAAAGCTAATGGACGGTGCCCATAGAGTCTGGCACGCCCAATCTCAATGTCCAAGTAGAAATAACATATCCAGGCGCATAGACGCATACAAAATAATAATAAATAATCAATGTCTCAATAGACATAACAAAATATAGGCGTGGCGCCTATCAAAATATAGTCCAAAGGTCGAATACCCGCTAGACTCCAATGCTTTCCTCCGCCACTGCTGCTATCTCTACACATCAACTGAAGCATTCACAATCGTTAGTAAAATAATACAATTAAACCGACAAAAGTGAATACCTAGCAGTCTTCAGCTACATAAATAAATCAAATAGTTAGAAATAAATCCTAACCTTAATTTATTACGAGTGCGCACTCTAAACTCATAAACGTTTATTAATTTAATATGCATTTTGCGGAATCACCCGCTATGGAATCACCCATGTACACACTAAATTAATGAAACGTCCGAAAAGGACAGGCGTCCCCATCAACTTCTCGCACAAAGAATCCTCTTTGTGTATGAGCCCCGGTCATCTAAGTTTACGAAATCCACCGTAAAACCTCACGGAATCCACCGTGGCACGGAATCCACCGTGGAATATGCCTCCTGGCATCAGGAAATGCTATGAAAAAGGCTTAAAAAAACCCGACTAGAATAAGCTTTGTGGGGGATGCAAGGGAAAGGGTTAATTCCTAAGGATGCAAGGGAAAAGGCCTTAATTGCGAGGGTGTAAAGACCACTTTGTAGGGCCAATGAAAAAGGGGTTTTAATATTGGCTATTGCGAATCTACAAGAAGGGGGTTTTACAAAAAAAAGAACCCGGCTATGGTGGGCTTAATAGGGGATGCAAGGGAAAAAAGGGTGCTTAAAAACCCAGGGTTATAAGGATCACTTGGGAAAACTTATGAAAGTCCAATGAAGGGAGCTTTAATTTGACTTTGTGGAATGAAAGGGGGAAAAAAGGGGCTTAATTCTCGGGGGGGGGGGGGGGGGGGGAGGGGTGGGGGTGGTGGTGTAAGGGCTTTGTAGCTATACCATGCCGTTGCTACCGATTCCACCTATATAGGGAGTAGTAGTGACTCAATGCCCTGCCTTGTTTCCACTCTACGTGTGATTTCCTATGCCCAGTGGTGAACCCTCTTATGTGCGGCGTCACGAGGGTGTAGTCCTGGGATGTGTCTATGTTGTCCCGCTTTTGGATTGAATAATACAAGAGTATACCTTGAGCTCATATTATGTTACCTTTCTGTGCCGTGTTGAGTGCGTAACGAGGGCAGGTTTATCACACTTGGTATCAGAGCAATTCTTGCTCGGAGTGAAGGAGTGCTCACGGAAGCAGGAGAAAGGATCTAGTGCCCCGAAGAGATCGAAGTTCTAACGACCCACAGCACGACGCCCTGCGTCGTGTCGCCCCACATCGTGACGCCCCACGTCGTGTCGCCCCCCCGACGCATCGCCCCGGCGTGACACCCCAATCGCGACATCCCACCATCTGAAGACATGATGCGGCTTCCCCGCGGCACGACCCACACCACCACCGGCGAAACGCAGCTTCCCCGCGTCGACACCACCACCAACCACATGGAGGACGAAAGGGAGAACGTCACCCTCCCAACACTGGAGGAGAGAAAGAAGAGTAGGGGACAAGAATGGAGAGTGGCCCAGGAGGAGAAAGTGGCCGGACTAGAAAGACAGTTAGATGGTATGTCAGGCATGCTAGAATCAATATGGAGGGAACATGCAGATGAAAGAAGAGGAGGAAGAAAGGAGAAAAAAGCTAGAAGTAGAGCAGGGCTATAGAGAATGGGTGATTCAACAACAAGAAGAGGAGAAAAGACACCGAATGCAAGAGGAGATAGATAGAACGGGTAGAGAGGAGACATCTAGGAGGGCGCAAGATACAAGGAAGAAGAAGGAGAAAGTAGTAGAATTAGGAAGCAAAAAGAAAGACAAGAAGAAGGAGAAGAAGCACCATCGCAAAGAAGAGGGAGATAACAGTAGTTCAGAAGATGATTATGAAAAATTCAAGATGCCCCAACCCACCAAGTACAAGGGAGAGAGGGATGGTTTGGTTCTGAAGAAGTGGATTGCAGAGGTGGACAGGTACTTAAAGTATTCACGAATTACTGAAGACAGGAAGGCGGAGGTGGCAGCCAGAGGGGGGGGGGGGGTGGTGGTGGTGGTGTAAGGGCTTTGTAGCTATACCATGCCGTTGCTACCGATTCCACCTATATAGGGAGTAGTAGTGACTCAATGCCCTGCCTTGTTTCCACTCTACGTGCGATTCCCTATGCCCAGTGGTGAACCCTCTTATGTGTGGCGTCACGAGGGTGTAGTCCTGGGATGTGTCTATGTTGTCCCGCTTTTGGATTGAATAATACAAGAGTATACCTTGAGCTCATATTATGTTACCTTTCTGTGCCGTGTTGAGTGCGTAACGAGTGCAGGTTTATCACACTTGGTATCAGAGTAATTCTTGCTCGGAGTGAAGGAGTGCTCACGGAAGCAGGAGAAAGGATCCAGTGCCCCGAAGAGATCGAAGTTCTAACGACCCACAGCACGACGCCCCGCGTCGTGTCGCCCCACATCGCGACGCCCCACGTCGTGTCGCCCCCCCGACGCATCGCCCCAGCGTGACGCCCCAATCGCGACATCCCACCATCTGAAGACATGATGCGGCTTCCCCGCGGCACGACCCACACCACCACCAGCGAAACGCAGCTTCCCCGCGTCGACACCACCACCAACCACATGGAGGACGAAAGGGAGAACGTCACCCTCCCAACATTGGAGGAGAGAAAGAAGAGTAGGGGACAAGAATGGAGAGTGGCCCAGGAGGAGAAAGTGGCCGGACTAGAAAGACAGTTAGATGGTATGTCAGGCATGCTAGAATCAATATGGAGGGAACATGCAGATGAAAGAAGAGGAGGAAGAAAGGAGGAAAAAGCTAGAAGTAGAGCAGGGCTATAGAGAATGGGTGATTCAACAACAAGAAGAGGAGAAAAGACACCGAATGCAAGAGGAGATAGATAGAACGGGTAGAGAGGAGACATCTAGGAGGGCGCAAGATACAAGGAAGAAGAAGGAGAAAGTAGTAGAATTAGGAAGCAAAAAGAAAGACAAGAAGAAGGAGAAGAAGCACCATCGCAAAGAAGAGGGAGATAACAGTAGTTCAGAAGATGATTATGAAAAATTCAAGATGCCCCAACCCACCAAGTACAAGGGAGAGAGGGATGGTTTGGTTCTGAAGAAGTGGATTGCAGAGGTGGACATGTACTTAAAGTATTCACGAATTACTGAAGACAGGAAGGCGGAGGTGGCAGCCATTTACTTGGAGGAGGACGCTGCCAGTTGGTACTTGCTAGAACAAGAGTAGGGCCACACAATCTGTTCGTGGGAAGAGCTCCAGGAAGAACTGAAGGACTACTTTATTCCAAAGCTGGAGAAATTCAAAGTGAGAGATGAATGGAGGAACCTCAAGCAAACACAGGGAAAGATGAAAGAATATGTCAGCAAATATAGGCAGATCATGCTGCAACTACCAAACATGGATACAGATACTAAGCTACATGGATTTTTGTTTGGGATGCAAGAATGGGCGAGAAGAGATGTGGAGAGACAGGAGCCAACAAGCTTAGCAGAAGCCATGAGAATGGCCGAACGACTGGTGGACCTGGAAGGCAGAAGAACAGCACAAGGAAATCAAAACAGGTTCAACAACAACTTCAACAACACCTTCAACAACAACAACTCATGGAACCAGAGACCCAATGCTCCTAGAGGGGCATTCATAGATACAAGGAGCCAAAACAACACGACCACCACGGCCGTATCACAAACCGCCTTAGTACCGAGAGGAGCAGCAGGAAGATGGGGAAACAATCACTACAGGCCAACCCCTAGTACATCATATGGGCCAGCAAGATCAAGCACGTCATGGTGGAGACCCCCAGGCCCGTTCGTCGGAATCAGATGCTTCAAATGCGGGGGTCCACACTACCAAAACAGATGCCCAATAGAAGATACAGCTTCGTTAAGTGGATCAAGGGTGAATGCAACTAGTGCATATGGAGGAGAAGAACTACAACCACCGTGAATCCAGGAAATCCCTAGTGGGAGTGAAGAAAGCATGGACCACCCAAGGGTAGGGTCAGTTAGTGCCCGACCCCAATGCATGGCAGCCAGAGTAGCAGCAGTCCATCATCTATACATCAAAGGCCAAGTGGGCGAGGGTAACCAACCCATCATGGTGGACACAGGAGCAACACACAACTTCATGACACCAGGGTGTGCAGCAAAACATGGACTAAAACTGTCGAAGGACCCAGAAGGACTAACAGTGACATTCGCACAAGGAGAAGCCAAGGAGGTGAAACAAGTCTTTGCAGTCCAAGTAGCAGCCGACAAGTGGAAGGCGAAACTCAACTTCTTAGTAATCCCCATGGATGATTTTGAAGTGATACTGGGATTGGAATTCTATGACAAGTATGTCATTGCAATGTTTGGTAAAGGTGTAAATGAAATGATGTTAGATATGCAAGGAGAAGGCGTTAGAGTACCATGTGAAAAAATGCAACTGCTTGGCAGGACCCCAATCAAAGTGCAAATGAAGGAAAATAAGCCAGGAGTAGCTTGCCAAACAATGAAGCAGACTACAACCCAACCAAAGGGCCAGACCCAAAGTGTACCGGTCCAGGGGACCGTTATCAGGCCACGTATCATGACTTGTAGTGCCAAGCAAGTCGAAAAATCAGTCAAACAAGGAGATATGGTCTATCTATGCATGATCCAACTGATTGAAGAAGAAGAAAGTGGCAAGAAACCCAGACAACAGAACAAGAAAATAGAGGTGGCAGAAATACTAGAAGAGTTCAAAGATGCGATGCTACCTGAGCTACCCAAGGGTCTACCACCCAGGCGAGATGTAGATCACAAAATTGAGCTAATCCCCGGGTCTGCCCCACCAGCCCGAGCTCCCTATCGCATGAATCACATCGAACTAATGGAACTGAAGAAGCAACTGCATGAATTAGAAGAACAAGGATTCATCCGCCCTAGCAAATCTCCCTTTGGCGCCCCAGTGCTATTTGTAAAGAAGAAGGATGGGGGACTCAGACTCTGTGTAGATTATAGGGCCCTTAACAAAATCACCATAAAAAACAAATACCCCATGCCCCTAGTGGAGGATCTCTTAGATAGGTTACACGGGGCCAAGTACTTTAGCCGAATTGACCTTAGATTCGGATACCACCAAATCCGCATAGCAGAAGAAGATATCCCCAAAACAGCATTCCATACCCGATATGGTAGTTTTGAGTGGCTAGTACTAGGATTCGGCCTAAGCAATGGGCCAGGCACATTTTGTGGCCTCATGGATGGAGTCTTTAGACCGAAGATGGATATCTTTGTCATTATCTACATAGATGACCTCCTAGTCCTACAGTAAAACATTAGAAGAACATAAGCAGCACCTACGCCGAGTTTTTGAGAAACTACGGCAGCACCAGCTATATGCCAAGCCCGAAAAATGTGAGTTTGCAGTAAAAGAGTTGGAGTTCTTAGGCTTTATTGTAGGAGCAGATGGAATCAAAGTGGATCCTAAGAAGGTGGAAGCCGTCCAAAGATGGCCCCTACTCAAGAATGTAAGAGAAGTGCAGGAGTTTCTCGGCTTCACAGTGTTTTGCCGAAGATTTATAAAAGATTACATCCTCATCACTGCCCCCCTCTCCCACCTCACCAAGGAAGATCACCCTTTTACATGGGGGAATGCGCAACAGGAAGCCTTTGAGCAAATGAAGAAGTGCATGAGCCAAACTCCTGTCCTAAAGGTGCCGAACTTTACCAAACCCTTTGAAATTTCCACAGATGCATCCGACTACGGCATAGGAGGTGTCCTGGTACAGGAGGGTCACCCCATTGCTTATGAGTCAAAGAAGTTCACCGGTGTTGAAACAAGGTGGAGCACGCATGAGAAGGAAATGTTGGCAATCATACACTGCCTTAGAAAATGGAAGCATTATGTTCAAGACAAGCATATAGTCATCTTCACTGACAACATCTCCCTCAAATACTTCCAATCTCAGCCCAAGTTATTGGCAAAGCAAGCCCGCTGGCTAGACTTCCTAGCCGAATTCGACCTGGAGATTAAACACAAACCCGGCTCCACGAACAAGATAGCATATGCATTGAGCCGGAAAGCAGACCTAAAAGCTGTTAGCGTGGTCAGCAGCAACTTCATAGAACTCGTCAAAGAGGCCCTAGAGCAAGACCAAGAAATGCACAAAATAATCAAAGATGTGGAAGCAGAGAAGACCCCACACGGAATGTATACCTTAGAGGAAGGTATCCTCTTTCTAGGCAAAAGATTGTATATCCCCAACAATGTGGAATTGAAGAAACTCATAATGCATGAGATACATGATGGCAAGATTGGAGGCCACAAAGGGCAAAGCAAGACCTTGGAGGCCCTCAGGAAGCAGTTCTTCTGGCCAAACATGAAGGAAGAAGTAATAGACTACATCAAAACTTGCTCCACTTGCCAAATGGTCAAAGCACCACGATCAAGACCAGCAGGTCTACTACAGCCATTACCAGTACCCAACCGCCCTTGGGACGTCATCGGCATGGACTTCATTGTGGAACTACCTGAGTCCCATGGGTACACAATCATCTTTGTAGTGGTGGACTATTTTTCCAAACAAGCTCACTTCATCCCAGCCAAACCACCACTGAACGCCAAGGAGGTAGTATGCCTCTTCTTCACACATGTATTCAAACTTCATGGCTTACCGCTGGCTATTGTATCAGATAGAGATGGAAGATTCATGAGCGACATGTGCAAGGAACTCTTCAAGACTCTGGAAACACAGTTGAGATTCTCATCATCCTTCCACCCAGAGACAGATGGACAGACAGAACGAGTCGACCAAGGCATCGAAGATTATCTCCGAAGCTATGCCCGAGTGGACCAGAAAGATTGGGCATTGTACCTTGATGTTTTGGAATTCCACTATAATAGCTCCATATACTCGGCAACCGGGTACACCCCCTTCGAGTTAGCAACAGGAAAAGAAGTCATAACACCGTTGGCCTTAGCATCCGGAGCGGCCAAAGCAGAAGATCAAGATGCAGAAGAATTCTTGAAGAAATGAAGAGACCGCAATGCAGCAACTAAACAAAGCATAGAGCAGAGCAAGATCACCAAACAAAAAGAGAGAGGCTGTACTATTCGCCAAAGGAGACATGGTCCTAGTGAGCTCTAAGAATATGTCACTTCCCAAAAACATGACCCCCAAATTCAATCACCGTTACTATGGACCCTACCGAATCACTCAAGTGCTGAACGAAGTCACCTATAAGCTGTTGGACCTACCAGACAGTGTTTGTGTTCATAACGCATTTCATGCTCGTCTTCTGCGCAGGTTCTATCCCGACAACCAATGGGGACGGCGCGTACCAATGCTCCATTCCAACGGTCCCTTTGAAGTAGAAGCCTTCCTCTGACGCCGAGAACAAAGAGGCTTCCCCGAATACCTCAGCAAGTGGCGCGGGCGTCCACTCAAGGGGGCCACTTGGATCTTAGAAGTGGAGGCCCGTGAACGCGGAAAGGATGCCTTCGCCCTTTGGCTCGAGGAGAACCCCCCAGCTCCTTCCAACGACCCTTGAGCCTTTCCAGTACTTCAACAAATAATGCGGTTCTCAAGCATAGACCCACACGTGCCCCCACTCCTCAAATGTAATCGAGTCGAGGGTGGACCCGCATGGTAGCAACCATCCAAGAAACAACTCCAGTAAATAAAAAGCCCCAACGTCCTAGCGCAATAGACACTGGCCAGTCTGATAGCATAGACTGTGTTAAGACCCCGCGGTCCCTTAGACCACACTGACCAGCTTGATAGGAAAAGCTGTGTTAAGACCCCGGATGAGTCAAATAACAAACGCTACCCTTGCTGAGGTCAGCAATCCAGTAAGCGGGGGTGAGTGTAAGGGCTTTGTAGCTATACCATGCCGTTGCTACCGATTGCACCTATATAGGGAGTAGTAGTGACTCAAAGCCCTGCCTTGTTTCCACTCTACGTGTGATTCCCTATGCCCAGTGGTGAACCCTCTTATGTGCGGCGTCATGAGGGTGTAGTCCTGGGATGTGTCTATGTTGTCCCACTTTTGGATTGAATAATACAAGAGTATACCTTGAGCTCATATTGTGTTACCTTTTTGTGCCGTGTTGAGTGCGTAACGAGTGCAGGTTTATCACGGGGGGGGCGGGGAAGGCAAGGGAAAGGCTTTATTTCCCGGGGTAAGAATCCCTTTGTTTAAGAACACAAGGGGGGAAAGGGGGCTTAAAGGGCCCCCCCCTTAGGAGCTTCTAAGGCTTCTAGACTCAGCACGTGGCAGGACTTGAGGACGGCGGCCAACTAAGCAAGCATAGAGGCATGTAATGGCTTCTGACGTTGGCAGCAGCGGCTCGGTCTTCAGGCAGCGGCTGCTCCAATCGGCGGCAAGCTGGTGCAGCCTGGTACTCAACGGCCTTACCACCCTCCTCACGCAGAGATTCTCAGCTTTTCCTCCTCTCTCTCGGAGCATTCAGAACGGCATAGCTCCACCCTCTCACTCACACGACACCTCAAAGCGAACGTTGCTCTCTTCTCCCTTTCTCTTGGCCTAGCGGCATTACAGCTCTTCCCTCTCTTTACTTTCCCCCTCCCCACAGGGGGTTTTTATAGGGTAGGGGGAGGAGACCTCTCCCTCCCACACGGCCAAATGCATGGCCATTCTCCCCCCCATGACCTCTACAAGGAGGCTTACACACCCGCACCTTACTCCCCCTCCTCCAGCACAGCCTTTGGCTGGCGGGGAAAGAAGGATTTAAAAAAATTTGCCATAAATCTTCTCAATTATCCCCTTGACCTCCTCCCAAGAGGAGGTTCACTTGAAAATATGCGGTTTCTTTAAACCTTAGACTCGATTATGCCAATGGAGATCATGATACATCGTGTTAAAGTTCACACCGTCCATAACTTTGATGTCGGAATTTCCTTGCATGAGGCTCACGCGGGCTAGTAACATTTTTCAACAGAAATATTACAGATGTGCACTAGGCTTCCCCCAAGGCTAGTCATGGAGCCCTTCACCAACAACATGTTGTTTTTGTTTGCTTAGGAGGCTAGGATTGGCACAAGATGCGAGAGGTCTATCTGTAGGGATTAGATACTAGGTAGGAGATGGAAGGGTGTTGGGGGGGTTGGCCATAAATCTATTGGATATCCAGGATTAGTCTAACCCACAATGAGCCAAGGATGGTTCTCCCAAAAGACCCTGATGAGGGCGGATTGGTGGTATTTTTGATGCCAGGAGGCATATTCCACGGTGGATTCCGTGCCACGGTGGATTCCGTGAGGTTTTACGGTGGATTCCGTAAACTTAGATGACCGGGGCTCATACACAAAGAGGATTCTTTGTGCGAGAAGTTGATGGGGACGCCTGTCCTTTTCGGGCGTTTCATTAATTTAGTGTGTACATGGGTGATTCCATAGCGGGTGATTCCGCAAAATGCATATTAAATTAATAAACGTTTATGAGTTTAGAGTGCGCACTTGTAATAAATTAAGGTTAGGATTTATTTCTGACTATTTGATTTATTTATGTAGCTGAAGACTGCTAGGTATTCACTTTTGTCGGTTTAATTGTATTATTTTACTAACGATTGTGAATGCTTCAGTTGATGTGTAGAGATAGCAGCAGTGGCGGAGGAAAGCATTGGAGTCTAGCGAGTATTCGACCTTTGGACTATATTTTGATAGGCGCCACGCCTATATTTTGTTATGTCTATTGAGACATCGATTATTTATTATTATTTTGTATGCGCCTATGCGCCTGGATATGTTATTTCTATTTGGACATTGAGATTGGGCGTGCCAGACTCTATGGGCACCGTCCATTAGCTTTATTCTTCTATTTTTGTAGAAAGCAAACTCAAAAGCTAAAAGCTTGTCATATTTTTGTAATTGGGCTATTATTGAGCATGAAGATTGGAAATATACATAAAATACATGCTTTGTGAAGCGCTCACACAAGGCATGGGGGAAGTTGAACCCAATTTGTCTCTTGCCTCTTGTCGTGCATGCTTTTACATTGTTATTTGTGCAAAAAGGTAGAGTTCTTTGTTCTTGGGGACCTTCCGGGATTCACCACGTGAGCTATCTACGACCGATCTACGCACCAATGGTATCAGAGCGGAGCAGAGATCAAGAGCTTCCAATCGCTACCAATCTCGGGCGAAGGCGGAGCTCCAGGAACAAACGGGCTCTACAGTCAATCTCATCGCGAACCGTCGATACAGGCAGACTTCTGGCGATCAAGAACCCCTGTTTCCACTGTCAGATCGTGAAGGACCAGGCTCTGCAGGCGGAGGACCACGCATTCATCTCCATCAACAAGTCGTTGAAAAACAGTGAGCAAACTCTTAATCCTCTTCATTAAAAGCTTAATCTTAAGCTTCTAAGCCTTAAAGAAGCTTGAGAAGCTTCATAATTCAAAATCGTGGCCTCAGAAGACCCCCGAAATTTTCGCGTGAAGAAAAAACGGACCCCCCCTCACGAAATCGACGCCGCCTGCTAGTCCTTCCTTAAGCTTCATAAGCTTAAGCTTAATCACTTAAGCTTAAGGCTTTCTGCAAGTTACACAGGTCAGACAAGTCAGCAAACTCCGGGTCTCGCACTTCTGAAGTTAAGTTCCGCAAGTCGACGGTAATCAAGTTCTGTAAGTTCTGCAAGTCGGCCTAAGTTCAGCAAGTCAACAACTCTGCAAGTCAGACTAAATCAGAACTAACTAGTGCTTAAAACTCCTAGAAGACTTGTTCGTATGCAAAAACTCTGAACTGGAAAGTTGTTCGCAGCAAGCTGTTCTACCTATCTGCAAGTTCGTTGAAGTACTTTCAGCAAACGGAGACAGAAATATTGCAGAATTTCTGAAAATTGAAGAAATACCCAAAAATACATAGCTTGTAACCCCAAATTTGAGCTACGCTCATCCCGCTAACCTGATTTCGAGTGAGAAAGGTTTGTTGAGTTTTGCAGGATGACTACCCCACATATGGATGATCCTATGGCTGAAGACGACTTACCTGAGCCTACCATGGAACAAAAGCTGGATCTAATCATGCTACAATTGGAAGAAGAGCGAAGAGCTAGGCAAGCATTGCAAACGCAATTGACAAAACTTCAAAGAGCGTCCACTGACAAAGAAGAACCTCAAGCTGAAGATTTGATTCGACGTACCATCGACGCCACTCTTGAAGCACAAACCATTCGCAAGGAATCCAAGATAAGTAAACGAAGTTTCAAGTTTCGCACTTTCAATGGCATAAGAGAAGGAAAGACTGTTTTATCATTCGTTAGCCAGTTTGATGACTATTTCCATGAGGAAACTTATCTCGAAAAAGATAAAATCAAGTGTGTTACTAATCATCTGATAGACAGAGCATCACTTTGGTGGACTGTAGTCCGCAAGAGCATAGAATGTCCTGCTACATGGGAAGATTTCAAGAAGAAGTTCATGCAAAATTTCCTTCCACCGCAATTTCATGAGAAGGCTATCAAGCAATGGGATTTACTTCAACTGCGAGATCGTGAGCCTATTCCACAGTATACAGTGCGTTTTTGGAATGCACTTCTACAGCTACGCATGCTTGAAGACGTACCAGAGACGACACATAAGCGGAAGTATATGCCTGGACTTCTTGGGCATTACTACGCTGAAGTGAACATGTTCAAGCCTGCTACCCTTGAAGACGCCATCTCCTTAGCTCACAACACTGAAGATAAGTTACGCAGAAGAGATCGACGACCACAACCATTCCAAGCTAACGGTAATTATGGATCTAAACAATTCAATTCCAATTTTAGAAGGTCTAATCCAGGTCGTTTCTCATCACCATCTTTTCGCAAGAATTGGCCTAAACCACCTGCATTACCATCCACTATCAATCCAAATCCAAAGCCTATTCCACAAGCAAATCCAAATGTACCCAGACTTCCAGCCATTGCAAATAATGTAACCAAAGCCAAGCCAATAGTATGCTACAAGTGTCACCAGCCAGGGCATCTCGTAGCAAATTGTCATTCAAAGAAGCCATCAGCACATATCAACTACCTTGGAGCTATGGATGAAGACGAGCATGAGGATATGCCGGATTTCACTGAAGAAGAGGATGATATTACTACTACATCCGACACTTTACCAGGTATGCCTACATCACATTCATTGTTGACTATGAAATGTATGGTGCATGGAAAAGAAAGAACTATCTTGCATGATGACGGTAGTACCCATGACTTTATTTCAGCAAAATTGGTAAAGGAATTAAAATTGCATACAGTACCTACGCATTATCGCATAAAAGCTGCATTTTTAGGCACTAGGTACAATGGCACACAAGAAGTACAAGATTTAGAAATTCAAATTGGTTCATATATTGAAAGAAGAAATTTCTTAGTTGTTCCATTACAGTCAAGCGACATTATTCTAGGAATGCCATGGAGACACCAGCATAATCCAAATATAGATTATTCTACGCACACAATGAATATTAATTTTCAAGGAAAATCTATTACATTATATGGTATGCATGCATCTCATATTTTTCCAGTGCTTTCGCATACTCAAGCAAAACGTGCACTACGCAAGAATACTAAATCATATCTCATTTGGGTGAATGAATTGCATGCAAAGGAAAATCATATGCATCCTAGGCATAAGGAATTTCTTGCATATTTTAAGGACTGTTTTGCCAAAGACCTACCACCAGGTTTACCACCATCACGTCCAGAAGACCATAAGATTGATCTAATACCTGGCACACAACCACCTTGCAAAGCACCATATAGGCACAATCAAATATAGCAAAAAGAAATCCAGAGTCAAGTTGAAGAATTACTAAATAGAGGCCTAATTCGACCTAGCAGTTCTCCATTCGGTGCACCTGTGCTTCTAGTCAAGAAAAAGAATAATACCTATCGTATGTGTATTGACTACCGAGCATTAAATAAGATCACTGTTAAGAATAGGTATCCTATACCTAGAGTTGATGACCTTATGGACAAACTGCAAGGATCTTCTATATTTAGTAAAATTGACCTTAAGTCTGGATATCATCAGGTGAGGCTAGATAGATCTGACATATTTAAGACTGCATTCAGAACACAGTTTGGCCATTACGAATTCTTAGTCATGCCATTCGGATTAACTAATGCACCTGCTACTTTCAGTAGAATGATGAACCGTATCTTTCTAAAATATCAGTATTGTGTGATTGTTTTCTTTGATGATATTTTGGTGTTCAGTCAAAGTGAAAAAGAGCATTATGAGCATTTATCATTAGTTTTTCAATTGCTGAAAGAAAATCAATTGTTTGCAAATCCTGAAAAGAGTGAATTCTTTAAGACAGAAATAGAATATTTAGGTCATATTGTATCAAAAGAAGGAATTAAAGTTGATCCTAAGAAAATTGACGCAATATTGCATTGGCCTGTTCCTAAAAATGTACATGAATTATGCTCATTCCTTGGTCTTGCTAGTTTCTATAGGAAGTTTGTACGTAATTTCTCATTACTTGCTTTACCATTAACCAAACTTCTTAAGAAAGGAATTGTTTATCAATGGACTGAAAACCAGCAAAAATCCTTTGACTTACTGAAACGTGCATTAACCAATGCCCCTGTTTTACAATTGCCTGACTTTAACAGACCATTCTTTCTAGTTGTGACCGATGCTAGCGGATCAGGAATAGGAGCCGTATTAATGCAAGACAACCATCCAATAGCATATTCTAGTTCTAAGCTGAAACCCTCTGAGCTCAAATATTCTACTTATGACAAAGAACTATTAGCAGTTGTACAAGCATTAAAACAATGGAAGCATTATTTAATGGGTTCAGAATTCATGATAAAGACTGACCAGCAAAGCATTAGACATCTACTTAGCCAACCCCAAATTTCTGACTGTCATATCAAATGGGCTTCCTTCATTCAAAGTTTTCATCCTATCGTTCAATACCAACCTGGAAAAGAAAATGTAGTTGCTGATGCATTGAGTAGAAGACCTGCAATTCATAATATTTCCATCATATCTTTTGATTCTTCGATTGCTATGAAAGATACATATCACCAGGATATTACTTTTCATTCTGATTGGCAAAAATTAGTTCAAAATAATTTCATTCCTGTTGATTCATTATCATATAATGATGGATTTATGTTCTTTGAAAAGAGACTGTGTGTTACTATTCCATTCCGATCTTTTGTTTTGAATGAAATTCATTGTCCCCCATATCAAGGTCATAGAGGTATCATATCTACATTACGCATGTTAACTGAAGATTTTTATTGGTCGCATATGGATGCAGATGTATCTAATTTCGTTTCTGAATGTTTGATTTGTCAAAGAATAAAGAGACATCATGGTAAACAGTATGGATTATTAATGCCTTTATCTATTCCATCTAAACCTTGGGAACATATATCTATGGATTTCATTACTGGTTTACCAAATACTAAATCTAACCATGACATGATTTGGACAATTGTAGATAGATTTAGTAAGCAAGCATATTTCATTGCATGTAAGAAAACTTTAACAGCATCACAAGCAGCACAGTTATTTCTGAAAACTGTTTTTACTAACCATGGATTGCCAAAAGTGATCATTTCAGATCGAGATTCTAGATTTTGTAACAATTTTTGGATAACACTGTTTGCAAATCTAGGCACAAAGATTGATTTTTCATCTGCATTTCATCCAGAAACAAATGGACAAACAGAAGCCACAAATAGCACCATTCTAGATCTTTTACGTGCATACACTATCTCTAAACCTCAGACATGGGATACTCATTTACATTTATTACAGTTTGCATACAACAATACACCGCACACATCTACAAAGAAAGCACCTTTTGAAGTTATTTATGGATATAGATTATCTACACCTATTGCATCTTCGTCTAATAGAATTCAAAGTGCTGATGATATTGCTACTATGCATAATAGTATTTTTGATGAGGTTAAGGATATGATTGCTAAAGCCCAACAATCATATACCAAACAAGCCAACAAGAAAAGACAAGCCATGAATTTCAAAGTTGATGATTATGTTTGGCTTAGAATAGAAAAGCGTAGACTGCAAAGTGTAGATAGACACCCAGTTGTCAAGTTAGCTCCTAGATTCTATGGACCATTTAGAATCATTCATAAGATTAATGACAATGCCTTCAAGTTAGAATTGCCATCTCATTGGAAAATTCATAATACATTTCATATTAGTTTATTGAGACCATTTAGAGGCCAATTACCTATCCACCCTGTTTATGAAAACCCACCTTTTTTATAAGAAGAAACTGAAATACTTGAACCAGAAGCCATCATAGACACTGACTACATGACCACTAGAACTGGCCGAAGGTATTTTAGATATCTAGTAAAATTTAAGAACCATCCTGTAGAGGAAGCACAATGGATGCACGCTACTTAAATGCTTTCCCCACTCTGTTAGCTCCACATTGAGCTAATAGCAATTGAGGTCAATTGCTATCCCACCCCGGGGGTATGATGCCAGGAGGCATATTCCACGGTGGATTCCGTGAGGTTTTACGGTGGATTCCGTAAACTTAGATGACCGGGGCTCATACACAAAGAGGATTCTTTGTGCGAGAAGTTGATGGGGACGCCTGTCCTTTTCGGGCGTTTCATTAATTTAGTGTGTACATGGGTGATTCCATAGTGGGTGATTCCACAAAATGCATATTAAATTAATAAACGTTTATGAGTTTAGAGTGCGCACTCGTAATAAATTAAGGTTAGGATTTATTTCTGACTATTTGATTTATTTATGTAGCTGAAGACTGCTAGGTATTCACTTTTGTCGGTTTAATTGTATTATTTTACTAACGATTGTGAATGCTTCAGTTGATGTGTAGAGGTAGCAGCAGTGGCGGAGGAAAGCATTGGAGTCTAGCGAGTATTCGACCTTTGGACTATATTTTGATAGGCGCCACGCCTATATTTTGTTATGTCTATTGAGACATCGATTATTTATTATTATTTTGTATGCGCCTATGCGCCTGGATATGTTATTTCTATTTGGACATTGAGATTGGATGTGCCAGACTCTATGGGCACTGTCCATTAGCTTTATTCTTCTATTTTTGTAGCAAGCAAACTCAAAAGCTAAAAGCTTGTCATATTTTTGTAATTGGGCTATTATTGAGCATGAAGATTGGAAATATACATAAAATACATGCTTTGTGAAGCGCTCACACAAGGCATGGGGGAGATTGAACCCAATTTGTCTCTTGCCTCTTGTCGTGCATGCTTTTACATTGTTATTTGTGCAAAAAGGTAGAGTTCTTTGTTCTTGGGGACCTTCCGGGATTCACCACGTGAGCTATCTGCGACCGATCTGCGCACCAATTTTACCTTCGGGCAAAGTCCTATACATTTACGGTTGATTTGATGTAATAAAACAAGATCACCTAGCTTGGAATAAAGGATTACTTTCTAAAGGAATTGCATTCGATTGTTTTTTTGTTGTGACAAAGTTACATGAACGAACCTTGTTCATAATGGGTTAATTAAGGAACTTGTTTTTATACGTTACACTAAATGTAGTAGGTAATTAGATAATTAAGAAAACTTGTCACAAAAGGAAAATAGAAGGGTGTGGATTCATCCTATGGTAGGGTGGTCTCAGTTAGCAAGGAGGTTTCCCTTAGAAGTGACATATTAGGAGAAATTAGAAATGGCTGAATGTGTCACAGGAAATTGTCTTAGATCTAGACCTAGGGAGACTTTACCTTATGGGCTAAGGGGTTGATGCTTTATCTCCCCCTCATTTCTCACTCTCTTCGAACCAAGTGCAATATGGGTCTACTTCTATTTGGGTTGACTTGCACAAGCAACTGCCCAAGGTTGACGCTAGAAGAATTTTTATAGGTTAATCCTCATGGGGATGGAGCAGTGCCTCCTTTGGAAGGTCGACTCAAGTGACACTTGGCAACTAAGTCTGGATATTCCAAGGGAGTTTTGGATGGCATCATCTAGGAGCTTAACCTTGATCATGTCTATAATTTATCCTCATTGCTCCTTGTCGAGTGAGTTAAGCTATTGAACATAGCATGGAAATGGGAATTCTTGTGAGGTAGAATAGATTCAAGCAAGAGCATGACCTTTGATTTTTGACTAGACTTAAACTCAATTGGACACCTAGTGTGAGATGAATATGCTTACTTCATAGTGCTTCATTTCTCTTCTTGGTGCCATCATACTCCTTGCTTCCAACCTTGCCTCCTTATTCAATCCTAATGGACAAAGGTTGAGTACTCAATAACAACAACCAAGAAGAGCGAAGCAATAATAGAGAATAAATGCAAGAGCGAATGGCTCAAGCCACAATTACCAATGGTCTTAGCCTTGCCATATTTTTACGCAATCTCATTTCTTTGCTTACTTTAGATTCTCAAGCTCTCTCCAACGGGGAAGAAGATAGTTTTTAATGCTTGTTCATAAATAAACATGGCTTTCTCATTGTAGAAATTCATGCTGTATGTATTTGTACAAGTATTTAAACTATCGTGATGCTTGCACCTATTAGATAGGGGTTCTTTATGTCCATTTGATTCAAAAAAAAAGTTTTATACAGTCCAAACTACAATGATTAGAACCTTACTTCCTATATGCTTTGTAAGTAATTTCAGCCACTTGTAATTGCATGATATGCAAATTCCAAACATGTTAGGCAACATTTTACAAGTTGTGAAGTTAATGAGTGGTTGTTTTGAAAAAAATTCAAACATGTTTTCTTTTAGATCTTCATTAAGTTTGGTTGCACTTAACAAAATGTTTTTCTCTACTCCATCCTTGCACCTTTTTCAACTTTAAGTTGCCATGTATCTTTTGGCTTGACAAATAGTTACTTCTTCTTAGTTCACTTGCTTAGAGGAGGGATTGTGGGAGCGGGTTGCCAATGCCTTCACCAAAAACTATTTAGTGCTTGCCTTGAGGATTTGTTTGCGTTTGTCTCCTCAAGGCATACTTGATGTCTCAATTCCTCGTGAAAGTCATTAGGGTTGATTTATTTTGTCATGCTCAGCCAGTTGAGTATTGCTCTCAGTTGGATCTCCTACGCATAAAGAGTGTTTGGAGGTACTCATTCAAGCAAACTTGTGTGAAAGCCAAAAATAAGAAAGGAAAAGAAAATACTACTTTGCCATTGCATTTAGCTAGATCGCATGCTTTATCAACGTGTAATCTAAAGAAGACCATACGAAACAACCACATGTATGAGACGCGAATCACTTGATTGAATCGTTGTAGGGGATACTTTGGTTGTCCATCAATGTGGTTAGAGGGTATAATATGATGGTCCTATGATTGGACGAAGGATGGATGATTGGATTAGCTAGTTAATCAGAGCTTAGTTCAAAGTTTTATGGTTCTTGCAATGTTATCCTTCCCTCTTCGAGTGAAGCTCGTGTGTGTGGAAGGTGGTACACACTCTTCCTTGTTCGAGGGAAGCAGGCCATGGCTTCCTCCTTCATCCTATGCAGGCTGTGCCCGTCCCGCTCTCTCCACACCTCGCACCTCCTCCACGCGCCCCCTCCCTGCCCTGAGAGACAATCCTTCGCTAATCATCACTCACGCCGGCTCTCTTCCTCCCCCTCTCCTCATCTTATCAGCAGAAGAGGCCTGCGCCCCCCTGGATTGCTCCTCGCTTTTGTCGCAGCTGCCGGTGATGGCGCAAGCGGCCCTCTCGGCGTGCAGACGGCGGTGGACGCGGCCAGCACGGTAGGTGGTCCTTCCTTTGTTCCAAACATCGCCAATGATGCTCCTTCTGTGGCAGGCAATGGCCATGGCAGCAGCACATCCTCTTCTCTACCGAGTCCCGGCCAGACAGCCAATGGCCAGGCCTCGGCCACCATCGGAGAAGATGATTTTGAACTGGATTACAAGATTTATGCAAGTAATACCATGGATGACTTTGGACCCCCTCCTGCCACCCCAATCCCATTTGGAGGTCCTTTCGAGGAGTATTATGATGTCGTCATCGGGGAGGATTATATTCCCAAGCAGGAGAAACCTACCAGCAGTCTGCTGATGTTCTTGGATGAGCTTAATGCCAAACAGAAAGCCATGGAAGAGGAGAAAGCTAAGAATGCAAGTAAGCCTCTCTTTGGCAACAGGCTTGGTGATCGGCCCCTGTTCTCCAACAACAGGCCATTGTTTTCTCAGAATCAGCCTGCTGAAACCACGAGGTCAATCTCTGAACAGAGGGCTCCACCGTCTGACAACAGGCCATTGTTTTCACAAACAAGCCCCTCAGCAGGTACAATTGATCAGAAGCCTTCTTTTGCCCCCACCAATTTGATTGGGGGAACTAGGGAGCAGATGCCTCTGGCTTCCCAGACAAGCCAACCACAAAGGACAGGAGAAGGCGCTGTTACCATACAAACAAGCACAGAATCAACACCGCCTGTGTATCAGAGCAAGCCTAACTCAGACCAGTCACCTCAAACCAGCATGCCATCAGTGTCCCACTTCAATCATCTGGGAGCAAACACAGGAGGCAGTCCACCAGTGGTTGCACAATCCAGGAGTGCAGAGAAAGCTGGGTTTAGCAGTGGGCCTCCTCCTCTGACTCCCCAGATCGGCCAATCACAAGGGACAGCACGAGGCACTGTCAGCATGCAAGAGAGCACAGAACCACCACCTTCTGTATATCAGAGCAGGTCTGTCCAAGGGAGCTCAGACCAGCTGCCCACGTTTCCATCCCCACCTTCAATTCCTAAAACCAGGCCCATGGACGAAACTAGCAAGCCATCATTCTCCCACTTCAATAATCTGGAAGCAAATACAGATAGAAGGCTGCCAGCGGTTGCCCAATCCAAGAAAGCAGAGGAAGCTAGGTTTAGCAGCAGGCCTCCTCCTCTCAAAAAATTCATTGAAGGAGAAACCGGGCCCATGGAAGAGATCAGAATGGCAGTGGTGTCCACCTTCAATCATCTGGAAGCAAACACAGATAGCAGTCTGCCAGCGGTTGCACAATCCAGGGATGCAGAGGAAACTGGTTTAGGCAGCAGGCCTCCTTCTCCCCTTAAAACATCCGTTGAAGGACCTGCTCAACCTTTGTATTCTATAGCCAGTGAAACAAGTCCTAGGGCAAATCCTCCTCAAATGGAGCCGCTAGTGTCAAGTGAAGATAGCAAAATACAATCCTTTTCCCATAGGTCTGTGTCAGAACCGTATGACAACAGCAGGACATTGGTCTCTAACAGTGAGGTTGCAGCAGCTAGATCTATGAAGGATATGAGTGGTGATGGGAGGCTTTTGTATCCTCAGACCAGCTCCTTGCAAGGGCCACATGATAACAGCAGTTATTTGGCACCAGGAAGGAGAATACATGAAGGCAGCAGCCCTGGATATCCTCAAAGTAAGCCCATTGACAAAGCTACTGGCAGTGAACCTGTGCTTTCGCAAAATAGATTAGCAAGACAGTTTATGGACAACAGGCTCAGTGAAGGAGCAACGGATAGTCGCAACACGTTTTCAAAGCCTCTGGAAGAAGCTACAGAGAGCAGTAGACCATCATCACCACAGTGGACTGATGACAGTAACAGACAGTTGGTTTCTCAAACTGGACCTTTTAGCCAGCAATCCAGGTTTGGGGAACCTGTGAATCTTGCTTTTCCAGAAAGTTCATTGTCCTTCAATCAACATGCTGACAAAAATGATGTAATTGATATTATTCCGGACAAAAGCAGTGGTGTTTACCAGAGTGCTGAGCTTGCTGACATCAACAAGGTTAATAACAAAGCTGTAGAGAACCCCTTGATAGGTGGCAGACTTGACACAGGTGGTAATGCTGGTTCAGATGTTTTACCTATTGAGAGCACAAGTAAGGATATTGTACCTTTGAGCAGCAGCCTTTTAGGGTTTAAAAACCAAGTGCAGGTAGGAAGTTTCATTGGGACTTCTGTTGCAACTGATCGTGCTGCTATTACAGGGACATCTGATGGCTCTGCAGAACCAATCTCTGTGTCCCAATACTACGAACCAAAGAAAGGGGATATAGTTCTAGGTGTGGTTGTGGGTGGAAATGATTCAAAACTTGATCTAGAAATCGGTGCAGAGGAACATGGTCTGCTGTCTTTCAGGGACTTCCAAACTTTACCAATGAATAATTTGGAAAATGGTTTCTTTAGTCTAGAAGATAACAGTGAGGTGCAGGGAGGATTTGTAGCTCCTACAGGCAGACATTTTCTTTTAGAAGACAAAGCAGTGTATGACAGTGCTTCTCAAGCTGACTACATTGATAATGGGACTATTTTGCTTGCTGAAGTTCAAGATCAGACCATTCTGGGCAGCAAAGCGATTCTGTCATGCAGATCAGTATCTAGACGGTTTGCTTGGCATCGTATCAAACAGGTTTTTTTGACTCCTGACTTTGCCATCCTCTGTTGCTTGTTATCATTGAACTCAGAGATGAAAATGTTTTAACTGTCTTGAAAGAAAGATGATAGTTTGTTGATGAAACATGTTTCCACTAACTTAGGGTAGCATCAGCTATTTCTGGTGCCTGTAGGCGCCTAATTAGTGGGGTTTGACAATCTTCATTCAGATGTTTTGTTGGAGAAGTTGCATGTCCACTAGAATGGAAGTGACTCTCCAACAGTTTCCCTGGTACCACCTTCTTCATCATACTCTGGCTATCCTTTACCATTGTGAGCAGCAAGTCACCCTTACAGTTTGTGTGCTAGAGAAGTGCATCTAGAACTTGTCAATGTAACAAAAAGTGGCGGACTTGCTGTTGCTGATCAGATTTTCAACAAGGCCATGTTGTTAACATTCTTGTTTTGCCTTTCACTTTTCACCCCCCTTTGGCCTTATGATTTAATTTCAGGAGATAGTGGACAACATTGACTTCTAGCTTATCGAAAGGGTGGATTAATCTCATTGTTAAGGAAGGTGATGGTAAGATACAAAATTAGGTCAAAATTATTCTGCAATTATTGGCCAATTTGTTCGGTTCTCATACAACCCCAAAAAGAAATTAGAAAAGAGATCAATTAAAATGAAACACGAGTAGTTTTAGTTGGACAAATGTCTCAAAAAGTTCTATTAATGGGACCAAGGGATAGGGTCACTTTTGTACCCTTAATTGCCACTTATAGCATCATTGTGCCCTGCCTTCATCGTCAAACTCTATCATTTTCATTGCCATCCTTGCAGCCGTCATCCTTTGACACACTCAGGACTCAGATTGGTGCTGCTGTTTGCTGCTCAGGTGTCCTCACTTGCTCATGGATGTATGACCAGCTGCCAAATATAGGAGTTTGCTGTGCAAGACTATTCTAGACAACACCATGCTGCTGCCTTGACCTGCCTAGTCACCAAACACAGCCTCCTGCTGCCCCACGACATCTTAGACAGCTGCATTCTTCTGTCTCCTACTGCTAAGCTGCTGGTGCTGCTATCTATGTAGAGAGTGCTACCTGCCTCGTCATCATTAGCTCCAGATTGCTATGTTTTGCAGTTCCCTTCTGCTGTGCAGGTGATGGGAAGTCTAAATACAGGTTTTTGAGGCAGTCTGACACTGGAGTGCTGGTTGGTTGCTTATTCCAGGATTTAATCAAGTACAGCACACTCTTGATACACCCATCTTGGTGATTTTGCAGCATCATCGACCCTCAAGTGACAGAGGCTTGTCTAGGACTTCTGCCTCTGCAGCGAGTCTTCACTTCCGCTCCAGTTACATCATAGACTGTAGTTGTTCCTCTGCTCCTTGAGCTTCCATTCATGTGTACCTTGCTTGTTCATAAGTTGCATTATCATTCAATTTCATTTCATCTCAGCATACATTTGCTAGTCATGTTGTTCATACACTCTATGCTCTTTGTTAGCCCTAATATTCTCACTTACGGTGCCAAATCTCAGATCCTCCCATGATACCAGAGTCAAATGTCTTGACATTTGAGTTTCTGAGGACACTTGCGTTTTCAAGGTACACAAATTAAAACCCTAATGTCTCAACTTTGCCCCCATCATGCAGAATAGATCAAACTCTCCTCCATCATCGATAGGATCACATCACACAAACCTTGGGCAATTATGAAGAGCAAAGTTTTTGGAATATGTGAACCGAAAGTATTCATCATTGAGGAGGCCCATCTCCTGTCCTCCACATACAGCTAATCTTCTTCCACTTGGCTCTCTCATGTTGGCCTCAACATATTGAGGCACCTCAATTGGGGCAACCAACGAGCATCTAGAGCTCCTAGTTGGATGAGAATAAACCGCTTTTTGGATTATGAGGATCGTATGTCCTCATGATAGCTAGGGTTGAGAGCAAGTTTGTTGTAAGAAATGCTAGAGCAAGCAAAAGAAATACAAAATGTACGATGCATGTAAACGTTATTTGATGAATGCTCAATGAAGATTAGGGTGTATAGAAGTGATGAATGATACAAGAGGTGAGCCTTGAACCTTGGTCTCAAGGACTAGGGCAGAGGTGAGCCAAGAGTGTGTTGTACTCCACCCTCATTGCCCTAAAGGTCCCACCACAAAGAGATCAAGGCATCATACCATGGGTGTCATGATGGGCTGCCCAAGGGCCAATTAGAATTGCAGAGCAATGGATATCTCCTATGGGGTAGCACAAGTGAATGGATCTTATGTTTAAAAAAAGTATTGATAGTAGGACTTCCTTTAAAGAATATTCATGTGGCAATGGTGTTGATAGTGGAGGTTTCACAAAGCATAGGAGAGGAAAAATTGCCATAGCACTTTTGATTGCTGCATGTGGGAATCCAAGTCAACCTCTCTTTGAAGAGGTTATAGAGAGGGATGCTTACACACAATGCAAGGTTTTTCATTTGGAGCGATGCCTACTCTCATAGGTCTTCATTCATTCTAGACATTCTATTTCACAAAAACAAAATACAATGCAAGGGGTAATGAAAGGCGTAATAAAAATGGGATGCATGAATGCAACATGTGTCACTTGATCAAGGCCATCGTCAGGGAATTGTTCACATACTCAAACCCCCCTTTACAATGTTGATCATCTTGATGCAAAGGAAAGATGATACAAAGAGATGATGAAATAGATACAATGACAAAATCCCTATAAGTACCAAGAGAAGAAATTGCCCTCTCTCACCATTGAAAGAAGAAATAAGTACATGTCTTACATGGAAACTTGTGAAATAAATGACCTCTATGTTGAGCTAAATTACAATTAGCTTTTACATTCCCAAAACTCAAGTTAATTAATGAATTTTAACCATTCTTTTGAATCGGGAGCGATTTAAGAGAGTTTCAGTGTCCCACATATATACCCTAATTTGGGAGGTCCTAAACTTTTTATAAATAGATAACCTACCCTCCCATTTAGCCAATCTCGTTTTTGCAGGTTTCAAGCGCTCTAGCTCTGCTGCCTACATCTTGTTCGCGGAGGATATCTTGGATGAGACTGGTTGTGTCACGAGGATGTAAAATTTTAGTACTTTGCTTAGCATTTCATTAAAAGTTAATCAAATGTGCAAATGTGACTTGCATATATGAAGTGTAAGTTAGTTATTTCATAGTGTGGGACCTAGGACCTTGAAATATCAATTGATCCCAAAGGCAAAAGTTGTAATAAGTTATGTATGAGAGGTGCTGGGTGGTACGCAGTATCAGATTTGGGCCTAGACCAATTTATTGGCCACTAATGTCAATGTTTTCATTAGAGACTAGGCATTAATTAATTAATTAACGCCTATCTAAGGGTCAATTCTGCTTAGGGATACTTGGAAGACAAATTGGCCTAGCCAATTTAATTATTGGTAGGTGGAATTATTTTGTGGATACTAGAATAATTATTAAATTGATTTTCATATGCTAGATAATGCTAGAAAATGGGATTAGGAGGTTGCTACATGGCAAAACTTGCCCATACAAGTGGGAGAAAGGGTTTTAGGGGCTAGTGGAAGCCTATTCCAACCATTGTGAGAGAGAAGAATATTGTTAGAGAGCAAGGACATGCTGTTGATGTGATTTGTAGCCACCAATGATCATTCCTACAACAAGTGATTGCAATTTGGAGCCCTCCAGGAGCATATGACAGTAGCCCAAGGTCCTTTTGGTGCAAGTGATAGCATACGGGAGGGGGCATATTCTTTTTGGTGATCCTAAGCTGTAGATGACAGCTTCCATGGTTGTTTGAGTAGGGCAACAACAAATTTTCAGCATTTCTTCGGATAAAATTTTGAAATTTCTCTTCTATGGCATTGTCTCTTATCCCCTTGCCATCTCTTAAGTTATTTCAGTAGAATCTAGCCATTTGAGTCATTAGAGGTGGAGATATTGAAAAGTCTTTGTTGTAAATCCTAATTTACAGTAGAAATTAGGATTTGACAGCCACCTTAGGATGCATGCTCAAAATAGAGGGCCTATGACTTGAATTCTAGTGGCTGAAATTGAGGAATTTCTGGGAGATTCTAGAGGCCAACCAGCCAATATTAGATTTGGGGCTGAATTTGTCTTTCAAGGAGCAGGGTGAAGGTCAATTTCTGTGCAAACCAAGGGGCAAATTGGTTTGAACGCTGGAGGAGAGAGAAACTCAGCAAACATAGGTGGCGACTTGTCGAGCTAATGATGTTAGGAGTAAACTCAAGGTGCAGATTGTAGGTGTCAGTTCTAGGGTATCGGGTGAGAGCTCCTAGATGTAGGCGACAACTCAAGGATTCCAGTGTCAGCGCGTAGATGGAGACGAAAATTGGAATCAGGCGCAAGGTGGTATTGGACAGTAATGGGAAGCTTTGACCGTGATGTCCTTCGCGAATGGGGTGTAGGAGGCAAAGATACAGCCCTTTAAACTTATAAAAACGAGATTGAGGGAGAGTGGTGGGTTGCATGCCTATTTATAGAAAGTTTGGGGGCACCTAAATTAGGGTTTTGCTTGTGGGACATAGTAATTGCAACTAGCCTTCCTTCTCGGTTAGGGTGGTTTAACCTGATTAAGCACTTAATTACAGCAATTAGCAAATGAACATAAACTGAAATGCTCACTTTACCTTCATAAAGTTGGACAATGGACACCCTGTTGGCCCCAAAACTGGCGCCCCTTTCAGTATTTCTTTAATTTCAATTGTTGATGGATAAATTACAAGCCGAGATTTCACAATCTCCTTGGCTGATTCAAAAGCCCCTTGCTATTCCAATAATCAGCAAAGTATTCGGGCAAATTGCCCCTTGATTTTCACCCAGGACTTGCTCTAATGGAACCCCAACTGGTCAAATGCTGCCCCAAATTCACAATAGATGGGCTGGCATCTGAAATCCTCACAATTCTATGAATTTCCGGTGCTGATTTCAGTGTACAATGCCTTTGAATGATGGCACGGGTCCCAAGGTGGCTGCTAAACCCTAATTACTGCTGTAATTTAGGGTTTACAGCAGTAAACTCTCAGCTGTCCACCAAATTTAGTTGTACTCTGCTACCCATGGCTGAGAATTGCTGAGAATACTTGAGCATAGACTGGAGGAGATGAGAGAATGCTGTAGAAAAGAGAGAAAATCAGCTGAAATGTATCTTCTGATTTGTAGCTCTGATGACAAATCTGATGGCATCAACAGCTTCAAAAGGGAGGTAAAACACCAGCTCAGCTGGCGAGCCCTCCTCTTCTATCGCCGCCTCTCTTGAGACGGAAGAGAAAACCTGCTGCCCCTTGTCTTGTCGCGGCGCGTGATCAGTCATCGTTGCCTCTCAGAGCCAAATCTGATCACCTCCTCTCCCTCCACCAAGCTCCGAATGGCTGACATTCAGCTTCCACCACCCTCCAATAGCCTTCTCCCTAGTTGCATGGGAAAGTTTTGCCAAGTGGCAGCTTTCCTAATGCATTTTCAGCCATTAAATTAATTTTTCAGAATTAATTAATTCTGAAAATTAATTTCAGCCCTTTTGACCCTGCCCAAAATTAAACATGCCCATCTGGAATGAAATCGGCCAAGCCATTTACAACTTGGAGTGGTTCCCAACCTTTGTTGACCCTTAGACTAGCATTAATTAATTAATTAATGCTAGTCCCTAGTGTCACCTTTGACACTGAATGGCCAAACAATTGTCCTAGGGTCCAACCTGGCACCAACTGACCACCAAAACCCAGTTGGCATAACTTAACACAACTTTTGTCTTTAACACCCACTGCATCCTCGGGGTCCTTGGCCTGTTCCCATGAAATAACTGCCATGTGTATCACATGTGCTAAACAACCTTGCACATTTGATTAGTAACTTAATCAAATATTACTAGCAAGATTAAAGCATCTCAAAATTTCACGTCCCCATGAAAGACCTCCCCCTTGAAAACCTTGCAATTGTCCTCGATTGCATTGCATTGGGCCAAAGCAAAAGTATATTGCACTGGATTTTCAATTTGGTATGATAGTCACCACAACATTGGCCACTGTTGTCACACCGTTGCATATGCGCAAAACTTATTGAAAATTTCCAGCCAGCAAAACATAATAGAAAACTGAAAAACAGTCCAAAACTGTTGCTAGAAACTATTGGATGCATCCATAACTCATGTTTCTCAACCGTTCTGACTTCAAAACCACAGTAAAGCATATTCTCAGCATAAACCATGGCTGAAACTTTCAATGACATTAGTTTAAATGTGGCTGTCCATGGAATCAGCTGTAAACCATTAAAAACCGAGCATGACTTGATCATAAACTGATCATGGACTAATATGAGAACTAATCACAAATGGCTGCAAATGTGACTCCAAACTAATCACAAGCTGATGGTAAAAAAAAACTGATCAGAAACTGATGCAAAACTGATCCTAAAGTGATCATAAACGGTTCTCAAACTGATCAAAAACTGAGCTGAAACTAATTAGAATTGATCTCAAAATTGAGGTAAAAACTCATGCCAAACTGTTCCAAAAACTCATGCATAAGTATAGTCTCAGAGCCGCAGTGACAACCATTCTTATATACATGTATCTCACAGTGACTAGTACATTGAGTAGTGACCTCATGGCAGACATACTGTCAGCACAGTACCTTGGATGCATGCTGAATATATCCACTACATACGAGAGCTGTCCAAAACCGGTGGAGTGGAAGTGCTACCTCCCCCTTGAGCATCAGACAATGCTTTGGACGCGTGCTCTGCTGAACCTGAGTAAGCCCGATCCAAAGTCGGCTCTAACTGAAAGGCATTGAGATAAAGTTGCAACAACTGAGGATGGTCTGCCAAGTCATCCTTCTCCATCCATTTTGCATCCATTGGTGAATAATTTTGAAACTTCACCAAATATCTTCTGGAAACTTTACCTCTGACCTTCCTTTCCTTATGTGCCAAAATCTGCTCGGGTACCAAAATCTCATCTAGTTCCTCAACCTTTGGTTGAATTTCAGCAGATACATCTTCTGGCACATCACCATGAAAAGGTCTCAACAAACTGATATGAAAGGCATTGTGTATCCGCCAATGTGGAGGTAATTTCAGCCAATATGCAACATCGCTAACTTTTTCCAACACTTAAAAGGGCCCATAGTATCTCGTGCTTAACTTCGGATACAACCTCTCTCTTCCCTTCATCTTTTTCAGCCTTGCCTTTTCGAAACGCAGCAATATATAATCGCCCTCTGCAAACTGCGAAGCACGTCTATGGCGATCAACTGCCCGCTTTTGCTTGTCCTGTGATCTCTGAAGTGCATACTTTATCTTTGCATAGGTTGCATCCAAGCTTTCCACAAAGTGATCAGCCTCAAAGATCTTATCCTTAGTGTGAAAAATAGGTGGAACCTTCTTGCCATCCTCAACCACCTTAAATGGAGCCTTGTCAGTGGAACTATGCACCGTATTATTGTATGCAAACTCAACCAATGGCAAATACTGCTCCCACTGTGTCTTGTGGTCTGAAACATAGCATCTCAAAAGATCCAACACTGGAATTTGCTTCCTCAGACAGACCATCTGTCTGCGGATGGAAGGATGATGAGAATTTCAGCGTGGTACCCATATTTTCAAACAACCCCTTCCAAAATAGACTGGTCATCCGAGGGTCTCGATCACTGATGATCGAGTCAGGCATACCATGATACTTGAAAATGTGTTGCATAAATAATCGTGCCATATGGTCAACCTTTATCTTTTTCCTCACCGGAATGAAATGGGCTTGTTTGCTAAACTTGCAAATAATAGTACATATTCCATCATTCCCTGTAGGTGTCCTAGGAAGCTCAAAGATAAAGTTCATAGCAATGCTCTGCCAAGGCCTATCTGGAATAGGCAAGGGCTGCAACAAGCCCGGCATCTTTTGCCTATCATGCTTTACCTTCTGACATATGATGCATCCCCTAATAAACTGCTCTACATCATCCCTCAAAGCTGGCCAATAAAAGAAATGCTCCACTGCCTTGACTGTGGCATCAATACCTCTGTGTCCTGCATACGGAGGAGCATGACTTTCAATGATCACTCTAGGCCTCAACTGCTTTGTGACACACAGTCGTCCATGCATCAACAAAAATCCATCTCTTAGCATAAAATGCTCATGCCTTTGGCCATTGCAAAGCTAATCATAAACATTAGCAAAGTCTGAATCAGCAGCATATTGCTCTTTCATGGCATCCAACTCAGTGTGATAAACCATAGTGACGGCTGAAATTTGTGGCTTACGTGACAGTGCATCAGCCACAACATTCTTTTTACCATCAATGTGTACAATCTGAAAATGAAACATAGAGAGAAAATTTGCCCATCTCGTATGCTTCTCTGACAACTTTGTTTGCATTAGAAAGTACCTCAAAGTCTGATGGTCTGTCTGCATTGTAAAATCAGCCCCCAACAAATAATGTTTCCACGTAGATAGTGCATGAATTACAGCCAAGAGCTCTTTCTCATAAACCTATAAATTCCTCTCTACACCGTGGAGAATTCGGCTCTCATAAGCCATAACTTGGCCATCTTGCATAAGGACAACCCCAATGCTGTTACCACATACATCACACTGAACCACAAATGACTTCCTTAGATCAAGTAACATAAGCATAGGATCTGAAGTCATCTTTTCCTTCAACTCTTCAAATGCTGAAATTTCCACTGCTGTCCATCTAAATGGCACATCTTTCTTTTGCAAAGCATGCAATGGAGATGCAATCTCAGCAAATCCGCGTATATACTTCCTATAGTAAGAACATAAACCCAAGAAGCTGCGGATCTCATGAACATGTTAGCCTGCTCTCTTTTCATTCTCAGTCTATCATCTCCTGGTTGTGTGCTCCTGTCAGAGTCTGGCAGGAGACAGAGGAGCTCTGTCAGTTTTGTGTTTGCTGATTTAGTCTGCATTCCCTTCTCGGGTGGCACTCAGCCCAAAATGGGCTTTTTTGTGTGCAGTCGGCCAGTTTGTGGGCAGGTCGGCCAGTTTCAGCCAAGTTGGCCAGTTTTGGCTAGTTTGGGGCTATATATAGCAGCCCCCCCAGTCATTCTCTTATACATTCTTTGCAGATTCTGCACACACTCCCTCCTCTCCCACTCTGGCATTGGTGCTGCCATTGTTTCCAGTCTGTTCTAGTGCCCTCACTGACGTTCCGGGCTGCGTGCAGGGACTAATCAGTCCACAGTTTTGTATTCAGCATTCATTACAGTCAGTGTAGATTTTCTTCCTTCATTTTCTGCTTTCTCTCTCTCCTCCTCTGTGTTTGTGTTCTTCCGTTGCGCACTCTCACATGGTATCAGAGCCTGACTGAGAGCACGGAGGACCTAACCTTGTGGAGAGATACCTCACCCCTTTTGTTGCTGTCGCCTCATCTCCAACTGCCCAAGCGGCCCCTCCAGGTGGCCATTCTTCTTGCGTCTGCTGCATACGACTTCTCCAGAGGGTGCCACGTTATCAAACGACCCCTCCTGCTTGCATTTACCATCAGGCGGCCTCTCCTTCAGCTGGGCGACACATCATCAGGCTGCGTTTTCTTGATGTGGTGGTCGTTTCCACTCCTGGCGGCTCATCTCCTGCTGGCGACCCACATCCAGGCTCCGTTTTGGTGCTGGCAGCTTTTGTTCTGGTGATCTTCATCAGCTACTTTTGCGATTTGCAGCTCCAGGTGTTTGTAGGCTATCACAGCTTGCGTTTTGCAAAATACCAAACACCAAAGAAAACTGTGCCGAAGCTGAAGTATGACCAGCAGTATGGTCACCACCCTAAGGAAGTAGCATTCACTACTTGTGTATCTTCCCTATACATACTTTTACTAGGGCCATAATAATAAGCAAGTTTTCTTTTTCTTACCAGTTTTCAGGCTTTGACGACTCAGAGGATGAGCTCCTTTCTCATCATTCCTCTGAGCGGAGGCGGGATTATCAGGAGTTTCGACCTCGGGAGGAGACTCCTCGCACTCGTCCCTCTTCAGTTCATGCATCTCAGAGGGTTCCATCTACCGTGAAGGTGCCTTTCGTGAAGACTGCTTCAGATGTGCGGATGCCTTCCTTGATTCCCTCTATTCAGGTGCCGATTCTCCCTTCCTTTCCGAAGGAAGATAAGTTGGATGGTTCCAACTACTCCCTCTGGTCGTGCAAGGTGGAGTGCATCCTCGATACATTCGACCTATGGGAGCTTGTTTCTTCGCCCATCGACCGTCCCCCCATGGATTCATCTGATGGTGCCTCTATGGACCGTGCAGCCTTATGGGATAGGCTCAACTCTCGAGCCCGTTCCTTTCTTTTTATGAGTTTACATGATTCCATTCTTGTACATGTTCACAGGTTACAGACTGCGGCGGAAGTGTGGAAGAAGCTTGCGTCTTTATATCAGCACAAGTCGTTTGCCCACAAGATTTCCTTGGAGAAGAAGTTGCGGATGCCTAGTCTTGATGATTCTTCTTCCATGAAGGAGCACATCACGAAGATGGAGGACATGCAAGGCGAGCTAGCCTCTCTTGGTCGTGTGATATCGTTCGAGGATATGGCAATGATTCTGTTGACTCAGCTGCCATCACCCCGCTATGATGTCTTCTACACCAGCCTCATCACCTCGAGGATCCGCGAGAAACTCCTATGGGAGGAACTTTCCCTGCTTGTCTTGGAGCATGACGAGCGACTCAAAGAGGTGGGTGCCAGTGGCTCCACCAAGGCTTTTACTGCAGGTACAGGTGGTGGCAAGAAGAAGAAGCAACAGAAGGAGAAGGCCAAGGACAAGAAGGAGGAGGACAAGGAGGATGCGAAGGAGAAGAAGCCCAAGTGCCCCCACTATGGGAAGGGTACTCATCCCGAGGAGAAGTGTTGGCAGAAGTACCCCCATTTGAAGCCCAAGGAGAAGGACTCGAAGGCGGCCCCCGCCACGACAGAGTTTGCGTTTGTGCATGTCTTTGTTGACGAGGATACAACCCTAGCTTCTACCACTCAGGAGAAGCCTTGGCTTGTGGACAGTGGAGCATCTTCACATATGACCTTCAGACAGGATTGGCTTCAAGATCTTTGTTCCAGAGGGGGCACTGTCACCATTGGTGACAATTCTACAGTTCCTGTTCGAGGCGTGGGGACTCTACCTATGTTTTCTGATAGGCGGTCTTCTTCCGCCAAAGTTCTCTATGTACCTGATTTGGGTTTTAACCTATTGTTTGTGCATGGTCTTACTCAGCTAGGTACCCGAGTCATTTTTACACAGGATGCAGTCACAGTGGAGGATGCTTCTACAGGTGATGCTCTTTGGACAGGTACACAGGATGGTGGGCTTTATAAGCTCATAGCCTTGGCTGCGAGGGCTTCCCATGAACTTGGGCTGCTTTGGCATGCTCGGTATGGTCATTTGAACCTTGATTCTATTCGGCGGGCTTCTTGGAGGAAGATGGTGGAGGGACTTCTAGATTTCCCTCCTCTTCACACTTTGTGCCCTAGCTGCTTGAGGGGCAAGCAGCATAGGCAGCCTCACCCTCAGGTTGCCTCTAGGAGGGCTACTTCTCTGCTTGAGTTGGTTCACACCGACCTTTGCGGACCTATGGGCACGGCCTCCCTTGGGAAGGCCAAGTATTTGATGCTGATTGTGGACGACTTCAGTCGTTATGTGTGGCCTTATTTCTTGGAGTACAAGAGCGAGGCGTACTCCCATTTCTGCGAGTGGAAGGTGTTTGTGGAGACACAAACAACTTCCAAAGTTCGTGGCGTTCGAGCTGATCACATGGTGAGTTCACTTCTCACCTTTTCTCTTAGTTTTGCAGGGATCACGACATTCGGGTGGAGTATTTCCATCCGAACACACCATCAGAAAATGGTGTGGTGGAGCGTGCGAATCGGACCATGGTGGAGATGGCCCGATCTATGCTGGAGCATAGGAGTCTTCCTCATTCCCTTTGGGGTGAGGCGGTGGCTACAGCGGTGCATATTCGCAACCGCTCTCCGACTTCGGCTTTACAGGACACGACTCCCTATGAGGCTTTCTTTGGGAAGAAGCCTTCCGTGTCCCACTTTCGCATCTTTGGGTGCGATGCTTTTGTCCATGTGGACAAGAAGAAGAGGAAGACAAAGCTCGACTCTAAGTCGAGAAAGCTTATCTTCGTGGGCTATAGCACGACCACGAAGGGATATCGGCTCTACGACCCGACGACACGGAAGATTGAGGTGAGCAGGGATGTGATCTTTGATGAGGTTTCGGCCTCCGAGGATCCGATTGATGGTTCTATTACAGGTGCTTCTTCGACATCGACGGACCACCCCCCACCTTCTCTACCTTCTCTTCCTTCAAGGATACCCCTTAGCACCTCTCCTTTGTCATCGCCTCCTCCCCCTCCCATTCCTCCTCCTACTACGGCTTCCCCTCCCCCTTTGGCGGATGTGACTCCTTCTTCTACGAGTTCTTCCACCCCTTCAGACTCCCCTCCGGAGTCTTCTCGGGATACACAGCCATCAGATGGGGAGCCTTCTTCAGATGAGGAGGATCTACCTTCACTTGGTGAGGGGGAGTCCCTCGCAGACACAGGTGCTTTGCAGGTTCCGGAGACTACTCGGTCTCCCTCGCAGCAGGAGGAGTCTCTTAGGATTCCCTTATGGTATCGTCGGCTCATGTAGGATTCAGGTGTTACTCACTTTCCTGCTTCTTCTACAGGTCCACGCAGATCAGCCCGCTTATAGGCCCAGCGAGATAGTTCACTATGTGTGAACTATGCTCTTATGTCTCAGATTCTTCAGGGTTCCGAGCCTTCCACTGTGGAGGAGGCTCTTGCACAGGATATTTGGAGACAGGCTATGCAGGTAGAGCTCGATTCCATCGAGCAGAACCATACTTGGGAGCTTGTACCGCGTCCCAAGAAATGGAAGGTGATAGGTGTAAAATGGGTCTTTAAGACCAAGTATCTTGCCGATGGCTCCTTGGACAAGCATAAGGCTCTGCTTGTTGCCAAGGGTTTTGCACAGCGAGCAGGATTGGAC
This sequence comes from Lygodium microphyllum, assembly GCF_053477565.2. Classification (NCBI taxonomy): domain Eukaryota; kingdom Viridiplantae; phylum Streptophyta; class Polypodiopsida; order Schizaeales; family Lygodiaceae; genus Lygodium; species Lygodium microphyllum. Next base: position 45,982,244 of record NC_141141.1, on the reverse strand, counting down.
TACTTTGAGACTTTTGCTCCTACAGCTCGGATGTCTACCATTCGAGTTATTTTGGCTCTTGCAGCTCACCACCGTTGGCCTGTTTATCAGATGGACGTCAAGTCAGCCTTTCTGAATGGCGTCCTTGAGGAGGAGATCTATGTTTCACAGCCTCCTGGTTTTCTTGTGCAGGGGAAGGAGGATCATGTCTACAGGCTGCGGAAGGCCCTTTATGGCTTGAAGTAGGCTCCTCGTGCTTGGTACCAGAGGATTGACCGCTTCTTTCTACAGAGTGGTATTCAGCACTCCGATCATGATCCCAACCTCTACTTTCGGGTTGTGGGTTTTCTTTGTGTTTTCCTTATTTTGTATGTCGATGATCTTATCATTACAGGGAGCGACACTCTGCAGGTGGAGCATACTCGGTCCATTCTTCAGTAGGAGTTTGACATGACGGATCTAGGGATCCTTCACTTCTTTCTAGGACTGGAGATCTATCAGATGGCACAGGGCATCTTTGTCTCGCAGCATAGGTACATCTCCGAGCTTCTTTCGGAGTTTGGTGTGGCCGAGTGTCGGCCTATTTCTTGCCCCATGGACCCTGAGTCCAAGCTTTTGGCAGATGGAGTCCCCCTTACAGATGCCACTCGTTACAGGTGCCTTGTAGGCTCTCTCATCTGGTTGATTCACACTCGGACGGATATCTCTTTTGTGGTGGCTTTGTTGTCTTCTTTTATGAAGATTCCTACACAGGATCACTGGAGGGCAGCCTTGCGTGTTCTTCGGTATTTACAGGGGGCTCGATCCTACGGGATCATGTATGGAGATGGGATCACCCTTTCTGGATGGAGTGATTCTGATTGGGTAGGTGATGTGGATTCGAGACGATCCACTACAGGTTATGCTTTCACCCTTGGATCCGGTGCTGTCTCTTGGAGCAGCAAGAAGCAGCCTACTGTGGCACTTTCTTCTACAGAGGCTGAGTATCGGGCCCTATGTTCGACTGTTATGGAGGCAGTTTGGCTCCGTCGCTTGCTGGCGGAGATTGGCTTTTCCCAGACAAGACCTACGGAGCTGCGCGTGGACAACCAGAGTGCCCTTGCTCTGGCAAAGAACCCGGTGTTTCATGCTCGCACGAAGCACATTGAGGTTCAGTATCACTATGTTCGAGAGCGGATCGTGGATTCAGAGCTGGTGGTGGCCTATTGTCCCACGGCGGCCAATGCGGCTGATCTCTTCACGAAGCCTTTGCCTCAGGCTTCTTTGCTCCATCACATGCAGTTATTGGGTCTTCAGACCCTCCCAGGATCTGAGAGGGGGTGTTAGCCTACTCTCTTTTCATTCTCAGTCTGTCATCTCCTGGTTGTGAGCTCCTGTCAGAGTCTGGCAGGAGACAGAGGAGCTCTGTCAGTTTTGTGTTTGCTGATTTAGTCTGCATTCCCTTCTCGGGTGGCACTCAGCCCAAAATGGGCTTTTTTGTGTGCAGTCGGCCAGTTTGTGGGCAGGTCGGCCAGTTTCAGCCAGGTCGGCTAGTTTTGGCTGGTTTGGGGCTATATATAGCAGCTCCCCCAGTCATTCTCTTACACATTCTTCTGCAGATTCAGCACACACTCCCTCTTCTCCCACTCCGGCATTGGTGCTGCCATTGCTTCCAGTCTGTTCTGGTACCCTCACTGACGCTCCGGGCTGCGTGCAGGGACTGATCAGTCCACAGTTTTGTATTCAACATTCATTACAGTCGGTGCAGATTTTCTTCCTTCATTTTCTGCTTTCTCTCTCTTCTCCTCTGTGTTCGTGTTCTTCTTCCGTTGCGGACTCTCACAGAACATTCTTCAAAGCTGGCCATGAATGTATTGCTTCAACCTTAGCAGGGTCCATACGAATACCATCAGCCGATACAATATGTCCCAAGAAGTGGATTTCATGCAAAAAGAATTCACTCTTGTCATTGATAACCAGCTTATGCTTACGTAGCTCATTGAAAACAATGTCCAAGTGCTTTCTATGCTCCGTCTCATTCTTTGAATAGACAATCATGTCATCAAAGAAATGTCAGAGTGCAGCGGTGCGGAAGCGTAGGACTGAGAGAGAGAGAACGCAGAGAGAAAAGGGAGAGAAAGAGACAGTGTACAATGAAGATCTGCTGTATAAAGAATGCTGAATACAAAGATATACACGGGTGCAGTGTGTTGGACTGCGTGTCTCCACCTCGACGATGCGACCTGCTGTCCACCTCGAAGTCTGCTGCAATCTGCACTGTCTGCTGTCTGAAATCTGTGAACAGAGACAGAAAACTGCGCGGCACCGGTCTGTAATCTGCGACAGAGAAGAGTGTGTAGACTGCTGGAAACGTCGGCAATAAATAGGTGAAAAACCACCTAGAACGGGGCGCCAAAATAGGGCGCAGCCTGGAATAAATCCGCTGCAGGCAGTCGGACTGCCACGTGGCAGTCCGACTGCTGCTGGTCCGACTGCAGCAGTCCGACTGCTGCTGCTGGTCCAACTGCCCTCCAAAACAGGCTATGATCTCTGACACCCCCTCTCAGAGCCTGGACAGGGCAAAATCCTGAGGGATCTGGAATGTTGCCGAAGTAGAGCCTGAGGAAGCGCCTTCGTAAACAAATCCGCAAGATTATCCTCCGTCTTGCAATACTCCACAGTGATGGTCTCATCCAGAAGCTTTTCTTGGATGAAGTGGTACTGGATCTCAATGTGCTTCGTCCGGGCATGAAAAACAGGATTCCTTGCCAAGGCAATGCAACTCTCATTGTCACATCGCAGCAATGTAGGACTAGTCTGGGGGCACCCAAGCTCCTCCAACAATCTCCGAAGCCACACAACCTCGCATGTGGTGGAAGATGCGGCCCGATACTCCGCCTCAGTAGACGAAAGGGCTACCGTGGGCTGCTTCTTGCTACTCCATGAAATAACACCTGCACCCAAAGTAAAGCAGTAACCTGTTGTAGACCGCCTGTGGTCCACGTCACCGGCCCAATCCGAGTCGCTCCAACCTGCAAGTACAAGATCTGACCCATCTGTCCCTGCGGGATAATGAATCCCCAAATCAGACGTCCCCCTCAGATACCGAAGTATCCTCTGAGCAGCCTGCCAATGCACCGTCTTAGGTTCACTCATGAACCCTGCCAAGAGCCCAACAGCAAAACATAGATCAACCCTCGTGTTGAGAAGCCAAATCAAAGACCCTATCAACTGTCGATAGCGGGAAGCATCCGCCAAAGGAGAAGTTGAATGGGAAGTGGCCTTCCAGTTCGGATCCATAGGAGTAGAGAGGGCCCGACAATCTTCCATCTCAAAAGTCACCAAGAGCTCCTGTACATATCTCTGTTGGGAGAGAAAGATCCCCCTCTGAGACTGATAAATCTCATGGCCTAAAAAGAAATGGAGTAGCCCCAAATCCGTCATCTCGAACGTCCGATGTAAAGCTGACTTTGTCTCCTGGACCTGCTGTGCATCATCACCTGTGACAATCAAATCATCAACATATAATACAAACAGCACACAACCATCCTCGGAAGTGTGAACATACAGCTGCGGATCGGCCTTGGACCGCCGATATCCCAACTGAGTCTTGAGGAACGAATCAATCTTCTCGTTCCAAGCTCGCGGGGCCTGCTTGAGACCATACAGGGCCTTCTTCAACCTGTAGACTTTCCCATCTGAAGAACCAAAGCCAGGAGGCTGCTCAACGTAGATCTCCTCCTTCAAATCACCATTCAGGAAGGCCGACTTCACATCCAGCTGATAAACAAGCCATCTCCTATGGCCAGCCAAAGCAAGAACAGCTCTAATGGTTGCCATACGAGCTGTAGGGGCAAAGGTGTCATGACAGTCAATCCCTGGGCGGTGGGCAAAACCCTTAGCAACAAGGCGAGCCTTGTGCTTATCCAAAGTACCATCACTGAGATATTTGGTCTTGAAGACCCACTTGACTCCAATCACCTTCTTCTTCGGGGGGCGAGGCACAAGTGACCAAGTGCCATTCCTCTCAATAGCCTCCAACTCAGCTTCCATAGCTTTCTTCCATGGGGCGGACTGTAAAGCCTCCTTCACGGAGGTGGGCTCTCGATCCTGCATAACTCGGGACATCAAACAATAATTGGAGCAAACAAGCTCCGAAGAATGCGCCTGGTGCCTCCGTGAGCGCCGCGGACCATCCTGCGGTCCCCACTCCTCAGGAACCCCCTCGATCCCTGAATCACGGAGTGTGTCACGGGCCCAGCGAGGAGGAGGCCGAACCTCCCCTCGTCGTTCTCCATCAGTAGAAGACTCTGGAATGTCCACCGGTGGTAACTCCGCAGAAGGATCCGGTGGAACAGCAGAATCTGTGTCAGAAACAGAATCATAATCAAACGGCACAGGCTCTAGTGGAACTATAGAAGGAGCCAAACTCTCCCCTGGATCTCCAAGAACGGGATGCTCCTCACCCGTTGAAGAAGTCGGAACCTCCACAAACCGCACATCACGGCTAGTATATACATCCCGCTTGACGGGATCATACAGTCGGTAGCCTTGGGACTGGGAGCTGTAGCCAACAAATACCTGTTTTCGGGAAGCCGCTTCAAATTTGTCACGGTGAGCCTTGGGAATGTGAACATAGGCATCACACCCAAAGACCCGAAAGTAAGAAACATCTGGCTTCGTCCCAAAATAAGCCTCAAATGGAGTCATCCCTTCCACGGCCAAAGTAGGGGATCGATTAAGGATGTGGACTGCAGTAGCCACAGCCTCGGCCCAGAGAACCTGAGGGGTCTGTCGGTGCTCCATCATGGTGCGCGCCATCTCGATCACACTGCGGTTCTTCCGTTCTAGAATACCATTTTCTTGAGGAGTATTGGTATTGGCAAACTCCTGGTGAATTCCTCTATCTGCACAAAACCGAGCAAATTCATTAGACACAAATTCACCTCCCTTGTCGGATCGCAAGGTCTTCAACTTCCGGCCTGATCGGTTCTGCTCAAAGAGAAGCCAATCCTTGAAGTGCGAGAAAGCTTCTGACTTTAGTGCCAAAAAGTAGGCCCATGTCATCCTGCTGTAGTCATCCACGATCAGCATGAAGTACGAGCTCCCACGCAGGGACTCATTCCTCATAGAGCCACATAGATCCGTAGATACTAGCTCCATCGGTGAAGTAGACCGCCGCGAAGCTGTGTGGGGAATGGCATTCCGATGCTGCTTCCCCCGTATGCAGGAGACACATGGCTGCTGGCTCACCACTATATCCGGCAACCCTCGAACAAGCTGTCCACGTGACGCCTTCCAAAGATAGTCATAGTTCAGGTGACCAAACCGAGCATGCCATAATTCAGACTGTGACTGTGAGGTAAGAAGAAGAGAAGAGAGGGCAGTGGAAGACTTCAGTTTGTAAATGCCGTTCTCCTCATATCCAGATGATAGAACCTTCCTCGATTCACGATCAAGGACTCGCACAGTAGAACTGTCAAATTCCACCAAAAGACCAAGGGAGCAAATCTTATGAACTGAAAGGAGATGGTACCCCAAACCTGGTACATGCAAAACCTCTGAGGTATGGGTGCCACCTCGTCCATCCGGAATAAGCTGCATCTTACCCCGACCTGCAATAGAAACTGAAGAGCTGTCTCCAATGAGAACCTGCCCACGCGAAGGTCGCAGCTGGGCAACACCATCTGATGAAGGAGTCATGTGCCGTGAGGCACCACTATCAATAATCCACTCTCGAGATTGGGGAGTCGCCATCGCAGCATCAGAAGCATTCGGTGAAGCGTCCTCAATGACAACTAAATGTAGAAATGCAGCTGATGAGGGTGCAGCCACCGCTCCAGAATCCTTGGTTTCCTTCTTCTTGGTGTCCTTCGAGTCTTTGTCAGGGCAATCCTTCTTCCAATGGCCAGTCTTTCCACAAATATGGCATGTGGAGTCTTTGTCCTTGTCCTTCTCCTTGTCCTTCTTGGACTTGTTATCCCCCTTCTTCTTCTTTTGGTCCTTCCCCTTCTTCTGAGAGGCTTGACCTGTCAACGCCTCCGTCTTGGAAGCATTCTGTCCCTTTAACTGTTCCTCTTGGTCCAAGACCATAGGAACCAACTCTTCCCACCGAAGAGTAGACTCTCGCCCCGAAGCAATAAGGGCAGAGTAAAATGTACCGAATCGTGGCGGCAACTGGGACAAGAGTGTAATCGCCATGTCTTCGGAGGAAATTGGCTTCCCCGCATTCTGAACCTGCATCTGTAGCTGCCTTAGCTTGTTAATGTGTTCCCTTAGCGAAGAAGACTTATTGACGGACAAGGTCCGCATCTGTACCTCCAAAGAAACCCTCTTCATCAGGGTCATCCGATTGTACATTTGATCAAGCTCCAGCCATATCTCACGAGCCACCGTCAAGTGCTCGATGTGAGCGATCACGGCTGTAGTGCATGATAGAAAGAGAAAGGATCGAATCCTGGCATTCAGTTTGTCCCAATGAGACTGGGCCCTGGCCAACTCCGCACAAGCATCGGAAGAGAGTTTGGACTCATCTCTTACCGAAGGCCGGTCAATATCTTCCTGTACCAACTCCGCCAAATCATAGGACTCAAGAATGGCCAACATCATAACGCGCCAAATGCGGTAGTTGTCGCCGTCGAGCTTCTGATCTGTAGGAAGAGCCGGTAACACAAGCACCTTCCGGTCCATAATCGCCTGGAACTCCAAGTCCATCTCTGTAGACATCTTCACCTGCAATGCCTTCTCAAACGCAAAAGCAGCCCCCTCTGACTGAGTAAACTCAGCCTGCTAAGGCTCTTCCGCGTCCCGAAGCTTCTTCACCCGCCGGAGGCGATGAAAAAGCAAAACCTGCACTTTTAGGTTGAAAACTCAAACTTCCTCCGCGTCAAACAGCAGTAAACAGCAGCAAATCCACCACCTGTACTCCTTTCCTGTGCGCCCACACTCGTTTCAGCCTTGTTCCAAGGCGCAGCCCTCTTGTCTGCCCTTAAACGCAAAAAACGCAAATTTGTGTCGCGATGGAAACTCCTTTTCAGGTTGATTCTGCGCTCAGTCAGCCCTCAAACACTGCTCTGATACCATGTCAGAGTGCAGCGGTGCGGAAGCGTAGGACTGAGAGAGAGAGAACGCAGAGAGAAAAGGGAGAGAAAGAGACAGTGTACAATGAAGATCTGCTGTATAAAGAATGCTGAATACAAAGATATACACGGGCGCAGTGTGTTGGACTGCGTGTCTCCACCTCGACGATGCGACCTGCTGTCCACCTCGAAGTCTGCTGCAATCTGCACTGTCTGCTGTCTGAAATCTGTGAACAGAGACAGAAAACTGCGCGGCACCGGTCTGTAATCTGCGACAGAGAAGAGTGTGTAGACTGCTGGAAACGTCGGCAATAAATAGGCGAAAAACAACCTAGAACGGGGCGCCAAAATAGGGCGCAGCCTGGAATAAATCCGCTGCAGGCAGTCGGACTGCCACGTGGCAGTCCGACTGCTGCTGGTCCGACTGCAGCAGTCCGACTGCTGCTGCTGGTCCAACTGCCCTCCAAAACAGGCTATGATCTCTGACAAGAAAGTACCCACAAATGCTCTATGTGGCCGAAAGATGCGATCCATCGTCCGATAAAAAGTGGCAGGAGCATTCGTAAGTCCAAAAGGCACGACAAGAATTCATATAACCCAAAAGATGTCCTAAAAGTTGTCTTAGGCACATCCTCCGATCTAATGCGTATCTGATGATACCCACTTTTCAAATCTATACGGCTGAATATTGCTGCCCCCTGCAATCTATCCATAACATCATCGATCTGAGGGATCGGAAAGTGGTTCTTTATCGTGATCTTGTTCAGAGCACGATAGTCAATGCACATATGCCATGAACCATCCTTTTTCTGCACCAAAAGCACTGGAGAACATAAAGGAGATGAGTTGGGCTGAATCAGCCCTTTTTCTAACAGCTCATTTACCTGACTCATAATCTCCTCGTGTTGGGTTGCACCGACTCTATAGGGTGGTTTATTAGGAGGTCTACTTCTAGGGATAAGGTCTATGCCATGATCTTCGGGTCTTTCAGGTGCTAGCTGCCTTGGAAGTGATTGAGAGAAGCAATCAACATACATTTTCAGAAATGACATGCGATCCTCCTCTAATTTAGACATATTCCCAACATTCTCACCATCATCCTTATCCTTAGCAAAAACTAAATACGCTGAAATATGATTTTTCATTACTTTAGAAATAGCAGCTGCAGATACAACAGGGACAGATTCCCCTTTCGACTTTACATCAAGTGCGAGCGTCTTTCCCTTATGTTGAATAGTGATCTCTTTTGCATATGAATCAATCACTGCATGCATACAATGGCACCATGGTATACTAAGAAACACATCACAACCCTCAAGTGGAGCAATTTAAAACTCTTCGGTGTCTATATATCCCTGTATGTCAATGGAAGCTTTCCAATGAGTGGTGTGACAGGTTCTGCATGACCCTTACATGCCATTCCAACTTCCCCCATGGCTCCCATCTCATCCTCTTTGATGCCTCGACGGGCTGCTATGTCAGTAGAGATGAAGTTGGCTGCACCATTATCAAAGAAGATCAATGCATGCTGATCCCTAATTTTGCCCCATATGCTCTGCACAACTCAGTAGCATCATCATTGGGCTGATCACTAACAACATCGGGCACCAATCCCATTGATGTTTTGGGCCTTTTACCCTTAGGATCTCCCTGATTTTCTGATTTTGCAGCTTGCTGCCTATTGGGACAGTTCTTTGCAATATGACCCTCCTGTTCACAAATAAAGCATTTATTTGTAGCCATCAATTCCCTATGTTGTGCCAATGTTTTTGAGCCCTTTCTTTGCTGTTTTGGCCTCTTTTCAGGCTGGTTTTCAGATATGCCCCTTTTCTTAGCCTTAAACAACTTTTTATTCGGCTTCTCCCCGCTCTCTTGGAAGCCCGAATCCTTTCCACGTAGCAAAGCATCGGCTGTAGCAGCAGTCTCTATGAGCTGAGACATGCTAGATACAGTGGATTTTATGCAAAAATCCCTGATTCCTTTGGGCAGTCCACATACATATTTTTCCACTTGCTCATGAAGGGATACGGCACGATAAGAAGTGACGGGCAGCAATGCATCCCAAAACTTCTTATTGTATTGCTCTAAATTCTTGCATTCCTTAGCATCAAGCTTGTTCCAAGCTGTCATGATGTCCACCTCAAAGGTACTAGTCAACCAATTCGATGCAAACATTTGCTTGAATTGTACCCATGTTGACGGTGCTCTACCTTGCATCAAGAGCGTGGACCACCACTGCAATGCATTCCCTTTCAAGAAAGTGGCTGCCTTTCGAATCTTAGAGGATTCGGTGAAGTTTCCCCTTGAATAGGCTGCATCAAACTGCTGAATGAAGGTCAAAGCTTTCAGCCTATCTTGTGCACCACTGAGGACTCAAACTTCACTGCTTTTCCACCCTCATCATAGTCTTTTGCTTCCCCTTTGGGAGTCAAGTTGTCATACATTGGCTGCTGCAAAAAGGGTGCATTTGCTGTATTTACATCATGACCAAGCCCAAATGAAGCATTTGGATAACCAGCAGTCATTCCTTGAGCCCCATAAGCATTCGGGGGTGTAGATGCATTGCCAAACATTCCACTTTGTGCCCCAGGCATCAAGCCAATGCTACCATACATAGGGTTTTGCACATTTCTAGCCATACCCGAAAACAATGGGCCTTGCACACCATGCATTGGCTGCTGCATACCATAGGGATTTGTGCCATGCATTTCCGTATGCGGCCCTTGGCCAACCATTGCATGAAAAATCGTGTTACCACCAAAGTATCCTGGCTGCCCCATCATAGCATGCATGCCCGGCTGTCCAAAATCCATTGGATTGGCACTTCCATAATGGCCTTGCATTTGCATTCCTTGCCCCATAGGTACCAACTGTTTAGCTTCATTGGCCTCTTTAGGAGCTTTAAGTGAAGGATTTGGCACTACCTTCGGTGCATCTTGCTGTCTCGAAGGTGTAGAAGTTGATTTCTTCTTCTTGCCCTTACTGTCCTTCTTCTGAGCATTCAAAAATCGGGTGAACTGAGGATCCTTTGCCAATTCAACAAAGAGATTTGCTGCTGTCCTCATCCGATTCTTGACCTGGTCATCAAATTCCTCTTCACTTTGTTGGTCATCTATCTCATGATGGCTTGAAGGCCCTGCATCTTTTCCAACAGCAACATTTTCAGCTTGTTGTCCATCATGAGAGCCTCGTCCAAGATTAGGCATTGCATTTCCTTCATTCCCATGAGAATGTCCATACTGAGAGGCATCATCATTGCTTGATTCCATCTCACTATATGAAGACATGTTGCTGTAATTTCTCAGCTGAGCACAAAAATCAGCACTAGCACAAAGCTTTGGTTTGCAATCAGGTGCCTTGGGCTCACCAAATCAAGAGATTGAGTGGTTATCCCGGCAATGGAACCATGCAACCAGCCTTCCTTCTCGGTTAGGGTGCTTTAACCTGATTAAGCACTTAATTACAGCAATTAGCAAATGAACATAAACTGAAGTGCTCACTTTACCTTCATAAACTTGGACAGTGGATACCTTGTTGGCCCCAAAACTGGCGCCGCTTTTAGTATTTCTTTAATTTCAATTGTTGATGGATAAATTACAAGCCGAGATTTCACAATCTCTTTGGCTGATTCAAAAGCCCCTTGCTATTCCAATAATCAGCAAAGTATTCGGGCAAATTGCCCCTTGATTTTCACCCAGGACTTGCTCTAATGGAACCCCAATTGGTCAAATGCTGCCCCAAATTCACAATAGATGGGCTGGCATCTGAAATCCTCACAATTCTAGGAATTTCCGGTGCTGATTTCAGTGTACGATGCCTTTGAATGATGGCACGGGTCCCAAGGTGGCTGCTAAACCCTAATTACTGCTGTAATTTAGGGTTTACAGCAGTAAACTCTCAGCTGTCCACCAAATTTAGTTGTACTCTGCTACCCATGGCTGAGAATTGCTGAGAATACTTGAGCATAGACTGGAGGAGATGAGAGAATGCTGTAGAAAAGAGAGAAAATCAGCTGTAATGTATCTTCTGATTCGTAGCTCTGATGACAAATCTGATGGCATCAACAGCTTCAAAAGGGAGGTAAAACACCAGCTCAGCTGATGAGCCCTCCTCTTCTACCGCCGCCTCTCTTGAGACGGAAGAGAAAACCTGCTGCCCCTTGTCTTGTCGCGGCGCGTGATCAGTCATCGTTGCCTCTCAGAGCCAAATCTGATCACCTCCTCTCCCTCCACCAAGCTCCGAATGGCTGACATTCAGCTTCCACCACCCTCCAATAGCCTTCTCCCTAGTTGCATGGGAAAGTTTTGCCAAGTGGCAGCTTTCCTAATGCATTTTCAGCCATTGAATTAATTTTTTAGAATTAATTAATTCTGAAAATTAATTTCAGCCCTTTTGACCCTGCCCAAAATTAAACATGCCCATCTGGAATGAAATCGGCCAGGCCATTTGCAACTTGGAGTGGTTACCAACCTTTGTTGATCCTTAGACTAGCATTAATTAATTAATTAATGCTAGTCTCTAGTATCACCATTGACACTTAATGGCCAAACAATTGTCCTAGGGTCCAACCTGGCACCAACTGACCACCAAAACCTAGTTGGCATAACTTAACAAAACTTTTACCTTTAACACCCACTGCATCCTCAGGGTCCTTGGCCCGTTTTCATGAAATAACTGCCATGTGCATCACATATGCTCACGTCCCCGTGACAGTAACTCTCTAGGATTGTGTTTCTTTTTAAAAGAATAAGGTTTCTTCATTATTTAAGTGTGTTTTGGGGCTGTTTAAGTTAGGTAATGCATTTTTAGCTCTATAGAGGGTACTTGTTGAAGAGAAGGTAGCTTGACAAGCGAGGCAATAGCGAGATGCCGATTAGGACCCAATGACATGGAGGACCTCCACTATAGAAGTCAAAGATGGAGTCGGGAAGACTTGGCATGGTGCCCACACCATTTATAGGCATTGATGAGATGGCACCTGTAGTGGTAGTACTCCTAGAGCCAATCTGAAATGTGCCTTCCTTTTGGGATGGGGTGGTGATTAACCTGATTATATATCAGTAAGAAATAAATTCATAAAAACTGAAATTAACACTTCACCACTTAAATGTGAGAGAGTCGACATCCATTTGGCCCCAAAATTGGTGCCATGTGCGGTATTTCTTTAGCTTGTATTCCTCGAATCTTGTAGTAGATGTTGTGGCTGAAAGTCCTGTCAGCTTTGTTTTAACATTTTCAGTCTCTTTATCTCTTCTTGTTGGAGTTTTATGTGATGTTACCTGCTGCCCAAATGTTAGGAAACATCATCATCCTCTTCAAATCGAAAAAGAGGGACATATTCGAATCCATTGTATCAAGGTCTTGGATCACAAGAGAAATGGCCTTTTGAATTCTGAGATACCTTTTCCTTTCCAAATCAATTTAGATGTGTGCTTGAGTTCTTGTCTTTGATAGATCAATCATACCACCCAATGTCATCTTTTACCTACTATTAATGTAGATATTCGCCAGAAAAAAAGGGTGTGTGTCTATCTTCAAGCTTTCTTGCAGTTGCCATTTGTGTGGAGGGAGGGAGGTTTGTATTGCATATTTGACTAAGTACTGTATGTAATAGTAGAATCTCATTGTTTAACTGCTTCAGATCCTATATTAAAATTGCCATTGTCATCAACATTGTACCATGGCTAGTTCATGCCATTGATACAACATTTTCAGGCTGCAAGAGTGGCTAAGGCTTCAAAAGAAATTGTCTGACTTCTGTTTTTGTGCACTGCTTGGCAAATTTCAGATAATGCAGGCAGGTGAACCAATTGAAATTGAAATCATGCAGTTCAATGATGGGGGCCTCTTGGGCTTTTTGGAGGTAGTATCTCTATTTTGTCTTCTTCTGGTTTGAAAGCTAATTGATAAGGTTTTCTTCAATCTTCCAATGTTGAGTTGTTTTGGCTGAAGCATGTATTTGTATTTTCAAAAATGCCTTCCTAAAATCTCTTTTTGGAGTTTAAGGATTCTTTCTCGTCATTGATGCAGGGTATTCGTGCTTTTTTACCCAGATCTGAGCTTCTTCGAAAACCAGAGAGTACAGCTGCTCTTAAGGATTATGTACAATATCACCTTTTCTGTTACTTTTCAACTAATGGAGGATGCTGTTTTGATCTCTTATTTTGTATGTGTAGGTCGGAAGAGCTCTGTCGGTTTCAGTAATTCAGGTTGATGAGGAGCAGTCAAACATAATCATAAGTGAGGTTAAACCATGGGTATGTCACTATAATCTTGTAACCCACCCTTTCTGGTTGGCAAGGTGGTGAATCTTTTCCTGCATCTAGTGGACATGTTGTCTCAAGAGAGTAGATAAGCTGGTTTATCATTGGTTTCATTTTGCATTCCAAGAGAGCAAATAAGTTCACTTAATTAGTGGTTGGTCTGCCCTAAGCTGAAGGGTCCTCAAGAGGTATATGGTCCAGAGTCCACTGTGTGAACGGTGGAAGAGTAATGATAGGGACTAGAAGCTGTCTCTCCTGTTTGGTAAAGCAACGTCTACTTAGTTGAGGCGCTTTTGTAATTTAATATGTTGATGAGGCTTTTTACGAGTTGTGATGAGTTTTAGAGCTGCTCTAGAGAGTGGAAGGATTCTAAGTTGGGCACTACCTATACTCAAAGTGGAACCTAGAGAGTGGATTTGGTGGGATCCTTCAAAAAGATCCCTGTGCTATCCATTCTAGTATTCAGCCAGGTTAGAAATGCTCAAGATTAAGTTGTACTTTGGACTAATCGTAGGGACATGGCTGGCAGAAGGTGACCGTTAGCCAGACCATTCTAAATTTGCATCAGACAAAGACTCAGAAACAATGCATATGGTCCATTGCTTGGAAGATTTGGCAGAGAGCTTCTAAGGTGGGACTTTTCAGAGGTCAATCCAGAGATATTATCGCTGGGTAAGCTGTGGCTTGACGCATTATTTTCAGTCCTGAAACTAGGAATTTCCAGGTAGTCAGATTGAGGTGCTTTTGTCATTTAATATGTTGATGAGGCTTTTTACGGGTTGGGATGAGTTTTAGGGATGCTCTAGAGAGTGTAATGATTCTAAGTTGGGAGAGGAGAGCACTACCTATACTCAAAGGGGAACCTAGGGTGTGGATTTGGCGGGATCCTTCAGACAAGGCTGGCAGAATGTTACCGTTAGCCAAACCATTCTTAATTTGGCATCAGACAAAGACTCAGAAACAATGCACATATGGTCTATTGCTCGTCAGATTTGGCAGAGAGCTTCTAAGGTTGGACTTTTCAGAAGTAAATGGAGAGATATTATCACTATATAAGCTGTGGCTTGGAGCATTATTTTCAGTCCTGAAACTAGGATTTTCCAGGTAGTCAGATTGTTGTAGCCAGCAGAGACACACTATTTACTTCCCACCTTAGATTTTATGTCTCGTAGTCAGCTCAGAAAATGGCAAAGCCAGTGATCACCAACAATATTTGTTGCTTGCTGAAAAGAAGCATTTCGTGCTTGAGAGCTTGAAACTTCACTTCTCTTAGAGGGGGTGAATTCTAGACAGCATGATTAGTCAGGCAGGATAAATACAATATTGCATGTTTGCTGGGTTTGATCTGCTTAGATGGTTTTTTAAAAACTATATGAACTGATTTTTATTTCCAAATGATGATTTATGCTAATTGGGATTAATTGAGGTGACACTTTTAACAAATCTCCTGGATACTCCTGAATTTTTTCTGTTGGTGTCATAGTATCTCTGCAGTGCTATCGTGTCTATGGGTGAAAGTCATGACTCATAATGGCTGTGCTGAGACTTTTCCAGTGTTTGAAGGACAGAGAGAACTATTTGTATGGTTTAGATAGACTCCACTAGGGTTGGCTTGGACCAGATTTCAGAGGCAGCAGCCACAGGTAGCAGCAGACTGCTAGTTTTAGATACTAGTCTAGAGATGACGTCTTGGGCCTAGGTTGTGTGTAGGGTATTTTTGTAAATGGTAGAGTGGTAAGTTATTGAATGCATTTTATTTATATGTGCTATGTGTCAGGAACTTGTGCAGGCTTTATGCTGTCCCACCCTTATCCTGTACATATTTAGCGAAACTTGTTGTGTTGTGGGAATGAAGTAACACTTTGACTATTGTTCTTTGCATGTTTGTTTTGTAGATGCTTTCAAAGTCCCTGCTATGTTTCTAATCAGGCATTTAGTTGATCTTTCATCATACTCTTTCAGATGCATAAAAATCTTCAGCTTGGGTCAGTGCATGATGTTATTGTCACTAGATTATATCCCTATGGTATTCAAGTTGAAATCAAGGATACCCGAATCAGGTAAATTTTTGTTAAAGTATGCTAGTCTTCAATATTGCCTTCCAACAAAGTTCACGTATATGACCTTTGAATGAATGTGGGTCTTTATGTTCCAGAGGTTTTGTGCACATATCAAACCTGTCTAGAGAATATGTGAGGTCAGTCACAGATGTTTTCTCAGAAGGTGAAGCAGCAAAAGTAATGTTGATCAAAGGTCGAAATCCACAACAAGTTTCTTTCAGGTGAGAAGTTTTAGGTGGTTCTCTTTGAATTGGCAGAATTCTGCAGTGGTGCAAAAAGCTATTTAGTGATGCTTATGTTATAGTTAAGAAGGATGCAAGAAGGGGACTGTATCTTGAATTCACTAAAATGTTTGTTTCTGTGTGTCAAGATCTCATGTTGAAATGTGTGGTAAATTTTGGCTATTGTAACATATTGAACCTTAAGAAAGACTCTAGATATCAAATGACTCTTTTTTTACAAGTGTAAATTAAGCAACTGCATGCTTTGCAATTGCATATAGTAGAGAAGCTCTCAATTTTACTTGACATAATGTGCATGTTTTGATCTTTGTTTATGCTTTTAACATTATTGATATTGACACATATCTGATCTTTTGGATTGCAGCATTGCTGATTTGGAAAGTGAGTCAGGCCTCATCTTTCGAGATAAAGCGGTATTGTTTCCTCTCAATCTGGATGATCAATCCCGGCCATTTTAAAAATAGCAGTATTTTGCTTAAAAAGTGAGCTCCAACAAAATGTTTTAATGATTTTATCGAAATAGTGGAGCTACTCATCATTTTAGCTTGATAAAGATCCGTTACAAATAGTTGTGGACCTAGGAGATTTGGATAGGAATCCAAATAATATTGGGTTTCATATATTGCTTCAATTTCTTTCTCCACCTCTTGCAAATTGGATAACATGTTTTTGCACTTAGCCAAATGAAGAACTAAATAAAGCTAGGAAATCTATTGGTTGGTTTAAAACATTTCACCTGCATATACCATTTTTAGATTGGTTTTTGCTTTTGCAAAGGAACACGGTCATAATCTAAAGCAATTTAGTTAGGTTCAGATTGTATCCTCAGGGCTGTATAACGTGTCCCGTTGATGAACTGATTCCACACTTGGTA
Organism: Lygodium microphyllum; assembly: GCF_053477565.2. Classification (NCBI taxonomy): domain Eukaryota; kingdom Viridiplantae; phylum Streptophyta; class Polypodiopsida; order Schizaeales; family Lygodiaceae; genus Lygodium; species Lygodium microphyllum. The sequence goes on along the minus strand of NC_141141.1, from coordinate 45,965,768 downwards.
CATAGAGAGTGTGAAATGAGAGGGAGTAAGCGTAACCCCTTTACTGTAGCATAGTCACACACCATTCCCTTGGAATGGGATTAACTTGGGTTCTAAGCTGAATACAACAATTTATAGTTATGCAAATGTGAAAGTAATGGAGACAGCGTTAGAGATGGCCCCCCCAAGGAAAATGGGATTAACTTGGGCTCTAAGATGAATACAATAATTTTTAGTTATGGAAATGTGAAAGTAATGGAGACAATGTTGGAGTCCCCCCCCCCGCACCCCCCTCGTGGCTCTAAAAAAAAGGAATTTACTTTTGCTTAACGTAAGTCCTTTAGGGAAGAGGCTCAGTTACAATCAACTAGAGAGTGATGAGAAGTAGTCCTCACTCTCACAAAATCATGAAAAGATGTACATGTACACATGCATCATTTACTATGCAATAAGAACAATTGATTTCTTTATAAGATGAGAATAGAAAGAGGAAAAATCAAACTTCCTTTGTTGATGAACAACAATACATCAATATGACTTGTTTCTTATTATGAAATGAAGAAGAGCTCAAGAAGGAAGGGCTGTAATGAATTTACAGGTCCTATAAAACAACAATACAAGAAAAGAGAATATGGAGATGTTTGATAGTGGAGAGTGGAGAATAATGATGTAGATGAATATGACTAACTTTAGGCTATTTCCAGCTATTATGTTAGCGTTTACCACCAAGAAAATTGATATAGAATGAGAAAAAATGAGCTCTTTTTATAAGGAAAAGGGAAGAGCTAGTATAAAAAGGAAAAGTGTAGTAGTACAAGATAAGTATCCAACCACATGTCATGAGATGTGACAAGTGATAGGATGCTCGGAAGCTTGTGTGACTAAGTGTTTGTCTCTTTTCTATGGCTTTCCTTTTGGGTTGAGTAATGTCAAGAATAGAAACAACCAAATTTAATAAGCACTACTAGAACACAAAACTTACTATTTTTAAATTGTTATCTTCATTTTTTAGAACTAGCATTTTTACTACTTGAGATGTTTTTGAAATACCTGCGATAAAATTCATTGTGATAGATTCACATGGAGCATTAGACACACAAGAAATGATTGCAGCAATATTGTACTCTTCTTCTTGTTATCCTTGGATTTTTGATATGCTAAACAAGTCTCGATAAAGTTATGCGTATCTCTTTGTAATGTTAGCAAAAAAAAGAGGTTAAATTGCATTTAAAGTAGCTGTCCTCTTCCTATGTCCTACATAAGAAGGTTCATGACTTTCTTTAAGCTTTTTATGCCGGATAAGAAAAGTAATATAAAGGGAAGGATTCATAAGAAGATAACTATCTTTGATGAAATAATGTGGATGAGAATCTCCTTGTAGTAAATTTGCCCAAACTATTGCAAAATCAGCATCTTGGTCATAAGCAGTCTTCAATACTTGGAAATTTCAATGATAAGCCATTGTAATAGTTGGAATTCAAGGTATTATATAGAGTGCATTAGCAACTACATTATGTTTTCTCGGAGTGTACATAATTTGAAAATGAAACATAGACAAGAAATTTTCCTATCTTGCATATTTCTTCTGTAAACGCTTTTGAGTCTTAAAATACTTTAAGCTCTAATGATTGGTTTTTATAAAGAATTCATTGCTTAAAAGATAATGCTTCCATGTCTTCAAAGCATGAATCACAACTAAGAGTTACTTTTCATAAATGCAGTTGATAGTGATTCTCTTCATTTTGTTCATTTTGTTGAAGCAGTTGATAGTGATCCTCTTCATTTTGGTCAAAAATAAGATTATTAATAATTATTGAAGAAAATTGACATATTGTAGCAATTTTGTGTATATCTTGTGATAATCAGTCTTTAGATCAATGCGCTTAAAAACCTTTAAGCCTCCTAGACAATCCAAAATGTTGTGAATTTTGGGAATAGGAAATTGATTCTTCACAATGATTTTGTTGAGTGCTCTATAATGAATGCACATTATGAATGTACCATCTTTCTTTTGAATTAGAAAAATTGATGAACAAAATGGTGATCTACTTAGTGTAATTAGTCCATGATTGTATAGGACTTTGACTTGCTTTTTGATTTTTTCTTGTTGAGAGGGGACTTACACAGTATGGTGCTATATTTAGAGGAGAACTAGAAGTTTCTAGATCTACTTTAATAATATCTCAACTAGTTGAGAATTTGAAATAGATGGTGAAGACAAAATTGTTCCTTGGAAAACTTCAAAGTATTTGACGGGAATATAAGTTCCATTGGAGTAACTTTCAAAAATAGCAAACTCTTGAATTTTAGCAGTCGCCAACTTTAGATTTTGAAGATCTTCATTGCATAGGTTCACTGGTTCATGGTTTGTTTCTTTGATCATGAGCATCTGGTTTTGCCTTTTAAAACCACTCATTGTGTGGGATTCTAGTCAAATCGACCATCCCCAAGTGGAAAAGGTCTTGAGTCATTTAGGATTTCTAGTCAATTTGATCACTTGACTAAACTTTTAGTTCCTCTTTGGCATCTCATGCATGACTATCCAATTGTGATTATAGGGCATTTTGGCCATTGGCCACCTTTGAATGAAAAGATGAGCATTTAATCATTTTTTAAAATACTACTCGAATATACAAATCTTATTTAAGCTTAATGAGCATCAAATTAATGTGAATTATTGAGCCAATACATCTTGAGAGTTGTTAATATATAAAAGGTTGGTTACATGGCAGGTTTTCCTGGATGGATTCATCATTGGTTATAAATTGTAGGGTAGTTGTGATGTTGAATCCCACTTGGAACTCAAGGTACACAACTGGTTGCTCTCTATTCACCCATCTGAAGCCCATGAAAACTCCCCAATTTGTACAAGAATCAGGATCCAAGAAAACCAACTGACGTATGCATGTGATTCTTGCTCCTGCTATTGTGCAAAATACATCCATTGTCAACCTCACCCTCTCCAGCATCACCAACCACATCATCCTTGAGATATAGGGCCATGCCATTTTTGTTCTGTGAGTCCAACAGCTGCATCTCTATTCACAATGGCAGCATGAGGCCACTTAATCTAGTGACTCTCAGACTGGGTTGTCAAGGCTGAACTACTCTCCCTTTTGCCCACATGTATTCAACCTGTTGCTGTTGCATGTAGAGTGCTGAGACAATGCTGATCCACCAGTGTGGAAGCCTACCCCAGCCATGGTACACTGCAGACCCTGTCATAGGCTTTCTCAAAGTCTAAAAGCAGTGCTATCACTGTCCACTGTGCTAGGCCCGATCTGAGAAAAACAAAAAACCTTCCCCATTAAGAGGGGAAACTAATCCAACAAACAGGCCTGCCAGTATCTGCGAAGGGCTGAAAATCAACAGGGGGAGCTTCACCTTCTCTCAGAAGGTGGAAAGGGGATGATGCCCTAAATGGGCCATCCTCTCCAGGTTGTTTCTGTGCTTCCGGCGCTTGGAATACCTGAAGCATCCCCTGCTCCATGAAGGGTGCAAGGAGGGACCATTCCATCCCCCTAGTGACTAGTGATGGGGTACACCCACAAACATATTCCCTATTTCCATTCATGCTAAAATCTGGCATTTCTGAAACAATTGTATAGAAGTTAGTGGCCAGCTCTATCACCTCCTCTAGGAAAGTCTCCACCCTCGCATATTGGTCTCGACGGTTGTGAATCTGATCCCTAATCATGTTAGGCCAATGTATCCGGAAGAACTCTCAGCACATGTTATCTGTTTCTGTTCCCATAGAGTAGCTGTGGCTCACAAGTACTCCGTTGTCCCATCCTCTATGCTAGCTGCATCTCCTGCATCTGGAGTGTATGGACTCCTAGGGAGTCTTGTAGTAGCTGCTGAATGGCTGCTAAGTCTCTACGTAGAGCCCTCTCCTCCAACACTGCTGCTTCAGGCATATATCACATCCTCTTGGTGTTGGGTGTAAAGTCCCTTAATCTCCGTGTATAAACTTATACGGGTGTGAACACACCCTTATTTGTACCCTAACATATAAATACATTTTATTCTTTGTGTACCGTGACAAGCTAGTACACTGATCTTGGGATTCTCTTACTCTCACACTCAACACTGTTGCTGTTCCACTTTTGACTTGCATTCCATTGCACACTCATCCCAATAAAATGGTATCATAGCTACGGCTAAGGTGTGCGTGCTTCCTGAGGATTGTGCGGGTGAGTTCTAGTGTGTGCGCGCGAGAAGAGAACTGCAGGTCGTCACTTTTGCAGGCAGACGACAATGTCTTCAGGAATCAACATGACCAGGGGAGGCCAGCATCACCAGGTAGACTAGGCGACAACAGGCGTTCGTCAATCGTGACTAGATGATAGCGTGGCAGGCAGGTGATGGCCTAGTAGAAGCACCTGACAGTTGACGGAGACAGGCGGCAATCAACGCGATAGCAGGCGACGTCATCTGACAGGTCACGTTGGTCATGTCAAAACATTTTCAGATTTGATTCGTCATTTTTTTAAATTTCTTATCAAGCAAGCCCCTTTCTCATTGACGGGAGTTCACTCGTGTAAGCACAGTTCTTAGATTTGTGTAAATTTGTGCCCGAAAATTTGGGGCTTTCTTAGATTTGATGCTATTCATTTATAACAGTGACATTGGACCTGAAAATTGCAAAAATTGTGCACATTAGCTTTGAAATTTTAGGGCTTTTCATGTATCAATGAAATTTTGCTCAGTTGAGCCGAATTTATTGACATTGGTGCACATTTGGACACGAGAAATTTGAGGCTTTTGCAAAATTTTACTAAATTTGCTTGTTTTATGCTCTTAAGAACATGTATTAGTGCAATTGGGACAGATTGGTTAGTGAAATTTTGGGGCTTTTGTTGAAATTTGTGAATTTTGGTAAAATTGATGTGTGAAATGCACTTTGGGGACATTGTTGAAACAATCTTGGTGGTGGAAGTGGTGTAATTCAAGTTTATTATTTCCTTCTTCTGAGATTTTGGAGAAATTGCAGAGAATTTTGGTGGTTTTGTGTATCAGAAGTGCTTCTGGGCACATATGTATGCAATACACATGTTAGGCAGCTCCTATTGAGTTGATGTATTGCTGAATATTCATGGTGCAACAGTCTTAGTGATCATTTGCAGATATGGGATAGCTGCAAATGTATTTTTGGTGATATTGCTGAAGTGGGAGTCACCTTGCAATGATGTATGCATGGAATGTATGCTGAAATCTTAGTTATATTGATGAAAGTCATTCTTTCTACTGCTATACATGTATTTGAATCAAATCTTGCTCTTATTTCCTAAAATTTTGGGTTGAAATTAGCTGAATATTCAGCTTGTTATTTACTGTCATAAAATACAGCATTGGTACTTGGCACTTTGCTGAAATATGGCCACTAATGCCCCTAGCAGTAGTGACACTGAATGATGCAAGGGATTTTGTTTCTCAAGGATTGTGATGATGCTCTTTTGGAAAACAGACCTGTAGCTATGATATATAAGGATTGGGCTAGACTCAACAAGAAGGCCATTGCATACATTAAAATGGCTGTATCTGATAATGTCCTTATAGACATTAAGCATCTTGATATGGCTTATGTCATATGGAAAAAGTTAATGGACACTTATGAAAGTACAACTCTAGTGAATCAAGTGCATCTTACGCACAAGCTTGTGAATATGAGTTGGATGAGTCTAAGCCGGCATCTGAGAATTTGCGTTCTTTCACAGGGATTTTGAGTCAGTTGTTGCAAGATTGGTTTGCAGTCCTTTAATGATAAACTCAAAGCTATTTTCTTTTTGATGACTTTGCTTGATAGCTGGGAGTTTTTGGTTGTTTCACTTAGTAACAACCTTGCTCTAAATAACCTTTAATGGTGTTAGGGGCTCTATTCTCAATGAGGAGATCAGAAGAAAGTCCAATGGAGAAAGCAGTGGTTCAACCTATCATCTTAGAGGCAAGTTAGAGAAGAGGGATAATGGAAGAAACAAAGGCAAAAGTATGAGTAAAAGCAAGGGCAAACAACAGGATCTTACTTGCTATCCATGTGGGCGTTAAGGGCATACAAAGCCGGATTGTCGGTACTACAAGAAAGAGCAAGAAAGAAAGAAAGAAAGAGCAAGAAAAGAAAAAGAAGGATGACAAGAAAGATGATGATAGCTCTCCCTCAAAAGAAGTTACAAAGGCAAATGTTGCATCTAGTATGGTTATTCAAGAGCTCTCTGACATTGGAGAGATACTTGTTGTAGCCTCATGCAATGATGTAGATGTTATGGCAGTAATAGGTGATATGCACATCACCAAAAGGGAGGTGATTGATGCCTTACTTTCAGCTCATGATAGGCTGTCCCAATCATGGATAGTGGACAGCGGTGTCTCTTTTCATGTTACTCCCTCTTTGGAGTCGTTTTCTGAATACATTGCAAGTTGCCTAGGCAAGGTTTACTTGGGCAACAATTATGCATGTGAGATAGAGGATGTAGGTACCATTCACTTGGCCCTTGAAAACGGCCAAGAGCTGATTTTACAAGATGTCAGATATGTACTTGGCATAAAGAAAAATCTATTGTCAGTTGGGCAACTTGATGTAAGAGGATATTGTATTACCTTTGGTGGTGGATCTTGGAAGGTCCACAAGGGCTCTATGTTGATTGTTAAGGGGAGTAAAAAGGGGACTTTGTACTATTGGCATTGTAAAGAAATACTTGGCAAGTTTTTGGCTGTGGCTGAAGTTTTTCCAGAGATGGAACATTGGCACAAAAGACTTGGCCATATAAGCCAGAAAGACCTTCAGATTCTCTTCTCTTTAGGGAGATTCGATGTAGAAGGCTTTGGTCTCGACTTTCGTAATGATTGCATATATGGAAAACATATGAAGTCTCCTTATTAATCTGATGTCGTTAAGAAGTCCAATGCTCTTGATTTAGTATGCTTTGATGTGTACACTATGCCTATTAATTCACATGGGGGTGCACAACACTTTGTCACTTTTATTGATGATTTCAGTAGAGTCCTGGGTGTATGTGTTAAAGAGCAAAAAGGAAGTGTTGGGTGCTTTTAAAAGGTTTCATGCTTTTGTTACCACACAGAAAAGGCTTGAGTTAAAAGCTATAAGAATGGATAATGGAGGCGAGTATGTCTCTAATGGGTTCAAAAAGTTTTGTGAGATGCATGGCATTAAGAGGGAGTTGACAGCCCCTTACAATCTTGTACCAAATGGTGTGACTGAAAGATATAATTACACATTTTGTGAGAGAGTTAGATGCATGTTGTCCATAGCTAATCTCACAGAGCAGTTCTGGGGAGAGGCTATTAAAATTGCAGTTCATGTCTCTAATGGGTTCAAAAAGTTTTGTGAGATGCATGGCATTAAGAGGGAGTTGACAGCCCCTTATAATCTTGCATCAAATGGTGTGGTTGAAAGATATAATCGCACATTTTGTGAGAGAGTCAGATGTATATTGTCCATAGCTAATCTCACAGAGCAGTTCTGAGGAGAGCCTATTAAAATTGTAGTTCATGTATGCAATCGCTCTCCCAGTCGTGCATTAGAAAATGGCATTCCTGAAGAGGTTTGGTCTGGCAAGCTTGCTTCATATGACTATTTGCGTGTCTTTGGTTATGATGCCTTTGTGCATGTTCCTATAAATCACTGGACTAAACTTGACATGAAATTCATCAAGGGCATCTTCATGGGATATAGAGATGAGGGAGAGATGGGTTATAGAGTTTGGCTTCCTTAGGATAGGAAGATAGTACGCAGGCATGATGTAGTATTTAATATGGCAAATTTGCTGAAAAATGCTACTTAGGGTGACCTTGACAAAAAGAAGGTCAAATTTTAGCATGAACAGCCAGCCATTCAACAGCCATTAGCTGAAGATTTTGTTCCTTTTGATGCTGAAAATGAGTAGCAACCTAGTGTGCTACAGCCAGAAGATAATGGACAGCAAGTAGATGCACAAGATGGAATAGGACAGTGAGAAGAACATGCTGAAAATAGGTTACAGCAACAAGAAAATGCTGAAAATCAGCCACCAGGTGATGGTGTACGGGTACCTAAGGATGTAGGCCCATTGCCTAACAATACAGATCATTGGGTAAGAAGGTGTACACGTGTTAGAAGGCAGCCATAGAGGTTTCAGCCATCTTTGGATTGCATTTTATTGACCGATGAAGGTGAGCCTCTGACATTTAGAGAGATATAGTTGTGTGAAAGCAAGAGAAAGTGGAAGCTTGCTATGCAGGAAGAGATAAAGTCTCTGTATGCAAATAACACATGGGAGCTTGTATCTCTGCCCAAGGATAGGAAAGCTATCCCTAACAAATGGGTTTACAAGGTGAAATATATTGATGGGAAGCTTAAGTATAGGGCATGTTTGGTTGCTAATGGCTATACAAAAAAGGAAAGCATAGACTTCTAGGAGGTTTTTTCACTAGTGGTGAAGATGACTACTCTCCGTGTTTTGTTTGCTCTCACTGCATCCTTGGATTTAGAGTTGCATCAGATGGATGTGAAGACTTCTTTTCTTCATGATGACTTGGATGAAGAGCTGTACATGAAACAACCCGAAGGTTTTGCTATTGTAGGGAAAGAGCATTTGGTTTGTAAGTTAAAACGCAACTTATATGGGCTGAAACAAGCCCCTAGACAGTGGTATAAAAAGTTTGATACTTTCATGCTCAGCCGTGGATTTAAACGTAGTCATGCAAATCACTGCTTATACACTAAAAAGGCTGATGATGGAAGCCTTATTGTGCTAGTCTTATATGTGGATGACATGTTGATTGCAGGAAAGCATAAGAGTACTTTAAAAGCTCTTAAAAGCAGTTGAGTTCAACCTTCTCAATGAAAGATTTGGGGGACAGCTGAACACATTTTGGGCATGCGCATTAAAAGAGATAGAGGCAACACTTGTTGTTTCCATCACAGGACAAGTACATTAGCAAGGTACTTGATAGGTTTAATATGGCTGATGCTAATCCTCTTGGTGTGCCTTTACTGCCACATACAAAGCATAGCAAAGCTTATTGCCCAAAGGATAATGCAGCTGCTAGTGCTATGAAGGGTATACCTTATACATCAACTTGTGGTTCTTTGATGTATGCCATGGTTGCAACTCGCCCTGACATTGCTCATGCAGTGGGAGTTATTAGTAGATTCATGTCTAACCCTGGCAAGCCACATTGGGAAGCAATGAAGTGTATCTTCAGATACTTAAAAGGTACACAAGAGAAGTGTATATGCTATGGAAAGGGTACACTAGAGTTGCAAGGATTCTGTGATTCTGACATGGCAAGAGATCTTGATACTAGGAAATCTACCAGTGGATATGTCTTTACTTTGGCTGGTGGGGCTATTTCTTTGTGTTCAAGGTTGCAAAAAATTGTTGCATTGAGTACTACAGAGGTTGAATATATTTCAGCCACAGAAGCTTCTAAGGAAGCTATTTGGCTTGGCTATTTGGTCAAGGGTTTTGATCTCTCTTCATGTACTCTAGTGCTTGGTTGTAATAGCTAGAGTGCCGTATGTTTGGCTAAGAATCCCATGTTTCATGCACGTACCAAACACATAGATGTTTGGTACCACTTCATTCGACAGGTCTTGGATGATGGTCTTGTCACACTGACTAAGGTCAAAACCCAAGATAACCCTGCAGATGTTCTCATTAAGAGTCATGCAAAGGCTCAGCATGAGCATTGCATCCGATTAGTGGGAGTTGGCTAGCTTGAAGGTACCGCTTCAGGCCTTTAAGTGGGAGGTTGTTGGGTGAAAAGTCCCTTCAGGTGTAAAGTCCCTTAATCTGTGTGTATAAACTTATATGGGTGTGAATACACCCTTATTTGTACCCTAACATATAAATTCATTTGGTACAATTATCTTGGGATTCTCTCACTCTCACACTCAACACTGTTGCTATTCCACTTTTGACTTGCATTCCATTGCGCACTCATCCCAGCACTTGACTGATCCCACTCGATTTTCCAAGAGTCCATGCCACCTTATCTGCAAATTTTTCCACCTGGTCGTAGTATCTAGAATAAAGTTCCGTGATTTGTCTGCATAATGCCTTGTGCTCATAGGTTGAGTTAGGGATCAACATTAACAGGGATCCAGGGCCAGCTGATATAGAGTCACATCACATGGTTCCTTTGATATACCAAGCATCCAAACTGCTGTAAAGGGACTTCAACTTTGAAAGCAACATCAATAGTCACTCTAGACCGTTGACTAATTATCTTGTATCCAAGCTTGACGAATACTTATTTGAAGTTTTTGTGACTATTAAGTAAATGGATTCTCATCTTCTAATTGTCCTTGTGGTCATGGCTTATTCGATGTATCGAGATCTAGGTCAATCACATCCACATCTATGATTCTATCTCTAGTATATGTCTTCAAGATCTACATGTCAAATGCAAAAGATAAAACCTTCTTTACTTGTTAAAGGAGGTTGAGATTGTTAGAAACAAGTATGGTATCATCAACATATAGAGCAAGAATAACAAAACTATCATTAGAGCACTTGACATTTAAGTTAGGATTTGAAGAACAAGAGATAAAACCTTAGGTAAGGAAGGGATCAATCTTTTGATACCAAGCTCGTAAAGATTGTTGGAGACCATAGAGTGCCTGACGAAGTCTACAAGTAAGATTTTCTTTATATTTGACTAAAAATCCCTCTGGTTGCTCCATGATATCTCTTCCTTTAAATCACCATTAGGAACAACAATTCTCACATCCATTTGGTGAACCTCCAAATCAAACTCAACGGCAAAAACTAATAAGATCTGAATGCTGGTAATACAAACAATAGGTGAGAAAGTTTCTTGATAATCAACTCCTGCAATTTGTGAGAAACCTTTGGCAACTAGCCTTGCTTTGAATTTTATGAGCTTGAGCTCAAAAGCTATGGAGGATTGTGTTAGGGTTTCAGAGAGCAGCTTGGTTTTTTACTTAGTGTGCATTTGTTTACTCAACCATTTCAAGAAATTTTTATATGAGAATGCAGCTTGGTTAATGGGCTTCCAAAGCCCTATGAACCTGGGTACGATTGCGGGACGTGGTGACTGTGCAGAGCGTACGAATCAGACTGCACCGTTTTTTGTCTGCGAGCTGGTTTTCTTGCACATGGTAGTTGATGTTATGAAGAGTTCTCTTCAAGTGTGTTCTTCAGTAATTGCAGCAACCATAAATGACAAGAGCATCCCCTTTTTCATCATTCTTCTCTGCTTTGCTGAAGTGGGGTTGCTGTGCACGACATGTTTTCTCTTACTAAACGCAAAGCATCCACCTTTACCTTTATTGCTTTATGCTTGGCCTCCAATCACTGAACTTCACCTTTCTAATGTATGATATCTCATAATTACTTGCTGAATCCATGTAGCACATAGACCCAAATTGATGCACTTTACATTTGACCAATGTGGTCATGAAATTAATTTACCTAACTGCTAACAAAGCCTGATCTGCTTCATTGAAATGGAAGAGCATTTGGTTTGTACAAGATATCCTCACTTCCAAAGATCTTATTGAAAGGCATAATGCAAAGGGATGCCTTTGAAATCATCCAATTATGAGTCAAAAGATCCAGAACAAATCCAGAGCCTTTTACTACAAATCTGTTCACATGAAAAATTGTACTGCTCTATTTAATTACAGGAGCTAAGAATATTTCTTTTTTCAGAGCTCTAAATTTGGGTTTATATCCCTTTTTGTTTAACAGAGTTGATGCTAATTGGTTCGTTTGCTGCAGCGTGTTTACCGTGAAGCGGAGGAGATGGCTCGCAAAAGTTTGTTGGATCTTACAGAAGATCGACAAATATTTGGCTCAAGAGTTATAGCTGGCACCAACCTGGAATTTCCAGATCTAACCATTGCTAATTTTGATTGGCTTCATTTGAGTGACAAGATCTCTTCTGAAACCTGAAAATCTTCACACGAATCTGTCCCTTTAGGTATGGGTTTCTGTTCAATATGAGTGTACTTAATAGTAGACTCATACTTTTGATGCCTGAAAATCTTCACACAAATCTGTCACTACAGGTATGGGTCTCTGTTCGATATACTTAATAGTAGACTCATTTGATTATTTTTTAAATAGTAGCACTGGGAGGGTTGTGCTCGAAAAATATCAAATCCTGCTTGCAGCCTGTATGCTTGGATACCTCCCTCTTCCATCACTAATTTCCATTTGTGCAATTGCACCCTTGCTTCCGCCTGAATGTAATGGTTACTCGGAGGCCTTCACTAAATCAGTTGTATTCAAGCTCTGGATAAGCTGTCCTATGGCAAACTTATAAGGAGTATAGTGCTCAAGAACTTATTTGAAGTCTATTTTTGCTGATGAGGTGGAACTTGATATTTTGGCATTTTGGTCAAAATACTCGGAATCATTATACAGCTTCTGTCAAGAGTAGCTATCAGGCAACTTTTGGCTATCTGCAGAACTACAAAGAAAGCCTTCTTTATCACAAATTCCAGTGATATCTTATTTGCTTTGATTTAGGACAAATGGAATGAATAGTAAGAGTCTTACTACCATAAAATTGTTTTTTGCACACCTAAACCTTTACAGGAATTACAACTCTTCTTGTACAATTAGTGCCGATGTTGGTTGCACAATTTCTCTTCTTGTAAGCAACCAACATCTATGTAACATGCAATCAAAGGCTATTTTTGGTATTACTACAGCTTATACTTTTGCTCCTTGCTTTAGATCATCTTCACAATCTCTTGCTCTTCCTTCTTTCCTTTCCTCTTCCCTATATTCTTTTTTTGACTGTGTCTTCTCAGACTTCAATAATTATAAACTTGACTGAATGTAACCTGACTGCAATTTTGAACTATACATTGGAGCAACACATTCTGCCTTGATTTGGAAGTGCATTTCCATGTTGAATAATTTTCATCAGCCAATCAAGAGATCTGTCACCAAGAATTTTCATAATTTCAAAGTGGGAGAAGAGCATTTATGCCTTCCATGATTACATATATAATTCAAATATAACATTTAACTATCCAATATCTAGAGCTAAGGTGCATTACATGCAAGCTTCCTACACAAAGGCCTTAAAAGTAAACCAATGTTGTCAAAGATCTTATAGTTTCTAGGATCCATTTGTTTTGATGCAAGCAAGCTTCTTTGCACCATGATGTGCGATACTTAACTCATTTTAAGCAAGCCCAACTGAGTGATCAACCTTGTGGGCAAGTTGATAGGAGGGCTTATTTGTAAACTCAAGCTAACATACTATTTACTACCAAGACAAATTATGGAGCACAACAATTTTGGAATTTGGTTCTAGAATCAACTACTCTAGTCTTCCTTCTTTTGTTGTTATTTGGTATTGTAATACACTTGTTGAGAAATCATTTGGTTTTTCTACTCTTATGTAGCATGCATTACATGAAACTTGGGAAGGATTGCATGATATGGATAGAGGATCAGAGAGACTAAGGAGTCAAGAATCCACTCCCCTCACTAGCAAGAGACAAGCATTTTCCTCTTAGGTTCTCCAAGTATTCGATGGGGAGATTTTTGCCTAAAGCAATAAGAATGGCAAAGATACTAGAACAAGAGTTTGATGGTGTCATGAACAATCAAACAAAAACTACTTGAGAAATTGTCATAAGGAATTGGAGTAAATTAGCCTTGCCTTTGAGCCATGACAGCTTCACTTGTTGCTAGAAATGGGCTAGAAAACTACCTCTACTAGTAAGAATGATGCTACTATTGTCTTGTCTAGCAACTATAGCAATGGAGGATCTTGTTCTATGGCAATGTACATGGTAGATGTAGTTGTTTATATATGAAGCACATGTTTTCCTTATGATAAATGGAGTTTATGGCTTTGTGATGGATCATGGTTAGCCTTAGTTACTCTTGCTTGGAAAATTTGGCATGTTGTGTTCATATTTTAGCATTCATTTTTGTGTTTCATCCAAGAGTTTGCTTTCTAGCATTTTCGATCATTTTGAGATTTCCAAGAAATTTTCATGATATGATATAGAATTGTCTAAAAAATGAGGTATCTTTCGGTGTGTAATCCCAAAATCAAACCTATAATTGGGATCTTGAGTTGAGACACTCCTTGCATGCAAAATGTTCTTTGAAAATGTCATAAAATGCCCATTTAGAGGGTATTAAAACTCATTTGCAAATTCAAGTTTATTAGATGTAAAATTAATTGCATGAGTGGATAATTTGCAACAAACTTAGATAGACCAACAATGGTTGAATGCATAGTACCAATTGATATTTGTCATTCAACATCACAATTCTTACCTAGCTCAAATATGTATGGTTAAAGCAGCGCTTCCCCCCTCCAACACACACACACACACAGACAAACCTATAGCCATATACCTACCATGATAACTCCTTGTGTATATTGATTGCTTAGACCATCGTAATCTCTTAGGTCATTTTTGGAATTTGATTTGGAATTTGATTCTTGGACCATTCTATGTATCCTATCTAGATATCCTAGGTCATTCTTAGATCTATCAATGTCCTATCAAGTAAGGAACAATTCTTTTATACTACCAATCGCATGGTTTTCCCATTACAATTTTAGGAACTACCTAAAAACTAGAGCTGTTAAAAATAGTAATGATAAAAATTTGCACTCGCTAGAGTCCATAAGTGGAAAGGAAGTTCCCAAGTGCATCAAGAGTTGTTGGAAGTATCACTTTCATTAGCTACCATAAATACTAATTGCTAAAAATAGCAAATAATGCCTAACAACTAGAAATAACAAGAGACTAAGATAGAGTCCTAGAGAAATGAATGATTAATTTTTGGATATATTTAAGGCATCATTGGTGCTCCTCTAAATGGTATCTCTATTTTGTGAGACTAGTCTATTGTATTTTAGAGTTAGTTTATAAAACACTTGTAAGTGGACGAGATGGAGAAAAGGGTAGTCATGAAATTCCAGGGGTATGTTGCAAAGGCTTAATCTAAAGATGAAGTATTGTAAGTGGACAAAAGATGGACAAAATGGTTGAGGCTACCCACCCAAAAAGGAACCCTATGAAAATAAGGTGAAATTGAATAGAGTGCTCATGTTAGCATTTATAAACTTAAGTTCTCTTGCTTCCTTCTTCTTGCTTTTTACTTTCACTATAGCCCAAGCTTAAGAGAGAGTGTATTTGTGTATGAGACAGTGAAGGTGAGGAGGAGAAGCTCCCTATTTCATCTCTTTATTATTCTACTCTTGCCATCACCACGTGGGAAGCTTGAAATGGTCACAACTACACCATGAGAGAGGGAGAGTGAGAGTAAGAGTATGAGGGAGAGAATGATGGAACATTGAGGAGAAACACTCTTCTTCATTCTTGCATCTATGCTTCTTTCTCGTGCTTTACTACTCTTCGAGTGACTATGAAGATGAAGTTAGATTAGATGGAAGAGGTGGCTAGAGAGCAACAAGAGCGCATCGCTTGGATCAGAAGGCCATCAAAGCACCTTTTGATGTATTAAACCACAAGGAAGATAAGTTTTGGTGAGTCCACACCTTTGAGATTTTTATTTTTTTATTGGCTTAATAGGTTTGAGTGGAGAGCGCATAGTTGGTTTGGAGCTATAGTATAAGTTGGCTATGTGAGAGTAGCTAGAGCTATAGAGAGAGTGGAAACAATAAGAGTTTTGCCAATGTCTTGCTATTGAATACTTGGAGTCAAATATCTTGGTTACATTTTTAAGGAAAATATGGAGTCATTTCTTTTGTATTTTCTTGTACTCATACCATTGTGTCAGAATAGGGCCCCTTATCGAGCAAAGCTACATAGACTTGTACTAGTATAGGTGGCCTTTTTGAGCCACTTGCACTTGCCAAAAGAGGGGATCTTTTTAACAATGACATGTGATTAGTTTAGGAAGGCAAAATTAGAAGGTAACTATTTTGATGGAATAGGAAGAGGATAGTGGGAAGTATAGAAATTAGACATAGAAAAAGAGTAGATTATAAGGAGTGTAGATTAAAGCTTGCTTGTCATCATGGAGCTTTGTGAATGAGGAAATTCACAAGCATACCACACAAGACATTAGGTTTACTTTGGACCAATTTTTTCTCTACAAAGAGAAAGTGTTTGGACCAATTTAGAAAGAGCTATCATAATAGATCACATCATTTCTTTGTTTTAATTTGGGCTAAAAAACAAGCATTTTTTCTCTAGAGAGAAAGTGTTTCAACCAATCAAGAAAGAGCTATCATAACATACCACATCATTTCTTTGGATTTTGGATACATATTTAAAAAAATTGAAATGAAAATGTTTTATAATTCATATCTAGAAAATAAGAAATTAAAAGCAAAGTTTTTTGTTCTTTATATATTGATATTTTTCTTTTAAAGATGTCAAAGTGTTATCATCTCATATAATGAATATATTCCCCTTTCAAAGTGTGGCCATCTCATTTAATGAAGAAATAACTTTTTCTTCAAAGAAGAGTTGTTTCTTGTCATTACTATTCTCCATTCTTTTGTGAGCTCTATTTAAAAGTTCTCCCCTTTGTACTTTTAGTATTTAAGCTTCTTCTTCTTGCATTTTTTGTTTGCTCTTCTACTACTTATAGCAATGACAACACCACAACCTACATGTCCACACTTCTATATTAGAAGTATTACATTATATAACAATTTTGTTGTAGAAAACTATATGTGCATCCCTATCATAATCTCTATTGGGAGCTAGGTTATGCTACAAACTAGAAAGAGAAACAAGAGTAGTGTAAATGCATCCTTACAAAGGTAGGGTAAGAAACTTTTGAATGGTTGATAATAGTAGTAGGCGTGTAAAGGAAGTGTTGATACCACATGCATACATGCACTATGGCTACACCTATGACAACAACCATCTGATTTTCCAATGCACATACTAAATTGTATGCTATTTCTTTCACTTTGATAGAAGTCACATTATTGTATTGTACTTGATTGAACTTTGTGTTTAGGAACATACATATATTTGTCAAACTTTGTGGATTGGTAACCATTGGAGAATATTGTGGGTATTATTGATGTATTTCATTGATGAACTTCTTTATACTACAAGGTTTGGCAAATCTCTAGTAGAGTAGGGGGTGTTTTTTAATGATTAATTTTATGTGACACCTAATCGTTCAATGGGCTATGAAAATTTACTACTAGCATGCTCCATTGCCTACAATTAATAGCCTCAAATGACCACTTCCTATGGTGGAAACAAGTGAATGCTATAGAGTTAAGCTATATCAGCAAATATAAACAACAAAACATTACAACCATGTGGTTTATACCTTACATATATTTGTTGACTTTCTCTATCATGAAGAGATGAGAAAGACCTTATCTATGTACATCACAAGGTCAAAAAGTATCTTGATTTCTTGGATGACAAGGTCAAAAAGTGTCTTGATTTCTTGGATGACAAGTGGGATATGAAAGAGCTACATGATGTTACGTGCAAGGTTGATAAGTGAGCACATGGTTCCCACTAAGAATTTTATTTTTGTGTGCTATTATGTGATATGACACATTGTGAATAGAAGTGCTGATGAATCAATACTTGGCGTGGGATATTCAAGATCCTCAAATGGTATTGGATGTATGGCTAGAGAATGAGCAACTCAATGTAAGTTTTGGTATCTCCCTACATCAAGCTAGAGTAGGTCTAGAAAATGAGGACTTGGACATATCTACCAGCTATACATTTTGGTGCAACAACAAAAAGGTAAGTTGAAACTTAACCATGAAGTTCTATAATCGCTTACCTTTCACACTCCTAAGCCCTCACAACCTATCCCCCTATATTAGTATTGCATGCCAGCCTAGACACCACTGCAATACTATTTTCTTGTCATAAGCTCTCATAATCATTATGTTTAATGTTTAGATTCTCCTCACATTCATTCTTTACTGTGGTTCATGGGCCATCTTTCCAACATCTAGACATGTGTTTACATTGTGTGTGGGCTGAGTTATCTTTATCACTTTCACCCTCCTTGAAAGTAGAGGGATTTCTAGAACTCCCTTCATTTTTAAATCTATGAGCTTTACTAGTGTGAGAGCTTTGTCATATGTAAAATAAAATAGTTTAAGGGAGTTGATATCTTTAGGCATGAATGTAACCTAATGTATGTGGGTAGCTAGGATATAACTATCTTTGAAGAACTCTCTTAAAAAGTCATTGGTTGCCTCATGCAAACTAAAACCAACCTTCCTTCTCAGATAGGGTGATAGTTGACTTGGTTTTACACAAATTTCAACAAGCAATACAATTCACAAACCCAAAATTTAAACATTGCCACAAATAATCTTGGATAGCTGACACTCGGTTGGTCCAACAAGTGGTGCCCCTTCTAACAAACTACAATGAATGTTTTTAGCTCTTTTACCCAAAAATTTGAAATAGATGATACCAAAAAGGCTGGCATAACAAATACAACCTGAACATCACGAAATATGCATAACAACTTGGAAATTGGAAATAAATAATCATAGAACACAATTCATAGTGCAGAAGAGAATAGCGGTGTCCATTGATAGGATAATTTGTAATAATTAGGAGTACAATGTGGATAAGTATGCCATGTATGGATATAAGAGGATGCCTATATCATTTGACATTTAAGGAGTACTTTAGACTACATGCGTGTAGTAGGAACGTCATAGCAAATCCATTAGTCAACACGTGGCATAGCCTAGTGGGTGATTGCAAGGAGCCATAACTTGAACCCACATATCCCTAACTAAAATACAACAACAAAATGATATGCAACTAAAGCTGGGAAACTAACTAAGCCTCACCGAGAGCCTTGGGCCCCGTAATGAGCCATACTAAGCAGCTAAGGGAAGAGCCTAGATGTAGGACTAGGAGTACCTTGAATCCTCCAGTGCAATCCTTAGATAGTGCATTACATCAATGGAAGAGAAAAGAAACTACATGATATGCAAGAACTAAAGACTAAGGGGACTAGTTGTTTCAATTAGCAGAATTGACAACAAGTTCATCCACAATATTCTCAGCAGCACCCTATTGCTACCATCTCAAAAAAGCTTGCAATAAATTATATATCACACATCATCTATTGGTCTTGATTAGGGTCTTAATTATGTCTATGATTGAATCTTTTCCATCTCCATGCCTTGTAGCTTTATCTTGAACTTTTACGACTACAAACATTTTTTGCACCTAGAATCCTTCATAGAACTTGAAAGTCATACATTTAGGGTGCTTTGCTCCCTAAGGCATATGCTGCAGACTTCCTTCACATGGTGAACAAAATTTTGTCATGTGAGTTCCCTCAGAGTGTGATGGTCCCATCTTATCTAGCTAGAAAGCTTGTAGCTTCAGTTTCATTTTTGCCACAAGTTCCTGTGCTTCATTCCTTCCCTGTAGAGCTTGCTGCAAGTCATCCTAGCAACACAACATTATTATGCAACTATTCTCAACATGTATATTATATTCTTGGTTTGATTTCAATAAAATTTTAGCAACTTTAGTAAGGAAATAATATTGAAACATTTCATATGGGCCATTAACAACCATACCCATCTTGGCCACAATTGCTGACCAAGCCTGCTTTGCTACAGTCAAAACCTGAGTTGACATCTCCTGATGGTTAGCAACAGTAATCAGTAAACCTTCAACTTCAATGTCCAAATTATTGAAAACATGCTTTTTTATCTATTGTAGAGGCATTGAAAATTTTTAAAGCATCTAAATTTCGACCATAAGGTCTAATTCTACTAGATTATCATAGCACAATCTTCCTTTTTTTTTCAACCCCTCAAACCATTAAGTAAATAGTTTTGCTAACATCTTACCTTGAACTACTTGCTCGTTGGTTGTTTCCAACTTCTTCTAGCACACATCCTTCTCCATTGACCATGCTTGCAAGCTCTACACTTCTCGCTCCTTTGTCCCTCACACACAAGAAGTTGTTCTCCTCCACTTGCTTTCCTCCAAAGCTGAAGTGAGTTCGTCCACCCCCCACCCCCACCCCCACCCCCACCCCCACCCCCACCCCCACCCCCACCCCCACCTCTCTCTTTCTCTCTCTCTCTCTCACCCTCTCCTCAAGCTCTTTAGCTTCTATCACAAATTCTCTGTCTCTCTACCTCTCAAACTGGGAAATCCAAGAAGGTGAGAAGAAGACATGGAGAAGTTCTAGACAAGATGTGGGAGAGAGAGCTCACAAGTGTAATAGGAACCACTTCCCAGTCTCCACAGTTTAGCTCATAAGCAATAAAGAAAAATTTAGTGATGGTCAATAGAGAGAAAGAGAGAAGAGATAAGCTTTTGATTATGAGTAGTTTGGTATGCCCACATTAGGATTTTTTTCAACCTTATATATGAATTTTGAATTTTAAACTTTGGGCAAGGCCTAATTCTCATCAATGCACACCACTCGTTCCTTTCAAGCTTGCCTTCAAGGTCTTGTGATCTGTTAGACTATCTAATCTCCTAAAAATTCTAACTCACTCCACTCACATGCTATTAAATGTGCCTTAGTTTACAATTTACAAGGGATTGAGCTTGGCGCTTAGAAAAAATTACTTTTACATCTTTTTGTTCGTTTAGCCCTTGTGATATTTCAATGTCAGCATATTTATCATTTTTCACGCCATTTTGAATTTCGTTAATGCCAGTGTTTTGATCTTCTCTCTTTTCTCCACCTTTTCTTGCTTCATGGCCATTTTATTTGCTTTTTTCTGCTTTGAACTTGTAAGCGGTTAACATTACCCCCCTCATTATTTGAGTGCTAGTCTCGTGGCACTAGTAAAGATGCTTGGAACTTGTGTGGAATGGCAGTTGGAAGAGTAAGAGGTCACATGATGTTGAGGGAATGGTAATCCTCATCGTCAATGATCCTTTTTAGCACTTCAAGGTACTTGCAATGAAATAATGCATGCTGTGTGGGATGAGTGGGCGAGTGGTGTGTGCAATTTGGAGCAAGCTTGTATAAAGATATCCAAGACTCCTTCGGATTGTCCCACACTTGAGGACCCAATCAGTGAAGGGTTATTAGTGCAGTGAGGTGGTTGTTAGCAAGACAAGTCAGTGAATTTCTTGGGATATCCTACCATTGAGGACCCTAACAATCCATGGGGAAGGGTTTAGGGGGTTGAGGATAGAGCCAACTGATTGAAGTCACTAGATACCCTCAACTCGAGGACCCATAGGTGTATGTGCATATGCTTTTTTTTGTAGGTGTGATATAAGTACTCCTTCTCCTTTCCCTTGTCTTGAGGTTGTGGAAGTAAGGGCTTTAATGAACACTCAAGATAAGCCTTGCTCACCAAAAGTATCCTTTGATGGAGATACGAGTGCTCACTAGGGTAGATGGCAAGAAGAGGTGAATAACTGATAAAGCAACTTTCGTTCATATATTCCAAGAGGTTGATACAAAAAGCATACAGCATGGTAGCTCAAAGGATCAATTTGTATGTGGTGTACCTACAATTCTTGCATTAATATAAAAAAATAAGGGATGCAACGTTTCCTTCTCTGTAGCTCTTTTTTGGTTCAATAGAACCACTGACAACTTAAGATAATTGCATGTCATTTACAAAGGCTAGGTTGGGACAATTCTGGAAGGTGTCCACAAACTTACTGAAGGAAGGGACTAGATCCCACTTTTGGAACCTCAAGCTACCCAGAGATATTTGGTGTTGATGTTGAGATGAGAGGATAGCCATATCTGCCATGAAGGTCAGGGTTGAAGTCAACCCTATGCTTTCGTGGGTAGGGTAGGCAGCTCAGGTTTCCTCTCTCTATAAAAATAGCTCTACAGAAGGCTATCCAAGTTAGTTGTGCCTCAAACCCAGCACCTTCCAAGGTGTTTCTAACATCTTATTCCAGTAGAAGCCTTTCTCCTTCTACTGCTATAAGTCAAGGTTTTGGATTTTCTATTCAATCCATCACTTTTCGAATGCCTCACAAACCTCAATCACTTGGTCAATAATATTGACAGGAAGTGTTAACTTTAGCTTTTGTGTCATGGTGAAGGTGAAGGTCATTCATGCATCTAGTGGCTCTCTTCTCTCTAGTTCTCTGACCTTCTCTTCCCATTGAATGATGACCGCCTTTGGTTCTTTCAAGAATGTTACATCTGGTACTTGTTGAGGTGCTACCTTGAATTGAAGCCCAAATTTATCCAACTACTTCTTCCATTGTTGTTTTGGACCCTTAGTGCATCTGAAGAAGTAGATTCATCGAGAGATTGCTGAATGTTTGTTTACTCAAGATGGAATTCTAGATCCTCTTCCTCATCCCGATCTCCTATATCAATTGAGGGTGATGACAATGTAGGCTCTCATGGAATCTTGAAGCCTAGTCTCATCACCTACTTAGTGAGCACTTCCTCCTTAAGTTGGTGTGCCACTTCATCTCTTGTGGGCTCACACTTGGGTGGCTAGGGTAGTGGTCCTATGGTGCTTTCAAGAGCCTCTCTAGCCATTTGCAATTTTATTTTAAGCCCTTCCACCGTGTCCTCCTCAATTGGCCTAGTGATTTTTGTTAGAGCTTTACTAAAGCTCCTATGTTGAATCTTCATTATTTTATTTGTCATTTCAGCCCAATCCCTCACTACTTTCTTGTCATGCATTTCTTTCATGAGACTATGAGCAAGCTCCTACATAGATCTTGCACTTCTCTCCTCTAGCTGCTTAATCTTTTTCTTGGCTTGCTCTAGTCCCTAATCCTGCCACTTGGTTAATGCTTCTAGTATGGTAATTTTCTCCTTTTTGCCTCAATTGGAGCTCCTCCTTTTCCTTGATTAACTCCGCATTTTGTTCAAGGCACTCCTGGTTCTTAGTGGCTTCTTCCATTGCTCTACCAATTTGAGCAACCTATCCTTCATCTACACTATTTCTCTTCATCATGTTCCAGCTAGCCAATTTGGTTTGTCTTAGATTTTCTTCTAATTGGGCTATGATGGTTGTGGCTTCCTTATGGCACATGTTCCATATTTCCATGTTCTCCTTTTCTTGATCATATTGGTGGAGTGCTTCCTCATACTTTTCATTTCCTATCACTGCCAAGGTTGCTATTTCCATCTTAAGGGCATAGATGTCATATATACTGCCTTTGAAGGGTGACATAGGCTTCTTTTTGTTCTCCAACATAAACACTGCTTGCTTTCTTCCTTCCTTCTTGTGGTCTCTTTGTTCTTACAAAATCTTGAGTAGGTCATCAAAATCATGTCCATGCCCTTGGGTGATGAGAGGCATGTGTGAGGATGTTCCTTCTATTTTCTTGGGATCTTTTCTCCCCTCCCTTTTGATTCTATCTCTTCCATAGCCAATCTTTTTGATCCTATGACTATTGGTCCCTTTGAATTTCTTTAGCCCAATAAATAGATGGCATCTAACCATTGCATCTATTCTACCAAAGTTGCATGGTTGCCTTGCTCGCTTATAAGGGGTGGTGGTAGGAGTGGTGTGCTTGGTGGTAAGGTTGCTTTTTTTGCCACGACCTGGTTGAGGTAGTGGTGGTAAAGGTTGAACCCAGTTCCTTTCCCTTGCCTTTGAGTGTCTTAGGCACCTCCTCACTTGTGGTGCTCCCCACTTTCTCTACACTTTTGCTTGAACCTATTCCAAGTTGGGGTGGGTTAGGTGGAACTCTAGCGTGTGCAGTTCTTCCCCTTCTAGTCTCTTTTACTCAATTCCTTATGGCCCGATGATAATCTTCCCTCTCCTTTGTGGCTGAGGACACTCACTCCTATCATTTTGTCAACAATGCCGTTTGGAGTCGCATATCCCAATGCCACAACTAGAAGGACAACATGCATCTTAGTTCTTCCCAAAAGGCATTAATATGTAGTGAATACGACATTGAAGAGGGTGTCACACTTGGAATGTGGGGCTCATTGTCAACCTCTCATGCTAATATTGAATACCCTTGTCCTTTAACCCCATGACTTGAACTCAGTTTTGCCTCATTAGTCCCAAGAGTAATGACACCTTACTAGCAATTTCGTGTCAACCTCATTGGCTTTGTTTCTTCTTCATGGTTGGGCTTTCGTCTCTAGGTCATGTTGAGACAAGGTAGGTTCACCTAGTTTTGTTGAAGAGGTTCCTACCCTTGGCTCATCATCAATGATCATATGTAAGTTGGAGAGGAGGGTAGCTCTATACTAGGCATGTCTTGATCCTAATGGTCTGGTATTTGTAGAGAATATATGGCACAACATGAGCAAGAAGTAGAGAACACATAGTAAATATGAGAAGAATAGAAAATGCTTTAATTTCAAATGATCTGATACAAATATGGCTTTGTCCACCCATGCATTTCCACTATGAAGCTTAGATGGTGATCTAGACAGATGATAGGTGAAGAGCTTAAGGGTAGCTGTAAGAACTTTAACTAGGTGAAAGATAGATTGATGATAGATTTGGAGGGGCCTTCCTTTTATAGCTTGAGAACGTAGTCTAGTCAGCTTGTATGACCATATTATGAACCTTCCCTAGTCAGATAAGGAATATTGTAGAAAATATTCCTTTTATTGTAACTCACACACCTTGCAACTCGATGCATTGTGCCTCGAGTTATTGGCAACATAACTACTCTATCTAACCCAAATGCTAGATCCACAAAGATCACCTTTTTGCCATTCGGTCACATAGGCCTCATCTGACATACAAGTCAGGACCCAACCAATGTATGTGCTCACACATGGATTCTCCTCATAATGGGTGCGTTATAACTTAGAGCACCATGGATCATTGGTGGCATCTTATGAGAGTAGGGCATTGAGCATATCTAACACCCCCCTCAATATCCACCCGCAGGTGCACTACATCATTAGTCTCCAATGTCGAGTCTTTGAAGATGAATTTGAAGGAGATCCTTCGTAAGAGATTTGGTGAAGATATCTACTCCATTCTCCTCCATTGGGACAATAGAACAGCTCTACTATCCCATCCTCCTCAATCAAGTTACACACATAGTGATATTGGATCTCGATGTGTTTGATGTGTGCATGAAAAACTAGATTCTTGGAAACAGTGATGCAACTTAGATTGTCACATCTTAGCACTATTGGATATTCATATTGTACTCCCATATGCCATAGGATCCTCCTTAACCATGCTGTTCACATGTAGCAAAACAAGCTAGCTTGTACTCTGCTTCAATGCCACAGTTTGTTACTTCTTACTGATTTGAGAGAATATTCTTGAATCTAAAGAGAAACAATATCTAGAAACTGATTTCTTGGAATCATTATCACCTGGCCACCTGAGTCATAGTTCCCCATAAGAGTGCTTCTAGAACTGTATGTGATACCATAGTCAAGAGTTCCCTTTAAGTATCTAAGGATCTGCATCCCAACTTTTCAATGACTTTCTTGGGTTTGTTTGAGAACTTGCTCAAAACACCAATAGAAAAACTAATACCTAGCCTGGTGTTACACAAGTAGATGAGGCTGCCAACCAACCTGCTTTATCTCCCAATGTCTGCTAGTGCTAATGTATCCTCAATTGATAACTTTATATTTCTCTTATCCTTATAACCTCTGTAGCACTGCATAGTTAAGCACACTGACCCCTGCTCCTGTGTCCACGATCCCCCTTCTCGTTGTATCCCCAAAAGCTAGGACTGGCAGGACTGCATGCATTTTTGAGCCCTCCCAGAAGGCATTGATATGCAAGGACTTAGGGCTTGAGTGTAGCGTCAAACTTGGCAAGTGCGTTTCCGCATCCTGGTCTTGAGCATTTCTTGGGGCTTGCTCGTGTGGTCTTTCGATCCACCATTTGAGATCCTTCCACAGGGTAGAGTGCTGCCTGAGCAGCTCTCCCAATGCAACCATTACAGGGGTGGTCACTAGTGTGGTTAGGAGATCGCTAAACACCTGTCCTGCCCTATGTGCAGACTGTCTGGACCAATGGCCACGGCTGTCCTGTGGTTCTGTTACGTCTAGGCCTGGCCTTGTCTTTGTCTGTACTGCTTGTGGCATAGCCGCCTCGACAGACTTAGGGTGGGGTAGCGATGACGGCGCACTCATGCTGGAGAGGCCCTCGATCTCATCCTCCGTGATGGGCTCGACATCCTTGAGGTGCTGTTGAGCCTCCCTCACCCATTCCTTTACCTTTTCTATGGCCTCCAATTGCCGCCTGGGGTGTGGGTATTCCCCTACTTTGGCGCTCTCCGGTTGCGCAGTTCTAGGGGCTGAAGTTTCTGCCTCTGTGTCTGAGACTTTCTTGCCGTGGGGCAAGGTCGTAATACTGTCGGTTTTTAGTGCGACCTTGGCCTCTAACCTCTTCTTTTTTCGCCTACGGCTTTTCTTTCCTACAGAGGTAGTGTCGAGATTGCTAGGTCCTGGCAGAGAGACGTCGGCCTGCTTCGTTTGTGCTCGGGTCATCACTCGTAGGGGGATAGGTGTGGCCTCCCCATCGGGGTTTTCAACACCAAACAGTCCCAGCGGGACAGACGGCAAATTAGCTGTACCAGAAGGCGGCTTCCGTTTTGGGCAATCTATGAAAAGATGAGTGATTCCGCACTTTGCACACCTTTGGTCGGCTTTGTCCCTATTTTGCTGCTCTCTTTTTGGGCACCGTGAGGAGACATGACCGGGATGTCCACATGTCCAACAAGTGACTGGATCTGGTGGCTGCCCTCCCAGGCCTCTACCCCGTCCTCGTCCTAGTGCCATCACCGGTAGTGGTCGGTAATCCATGAGGATTGCATTGCCCTCGTCGTCATGCGAGACGTACGGGTATATGTAGGTTTCTTCGTCACTGGGCTCCTCTACGTAATGCACAGGAGCATCGCTCGGTGGGTGGGTCACATAGGGACTAGGCGGCCTAGGGATACCAGTAGGGTTTATGTCCACCCTGGGGACCGTTGGCTTCGTGTCGTTAGGTGCTGGTAGGGTAAGAGGAGCTCCCCTTCCGTAGAATGGCTGTGGCCTGTTAGTCGGATAGAGCTGGCCGTAGGGCTGCGTGTATGGTAGTCTTCGTGGTAGTCTGCAGTGTGCGACATCATGGCCGAACCTTCCGCAATTAGTGCAGGGTCTTGACCTAGGGTCCTGACATTCTACTGGCAGGTGGTTTCCTCCGCAGTACACACACTGGGGCATGCGGACGCGTAGGTCGCCTTAACATGTCCTGTATTTTGGCCAGTTCTGTCTTGACCTCGGCCAAGCCATGGTCTGCCTCGGCGGCCTTCCCCTTATCGTGGGATGATGCGTTGGATCGCTAGCTAGAGGTTGGCGTTCGTTCTAAACTCTGTGGGTCGATTTCTTCCGGGTTCGAGCTCCTGGAGCTCCACTCCCTCAGTTGGTCATCGACCCTAATGGCCTCCTCAAAAACCCTAGCCACCACGTCCCTTTGCAAGCTCGAATTGCCCGCTAGTGCTTTGTACAATTCTTCATCTCGAATCCCGCTGATGAACACGGTTGACACTGCCCTGTCAGTCAGCGGTCTTTCGCCCAAGGGGATTCTCTTAAGGAGACTTGTAACGTGGGTCACGTAGTCGCGGATGCCCTCCTTCTCCTTCTGCTTGACGTTCATCAGACGCACTAGCAGGTTGTCCGAGTATCCGGGTTCGGCAAACCTCTTGACGAAGAGGTCCTTGAGGTTATTGAAGTTGGCTCGTTCTATATCATCTAGACTTGTATACCACGTCCTACCCTTATCGCTTAAGCAAAGTCCGAATGCTTGCGAACGTTGGGTCTGGTCGTTGAGGCCATTGGCTTCGCAGACCTGCTCGAACTGCTCGACAAAGCTGTACGGGTCGTCCGGTGGTTGGTACTTGTCGAGTTGCTTAACAACAATAGGTATTTTGGCTTGGCTCTTTGAACCCTGGTTTGCCCCTAGTCCTGCAAGTAGTGAGGTTGCTAGCGCAGCGGCATTTTGTTCCGCCGCAGTGTTATCGAGCAGCCGTTTCATGAGGGGCTCGCCCAGCATCAGGTCTCCCTCGAGTGCTCTTTCCTGGTCTGTTCGGTTTCGGCCAGCCAAGTTCAACACTCGCTGCACCTCATGCAGCTCCATGCTTTGCCTTAGGCTCCTGGCTTGTTGGTCCCTATTACAGTCTGCTATGCTGTGCAATGCCTTGCGGGCTAGCCTCCTCTCCTCCTCTAGGTCTGCAATGATTGCCTCCGCTGTCCTGCCATGGTGTTCGTACCGGCCGTGCGCATCGTAACTGCTCATCATTTGCTGTATGGCCTCGGGAAATGTGCTAACATCTAGCTCCCCTGCAAACCGATGATCTGAACCTCCTTCTGTCATGGTAAAATTCTCGCGCCTGGTTGTCAATCAAATCCTTGTCGTTGTTGCTCCTTGCTTGATCCTGCCCTGCGTTCTGTGCGTCTATTATGCTTGGGTTTTCTCCTAGTGGTGGGTTTTTTGGCAATTTATCTGAGTGAGTTCTTTTTTAATTTTTGAATGCAGTCCTCAACTTAGGGTCACTCGTAAGTGTGTTGTCCCTCGTGCACTCGTGCTCAAACAGGCTTTCGACTTTTCTAAGTGCTCCTCAAGTGCGGAAATTCAATCAGAGTGCTGTGAGTGCTTCCCCTGCATCTTACTCACTCTTGCTCGTTTTGGGCCTGACAGGCTTGCTACTCTAGTCCTGGCTGCCTTACGGGTCACTGGGGGAGTGCCCCAGTGTGTCCCTGGATGGGTCAGGTTTGTTTTGATTTGACTCTGGGAGTCAGACGTCCGATTTACCAGTGGTCTGATTTACCAGTGGTCCGATTGTGGGGATCGGACCAGGTACGTTAGGGCGAAGTGGGGGTCTTAGGGTCCACGTGTCCGATTCTCAAGAATCGGACGGGCGAGTGTGCGAGGGATCGGTCCGATTCTAGGAGGTCCGATCGGACATGGTTCGACTGGTGACGTGTATTACTCCGTCCGATCGGACCGGGTGGGTCCGAGTCAGAGCGTCCGAGTAGTTGAGTCGGACAGGTTGGTCCGAGCGTCCGATTTTAACAAAAAGGGGCCGGTCGGTCCGAGTGCCACGTGGTCCGTCCGATCGGACCAGTTAGTCCGAGTCCACGATCTCTTTGTTTGCAGAAGATCCCACAGTTTGATTGCTTTTTTGTGGAATTGAGGTGGAAGAAAATTCTGCAAAAATTTCTTTTAAAAAGCCTCCCAAGTAGTAGAACAATCAATACTTTTCCAGACAATAGTCCACCATAGCGATGCTCTGTCTACTAAACGATTAGTGACACACTTGAGTTTGTCTTTTTCGGTATACTATTCTTCATGGAAATAATCATCAAACTGACTGATAAAAGCGAGAACAGTCTTTCCATCACGTAGCCCATTAAAAGTACGGAATTTGAAATTTCTTTTACTTATCTTGGCTTCTTTCTGGATAGATTGTGTTTCAAGTGTCACATCGATCGTATGTCGTATAACATCTTCGGGTTGCGATCCATCTTGATCGACAGTAGATCGTTGAAGAGTGGCCAACTGAGCTTGCAAAGTTTGATGTGCTCTTCGTTCCTCTTGAAGTTGCATCATAATTAAGTCCAATTTTTGCTCCATCATTGTTTTCGGTAAATCACCTTCAGCCATAAAATCTTCCATATTTTTATCGGTCATCCTGCAAAATTTCAAACAACCTCACATACTCGAAATCTTGTTAGCAGGATGAGTGTAGCTCAAAGTCGTGTTTACAAGGCTTGCTTAAAAAAAAAAGGCTTTTTGCGATCTTTCTTCTTTGCGGATGCAGAAGTTGCTGAAATCCTTATTCAACGAACACTTTGCCCGTGAAGATTGCGTATAGCAATCTGCTTGCTGAAAATTATCTCTGTCATAGTACTGGTGTGAACAGAGGCTTGCAAGGAGGTTGAAATGAGTTTGGAATTGACCCAGTGTGAATGCAATCTCTGCCATAGTACTGGTGTGAATAGAGGCTTGCAAGGAGGTTGAAACGAGTTCGGGATTGACCCAGGGTGAATGCCATCTATGGAGAAGATTTAAGCTTGGATTTTTGAAACTTTAGTAATAGCTTAAAACCTTAAGCTTTAGCTTTTAGAGAAGAAAGCTTTAACTAATGATTTGATCTGCGTCGGGATGAGAGGATGCAGCGCTGACGTCGACGTCACCACCAGGGAGTGCATACTGCCGCTGTCGGCGTTGAATTCTTGGAAAGCTTAAGCTTTTTAACCTTAATCAACTTAAACTTCATAAAGTTTCTTCTCTGCTCTCTGTTATGACCAAAGTCCTTAGCGATCCAACAGCACAGCAGGGGGTTGTTCACCACCAGGAACACGCTGGTATTGACGGATTGTCGTGAGATTGACTGTAGAGCATGTTCATTCCAGGAGCTTTGCCGTCGTGTAAGATGGTAAGCAATTGGAAGCCCTTGATCTCAGCTTTGCTCTGATACACAAATCTTATGCGCTGTATGCGTACGTAGCGAGCGCCGAAAGGTCCCCAAGAACAAAGAACTCTACTTTAAGCTCAAAATTCAAGAGAATAGACTTGCACGACATGAGGCAAAAAGACCAATTGGGTACAATCTCCCCCCATGCTTTGTGTGAGTGCTCTACAAGGCATGTATTTATAAATTTATTCATTTCAAAGCTAAAAAATAGCCCAATTTTACAATTAGCATGCTTTTGGCTTTTGTGCTAGCTTTTGTCCAAGTAAAGAATAAAGCGGTTGGGCAGCCCAAGAGTCAGCTGTGCCCAAATACAATATCCAATAATGAATATTTAAACCATGCACCCATGCGCATACAAAATAATAAATATTTATTGAGCACTTCAATAAATAAGCGCACCTAAATAAATATCAGCGCCATGCCTTTAATGATAAGACGCGCGCCCATAAAAAAAAGATAATTTCTTCTAAGTAAACTGAATATACGCAATTAGTGTGCTTTTGGCTTTTGTGCTAGCTTTTGTCCAAATAAAGAATAAAGTGGTTGGGCGATCCAAGAGTCGGGTTGTGTCCAAATACAATATACAATAATGAATATTTAAATCGTGCGCCCATGCGCATACAAAATAATAAATATTTATTGAGCACTTCAATAAATAAGCGCACCTAAATAAATATTAGCGCCACGCCTTTAATGATAAGACGTGTGCCCATAAAAAAAAAGATAATTTCTTCTAAGTAAATTGAATACACGCAATTGCCCAGTGCTTGCCAATGCCACCACCACCTCCTCTACAAATCCACTAAAGCATTCACAATTGTTAGAAAATAATAAAATTACAATGACAAATGTGAATACTTAGCAGTCTTCAGCTACAAAATAAACAGGTTGGAACTCTGTCGTAACCTTAATTTAATATGAGTGCGCACTCAAAACTCATAAATATCCATTAACTCAAATATGTATTTTGCGGAATCACTCGCTATGGAATCACCCACTTGCACATTAAATTAAGGTGATGCCCAAAAAGGACAAGCGTCCCCACCAACTTCTCGCACAAGGAATCCACCTTGTGTACGAGCCTTGGCAAATAAATATAGTTTTAGGGAATCCATCGCAAAACCTCACGGAATCCACCGTGGAATAAAAACTCACGGAATCCACCGTGATCTCACAGAATCCACCATGGAATATGCCTCTTGGCATCAGTTGTTGTGATTATATTCCTTCTAATCCTCATCCTCTTCCCTTGTCCCAGGGTCATTACTAGAATTGGCCTATAGTCGATGAGAATTGGATTTCCCTCTTCATCATATGAGATGTAAGGGTTCATGTATGTCTCCTAGACATAATGCACAGGAGCATCACTTTGTGGCAACATTATAATCAATGCAGGGGGTCTAGGTATGCTGGTTGGATTAATCTTTGCCCTAGGTGGAGGTGGTCTTTGATCATTAGGAGACAGGAGAGCTAATGGAGCTCCCTATCCAAAGATAAATTGTTTATTCATTGAAAATTATTGCTAGCATTGCTATTGATAAGAAAAAATTTGGGGCATTCTATAGTGGATGGAATTGTGACCATACCTTCAACAATTGGCACATGGCCTAGGCTTATATTGTGGAAATTCTGTTGGGGCAAGTGGTTACCATTGTAGTGCACACATTGGATATTGAATCTAGTGGGTCTCTTCAAAGCTTCTTAGAGCTTAACTATGATAATGTGGCTCGATTTTAATAATTTTGATTTTTATTAGCGAGGAAAAGAGGCTTTTTTGCTTTAACATATTAATTTTGAAACTCCAGTTTGAGATTAGACATCTCATGAGAGATGTCTAGGCATTTGCCCTTGTCATGAGATTTGGATGTGAATGGTGATGATGCATGTTGGTTGGATAGCCTTTCTTTTAACAAGTCATCAACTTGTATGCCCTTGTCATGAGATTTGGATGTGAATGGTGATGATGCATGTTGGCTGGATAGCCTTTCTTTTAACAAGTCATCAACTTGTATGGCTTCATCAAACATACTTGCCAATACATCTCCTTGCAATGTTGAGTTTCTCTTGCCCGGGTCTTGTACAACTCTTCATGTTTATGCCATTGATGAAGACCATGGATATTGCTCTAGCATTAGGTTATTCAGTGGTAGGGATTCATTCGTAGAGACTTCTCACATGAGTGACATAGTCTCGGATCTCCTCGTCTTTTTGGCTCACATTCATGAGCTTGACAATTAGGTTATTTGGATATCTCACCTCTAAGAAGGGTTTTATGAACAAATTCTCAAGGACATTAAAATTATTCTTCTCAATATTGTTTGGGCTTGTGAATCATGTTTGGCCCTTTTCACCTGCTGCAGAGCGTCCAAAGGCTTGCACTCTTTTGTCCACATCCATGAGGTTATTTTCCTCACATACTTGCTTGAACTATTCAACAAAGCTGTAAGGACCATCTTCTATCCTATATCTATCAACTTGCTTAGTGATGATTTGTATTTTTATTTTGCCTCTAGTTTCTATGTTGCTCCTAATCCACTCAAGAGTGTGGTGGCTAGAGCAACATTAGATTTTTCTATAGAAGTTAGATCCAATAGTTTCTTGAGAAGGAGCTCATAAGAACCTCATCTACATCATCTCTAGCTGCCGTCCCTTTGGCTAGGTCTAGGATACTTTGACCTAACTCTACATGCCTCCTTCATCTTTCTTGTCTTTGATTTCTTGTGAATAGTGCCACTTGTCTTATGAGGTCCTTCCCAAGTTTTTTCTTAGCCTCAACACTAGCTAGGATATTAGCTATGGGTCTTCCTGAATGTTCTACTCTCATGTGTTGGCCATAAAAAAGTGTGATCATTTGCTAGATGTCTGTAGGGAACTCAATGGCATCAAGTTCCAGACCATTGTCCATATTAGAGCTTGATCTAGACGTGACCACACGCTATTCTTGGTTTACCCGACTGTTGATATAGCTAATGCGCTCTAATAGAGAAGTGGGAGTTCCTATTGTTCTTCCCTAGAGAGACGTAAGATTCTGAGGACCTAGTTTTGAAGTTTGTGATTGCAGCACTTAAAGTGCCAAGAAGGGTCCTTTGTAGCCATTTATGGCTAGGTAGGCACGTTTTATCCTTTCTACTTTTTGTGTGTATGGGTTGGTTTTCATCTCTTGGATGATGTATTTTGGTACATCAATGTGACCTTGTGGGTTTGATTTCCTTTCCTTGACCAATTGTTTTTCTATGGTCTCAAGTTCAACAAAGTTTCCAATTTAACTCTCTATTAGTTCCCTCTTCATGTCCCTTGCTTTTTTTGTTCTTTGATATGTTTGTTTGTTCATCTCATGTGGGTTTTTCTCCAGTAGACTTATTCAACTCATTGACATTGAAATCTTCCTTTACAAGGC
Organism: Lygodium microphyllum; assembly: GCF_053477565.2. Taxonomy (NCBI): domain Eukaryota; kingdom Viridiplantae; phylum Streptophyta; class Polypodiopsida; order Schizaeales; family Lygodiaceae; genus Lygodium; species Lygodium microphyllum. The sequence continues at coordinate 45,932,079 of NC_141141.1, read as the reverse complement.
AAGGGTTGCAACCATCTAGGTCAAGACTTGAATGTGGATGTTGTGAAACTTGATTCTGGTGTGTATCGACTTAACTAAAATCCTTCAATTGTAAGATCGAAACAAGATTTTGGACGAGTACCTTGGTTGCACTAACAATGTCTTGGTAGTCCTCGAGTGGTCAAAGGAATTGTAAGGATAGGCGATCATTTTTTCCCTAAAGTTATCTTGGTATTCCTTGAGTGGTCAAAGGAATTGTATGGATGGGTGATAACATTTTCCCTAGCACTTGGATCACTCAATTTCCATGGGCTCTATTTCGCTTGTTGGTACTCCTTTAAATGTGTGTCATTTAAAGCCTAATCGAGGCTTTTGCTTTTGTATTCGTATTCTCTAGCTTTTATTATGCGTTATTGGAATTGAAAAGCACTAAATGTGCTAGAGCCTTGAAAAACACAAGATGATGTATTGAGGGAATCTTCTTGAGCAAAATCAATGCCTTAAGCATTTATGCCCCAGTCAATGAGACAATGTCACGAGTATGAATTGAACAAGGTGTCTCGATTTGTGCACTTCGTGCAATTTGAAGCAATGTGCCACCAACCTTTGAGGTAATTAGGCTCTCGATGAAATCTCGACTCACTATGTTGTGATGGGGTGGTGCATACTCAAGATAGTGATAGTGCTGCAATAAATTGCTCGAAGTAGTAATGGTGCTGAAATTTGCTTGAGGAGGCAAGAATTTGGAGTCTTCTCAAGACAATGTGTTCATGTGTACTACTCAAAGCAAAAGCATGGCCAAAATGGCACTCAAGGTGATGGTCAAGCGGCCAAAGGAGATACTTGGAGCAATGGCTAGCTGGTGGTTGCAGGTAGATTGGCTAAAGGTGGGGTGGAGATTCGCAATGGCGGAGTGAAGGAGGGGGATTCCGAGTAACTTATGGCTAGAGCTTAAAAATTGTGGTGGAGCTTAGAACCAAAGCTCTAGACAGGGTTCCAAGAGACAAGGAGGGAAATCCTTTTCCGATTAAGGTTGAAGGTTATCCCTCGGAAAGTGGAGAAACAAAAGCTGAGTTCACAGGACAAGCGCATGGTGGGGATTCAGGCTAGTGCTGCAACTGGTCCGTACGCTCAAGTGCTATGCCTTTGATGGCTGGAATCAAAGTCATGAGAGCGGGGGTTGGAAATTCTCATGTGGATCATGACAAAAGTGACGACGCCCTTCAATGCTCACCAGACTACGGGTATGGGGAAGTTGGTCCAAGCAAGAGAGTTACCCTCTCTTACTATATCATCTTCCACCCTCTCTTACTATATCATCTTCCAAGCACGCACCATGGAAGTCTCAAGCTCTTGTCCCTTGTCAATGGTTCACATCTAATAGAGATGTCTCGAGTGGGAGCTATGTCTATGTCCTTACTAGAGAAAGTAATAGCACTCTCTTAGTACACTCAATATAAGATTGGACTTGTGACATTGTGCTTAAGGCAACTAGAGACAATGTGGATTTCAGGGTATAGATAGGTTAGCCCCTCGTGGGTTCATGGATAACACGGACCTAGGATACTCCAAAATGCCTCCTAAGGGTGGCCCTTGAGGTGTGGGGACGAAGAGCCCTATGTATCAAAGGAGGGCGTTCTCATGCTTTACCACCTCAATGTGTTCTTGCCTTGGCTTAAGAGTCATCACTCAAGTTTGGACTTAAGTATGTGGGTGGAAATTGCAAGTCTAGTGCTCAATGCCAAGAGGGAAGACCCTACTTTTATAAAGTCCTATAGCAAGCTCCAAGAGCCCAAGATGTAATTAGTTTATCCCATGAGACCATGGGACCAAAAAGGTGATTCTCCAATCTCCTATGATACTCATGGAGTGGTGTAGGTCAACCAGTTAGACTTAAATACACCCTATTGCAACATGACTATTCTTGCTATGTTCAACTATCAAGATCCTTCCTACTTGTGTCTAGAATACTATCATGAAATCATGATCTTCAATGCAATCTCAGCCCTTCAAAATTGAAAATTATCCTCATTTTTTGATGCAAAGAGATTAGTATTGAATGTTTACCCATGCTTGTGCTTTTTGAGTTGCTTGCCAATGACTACAACTAGCTAGTTGTCATCTAATGCTTCACTCAAGGTATGATCATGACTCTTCATAAAAAAACATGATGAAAAAAAGGGACAATTAGCAAAATTTAAAAGATTTATTGAACCCAAAATCCCTTCAGACACATAAGATTTTATAGTTGCTTGCTAGTGCCTAAAATACGAGTTCGTGTCAAGGGGTTATGCGTTGTTTTTGTATTTTTAATATTTTTATGAACAAAAAAAAGCAAGTTTCCTAAATCTAATTAGTCTTTTGAAATTCAATACTACTTAGTAAAAAAATAATCATGGATTAGTTCCATTCCAATTTGCCCTTCCTAAACTAAGACATATAAGGTTTTTGCATCAAGCTCTTCATGGCGAGAAATCCCATTTCACTCGAGCTTGTTGTATTCCATACGTGGTCTATGATTGATGACTCAACAAGTGAGATTTTGACAAATTACTTTGCCTACATGTTGTACCTAGATGGAAATACGTATATTAATTGAGATATCTCAGGGTCTCTCAGCCTACAAGCTCTCCTACCATCTACTCCCACTGACTTGGCTAGACTTGGACTAAATCCACAACCTATCAAGAAAATAGAATGAATCAAAGGAATAGTCAGATCTAGAGAACTCACAAACTATTGTAGTCTAGGTGTTCATTAATGAGCTCCAAAGCTACAATGATCCCCTCAACCATGCTCACAAGCTCCGCACTTCTCACTCCTTCATCCCTCATATGCAAGTCATCAATATCCTCTACTTGTTTTCCTCCAAGATGAAGTGCCTCTCTCTCTCTCTCTCTCTCTCTCTCTCTCTCTCTCTCTCTCTCTCTCTCTCCCCCAAGGCCCCTCAAGCTCTTTGTTGGCTTCTATCACAAACTCTCTATATCTTAACCTCTCAAATTAGAAAATCCAAGAAGAAGAGATGGAGAAGTTGTAGACAAGATGTAGGAGAGCGAACTCACAAGACTAGCTAGAAACCACTTCCCAATCTCCACAACCTAGCTCACAAGCAACAAAGAAAGCTTTAGCGATGGTTGACACATAGAAAGAGAGAAGAGATAAGACTTTGACTATTAGTTTTTTGGAGCACTTACATTAAGACTTTTCAACCTTATATATGACTTTTTAAATTTAGTGCTTGTGAGCCGTCCCTTTCAAGCCTATATTTAGGGTCTTGTGACCCATCAAACTATCTACACGAAGAAAAATTTAATTTCACATCTTTTTCTCCATTTAGGCCCTGTAACATTTCAATGTTACCATATTTCTCACTTTCATGCCATGCGATCCTTTGACATTTTTTGCTACTTGCGCTTTTCTAATTTAAGTTTCTTTTTCTATGTACTTGCTAGTATATGTATCAAAATTGGTTTCTACCTCTGTTAGAATCTATGTTAGTAAGTCATTTATAATGATTTTTTTGATGATAAGAGTGTTTGAGTTAAAATGGGAAAAATCCTATGTTATGGGAAAATTAAAATTTCCAAGGTCAACGTTTGTTATAGTAAGTTTGTCTAGTTTTATGAGTTTAGGAAGAGATAATATGGTTGAGAAGTATCATTTTTAGTATGCTTATTATTCTCTTTTGATTTTGAGCTTGGCTATGTGATCAGGCCATACATCTATGCTTTGAATATGATTAGCCTACTTGACTATTATTAGCTAATACTATTATTTTATGGTGAATATCAATATTAGCAAGGTCATTGATGATAGCATATGATGAGAAGTATGTTGGACTGGCAAGACTTGGTAACTCTATCTTTTCGTAATAACTCTCAAGAAAAAGTGGGCGGTGTTTTAAAACACCGTTGGAACTCCTTCCAATTAGCCGCAAGTATTGGTTCAGGGTTACATTTGCTAAACTATGTCATAGTACAAAGTCTTCACAAGACAAAAGATAAAAAAAAACCTGCAAAAAAACTTGCATACATTCAAATGAAAACTAAAATTTATTTAATGAAATTTGAATGTCATTGACATCATTGTAGTCAAAACTCCATAGTTAACAAAATATGATTTAAGGAAATGTGATATTAAAGGCATTGTTACTTACTCTTTATGTGCTCATGAACTAAAGTTGCATGTTCCATAGGCTTGATTGTGCCTTCTCACATGCGGCCTTTGGTATCTTCACTCTTTTATGATGAAATTGTCCATTTGATTTCCATGCCCAAACAATTGAATCAACATGTTCCCATACCTTTGGGTTTGCCTTATTCTCCATCTAATACTTATTCCAACAATCATGATAAACCTCTTCATCAGTCATACCCTTCCTTTTTGCACATGGTGCCCAATATTGGATGAAAACTTTTTTGGTAGTTTGGTGATGTCCTATCCACCTCAACATTTGACTCAGCAATTGCAAGCCAAATGGGATAGATGTTGCCATCATTTGGATGTAGTAAGAGGAAGTCTCCATGTTGCACATCATTATACGGCTTGAATTCTTCCTTTGGTTTCAAAGAACGTGACCCACAATAGTGTTCATTCCATTGCTCAAATCCTAAAAAAATTTCATCTTTTTTGGAGTCTCCATTTTCTAATGCGATGCTAAAATAATCTATTGGACATGTCCTTGGCCAAAAGTCTGCATATTATGCAAAATTTTGCTTTGCTTGACTAACATGACTCTCAATCTCTTTAATAACATTATCCCAATAGTCAATAACATGCTTGAAGTACAAAGGGATATCTTGAACCTTTCCCGTGTTCTCCCAAAACCTCATATGAGCCTTTATTCCTGGTATAACTAAGTCACGATCCTTGACAAAACTAGCCATTGGCAACAATTCAGGACATTCGCTTGGAAGTAGTGATCTACCTTAGGCATCCTTCTTCCATAACTCTATACCCCCATCCTTAGGCATCCAATCAACTATTTTTGGATGCACTTTATATTGCATTACCGGACTAGTTCCATGCATAAAAAACCAAAATTGGAGTGGCTTTGAGTGGCCAACAAGGGCATTGGGTCCATCACAAAGGTATCCATCAACAAGAACTCGTTTAAGTAAAAATGGGGCTGGCATTGATGATGTAGATGTTCATATTACCTCCATAAAATTTGGGAATGTGTATACTATTTTTGTTCTCAAGGCTTCTAAATATCGACCAAACATTGCATCTATGTCCTCATGTGTATGACCCACCATCAAAAAACCAAAATGCATAGTTTTGAAAACCCCCCTTGCAACAAGACGTGAGAGATATGCGAATACATATCTATTCTTATTCTCTGATGCAAAATTGTCCATTTGTAGTAACAAATTTTTTGGGAGCTTATGAAATGAGTGCTCCTAGGTAGAGGAAGCACTTTTCCTCTCCATTTGATGAGCAGTCATTTATATACAACTTAGCACTACAAGGATGTTTATGGGGTGGTTGTAGTTGTCGTTTGCCACCATGAGCTATATGGTAATCTAGTGCATTTCTACAATTCAAAGCTTTAAACAAGGAAATTTTACCCCTTGTTAGACTAGTGGTTGCTAGATCCCCAAGCTCATGTCTATCTGATCTCTCTAAGTTATGCAAACAAAATGCAATAGATCCAATTGTGAGATTAGGATAAGAAGGCCATAAACCATTTAGCACAAAGTGCCCATAGTGACCTTCTCCATGATTATGAGTGATTGCTCCAATAAGTGACACCTAGTCCAACTCTTTTAATACTTGAGTTAATCTAGAGATTGTAGTCTTCTTTTGATCCATTCTATCATGATTGATGTACACATTTTTTTGGTTGAACCTTTGAGTACCTATGCCATGTGCAGTAGAGGTTCCTACAACTTAGTTGCTGTGCCATATGAAGTTGTCTATTTGTGGATATTCTTTTAGTCTCTCCTAGATATCCTTTATGGCTTAGAGTTGAGCTTTTAAAGAGCTACAAATGGTGCACTTAGAAAATTGACTAGACCTACTCAATGTCACGTGCGGATACTCTTTATTCCAAATTCTATTGATTGTTGACTCTGACATTTCTTCTTTGTAACCTAGTTATTGCAGTGACGAATTCACCTCACATAAAATGTCAACTTGCTTATATGTATCTGGAATAACCAATTGAGTTTCTTTGACCCCATCAAGAAATGTCCTACTTCTGTTTGGCACATGTTCTCCATTTTTTTTCAACAAACTCTTTAAGAAATGACCTTGCCATCCCCAAATGTGCTTGAATTCTCTTTAGTCTTTTTCTATTTCCATGGACATAACACCTTGCTCCACTCTCAAATCTGCTTCTATAATGATAAAAGGTTGTTTTAGGAATTCCATGCACTGTGTACCATGCCATGCAACATACTGTGGAACCATATATCTTGAAAGTGTACTTGATCTTCCTTGAACTGTCATGGTGCCAAGCAGTGGAAAGCATATCATATACATAATTAGTTCAAGATTCAGAGTTTTGCCTCTAAAATTATCTGCGTATTTGCATCACACTATCACGATTTGCATATTGGCAACATCTATTAGAGCAACAATCCATAGTAGCTACTTGTTGTATTGAACCAAGTGAAGTATATGTGCTAGCAATTGTTGGAGATATGCCTCTTGGAACCCTCTTGATGAAAGTATACTTCCTTTTCTTAGAGAATGGTTTATTAGAAGCCATATCTAGGATTCCACCAGTTGAAGTACTTAAGTTTTCTATTGGCGATTGGTCCAAAGAAGAAAGTGGTAGTGGACTACCATCCAACAAAGTCACTGTGAAAGTATACTCTATGCTAACCCCAATACAACTCTCTCCCAAGTAGTCAAAATGTATAGCATTATCAGGATGCACAAATAGTATAACACCTTTGTGGCAATTGTGAACCTTACTCTCATCCCATAAGGTGACACACTGATCCTTCCATGATGACGAATCCTTAAATCATCTTCTTGGAGTGGGATAGATGACATTGCATCATCGTGGTTTGAGATAGGTGACATTGCATCAAGCAGTATAGAACCATTAGAGGGTGTACTTTCTCCATACATATGCAAGACATCCACATTTTTAGTAACACCATAGTGCTTTATTTGTTCACAACCATCAACTAGAGATGCTGAAGTTGTAGTATTCTCTTTATCAACTAATAGCCTTACACCCAATAAAAGCCATCGAATAGCTCTCCACACAGCATGTTTCAACTCTTTCACATCTAAAGTAGGAAAAGGAACCATGAAATTTTTGAAGCATTCATTCACTATCATAGAAACATTGCCATCCCAATCTTTGATCCACCATAGATTGCATTTGGACAAGTTGAGCATATGGAACCAAAACTAACTTCTACATTATCCAATAGCAAATAAACGTTGTCTCCACCTTGTAAGATATAATCTATAAAACACAAATAATAGTCTTAGACAATGCTAGCATGAAACTAAATAGAGATATGCAAAACTTCTAGATAACCAAACATAGAATATCAAAATACAACCCATTGAGCATATCAAACCTCTACCTAATGTGATGAAGAAAAGATTTACTACCAAACATGGAAAATCTCCATCTCAATGAGAGTTTTCTAAGATCAAAGAGAGTTAATGTGTTGAGCTCAGCCACATGACCAATTTGAAACTTAATAAATGATTTATTTCAATTTGAAAGCCTTGCCACATCATGAAGTATATCTCCTTTAGCTAGTGATTGGCCATATGGCACACCTATTTCAACTATCTCTATTATGGGATATATCTCATAAAGAAAGGGGAGATATAAGCTTGACCACATGGCCAATCTTTGCCCCACAAAGATATCAAGAGAGTTATACATTCTTGAGGAGAGGATTGATACAAATTGGACCTCACACTTACACTCTTTTTCAAAGTTATCCCAAAATTATTGCCAAAATGAGATGGTTGAGACAAGCTTGCATACATGCTCAAGATCTAATTCAAAGGCATTCGAAAGAGGCAAATGAGATACCACGAATGTGTATTGCCAAGGTTCTCCTTGATAAAGAGAGTTTTGAGTCATGTCAAATACATATCAAATAGATAGTGTTTCTTGAGCACATGTTGAAGCACTATCTCATTGATATTATTTATGCCATAAGGGTTATAAAAGGTAAGGTGGATGTGAGTCATAATGAACATGGATATAAGAATATGACCATATCAATGAGAGAGGAGGTACTATTTTCCCATGCCCTCAAAGATAGATGGAAAACAATATTATCAAGCTCTTCCTCATAGGTAGAGGGTTGATATAAGCTCAAGCATGTGCTCAAGCCGTGTCCCATTATCTTGCCAAGTTTCCTCCCTATATATGTCTTAAGGACACCTCAAAGTCATATGAAACATAGAAGGATGCTTTGGATTTGATCACATGCTCAAGCTCCCTCTCAAAAGCATCTAAAATAGAAGGAAGTCAATATACAAAAAAAGTCAGTGTTGATACCAGCTTGAGCATGTGCTCAAGCTCAATTAGAGTGGAGAAACTATGGTATTTCCCTTAGAGATGGAGGGAAACAATATTACCAAGATTTTTCCCAGTGAAAAGTGGATCCAAGATTAAGAGCATGTTGTCTCATAGCCATCTCAATGAGAGAGGAGGTACTATTTTGCCACGCGCTCAAAGATAGAGGGGAAACAATATTATCAATCTCTTCTTATTAGATAGAGGTTTCATACAAGCTTGAGCACATGCTCAAGCTATGTCCCATTATCTTGCCAAGTTTTCTTCCTCTATGTCTCAAAGACACCTCACAAAGTCATATGAAACATAGAAGGCACCTATAGGCTTGATCACATGCTCAAGCCCCCTCTCAAATACATCTAAAAGAGAAATGAAGTCAATATAAAACACACAGTGTTGATACCAACTCGAGCACGTGCTCAAGCTCAATGAGAAAAGGAAAACTATCGTATTGCCCATAGAGATGGAGGGAAACAATATTACCAAGCTCCTCCTCGATGAATAGTGAATCCAAGCTTGAGAGCATGTTGTCCCATAGCCATCTCAATGAGAGAAGAGGTACTATTTTTCCATGACCTCAAAGGTAGAGGGGAAACAATACTATCAAGCTCTTCCTAGTAGATGGAGGGTTGATGCAAGCTTGAGCACATGCTCAAGCCATGTCCCATTATCTTGCCAAGTTTTCTTCCTCTATGTCTCAAAGACACCTCAAAATCATATGAAACACATAAGGATACTATAGGCTTGATCACATGCTCAAACTCCGGCTCAAATACACCTAAAGGAGAAAGGAAGTCAATATTTAAAAAATAGTGTTGATACAAGCTTAAGCAGTCTCAATGAGAGAGGATAAATTATTTTTCCATGCCCTCAAAGGAAAAGGGGGAAACCCTATTAACAACCTCCTTCCCCATAAGGAGAGGGTTGATATGAGATCAAGTGCATGCTCAAGCTCCATCCCAAAGACAACTTTCAGTCTCATAATAAAGAGAGGGTTGATACTAGCTCAAGGTCTATATAGGCTTGAGCACATGCTCAAGCTCTATCCCATTATCTTGCCAAGTTTCCCTTCCCCATGTCTCAAAGACACCTTGAAGTCATATGAAACACAAAATGCTACTATAATCTTCATCATGTGCTCAAGCTCCCTCTCAAATACATCTAAAAGAAAAAGGAAGTCTATACTAAAAATATGGTGTTGATACTAGCTTGAGCACATGCTCAAGCTTAATGGAGAGGGGAAACTACTGAGTTTCCCTCAGAGATGAAGGGGAAGCAATATTACCAAGCTCCTCTCCCTGGTGAAGGGGTGGATCCAAGTCTAAGAGTGCATTGTCTCATAGCCATCTTAGTGAGTGAAGAGAAACTACTTTTCCATGCCCTCAAAGGAAGAGGGGGGAACCTTCCTAACAAGATCCTTCCGCATAAGGAGAGGGTTGATACGAGCTTGGAGCATGTGCTCAAGTTGTCCCAAAGACAACTCAAGTCACATAATAAAGAGAGAATTGATACTACCAAGCTCTATCGTCTCACTTTCTTTTCAAGCTCCTTGCCCTCCCACTTACATAGAGGATTGATACAAGCTTGACCAAACCATAGCATCTCACTATATTGCCAAGTTCCTTGCCCTCCCACTTAAATAGAGGGTTGATAAAAGCTTGAGCATGCTCAAGCGTTTTTTGAGAGGTAGCTCAAACTCGTTTCAAAGTGAGAGAGGATTGATATAAGTGTGATCATGTGCTCAATCTCAAATATAGAGGGGAAATAATATTACCAAGCTGCTTCCCGATAGAGTGAGGGTGGATACAAGCTTAAGCATGTGCTCAAGCTCTATCCTAAAGAGATCTCAAAGCCACATAAAAGTGGAGAGGATCTGTATAGATGTGAGCACATGCTCAAGTTGTGTCCCATTATCTTGCCAAGTTTCCCTCCCTTGTGTCTAGAAGACACCTCAAAGTCATGTGAAACACAAAAGGCTACTATAGGCCTAATCACGTGCTCAAGCTCCTCTCAAATACATCTAAAAGAGAAAGGAAGTCAAAACAAAATAGACAATGTTGATACCACCTTCAGCACATGTTTAATCTTTGCCCTAAAGAGAACTCAAAGCCACATAAAAATGGAGAGGGTCTATATAAGCTTGGGCACATTCTCAAGCTGTGTTCTATTATCTTGCCAAGTTTCCCTCCCCTGCATCTCAAAAACACCTCAAAGTCATATGAAACACAGAAGGCTGCTATAGGCTTGATCATATGCTCATGCTCCCTCTCAAATACATCTAGAATAGAAAGGAAGTCAACATAAAAAAGACAGTGCTGGTACCATCTTGAGCACGTGCTCAAGCTCAATGAGAGAGGGGGAAACTATCATGTCACCGTCAGTAGAGGCAGATGGGAAACAATATTACCAAGCTCCTCCTAGTGAAGAGGGTTGATACAAGCTTGAGCATGTGCTGAAGCTTTGTCCTAAAGAGACCTCAACTTCACATAAAAGAGACCTCAAACTCCCGTTATCTCACCAAGCTACCATCCCTTGTGTGTTACAGACACCTTAAAGTCATATCACACAAAGAAGATTTACATCATATGACTTCCCTTTTTATATTTTAAATTGCCATAGGCAAAGCTTGGTCTAATTCTTACACAATTGTCATTATTTGTGCAACAAGTATTAGAAAATTCAAGTGGATGTGAGCCGTAAGGAACATGGGTATAAGAAGATGTCTAGCATTTGATGGATAACGTGTTTGATGACTAGCATTCCACCCTGCATAATTGACTTTCCATAATTCACAAGTGCAAAGAGTTCATGAACCTATGCACATTTAAGTTCCTCTCTAGTCCTCATGCATAGAAAACAATTATCTATTGAGGCATAACCTTTGATACATACCTCACATCTTGCACTGTGAATAAGGATTGCATAATGGGTCATTGTAGTCATACATCTTAGGTCACTTATGTTAGATATCAACTTCCACAAATTAATTAGGGCTTCACCTTTTGCATTTATTTAGAATTATTTCCTAACAGTAGTGGAAGTTTAAAAGACCACGAGAGTTTGCAATGTGTCCATGAGGAGCAAGCTGAAAATAGCTAGTATGGGAAAAAGGTGGATGTTTTCTTGTAGTGGATATCTTCCTATTGACCCAACGGAACCCCATTTTTAGCTAGCATGGGTAAAAAATAGATATTTATTTTCTTGACAATGGATCTCTTACTATTGACTTGACCAACATATGCATGAATTGACAACCCATCTAGCCACCTCAAAGACAAAAGTCTAACCATTGGATTGCATGTATCTAGTAAGAAGAGCTCAAGTGTGTACCATGCAAGCATCACCCAAGCACTTTGATGTACTCAAGCTTAGCATAGAGGATACATGTTTGGGGTTTATTGCCAAGGCTTTAGGGATATAGGATTTAGGGTTTATCACTTAAGGTTTAAAGTCTAAGGTTTAGGGTTTTTAGGTTTTTAAAGGGTAAGATAATAAATGTATATCTTAAATCTAGAATGGTTAAGATGCTACTAATAGTTAAATTAATATTGAGCTAACGTTAGTCTTATCTAATCTGGTATTAATTGAACTAACATAAAAGCCAAATGAATAAAATGTCACTAATGTAAAAGTAATGACAATTAAACAAATGTAAATCAAACTACTATTGGTTTAACTCCTAATATTAAACTAGCATTTGTCAACCTCTATGCACATAGAAACTAATGTTAGTTAGTTTTAATGCTAAAATAGCTTTAGTTAGAAACTAGATATAAACTAACCCTAAGAGCATAATGGGCTACCATTACAGTAATATAGGAAATAAATCTAGAAAAGTTTATATCCACATCTATGTTACTATCAATAGTGCATCTAAGCATGTTAATCAACATGTCTAATGTTCATTTGTGTATATTGTTAAACATGTGCATGACATGATTCTATAGACTAGATTGAACAAAATAATACAACAAGCAAATCAATAAAAAATAAATTTTGAAACACTGACATAGTAATCCAATTAATAAAAAATACCCACATTTACTTTAAAAAAAAGAGGAAGAAAATTCTATTTTCCTTCTTCGAGCTTGGCTATACACCCATGGAATGGTCCTTCATTGCCCCTCCTTTGAGCTTCTCTCTTGAATTATGAAGGAAAAGGAAAAGAAAATACAGTTTATTTCTTCAAAGTGAGGATGGCAAGAAGAAGGATGGGAAGAAAAAGAAAATAAAAAGCAAAAAATTTAACAAAAATGATATTTCTATAATGATATGAGAAGAAAGAAAAATACATTATTATTCTTTGAGTGTGCTTGCACATTGCACACAAAAAGTCCTTCAATAGCTAATGAGGGTTTTGCTATCCCTTTATGCAAGGTACTTAACTTTCCTAGATTGAGGAAAGATAAACTTTAGTAATCAATTCGATTTCTTATCCTTAACTACACCATCTAGACATTACATACATTAATTTTGTTGGTTGTGTAAAGTCATCCTAAGGTTATCTAGCCTTGGATCTAGCACGACCTCCTCCAACTCTTGCCATGGCAACATTACTACAACTTTGAGTTATAAAGCACTACTTTGACTATGGGTATTTGATGCAACATGGCCTCCTCCAACTTCAATAATGTTGTCTTCTCCACAAGAATTGATGGCGACAACCCTACCTACATCTCCAAAGTCAACATGGTTCTCATGTCCACCCCATCTTGCCTAGATCATTGCATTCTTTATTTCCAAGGGTAATTGATGTTTGTGTGATTAACTTTAGTGTGTCTATGTTGGCTTGTGTGATCGATGTGGTCTTATAGAGCAATGATGTTCTTAGTGAAACCTAGGAACGTTATATGCTTTGGGGTGACATTTGCAATGCTATCTACATCAAATATATCCTCCTCTCTAGTATTAACAATGTGATTGATGATCAACTCAACCTATAGTAGAGGAGTGTGTTTGGCAATAGTCTTGCTAGCATGAAATCACATGATGAGATGCATAGGTATGCTTGCATCTATTCAACAGATGGTAAGTGCAAGTTTTAATGATTTTTTAAAGGTGCTCATGAGTGCAATTTTAATATAGATTTAAATGTTCTTTTACATCCACTTTGTTTGTTATTTTTATGCACTAATAGTATTAGAAAATAGATTGTGAGACTAGAATAGTGAAAGTGAAAGTGATATAGTAATGGAGAATTTCTCTAATATAATGTTAGAAAATAGAATGCATGAATATAAAATGCATACATGAATGCTACTTACTCTACTCTATTTCGCTACTCCTTAAGTAGTTACCATTGAGTGGAAATGTGAGTGGAAGGTAGAAGCACGAGTTGAAGTAAGAGAAGCAAGAGTTGTGGCTGATGGAGCAAGAGAGAAATAGAAGGAGACACCATATGTGGGAACTCCAATAGTCACAATGTCTGACTAGCCTTCCCTTATTCAATAGCCACTAGAAGAATCAAGATTGAGGTGACAATAATGAGCGCTTGGTACCTGCACTATATAGGTGGGTGGATACAATGTATAGTGAGTAAATGTGGGAGACTAGGCATAAGCACCTTTGCCCCCCCAACAACCTCCCAATTAAAGAAAAATGTGCCTTAGTGAGGAGTAAAAGAACAAAGAGAAAATTACAACCTGTATAAAGAGTACAACAAGATGAGAAAATGCATCATCTCATCCTATGCCAATTAACCTCCTAAGGAAGGCATATCATTCCACTATGAGACTTTTAGGGAGGAGATTTGTAGGATTCATATTTGTAGGTACCTTGACAAGCTAAATGGACTTGTTCTCTACCACCTCCCTAATGAAGTAATAGTGCACCATAGTATGCTTTGTCTTCACATGGAAGACTAGATTACATGCCATGTGAATGGCACTCATTGAATTTGAATGCAATGTAGGAGCAATAGTCGTACCAAGATCTGCAACTAGATAGCCTAACTATAGGCCATCTTTTGTTGTTTGCACCTTGGACATCGAAGAAATAACACCTCTCGCATAGATAAAGATACAACCATATGTGGATATCCTATTGTTTGCATGTTATGCATAATCTAAGTTGGTGTAATTGAAAACTCCTATATCCTAGCTATCATAGCAAATGAACATATTTTATGTGCCTTTCATGTATCACATGATACTCTTCAAGGCATCCAAATGCTGCCTACTAGGTTTAGCCATATAGCAAGCCATGAATCTGACTACAAATGCTATGTCAGGACAAGTGGTTATCATGGTATACATTAAAATGTCCACAAACAGATGCATATGAAGCCTTGGATGACTCTTTGTATGTACTTCTTTTGGAATCAGTAAAGAAGTCTCTTAGAGGGATTGCATGTAATACGCATACAAAGTATGTGTGAGGCTTGTCCAATTTCCTTCATCCAAAGGTCTTGAGGTGATTCTTTAACGCATCTAGCTTAGCATGAGTACTCTCAGCTATAAGCATATCATCAATATAAAGCACCAAGATAATAAGACTACCAGCATGTGCTATCTTCTTGTATAATCACAAATTCATAGCACTGTGTGAATATCCCTACGAATGCATAAAAGCATCAAAATTATGGTATCACTCTCTACGTGCTTGCTTGAGCCCATAAAGACCTTCAATTTGCACACTAGGTATTTCTGGCCTTCCTTAGCAAATCTCTTAGGCTACTATATATAAATCTCATCATTCAAGTCTCCATGTACGAAAGTTGTCTTAACGTCCCTTTGATAAAGATTCACATCCAACTAAGCTACCAAGGCCAATAGCAAGCATAGGGTAGTCATCTTGACCACAAGAGAAAAGACTTTATTAAAGTCAACACCATAATCATACTTAAAACCCTTTGCAATCGATATAGCATTATATGGTAGCTTGGGGTGACTAGGGATACTCTTCAACTTATAACCTACTTGCATGTCAATGCACATTTCTTGTCAACTTATACACCTAATTGCATGGCAATACACATTTCTCATCAGCCAAGGAAACTAAGTCCAATATTCAATTCTTTTTC
The DNA here is from genome assembly GCF_053477565.2 of Lygodium microphyllum. Taxonomy (NCBI): domain Eukaryota; kingdom Viridiplantae; phylum Streptophyta; class Polypodiopsida; order Schizaeales; family Lygodiaceae; genus Lygodium; species Lygodium microphyllum. The sequence goes on along the minus strand of NC_141141.1, from coordinate 45,916,570 downwards.
AGTGAATCAAACTTAGATTGCATATCCCTCTCCAAAGAATGAGAATCATCTATGTGTATATCCTCCTCATAGGTAAGTGGCTCAATGGAGTCTGTCACCATGACATAATCCATAGAGATCTTATAGCATTCAAGAGGATGTGAAGCTCTAGTAGAGCATCTCAAAGCTAGCTATAGAGGCTATATGGAATATCATCTAGGTTTAACAACATGATCCTATACAATAGGCTAGTTGTGGGCCACTACATTGACAAGTGTTGTAGGTTGTCTCACTAGGGATGGCTGAATGGTAACAAGAGGATCCTCCTAAAAGACTACCCTACATTATAAAAAAGATTAGTGTGTACACCAGAAAGACATAGGGTTTTTGTGAAGTGATTCACGAAAGAGGAGAAGAGATATACTTAAGATCTACAAACACTAATGAACAACCATTTTATTTATTTCTGCTTTAAGCCACATCTATCAATATGTATCTCAATCCATGTCCCAAGAAGAAACCATATTTATATTATGAGCATCCACTCATTACCTTGATCATCCTCATAAACATAGTGTTTCTCTTGATCTCTCATCTTGCATCATACAAATATCAAGATCTTTTTTTTTAGTTCTAGTATAAGTAGCAAGATAATATCCTTAGGTTTCATTTACATCATGAAGCTTCACACTTAAATGTGTGATCAATCACAACCTTCATCCCATGATATTGGAGAGTTGCTGCAAAAGGAAAAATATTGATGTGGACAAATACAAAGGGTGAAGAGTGCCTTGATGAGTTTTTGAGGTTTACTCTCTTTGATTTCTCATGCTCCCTTTGAGTTGACTCCTTTATTGATTTACCTAGACTATAGGCATTAGTGACAACCTCCCATAATAGCCCTTTTCTAATGACATCACATTTCCATGAAGCTAATAATCACTTTTGATGATGGTGCATGAGAATCACTTTTATCAAAAGGAAGGTGGAATTGTGAGAGATAACCTACACCCCTTTCTATCACGAGGTGTATGACATTGTAAGCCAACATCCAGCTCTAGACATCGGATCTAATATCCAATTTGATAACTCATGTTCAAAACTAAGTCAAATTCAACTCATTGAGTATATGGCTTATGATTCTTGCAAGAAGTAGCGATGCACTATGATAATCCTTTGGATGAGCATAAGATAAGATGAAATAACGACCTTTTGAAAGCTTCAATGAACCAAACTCCTTACTATGACATAATAATAGACACCTTCAATAGGATGACTGTAGTTACGATTGCCACCTTTAATTCATGATGGATGCTTGATCTTTGCCATCTACTTCACAAAATTATAATACTTGTGAGCCTTCAGTAATCATCAATTGGGCAGGAGGTTCTCAAATAGGTGCATGCAAATATGGTGAAGGAGATTAACAAGAAAACAACCCTACTTTAGAATTGCATTATTATAACTTATTCTTTAGACTTGTTGATAATAAACCAATACATTCTTTTGATAATCTCCCTCTTTGTCCATCACACACACACACACACACACACACACACACACACACACACACACACACACACACACACACACACACACACACACACACACACACACACACACACACACACACACACACACACACACACACACACACACACACACACACACACACACACACACACACACACACACACACACACACACACACACACACACACACACACACACACACACACACACACACACACACACACACACACACACACACACACACACACACACACACACACACACACACACACACACACACCTCCCATGGAATCACATTATATTTTCATTTTGGCTAATGCATCGATTGCTCTCTCTTCCTCTCTTAGGATTAAGAGTTGAGCATGATGATTAAGCTCTAATTAACATCATGTGTGATTTAATGCAAGTTTTCAAATAACTAAGAAGTTAGCAACAAGCAACATTATCGAACTATTATCGAAATAGGAAATCCAACATACACAAGGTAACCAACTAGTCATTATGGTTATTATTTCAGGTACACCAATCAATCAAATGGGTCTCTTTTAAAAAAAAGTAGACTAGTAAAAATCAATAGTTAAAATTTAAAGATTCATTTCATAATGTGCACCTGGTTCTATTTGCATGGTTTCCTGACCCTTGTGTCAAAATTCGAATCCTAGTTGAAGCTCATAGACGAAGGAGGTGACAACTCTAATGTTTGAAAATAAAAAATAGTTTGTTAGAGATGTACCTCTTAGTACTTAAAATGTAAATTTAAAATTCAAAATTTTGAGGTATTTAATAGTACAACCAGGAGACTTAGAGTTGATTGAAGTTTAAATGTAATCACTATGAGGTTAAATACTTTACACCATAAAATTAGAATCCTGAAAGCATAAAACATGGGGTTTGCACATGTGTAGTCAAACCTTCTCTCAAGCTGACCACATGCTCATGCTTCTTCAAACTATATTTTAGATAGAAGCTTGGTTCTATATAGAAGCACATGGACAAGCTCTACCTTCTTAAAGAGAGCCCATTGATAGAAGAGGTGCTTTAGGCTTGAGCACATAGCCAAGCTCTACCTCAAGGAGGAAGGAGAATCAAACCCTATCTTTGTCTTTGAGACATCTTAGGAGATAGAGCTTCAGCACATACTAAAGCCCATAATAACCATCTCTTTTTAACACACCTACCTTTGAGGTGTGTCTAGGATAGAGCTTGAGCATATGATCAAGCTTGAATAAACCTCTCTTCCTTTTGGGAAGAAGGGGAGAGGGGGAGAGCTTGGGCACATGACCAAGCTAGTGATAATCCCCTCCTTTATTATGTGGCTTTAAGATGTCCTTATGCCACAACTTGTTGACCACATGCTCAAGCTTTCCCAGCCCTTGTGTCGAAATTTGAATTCTAGTTGAAGCCTGTAGAATAGGGAGGTGACAACTCTAATGTTCGAAAGTGAAAAAATTGTTTGTTAGAGATATACCTCTTTGCAGTTAAGATATAAATTCAAAATTCAAAATTTTAAGGTATTTAATAGTACAACCACAAGACTTGGAATTGATTGAAGTTCAAATGCAATCAGTGTGAGGTTAAATACTTTACACCATAAAATTAGAATCTTGAAAGCATAAAACATCGGGTTTGCACATGTGTTATCAAAACTTTGCTCAAGCTTCACCATGTGCTCATACCTCTTCAAATAGTCTTTTAGATAGAAGCTTGATCCTATATAGAAGCACATGGATAAGCTCTACCTTCTTGAAGAGATCCCACTGATAGAAGAGGTGCTAAAGCCAAGCTCTACCTCAAGGAGGAAATAGAGTCAAACCCTATCTTTGTCTTTGAGACATCTTAGGAGATAGAGCTTGAGCACACACTAAGGCCCATAATAACCATCTCTTTTTAACACACCTTTGAGGTGTCTCTAGGATAGGGCTTGAGCATGTGATCAAGCTTGGATACACCTCTCTTCCTTTTGGGGAGGGGGAGAGGGGGGAGGGGGAGAGCTTGGGGGCACATGACCAAGCTAGTGGTAATCCCCCTCCTTTATTATGTTGCTTTAAGATGTCCTTGTGCCAGAGCTTGTTGACCATATGCTTGGCCCTTGTGTCAAAATTCGAATCCTAGTTGAAGCTCATAGAATAGGGAGGTGACAACTCTAATGTTCAAAAATCAAAAAATTATTTGTTAGAGATGTATCTCTTAGTACTTAAAATGTAAATTTGAAATTCAAAATTTTGAGGTATTTAATAGTACAACTAGGAGACTTAGAATTGATTCAAGTTTAATGCAATCACTATATGAGGTTAAATACTTTACACCATAAAATTAGAATCTTAAAAGCATAAAACATTGGGTTTGCACATGTGTAGTCAAACCTTCTCTCAAGCTTGACCACATGCTCATGCTTCTTCAAAATATCTTTTAGATAGAAGCTTGGACCTATATAGAAGCACATGGACAAGCTCTACCTTCTTAAAGAGATCCCACTAATAGAAGAGGTGCTACAAGCTTGAGCACATAGCCAATCTCTTCCTCAAGGAGGAAAGAGAGTCAAACTCTATCTTTGTCTTTGAGGCATATTAGGAGATAGAGCTTGAGCACACACTAAGGCCCATAATAACTATCTCTTTTTAATACACCTTTGAGGTGTCTCTAGGATAGATCTTGAGCACGTGATCAAGCTTGGATAAACCTCTCTTCCATTTGGGGGGGGGGGGGGGCAGAGAGGGGGAGAGCTTGGGCACATGATCAAGCTAGTGGTAGTTCCCCTCCTAAGATGTCTTTGTGCTAGAGTTTGTTGACCACATGCTCAAGATTTCTCGGCATGTGTCAATATTTGAATCCTAGTTGAAGCTTGTAGAAGAGGGAGGTGACAACTCTAATGTTTGAAAATAAAAAAAATGTTTGTTAGAGATGTACCTCATAGTACTTAAAATCTAAATTTGGAATTCAAAATTTTGAGAAACCCTATATTTGTCTTTGAGATGTCTTAGGAGATAGAGCTTGAGCACACACTAAGGCCCATAATAACCATCTCTTTTTAACACACCTTTGAGGCGTCTCTAGGATAGGGCTTGAGCATGTGATCAAGCTTGATAAACCTCTCTTCCTTTGGTAATCCCCTCCTTTAGTATGTGACTTTAAGATGTATTTGTGCCAGAGCTTGTTGACCACATGCTCAAGCTTTCCTAGCCCTTGTGTCGAAATTTGAATCCTAGTTAAAGCCCATAGAAGAGGAAGGTGACAACTCTAATGCTCAAAAATGAAAAAATAGTTTGTTGGAGATATACCTCTTTATAGTTAAGATGTAAATTTGAAATTCAAAATTTTGTGGTACAACTAGGAGACTTGGATTCACTGAAGTTCAAATTCAATCACTGCGAGGTTAACTACTTTACAATATAAAATTAGAATCTTGAAAGCATAAAACATTGGGTTTGCACATGTATTGTCTTCTCTCAAGCTTCACCATGTGTTCATACCTCTTCAATATGTCTTTTAGATAGAAGCTTGGTCCTATATAGAAGCACATGGATAAGCTTTACCTTCTTGAAGAGAGCTCATTGATAGAAGAGGTGCTATAGGCTTGAGCACATAGCCAAGCTCTACCTCAAGGAGGAAAGAGACTCAAACCCTATCTTAGGAGATAGAGCTTGAACACACACTAAGGCCCATAATAACCATATCGTTTTAACAAACCTTTGGGGTTTCTCTAGGATAGAGCTTGAGCATGTGATCAAGCTTGGATAAACCCCTCTTCCTAAGATGTCTTTGTGCCAGAGCTTGTCGACCACATGCTCAAGCTTGTATCAACCCTCTCTTCATAGGGGAAATCTCTTTTAGATAGAGCTTGAGTATGTGGTTTATTCCCCTCCACCAGGAGGTTTGTGAGACAGAATGACAATAGCAATGTATAAGTTATCCCCATTCAGCGAGATGTTTATGAAACACATATTGAGTAGCTTGCATGAATACTTTCACTTGGGTATAAGGAGCTTAGTAAGAAACCGAGACAACAGATCTTGGACACATGCTCAAGCTTCTATCAACCATCTCTTTTATTATGTGGCTTTAAGATGTCTTTGGAAGGGAACTTGAGCATGTGCTTAAGCTCATATGAACTCTATCTTTATGGGGAAAGAGGTTGTCAAGATAATCTCCCCCTCTCCCTTTGAAGGCATGGAAAAATAGTTTCTCCTCCATCATTGAGATAGTCATCTTCTTACAAACATGTCCCTTATGACTCATCCACTTTACTTTTCTAATCCTTGTAACACAAATAATATCGATTATGAATCATCTCTTTCCTTTTGTGGGAGGTGCTTCATAAGATAAGTTCCTAGTTTCTCCTTTCTAGTTTGGATGTATTCGAGGGAGAGCTTGAGCCTGTGATTAAGCCCATGTTAACCTTCTTTGTTTGATATGATTATGAGGTGTAAGTGAGATAGAGAGGAGGGGAATTTTGCAAGATGAGAGCTTGAGCACATACTCAAGAATGTATAGACCCTATGCATTTTTATGTCATCGTGAGATCTCCTTACAGTAGAGCATGGGCACATCCTCAAGCTTGTATCAACCCTCTCTTTACAGATCGAGGAGTTTTATAATGTTGTTCCCCTCTATCTCTAAGTGTAGCATGGTAGTTTCCAAACCCTATTTATTTGATATGATTCTTTGATATGTCTTTGGGTCCTAGCTTGTGCACATTCTCAAGATTGGTAAAACCCCTCTCCTTATGGGGAAGGAGCTTCTCAAGGGGATTTTAACCCCTCCCCATGAGGACATGGAGAAAATTTCTCCTCTCTCATTGAGAGGGCTACCCTTATTTGATATGACTTTCTAATATGCCTTTAAAAAAGAGCTTAATCAAGATTGTATCAGCTCTATATTTATGGTGGAGGGTGGTACTTACTCCTCTTTACTAAGATGTCCTTTTTGTATGAATTTGAACATGTCTTTGAGAGAGAGATTCAAGCTTGTACCAATCCTTTATTTTTGGGAGGCACTTTTTGCAAGATAGGTGCATAGTTTCTCTTGTCTCTTTCACATGTATTTGAGAGAGATCTTGAGCATGTGATCGAGCCTATAGCAACTCTCTTTATTCGATGTGAGTGTGATGTGTTTTTTTAGGTAGAGCAGAGGGCAATCTGTAAACATGGTGAGATAGAGCTTGATGATGCATGTTTTAGGTAGAGGGGAGGACACCAATAAAAATGGTGGGACAGAGTTTGACCATGTGCTCAAGCCTATGTAGACCCTCTACATTTTGTTGACTTTGAGATCTCTTTGGGATAAAGCTTGAAGCATGCATCAACATTCTCTCTATGGGGGAGGAGCTTGGTAACATTCTTTCCCCTCTTTGTTTGATGTGAGTCTGATATGCCTTTTAGATAGAGAGGAGGGAAACTTGTAAACATGGTGGAGTAGAGATTGACGATGCATATTTTAGGTAGGGGGAGGGAAACATGTAAAGATCACTTGACCTTGTGCTCAAGCCTATATAGAACCTCTCCATTTTTTGACTTTGACATCTCTTTGGGACCAACATTCTCTCTATGGGGGAGGAGCTTGGTAACATTCTTCCCCTCTATCTCTGAGTGCATCACAGTAGTTTCCCCTCTCTCATTGAGGTGTTTATGAGATAGAGCCTGAGCACTTACTCAATCTTAAACAATTTCCTTTTTATATGGATTTTTGAAATATCTTTGAGACATAGCTTGAGCACAAGCTTGTATCGACCCTTTCTTACTAGGGGAGGAGCCTCACAAGATAGGTTATTGGTGTCTGCTTTCCACTCCTACCCCCTTTAGATGTATTCAGGGAGAGAGCTTGAGCATGTGATCTAGCCTATAATGATCTTCTTTGTTTGCCATGACTATGAGGTGTCTTTGAGAAAGAGGGGACTCAGGGAAACTAGGCATTTTGATATGACACTTTGATATGTCTTTGGGTTGTAGCTTGTGCATCTTCTTAAGCTGGTAAAAACCCTCTCCTTAGGGGGGAGGAGCCTCTCAAGAGTGTTTACCCTCTCCCTTGGAGGGCATGTACAAATATTATTCTCTCTCATTGAGACGGCTATTAGTCAGTGTGCCTCAAGCTTGTATCCAAACCCTATCTATATGATATGACTTTTCATATGCCTCTGGAAAAGAGCTTAATAATATGCTCAAGCTTGTATCGACCCTATATCTAATGGGCAGGACTTGTATTTGTTGACTGCAGCATTGTAGTTTCTCCTCTCTCATTGAGATGTCTTTTGTATACGAATTTTTGTCATGGGGGGAGGAGCTTCTCAAGAGTGTTTACCTTGTCAAAGGCAGATGGAAAATAATATTACCAAGCTCCTCCTTGGTGAAGAGGGTTGACACAAGCTTGAGCATGTGCTCAAGATTTTTCCTAAAGAGACCTCACATTCACATAAAGGAGACCTCGAAATCCCATTATCTCACCAAGCTACCATCCCTTGTGTGCTACAAACACCTCAAAGTCATATCACTATTCTCCTTGATGTATATGAGGTTGAAAAAATGTAGCGAGATGTTGAAGATACAATGTTTACTAGGGGATGGGAACTCACATGTGACGCTGAAAGACCAACCATTGATAAGCTAGTCAAAGCATTTGATGGTATGAAAAAGACAACCTCATGAAAGAAACAGGTTATATCTACCGAGACCAAGATATCAACACAAAAAGTACAATCATCAAAAGAGGGACAACTAGCACTTGTATCAATCATTCCAACTGATCCACTAGATCCAATAAAGGAACAAGAGCCTTTATTGATACTAGAAGTTGACAAGAGACAAGTTGCAAAGCTCAAAAAGAAGTCAAGGTCCCCAGGACTGAATGCATATGCAGAATCCTTTCCATTTGGATTAGATAGGCAATACTCTATCCTTGTAGTCAAATGTAGGGAAGCTCCACCACATTACATTTGTAAGCCAAAGGAGCATGTCTATGTAAATTATATACTAAGTAAGTTTCAATTAGAGCCCACTCCAAGTTCCTTTTGTGAATATTTGATGCCCATATATAAGAATAATCATGGGGAGATTGTTCCAAGGCCAAGGAAATTGGTGAAAGAGGAGGAGTTAGATAATTATCACTACTACATCCTAGGTGGCCAATACTGAATTTATGGAGCAATAATACTTGGTAAATGAATTTTCATGAAAATGAAAGCATTAAGCAACACTATGTTAGGCAAATTGCATGTATTGTTGTGGATGCCCCGCCAGTCTAGGTATCAATGGCCATATCCATCTTGTCTAATGAAGAAATGCAGGAGCACATTGAGAAACAACCTTATAAGAGTACCCTAGAGCACTTGAGATCCCAGTGGATAACCTATGGAAGACCTTCAAAAACTGCACCATGTGTGACCAAGTGTGCCGAAAGTAGCCAACAATGGGACGTGAGTATCTCTAATCAATTGTTCTCTCAACTAGTTTGATTGATCTATAGTTTCTTGTTTATGTAGCTTTTATGAGAAATAAATTGAACCTTGTACTTGTGTCAATGCAAAAAATTGTTAGTATTTCTGAAATGAGTGTTGGCCAAGGCTTTTAGCAAAGGTTTTCCCACATGGTTATGTGTGAAGAAAATATCTATAAGACATGGCTGAGGATCTTGGATAGTGCAATGGAGGGGAAACTAGATGGGAAAAAAACAATGGTAAGTACCTTTCATTGTCAGGTTGGATTAATAGACAAAGATATAAGAATGTTACAAAGAGAGATTATGCAAAAAAGGATATTACTTGCAAAGGGTACAAAGGACACAGATAAGATTGACATATTTGATAGGGTAAAATAGATCAAGTAGGATCGGGTTGTGTAGGTGGAACTACTTCTCATATTCAACACATTTGTTAAGGAAAAATGTAATAGTGTCAAACTAAAAGATGATAACAAAATGATATCAAAGTATATCCTAAAATATTTTAATCAAGGCCATTTGAAGTAAGTTATTGCATCAAACTTCTTTGTCATCAAAGCGATAGTCACATTATACCCGATTGAATGAGTTTATTAAAAACCTTGATAGATTAATGATCCTAAACTCTTATTACATTTATTGGTATACAACGTGGAGAGCACAAGTTAAAATCACTTTCTATCATGTTTTTATAATGAGGAGGTTGATATATGTATTATATGTACAAATTCTTACACAAAGAGGTTCAAAATTTTTGTCTCATGTTTCTAAAAGAAAAAAAATACATGTAAACTAGGTCCCACTAAGCGCACTAGCTGCCCATAAAATTATAATTGACCCTTTCTGTTGCGAAGGTTGACAAAATAGAGTGATGGACAAACTTAAAATTCTCAAAGTTGGAAGAATAGAGTTTTTAACTATTCTTTACTAAATTTAATTCAATGCCATTGGGAAAACTTAAAATTCTCAAAGTCTATTGTTCAACCTAGATACATGCCATGATGGATGTTTCCATAGCCAAGCATGGGCACAAAATCTAATTACTAAGTGGAAAAAAGAGATTACAATCTTAGCAAAAACACAGGCACAAAATCTAATTAATAAGAGTAGAATACTCTTCAACTTGAACACTTGATAAGGTGGATATCTACATGCCCAAGCTAAGGTCTCAAATTTTTGTTGAAAACTCATAATCCAAGGGGAACAAAAAAGCCAAAACCATTGACATTAAGGTCCCATAAGCTCATTGCAACTTATTGTTAACCATAAAACTCAATCCTTTATCTTGTCAAGATTCTAGCAAATAAAGTTTGAGCTAAAATTTATAGTACAAAAACAATGAATGATCCTAAAATTTGACACCTTCAACTTTATCTAATCTGCTTGGTCGCATGGCCAAGCCCTTCTCATATATTGAGAATGATAAATAGCAAAAAGATTTCCATAATGACTCAAAGACTAGGCCAAGTGACAAAAAAAGATTACAAATAGTCAAGTGACAGAAAGGGGTTAAATAAATCTAAAAAGAATTGGGCATGCTGGGAATGAGACTTTTCCCATTTTACCTAAAACACTCTTTGATGCTTTTGTTGCTTATTTAAATGCCTATACTACTGCATTGAGAACATATCTTATAGCAACATGTACTCTCATGGTGTGGGCTGATATTTTAAAATCATTTTGTAGATATTTCCATTGTATATTTCATCAGTATACCCTTGATATATTATAGTGAATGCATGTCCAATTCCACCATACCTATTCTCTTGTTATCCTCATTAGATTGTATAATGTGTAAGCATGAGAGTTTATCTACATACTTGAAGCCCATTTTCTTTTGACTACCATAAGGGAGCTACCTCACTATTAATCACCTTCTTGATCCTATGTATACATTCAAGGACCTAGCATTATGTTTAGTGAAACAAAAACATGAAGACTTGCCTCTCGTAGCTTAGCCAAACACTTAGACACTAACAGAGAGAACCAATGAGAAACAATGAAAGAACTTGATAACAACACAAGAACCAAACACAACATCACTATTATAAAGTAGAATGTGCATCATATACAATATCCAAATTTAATTATTACACGATTTCAACCACACAAGTACTTAGACTCTCATCTCTATGAGGCTTTCAGGTCAAAGTTTCACTAAGGTCTACAAGGCACCAAGCTAGGGTGTTTCTCTTTAAATTTGACCCCAAATGGGTTTATAGTATCACAAGAAAGGTGGGATTTCTAAAAAGAGAATAGGGGATAGAGAAGAGGGATCTTGCTCTTTGTGATTTTAGCTTTTATAAACTACAAAGTGGGCACTCAAATCAATGATTTGCTTGACATAATTGATAATGTAACCTTATCATCGAACTTGTAATGAAAGCTTAAGGCTAAGCTAAAGCCTTATCTTATATATATACTTTTCAACTTTATACAATGTTGCCATAACCATGCATTGCAATTGTATGTTGTCCTTAGTTTAGGCTTGCATAATCAAAGCCATCAACATAGGTAGCCATCCATCATGTTGTAAGAGAACCTTCTCTCTCTCAGATTCAATTCCTTGTTCACTATTGATTGCAATTATAAATTGATTGTTGCACCCATTCAACCATGTCTAGTGCCAATACACCAACTCTCCCTCATCCAAATAATCTACCATTTCCTAGAGTTGACCACGTTGGTCATAATGTTCTTACTACACGATGCTAATCCCGTTAGCACTTCCTTCATAATGCTCACTCCTCCCATGATTAAATGTGCATGAGACCAAGGACATCAACTCACAAGCTCCGCACTTCTCACTTCTTCGTCCCTCATGTGCAAGAAGTCGATCTCCTCTACTTGTTTTCCTCCAAGATGATGTGAGTCTATCCTCTCTCTCTCTCCCTCCCTCCCTCCCTCCCTCCCTCCCTCCCTCCCTCCCTCCCTCTCTCTCTCTCTCTCTCTCTCTCTCTCTCTCTCTCTCTCTCTCTCTCTCTCTCTCTCTCTCTCTCTCTCTCTCTCTCTCTCTCTCTCTCTCTCTCTCTCTCTCTCTCTCTCTCTCTCCAAGACCCCTCAAGCTCTTTGGGTTCTATCACAAAACTCTTTATATCTCCACCTCTCAAACTAGAAAATCCAAGAAGAAGAAATGGAAAAGTTTTAGACAAGATGTAGGAGAGAAGGCTCACAATACTAGCTAGGAACCACTTCGCAGTCTCCACAACCTAGCTCACAAGCAACAAAGAAAGCTTTAGTGATGGTCGACACATAGAAAGAGAGAAGATATAAGACTTTGATTATTAGTTTTTTGGAGTGCATACATTAAGGTTTTTCAACCTTATATATGACTTTTGAAATTTAAACCTTGGGTAGGATATAATTCTCATCAGTGCTTGCGAGCCATCCCTTTCAAGCCTTATCTTCAGGGTCTTGTGACCCATCAAACTATCTAATTCCCTAAAAAAATCGACCCACTCTATTTGCACGATATTAAATGCATGTTAATTTACAATTTGTATAGGAGTGATGCCGGCACTAAGAAAAATTGAATTTGACATCTTTTTCTTCGTTCAGGCTCTATAACATATCAATGTTGGCATATTTATCATTTTTTATGCCATGCAATCCTTTGTCATTTTTTGCTACTTGCGCTTTTCTAATTTAAGTTTCTTTTTCTATGTACTTGTGAGTATATGTATCAAAATTGATTTCTACGTATGTTAGAATCTATGTTAGTAAGTAATTTATAATGATTTTTTTGATGATGCTTTTGTTGCTTATTTCGATGCCTATACTAATGCATTGAGAGCATATCTTATAGCAACATGTATTCTCATGGTGTGGGCTGATATTTTAAAATAATTTTTTAGATATTTCCATTGTACATTTCATAAGTAAGCCCTTGATATATTATAGTGAATGCATGTCCAATTCCACCATACCTATTCTCTTGTTATCCTCATTAGATCGTATAGTGTGTAAGCATGATAGTTTATCTACATACTTGAAGCCCATTTTCTTTTGACTGCCATAAGGGATCTACCTCACTATTAATCACCTTCTTGATCCTATGTATACATTCAAGGACCTTGAATTATGTTTAGTGAAAAAAAATGAATACTTGCCTCTCGTGGCTTAGCCAAATAGTTAGACACTATAGAGAACCAATGAGAAATGATGAAAGAACTTGATACTAACAGAAGAAGCAAACACAACAACATGACTATTATAAAGTAGAATGTGCATCATATACAAAATCCAAATTTAATTATTACACCATTTCAACCACACATGTACTTAGGCTCTCATCTCTTTGAGGCTCTCAAGTCAAAGTTTCACTAAGGTCTACAAGGCACCAAGCTAGGGTGCTTCTGTCTAAATTTGATCCCAAATGGGTTTACAGTATTACAAGAAAGGTGGGCCTTCTAAAAAGAGTATATGGGACAGAGAATAGGGATCTTACTTTTTGTGATTTTAGTTTTTATAAACTACGAATTGGGCACTCAAATCAATGATTTACTTGACATAATTGATAATGTAACCTTATCATATGGAACTTGTAATGAAAGCTTAAGGTTAAGCTAAAGCCTTATCTTATATATTTGCTTTTTTAGCTTTATACAATGGTGCCATAGCAATGTTTTTTAGTTGTATGTTGTCCATAGCCTAGGCTTTCATAATCAAAGCCATCAACATAGGCAGTCAGTGCACCATGTTGTAAGAGCACCTTCTCTATCTCAGATTCACCTCCTTGTTTAGTGTTGATTGCAATTATAAATTGATTGTGTGCACCCATTCAACCATGTGTAGGCCAATATACCAACTCTCTCTCATCCAAATAATCTTCCATTGCCTAGAGTTGACCATGTTAATCCTAATGTTCTTACTACACAATGCTACTCCCATTAACTTTCTTCATAATGCTCAGTCCTCCCATAATTGAATGTGCATGATACCAAGCACATCAACTCATAGAATTCTTATCAATTCTACTAATCTCCAATCACATTTTCCACCTTCAAATCCTTCCACGGTATAATCAATTATGAATACAATGCAATTAGCCTATAATTTAGATACCATATCAGCCACCATCAAATCATGCCAACTTGAATAGTCCATTGTTATTATCATATTGCAAATGCTAACTCAACAATGAGCTTGCTATATCGTCACTGCTTACACTTACATGCTCATTTTCTATATTGAGTTTGTGTATCTAATACAATCTACAACAATGGCTCATGTAATTTTTACCATGATCAAATTTGCATTCCAATATGAGCCCAATCAGGATTGGATGGGCAATTGGGAAAGATGATGAGGAAGGGCAAAGATATGCAATTCAATTTGGTGCTAAAGTGTTGACTGAATGATGGCAGAGAAGGTATCCACAAGTAAAAAGAGAATTATGGGGAATCGTGATAGCCCTTAAATGTGATAATGAATATTTTGTGGGTGCTCATGTAGTCATTGAGACTGATTTTTTGCCAGTATTGGGTATGATTACTAGTTGTGCTACCCCGGACATTACTATGCTCCAATAGATTACATACATCAAATCTTTAAACCTTGAATTTCAGCATATTGCAGGAAGAGATAACCTAGTTGACAAACATATTATCTTGAGCACCCTATGAGAATGAAGATGGGATGATGGACGAGAAGGAAGAAGATGAATTTCTTGTTGCTAAAAATGATGTTTTGATTGGTGAAATTGAATTGGTAGCCATTGTAACTATAGGTACAACTCTCATGAATGCAAGGACAACATTAAATGCAATAAATGCAGTAGCTGGTTGGTTTATCAGGTACAAGTGCTATAAGAGTGAATTCAACAAATGCTATGTATCTTATGTAGGTTGTTTTGAAAGATAAATATGCAGGAGAGTGGCTGAGAATTGGTTAATACCTCAACAAAATATCACATCCATGTCATAGTAGAGTACCATCTTCATAGCAATAATTGACACTTCATATAGGGAGTCCATCTTAGTTGAAAGTGTAACATGACCCTAGGCATACATGTCACAAGGCTAAAATTGATGCTTCATCTAGAGAGTCCATCTTAGCTTAAAGCGTAAGATAACCCTACATGTCACAAAGCATATTAAGCTTGATATTGACCCCACATAACCATGATCTTTGGTCTTTTGGACTAATGTATCCAATCTTGATACACTTGCTCCAAATCTCAAAATGTTGAATCTCAAACCTTAGAACTAACCATATTAGCCTTTCCCATAAGCCAAAACCATAAGTTTGCATCGAGTAGACACATGTGATCTGAAGTAAAACCTTGCTTGCTAACTAAGGGAAAACCATGGAACTCTCTCCTACAGAAAACACAAAGCTCTAGCTCTACTAAAATCAACTTGACCTCTCTTGTTATGTTTCCAAAAACATCTTTTTCTTGCATCCATCATGGCTAGAAAAAATGTCATCGTGTCTTTGCTAAGTTCTTTTTAGGTTACCAAAAACTACTTCAAAGCATCTAGAATTTGGGATCACTTAATTAGGGTGCCAAATTCCTCACATGCAAGAGGGGATCCATGTAGTATAGGCAAGATGGTAGGAGCTTCACAATGAGTGGTGCCAAATAGGAAGATCATTCAACTTTGCATAACATGGATATTATCAAAGAAGGAAGAAACTTTTGTAAAACAACTCATTACAACATCTTGGCATACTCATATTAGGATGGATGAGATGTTTGAAGGGAGCTTTTACAAATGTCAAAAGAAGAGATATGGAGGAGTTATTTGGCTCGAAGTCCCATGATTGTACATGATGATCAAGGTAAGTTAATGTTTACAACCACACACATTTTATTTTTAAATTCATGTTTCATAGGAGAAACTAAACAAGTATATATCCTATTTGGAGTTCATTGCTTCCTACTACCATCTCTCATTGAGCATTGAGGAACGTACGAGAAGATATTTCTAGAAAGGTGGGATTTCTAGAAAAAGCATATGGGATAGAGAATAGGGATCTTGCTCTTTGTGATTTTAGGATTTATGAACTACAAATTGGGCACTCAAATCAATGATTTACTTGACATAATTGATCATGTAACCTTATCATGGAACTTGTAATGAAAGCTTAAGGTTAAGCTAAATCCTTAATCTTATATTTATGATTTTTAGCTTTATACAATGTTGCCATAGCCATGCTTTTTAGTTGTATGCTATCCATAGTCTAGGCTTTCAACATAGGTAGCTAGTGCACCATGTTGTAAGAGCACCTTCTCTATCTGAGATTCACATCCTTGTTTAGTGTTGCTTGCAATTATAAATAGATTGTTGCACCCATTCAACCATGTCTAGAGCCAATACCAACTCTCCCTCATCCAAATAATCTACCATTTCCTAGAGTTGACCATGTTAGTCATAATGTTCTTACTACACAATGCTAATCCCGTTAGCACTTCCTTCATATTGCTCACTCCTCCCATAATTGAATGTGCATGAGACCAATGACATCAACTCATAGGCTTCTTTTCCATTCTACTTTTCTCCAATCACATTTTCCACCTTCAAATCCCTCCATGGTGTAATCAATGAAGAATATAATGAAATTAGCCTATAGTTTAGCCACCATATCAGCCATCAACTCATAGGCTTCTTTTCCATTCTACTCCTGTCCTGTAAGGTGCCTGCCCCCATCAGTTGTCCAGGCACACTTTTAGCGGTCTATCGAGAAACGAATCTAAGCGTTGCTGCCCGGCATTCCCATGGAGTATTTCGGGTTTTGTCGCTTAAGGTTTCCCAAATCCGCCTCGCAACGAAACGTTCACTGCTAGACCCATTAGGATTGACTTGAAATTTGGGCTCCTAGTGGCCAAGGTCTCCTAACAGCATTCTAGCGTCAGATCTTGGACATCCTACTTTAAGTAGAGATACCCAAGCCGAAGCTGACCCATGCCACACTTGGTTCAAAGAGAATGGGAAATGAGAGGGATGCACTGCTCAACCTCTCTGCCCGTAGGGCATAGTCCCATTCCGGTCCCCTAAAACGGCATGAAACATGGTTCTAATATAACAATTCCTAAGGGTCGTTGGACGTGTGAGAAGCCTCCCAGTTCTCTAGGACCACCCTGCTGTAGGACAGACCCGTCGGGGGTCTACCCACCCTCTTCCCTTGATAGCTTTAGTTTTCTAATTAGGTCCTACCACATTTATGTGCGACACTTAAAATCAGCTTCATTAATTAAGCCTTTAAGGAAACGAGGTTCGTTCGCATAACTTACATCATAGACACAAAAACAGAGCAAAAAGCAATCTATTGACAAACAAGTTCCTTAACTTATCTTCAAGTTAATCTTTGTCTCTCGCCCATACAGGAGAAATTGTGTATCCCTTCTGTCCAACAGAAGTATCTCTTCTGCCTTGTAGAAGTAACTAGTCCAATTCACATGGCACCACAAACTCAATCCTTTATCTAGAATAGGATCTCCTAACAAGCCCAGACGTTGGGGGCCACAGAGGTCTTCAACTCCATTCTAGACCTAGCAAGGGGTTTCTAGAGCTCTAACTGACCCGCAAGCTATCTAGGAGTGAAACATCATTCCCGTGGTTGGCCTTTTCACCACTCGACCTTCGGCCCATGAATCGAGCAGTGCCCTCTTTGGGTTAATCTGCAATGCAATCTGGAGGTGATCCACCCGTGCAAAATATCCTTCCTTAATTAAATCCTTTAAGAATCAAGCACAACCAAGGCATTCATCCTTAATATCATTTTCCAAGAAAACATTCCTTTATTTCCATGGCGACTTGTCATCACAGACCCTTGCCATGTATTTACCATAAATCACAAGCACTTGGAATAATCATCCAAACAACAAACTGACAACTAGTTGAATGTAAAAGCATTTAGGATGTTGTTAGATCAACCAACAAAACCAATTGTATTCTTTCCAAACAATACTAGAATAGATGATATAATATTTCCATTGCCAGAGTATCTCTAATCATTTGTAAGTTCTAGGCTCAAAATAGATGCAACTCATATTACTCAGGTTAAATGTAGTTACAAGAGTAAAGTTTATTCCAATACAAGTTGTATTTCATGTCGATAAAATTTCTAGGATTTCTAATCATCCTGAAGAGGTGTTGTCTGTTCAAGATCTTCGTCTTCATCTGATTCCTCTATATATCCATAGACTGCACTTGTGTAGCTTCGTTTTCTTGGAGGTTCAATATCTTCTGGAGACTTAAGTTAGGGCAGTCTACTTGGACATGCCCTAGCTCTTTGCAATGAAAGTATTGATGGTAGGGACATCTTCTACGGATGTGCTTTATCTCTCCGCACCTGTGGCATCTCTTATCCAGATCTCAGGAGTCATCTTTGCCATAGTTGCCCGATTTAAGTTCTTGGATGATTGGATTCGCTCAGAGTAATGCATCTTGTAAGTTCGTTGGATGCGTTGCTTCAAGATGATAGTTTAGAGGGGTGTTTAGGCCATGGCAAAAATTGGATACTTGCTATGCAATATCCACAGGTGGCGCATATTTTAGTAGGGTTAAAAACTTTGAGTAGTAAACTTCCAAGGTTAATTCCAACTACTTGAGCTTGAAAAATTTAATCATCCTCAAAGTCGGATAGGTTGGTGGAAGGTATCGTCCGCGTACAACATCTTCTACGTGCACCCAAGTGACAGCGGCTTCAAAAATACCTTGATCCTTGCACCATTGCTTCCATCATAATTGAGCCCGGCCAACTAGCTTAAGTTTGGCTATCATTGCTTGATTGGTAGAAGCAGTTCGCGAAGCAAAAAAATAATTGTCCATCAACTCAATCCATATCTCTGCCTTTGCTATGGCGTCTATTCCTTCTCCATCAAACTCGGGTGCCTTAATTTGCTTGAGAAGAAATTCCTTCTCTTGCATGTCAACATTTGTGGGTACAGGAGGTGCCTAACAATCAAGCCATACCATTTAGGTTATTCTATTTAGGATATGTCTATGAACCATACATTAAGAAATCACACATCATTACGAAGTTTGGCTCTGATACCAACTATAAGGTGCCCACCCATTGGCTGTCCAGTCATGCTTTTAGCGGTCTATCCAGAAACAAATCTAAGTATCACACATAAATGTGGTAGGACCTAATTAGAAAACTAAAGCTATCAAGGGAAGTGGGTGGGCAGACCCCTGACGGGTCTGTCCTACGGCAGGGGTGGTCCTACTGAACTGGGAGGCTTCTCACAAGGTTTTAGCGACGTCTGATGACCCTTAGGAATTGTTAGATTAGAACCCTGATTCATGCCATTTTAGGGGACCGGAATGGGACTATGCCCTATGGGCAGAGAGGTTGAGCAGTGCATCCCTCTAATTACCCATTCTCTTTGAACCAAGTGCGGCATGGGTCTGCTTCGGCTTGGGTATCTCTGCGTAAAGTAGGATGTCCAAGATCCGATGCTAGAATGTTGTTAGGAGACCTTGGCCACTAGGAGCCCAAATTTCAGGTCGATCCTAGTTGGTTTGGCCATGAACGTTCTGTTTTGCGAGGCGGATTTGGGAAACCCTAGGCGACAAAACCCGAAATATTCCATGGGAGTGCCGGGGAGTGACGCTTAGATTTGTTTCTCGATAGACCGCTAAAAGTGTGCCTAGATAGCCGATGGGCGTGCAGCTTACATCTCTAATCACATTTTCCAAGGACATAATTTCATAGGCTTCTTTTCCATTCTACTCCTCTCCAATCACATTTTCCACTTTCAAATTCCTCCATGGTATAATCAATGAACAATGTAATGAACTTAGCCTATAGTTTACCTATCATATCAGCCATCAAATCATGCCACCTTGAATGGTCCACCAATTTTATCCTATAGCAAGTGCTTACTCAATGTTGGTCTTGCTATATCGGCACTTTTTACACTTATATGCTCATTTTCTATAATGAATTTGTGTACCCAATACAATCTATCACAATGGCTCATGTCATATTTTCCATTGTCAAATTTGAATTTTGATAGCCTAGTACATCGTATTACATTGGATATCATCCATTCCACATATCTCCACATATCTAAGCTTCAACTTTCAAGCCACCTAACAAATTCCATGCCATCACTACCACAAGGCATCCAAATCTAAAAGGGTCCTCATAGTCATGCAGAATCATATATATTCACTCTACTACATCCTCAAGCTTTGATGTCTAAATCTTATCTCCTATCCTTACACCCATCATTTCTATATCATCTACACTCAAGGGATCATTTCCTATTTCCTCTCACATTGTTGAAACTTCTCATATCTCAAGTGTTTATTGGTTTTCTTCTCCTCCCCAAAGAATCACAACTCTTGATGCTCTTTACGTCTACACCCTACTCATTGTCCATCTTGGATATCTCCCAATGGCCTCTTCCCAAGATTTTTAAACTTACCCTCTTCCTCATCAATTTTTGCACATGCAAATAGCCCTTTCCCATTCATTCACTCTACACTATCTTCAAGCTTTGACATCAAAATCTTATATTATATTTTAGTACATGTCATTTCTATCTCCTCTATACCCATGGATTATCATTTTCCCTTTCTTCTCACACCTCTGAACCTTTTGACTTGTCAAAAAATCACTCACTTTCTCCTCCTTTCCAAAGAAGAAGAACTCTTGATGCTCTTTGCATCCATTCCCTACTCAAAAGTGGAAAGCTCCATGATACTAAACTACCACCCATCCTTGAGGTTGACAACACCAGCCATTCAAAAATCTCTTAAAGATCCAAATCAAGAAGTTTGGTGTCATGCAATGCATAACAAGATGATGGATCTACATCAAAACAACACTTTGGATCTAGTCCCTCTACCATTCAACAAGAATCTATTCTCTTGCAAATGGGTTCTAAGGTGCAAATATAATTTGGATAGCTCCACCTCAAACTTCAAAGCCCACAGAACAACTCGTGGTTTCTTAGAGGTATATCGTGTGGATTGTGCCACTTATACATACTCATCCACATTGAGCACAACTTCTTTTAGGATCCTTGTTGCCCTTGTTATAGATGTCAAGATCTTCAACTTCATCTTGTTGATATTAAAGCCACTTTTTTATATGGTGATCTATTTGAACATGTCTATATGGCCTAGCTCCCACACCTTTACAACCCCTAAAAATCCACCTATGTGTGCTAACTTTGCAAGGCCATTTATGGATTCAAACAAAGCCCTTGGTAGTGGTACTAGAAGATCCATATCTATCTTGTGAAGAATGATCTTCATCAAATCCTCAGGGAAGTTACTTTATGTATATCCTCTACATCACGTGCGTTCGAGGCCTATTTATAAATATCATTATCTGTGAATTTTTCATGAGTAAAACATAACCCTTTTCTATTCAATCTGTAAATAACCCCTTTATATTACACCCTTTTGTATGTAAAAAATGTATAAAAATGGTATTTTAAAAATACCTTATTTTGAACCCACGTGATGCACACATATATTCACGAGTAACTTACTCGAGATCAAATTAAAGATGAACACAATCTCTACATCTTCAATAATGATAATTTCTTCATTTCTTTTTTTAAAACTACTTTATTGACTAGAAAATAAAAGTGGTCACCTACTACCACATGCAATAACTCTCACCTAGCTCCTAGTGATTGTGGATCTCCCTACCACTCTTTTGTACTTGTATATATACCACATTGTAGTAGCTCTTCAATGTAGTTCTCTTATAGAGTAGTAATGCAATAGTAGTAGAGTACATTAAGCATGGCAAGTACCATTATTGGAGAGCTGATGATAATTGTCATTCTTTCTATGTGGATGTTTGATGGAAGTGGCTAGGGTCACTAGTTTGGAGGAGTTTCTTATGAGAAGCTCCTGCCTTTTGATTTTTGACACCAAATCGTAGATGGATTGAGAAGAGATAGAATGTGTGCTTTCATTGCTTATGAAAGCACACCAAGAAGGTGGTAAGGAGGAATGAAGAAGGGTGGCTTGGAGCTTCTCTAAGATCTCCAAGTCTATGATCAAAGCTTCATCAAGGAGAGTTTGCTTTACGAATGAAGTTAATGGTGTCTTTAATGTACCAAATAAGCCACTTCAAGGCTTTCCAATGAACTTGGGTAGGGTTTTGTAAGTACTTGGAGAGGGTATATCACACATAGCAAGGGTCATTTTGAGTACATGTGATAAGTTAGAAAGTGCATCCTAGAATTTGGATACATGCTCCTAGGAGGGGGAATGAGCATCATAATACTCAAGTTTAGTAGAGGTAGAATAGGAGTGAAGATAAGAGAGCAAGATTGAAATTGAAATTTATGAAAAAATTGAGTAACATACCCTTTTTAGTGGAGTCAAGTGGAGTGTTGATCCATTTTGATCTCGATACCTAGAAACTATGAGAGGGGACCATTGCTAGTATAAGAAACGTGGGCAACAACATGGATTTTGCACTCAACAATTGGATTTTGAATGGAACACTTACAAACATGAGAACTTCGATCACTTTTTGAATCTAATTATTTATCTATTCTAGCTCTAAACCAATTGTCCATCATTTCTCTTTATCCAAGAAAGAAAAGAATACAATATTGACTTTGAGGTATAGTGAGCTCACCTACTTACATTTCCCTATTGTATCTAGAGCATGAAGGCTCATCATTGGTTCCACACTTCATGTAATGAATTCCTCAAATGAACACATGAAATCATTCTTGTTTGCATGAAGCACATCACTAGTCAAAGAGAAATATGGAGAAGATGAAGGAGAAGAAGAATAAATACTAGAGCATTTCTTCGTCATGTCCCTCGTTGTCACACGGGATTCGTGTGGGGGTTCGTGAAAGTTACTTGCCAGGGATACTTTGAGATGGGAGAATGCAACAAAATAAAACTTATTTAGAAGAATTTTCTTTTTTGAATGAGGAAAACAAATTCTTGTTTAAAAATATTGGCAAGATACAGGTTTATAAGACTTTCGGATTTGATCTCAAGAGTTTTGGGAAAGACAAGGGTGAATTCTCAATCTGAGAAAGATGAGAAGAAGGTGGAATCAAGAAAGGCGAGGACCATTAATCTCGACTCGGAAGCCACTTCATGGAACTTGTTGACGATCTTCAAAAGTAGGCGAGAAGCTTTAAGCTCAAATCAAGCCAATCTTCATAGCGACTCGCGATGACAGAAACTTCGATGTAGGCAAGGGGCTTAAAGCTCGTCCTCAAGCCTTGTCTCCAAAATTCAATGGCGGTCTTTGAAGAAGGCAAGGGATTCAAGCTCAACCTCTAGCCTTTCACACTTTTTTTGATGGCCCCTCTCTCGAACTTGTTGACAAAGTTTCAAAGAAGCGAGGAACATTAAGCTCGACTCAAGAGCCTCTCTTCATACTCTTCTTGGAGAGATCAAGGAGTATATCCAAACCCCTCATACTCCTTTTCTTATATAGATTTTTCTACCTCACATTGAGACGATTTTTCTTACTTAAGCTTGTTTTAAAGCAAGCGTTTTTAGCAAAAACGATGGGCTTATTAGCTTAAAGCTTTTAAGCTTTGAACAATTAAAGCTAGCTTCAATCGAATACTTTTTCCACCTTTATGCATCTTCAACAACTGCCAATCTACGTTGAACAAACTCCCCTATTAGGCTACCATCATCATAAGCCATCAACTCTGCTTGCAAGCACTCATGCATGCTATCCTTCCTGTCATCACATCTATTGGCTTTCCTCTCATAACTGAGTACTCCACCTATGAGGCATGGGATTGATTGTGTGAGATGAAAAGATCTCCGATCAGCAGCTTCCTTGACCTGGGAGTAGCAAAAGGACCATAGCAATTGAATAGGATCAGCATGCATAAACCTCCTTTGACCTCTTTTACCATTTGGGAAGCGAATGACCATCCTACAGACTGTTGCATCTACCTGTCAGGTTCCTCTGGTAAAGGTGGATAATAACAACGTTTGCGAATGCTGCTATTCTCTTGTGAAGCTACTTCTACATCTTTCAAAGGAGTCTCACTTCTCCCATCAGCAGATTGAGGTTGACTTAATTCTACTGACTACTCCCGTGTATCCTGTTGAGGGCTGAAATGATGAACGGGTTGCCTCTTACCCATCCAACCTCCAATCCTCACTAAGAGAACTAAAGAGGGGCACCACCTAGCCAAAGGGAGGATGGGCTAGGACATCCCTATTCTCAAAGAGAATCAAGAGAGCCAAGACACAATTTTACAAGAGAGAATATATGTGCTAGACACCACATTGGAATATAAGAGAGAGAGATGAGAGGAGAGGGAGACAAGAGGAGAAGAGGTAGAGGAAGCTTGCCATTATGCTACATGGAATGAGAAGATGAGAAGAGAGGGAGATAATAGGAGAAGAGGCAGAGGAAGCTTGCCATTATACTACATAATAAAAGAACTTACTCATAGCTTACCTCAAAGAGATGAGGATATTGTAGAGTGCTCTCATGGACTTGTCATTGTCCTCCCTCCCTTCTTCATTCTCCATGGGCTTTTTATATAGCCTCCATGAGGGATTAGATTAAGCTAATCTTCTTGATTAACATAATCCTAGATGATGTATGGCATCTTTGAAAATATGGAGAGTAGTGGATGGGACAAGTCCCCACCTTGGTCATCATGCAAGAAGCCAAGGGTGGTGGTAGACAAAATAGAGAAATGGAGCTAGATTACAAGAGGTGGGTACCTAAAGCACATTATTATAATATATTTACAAGAAGGATAGAGTGGAAAGTTGGTGTGGTGAAAGAGAGAAGAAAATTGCATGTAGCCAGCAGTCTGCGCCTTCGTAACTTTAAATCCGTGAGGAATTTAAAAAAAGTTTCTTCTGCAACTTTGTAGACCAGGTTGAAACCGATCAGCCTTTGCAAGAACTTTCTTGAAATTCACTTTTTCTTGGGAGTTATTGAGATTATAAAAAATGGCTTTCAAAAGCTGCTTTGACTTTAGTCCCCCATATATATATAAATACATATAAGCATGTGACAAAAGGGGTCCATGCTTGTAAGCTTTTGTGCAAGATCCAAATGACACCATGATGTGGATATTGACTTGTGTGCTAGGGTGAGGTATCCTCTAATGATGGTGATAGATTCCAAATCTTAGTGATGCAGACGGAGCCCATGTGTAGTTGGAGGCTAGTCCTTTGAAAAATCTATGCATTCATTCAACTCCTAGGTGTAATCCATTTTCATTTTCACTAAGATAACCATCCCTTTTACCCTTTACATTGACATGCCTTCTAAGAACTTGTCCCCCCCATTTGCTAGAGTTATCATAATCGAGAAGCAATGTAGCATACCTAGTGCTTGAAGAGTAAACCCAAAGTGATATGGTAAGCTCTTGATAGGGGCTTTGGCCAAATTTTGTGGTAGTAATCCGGGTTGTAAAAAACCCGGATCATTAGCCCTTCCCTTAGGCTAGAGGTATTCATGCCTCTAGCTTGATAATGATGGTCCAATAGAGCAAGGAGGACTGCACCCCCTCATTGGTAGCTCTTCATTGAATGACTGCTCCAAAGTGTTCATATTTCTTTGAAAATAAGGCTTCAGTCGCCATCCATTTACCCTTGTCTTGTGAACCTTCCCATCCATGTCACCTAGCTTATAGCTGCCATTTGGATATCTCCTTATGACCATGAATGGCCCTTCCCACTTGAACACAAGTTTAGCATCCTTTCTGTTATCAAAGTGGTTATCATAGCGTAGCACAAGTGATCCTTCCCTTATGTGTTTGCTAGCCAGCTTCTTATTAAAGGTCTTCCTCCTCTCTTCAGCCTGCATGGAATAGTGTTGGACTGTTGCTTCTGTATCTAACTCCAGCCTCTCTAGATCCAAGATCCTTTCCTCTAACTTCTTATCTTGATTCTTCTCTTGACTGGCTACTAAAACACGCAAACTGGCCAGTTCCACCTCTATAGGAAGCAAAGCTTCTTGGCCATAGACGAGGTGAAATGGAGTATAGCCAAGCAAGGTTCTAAATGAAGTCCTGTAGGCTCAAAGAGCTGCATTCAATTTTTTATCCCAGTGCTTGGGGTGCATGTGTACCTGCTTGGTAATTATCTTACAAATCAGCCCATTCACTTTTTCGACCAAACCATTACACTGTGGATAGTAGAGAGTAGAATGCATGTGCTTGATTTTTAGCCTTTCCATTAGCTCCCCTACTAGGTTTGCCCTAAAACCAGGACCCCGATCAGAGATAATTTCCAAAGATGTGCCAAACCTGCAACAAATATTTTCAAACATAAATTTTCCCACTTCTTGGGCTGTGATCCTACTAGTTGCTGAAGCCTCTGCCCACCTCGTCATGTAGTCCACTCCCATTATGATGTATTCCTTGCCAGATTGAGTTCGTGGGAGTGGCCCTATTGCATCAATTCCCCATTTCTCAAATGGGCCATATGTAGTTATGGGATTTTGTTCCTCATGCACTAGCTTCCTTGGTCCGGCCTTTTGGCAATCGTCACAAGTGCGGCACCAATTTTGCACATCTTGATGTAGACTAGGCCACACAAAACCGGCTTGGAGAATCTTTCTGCTGGTTATTTCTTGAGCAAAATGTCCGCTACAAACCTCTTCATGGCAGCTCTTAATCACATCTATAATCTCCTTTGATGTTGGCACGCTTCTAAGCACTGCATCCTTTCCTTTGCAATACAACACATCATTTATCAAGCGGTATTTAGTGGCCTTAGTAGCTAGCCACCTTTTCTCACTTTTACTCATATGTGTAGGTGCCTCACCTTGCTCAAGAAAATAAAGCACATCTTGTAGTTGAAACTTACCCTGAAACAAGGGAAGCTTTACTGTAATGATGCCCACCATTACCTCTTTCAATTTTTCAGCTGCTAGAGCATCTGCGTCGCCATTTGTGCGCCTTGGCACAAAATAGATTTGGGCTTTCTGTAGCTTTCTTATGAGAGTTTTAGCTTCCCTCATTTTCACTGCTAAGTTATCATTTTTACAAGCCCAGATTCCTTTCATTTGCTTAACAATGAGCATAGAATCCCCAAAAACATTAAGTCGAGTGACACCATGTGAAAGACACCACCTCAAACCTAAAAGCAAGGCTTGATATTCTGCCTCATTATTAGAATGGACATCCTCCAAGCTAATACCTTCTCCATAAAGTTTGTCACCTTCAGGACTGAACACCACTATTCCTGTTGCCGCTTTGTCTTTAATACGCTTGTAGGCTCCATCAAAGTAGAGGGCATGGGCATTCTCCACCCGTGGCGGCTCCTCAAGAGGAGGTGTCTCCTCTTTTACCTTTCCCTTCTTCTTTTCCTTCTTTTGATGGCATCTATGGGTCAACAAATCAGCTAGGCAAGCTCGAGTAGAATCCTCCACCTTGAAGGTGTAGTCAAACTCTTGGAGTTGTATCACCCACTTAGCGATTCTAGCTGAAACATCCATGTGCTGTAAGACATAGGGAAAATGCTCTTCTGTCGTGATCACTGTGAATGGCCTAGGGAGAAGATAAGGACGAAACTTTCTTACAGCAAACATTAGAGACAAAACCATCACCTCGACCATCTTGTACCCTCGTTCTGATGCTGTCATTACTCTACTAGAAAAGTAAACTGGTCTCATTAGGCCAGTTTTAGCATCCTTTTGTATTAGTGCTGCCCCTAGAGCATCTTCCCCAAAACTCGGATTGACAAAAAACTCCTGATCCCAACAAGGCTGTAAAATTATAGGAAGGGTGCTAAGAGCCTTCTTCACCTCGTGAAAGCACCTTTCGTTGTCGTCACTCCATAGAAGCTCCTCAGAGTGGGTTAACTGTTGTAGTGGAAATATTAATTGGAAGAGGAGATGAATGAACCGCCCCATATATCACACCTTCTGAATGAAAGAGGTTAGTTGCTTCACAGAAGATGGTGATGGCACCGCCAATAGGGCCTTAACTTTGTTTGGATCTGCTTCAATGCCCCTCTCACTTACGACATGCCCTAACAAAGTTACACTGCTTTCGCCAATGCGACACTTCTCATGGTTTAATTGCCCCCCCATTTGTGCAAGGCGGTTGAAAGCTTCATCCACCTTTCCTAGATGTAAAGCCTTAGAACTATAAATACAAAAATCATCAATAAAGACCCTGATGGATTTTCCAAAATATGGTTGGAAGACATAATTCATGAAGCGCTGGAAGGTAGTTGGGGCATTTGTTAATCCAAATGGCATTACTTTGTAAGCAAAACAACCCCAAGGTGTAATGAAGGTGGTCTTCTGTTGATCCTCCTCAGCTATTCGGATCTGGAAATAACCTGAATACCCATCACAAATAGTGTATCTCTCATGCCCGGCCACCTCGTTGAGTATTTCATCCTGAAAGGGAAGAGGAAAGTGATCTCTCTTAGTTGCGGCATTTAGCGGCTTGTAATCCACACAAATCCTCAATTTTCCATTCTTCTTAGGTATCACCACCATAGGTGAAACCCACTCTGAGTCCCCTATTGGATAGTTGAAGCCTGCCTTTAAAAGTCGTTGCACCTCAGTGAGTAGAGCGTTTTGTTGAACTACTCCCAATCGTCGTAGTCGCTGCACCATTGGCCGTGCTCCCTCTTTTAGATTAATGTGATGTTGTACTGCTGTCACACCTGTGATGTGTTCATAATCAGAAATAAAAAGTGCAGAGTATTTTATCACCACTTCCATGTAGGCTGCCTTCTCCTCAACTGATAGATCCTTAGCCAACACTTTTTCTAACCCCTCCTTCTTGACCTTTGGAAGCTGCTGCGAAATTTCACTACCAGAAGGCCCTTTTAATGTAATCCCCATCACTTCTACAGAGCTTTCTTCCTCCTCATTAGAAGACTCTCCCTCTGTCATAGATGACCAACCCTCACTGGAACTCCATTCATCAGCGGTGGTTTCTAACACAAGATCCTCCTGTCGGCCCTCCTTCATGTTGTAGATAGTGCTCTTCCATTTTTTATGCAGCCCCTTTTGTGGCCTTAGCTCTAAAGCCCCTGTCTCCCAATCTTGTCTGGCTTTCATTCCCATTAGCCATGGTCGCCCAAGAATGAGCGGATAGCCGTCCCCTTTCATTGGCATCACATACATGTCAAGCTCCAATTGCACTCCACACACCTTTACCTTGACTTTGTTTATAACTCCCAAACAATTTACTACTACATTGTTAGCCATTTTGGCCCCAAATTTAGTAGTTTCATTTACCTCTAATCCCAAACGATGCATCAACTTTTCTGTCATGACACAAATCTCTGCACCTCCATCCACATATGTCTTTGACACTCTCTGTCCATTGATTTCGGCTTCCACTAGAGGCACAATATCTTTCATCTTTCTAGCCTGGATTGCATTCACATGTCTATTCTTCATGGATCTAATGCTTACCATCTTGGACCATTGTCATCGCACTGTTGGAGATAGATATAGTAATTGTGGCCATGAAAATTTTGGCCCTTGATTCTTCATATCAGCAAGCAAATCATAAGCTTTAGTACCTTTACCCAGGGAAAAATCATCTGGCTCAATGTATCGGCGTGAGCGAGCCCTCCTCTTTTTAATGTTGCGTGTCTTTGCAGCCATTGATGACTCTGCCTCCTCTTCCATATTTTCAACCTCCTTTGGTGGTGTAGGTTCCATTCTCTCAATTCTCTAGGCTTTCTTCACCGGCATTGCTTCAACCTCTACTACTTTGGCCTTCCCTTTGACATCACTCTCATCTAAACTAATTATCCTAACATCATGATTCTCTGGCGGTTGGACAGGCAAGGGCGGCACCTCTGCAAGTGGTCGAGGATGCTGGAGAACTTGAACTGGTGGTGGAGGCCTTGGATTCGGTGGAACAAACCTTTCCCTAGGTGGTGTCACTTGTTGTCCCCTCCTTGGTTGGAACCCATTTCCTGGAAAACGCATGGGATGAGGGCAAAAGTACATACCATGGCTAGTCTCCCCACAATTATAGCAAACATACTCTCTTTCTTGCCTCCTTGGACCTCGATTGCCTTCATTTATGAGGAGAGGGGGTCACACTCCTTGCACCAAATTTAACGAAAGGCTTTCAAGTTGATTAGTAATGCGTTGTAGGAGCTCTTGCTGTGGTATCTCCGATTCAGGTAGGGCCTCTGCTATTTCTCTAGGCCTTGGCATGGTTGGTAAAACCTGTATGGGCTCAACTCCCCCCTTCAACTGGGCTTGATACTTCAATTTTCTATCTTTCTCCCTCCCATAAGTGACTGATTCTTCATAGGATGTGGGAAACTTTCCTTTGACCTTATCCCTTAGTAGAGGGTGGAGTCCGGCTAGAAAGCAATCTTTCTTAAGGCAATCAGGTACTCTTTCTCCCTCGGCTAAAGAGGCTGTCCATTTATCCCACAATTTTATAAACATGCCTTCATAGGTTTGGTATTCCCCTGCTACGGTTTGGCGAAGATCTAAGAGCTGTCTCCAAATATCTTCAGGTGGCTTTGTATCTTGGTACTTGTGTATGAATGCGGTCTTGAGATCCTCCCAATTACCCCTTGTAGCCTTCGGGAGAGCTTGATACCACACTCGAGCATCACCTTTTAGAACTAAAGAGAAGGCCCGTACTTTGGTTGCTTCATCATCCTGGCCTGTGACTAGGAAGGCCATTTCCAAGTCATCCAAAAAGTCTAGAGCTTTCTCCCCTTTGTGCCCAAAAAAACTTGGAAATGCCATGTTGCCTTAGTAGAGTATGAAGATGAAAACGTCTAGACTTAAGTTGTATTTTATAAGGGGAAGGATGAATGGGTTCACAGATGCATTGATTTCAGCAAGACGTCTAGGCCCCAGTATGCTTCTAATAATGCCTTGGAATCTAAGTTTTGTGCTAGCTACAATATGCACAGTTTGCATAGCAAGTGGGCGGATAGGTCCATACAACTCGTTCTGATTCATGAGAAACTATTATAATAGGATAAATACATGTACATTGAAGGATGCATTGTAGTCTAGCATTGGGAAGATTATAGGTTCTGGTGATACAAGAATCTCCCTTAATCTTTCAGCCCCAAAGCACATGACAAGACGCTGCTGGAAGAAAATCTTCCTACTGATGCACACATTAACTCGGATGTTTTGTACAGAGTGAAAGGTGTAGAAATTCGGGCCATTATTATTATTCATGAGTGGAGACTACTTAAGGAAGTAGAGAGAATGCACTTTCTTGAATTATGAAGAATTTTTCCCGGAGTGTTTCTTTTTGGAACCCACCAACTTTGCTATACGGAGAATTTTCTCACCAGTAATTGTTCTTGCCTTGGTGTGTCCATCCTCGGCGACATATATTTCATAAGGTGTGATGGCCATCTTTTCAACCACACCCAACCTTCGAGCTAACAACAGTTGAAGGTAGTCTCCATACTTTGCACTTTTACAAAACTCCACACCGTTCATGCATAGTTGTCCTCCTTTGATATGGATTAGGCCAGAGAGAGAGAGGGATTTGATGATTTGGAGACAAGGACCTCTCAGAAGGGCCTTCACTTTGTTTGCAAAATACTCACCACAATTATGAGAACCTAGCAATTGATGGCGACATAATTTTTCCCTTGTGAGATAATGGAATTTCTAAAGTGAACACCTTTTACCCGCATGCGTGCCGTCATCCAATAGGCATACTTTCTTTCTTGAGCTTCTTTAGGAGACAATTTTGGGAGTCGTGGACTTCGACCAGCTTCAAACATAGTTGGTGAAGGCGTTGAGGAAGAGCCACTTGGGGAACTTGTTGTAGAGGATGCACCACTATGTGTTGTATCATTCCACATAAGGAGGTAGAGAATTGTGGTTGAGAATGTCCTTAGTGGGGGCACCAAAAATGAGGGCTGAAATGATGAACGGGTTACCTCTTACCCATCCAACCTCCAATCCTCACTAAGAGAACTAAAGAGGGGCACCACCTAGCCAAAGGGAGGATGGGCTAGGACATCCCTATTCTCAAAGAGAATCAAGAGAGCCAAGACACAATTTTACAAGAGAGAATATATGTGCTAGACACCACATTGGAATATAAGAGAGAGAGATGAGAGGAGAGGGAGACAAGAGGAGAAGAGGTAGAAGAAGCTTGCCATTATGCTACATGGAATGAGAAGATGAGAAGAGAGGGAGATAATAGGAGAAGGGGTAGAGGAAGCTTGCCATTATGCTACATGGAATGAGAAGAGGAGAAGAGAGGGAGATAATAGGAGAAGAGGTAGAGGAAGCTTGCCATTATACTACATAATAAAAGAACTTACTCATAGCTTACCTCAAAGAGTTGAGGATATTGTAGAGTGCTCTCATGGACTTGTCATTGTCCTCCCTCCCTTCTTCATTCTCCATGGGCTCTTTATATAGCCTCCATGAGGGATTAGATTAAGCTAATCTTCTTGATTAACATAATCCTAGATGATGTATGGCATCTTTGAAAATATGGAGAGTAGTGGATGGGACAAGTCCCCACCTTGGTCATCATGCAAGAAGCCAAGGGTGGTGGTAGACAAAATAGAGAAATGGAGCTAGATTACAAGAGGTGGGTACCTAAAGCACATTATTATAATATATTTACAAGAAGGATAGAGTGGAAAGTTGGTGTGGTGAAAGAGAGAAGAAAATTGCATGTAGCCAGCAGTCTGCGCCTTTGTAACTTTAAATCCGTGAGGAATTTGAAAAAAGTTTCTTCTGCAACTTTGTAGACCAGGTTGAAACCGATCAGCCTTTGCAAGAACTTTCTTGAAATTCACTTTTTCTTGGGAGTTATTGAGATTATAAAAAATGGCTTTCAAAAGCTGCTTTGACTTTAGTCCCCCATATGTATATAAATACATATAAGCATGTGACAAAAGGGGTCCATGCTTGTAAGCTTTTGTGCAAGATCCAAATGACACCATGATGTGGATATTGACTTGTGTGCTAGGGTGAGGTGTCCTCTAATGATGGTGATAGATTCCAAATCTTAGTGATACAGACGGAGCCCATGTGTAGTTGGAGGCTAGTCCTTTGAAAAATCTATGCATTCACTCAACTCCTAGGTGTAATCCATTTTCATCTTCACTAAGATAACCATCCCTTTTACCCTTTACATTGACATGCCTTCTAAGAACTTGTTCCCCCCATTTGCTAGAGTTATCATAATCGAGAAGCAATGTAGCATACCTAGTGCTTGAAGAGTAAACCCAAAGTGATATAGTAAGCTTTTGATAGGGGCTTTGGCCAAATTTTGTGGTAGTAATCCGGGTTGTAAAAAACCCAGATCACTGTAAGGAGGCAACAAGGCCTGTTGAAGTTCCTCCTCCTCCTCTACATGAGACTTTGGGTATACTTGATGACATGTAATTTGATTCTCTTGGTTGCTAAGATGGATGAATATTCATATGCTATTGCTCCAAAGGTCCTTTATCCTTGTACGACACAATATCCTCCAAAAGGCGTTTAGCCCCTATCATGCCTTCCCATGATCGCATCCACTGGCCAGTTATAGGATCCAAAATCATCAATGTCGGCATCTTTGATAGTTTATAGTATGTGCACACTTTTCTTCCCTCCTCTGTATCATAATAAACAATGTAGCTTGAAAACTCCTTAGTGGACTGCAAGTTTATAAGCAACCATTTTTCTTGTGTTGCCGCCTCTATTATTGCATGTTCAAAAGAGCCTTGAAACATAAGGGAAAATGGAGACCTGTAAAGAGCAGCCAAGCTATCTTTGTTTCCATCCATAGCACTTGCACCATTTGCCTCAATACGAGCGTGAACATTTGCTTCATTTTGAAAATTTTGAAAAGTATTCACTGAAGAAGGCTAGTTGGAAGTCTGTGCCATGTGATGTGCTTGTTATTGAAACACATGAAGCAGCTCCATAATTTTAGTTTTGACTACTTAGTCCCATGTCATGACCAACATAGAGTTTGCAAGCCTCCATAATTTCTCAATATGCCCTTTTAGCTTTTGTAGGCTGCTAAATGTTGAACCAATTTCACATATGAAGAGACATATCATCTGCACTAGCAACATTCGAATTACAAGTCAACATGGGGAAAGTCCAAAGTGAAGGATCAATAGTACGACCTTTTCCTTTAGTCTTTGAGTCTTCAAAATAGAAACCTTCATATGAACCTATTTTTCCATGCATTGTGCCCTAACAAGAATATGCTTTGGAAGAGAATATCGTGCCCAATCAATCATGCAATTTGCAAATTAAAACCATGTAATGCAATCATTCAAACGATGCTTCCACACAAAAAATTATGAATGCACTGAAGAAATTGTGCCTAGCCTAACTACATGTGCTTGTGCGTCATGCAAAATGCAAACAAAAAGACATGCACAATGGAAAATAAATTCCTAATGATGCTAACTAATGTGTCCAAATTCTTAGGTTTGGAATGGTGGTGTAGAGTCACGACATCGTTCTCACTCATGGTTGTCTTCTCACTGAGAGATCCACTCTCAACCTCTTACCAAATGGGAAGAAAAAAAAGACAAGTAAGAGATGGAGCTGAGCTTCTATATCCCAAGTTCCTCACTTATTTAGTTACAGTCCCTCGCTCTCAACAATATTAACACAAGATAGAAGCAAATAATCAAGAAGTGGGGTTGCTTTAAGTTTGTAAATACATGAATGTGGCCTCTAAATAGTTTTTTTCTCTTTATGCCTTTTGCCAAAGGATGCCTTCTACCAAAAGTTGGACACACTATCCACTTTAAATGCTTATGACTAGTGCTTCTAATAGTGTGTGTCCATAACCCTCATGTTTGCTGTGGATCTTCTAATTCTAACTTTGGCAAATATTACAAGCTACATGGGAATGAGCCCAACTCACATGATGTTACAATAATAATAAAGTTTGTGCATCTGCTAGAAATATGATGGAATAGATTATGTCTTGCACATTATAGGTGGACAATGCCTAAAATAATATGATGAAGCCCAAAAAAATTCTCTTTTGAAAATTAATTCTGCCACTCAACATAAATGCTTACTCTTAACTTTGACTTAAATTTGCATCATTCTTTGTTATTCACTTCTAAAGGCTAGCATTGATGACTAATTTCTCTTTTTACTATCGTATAAAGATCATAGAGAATTCTTGCAATGATGAGAATATTATTTTTTAGATGGCTAAAATCAATCAAAAGATGTGAATAAACTAAGATAGTCTTCTCAATTTTGAAAGCATATATTCTCCACCTTGTAATCTAGGGCAATTAAATGAAAATCCAACTCAAATTTTAAAGTTCAATTTGTTTGGAATATCTTATAGCAATGGGAAAAAGTTAAAGAAGGGCTTCTCCTCTAAGATGATAAACAAAAGAAATTTTACTTGAAGTTTAAATTTTAATTTAATGAAATATATTGTTGTAATGGGAAAATTGAGGAGAAGGGCTTATGCGGTAGTTAAGATGATAAACAAACCACTAACGAGAGTCACAAGAAAGATGATAAGAGGAAAGAGATCATTCAACAAGTGTTTTGAATTTCCCTTGTCCTTCTTCTATCTCTTAAGGATGTCTGCTTGATGCTTAATAGGATTGGGATACAAGAATTGCTAAGACTAGACCAAGAAATGAACTTCCAAGGGACTCAAAGTCAAGGCCTTTAAATACCTTTTCAAAGACCACAACCAAGTAACTATTCATTATTATGAAATAAAGGTAAATAATGGGTAAGGCTCAAAATTTCAAGTTATGCAATTTCAATTCTTCTATTTTCTAAGAAATATAAATTCATAGGCTCAAAATTTTAGGTTGTGTAGATTCAATTCTTCAATTCCAATAAGAAAGAAAAAGTCATACATTTAAATCTTATTAAAAATTTCTCATAAAAATTTTCTTTTTCCTTTCAGATGACAAACACAAGGAACTTTCCTCTCAATCACAACATAGCCCATGTTGATCAAAGACTTGTTAAACAAAGATAAAATGGGTTTTTCTACCCAATAGAGATAAGACCTTAAAGTAAAGGTAGAAATGTGGGGATAGGCAACCTTAGATTTTCAAGTTCTCACCAACCAAGAGAATCTAGTTGAAATATACTAGACTATCAAGGAACTCATTAGCCAAGTGCAGTATCTTTGGAGACTACATCAGAGTCACTTTCACTCACATCCACTTTTTAATTTTCTTCGGATTGATCAAGAACTATGACCCAACCACCGAATCTAAAAGGTTTCAATACAACATAAAAACTAACTTATTAGGAGAAATATGGTCTCTCCTTTTTGCCCCTTAAGGGGTTTCTCTCACCTCTCTCTCTCTAAAAAGAGATTCCAAAAGAATATTATAATAAGAGATCTACAATCAAGCAAATATCATATTTGTATTTTCAATAGATTTCACCTACTATTTTATTCCCAAATTGTAGGATAAGGTCACTTTTTCTCAAAATCCTCATAACCTTAAAAATACAATTCTATTTTCTCTAAAAACAGAGCCAATCATTAATATATGACTCTTTAATGCCCTCATGACTTTTTAACATGAAAATATCTTAGAATCATTCTCATTCTTTCTTCTTAAAAGGGCGGAAGTTAAAAAATGATATAAAATGACGTACACATCATATTTTAAGATTATGTTTTATCCAGAGACACCTTTGTGACTCGACAGTTTCCTTGTAAATTTTTATCTTTTTTGGACAAGTATATGCCTATTTTGGGGCATTTTTTCATTCTCTCTCAAAGCTCTATTGGGGGTAAAGGCGCCTCTGCCTAGCCACCCGTGTATTACTACATTGACAGTCACCGTCACTACACACTGCAAGTGGCAGGTGCGCGTCACCGTCACTTTATTCTTCATTCTTTTAGTGACAGTTTAAATAAAGGAAGGCCCGGTCACACATTGTGATTGTTGGAGTTCCCATTTCTAGTCTCTCCCTTTCTTGCTCTTGCTCTCCCGCCATGGCTCTCGAGTCCAACCTTCGATCCATCGCTCCCTTTCAACTGGTATCAGAGCTTTGCTTTCCGACTCTTGATCTTGTTTTGTGGCATTCTCAGCATCCCATCGACTCCCTACTTGCATTGGGTCTCCTTCCCGACAGCCATATACGACTCCTTCGAGCTCCCGTCACTCCCCGGCTTCCCGAGCACCTTCTCGACATTGTTGGGCGCCTTCAGGGCATTACATCAAAGGTATTTGATCATTTTCTTCACGGTTTACTTTAGTTCTTAGGTCTCACAGCTGTAAACAAGATTGGGGCAGCCACCATTGAAGCTCCCTTGCTTCATATCTCACTTGCCTTTGAACAAGACTTGCTGGAGCTTGTTTGAGGCCTTCCTTGGCTTTAATCGGACCCCTCCAAAGCTTGGCCACCATTTTTTGCAGCCCTAGGACCAGCATTTACAATTGGTGGAATCATGTAGCCCTCCCATATGCGTCTTTAGCATTGACAGTCACAACAACAACTCTCCCCCTCCATTGGCACTTGGAAAGGCTCCATTTAGGGCATATGAACATGCTTTGATGCTTGGTTTTGATGGTTGATGTGTTGGCATAGCATTTGGACTGATTTAACATAGTTTTGGGATTGTCATAATAGTCCATAGGCAATTTATGACAGTGTTACACTGACATTTGATGCTACAGCTTGTTTGGCATTGTCATTTGATGCCCAATTGGTCCCGTTTGATGCCCGGATGTTAGGGGAATGTATGCCTATTGTCGAGCAACCATTTGGAGCTGATTTTGGTGCTGAAATTCTCAATTTTGAATAGTAAATCACTATTGTACATAGTTGGGTTGAAGTCATTTTACTCATGTATACTTATGCCTATGCTTTTCAGGCTATGTTTCAGGCATATATGGTGATGTATTGACACTTGGGGCTCGACATAGAGCTTGATTTTGATTCGGGATCATTGGTTGAGCTTGAGCTCTCTTTGCAAAGTATTTGGATGCTCCGTCTTGGATGTACTTATGGCATGTATGTTGCTTATGTCTGATCGGTCTTGACATGCTTAGCCTATGCCATTACTACATGCTAGTTACATTTTTTGGAGCCTATTGCTACTGGAGGTCGGTCTTGGCTTGACCTTGGATTCTTGGAGCTTACTTGAGCTATTTATTGGCTTGCCACAGTTGTATCTTGGGATGTACTTGATATCTTACATGCTTATGGATGCTACATACGGATGCTCTACTGCCTACAGGATGTACTATTGATGTATTGTCTTGGACTTATGTCATTGGCACTACATACATACAGCTTTTGTGCCAGTGGGAGCATTCTTGAATGCTTATCAGACATTGAGCAGGTGGTACTTTTATGCATTGAGTTGTTACATGCTATTGAGCAGTTTTACAGACACTTGAGACTTTGGGACTTCTTACCCTTTGGGATGATACATCATATGTCTTGGTTCACTGTATGCTCATGAGCTAAGCCTCAGTTTTGGATCCATATCTTTGTGAACTGACACCTACTTGTGTCAAGTTTTGATAGTGGTAGGAACACTTTGCCCTGTTAACTGGGGGGTGTGCCTACTCACTGGCAGATGTTTGTATGACATACTTGGGTGTTGGATTCATGCTTATCGATTGTCATATGCTTATGCTATGCCTGCATGATGCCAGCTTTGGTCTTGGCAGTATCTGATTGCCTTGGGATCCAATTTTGGCACTGTTAGCTCTCTTTTGCTGAAATCTGAAATTTATTACAACAAGCATATATGTATGGACTGACATGGATTTTTCATGCAAAAATACTCTGAAATGATGTACTTTCACTAGTACTTGGTGGGTAGCAGCTTTGGTTCCACTTTCTTTGCCATTTTTTCTCGATTTTGGTGATTTTTTAGTCATTTTCTGTAGTAAACAACATGCAGTTTTGAACTGTCTACAGTCTTCCAGCCTGCATTATGGCCACTGATCATGCTATTTTCAACATCACTAAGCTTGATGGTATGAATTACTCTTATTGGAAGAGCTAGATTTGGCAGGTGTTGGTGCAAAAATTGCAGATCAAACCTTTGAGGTTAAGCGGGCATCCGCCTGCAACTATGCCAAATGAGGAATGGCTTCAGCTTGATGAGTTATGCAAGTCCACTATTGTATTGTCTCTCACAGAACAGGTTTACTATAATGTCTTTGAGGAATAACAGAGTGCATGACAATTGTGGGAAAAGATAAAAAATCTCTATGACAAGAAAAGTCCAGCAAGTCAGATGTATTGGCTGAAGCAGCTTATGGATCTGCACATGAAGGAGAATGTGACTATGTCTGCTCACTTGAGTCAGTTCCATGCTATACTCAAGAACTTGGCTTTGCAGGACATTACTTTTGTAGAGGATGTCACTCCTCTTTTCTTACTTGGTACTCTTAATGAGTCACGGGATGTATTCTGCACTGCATTATATGCCTCTACTGCTACCTTGAAATTATCTGATGTTGAGAGTGCTCTTCTGTAGGAAGAGGTTAACCGTAAGAATTTGGATGCCTCTCATGTGTCTCATACTATGACAGTTAGAGGCAGGAATGATGGATATGGAAAGCATGGCAGTGGTAGTGGCCATGGACAGGATTCTCAGAAATCTCGATCCAAGTCTCGTGGGAAGTCACGTAGCAAATCCCATGGCAAGAATGCAGATGTTACTTGTCACCATTGTGGGAAAAAGAGCCATATTAGGCCACAATGCCATGAATTGCGCAATGAAAGGCGCAAAGATAAGGGGAAAGACAAAGTGCAAGATAAGTCTTCTGATCGCAGCATAGTACCTGCAAAGTCCAATGTTAAAATTGAAGAGATCAATGTTATGCAGCCTAAGAATGTTGATGATGATGATTATATCCTAGCAGCCTCTTCTAGTGCTTTGCAGATGACAAAGATACACTCTATGTATGTACAGTGTTGGCTCTTGGACTCAGGTGCTTCCATTCATGTGACACCTTGCCAATAGTGGTTTCATTCATATCATACTGTTTCAAGTTCTGTGTGCTTGGGTGATGACAGCTCTCTTGATATTGTGGGCATTGGTGATGTTAGGCTACAGTTTTCTTTTGGCAGCAGTTTTGTTATGCAAGATGTACGTCGTGTTCCTGCTTTGACACGCAGTCTCATGTTAAGTGGACAGCTTGATGATGCAGGATATCATGTATGTTTTGGAGACTCTGCTTGGAAGATCACTCATGGCAGACTTGTGATTGCGAGAGGTGCCAAGGCTGGCAGTCTCTACCCCTTGATTATATCAGCTTCTTCCCTTGATCATGTTTTGTATCAGCTTCTTCCCTTGATTATATCAGCTTCTTCCCTTGATCAAGGCTGGCAGTCTCTACCCCTTGATTGTATCAGCTTCTTCCCTTGATCATGTTTTGTCTATGGGTTCTATCCCACATGTATCTCTTTGGCATGCCATATGTCTTTGAAGGGAATGCAAATGATTTCTGGTTTGCAGTACTTATCGCCCCTTGATTATGCATGTTTTGATTCATGTGAGCATTGTCTTTATGGTAGGCAGACTAGGTCTACGCATAAGAAGTCTAGTAGGCCACACATGAGTGAGCCCTTGGCATTGGTACATTCGGATGTCTGTGGGCCCATGCCTTGTCAGTCTATGGGTGGTGCAAAGTATTTTGTTATGTTCATAGATGATATTTCACAAAAAGTTTGGTCTTATCTCATTAAGCTAAAATCCGATGTCTTGGCTGTGTTTCAGAGATGGCTTGCATTGGTTGAGAACCAGTTTGGGTATAGGCTAAAATGCCTAAGGATAGATAATGGGGGTGAGTATGTCTCACGTGCTTTTGAGCAGTTATGTGATGAGAGGGGTATTAAGCGTCAGTTGACCGCCCCCTACACTCCCCCTAGAATGGTTTGGCTAAGTGAATGAATAGAACCATCCAAGTGCATGTACGCAGTATGCTTAGCCATGCAAGCCTACCACAGAGCTTTTGGGCTGAGGCAGTTAGTACAGCTGTGCATGTCATAAACAGATCACCCTCTAGTGGTTTGGATTTCCAGGTTGTAGAGGAAGTATGGACTGGAAAACCTCCCTCTTATGCGCATCTCTGTGTCTTTGGATGTGAGGCATTTTGCCATGTGCCTAGGGACAAGTGAAGTAAGTTGGATCCCAAGAGCGTCAAATGGATTTTCTTGGTTATGGGGATGCAAGCGAGATGGGTTACCGTCTTTGGGATCCGCAGGTGGCGCGGAAAGTCATCCGCAGTCATGATGTAGTCTTTCATGAAGACAAAATGCATAGGCAGCCTAAGAGAGTTGTTGAGATCCGCAAGGTCATATTTCAGGAGGAGCCGAGAGCTCCCACACAGCCAGTTGGACAGCCTATAGCTGTAGCAGATGCTCATGGTTAGCGTGTTGGACAGGTAGCTGGGCAGGCAACAGAGCCTGCCATGAGAGGGTCTACTAGAGATAGACGTCACCTGATAGATTTCAGCCCTCGATGCATTATGTCTTGGTTACAGATGCAGGGGAGCCTTTCCCCTATAATGAGGCTATGCGCAGGGGTGACAGTCACTCCTAGGAGAGGGCTATGCAGTCTGAGATAGACTCTCTGCATAAGAATGACACTTAGGATTTGGTTTCCTTGTCTATGGGCAAGAAGGATTTGCTATGCAAGTGGGTGTGCAAGCTAAAAAGTAACCCTGGACACCCCAAGTTGGCATACAAGGCTAGATTGGTAGCAAAGGGTTTTAAGCAAGAGCATGGTGTGGACTTTGACGAGGTCTTTTCTCCTGTGGTTAAGATGACCACCTTGCGCTTAGTCTTGGCTTTGGTTGCTCAGCTTGACTTGGATTTATACCAGATGGATGTCAAGACGGCTTTCTTACATGGGGACTTGCATGATGAGATTTATATGGAGGAGCCTAAGGGCTTTGCAGAACCAAGCAGGCAGCACCTAGTATGCAAATTGAAGAAAAGTCTTTATGGCTTGAAATAGGAACCTAGGGAATGGTATCATAAGTTTGATGCCTTTATGCAGTCCACAGGGCTACAGTCGAAGTGCTATGGATCCGTGTCTTTACATGAAGAAATCTCGTGATGGTTCTTTATTGATTTTGGTACTCTATGTGGATGATATGCTGATAGTAGGGAAATCTCATGATGAGCTAGATGCTCTTAAGGCTCAGCTCAAGAAGAGCTTTGAGATGAAAGATCTGGGATAGGCTACTCATATACTTGGTATGCGCATTAGACGCGACATGCATCAGGGACTCCTCTACTTGTCACAGAGAGAGTACATTCATAAAGTCCTTGAGCGCTTCCGCATGGAGGACATAAAGCCTATTGGTTGTCCATTGCCTTCTTATGTGAAGGTATCACAGGCTGATTGTCCGTAGACAGATGAGTAGAGGGCCGAGATGGCCAAGATTCCCTATGCATCTGCAGTGGGTAGTCTTATGTATGCCATGATAGCCATTCATCCAGATATTGCCTTTGCATTTGGTGTTGTGGCACGCTATATGGCTACACCTGGCAAGAAGCATTGGGATGCCATGAAGGGTATCATGAGGTACCTAAAGGGCATTGCAGATATGTGCATATGCTATGGAAGCCAGGATATAGGAGTCATGGGGTACACCGACTCTGATTATGCAGGACATGCAGATAGTAGGAAGTCCACTTCTCGCTATGTATTCACCTATGCTGGAGGTGCTGTTTCTTGGATGTCCAGGGTATAGAATGCACGGCCCTTTCTACTACAGAGGCCGAGTATGTTGCAACCACTGAGGCTTGCAAGGAGGCCATTTGGTTGGGTTGTTTAGTTGCTGACCTTGGTATTGATGCTATCCCTACACTGCATTCGGATTCTATGAGTGCTATTCAGTTAGCCAAGAATCACAGAATGTGGTCTTCCATGCGAAGACGAAACACACTGAGGTGAGGTATCACTTCATACGTGGGTTTTTTGAGGACAAGTCTGTTGATCTTGTCAAGATCTCGTTTGACCAGAATCTTGCAGATCTGCTCACGAAAAGCCTCTCTACAGAGCGCTTTGCCTTCCTAAGGAGGTTGATGGGCGTGGGATGAGATGACGTCTTTCCTCATCCTGTTGTACATGTGTACATGTTGTATGTCTTTTTTCCTTTTCTTTTCACTCCTCACTGGGGCAGATTCGCCTTTAAGTGGGAGGTTGTTGCGGGTAAAGGCGCCTCTGCCTAGCTGCCCATGTATTACTACACTGACAGTCACTGCCACTACACACTGCAGGTGGCGAGCGCCCGTCACCATCACTTTATTCTTTATTCTTTTAGTGACAGTTTGAATAAAGGAAGGCCCGGTCACACATTGTGACTGTTGGAGTTCCCATTTCTAGTCTCTCCCTTTCTTGCTCTTGCTCTCCTGCCATAGCTCTCAAGTCCAAACTTCGATCCATCGCTCCCTTTCAAGCTCTAGTTTTGTCCAAAATTTTGTGTACTCTTCTCCTTCCCTTCAGAATATGGTTTCTTGCATACAACTTCTTCTGAAGTAACACTCAATACTATCTATAATACTCTCTACCCTGCTACAAACAATCTCAGGAGTGGTTTTGATAGCATTTGCTGAAATCAAATAATCTCTATCTACAATACTCTCTACCGTGCTACAAGCAATCTCCCTCTTTAGTTAGTATGCTATAAGATATCTTCCTCTTCAACACTCTATACTACAAACAATCAAGTGATAATCGAGGTATCTTTATTTTTTTAATCTCTATGATGTTATTATTCTTTATAGTTTTTTTTTAATCCTTAAGTGTCAATTCATAGAGAGAGAGAGAGAGAGAGAGAGAACATTTTGGATAGAACAGAAGATAATATTGGATGCTAA
Source organism: Lygodium microphyllum (assembly GCF_053477565.2). Taxonomy (NCBI): domain Eukaryota; kingdom Viridiplantae; phylum Streptophyta; class Polypodiopsida; order Schizaeales; family Lygodiaceae; genus Lygodium; species Lygodium microphyllum. Next base: position 45,872,935 of record NC_141141.1, on the reverse strand, counting down.
ATATAGGTAGATTAAAAGCTAAGATTACATGTAGATTAGGGGTTGATTAGGGTCTATCATGACTGAAATCAAGAGAAAGAGACAAGATCCAACTGGGTAAAAAAGAACACAAATATAGTGAATCAAAGGGGTGTAATCGTGTGATTTGAATATTAATCCAAGTTAAAATTGGCATATATTTTTCTTTACAAGATGATGCAGGTGCAGGACGTACCTCATACAATGACAAGTGCACAAAGGGAAGTTGGAGCTATGTATGTTGGGTCAATTTGAGATTTCCATATGGCTCATCTTTTCTCTGAAATGGTCATGAGATGATTTCCAATTGTAGCCTTTGATGCTCTCATAGTGTACCATACTTGCTCAGAGCTTCCATCCTCTCCTTCTTATTCTAGTACTGTTATTTCTTCTATGGTTTGGTGGCACAATGCATTACAAAATGTGGGGATTAAACAACATTTCTCAGTTTCCTCATTAGGGATGAGTCTTAGAAGGTCATCTATGCGGTTACTATATTGCTCACTAAGGTGTTTTTGCTCTTGCAAAAGTAGTGGGCATGCTAATAATTTATCAAATTTCTTACGTAGGATTCCAACATCAACTTTGGCCATAAACTCAAACAAAGAACATGAATTTATCACTCAATTCCTTAAGGCAAGTAGTCACTGTTTGATTTTCATTTTGGGCAATTTTTGCAAGTTAGGTTTGAGATAGGGGCTTTGGTCACAGGTTGAGCTTGACTTGAGAGATACTGACTCACTTGGACTTGTTGATTTTTTGTATCACTCTTTTCCAAGGTATTAGGGGTATAATCCTTGGTAGAGTTGGTGGGTTGAGTCGCAGCTGGGAAGTGTGACTATTGCATTTTCACATCTTGATGGGAAGTAGTAATTACCGAGTCAATGGGTTCGATATTGGTAGCAGATGAGGGAAACTATTGTTTTAAATCTTGGATTTGTTCGAAAGGACTTTTGGGGTTAGGGGTTCATATATTGTTGGTCCCTTGTGGGAGTGTCTTTAAGGACTGTGGTTCTTCCCATTTAGAGTCTCTCTTTTAAGGGTTTCTTCAAGAGGTGTGGATTCTTAGCCTAGGTGTTCAAGATTATTGCCCTTTGTTCCTCTATCATTGTGAGGAAATGTCTTACGTAATTCACTCTTCTTTACACATTTAATATACAGTTGCGCATACTTGGTGGTGGTGATTTTTATGTTTATCAGTGAAGTATAATCCAATTAATGCATTTTCAAAAAATGATTGAACCGTCAATTTTATAAATCGAAATCTAGTGAAACTTCACCCACATGCCGAGCATCATAAAAACTCATGGATATTAAAAAATTGGCCCCATCAAAAGCCTCTAGGACACCTTTCTGGAGGCTTGCGTCAGGGGCCTTGAATCTTGGGATTCAGGGCCCCAGACACCATCTGGACAGAGCCTTTGGACAGGTGTCCTAGCGACTTCTAATGAGGCCAAATTTTTTTTGGATAGTTAATGTATCCTAGAGAAGTCCGTAAGTAAAATTGCACATCAATCAGATCACTAGTTATATTTTTACAAAGCCTGAATACACTAATTCAAGTTTAAGGGTTTTTTAAAAGTTTTGCTATAAGCTTAAAGTTTCACCTTATTTTACGAATTTCACTTTTGAGTTTTGAGTTTTCTCTCCTAGAAGACATAGCACACACCAAGCAAGCGGTTAGAAGACACCCCTAGAAATCCCATGTATAGGCCACCTCCCCCAGCTGCTCCACCACCACCACCACCACCACCACACTGGAATCGCAAGTGTCAATGGAGGCTAGTCATATTGGATCTTTGTGAGATCCGCCATTAACAGAAGACCACACGCCTGATACCAAAGGTTCCAGTCCAAAAGCTGGTGCGAGAGATTATGGACGGCATATTGATTAAGAACAACAGGAGGCACTTCCTAGATGGATCACACTGGATTGCCCAAGCCCTCCTTGCACTATAGGAAGCTACCGAAGCTTACCTCATCGACTTTTTTGAAGATTTGGTCTATGCAATAGAGCATGCAAGGAGAGTCACCGTCACCGATAGGGATTTGCGGATAGTGAGGTTCTTCCGACGATGGAAGGAAAGTCCTCGCGGAGATCAACAATGATACGGGTGTCACTCTCCTCTCTCTCTTGGGAAGGTATTGTGTAGTCAGGTCGAGGTCCAAAAATGCTTTCTTGCAACCGCTCGAACTCCTCATATGAGATCTCATACTATGGCACCACATTCTCAATCTACTCTTGGATGCTCACAATGGCAGAGATGCCATCGACACTCGTGCCATCATATCAAGCCACCTCATCAACATGTGTTGGGGCATCTTGTATATCAAAATCTATAAAACCATCAGGTGCATCACACACCATGATACAATATAGTTCTTCTTCTCTTAGCTCCAAAATTTCTAGCACATCCTGCATGAGTAGGTATTCCACCCCTTGATGATGATAGCATGGAGAGAAGCAAGGGGTAGCTCATCGCTTGTCGGTGTCTCATCAGGGCAAGGAGGTGGGTGCACAATGGCTAAGCTTTGTGCTGCCTCTACACTCAGATCGAGTGTGATCTCCTTAGGCTCCCTCTTGAAATGCTCTATTTGTGGCTGAGAGGGTGTGTCGATGTCTTCGTCACTATCCTCTTACACCTCAGTGCACAAAACATATATGGCAAATGTTGCATTGCGCTCGATGAGATCCATCATGGCGTGGTCTTGGGATGAGGTGGGCACTGCTTTGGCATGGAGATGTTGCCCCACATGCACGAGGGCTTGATTTATCACCTTTGCATGGCTCGATCCAACACATAAACCATATAAGAAATCTATGGGGACACATCTGAGAGTAGAGTCTGGAATAGAGCAAATGATAAGAGTATAAAAGGGCTAATAGAGCATCAATAGAAGAGTCCATACACAATAAGAGGACTAATCCATTGCATAGCTATTAGAAACCTTATAGCCCAAAAAGTAAAAAATAGTTCTAGTAAGGGAAAGAAGAAGGTAATAGAGGAACCAACTACTACTTCTACGACTCTCCATGAGCTAATGGCTCAAATTGGTACTATGGAAGTGCCAATTAGTGAGGCAAGTCCCATATCCAAAGTCATCATAGCCAATCTAGAAAAGATCTCTCAGCCAATAGACACCACAAAGAATGCATAAGAAATTTCCAAGGGGTAGAGTGCAATACGAAGGATGGCCCTTGAGTGGATATGTGGAGAGCTAAAAGAAGACAAAGCCAATGCACTGGCCAACCAAGAGCTCTAGGACATATTGGAAAGAATAGGGGAGAAGTACAGAAGCTTCTTCATAAAATGTAAAAAGCAAGTTGAGGAGCTTGAGCTCAATTGTAGAAATGGGACAAGGCAACGGAGGAGATTCAAGAGAAGCAAGAGCAAGAGTTTCAACACTAGCTAAAGGAGTGCAACTTGGCACTCGCAGATCTCCAAAACTAGCTCAAAGAGCTTGACACTACACTTGAGAACCTCCAAGAAAAATGGGTGTACGAGATTTAGGATCAATAAAGGATCATGACTCAACACTTAAAAAGCTCCAAGATTAGCTCCAAGAATAGAAGACCCCTATGAATGAACTTTATGATAGACTTGAGAAGCAAGACTAGTTATTCATTTGCTAAAAAAGATAAATGATTGAGCTAAGCACACAAATAACAAACATAAGCTACCGGATCTTCCTTGCTAATATCAAATTGGCCCAAGAGAAATCAAAGTTAGACCTAAATGAGAGATATTATCAGGAGTATCAACAAATCCATGGCCAATGGAGTGCGTCATATGTGAGCTTGTAGGAGACCATCTTCATAAGCCTATCAAGGGTCATGAGCATGGTAGAAAGAGACACACAAAGGCTCTATCATTGATGAAGCTCTCCAATGACTTGGGAGCACCCTTGTACAATAAAAGCCAACACTGGATTCAGCTAGAAGCCTACAAATTAGTCATGGCAAAACAACAAGAGTTATTCATCAAAGTTGTGATAACCCATATGCCTTCATTTAAAAATCTAGAAGAACTTAAAGCCCAACTCGGATTGATCTCTAACATCTTAGAAAGTATGCCAACGCAAGAGGAATTATTTTTATAGTTGAGGTAGAAGGGCTATGATGAGCATGAAGGGCCAACCTAGGAGAATCTAGTTTGATAGTTGAGGTAGAAGGGCTATGATGAGCATGAACTCAAGGAAGCAAGCATGATGCAATTTGAAAGATGGCAAGGGCCAACCAAGGAGGACCTAGTTTGACAAATTGAGGTAGAAGGGCTATGATGAGTCCCTTGACACCTCCATTTCTATGAAAGGAGGCTCTATTCACACAACTTTAAAGGGTTGATTGCTTTGTTGCTTACATACAAGATTAAATTGTGCCTCAATGCATCTAGCAGTGGAAAGAATGCAATTCAAGATAGTATAATTTTTAATCAAAGAGTCAGGATCATCATATGGCTGTGGAGATAGCTTTGCCATGATCTTAGCACTTTTGGACATGGTGATACTATGCCTAGAGATAGGGGAATATCCTTCTTGAGAGGCAAAGGATGTTATAGTATATAGAGAGATGGTGCATGTCATTACTATGGGTAGTTTGGTTACTTTGAGAGGAAGTGCTTTCATAAGCAAAATGCCATGTTTAGGGGTCAAGAAAAGACCTATTTTGGATACTATGGAGGTAGATATAGTGGTGGTGGGGCTATGATTCTAGAGGTAGTTCATCATCTAGAGGCCACTACTTTGTTATAGAGTATGCATTTGGCAATATGATGCATCCCCTTCGAGAGGATGATTGGTTTTTGGATTTAGGAGCAACAAACCATGTGGTACACCATGCAAAATGGTTTGGTAGAATGCAACAAGTGCAAAATGAAGAGTGTGCGGCTACAAGAGATGACACATTGCATAAAATAATTCATATTGGATGGTGATGAGAGATGGGATAGAGAATAAGATTTGGACGTTCTATAAGTGCCTATTATCACTAAAAATTTAGCTTCAGTTGGGTCAAATGGCCGATGAAGGACTACAACTAAGGTTCAACAAGTATGGTTGCTTCATTGAGGAGTTCAAAAATAGAAAACCTAGTAGGCTTATTGCTCATGGTCAAAAGAAAGGTAGGTTGTTTGTCTATGGATGCATGAACTCTTGTTGTACAAAGCTCTATGTATAATGAGACTAGGCATGGACAAGATAAAGATGTCAAATTATGGCACAAAGGAATTGGTCATGTAAACGTGCAAAAAAGGCTTAAATAGATGTAGTCTAGATAGGTTTTTCTTAGGCTTTCACAACTTGGTTATGTAAATTATGATAATGTATGTGAGGCTTGTCAATTTGGCAAGTGGTCTAGACTCCCATTTCAAAAGACAGGGAGAATGAGAACTAATCCTTTGGAAGTGGTACACTCGAATATTTGAAATCTATGTTAGAATGTCTCTTTGAGTGGAAGATGCAAGTTCCATATCACTTTCATTGATTATTTCAATAGGATAACATGGGTGTACTTTTTGTAGCATAAAAGTGAAGCTTTTGAAAAGTTTTTGGAGTTTAAAGCCATGGTAGAAAAGAAAATTGGAAGTTACATAAAATGCTTGAGATTGAATAATGGAGAAGAATATATGTCAAATGAGTTCTCTTACTGTAAGAAGCTGGGAATAGTTAGAATGCTAATAATATGCCATGCCACATAGACACTGGTATATAAGGAGAGAAGTTGTAAATTTTCACATATTTTGACATATCAATACATTTACAATCTTTCTCTCCCTTCTTGCTCCAAGCTTCCATGGCTTCTTCATCTTTCCTGTCTTTCTCTCTCCAATTCTAGTCTTTCTCTCTCCTCGTCACTCTATTTCTCTCTCTTCCTGCAGTCTTTCTCTCTCCTCTGCAATCTTTCTCTCTCCTCTGCAATCTTTCTCTCTCCTCTTTCTCTCTCCCTAGTTCTCTCTCTGACAAGTGGTATCAGAGCTTCAGTCTTTGATCCATTATTTTCTTCCATTTTCACTCCCATTTTCCTATTTCAAAACCAATTTCAGACAAAAATGGTACAAGACAGTGACTAGTGGAGTGCTGCAGGACAACTACAGTTAGCAAATGACTACATCTGGAGATATCCAAGGTCAGATATGGCGGATAAGGGCTTAAATGGTTGGACGTCACCAAATTTTATGCAAAATTGAAGGTAACTAGGGTAAAGGATGGTTAACCGGGCTTAGTTTGAGAACAAACTGTGGTTACTTTGAAAAGAGGGGTTTCTCTTTCCCCTTTCCTGGAAATTCCTGCAGGTTCCATGGAGGTTCAGCCCAAGATCTGCTCATATCTCTCTTATCTCTGATCTTCCTGACCAACAATCACCTGGAATAGAATCCATTCAGCATGAGCTTCAAGTTGAGCACCAGCTTGCTCAAGATTGAGCAAGCATTCAGGCCAGGAACAGCCCCGAAAATTGCAGCGCAATTTTCGGGCTGATTCCAGCCCTGCCCTTGCTCAGCCTGCCTCACCTCCAGCTCTTGACACTCTCCTTGGTCCTTGGCAAGAGAAATCTTCAGCAAACAAGGGAGGATTCAGCTCCATTCATGATTCCTCAGCATCTCTTGAACCCTAGGTGAACAGTCCATGGGCAGCCATGAAAGCTTCAGCCCAAGCTTCCATTTCTTGACAATTTCTTGAAGATTCTTCATCCTTTTGGCCCGTGGAATCATTTCAGCAAGGATTCTTCAACAAATTGCAAGGATTAAGCATGGGATGGCTTAAGATTGAAGATCAAGAGCTTCTATGGAGCAAAAATTTGGGGGAAACGGGTTTAATGCTTCAATTTCAAGCATTTGAAGCTTCAAGATTGGTCTCAACCATCAGATAAGCAAGCTTTATGGATTATTTTGCTAACATTGGACAACCGGGAGCCCTATCAAGCATTTGGCAAGTTATTTTCAGCCATTGCAAGGTATTTCTCTTCAATTTTTAATCTCTCTCATTAATCCAATTGCTGAGCTTAAGCCATTTGACAGAGAGATTAAAGAATTGAACATTTTCATTAAATTTTCAGCCAACCTTTGCTTGAATTCACCTACTCATGAATGCAATGCTTGCCTAATGCATATTAGCTTCAATCAGTGAATTAAAGGCCTCAATCTGAGATTTCAGCATAACATTTGAATCTTATTGACTGAATACATTGATTGATGCTTTTGTTTGCTCTAATCCAATTGATTGGTTGATTCTCTTTTGCCTAAATTGGAAAATTGTAAAAGGGTAAGTACTGGCAATCAGTGAGTCACTGAATTGCATAGGTAAAACCCTTCTCCCACCTCAAGTTTTCTTATCAATCAATTGCATCTCATGCAAGGCTGAATGGATATTTTTCAATTGCATATCATGCTGATTGCTTAACACACTAGCCTCTCCCATGTTGATATTCCCATCGAGGAAAAAGGTGGATGCCGGGGGAGATAGTGGGACAAAAGAGAGGTGACCCTCCCTCACTATCGAAGATCTCGAAGGGGTGTAACCAACCGACCCGGGGGGCACTTTGCCCACCTCCCGGTGATTCGGAGCCCGTGTAGGGAGCCCGTCCTGCCGTTTTATCCCTCACACAGGTACAACGAGTGGAGAATTGAAGATTGAAGACTTTCCAACGACTCAAGTACCTACTGGATTAAAACAGGGTAAAACAGGGCATTTTCAGGTTACCCACAGGGTATTTACAGGTGGATACAGGTACACCCTTTGATACTGAAGCACAGGTGCAGGTACTACAGGGTACCCACAGGTCCTATATACCCCTTTGCAGGGTTTGGTAGCCATTTGAGGTTACTTTCTTGCATTACAGGGTCAAAACAGGGCACTTACAGGTCTAAACAGGGTGCAGGACTGGATAGTTCAGACTCTGAAATTCAATTACAGAATTTTTTGTCCTAAACTTGTTATAGTGTGCTATAGCTCATCTCGAAGAGGGCATTGTTAGCTTCGATTCGCACAAAAAGTTTTTGCAATCGGAGTTTTCTAGCCAAAGTTATAGCCGTTTTACTGACAGGGGGTACTGCAGGACTGCACTAGTATGGCAGGACATAAAGGCAAAAATAAGGTCCAGGAGGATTATGCACAACAAATCAGGGATTCCATGATGGAAAGCACACTTCAAGAGAACCCTGAAGAGCCTCAACAAGGAGAAATTAGTATACTCAATGATACTTTGTGTGCCCATGAACTAAGGCATAGAGAGCAACATGAGGCCATGCTGTCAAGAATGGATCAGATGGTTCAATCTACTGATCAGACAAAGGCTTCTATTGATAGATTGGTAATGTCCAACGACCTACTCATGGCACAAATCTCTAAACTTTTACAATTACAAGTGGCATCAAAAGAAGCTAATGAGAAGGCCTCTTCAAATACTGACCCTTCAGTCCCACTTCAGCTATCCAACCAAAATGGTCATGGAGATGGAATCATTGGAAGAAGAGGTATTCCAAATAGTCAGTATGAAGTGGGAGAAGCTTCACAAAGGCATGATGACTATTTGGGCAGCTTGAACGGAGCCAATACTCAAGCTTTTGGATTGCATACTCAACATTCTAGGGGTGCTTTACCAAAGGAAGATTACATGGTAATTCTCAGCCACCTGTTGGAAGATATCAGTCTCAATTTGGAGGTTCTGTACTTGGAAATTCTGATCAGCCAGTTTTGGGACAGCAACCCTTCCATGATAGAGAATTCAAGGACAAAATTGTTTTATCCAAATTCAATGGCCAGTCATCTTCACCATCAGAATTAGAGGAATGGACCTCTAAGATGGAGTCTTATTTTGACATATTTCCTAAAACTGATGTTATGAAGATACACTTTGCCTCCTTGCACTTAGAAGGATTTGCCCACACTTGGTGGAGGTATATCAAGAAAGAGAATGTACTTATTGAGAATTGGGAAGCTTTCAAGGCACTTATGGCTGAAGTCTTTGTTTCACCTCTTGAAAAAGAGAAGTTAGAACGAAGATGGTATGGTTTGGAACAAAGGGGCCTAAGTGTAAGAGAATATACAAACCAATTCCTCAACTTGACCATGTATGTGGAAAACATCAGTGATGAGGCCAAGTTACACAAGTTCATGTATGGATTAGAACCATCCTTGTCAGCTGATGTTATGGTGCAGAATCCTACTTCACTTTTCAAGGCTATTGAGCTTGCAGAGCGCTATGGAAGGAAGTATAAGAAAGAGTCTTCATTTCAGCAAAGTTATGGACAGCCAAGGACTGTTTTAAAGCAAGGGCAAGTTGGTAACAATTATGGCAGCAATCATATGCCTAGTGGGAGCTTACGGATACCAACTTATCCTCCATTTAATGCTTCTAGGCTTCAAAGCAATTTCAGGACAACAAACAGTCCAAAGGTTGAATTTAAGCAAGGTGACAATAAGCCTAAGTCTACTTCAGCCAATACAAATTCCAAAAATATTCCCATGGATCTTTACAAGGAAAGAAAGGACAAAGGCTTATGCTTCAAGTGTGGAGAAAAGTATTCTCCTGACCATGCTTCAAAGTGTGTATACAAAAATGCCAAGCCAAAAATTCAGAGTATGCTAGTTCTTGAGGACCTTGAAAATGACATAGATGAAGTTAATGCAGTCACAATCAATGTTGAAAATGAAGATTTCGAGGATGATGGTGGACAGGAGTACTTCTATGATCCATCTGACTCTTTTCCTTTTGATCCAGGCGGTGATATCCCATTTGATCCTAGTGGATTTTGTAATGAGTTGCCTGCTGCTACTAATTGTTCTATCTCTATGGATGCTTGGACGGGATCTAAGAGCCCTAATACACTTCGTATGAAGGGAAGCATATGTGGAAAGCCAGTGTTCATCTTGATAGATAGTGGTAGTACTCACAGTTTTGTCAATAAATCTATTATGTACAAGTTGAATTGTGTTCCCACCGACTTACAGCAGCCCATTCGAGTACAAGTGGCTAATGGTGAAGAGGAAACCAGCACGCAGATTTGCCCACAGGTTTCTTTGCAGATGGCTGAAAATTTTGAAGTCAAAGTAAACCTGATCACTTTGGAAATGGGGCCCATAGATATTGTACTTGGTTGTGATTGGTTGATGACCTTAGGCAGGATTACTATGGATTTCTCACAGTTATATATGGAGTTTTTCTCCAATGGACAGCTCATCCGTTTACAGGGGATCCCTAATAGATCTGATTTTCAGCTTATCACCATTCAACAACTAAAGAAAGAGTACAAAAAGCGCTCACAGATATTTGTATTGCATTTGAACAAAGAAACACAGGATCAGCCCAATAATTCAGCAAACCATCCAGCCTTGACAGCTCTTCTTGAGGAGTATAGAGATTTATTTGAAGTACCTACTTCATTGCCTCCTAAGAGAGTGGTGGATCACCCCATTGATTTGGAACCCAACTCAAAGACAATCAATAAGCCACCTTACAGATTATCAAAATGTGAACGAGAGGAAGTAGCCAAGCAAATCAAAGAGCTTCTTGAAATGGGATTTATTGAACCCAGTTCTTCACCGTATGCATCCCCAGTCCTGTTAGTCAAAAAGAAAGATGGATCTTTCAGAATGTGCATTGACTATAGGGATCTCAATAAGATAACAGTGAAGAACAGGTATCCTATATCCAGGATAGATGATTTACTTGATGAGCTTAAGGGGGCTCGATTCTTCACGAATATTGATTTGAGATCAGGGTATCATCAGATTCGCATGAGAGAGGGTGATGAGGTCAAGACTGCTTTTAGGACTGATCGTGGGCTCTACCATTTCTTGGTGATGCCATTCGGCCTTACAAACGCTCCAGCTACCTTTCAAAGCCTGATGAATAAGATTCTGCAACCTTTCCTCTTTTAGTTTGTCTTGGTGTTCTTTGACGACATTTTGATCTACAGCAAGACTTTTCAGGATCATTTGTCGCATATGAGGAAGGTTTTTGATGTGTTGAGACATCATAGGCTTTTTGCTAAGGAGAAGAAGTGTTCTTTCATGCAGACTGAAGTGGAATACTTGGGACATATAGTCAGTGAAAAAGGAATACAGGCTGATCCCAAGAAGGTGCAATGCATAAAAGATTGGCCAACGCCTACTACTACTACCTCTCTTAGAGGATTTCTTGGTCTATCTTCATTCTATCGCAGATTTATAAAGCATTATGCGGCAATTGCAGCCCCTTTAACTGACAGGTTGAAGAAAGAGGCTTTCTTTTGGGATGCTCTTGCAAATAGCAGTTTCAACCAGTTAAAGGAATTACTTACCTCTGCTCCTATTCTTGTATGCCCGGATTTCTCTAAAGAGTTTACTATACAGTGTGATGCTAGCGGCCGTGGCATTGGGGCTGTTTTGCTTCAGGAGCATGGAGTAATTGCATTTGAAAGCCGTAAGCTTACTGATAAGGAGATGGCCATGAATGTTTATGACCAAGAAATGTTCGCTATTCTGCATGCAATCAAGAAATGGCACCATTACTTATATGGCAGCCGGTTCAGAGTACATAGTGATCATCGCGTACTCAAGTATTTCCTTACTCAATCAAATCTTACTCCAAAGCAACGACGATGGGTGGCAACATTACAAAATTATGACTTTGACATCACTCATACAAGGGGCAAAGATAACATAGTGGCTGATTCTCTCTCTCGTATGTGGGCCTGCAAAGTATCAGCCATGACAGAATTACATAGTGATTGGATTGAAGAGCTACAAGAGGCATACCTCTTAGATGAGGAATTCAGCCAAATCTTTCAGAAATTACAGCAAGGTCTTATGGAAGAAAACTCACATTACCAGCTTAAAAATGGTCTTATTTGGTGGAAGGGCAAGATTGTTATTCCCTCTACTTCTTCTTTCAAGCAAAAAATTATGGAGGAGTTGCATTCTTCGCCTTTAGCTGGACACTTGGGAGTTTTCAAGACTTATGACAGGATCATCAAGAGCTTTTATTGGAAAGGACTGTGGAAAGATGTCAAGGACTTCGTTATGAAGTGTATGCCTTGTCAGCAAAATAAGGATAGCACCCATAAGCCAACAGGTTTGTTGCAGCCATTGCCTATTCCTACGGGTAAATGGACTCATATTACTATGGACTTTATCACTGGCTTACCTACTACCAAGAAGGGGTGGAATAGTATTTATGTGGTGGTTGACAGACTCACCAAAGCAGCTCATTTTATCCCAACAAAAATTCAGTTTACTGCTTCTCAGGTGGCCAACCAGTTTATGGAGCATATTTTCAGATTACATGGATTACCGCAGGTGATTGTCCATGATAGGGACTCAAAGTTTATGAGTAACTTTTGGCAAGCGGTATTTACATCTATGGGTACTAAGTTGGCTCCATCTACGGCTTAACATCCCCAAACTGATGGACAGACAGAGAGAGTTAATAAATGGTTGGAGACTTATCTTCGCCATTTTTGTTATGATGTCCAAACCTCATGGGATTCTTGATTACACCTGGCTGAGTTTGCTTATAATAATTCCACTCATGCGAGCATAGGAGTTTCACCCTTTGAGGCTTTGTATGGTTACAAGGTGCCCCTACCCACAGTCATTTTTAATGAAAAGATCAACCCTCATGGGAAGGAAGAGTTGGAAAGAATGCAGACCCTTCTTCAGCAATGCAAGGTGAATCTAAGGAAGGCTCAAGATCAGATGAAGATGTATGCTGATGAGAAGAGGAGGCCTTTAGAGTTCCAGGAAGGAGAGCTGGTTTTGTTGAAGGTGCCCAAATCTAAGTACTCTACATTGAAAGATGGATCCAGTAATAAGCTTGCCCACAGATTCTATGGCCCTTACAGGATCCTTAAGCGGTTTGGAGATTTGGCATACAGACTAGAGCTTCCCTTTTCTACAAAGATTCATAACATCTTCCATGTTAGTAAGCTCAAGCCCTAGTATGGTGATCCAGTGGATTTAGTTGATGAGCTGCCACCTATTGATGAAGATGGTCTTGTTCAATACATCCCAGAGGTTGTTATAGGTCAGCGCGAAAAGAAGCTTCGATCACATTCTATTGTGGAATATTTGATTAAATGGAGAGGTTTACCCTCTGAAGAGGCTTCTTGGAGACCTGATTCAATATTGGATGAGTATCCATACTTGAGGGATACATTGGTGGCTGAAGCCTATTGCTTTTGGAGCTAGTATTGATGCAGACTGGTTCAGGACAGCACGCTGTTTTAGAACAGTTTTTGTCGTACTTCATTTTCAGAATTGAGCTATCTACATAAGCTTAAAGTACTCTTCAAGAGCTTCATTTTGATATGTGGTACATCTCATTTGGACACTTCTATCAAAAGTTATGGCAGTTTTGGTCCAGCAAGGACTGTTATTTAAGCAAGTTGTCTACTTTCTTCTGGAACTATTTGTTGAAGATTCTATGGCTCCAATTGCTTCTGAAGTTCTTCAAATCATGTATATAATGGGTCCTTTTTCCGTTCTTCAAATTCAGCCCTTGTAAGGATAATCTTTCATTCATTTCCCATTTGTAAAGCTGTAAAACAGAGTAGTACTTTGTTCTATCCATCTCTCCTTTAGTTCTTTCTAGGTTTGTTTTTGAGGACAAAAACTTTTGGGAAGGGATGGATTATAAGAAGCTGGGAATAGTTAGAATGCTAATAATATGCCATGTCACATAGACACTGGTATATAAGGAGAGAAGTTGTAAATTTTCACATATTTTGACATATCAATACATTTACAATCTTTCTCTCCCTTCTTGCTCCAAGCTTCCATGGCTTCTTCATCTTTCCTGTCTTTCTCTCTCCAATTCTAGTCTTTCTCTCTCCTCGTCACTCTATTTCTCTCTCTTCCTGCAGTCTTTCTCTCTCCTCTGCAGTCTTTCTCTCTCCCTAGTTCTCTCTCTGACACTTACTACTTGAGAGACCATGTGATCAACAAATAAGATGCGTACAAGTATACACCACAACACAATGGTGTTGTAGAAAGGTAGAATGGGATTATTATGGAAGTTGCAAGGGCTATGATGAATTAGATGCAGATACCCTTGACTTATTAGGCAAAGGTATGACATACTGCAATCCATATCATGAACATGTCACCTACAACTTTGACTCATCACATGCTCTGTTTGATTGTGTATAACGTTCATGTCCTTGATGATTTTAGGAGGAAGATGAAACCGAAGGCTATTAAATGCATTTTTCTTGGGTATCTAGATGAGAAGAAGGGTTACAAATGCTATGATCCTATCACTAGGGAGGTCTACATGAGCACATATATAAGATTCAAGGAGTATGGGTCTTGGTATAAACCAAAAGCTATAGTTGAGATGGATGTTTATGAGACCAATGATGATTATGGTTATGGGAAGAAAATTACTGAAAATAATGGTAGTCAAATAAATTAGCATATTGAGGAGATGTCTAGACCTCATAAGACAATGAAGAAGTAGTGGCAATTATAGTCCATGGAGTGGGGGGGTTGAAAAGTGCACAAAAGAAGGAATAATTTGCACAAGAAAAGAAGCATATGGATAAATGTTTAGAGGATGAGACTATAAATGATATGCAAGAAAGTATGTACCAGATGATATGCAAGAGTGTAGGAAAGTATGTACTATCATATGCAAGAATTGTTGAGACACTATCTAGTGCACCTCAATTGAGTAGATTAGATATAGTGATGCATACTATTGATAGGTTGACATATGATGGATTCATAAAAATGCATTATTCATACATGGCATCTCATGTTCATCAGCGTACTTGCTTTGAAGAGGTAGTTGGAAACAAAGATTGGATGAAACCCATGGATGAGGAAATGGATGCATTCAAGACATGGGATCTAGTTGAGTTGCCTTATGGCATAAGGCAATTGGCTGAAAGTGGATGTATGAAGTCAAGTGTAAATTGGATGGCTCATTGGAAAGATACAAAGCAAGGTTGGTTGCAAAGGGTTATGCACAAACATATGGATTGGACTATGAGAAAACATTTAGTCTAGCATCAAAGATGACTATATTGAGACCATTGATTACCTTAACTTTCATCTATGGATGGAAATTATATCAAATGGATGTCAAGAATGCATTTTTGTATGGTACATTGAAAGAGGAAGTATATATGGTTTAGCTAGATGGGTATATACACCCTAAGTATCCACATTATGTGTGCAAATTGAGGAAGGCATTGTATGGATTGAAGCAAGCACTTAGAGCTTCATTTGAGAGAATCAACATGTTCTTATGGAGCATGGGGTCTCAACAAAGTATGGTTGATTATTCACTTTATGTTAGACATATAGAGGATAAAATGGTGGTTGTGGTTATCTATGTTGATGATCTTATCATTACACCTACTATAGAGAAAATAATTTTTGAAGTAAAGCATGGGCTACATAAGTAATTTGACATCAAAGACCTTGGTTTATTGAGATATTTTTTTGGAATTGAGGTGATTGACATCCCACATGGAATTTGGTTACTCCAAAGGTAATACTCATTGAAGATGTTAAAGAAGTATGGAATGACAAAATGTAAGCTAGTGGATAGACCATTGGATCAAAATAGATGATTGATGATGCATAGTATGTTGAGGATGTTACTATGTTCAAAAAGATGGTCAGTACTTGATCTAGCTAACCATAACAAGACCAGAATTCAGTTATTCAATGGGAGTGATAAGCTTGTTTATGCAGAAACCATGCAACTAACATTTGGATACAATGAGGTGAGTCTTGAGATATGTGAAGAAGACAATTAGCTTTGGCTTGTTCTATAAGAAATGGATCAATCCTACATTGTTTGTATACAGATATGTGAAGAAGACAATTAGCTTTGACTTGTTCTATGAGAAAGGGATCAAGCCTACATTGTTTGGATATATAGATGTAAACTTGACAAGAAGTGTCATGGATAGGAGATCCACCAATGGCTATGATTTTTCATTTGGTTTAGCCATGGTGAGTTGGAGCAGAAAGAAGTAACCCAAAATTTCTTTATCAAGGATGAAAGTAGAGTATAGAGGTATAGCATTGGTAGCATGTGAGCAAAAATGGCTAAGATTACCATTATGTGATATGGGGATAGAGATAGATGATGGAGCTATCATATATTATAATAACATTAGCAGCATTATGTTGGCAAAGAGCCTAGTCTACCATGAAAGGACGAAGCATATTGAAATGCACTGTCATTTCATTAGAGAGAATGCTATTGATGGAGAGATAGATTTGGTACATGTCCAAACCAATGACCAACTTACAAATATCTTTACCAAAGAATTAGGTAAAGATAAGTTTGAGTACTTTAGAAGTGCACTTGGGATATAATATCTACAAGATATATCCTATGTATATATAAATAAACTAGAGGCTATGTGTGAAGAGACTTAAAGGTCAAAAGGTATCTACCACTTTGGAGAAATACTCTGTGTGTATCTAGTTAACAATGGAAAATAGAGAAGAATGAAGAAGAAGAAGAAGAAGATAGCTTGAGTCTCCATACCTTGTTCCATTCTCCCTTCCATTGTGCATCCACATCGATTCTTTTCAAAGGATAGCACCACAACACACTCTTCCACTAACTAGGTCCTCAAGTGTGGGACAACATTCCAAGTTAACCTAGAATTTAACTCACCTCTCCCAATTACATATGCATAAGCACACAATCACTACATAAGTAATTATACACATCCCTTAGGAAAAGCAAAAGTGACAAATAAGTATCACATAGCTCCTTAAAAACCATCAACATTGGTAGTCCACACATATCACTATCCCTTCCATATTGGCCATCACCTCCTCCTCCTCCTCTCAATCCCTTTTACCATGCCATCCATATCTCTTTTTCCACATCACTCCCTCCCTCCCATGCAAATTTTACTTAGCAACTAGTATTTTGTATCCAATTTATTCTTTCAACAAGATTAAAGATTACTTGCATATAAACAAGTCCATGACCAGCTAAAAAGGACCACAAAAGGAGTAGGATGCCCAAGGAAAATGGGGCAACGCTAACTCCAATCATTTTGTATTTAAAGAATGACAAAGAATTGAACATGCTATTCATGTGTGTGAAAATTTTGAGCTTTTTTTTTCTTTCTTTGAATTTGTAAGGGAGAGAGTAAGAGTGAGGAAGAGTATGCATAAGGGACAAAGCAGGTGAAGCTTTCTTCTTCTTTCTCTTGAGCACTCTCTCATGCCTAAGATCATGCTTTCTTCTCGCATGCAAGGTTGTACAAGGTTGAGAATGAAAGGAGTGCACTCATGGGTTAGGGAGACTTGCAAGGGCATCCTCCATGCTTGAAGGGAAGCTATGTGAGCTCACTATAAGTAAATCTCAATATTCATGATGTGTGCGAGAGACTAGGTGAGAGATAGATATCATACTTCATGGATTGAGTCTCTTGAATGAATAAAAGGGTGTCAAAAGTCCCATCATTGAGCTTGTGTAGTGCAACATTCATATTGTAAGAATTGGTTGAACCTTATTTCTTATACATTTATTAGTAAGCTTGTAGTTCTTGGGATTAGCAAACGTTCTATGCAAAACTCTAATGTTTTTCTTAAGTAAGCTCAACCCCCAAATTTTAAAGGATATGCATGAAACAACAATTATACTTTTGTGCACTAAAATGAAGGTAGCTCATGACCTTCATTTTATATGCATTCTTAGGAATGATGCCACTCAGGTTATTCACGTTATATCATATTGTATCTTCTTAATGAGATTATTATGATTCTTAAAATCTATCCCCACTCAAAAGTTTAGACCTCCTAGAAAACCTCTACCTCCTTCCCTCTTCTTATTTCTATGATATTCACAATTATGACTACTCTCGCAATGGTTTCTACACATCTTGGTATTCCTACATTTGGGTGTAATCCTAAATATTGAAAAACCCTATATATGGTATTGGGTGCCTCTAGTAAAGGTTGATAAAGAGGGCATATAAATTATATTTTACCTTCTTCTTTACCATTTAAACACTATCTAAAGACCATTATCTTTTTAGTACCATTATTGTTCTAACTCTCATGCATATGAAGAATGTATTATGTTATTATGTCCCTTCTTCTAATGAATATAGACCTTCACAATTGTCAATATGTTAGAACCAATCTCAAACTACACTTTTAAGATACATCAAGATGCTAGATCATGTCACTTTGCCTTACAATCTCACAATGTTTTGATTGATAAGCATCGATATGAAGCTTAGAATGCTCTAAAACCAAATAACTCTGGTTAACATGTAACTAGCTAGAACAAGTGGTTTTTAAGATTAATTAAGAGCTTTCATGACTTACTAGTTACATGCTTTCATGATTTACTCATGTCATCAATGTCTCCAAATAGTTTTAGGTTATGACTTGCTAGTTACATGCTTTCATTATTTACTCATGCCATCAATGCCTGCAAATAGTTTTAGGTCACCTCATTATTACTCTATCCTTAAGGTTATCATACAAATTTCTTCATCAGTAGGGAATGGTGTAAACATGTGTGTTAAGATACTAAGGAACTAAGCCTTACGTACTATATAGCATGGAATAATGTTGTTTTTCATTTATGGTTAGAATACATTATTAAAAAGGGTAAAATGATATTCTTTGAAATATTTACTTAATTATTCTTATTTTCAGGGAAATTTTTAAATCATATATACTCAAAAGTATAAGTTTTATTTTTCTTATTTTTATCAAAGGATCTACTATTAGGAATAAGATAGTGAGGTTACTTTAAAGGTGCTTTTTAAATTTTTAGTTATCCTATACAATTCAATTTTTATTGAAAGAAATATTTTATTTACATATTCCACATTATGGAATATTTTTTGAATTGGATATTGAATATAAGATACTTTATTATTTTTTCAATGATCCTACTTGGTTCAAATTTTTATGCCACAAAATATAACCTAATGGAGCGAATTGCAAAAGGGTCTATGCTCAAATTAAGCTAGATATTTGTATATTTCTTTATATATATGTAGATACAAAGGATGTTGTGAAATTAGATTATTATGCTAGCCATTCTATACCTTTAATTATTTACTCTATGAAACATCCCTCTATATATTGTACTTTCCTTGAAATTAGGTATTTTGTGAGTTTTATTCCTTAAGGAAGCTTTTGAATCTCACCATTTTTCTCTTACATTCAAAATCTTTTGCCATCCCATCACTTTCTTTTAAAAGAAATATCCATTTGTAGAACTTTATGATTTGCCTTGTGCCATATTCCTTGAAGTTAAGTATCCTTTGAGTTTCATTCCTTAAGGAAGCTTTTGAATCTCACAATTGCTCTTACCTTCAAAATATTTTGCAATTGCATCACATTCTTTAAAAGAAATGTATTTTTGTAGCATTTTGTGATTTGCCTTGTGCCAAATAATTGTGGAGCACAATCGATTATTCGAGCTTAAGGTCAATATGATGTGGTAGGTGCATCTACAATAAAACTTTTAATTAGAATCCAGTCCTCCTTACAAAAATGTTGAGATGGCAAGCTCAACACGTGCGAATATTGATGATAAACTACCTAGCAAGATGGATCCACACATCTACACTTAGCATGTCGACGGTCATTATGATCTTGACATGGCCACTAAATTATCACTTATTATATTTAGTTTGTTGCACCTACCTACAACTGGCATAGATGTAGCACCAATTGATTAGTATATTCAAAGAGTTTGCATGATGATCTTGGCATTCCTTTGGTTAAGACGCTAGGTGTATAGAGAGTACATGGTAATGTAAAGGCTCCATTAACTGATCCAGTGGTATGTAGGTCTAGTAGGGTCAGATACCTTGTTAAAAGATTTGGTTTTGAAGATAATACAGTTCACCATTATGCTTATATGGTAAACATAGTTGAGGATGTTGAGTCCACTTATTTTTAGGATGTTGTTGGTCATGCTCATTGGGATGCAGCAATGGATGAGGAGATGATTGCATTATAGAAGCCAATACTACTTGGAATTTGGCACCCTTGCCTAAGGGCAAGAAAGCTATTGATTGTAAGTGGGTTTACAAAATCAAGAATAATGCAGATGGTTCAGTTAGTAGGTATAAGGCTAGGCTAGTTACAAAAGGCTATTCTCAAATATGTGGCATAGATTATGAAGAAACATTCGGCCCAATTGCTAGGATGGCAACTATTAGGTGTGTGATTGCTTTGGCGGTAGCCAAAGGTTGGAATTTGCAGTACATGGATGTCAAGAATGCCTTCTTGCATGGTGAATTACAAGAAGTGGCATATGGAGCATCTAGTAGTCTTGAGGATTTAGAGCATCACGCATATGTGTGTGCAGGTTAAAGAAAGCACTCTATGGACTGAGGTAAGCACCTAGAGCATAGTCTGACAAGATCATAGAGTATCTTGTCAACATTGGCTTTTATGTTCCTAATGCTAACCACTCACTTTATGTGAGAAAGGGACATGCAAGCATGGTCATCATAGTCATCTATATGGATGACTTGATTATTACAAGTGACAGTGACAATGGGATTACTGAAGTTAAAAACTTTTTAAAGAAGAAGTTTGTGATGAAGGATTTGGGTGAGCTGAGGTACTTTCTTGGTATTGAGGTGATAAGATGTGATGATGGTATATGGCTATCCGAAAGAAGATAGTATGGCTTGGATATGTTATTTAAGTATGGTATGATAATATGTAAGCCTCTTTCAGTACCATTGGAGCAAAATGTGAAATTGAGTGATGATGTTTGGAATGAGATAGAACCCTATTATGTTCAGGAGGATAGTAGGGAGTCTGATATACATGACTATCACAAGGCCAGACTTGAGTTATGTTGTTGGCCTTGTTAGTCAGTTTATCCAGATGCCTAGAAAGCCTCATTTGGATGTAGTTAGATGCATATTGAGATATGTGAAGTCCACTTTACATTATGGAATTTTTACGAGACAGGTTAGGATGTACACAACATTTGGATATACAGATGCAGATTGGGATGGTAGCATATCAGACAGGAGATTTACTAGTAGATTCATATTTTTCCTTGGTAGTGCAACAATTGCATGGAGAAGAAAAAAGAAATCTACAATTGATTTATCGAGTACAGAGGCTGAGTATAGAGGTGCTGCTATGGTAGCATGTGAGGTGGTATAGCTATAGAAGTTATTGGGTGATTTGGATGTGCATGGAGATAGTCTAGTTGTCATTCATTGTGACAACATGAGCAGCATACAACTAGCTAGAAACCTAGAGTTCCATGCTAGGACAAAACACATTGAGGTGCACTACCACTTTGTGAGAGAGAAGGTGCTTGTAGGAGAGATTGACTTGGTATATGTTAGTGCACATGATTAGATAGCTAACATTTTCACAAAGGTATTGGGTGTAGAGAAGCTTTGAAAGTTTCAAATTTTACTTGGAGTTGCAGACATACAATTAAGCTTGAGGGGGAGTGTTGAGATGGCAAGCTCAACACATGCGAACATTGATGATGGACCACCTAGCTAGATGGGTCCACACGTCTACACTTAGCACCTCAATGGTCATTATGATTCTCACATGGCCACAGACTTATCACTTATTAAATTTAGTTTGTTGTACCTACCTATAGTTGGCATAGTTGTAGTGCCAGTCAATTAGTATAGTCAGTTATGCAATATTTGACTTAGTAGGCCATTTTCCTTTATGTTGTATCTTATCTATACTTTGTGTACATTGTATTGTGTGTGAAAGAAGAAGAAGAAATGAGCACTTCCATCTCTCTTCTTGTGTTCTTGAGTGAGATTCCTCGTGTGTATGGTGTGTATTTATTAGCGCAGCAACTCAAGTAAGTCCCCTACTACACGGTTCTTAACAACTGAGATCTATAGTAACTATATTTTATAATGTACAACCTATTTCTCAAGCTCTGCTTTTACAATTTGGTTAGACTACTAACCATAATTTACCTATAAGTATATCTTATAATGTATAATCTTGTCCTTAAGCTCTTCTCTAATAGTTGGGTAAGACTTCTCTTGATGAATTACCTTGAGTTAGTACCATAATCTATTTTACGCATGTAAGGATATCAAATCCATATTTATTATCAGATTTTCCTATTTATGATTTGCCACATTGTCCACGCATGATATGTGTGGCTCTTAGTGGGCCTACAAAAAGGCGGATTAATTAGACATATTTAATAGGTAAAGACTTAAATATAAGAGCCAATATTGATAGGCCATGGTCCTCCTACGTATAAAGAGAGACATTAGAAAGATAGAACCTTGCGTATAAGATAATCATTACCATTCTAATAAATTTTTGATATAGCAATTTGAGAATATATTCAAGAAAGCATTGGAAAACTAGTTGGTACAATTGATTAAGTGAGGCCAAGTTTAATATGATTCTTGCAAAAAAGACTAGCCCTCCAAGGTGCCTAGTCTCATCCTCAAATTGAACCCATGACATGTACCATACCTTCTTGTGCTATATCTCTCCTGCCCATGTATTGATTATTGAAGAATGTAGAAGTAAATATTTAATTTGAACTTTGGTTTGAAATTTTGGGTGATGCACGACCCTTACAAGATACACCGGTCAAGGTGACTAACCAGTAGGCACCCCTAGCAGGGCCCCTACATAAATCTATCTTGAACTTTCATGATGAGCCTTGAAGTACCCCATAAACCACACATGGCTCCACTCCTATAGAGAGGCTTGCTTGGGATGCCACTTGACATCAAAGAAGTAGAAGTACTACCGTGGTTGAATCATCAGATCTTCACCATAATCAAAAATATAATTGGCATGATAATATGGGAGCCCATATTATAGGAATGTGGAGGTCTTTTTCTCCTCCATAATTGGTTGCTCTTGTTTTGCCTCTCTCTCTCTCTCTCTCTCTCTCTCTCTCTATCTATCTATGCACATTGGCATCTCAACTCTTTGATGATACTTCATGGGAGGATTGTATTTATACTCTTGGAGAAGGACCTATGAATGTCATGAAAAAGTTTGACATGTGTGTGGAAAATACTCAGGAAATGCAAGACAAGCAATAGATTTTCCTTTCCTCCTATTTACCCACATATTTATAGTACATTAGCCATTTGATTGGATCTTCTTGAATTGGCCCAACATTCACCAAGAGGTTTGTTACAATCATGGTTGAGTTGGAATTTTCATAGACTAGTGTGCCACTGTCCTCTGTGTGGGTAGCTACTTAAAACTATCCTTTCATACCTTCCTCCCCCCAGCCCACATGTTTTGATATGACCTTTCTTTGTTCCTTTGTTGTGGTTATTTTCTTCTGTATACATGCTTTATACATATTTTTAAAATTCAATTAGTTATCACATATGGACCTAGACTACAAGATATATGCCATATACTAATCTTTAAAGTGACAAGATTATTCATTAAAAAGATTACCCTCATTGTCACTAAAATTGTTAGTATACATGTCTTTGCAAATTTGTCATTATTTGAGTTGCTATTTGCAACACAAATTGCGATGCAAATTGTAATGCACATAGTGACATGTGTAAATTTATTTACAACATGAATAGTGACGATTTCATATGAATATTTTCTTGGGTGGTAGGGCTACATGACATGCTACTCTTCCAATCACACGTGCTGAACAATGTTCCATAAATGATCTCAATTTTCAAATAAATACAATATTGACAATGACATCTCATAAAACTACATTGACTAATAGGGTGGATAATCCAAAATAGAAAAATGTATCCATAAATATCACAAAATGCGAGTCCATGCAAGGGATGAGAAAGATATCCAAGGAAGCCTATATAGAAAGAGCCTGCATGGACCATACAACCAAAAAAGGAAGGGATATATGCTCCACAAATCCAAGCATTTGACATAGCTCCTCATAATCTAAGAGTTCATTCCAATGCAATGGAGTGTCAAATGGACTTTGTAATATAAACACTCAATCATTAATCCATAGTAGATAATGCATCACAAAAAATTTAGAAACTAAAAATAGAAAAGAGACATGACTTACTAGACTGCCACACATATATAATCTATTGATGAGTATAATGAGACCATGCCTCTCTACATACCGAGTCCCCAAACTTGTGGAATCACTGTTTGTGATCAAGTGTTGCAAGAAAAAAAAACTAGAATTGTTAGAAATAAGGTTATTAGTACAACTAGTATACCAAATAAGAAAGTGAACATAATCAAAAGAAACTTATGAAATCCTTCAAACAAAGAGAAGAGAGAAAATGTACCTACCTCAAAGGTTCAAAGAAGAATCCCTTCACCTTCACAGCTTCCCTCCCATTTCTCCTTCACACCCCTCTTCTTCTTCATGGGATGGTGGTAGCAACAACGGGGCTCTCTCTCTCTCTCTCTCTCTCTCTCTCTCTCTCTCTCTCTCTCTCGTTCATTGTCAAAATGCCACACTTAAGTTTTTGCCACTTTTTTTTCTTAGTACACCGTCATTATTTTCATTGCTAATAGTGTCACAATTTACATCGCTATATATATAGTGACTATGCCAATTCGCATCAGAAAAAATCGTTGCTATGTCTACATTTCCTTGTAGTGCTGCCCATTGATATCGTAGTGATTCATTTAAGTTTTTCTTTTTATTTGGCTAGTAGGTTAATACCTTATCTTCATTTTTATATTTATTATTTATTCTATTTTCATCATAGTAGTGTTTTTTATCATTTGAGCAATTTTTAATTTATTATGGATTGCTAATCTTAACATCTATTTTTTTCTTTCAATTCTAAGTACCGATTAGCCACGTGTTTGTATTTTTAGAGATATTTAATAATGACACTCTTGGAGGGAAGATTGGATACCATCGATATAGGGATTTGAATGTGCTTACTTTCTTAGAAGCTTGGATTGAGCATCTATGTGTGTGTACTAAATAAGAAAGGATATCATGCCAATTTTGTTGTAGCGGGTCTACATACATGGAAATCATTTATTTTAGTGTTTTATTTAGACGTTCTATTAACCTATTTCTTTGCAGGTGGTATAGGGATGGAAACATTTGTTTTACACCTAGACATTCACATTCTTGTCGAATTATGACTTCTTCTAATAAAAAATTTGCTAATCAAAATAGCTATTACATCTAGTAGTACCTTACCTTCACACCATATTGTAAGGTATTATGTTAGTATTATAATATATTTATTACCCTTATATGTTTGAGGGATTGGGCCAATTATGTGTGGAGCTATTAATCCAGATGGTTTATTAACTTTGATAGGTTGAAGTGAGTCTACTAGTTTGCCTATTGGTTCTTTGAAAGTTTGAGATCTTGTACAATTTTGTAGCTAGTTTGCTATCGATTTGACAAAATGTTGACCAATAAAAATTTCTCCTAATAAATTCTAAACACTTATAGAATCCTCAATGTCCAAATGAAGGATGTATATGAAAATAGTTAATATATTACATTTGTAAAGCTTTGAAAAGTACTATTTTTGGTTATTTTAAATTGTTTATATAATATAATACATTTCCTCAATGTAGCAAAACTTTTGTGCTTTTTTAATTCTTATACTTAAAATAATTATTTTAATATCTAGATCTTATTATTGAAGTCTTACTATTACTTGAGTATTTATTGTGAGCTCATCTATTGAAGTATTTTGTATATGAGTTATCCTAGATAATGCATCAGGGACAGTTGCCAGAGCCTTAACAATATTTAATCCCAAAACTATACGCTTGAATTGCAAGAATCTAGTGAAGTAATCATCTTGGAGGGTGACATTTCTTCATTAAAGTGATTAGTGGTTGATGGTTTATTTCTATAGTTAATTTTGATCCATGTACATATAAGTGTAATTTTTTAAGGGCCCATAAAATAGATAGAAGTTCTTTTTTCTGTGGTTAACTAATTAACTTAAAATTTTGTTAGTGAATAACTAGTAAAAAAAAATTGGTCTCCATTTCTCAAGGTCATCTAATTGTAGTAACACTGCTCCTAATCCTATATTAGAAGCATATGTTCTTAAAACAAACAATTTTTCAAAATTAGGGTAATTTAAGATTATTGCTCTAGAGATTATTTCTTTGAGTTTTTCAAAGGCTTGTTTACAATTATCAATCCATATAAATGTTTATTTCTTTTTTAATAATTCCCTCAATGGTTCAATTATTTGTGCTAGCTTAGGTAAAAACATGTTTGAAATGTTCATCATTCTTAGGAAGTGTTACGATTGCTTAATATGTTTAGGGAATTGTAGGCAACACATCCTCTCCATCAAAAGAAAAAACTTGGCATGGTGTGGGACACTTGCAAGGTTTGATGGCATACAAAAGAAAGAATATGTGATTTCACAATACCACAACTCCAAGAAATAATTAAGAACGATGGGTAGACAAACAACTAGCAATGAGTTGACCCCTTGGAGAACAAAACCAAAAGTACATCCAACAAAAATACTAAAAGAAAAATAGGGTATGATTTATGTCCTTTATCTTAATTTTTATTTTTTAAAAAATTAATTGATTTTTGTTATGGTTATGGCTTTGGTTTTTTTAAATTGTTATTGTGGTTTTTTTAATTTGAATACATTTTTTGGAGGGGAAGAAAAATGAAAAACAAAAGTTTGGTTATGTTGTTGTTGTGCACTTTTTTAATTTTGAAAATACATTTTAAAAGTGTTTATCATTTTTGTGATTTTATTGAATTTTTTAAAGTTAAATAAATTATGGCTTAATTTATGATGATTCTAATTTTTTTAAAGGGTCATTTTAACAAGGGTTTGGGATTTTTTTTCCAATATATATAGAAATGGGATTTAAGGCATTTTGGGTGATATATCATGTTCTATTTTGTCTTAATTTTTTTAAAAAAATTAAATGATGGGGTTTTCTTTGTTATTTGCTTTTTATTTTTTCTATCTTTAAAAAAATTATTTTTTTATTCTTATTATGTTTTTGGGCTTGCCATATGTCCATAGTAATAACTTTGATCGACGATTCTTCTTAGCTCTCCAAATATACATTTTTTAATGTGAAAAATATTGTTTTATGGAGAATTTACCCAAGATCTAGTAGTGGTAGTTTTTAATAACTTATCAGTCGCATGAATCTTGGTCTCTCTCTCTCTCTCTCTCTCTCTCTCTCTCTCTCTCTCTCTCTCTCTCTCTCTCTCTCATCAAATCATTGGCTAAATGGGAGCTTTCCCTTCTAATGGATGTTAGTGAGACAAGGGTGGAGGAGGCATGGTCATGGAGTGTGAAGCATAAAAGTACAAGAAAGCATGAGCCCTAAGATCATGTGATTATGCCAGTTGAAGGTTATCCTTGTACATCTCTATAATGTAGGATATAATAAGTATTTAGATATATTAGTTCATCTTTACCTCAAGGCATTGAATTGCAAAAATTTTCTCTAGTGATGTGAAATGATTTTTCTAATCTTCATATTCATTTACTTTTAGATGAGATATCCTATATTTCCTAATGCATGAGGTTTAAGTTGTCCTACCCTTTCTAGATTGTAGAAAAATGGCTTTCATTTTGAACTGACTCAAATGGTTTTTTCAATCTAATTGATGTGACTTAATGCTTATAAATATGAGCTTTTTGGGATAGTTATTCAATGGAATCCAATGAAAACTATGTTGTATCTTAGAGCCTAAACATATCATCCTACATATTCAATAATAAATAAAGTAGTGGTTAAATCTATGACTTGTTTGAGTTGTGATTTCATGTTCCTTTCTTTCACTAAAAGTGAGATTCATCTCCTTTTTTGAGCTCCTTGAATTTGGAATTTTGAACTCAAATATATTTTAAATTATGGATTGTGATATGCATGTTAATCATTAGCACTTTAGGGTCCCATCCTCCTCTCATTTTCTCAGAAATGTAGGTGATACTATGCATTCTAGTTATACTGTAGCATGGGTAAATGAGTCAAAATTGGTAGAATTGAGAAATAAGTGCGTGTAAGGGTTTGAAGTTCTTAGTGTCTGTGATAGAGATATTGATAATTGTATATCTAATGGTTTTGGCTCTATATTGACATCCGCCACTTTTGTTGGGTCTCTCTCAAACAAAGTATCAAGGGGAAGAAGTGATTATTTTAATCTCTCCTAGTTGAGCAAGGATTATATAGCATTGTAGGTTTGAGGGGGTTGTAGAAGGAGCTATAATTGAAGTTAGAGGAGGTAGGGAGTGCTCATCTATATCCATCCCCCTTTTTTTTTTTGTGGTTCATATAGAGAGCTAACCCAAATTCCTTACATCCACTAGTTCCCTTAGCAAGCAGGAGAGGAAAGTAGGACATCAAAAGTTAAAAAAAAATCCCACTACTTTGAGATAGATATAGATCTCATAAACTCTTTAAACATTGGGTCTTAATATGTCCTTCATACCTTGCCTGCACTGTTTCCTTCTTATATGATATAGTTTTTCATATTTGTTGTTTACTAGTGCCTCCAAGGAAGCTTTTATGATCTTGTATGTATAAGATAGATTCTCCTTATATGCTACATTATGGCTCAAGAAGTAGCAAGCCTATGCAACGGGTATTGACACACTTGATAGCCTATTGAACCATGGAACCTTTATTTTTTGGCTTCTAGTCCTTGATCTTTCTAAAGCAAGTTCCAAGGTTAAAGAGACAAAGTGTTGTCAGTTTCTACTAATATACATAACTAACATCGATGTCACTTTGTAGTGTGAATATTGTTGGGGGTAAAGGCACCTCTGCCTAGCCACCCATGTATTATTAAATTGATAGTACCTGCACCTGCACACTGTAGGTGGCGGGCGCCGGGGTAAAGGCACCTTTACCTAGCTGCCCATGTATTACTACACTGATAGTACCTATGCGTCACACTG
This sequence comes from Lygodium microphyllum, assembly GCF_053477565.2. Classification (NCBI taxonomy): domain Eukaryota; kingdom Viridiplantae; phylum Streptophyta; class Polypodiopsida; order Schizaeales; family Lygodiaceae; genus Lygodium; species Lygodium microphyllum. Next base: position 45,844,106 of record NC_141141.1, on the reverse strand, counting down.
CAGGCGGTGGATGTCCATCACTATCACTTCATTCTTTATTCTTTCAGTGACATTTGAATAAAGGGAAGGCCGATCACACATTGTGACTATTGGAGTTCCCACATTGTGTGTGTGACTCTGTCTCTTGCTCTTGTTCCTTCCACCATAGCTCTTGCTCTCCCTCATGCTTCCACTTTAGGGCTCACCTCCCTTCAATTGATATCAGGAACCTTCTTCTTCATGAGCTTGAGCTTGGTCTGGCATACTCTCAACTTCCATTTGAATACCTATAGCACTCATCTCTTTGTTGTTGGCAGCCATAGCCACTCCATTCGAGCTTCCTATTAGTTTCATTCCTCTTGGGCATGCTTTGAGCCTTCTCAAGTAAGGGGGAGCAGCCCCCATAGCTATCACCTTGCTAGTGCAGCATCACATTGTGTGGAATAGGTCCTCTTTTTAGCAGTAGCTCACATTTTTCATCTCCTATAGCATATCTTCTTCATTGGGCAGCTATACAAGCACTTATACACTTGGTTTTGATGCTTGGCATTGATCCTTCCACTCTTCGCATTCCATTTGAGCTCTAAGCTTCAGTTTTGGACTATTATACTAGTCCATAAACTGTCATAAAATAGGGCATCACTTATCTCATTGCCATTGGTTGGATGATGCCCGATTATGCCCAATTGATGCTTATATATTCGGGGATGCTATGTCATTGCTTGGAGTTGATTTTGGACTGATTTAACCACTTCATTTACTCGGTTTTGGCTGAGGTTTGTTGGCTAGAAATACAAGGTAGCACTCTATTTGATGCTTCTATGGTTAGCTTTGTTAGTCTTATGATGCTTGGTTATGCTGAAGTGATGTCTACACGTATGGGAATGCTATGCCCGTGTTATGGGTTGGATTTGGAGCTCATTTTGGTACTAAAATAGCTTAGTTTGACATTGTATTCATTGTTGTATACAACAGGGCTGAACCTCTTTTAACAGGGGTTTTATATGCCTATTGCTTCTGGCTATGATTCAAGTGTTCCATATGCACTCTCGATGTGTACTAATGATGCTAGTACATTGATATATCATATGCCCATGATTTGAGGTGGCTTTGAGATTCATCTGAGGACTAATTTACTCAGTTTTGATAGTGAATTTATTACCGTAATAACCAAGGTTGAAGCATATTTCGTTAGTGTATGCTCTACCTAATGGTCACATGTGCTTCTTGGGTGACTCATATGACTACACGAATGTATAGGGAGGTTGGCACATGTCTTGTATTGCTTTGGAATGCCTTTTGAGATTCTATCAAGCTCCATCTTGGTTGGCATTTGATTGACATTGGTCTACAATGGCATGCTTCATGACAGTCATTATGCCTATGGTCTATGCTTAACCCTTCGGTACATGCTTTGATGCGTATACCAAAAATCCATGCTCCTTTGTCTGTGTTTAATTGTCACTTGGAGCTTTAGTTGGGTGTTCATTTGTATACTTTGGAGCTCTTGGATGCTTATATGGGTTGTTAGAGATTTGACATTGATTGTTACATGTACTATATGTTATAGGTAATGCTTGATCGATCCCTTGCTCTGTGTCACAACTCTATAGAAACAGAATTTGTATCCTTTTTCATTAATTTTTCTATATAATTGAAGGGTGGATTTTAGGCCCCGAAATGTGCCTAAAAATAGCAGAAAAATGTGGAAATGCGGGGGAAAATGCTCAACCACGAAGGCGGCAGCTCGACCTAGGACGATTTTAAGCGTCAAGTGCTTGACGGGCGCCCCTACGACACCCCGAGAATTTTCATAATTTTTCCGTGTGCCTGTGCCAGTCAGTGGAGCTGCCGGTTAGTACGGGATGTCGAGACGAGTTCATAGAAATTTTCAGACGGACGATCGGAGTCCGTACGCGCAAGAGGACCCGAAACCGGCCGGGGTGCCCAAAGGGGGGCCCAATTTGGGAAATCCCAAGAGGTGCAAGGGAGGGGGGGTGACCTTTGGCAACCCCCCCCACAAAAATCGTGATGTAGGAGGGGGGCGGCGGCTATTTTTCAGCAGCCGAAAAAATCGCGCCCCCCCCCCCCCCCCTCCCGCACAATCATGATGACAGGCTGAACATAAGCCATGGAAGTGATCATGCCAGGCTCCTGCCTCCGGTCTACGCTCCGCATCGCCTCCTCTCACGCAAAAAATGGTGGACTGGTTGGAGAGAGAGAAAATCAGTCTTTCTCTCTCCTCCCTCTCTCTCCTCTTAACCTCCGTTCGTGCGTGGAAGGGTAGAATGGAAATGGATGGCCGGATGTATGCCGATTCTTGATGAGATTGAAGGGCAATGCCAAATCATTGTAGATCGCTGATTGCAAGCAGAATTCATGGCTGGAAATCAATCGTGGGACGTGCCAAATGTAATGGGAAAACCCGCAAGACACGGTAATAATCATTTTTACAAAGAAAATGACATTTTGATGCAAATTTGGTTGATAAAAATGTGTTCATATGGATTGAGTTTTGAGTATGTCGTGCTTTGAGTTGTTTTCTGGCTATTCATCATTTGAAAATCAGAAAAACATGTGTGGGATAGCAAAAAATAGAAAATCGAGACACGAAAAACCATAAAAATGAAGGGAAATAGGGTTTTTTGGGCTAAAAATGATGCAATAAATCAATCTACACCTACTAAAATTTCTGTTTCTGCTGAAATGAACTAAGGGCCATAGCCCATAAACTGAACTTAATTTTTAGAAATTAACAAATGGGAGAAAATGGGGAAAATTGCAAGAAAATGATGGAAAAACCCTAAAAAATAGGGAAATTTTATATTTTGGGCTTCGGAAAATTGGGAAAATTATGAGTAATGCCTGTGAATGTATAGTGAGGCTGAGGCATGAAGATTTGCTTCAGATCAGCCTTGCTTCCGTGTTTTAGTTCGGTTTTGCCCGCTTTTGATATGAAAAATAAGGGAAAAAGCTGTAAAATGCCATGCAACGAAGCACGAACGGTAGTTGGAAATCATTAAAAGAATGTTTTTGCACTTGTGCACAATACTGTTTGCTAAATGTTTGAGCACTAGGCATCCACCAAATGCATGGAGCATGAAAAAGAATTTAAAAGTATCAGTGATCAGCTCCTGGACATGCATTGCAATTGGTTTATGAGGATATGACCTACGTTGAGAGGCAGTGAGATACCCATGCTGTAGACTAGTCGTGGGGTCCTAAAGGGGAAAATAAGTGAGGACAATGGTACATTCCTGGACACGCTTATTTGGTACCTTGAGCGACGTTTGTGCGAAATGTCTAAATGTTGAGCGACGCATCGAGGGGCCAATCCCCAAGGTGTAGGAGAGTCGCAGAGGGTTGACGGCATTCAGCCGTAGGAGGAACCCCATGTGTATGTGATTCGAGCCTTTTGGCTATGTGAAAGGGACTCCCTCTGAGGAGTAATATTGGGTTAGGATCAGTTAGACTACAACGTATTACAAACGCAATGTTTAGGAAGGCAGAGATTTTGATAGACGCTCCTGGCCGCGAGGCCGAGGGGTTGTCTTGTGCGTAGTGACGAGGTCTGGCTAGTGCATGAGCCAGTGCCGGCCCGTTTTTAGGTCCATCAGTGGTGCGTCTGCCGGGAGCCGCTTAAAAGTGGCAATTCTCGAATTCTGGTTGTTTAGGGACCAACTAGCAGTTTATGCCAAAGGACACTGAGATTGATCCGTTATTTATTGATAAGCATCGTCTAGCAGAAATCCAAAAGCAAGAAAGAGACGAAAGAGCTAGGCGACGTGCTGAAATTTTTAGGAGATATTCCCCTAAGCGTAGCGGTGCTGAACCCTTACGAGGGAGTGGATCTAGTGGTCTTAGGACCACAAGCAGTAAGTTAGGAGAAGGTGGAAGCTCTAGCGCTCCCCTTCCTTCGATAAGCCAGTCCACGTCAAGTACGGGAGGTGTAACCCCACCGTCCCCTATTCCTAGTGCAAATCCAATCCTCGTCATGGCGCAGCCTATTGCAATTCCAGCAGGAACGACGGATTTGCCGGCTCTAGGTTACCCGCTACCCATTTTTAATGGGCTAGTTGAGGAAGATGCGGAACTCCACATTAGGGAGTTTCAAAAGCTGATGTTTAATTGTCGCATCCAAGAAGAAGGACATTTAATGATGTTCTTCAACATGACTCTCAAAGGAAGAGCCGCTATATGGTATCATGGTTTAGAAGCCGGAACCATATTGAACATTGATGCATTTTATGGAGCTTTTCGAAGGGAGTTTGCCCCTGAAAGGGGTGGGCAATATTGGTTGCGTGTACTCAACGTGACCCGCCAAGAACCACACGAAGATATTCGTGCTTATGCGAAGAAGATAAAAGAGGTTTTCCATAAGTTGGATACCTCTATTCCCATCCCCGCAGCTGCCCAATTGCAGTATTTCCTACATGGTTTGGACTTTAACATTCAATTGCAGTTGAGTAGTGTCCCCTTGGGGGATATAGACACTGCCATTACACGAGCACAAGAGGTGGAATCCCGACTACAAGCAGCCTATGCTTCTCGAGGCAATTCGAACATGGGTTTAGTATTGGGAAACAATATGGCAATAGCCAATGGCAGTAGTGGCCAAGGGATAGTGATGGCTAGTCCTAATGGGAGAGGGAACATGATACAGAATGTCCCTTTATTACCAGCTCCCCCTAGCATGTCGATGCCTACGGGCAGTCAAATAGCTCCAAGTGGTGGAGGCCAGGCGGTCAATTCTAACACCATGCCTGTGGTTCAACAACCAGTGCCTAATCGAATTGTTAGGCCGATGGAACGACATGGTAATGACCAAGGCTATGAGTCGAGTTCTTCCAACGTTCTTGGCGAGGTTAAGGACATGATGAAGCATTATACCGACATGATTACGGAGCAGTATCGGCAAATAGCCGTTGATGTCAACTTCCTTAAAAAACAACAAAATTTGATAGGAAGTAGATACCCAGAGGAGGGTGTACCTTCGAGGTTTAGTTGCAAATGGTGTGGTGGGCAGCACTATCCAAGAAATTGCCCAAATGTTAAGTGCGACATTTGTGGAAAATCCGGCCATTTATCAGCTACTTGCTGGAGTAAGATCAGTTCCCTCCAGCGAGGTAGTCGGCAACCAGGGCCTGTTAATCATCGGGCCCAAGGAAATGATTCCCAGCGAGAAGATGGGCCTAAACAAATACTTCAATGACCAAAGACTATAGTGGAGGAGCTACCAAGTGGTAGTGGGGTTAGTTTGATTGAGGCTATACGTGTTAACGATGCTGAAACCTCTAATTTACGAGCTGTTCTTACAAGAGGTCAAAAGGGTAGAGAAGCCGACAAGGATAAGCCTGTCGACGAAAACCCTAAACAAGGCGACAAAGGGACGCAAGTTTTGGATCCTGCCATGGAAGGGGGACCTTTGAAGCCCGTAGAAAGTAAAGCCGATAAGGAACCACCAAAGAAGAAGGTGAAAGTTAAGAAAGAGGCAATAAAGCCAGTTCAATGCCCTAAAGAGCGGATGGTTTGGCGTGAAAAGCGAGCTCTATCAAACTATCATGAATTCGATTTGGCGAGCTCTCTTTGTGAAGTCAAGCCAGATGTGAATCTTTTACAGCTTATTAAGCTTTCCCCAGGAGTACGCAAGGAATTTAGAAAGATCCTACGTACCGGGTATATCGTAGAACCTTTGGGTATTGCGCGAGTTGGTGATGACTGGTTTGAGCATGCTGAGAAGCATTGCCCAAGGGTTGCAGCCTATGTCGATGGGATATTAGTAGATTATGCCATTGTCGACACGGGATCATCTGTTAACATTATGAGTTCTGAACTGATGGAAAGGTTGGGCCTTGCGATTCAAAAAGATACCTCCACAATTCTCAGAATGGCAGATGATAGTTTGAGACAACCAGAAGGCTGCATTACTAAGATCCATGTCACTGTTGCAAATGTAGAATGCCTGTTGGACTTTAGGGTGATTCGTTTTGCAGGCCGCCCAAGTTATCAAGTATTACTTGGACGACCTTGGATCTTGCAAGCGGATTGCCAAGTAGATATACCCGCCGGTCGATTGATATTCGGCAGAGGTGCCCAGCGTGTGGTGGTTGATGCTTATCCTGAGTCCCCGCAGAGTGAGAGAGCTCCTCTATCTTCTACAGAATTGGAGACATTAGAAGATTTATCTGCCAGTGAGACATCATCGAGTGATGAGTCCAAAGAGGGATCCACCACGGAAGACATCTATCAGATCACTTTGAATGAGCCGATAGAGGGCCAAGATCGTATAAGAGATGCAGATGTCATCGAGCTAGACCTTGGTAGCTTGATAATTCGCGGCCAATCAAATTAGGTTCTATGCTCAGTACAGCTGAAAGAGAGGACTATGTGGCCTTGGTCCAGGAATTCCGTGATATCTTTGCCTGGAGTTATGATGAGTTGAGAGGCATTCCTCCTAGTCTTGCTGTTCATACAATTCCGTTGAAGGAGGGCAGTCGTCCTGTACGACAGAAAGTAAGGCGTATGCCTTTTGAACTGAGGGTCGGCCTGTTTGAAGAGTTGCAGAAGCTTCGAAAAGCGGGTTTGATTTTTCATGTGCAACACACGGAATGGTGTTCGCCAGTTGTGATTAGAAAGAAGAAGAATAATCAAATCCGTTTATGTGTAGACTTTAGGGAGCTGAATAAGCAGACAGTTAAGGACTATTACCCGTTGCCATTTATTGACCATATTTTAGATCAATTAGCAGGTAAGGAGATATATTTGTTTATGGATTGCTTTGCAGGATACAACCAAATGGCAATTGCAGAAGAGGACAAGTTGAAAACAACTTTTATCACTGTATTTGGTACTTTTGCGTACCATGTGATGGCCTTTGGTTTATGCAATGGGCCTGGTTCGTGGCAACGAACAGCAGATAAGACATTCGGTGACATATCCCCTGAAGAGTTGAAGGTGTTTATTGATGATTTAGGGGCCACCACCGTGAGAGAAAGGCAGTTGATCATTTTAAGAAAATGCTTCGAGCGCTGTAGACAATTTTGCATCGCCTTAAACCCACGGAAGTGTGTTTTTGGAGTACCTTATGGGCTATTGCTGGGTCATGTGGTCAGTTCGGTAGGAATTGCGACAGACCCCGAGAAGGTTAAAGTTACAGTTGCCATGGGTCCACCTCGCACTCCGAAGGAAGTTCATAGCTTTCTGTCTTCGGTTGGTTACTACCGTAGATTCATCAACGCCTTAGCAGAAAGAACGTTGCCGCTTACAAATTTATTGTCCTTTAGCTGTTCGTTTGTATGGGGTGACCCTTGTAAGGTAGCATTCGAGGATGTGAAACATGAGCTAGCAAGAGCACCCGTTTTAAAAGCACCTAAAAGAGGTGAGGTATTCTACATATTTTCAGCAGCCACGATGTATAGTATCAGCTGCTGTTTAGCCTAAATTTGGGAGGAGAAGTGGTACCACCCGATTGCTTTTGCTAGTCGGAAGCTGGGGGTATCCGAAATCAATTACACTTACATGGAGAAATTGTGTCTAGCGATGGTTTTTGGGACCAAGAAGTTCAGGCATTACATTCTCTATGAGAAAGTCGTGCTTTATACGAAGGCGGAGGGACTTCGACTATTGATGAATAAGTTACAGCCGCCAGATCGTTTAGCGAAGTGGTTAATCACTTTGCAGGAATTTGATTATGAAATCAAGAGTAAACCACCAAGGTTGCAAGGCATCGTGGAATGTCTTGTGGACTTTGGGGAGCCGAAAGAATCTGTGGCTGAAGGTAGTGACATGGAGTTGTTACTTAAGATAGATACGGCATCTATTCCCTCCTGGTATGCTGCAATAACGCATTATTTATCAACGGGAGAGGCGGGATCCGAATTATCTAAGGCTGAGAAAAGGAAAATTAAGCAGCAAGCGTTAAAGTTTGCCTTGATCGCAGGTACATTATATCGGCAAGGGGTTGATGATATCTATTTCCGGTGTGTGATGCCTGACGAGGTGCCATTCATTTTGGAAGAGTGCCATGATTTTGCTTGCGGTGGCCATTTTACAGCACAAAAGGCTTTAAGAGCAGGTTATTTGTGGCCTGCCATCTTCCAGGATGCGTTTGCGTATGTTAAGAGATGCGATATTTGTCAATGGCATGATAGTCGAGAGAATAGGAAACGACCACTCAACCCTACTATGGCGATACTTCCATTTGAGAAGTGGGGAATAGACTTTGTGGGTCCTATTACTCCGTCGTCGACTACGCAAAAGAGGTACATCATTGTCGCAACTGACTACTTCACAAAGTGGTCAGAAGCACGTGCAACAAGGAAAGATGATGCTAAAGAAACTGCTAGTTTCCTTTTAGAGCAGATAATATGCCGGTTTGGTCCGTCGAAAGAATTAGTGTCAGACCGCGGAACCCATTTCCTGAATAAGGTGATCAAAGGTTTGACAGAGATGTGGCAAATCAAGCATAACAAGACAACCCCATATAATCCGCAAGCCAATGGTCAGGTTGAAAGTACCAACAAGCAGCTTGTGGGCATCTTGTCCAAAATCGTGTCGGAAAAGAAACGAGATTGGGATAAAAAGTTATACGTGGCAGTGTGGGCTTATAATACGACCTTCAAACGAGCCACTGGCCATACCCCGTTCAAGTTAGTATATGGGGAGGAGTGTGTTTTGCCTTTAGAGATTGAGCTGCCAACTATTAGGTTTGTCATCAATCATTCTTTGAGCGATAAAGACACACTTTTTGAGCACTTGACGACACTGGCACATTTAGATGAGCTTAAGTTGCAGAGCTTATTGCACCAAGAAGTGGCGAAGCGCCGAATGAAGCAGCTACACGACCTCAAAGCCAAGAAATACACCTTTAAGAAAGGATAGCTTGTTCTGTATTATGACGCACGACGAGAATTATTTCCAGGCAAGCTAGAACCCAAATGGGATGGGCCCTATAGGATCGTTAGAATAGGAAAGAATAAATCTACAGTGTTGTTAGCTGACCTTGAGGGGATAGAATTTAAAAATAAGGTTAATCTTAATAAGATTAAACCTTATTATTTCTGACTGCACTAATGCTATGACTGCCTTGCAGGTCTAAGCGAGATCGATCAAACATCTGCAAGGAAATCGTGATAGAGGTTGATGGGTCGTCTGATCCCTTATTTAGAACACCTATATTTGGAACAGAGGTATCATTAGGGAAAGCTCATTTGGTGGAGCAAAGGATACAAGGTGATTGAGCAAGAAGGCGGGACATTTATTTGGGAGATCAAGGTCTTCTGCCATCACTGCCTACAAATATTGCCGAGTATCCCTGTTGAATTCAATGACGATGGAGGGATGGAACCTACAGTCCACCCATTGAATATGCTGAATTTCGATTACCATAATTACGAGTAGAGTTCAGGATGGCAAGGTATGTAAACCCTTTATGGACGTACACTTTGTACTTTGATGGGGTGTCCAGGGGTCCATGCAAAAAAGGAAGTGTAAGAGTTGTCATCCGAGACCCCCAACGACGCATTGTCATAAAGTTAGCTGCTTATCTCGGGGCGAATTTTACCAATAATATGGCAGAATACAAAGCCCTCATTATGGGTTTGAATATTGCGAAGAAGGGTGGTATCCGTCAGTTATTGGTGAAAGGGGACTCTCGATTGGTTTTAAATCAACTCAATGGGACGTACATGGTACGAAACCCCATCCTTTGTATGTACCATCATACTACCATGGCCCTGCTAGGCGAATTTGACAGTGTCTTTTCAGCTGATTCCACGGAATTGGAATCAGTTTGCCGATTCTTTGGCTAATCTTGCGTATGAAGAGGACCTCTTCTTTAATTGTGGCCCTTGTCCCGATATATCTATTGATGGTGAGACAGGACCCGGTCGTTTGTGGGGTATGCTTTCTGAACATGCCCTTTTTGGCAGACGATGGTTGCTTTGGGTGATGCAAAGGGTAAGCGAGACTCATCTGCCTTTATTATCTCAGACCCACAGACTGATTCGACGACATGTAATGCGAACACCTCTTGCGATATACGCAGGAGGGATAGGTCATAATCTAATGCACCTAGTGTAGGGCTACAAGCCCTGTTTCCCTGGGAATGGTATGCTTTGCTGTCTATCATAGTTGTTTCCAGGAGGATGTTCTGCATAGTCATTGTTTTATTTCATTAGGCCAAGAGGGCCGATGCAGTTTTGTAGTGAAGTGTTTGATTTCATTAGGCCAAGAGGGCCATTTCCCTGTCTAGTGCAGGTGCGTTTAATCGGGTTTTTGTTTTAAGTGTTGTGCTGGACAGGTTTCGTGTTTCGTGGAATTTGGTGGAGCCTGGAAGAGCCTTTGCTGCGATGGAAGCTTCTTGTGGCCAATCCAGGTGATATCTCTCCTTTACGAGTACTTTTCTTTCCTGTTATATGTGTATTTGTACTTGTCGAGGGGATATATTTTTGTTGGGGACCAGCAACCAAGGCATGAAGTCCCAAGTTTAGGCTAAGTATGTTTGAGGGAGGTCGGAGTAGTACGACGACATTGTTAGACATTGACAGACCTGTTTTAGAAGGAAGTCCTAGTGGCCTTGTCCTGCTAGCCTGCTAGGCAGCCGTTCTAGGAGTTCTTGTTAGTAGTGAGGCAGTTAGAGAAGCCTGCCAGAAGATAATAATGATGATGCCTAGAAACTTTGTATATCCTAAAAGATGACTATAAATACGACGGTGTGTAAAAAGGGGTTCTAACCCCTATTAAAGCAAAGAAAAGGAATGAAAATATATAAGCAGTTGATCATTGCCTTGCGAGGGCCTGGTAGGTTCCTGGGGACGAGTCAGACCCGTGACTGATACCTTGTCTTCCTAGGGGTGGCTTCTTGCTGAAAACCAAATGAAATAACCAAAACAAGGAAGGTTGGAGCGAAAATAAAAGTGAGCGTTAGAAAAGGATTAAGTGTCGCCTTGCGAGGGCTTGGTAGGTTCTTGGGTGCCGAGACAGGTCCTGAGACCGATGCCCTGTTCTCCTTGGGTCACTACGCTCAGCTCCCTCCTTTTTACATACCCAAGTCTGTTCATCCAATATAAACTCTAAAAGAGGAGATGTACTGAAAGAAAATACTCTTTGATCAGGCTATAGGAGTCCTCGCCTTGCAGGAGCTCCTGGTGGTGTTGTCTTTAGTTGGTAAGTAGTTCAGACTACCACTTAGGGCAACCTCTTTGATAGGTTTTTTAGTTTGGCTGTGTTGGAGCAGTTGGTTAGTGACTCACTTCGGATCTTCTATTAGATGATGCTCGGCCTATTCCTTGTGGATGTCATGCCTAGGTTCTGTCCAGGGGTAGGGGAGCATTGTGCTGAGTTTTATTATATATTTGTTTTGTATCAGTTTGATGCTTCTTTGGTTGTTTATGTGCAGATACGTTCGTGGGTTCGACGGACTGAGTCATCCTATCCCGTGGTCGCCAATGAAGGGTGGATTTTAGGCCCCGAAATGTGCCTAAAAATAGCAGAAAAATGTGGAAATGCGGGGGAAAATGCTCAACCACGAAGGCGGCAGGTCGACCTAGGACGATTTTAAGCGTCAAGTGCTTGACGGGCGCCCGTACGACACCCCGAGAATTTTCATAATTTTTCCGTGCACCTGTGCCAGTCAGTGGAGCTGCCGGTTAGTACGGGATGTCGAGACGAGTTCATAGAAATTTTCAGACGGACGATCGGAGTCCGTACGCGCAAGATGACCCGAAACCGGCCGGGGTGCCCAAAGGGGGGCCCAATTTGGGAAATCCCAAGAGGTGCAAGGGAGGGGGGGTGACCTTTGGCAACCCCCCCCCACAAAAATCGTGATGTAGGAGGGGGGCGGCGGCTGTTTTTCAGCAGCCGAAAAAATCGCGCCCCCCCCCCCCCCCCCCCGCACAATCATGATGACAGGCTGAACATAAGCCATGGAAGTGATCATGCCAGGCTCCTGCCTCCGGTCTACGCTCCGCATCGCCTCCTCTCACGCACAAAATGGTGGACTGGTTGGAGAGAGAGAAAATCAGTCTTTCTCTCTCCTCCCTCTCTCTCCTCTTAACCTCCGTTCGTGCGTGGAAGGGTAGAATGGAAATGGATGGCCGGATGTATGCCGATTCTTGATGAGATTGAAGGGCAATGCCAAATCATTGTAGATCGCTGATTGCAAGCAGAATTCATGGCTGGAAATCAATCGTGGGACGTGCCAAATGTAATGGGAAAACCCGCAAGACACGGTAATAATCATTTTTACAAAGAAAATGACATTTTGATGCAAATTTGGTTGATAAAAATGTGTTCATATGGATTGAGTTTTGAGTATGTCGTGCTTTGAGTTGTTTTCTGGCTGTTCATCATTTGAAAATCAGAAAAACATGTGTGGGATAGCAAAAAATAGAAAACCGAGACACGAAAAACCATAAAAATGAAGGGAAATAGGGTTTTTTGGGCTAAAAATGATGCAATAAATCAATCTACACCTACTAAAATTTCTGTTTCTGCTGAAATGAACTAAGGGCCACAGCCCATAAACTGAACTTAATTTTTAGCAATTAACAAATGGGAGAAAATGGGGAAAATTGCAAGAAAATGATGGAAAAACCCTAAAAAATAGGGAAATTTTATATTTTGGGCTTCGGAAAATTGGGAAAATTATGAGTAATGCCTGTGAATGTATAGTGAGGCTGAGGCATGAAGATTTGCTTCAGATCAGCCTTGCTTCCGTGTTTTAGTTCGGTTTTGCCCGCTTTTGATATGAAAAATAAGGGAAAAAGCCGTAAAATGCCATGCAATGAAGCACGAACGGTAGTTGGAAATCATTAAAAGAATGTTTTTGCACTTGTGCACAATACTGTTTGCTAAATGTTTGAGCACTAGGCATCCACCAAATGCATGGAGCATGAAAAAGAATTTAAAAGTATCAGTGATCAGCTCCTGGACATGCATTGCAATTGGTTTATGAGGATATGACCTACGTTGAGAGGCAGTGAGATACCCATGCTGTAGACTAGTCGTGGGGTCCTAAAGGGGAAAATAAGTGAGGACAATGGTACATTCCTGGACACGCTTATTTGGTACCTTGAGCGACGTTTGTGCGAAATGTCTAAATGTTGAGCGACGCATCGAGGGGCCAATCCCCAAGGTGTAGGAGAGTCGCAGAGGGTTGACGGCATTCAGCCGTAGGAGGAACCCCATGTGTATGTGATTCGAGCCTTTTGGCTATGTGAAAGGGACTCCCTCTGAGGAGTAATATTGGGTTAGGATCAGTTGGACTACAACGTATTACAAACGCAATGTTTAGGAAGGCAGAGATTTTGATAGACGCTCCTGGCCGTGAGGCCGAGGGGTTGTCTTGTGCGTAGTGACGAGGTCCGGCTAGTGCATGAGCCAGTGCCGGCCCATTTTTAGGTCCATCAATAATGATTTATTAAATTTATTTCCTTTGCACTAATTAGATATAAAGAGAAGTGCATTGGAGCTAGCCACTGATGAGTGGTCACAGGTTATGGTGGACCCACGCGGTGGGTTAGAGAAAAGATAGTTCACACTTCCACCTATATGACCCGATTGGGCGCCTGTGACTAGAACTCACGCATATCAGGGTTAGACTCGCATACAGAAAGGATTGATGCCTTGAAGTGTGGGCTAGATCCACCAAAACAAACAATTACAATCAACAAGATGGCATGATCATGAAATGCTTGTATAATGTGCATGTGTGGGCTGAAAGCTTGAAATGCACATTTCTTTGCATAGGAAAGTCACATGAAGATTCGGATACCATTTTTGCGATGTACACGGAAAAAGCTTTCATATGACACCCATATTGGGGGGGGGGGGGTCCCTAAATTTTAGGAGATCCCTAAATTTTAGGAGGAGGTCCCTAAAATTTAGGAGCCTCGAATTAGCCTAAAAATGCTAGTCCTAAAAAATAGGGATGTCATTCTAAAAATAGTAAGTTCTGTACTCTGACTGTGCTTACTAAATTTGGTTGTTTCTATTCTTGACAGTATTCAACCCAAAAAGGAAGGCCATAGAGAAGAGACAAGTGTCAAGACACTTGTCACACAAGTTTCCAAGTGTTCCACCACTTGTCACATCTCATGACATGTGGCTGGACACTTGTCTTGTGCTACTCCACTTTCCCCTTTTGTACTAGCTCTCCCCTCTCCTATAAATAAGAGCTCGTTTTTCTTCATTCAACATCATTTTTCTTTGCTGTAAACTCATGTACAGCACCCACAGATAGCCAGAAACTGGCCCCATCTATCCCCATCATCATCCCCCACTTCTCCATTATCAAATTCCTCCATATTCCCTCTTCTATCACTACTGTTTTACAGGATAGCAAGCTTGTAAATTCATTACAACACCTTCTTCTCGAGCTCTTTCTTCCATTTTAGCTACAAGAAGCAAGCCCTATCCATGTACTGTGCTGATCAATGATGGAGAAAGGTTGAATTCCCCTTTTTCTTCTCTCATACTGTAAAGAAATCAGTTCTTATCATTGCATAATAGATAATGCATGTGTGTTTGTACATCTTTGCATGATCTTATGAGAGTGAGAATTACTTCTTCTCACTCTCAGGTTGATTGTAACTGAGCTCTTCCCTAAGGGACTTGGGTTGAGTAGAAATACATTCCTTCGCGGGGGGGGGTGCCCATCTTCAACCCTCAATCTTGTCTCCATTACTTTTACATTTTCATGGCTGTAATTTTGTGAGTAATTTTCATTTTCAGCTTTAAGTGTTCATTCTCTTTTATATTAAATCTCGAAAACAAGCGAATATGGTGCGCAGATCGGACGCAGATAGCTCACGTGGTGAATCTCGGAAGGTCCCCAAGAACAAAGTACTCTACTTTTTAGCACAAAAACCCATGTAAAAGCAAGCACGACAAGAGGCAAGAGACAAATTGGGTTCAATCTCCCCCATGCCTTGTGTGAGCGCTTCACAAAGCATGTATTTAATGTATATTTCCAATCTTTATGCTCAATAATAGCCCAATTACAAAAATATGACAAGCTTTTAGCTTTTGAGTTTGCTTTCTACCAAAAATAGGAAAATAAAGCTAATGGACGGTGCCCATAGAGTCTGGCACGCCCAATCTCAATGTCCAAATAGAAATAACATATCCAGGCGCATAAGCGCATACAAAATAATAATAAATAATCGATGTCTCTATAGACATAACAAATTATAGGCGTGGTGCCTATCAAAATATAGTCCAAAGTCGAAAACCCGCTAGACTCCAATGCTTTCCTCCGCCACTGCTGCTATCTCTACACATCAACTGAAGCATTCACAATCGTTAGTAAAATAACACAATTAAACCGACAAAAGTGAATACCTAGCAGTCTTCAGCTACATAAATAAATCAACTGGTTAGAAATAAATCCTAACCTTAATTTATTACGAGTACGCACTCTAAACTCATAAACGCTTATTAATTTAATATGCATTTTGCGGAATCACCCGCTATGGAATCACCCATGTACACACTAAATTAATGAAACGCCCGAAAAGGACAGGTGTCCCCATCAACTTCTCGCACAAAGAATCCTCTTTGCATATGAGCCCCGGTCATCTAAGTTTACGGAATCCACCGTAAAACCTCACGGAATCCACCGTGGAATATGCCTCCTGGCATCATACCCCCGGGGTGGGATAGCAATTGACCTCAATTGCTATTAGCTCAATGTGGAGCTAACAGAGTGGGGAAAGCATTTAAGTCTCTAGCATGCATCCATTGTGCTTCCTCTACAGGATGGTTCTTAAATTTCACTAGATATCTAGAATACCTTCGGCCAGTTCTAGTGGTCATGTAATCAGTGTCTATGATGGCTTCTGGTTCAAGTATTTCAGTCTCTTCTTCTAGTAAAGGTGGGTTTTCATAGACAGGGTGGATAGGTAATTGTCCTCTAAATGGTCTCAATAAACTAATATGAAATGTATTATGAATTTTCCAATGAAATGGCAGTTCTAACTTGAATGCATTGTCATTAATCTTATGAATGATTCTAAATGGTCCGTAGAATCTAGGAGCTAATTTGACAACTGGATGTCTATCTACACTTTGCAGTCTACGCTTTTCTATTCTAAGCCAAACATAATCATCAACTTTGAAATTCATGGCTTGTCTTTTCTTGTTGGCTTGTTTGGTATATGATTGTTGGGCTTTAGCAATCATATCCTTTACCTCATCAAAAATAGTGTTATGCATAACAGCAATATCATCGGCACTTTGTATTCTATTAGACAAAGATGCAACAGGTGTAGATAATCTATATCCATAAATAACTTCAAAAGGTGCTTTCTTTGTAGATGTGTGCGGTGTATTGTTATATGCAAACTGTAATAAATGTAAATGAGTATCCCATGTCTGAGGTTTAGAGATAGTGTATGCACGTAAAAGATCTAGAATGGTGCTATTTGTGGCTTCTGTTTATCCATTTGTTTCTGGATGAAATGCAGATGAGAAATCAATCTTTGTGCCTAGATTTGCAAACAGTGTAATCCAAAAATTATTACAAAATCTAGAATCTCTATCTGAAATAATCACTTTCGGCAATCCATGGTTAGTAAAAACAGTTTTCAAAAATAACTGTGCTGCTTGTGATGCTGTTAAAATTTTCTTACATGCAATGAAATATGCTTGTTTACTAAATCTATCTACAATTGTTCAAATCATGTCATGGTTAGATTTAGTATTTGGTAAACCAGTAATGAAATCCATAGATATATGTTCCCAAGGTTTAGATGGAATAGATAAAGGCATTAATAATCCATACTGTTTACCATGATGTCTCTTTATTCTTTGACAAATCAAACATTCAGAAACAAAATTAGATGCATCTGCATCCATATGCGGCCAATAAAAATCTTCAGTTAACATGTGTAATGTAGAAATGATACCTCTATGACCTTGATATGGGGCACAATGAATTTCATTCAAAACAAAAGATCGGAATGGAATAGTAACACACAGTCTCTTTTCAAAGAACATGAATCCATCATTATATGACAATGAATCAACAGGAATGAAATTATTTTGAACTAATTTTTGCCAATCAGAATGAAAAGTAATATCCTGGTGATATGTGTCTTTCATAGCAATCAAAGAATCAAAAGATATGATAGAAATGTTATGAATTGCAGGTCTTCTACTCAATGCATCAGCAACTACATTTTCTTTTCCAGGTTGGTATTGAATGATAGGATGGAAACTTTGAATGAATGAAGCCCATTTGATATGACGGTCAGAAATTTGGGGTTGGCTAAGTAGATGTCTAATGCTTTGCTGGTCGATCTTTATCATGATTTCTGAACCCATTAAATAATGCTTCCATTGTTTTAATGCTTGGACAACTGCTAAGAGTTCCTTGTCATAAGTGGAATATTTAAGCTCAGAGGGTTTCAGCTTAGAACTAGAATATGCTATTGGATGGTTGTCTTGCATTAACACGGCTCCTATTCCTGATCCGCTAGCATCGGTCACAACTAAAAAGAATGGTCTGTTAAAGTCAGGCAATTGTAGAATAGGGGCATTGGTTAATGCACGTTTGAGTAAATCAAAGGATTTCTGCTGGTTTTCAGTCCATTGATAAACAATGCCTTTCTTAAGAAGTTTGGTCAATTGTAAAGCCAGTAATGAGAAATTACGTACAAACTTCCTATAGAAACTAGCAAGACCAAGGAATGAGCGTAATTCATGTACATTTTTAGGAATAGGCCAATGCAATATTGCATCAATTTTCTTAGGATCAACTTTTATTCCTTCTTTTGATACAATATGACCTAGATATTCTATTTCTGGTTTAAAGAATTCACTCTTGTCAGGATTTGCAAACAATTGATTTTCTTTCAGTAATTGAAAAACTAATGATAAATGCTCATAATGCTATTTTTCACTTTGACTGAATACTAAAATATCATCAAAGAAAACAATCACACAATATTGATATTTTAGAAAAATACGGTTCATCATTCTACTGAAAGTAGCAGGTGCATTAGTTAATCCAAATGGCATGACTAAGAATTCGTAATGGCCAAACTGTGTCCTGAATGCAGTCTTAAATATGTCGGATCTATCTAGCCTCACCTGATGATATCCAGATTTAAGGTCAATTTTACTAAATATAGAAGATCCTTGCAGTTTGTCCATAAGGTCATCGACTCTAGGTATAGGATACCTATTCTTTACAGTGATCTTGTTTAATGCTCGGTAGTCAATACACATGCGATAAGTATTATTCTTTTTCTTGACTAAGAGCACAGGTGCGCCGAATGGAGAACTGCTAGGTTGAATTAAGCCTCTATTTAGTAATTCTTCAACTTGACTCTGGATTTCTTTTTGCTCTATTTGATTGTGCCTATATGGGGCTTTGCAAGGTGGTTGTGTGCCAGGTATTAGGTCAATCTTATGGTCTTCTGGACGTGATGGAGGTAAACCTGGTGGTAGGTCTTCTGCAAAACAGTCCTTAAAATATGCAAGAAATTCCTTATGCCTAGGGTGCAGATGATTTTCCTTTGCGTGCAATTCATTCACCCAAATGAGATATGATTTAGTATTCTTGCGTAGTGCACGTTTTGCTTGAGTATGTGAAAGCAGTGGAAACATATGAGATGCATGCATACCAAATAATGTAATAGATTTTCCTTGAAAATTAATATTCATTGTGTGTGTGGAATAATCTATATTGGGATTATGTTGGTGTCTCCATGGCATTCCTAGAATAATGTCGCTTGACTGTAATGGGATAACTAAGAAATTTCTTCTTTCAATATATGGACCAATTTGAATTTCTAAATCTTGAACTTCTTGTGTGCCATTGTACCTAGTGCCTAAAAATGCAGCTTTTATGCGATAGTGCGTAGGTACAGTATGCAATTTCAATTCCTTTACCAATTTTGCTGAAATAAAGTCATGGGTACTACCGTCATCATGCAATATAGTTCTTTCTTTTCCATGCACCATACATTTCATAGTCAACAATGAATGTGAAGTAGGCATACCTAGTAAAGTGTCGGAAGTAGTAGTAGGATCATCTTCTTCTTCAGTGAAATCTGGCATATCCTCATGCTCGTCTTCGTCCATAGCTCCAAGGTAGTTGATATGTTCTGGTGGCTTCTTTGAATGACAATTTGCTGCGAGATGCCCTGGCTGGTGACACTTGTAGCATACGATGGGCTTGGCTTTGGTCACATTATTTGCAATGGCTGGGAGTCTGGGTATATTTGGATTTGCTTGTGGAATAGGCTTAGGATTTGGATTAACAGTGGATGGTAATGCAGGTGGTTTAGGCCAATTCTTGCGGAAAGATGGTGATGAGAAACGACCTAGATTAAATCTTCTGAAATTGGAATTGAATTGTTTAGATCCATAATTACCGTTTGCTTGGAATGGCTGTGGTCGTCGATCTCTTCTGCGTAACTTATCTTCAGTGTCGTGAGCTAAGGAGATGGCGTCTTCAAGGGTAGCAGGCTTGAACATATTCACCTCCGCGTAGTAATGTCCAAGAAGTCCAGACATATACTTCCGCTTATGTGTCGTCTCTAGTACGTCTTCAAGCATGCGTAGCTGTAAGAGTGCATTCCAAAAACGCTCTGTATACTGTGGAATAGACTCACGATCGCGCTGTTGAAGTAAATCCCATTGCTTGATAGCCTTCTCATGAAATTGCGGTGGTAGGAAATTTTGCATGAACTTCTTCTTGAAATCTTCCCAAGTAGCAGGACATTCTATGCTCTTGCGGACTACAGTCCACCAAAGTGATGCTCTGTCTATCAGATGATTAGTAACACACTTGATTTTATCTTTTTCGGGATAAGTTTCCTCATGGAAATAGTCATCAAACTGGCTAATGAATGATAAAACAGTCTTTCCTTCTCTTATGCCATTGAAAGTGCGAAACTTGAAACTTCGTTTACTTATCTTGGATTCCTTGCGAATGGTTTGTGCTTCAAGAGTGGCGTCGATGGTACGTCGAATCAAATCTTCAGCTTGAGGTTCTTCTTTATCAGTGGACGCTC
This sequence comes from Lygodium microphyllum, assembly GCF_053477565.2. Taxonomy (NCBI): domain Eukaryota; kingdom Viridiplantae; phylum Streptophyta; class Polypodiopsida; order Schizaeales; family Lygodiaceae; genus Lygodium; species Lygodium microphyllum. The sequence continues at coordinate 45,824,103 of NC_141141.1, read as the reverse complement.
CTTGTAGCTTTGTCAATTGCGCTTGCAAGGCTTGCCTAGCTCTTCGCTCTTCTTCCAATTGCAACATGATAAGATCCAGCTTTTGTTCCATGGTAGGCTCGGGTAGATCGTCTTCAGCCATAGGATCATCCATTTGTGGGGTAGTCATCCTGTAAAACTTAACAAACCTTTCTCACTCAAAATCAGTTAGCGGGATGAGCGTAGCTCAAATTTGGGGTTACAAGGCTATGTATTTTTGGGTATTTTCTTCTTCAATTTTCAGAAATTCTGCAATATTTCTGTCTCCGTGTGCTGAAAGTACTTCAACGAACGTGTAGATAGGTAGAACAGCTTGCTGCGAACAACTTTCCAGTTCAGAGTTTTTGCATACGAACAAGTCTTCTATGAGTTTTTAGCACTAGTCAGTTCTGATTTAGTCTGACTTGCAGAGTTGCAGACTTAACAGACTTGCAGAGTTGTTGACTTGCTGGACTTAGGCCGACTTGCAGAACTTGATTCCAAGTGACTTACTGAACTTGACTTCTGGAGCGCAGGACCCGGAGTTTATCGACTTCTCTGCCCTGTGTGACTTGCAAAAAGCTTAGAAGCTTTGTTTGACTTAATGGATTAAGAAGCTTAATCCGTCGTGGATTTTGAGGACAAGAATATGTCCTTCACGGATTTGCGCCGCCCTGGACAGCCTCACGCTGCCGATTGACGAATTGTTTGTTGAAGCTTTCTTAAGCTTATAACTAAGCTTATTAACTGATAACTTTAAGCTTTGAAGCTTAATGAAGAAAAAGAATTACTCTTTTTGTCTGTTATCCACGATTTTAGTGAAGAAGATGATTGCATGGTCCTCCGCCGACAGAGCCTGGTCCTTCGCGATCTGACAGTGGAAATAGGGGTTCTTGATCGCCAGAAGTCTGCCTGTATCGACGGTTCGCGATGAGATTGACTGTAGAGGCCGTTTGTTCCTGGAGCTCCGCCTTCGCCCGAGATTGGTAGCGATTGGAAGCTCTTGATCTCTGCTCCGCTCTGATACCACTGGTGCGCAGATCGGACGCAGATTGCTCACGTGGTGAATCCCGGAAGGTCCCCAAGAACAAAGTACTCTACTTTTTAGCACAAAAACCCATGTAAAAGCAAGCACGACAAGAGGCAAGAGATAAATTGGGTTCAATCTCCCCCATGCCTTGTGTGAGCGCTTCACAAAGCATGTATTTAATGTATATTTCCAATCTTTATGCTCAATAATAGCCCAATTACAAAAATATGACAAGCTTTTAGCTTTTGAGTTTGCTTTCTACCAAAAATAGGAAAATAAAGCTAATGGACGGTGCCCATAGAGTCTGGCACGCCCAATCTCAATGTCCAAATAGAAATAACATATCCAGGCGCATAAGCGCATACAAAATAATAATAAATAATCGATGTCTCTATAGACATAACAAATTATAGGCGTGGTGCCTATCAAAATATAGTCCAAAGTCGAAAACCCGCTAGACTCCAATGCTTTCCTCCGCCACTGCTGCTATCTCTACACATCAACTGAAGCATTCACAATCGTTAGTAAAATAACACAATTAAACCGACAAAAGTGAATACCTAGCAGTCTTCAGCTACATAAATAAATCAACTGGTTAGAAATAAATCCTAACCTTAATTTATTACGAGTGCGCACTCTAAACTCATAAACGTTTATTAATTTAATATGCATTTTGTGGAATCACCCGCTATGGAATCACCCATGTACACACTAAATTAATGAAACGCCCGAAAAGGACAGGCATCCCCATCAACTTCTCGCACAAAGAATCCTCTTTGCATATGAGCCCCGGTCATCTAAGTTTACGGAATCCACCGTAAAACCTCACGGAATCCACCGTGGAATATGCCTCCTGGCATTAGAATATCATAATTGTTAAGCATACTACGTTGTTCGGGGTGTTTACACTCTGGATGCTCTATTGATATACTGTCTTGGCTCCATGATGCCTTATGCATTCACATGCTACCTTTGAGCTTGGTTGCTCGATTGACATCAATATTTCTGCTAGTGGAAGATTCATGCTATCTTTGGATATTGCAGAGCTTGTGGTTTACGCAGTTGAGCTTCTTTGAGTAGATGAGACTGGGATCTCTTACATGTGTATGCTCTTGATAGATACTTGTTTGCATTGGATACTTTTGGGCTGATTTTATCCATTTTCTCTTTGAGCATATACTGAACTTTCTCAGGTATTTGGGTGTTTGGCTCATGGTTCTTGGTTGCTACTATGTTTATTACATGCCTGCTTCATGCAAGATCTGACCTCACTGTCACACTTGACTTTCGATCATTGTTAGCTCATTGTTTGCTCTCTTTTTCTCACTACTATGATTTATTACAGCAACCTATTTTATGCGGACTATGATGTATTTACTGAGATTAATCATGTCATTTTGATGTACTTTTGGTATTATTTGGTGGATAGCTAGACATTTTGGCAGTTTCTCTTATTTTTAGCTTGTTTTTTGGTAGTGGTTTTGGCCTATTTACTACTAATTACAGCATGCTATTTTTTGCATAGTTTGCCTCTGTTTGACTCATTATGGCTAGTCATCTCAAAGATATAGCTTTGTTTAACATTGCCAAGTTGGATGGCACCAACTATGGCTACTGGAAGTCTCAAATATGGCAAGATTTGGTGCAAAAACTAAATATTAAGCCACTAAGAAACAAAGATATTAAACTTGAGAACATGGATGATGATGATTGTGCTGATTTAGATGCACTATGCAAGTCCACTATCATTTTATCACTCTCTGAAGAGGTCCACAATAATGTTGTTGAAGATGAAGGTTAGAGTGCATGGTATCTATGGGAAAAGATTCAAGAACTTTATGCAAAGCAGAGCCCTACTTTGTAGATGTATTGGCTTAAATAGTTGATGGACCTTCGCATGAAGGAGGGGACCACATTGTCTACTCACTTTAGATAGTTTCATTCTATCATGAAGAATCTACTTCAACTGGGTATTGAGTTTTAGGATAATCTACATCCTTTGTTTTTGCTTGGCACTTTACATGAGTCTTGGGATGTATTTCGCACTTCAATCTATACCAAAAAACTTGATGGGCTGAAATTGAAAGATATAGAGAGAGCTCTTTTGATTGAAGAAATTAACAGAATAACAATGATGCTTCCCACAGTTCACATGGTTTATCCATTAGAGGTGGTAGAAGTGGCAAGAAAGATAATGATCGTCATGGAAAGGACTCTCAAAAGTCCCTGTCTAAGTCACATGGACGTAGAAAGTCTAGTGGCGTAAATCTAATCTTACATGCAATTATTGTGGGAAAGCAAGACACATACAACTGCAATGCCATGAGATGCATGATGAAAAGTGCAAAGAAAATGGGAAAGAAAAAGTGGAAGAGAAATTCAATGATCATAGCATTATACTTGCAAAGTCCAGCATAAAGATTGAGGAGATAAATGTCACACAGCCTAAGGAGTTCGATGGTGACTACATCTTAGCAGCCTCTTCATGTGATGCCTCTCAACTAACCGAGGCCCAATCTATGCATGCATAGTCTTGGCTCTTGGATTCAGGTACGTCTTTTCATGTGACACCCTACGATGAGTGGTTTGTAGTACTATGCACTTAGGTATCAGTCTCTTGCTATTGTTGGCATTAGTGATGTCACTCTACAGTTTTCCTATAGTAGCACTTTTGTTCAGCATAATGTATATTATGTACATGCCTTGACTAAAATCCTTATGTCTGTTGGGCAGCTTGATCATGCAGGTTATCATATATGCTTTGGTGATTCTGCATGGACGATAACTTGTGGCAGGGTTGTTCTTGTAAGAGGTGCCAAGTCTAGTAGCCTCTATCCCTTGGTTGTATTTGGTACTATTGACCATGTTTTGTTAGTGGGTTCTATCCCACATGTATCTCTTTGCTATGCTAATCTTGGGCATATGTCACTTAAGGGAATGAAAATTCTTAGTGCTTTGCAATATCTTTTGCCTTTTGACTACTCACATTTTGAGTCGTGTGATTATTGTTTATATGGCAGGCAGACTAGGAATTCACATAAAAAGTCTCGTACTCCATGCATGGGTGAGCCTTTGGCTCTTGTGCATTTAGATGTATGTGGACCCATGCCCTATCAATCTCATTAGGGGGTGCGAAGTACTTTGTCACATTTATTGACGATTATTCACGTAAGGTTTAGGCTTATCCCATAAAACAAAAATCTAATGACTTGGATGTCTTTCAACGTTGGCTTGCTTTAGCAAAGAATCAGTCTGGGCATATAGGACCAATAATGGGGTTGAGTACATCTCACGTGCCTTTGAGAAGTTTTGGGACAAGTGGGGTATTAAGCATCAATTGACTACCCCTTTCTCCCCTCCCTAGAATGGTATGGCTGAGCATATGAATAGGACTATCCAAGAGAGGGTCCACACTATGCTTAGCCAAGGAAGCTTACCACAATATTTTGGGCTGTTGAGGTAGTCTCTATTGACTTCTAGGTTGTAGAGAAGGTATGGATAGGAAAGCCTCCCTCATATGCTCATTTGTGTGTCTTCGGATGTGAGGCCTTCTGCCATGTGCCCAAGGAATAACATAATAAGCTGGATCCTAAAAGTGTAAAATGCATTTTCCTTGGCTATGGAGATGTAGGCGAGATGGGATATCATCTTTGGGATTTGCAAGCGCGGAAAGTGATCCACACCCATGATGTTGTGTTCCATGAGGACAAAGTGCACATATGCAAGCCTGAGAAAGTTGTTGAGATACGTAGGGTTGTCTTTGAGGAGGAGCCCCTTGCTCTTGCATAGCTGGCTAGATAGCCTACACCAACAGTTGATCCTCATGGACAAGATGTTAGACAGGATGTTAGACATGATGTTGGAAAAGTAGCATGGCCTGCATTGAGGCATTCTACTAGAGATAAATGACCTCTTGACCATTATGAGCCCTCCATAAAATATTTCTTGGTTACAGATGCAGGAGAGCCTCTCACCCATGATGAGGCTATGTGTAGGGATGACAATCACTCCTGGGAGATGGCTATGCAGTTTGAGATTGACTCATTGCATAAGAATCTTATGTGGGATTTGGTTTTCTTGCTTGGGCTTTGCCTTGGAAGTGGGTGTACAAGTTGAAAAGTAGCCTTAGACACCCTAGGCTGGCATACAAGGCCAAATTGGTAGCAAAGGGTTTTAAGTAGAAGCATGGTGTTGACTTTGATGAGGTCTTCTCCCATGTGGTTAAGATGGCCATCCTATGCTTATTCTTGGCTTTGGCTACATAGCTTGACTTGGACTTTTATCAGTTGGATATCAAGATCGCTTTCTTACATGGGGACTTGCATCATGAGATATGCATGGAGCATCCTAAGGGCTTTGCAAAGCCTGGCATGGAACACCTAGTGTGCAGATTAAGGAAGAGTCTTTATGGCTTTAAGCAGATACCTAGGAAATGGTACCACAAATTTGATGCATTCATGCAATCACAGGGCTACATCCATAGTGATATGGACCCATTCTTGTACACGAAGAAAGCCCGCGATGGTTCATTACTCATTTTGGTACTCTATGTGGATGACATACTTTTAGCACGAGAAGCTCATGATGAGCTAGATGCTCTTAAGACTCAGCTCAAGAAGATGAAAGATCTGGGACACGCCTCTCATATACTTGGTATACGCATTACGTGTGACAAGTATCAGGGACTACTCTATATGTCATAGAAGGAGTATATCCATAAAGTCCTTGAGGGCTTCCGTATGTAGATTTGAAGCCTATTGGCTGTCCATTGCCTTCTCATATGAAGGTATCACAAGATGATTGTCTGTAGACAGTTGTCCGCAGATAGATGAGCAAAGGGCCGAGATGGCCAAGATTTCCTATGCATCCACAATGGGCAGTCTTATGTATGTCATTATATCCAACTGTACAGATATTGCATTTGCAGTTACTGTTGTGGCACGTTATATGGCTACATCTGGCAAGAGGCATTGGGATGCCATGAAGGGTATCATGAGGTACTTGAGGGGAGCTATTGATATGTGCATATGTTATGATACCCAAGATATAGGAGTCATGGGATACACTGACTTTGACTATGTAGGATATGTAGATAGTAGGAAGTCCACTTCTGACTATGTGTTCACTTTTGCTAGAGGTGTTGTTTCATGGATGTCTCCAAGGTGCAGAAATGCACGACCCTTTCTACTACAGAGGCTGAGAATGTTGCAGCTACTGAGGCTTGCAAGGAGGCCATTTGGTTGGGTCGTTTGGTTGCTAACCTTAGTATTGTAGATGTTATCCCTACACTGCATTCAGATTCTATGAGTACTATCCACTTAGCCAAGAATTTGGTCTTCCATGAGAATACGAAACACATTGAGGTGAGATATCATTTCATTCATGAGGTTATTGAGGACAAGTCTATTGACCTTGTCAAGATCTCAACTGATCAGAATCCTACAAACTTGCTCACGAAAAGCCTCTCTACAAAGCACTTTGCCCTCCTTAGGAGGTTGATGGGCATTGGATGAGATAACATCTTTCCTCATCCTGCTCTATCTATATATATGTTGTACTATCTTTTCTTTTTTCTTTTCACTCCTCTCACTAAGGCAGATTCGACTTTAAGTGGGAGGTGGTTGGGGGTAAAGGCACCTTTGCCTAGCTGCCTGTGTATTACTACACTAATAGAACCCATGTTTGCACATTGTGTTTGCACATTGCAGGCAGCAGGCGCTGTCATCATGTTGGGGGTTGAAGGTCTTCCACCAGGGTTTAGAGTAGAAGAGGAGTGTGGGATTCAAGGTTAGGAGAGGGAGAAAAGATTGGGGTTTGATAAGACTTGGGTTTTAGAGATGGCTCAGTTGAAGAAGAAGACCTCAAGCTTTTTATTTTACTTAGCATACATGAATGGAATGAAAGACTTTGTCTTGATTACATCAAATGCATATGTGGATAATAAGCCAATACATTTAAGGATTATCTCAGATTTAATCCAAATGCATACTTCAAATGCAAGCTCAAACGGTTTCTATTTCATGAATATTAATGGACAATAACACCAAGATACAAGTATTTTGGTGGTAGACTCTACTACATCCAAGACATAGATCAAAATCTCAAGAAATGCATTGTCAAAGCATAAAATTTACTTCAACCCTATTTTAAAATAGTAATTTCCAGCCCATAAACAATCTCCAAAAAAGCACATAATCTCAAGAATAAGCCTCTCTAATCATTCTCAAATGAAGTCATGATGTTAAGAGGTAAATTCCTTCTCTTACAACCACATAGATCACTTGATTTCTCTTTAAAATGGACAAGAACAGTGGGCTGCCCTGTTTATGACTAGTTTTTTTAGTCCAAAATAGCCCATACACCTCCAAAATCCTCCCCTTTGCTTGCCCCAAATTCACTCAAGTACTTGGGTACAAGACGGGCTTCATGGTAAGAGAATGGAAGAAGATGTACATAAGAGCACGCTGAATACTTTTTCTAAGTTTTTCCCTTTTATGGACTGTCATACCACTCATTTTCGTCATACCAAATGGACGGACTAGAAGAGCTCTCACCTTCTTTATTTGCATCTCCTTCTTTAGCTTCAGTTTGCCTTGAGTTTGCATGCTTTGGGGCATGCACCATAGCCTTCAGCTCACCCTCCATTTGCCATAGGTATGTAGGCCCGAAATTTGTGCCGAAAAATGCGGGCTGCACTCCCTTCAGCTCCCACACTACAGTTTGATCATTTAGGTCACTTATAAGTCATATAAGTCCATTATTCCAGGTCCCATACAAACCTAGTGGACTTTTGGCACTTCTCTTGATTTCGAGGCAAATATTCCTCTTGAACCAATGTGACTTAGCCTGCAGACTGTCAATTACCTCCAATTGATCAAGTTGTGGGTTCCCATAGACTTAATTTTTGTCAATATACATGGTACAACTGAAAATTGCATGACAGTTACAAAAAAACTTATGAAATTAAGTGATATCTAAGTCGGATGTTGGGTAACAATGACTGAATTATGTATGAAAGTTTCTCATGTGAATCCTAATGAAGTTCTTCTACAAACATAAGAACTCTATGATTTATATCATGAACATAAAACTCTTTGACATTCACCCCCTCCTAACGTGCACATCCTCCGGCATGTGCCATTTCACAAAATTGCAGGTTAAGGAGGCTCTTCTTCTGACATATCTTCATCTTCATCCTCTAAGTCTCCTTCATCTTCCTTGTCTTCAAGTAGATGGCTCACATCCAAGTCATCAAGCTTATAAGTAGAAGACTCTCTTCGTTTGAAGAGCTTGATACATTTACCGACTATTGGTACCTTGACCATGGTTCCATCCATTTTAGCCAAAGTATAAGTAGCATTATTATGTACCACCTTCACCACATATGGTCCAAACCATCGCTTGGCTAGCTTCCTATGAGCACTATATTGACTATCCAGGATGCTGTCATTGACAAGTACCCAATCATTTTCTTGAATAGCTCTTGGACGGAGTCGATGATGCTTATCGAACCTCTTCTTATTCTTCAATCTTGCTGCCTTCAGCCTTTCAATGGATGTCTTGACATCTTCTGGCCTTCTTTCAAGTTGCCTTATGTGCAAAATTAGCAGCTCTTCTCTATTTATGCCTTCATCCCAAGGCAAGATACTCCATGTGATAATAGACTCCTCAATAGGCATAATAGGTGGCTGCCCATATATTAATTCAGCCCTGTTACTGCACTATGGGTAGTTCTGTTAGCCCATAACGCGAATGGAAGCATTCTAGGCCATTTTCTCATCTTTCCTCTGCAAGATTTTGCCAATGCTTTGAGAATTGGTTGATGACCTCTTTCACTCTTACCATTGCCTTCAGGATTGTAGGCTGATGTAAGAGATAGCTTGATTTCCAATTGAGCAAAGAAATGGCGAGCTTCATTGGCATCCAATTCTCCTCTATCAGCAGTTACTTTGGTAACACAGCCATACCTGCAAAATACTTCTTCAAGTAAAAATCTACAAATAGCTTGAGTGGACTTTGTTGTCAAGGCTTTTCCTTCCACTTGATTTGTGAGATCTTCTCTAGAAAGCACTAGATATCTCATGTTCCAAATTCCTATAGCCATGGTTACTAAATCAACAACCCATTTGTAATGAATAGATAAAGGAAAGGTAGGCTGAAGCCCATCTCTATGCTTAACCATAGAGTACATTTGACAAACATGACAAGTCTCGACATGCTCAATGTCTTTATACATGTTTTGCCACCAAAATTTCTCTTTTATTTTGGCAAAAGTGCCCCATATGCCTCTATGGCCAGCCCCAATAGGCTTTCATGAAATTCTTGCATGACCTGTTTTTGAGTCTTCTTATCTCCTAAGACACGAACATACGCTCTTTCTTTCTTTTTTGCATGCCTCCAAAGGTAGCCATCTTTGAGAAAGAACCCATAAGATTTTCTCTTGATTCTTTTGAACTCTTTATTAGTCAAATCTTCCTTCTTTGTCATAGTGCTCAGAAATTGGCCAATTTTTAGCCAATCACCTGCATAATATTCTTCTTTAAAGTGTGAACAAACAAAAAAAAAACATTGAGCATGATGTCTTTTAACTGCCCACCGTCCTTCCATGGTTGTTTCTTCTTTCTTTGCTGCTATAAATTTTGTTACAACAACTGAACCTGTTGTACTTGTTGTAATTAATGATGTACCTGCATTTTTGACAACTGTACCATCATTAGGAACAACTATACTTGCTATTTTCATATTTGAACCTGCAATTACATCATCATTTTTAGCAAATATTGATGCCAGGAGGCATATTTCACGGTGGATTCCGTGCCACGGTGGATTCCGTGAGGTTTTACGGTGGATTCCGTAAACTTAGATGACCGGGGCTCATACACAAAGAGGATTCTTTGTGCGAGAAGTTGATGGGGACCTTCCGGGATTCACTAGAGCCCCGGTCATCTAAGTTTACGGAATCCACCGTAAAACCTCACGGAATCCACCGTGGCACGGAATCCACCGTGAAATATGCCTCCTGGCATCATACCCCCGGGGTGGGATAGCAATTGACCTCAATTGCTATTAGCTCAATGTGGAGCTAACAGAGTGGGGAAAGCATTTAAGTCTCTAGCGTGCATCCATTGTGCTTCCTCTACAGGATGGTTCTTAAATTTTACTAGATATCTAGAATACCTTCGGCCAGTTCTAGTGGTCATGTAGTCAGTGTCTATGATGGCTTCTGGTTCAAGTATTTCAATCTCTTCCTCTAATAAAGGTGGGTTTTCATAAACAGGGTGGATAGGTAATTGGCCTCTAAATGGTCTCAATAAGCTAATGTGAAATGTATTGTGAATTTTCCAATGAGATGGTAATTCTAACTTGAATGCATTGTCATTAATTTTATGAATGATTCTAAATGGTCCATAGAATCTAGGAGCTAATTTGACAACTGGATGTCTATCTACACTTTGCAGTCTACGTTTTTCTATTCTCAACCAAACATAATCATCAACTTTGAAATTCATGGCTTGTCTTTTCTTGTTGGCTTGTTTGGTATATGATTGCTGGGCTTTAGCAATCATATCCTTAACGTCATCAAAAATACTGTTATGCATACTAGCAATATCATCAGCACTCTCAATTCTATTAGACAAAGATGCAACAGGTGTAGATAATCTATAGCCATAAATGACTTCAAAAGGTGCTTTCTTTGTAGATGTGTGCAGTGTATTGTTATATGCAAACTGTAATAAATGCAAATGAGTATCCCATGTCTGAGGTTTAGAGATAGTATATGCACGTAAAAGATCTAGAATGGTGCTGTTTGTGGCTTCTGTTTGTCCATTTGTTTCTGGATGAAATGCAGATGAGAAATCAATCTTTGTGCCTAGATTAGCAAACAGTGTAATCCAAAAATTGTTACAAAATCTAGAATCACGATCTGAAATGATAACTTTTGTTAATCCATGGTTAGTAAAAACAGTTTTAAAAAATAACTGTGCTGCTTGTGATGCTGTTAAAGTTTTCTTACATGGAATGAAATATGCTTGCTTACTAAATCTATCTACAACTGTCCAAATCATGTCATGGTTAGATTTAGTATTTGGTAAACCAGTAATGAAATCCATAGAAATATGTTCCCAAGGTTTAGATGGAATAGACAAAGGCATTAGTAATCCATACTATTTACCATGATGTCTTTTTATTCTTTGACAAATCAAACATTCAGAAACGAAATTAGATACATCTGCATCCATATGCGGCCAATAAAAATCTTCAGTTAACATATGTAATGTAGATATGATACCTCTATGACCTTGATATGGGGGACAATGAATTTCATTCAAAACAAAAGATCGCAATGGAATAGTAACACACAGTCTCTTTTCATAAAACATAAATCCATCATTATATGACAATGAATCAACAGGAATGAAATTATTTTGAACTAATTTATTCCAATCAGAATGAAAAGTAATATCCTGGTGATATGTATCTTTCATAGCAATCAAAGAATCAAAAGATATGACAGAAATATTATGAATTGCAGGTCTTCTACTCAATGCATCAGCAACTACATTTTCTTTTCCAGGTTGGTATTGAATGATAGGATGAAAACTTTGAATGAAGGATGCCCATTTGATATGACTGTCAGAAATTTGAGGTTGGCTAAGTAAATGTCTAATGCTTTGCTGGTCGGTCTTTATCATGAATTCTGAACCCATTAAGTAGTGTTTCCACTGTCTTAATGCTTTTACAACTGCTAATAGTTCTTTGTCATATGTGGAATATTTCAGCTCAGAGGGTTTCAGCTTACAACTAGAATATGCTATTGGATGATTGTCTTGCATTAGTACGGCTCCTATTCCTGATCCGCTAGCATCAGTCACAACTAGAAAGAATGGTCTATTAAAGTCAGGCAACTGTAGAACAGGAGCATTGGTTAATGCACGTTTCAGTAAGTCAAAGGATTTCTGCTGGTTTTCGGTCCATTGATAAACAATTCCTTTCTTTAGAAGTTTGGTTAATGGTAAAGCAAGTAATGAAAAATTACGTACAAACTTCCTACAGAAACTAGCAAGACCAAGGAATGAGCGTAATTCATGCACGTTTTTAGGAACATGCCAATTCAATATTGCATCAATTTTCTTAGGATCAACTTTAATTCCTTCAGATGATACAATATGACCTAAATACTCAATTTCTGTCTTAAAGAATTCACTCTTTTCAGGATTTGCAAACAATTGATTTTCTTTCAATAATTGAAAAACTAATGATAAATGCTCATAATGCTCATTCTCATTTTGACTAAATACCAAAATATCATCAAAGAAAACAATCACACAGTATTGATATTTCAAAAAGATACGATTCATCATTCTACTGAAAGTGGCAGGTGCATTAGTCAATCCGAATGGCATAACTAAGAATTCGTAATGGCCAAACTGTGTTCTGAATGCAGTTTTAAATATGTCAGATTTATCTAGCCGCACCTGATGATATCCAGACTTAAGGTCAATTTTACTAAATATAGAAGATCCCTGCAGTTTGTCCATAAGGTCATCAACTCTAGGTATAGGATACCTATTCTTTACAGTGATCTTATTTAAAGCTCGGTAATCAATACACATATGATAGGTATTATTCTTTTTCTTGACTAAGAGTACATGTGCACCGAATGGAGAACTGCTAGGTCGAATTAAACCTCTATTTAGTAATTCTTCAACTTGACTCTAGATTTCTTTTTGCTCTATCTGATTGTGCCTATATGGTGCTTTGCAAGGTGATTGTGTGCCAGGTATTAAATCAATCTTATGGTCTTCTGGATGTAAAGGTGGTAAGCCTGGTGGTAGGTCTTCTGCAAAACAGTCCTTAAAATATGTAAGAAATTCCTTATGCCTAGGGTGCATATGATTTTCCTTTGCGTGCAATTCATTCACCCAAATGAGATATGATTTAGCACTCTTGCGTAGTGTACGTTTTGCTTGAGTATGCGAAAGCAGTGGAAAAACATTAGATGCATGCATACCATATAATGTAATAGATTTTCCTTGAAAATTAATATTCATTGTGTGTGTGTGGAATAATCTATATCTGGATTATGCTGGTGTCGCCAAGGCATTCCTAAAATAATGTCACTCGACTGTAATGGAACAACTAAGAAATTTCCTCTTTCAGTGTATGAACCAATTTGAATCTCTAAATCTTGAACTTCTTGTGTACCATTATACCTAGTGCCTAAAAAATGCAGCTTTTATGTGATAATGCGTAGGTACAGTCTGTAATTTCAATTCCTTTACCAATTTTGCTGAAATAAAGTCATGAGTACTACCGTCATCATGCAAGATAGTCCTTTCCTTTCCATGCACCAAACATTTCATAGTCAATAATGAATGTGGAGTAGGCATACCTGGTAAAGTGTCGGAAGTAGTAGTAGTGTCATCATCATCTTCAATAAAATCAGACATATCCTCATGCTCGTCTTCGTCCATGGCTCCAAGATAGTTGATATGAGCTGGTGGCTTCTTTGAATGACAATTGGCTGCGAGATGCCCAGGCTGGTGACATTTATAGCATACTATTGGCTTGCCTTTGGTTACATTATTTGCAATGGTTGGAATTCTGGGTACATTTGGATTTGCTTGTGGAATAGGCTTAGGATTTGGATTGACATTGGATGGTAATGCAGGTGGTTTAGCCCAATTCTTGCGGAAAGATGGTGAAGAGAAACGACCTGGATTAAACCTTCTAAAATTGGAATTGAATTGTTTAGATCCATAATTATCATTGGCTTGGAATTGTTGTGGTCGTCTGTCTCTACCGCGTAACTTATCTTCAGTGTCATGAGCTAGTGAGATGGCGTCTTCAAGGGTAGCAGGCTTGAACATGTTCACTTCAGCGTAGTAATGTCCAAGAAGCCCAGACATATACTTTCGCTTATGTGTCGTCTCTGGTACGTCTTCAAGCATGCGTAGCTGTAGGAGTGCATTCCAAAAACGCTCTGTATACTGTGGAATAGGCTCACGATCCCGTTGTTGAAGTAGATCCCATTGCTTGATAGCCTTCTCATGAAATTGCGGTGGAAGGAAATTCTGCATGAACTTCTTCTTGAAATCTTCCCAAGTAGCAGGACATTCTATGCTCTTGCGTACTACAGTCCACCAAAGTGATGCTCTGTCTACCAAATGATTAGTAACACACTTGATTTTATCTTTTTCTGGATAGGTTTCCTCATGGAAATAGTCATCAAACTGGCTAATGAATGATAAAACAGTCTTTCCTTCTCGTATGCCATTGAAAGTGCGAAATTTGAAACTTCGTTTACTTATCTTTGATTCCTTGCAAATGGTTTGAGCTTCAAGGGTGGCGTCGATGGTACGTCGAATCAAATCTTCAGCTTGAGGTTCTTCTTTGTCGGTAGACTCTCTTTGTAATTTTGTCAATTGCGCTTGCAATGCTTGCCTAGCCCTTCGTTCTTCTTCCAATTGCAGCATGATTAGATCCATCTTTTGTTCCATAGTAGGCTCAGGTAGGTCGTCTTCAGCCATAGGATCATCCATATGTGGTGTCGTCATCCTGTAAAACTCAAAAGACCTTTCTCACTCAAAATCAGGTTAGCGGGATGAGCGTAGCTCAAGTTCGGGGTTACAAGGCTATGTATTTTTGGGTATTTCTTTCTCAATTTTTAGAAAATCTGCAATATTTCCTTCTTCATATGCTGAAAATACTTCAACGAACCTGTGGATAGGTAAAATACTTTGCCACGAATAACTTTGCAGTTCAAAGTTTTTGCACAGGAACAGCCCTTCTAGGAGTTTTGAGCACTAGTCAGTTCTGACTCCAGTTGACTAGTCTGACTTGCAGAGTTGCAGACTTAGCCGACTTGCAGAGTTGCAGACTTAGCCGACTTGCAGAGTTGCAGACTTGCAAAACTTAGTGAACTTGCAGAACTTGATTACAGTCGACTTGCAGGACTTGACTTCGGAAGTGCAGGACCTGAAGTTTATGAACTTGATTGTCTTGTGTAACTTGATGAAAGCTTAATGGCTTAAGCTTAATAGCTTAAGCTATGGAAGGGGGGGGGGGGGGTTGAGGAAAAAAAACGGCGCATGATATAAGGACGTGGGCAGCCGTTTCATGTCGTCGCGAAATTTTCGGGCATACTCAGATACCTCGATGACAAGTTTTGTGAGACTTCTTCAATTCCTTAAGCCTTTAAGCTTGAAGACTAAGCTTTTTGAAGAAAAGAGATATGAGCTTCTTACTGTATATCCACGACTTGTTTATGGAGATGAGGGAGTGGTCCTCCGCCTGTACAGCCTGGTCCTTCGCGATCTGACAGTAGAAACAGGGGTTCTTGCCTGTATCAACGGTTCGCGATGAGATTGACTGTAGAGCCCGATTGTTCTAGGAGCTCTGCCTTCGCTCGAGATGGGTAGCAATTGGAAGCTCTTGAACTCAGCTCCGCTCTGATACCACTGGATTCTTTGTGCGAGAAGTTGATGGGGACGCCTGTCCTTTTCGGGCGTTTCATTAATTTAGTGTGTACATGGGTGATTCCATAGCGGGTGATTCCGCAAAATACATGTTAAATTAATAAACGTTTATGAGTTTAGAGTGCGCACTCGTAATAAATTAAGGTTAGGATTTATTTCTAACCAGTTGCTTTATTTATGTAGCTGAAGACTACTAGGTATTCACTTTTGTCAGTTTAATTGTATTATTTTACTAACGATTGTGAATGCTTCAGTTGATGTGTAGAGATAACAGCAGTGGCGGAGGAAAGCATTGGAGTCTAGCGAGTATTCGACCTTTGGATTATATTTTGATAGGCGCCACGCCTATATTTTGTTATGTCTATTGAGGCATCGATTATTTATTATTATTTTGTATGCGCCTATGTGCAAGGATATGTTATTTCTATTTGGACATTGAGATTGGGCGTGCCAGACGCTACGGGCACTTATTTCCTATTTTTATAGAAAGCAAACTCAAAAGCTAAAAGCTTGTCATATTTTTGTAAATTGGGCTATTATTGAGCATGAAGATGGAAATATACATAAAATACATACTTCGTGAAGCGCTCACACAAGGCATGGGGGGAGATTGAACCCAATTGGTCTCTTGCTCTTGTCGTTCATGCTTTTACATTGTTTTTTGTGCAAAAAAGGTAGAGTTCATTGTTCTTGGGGACCTTCCGGGATTCACTACGTGAGCATATTGCGACCGATCTGCGCACCAAATATAGACTCTGTTTCTTCCTCATCCATCATCTCTTCTTCATCCTTATATCTGGCATGCAAAAGGATGTCAGAAACTGGATTATCTCTTCCTGCAATATGCTTCAAATCAGGATTTAAGGATTTAATATAGGCTATCCATCTTAGCATAGCTATGTCGGGAGTGGAGCAGTTGGCAATCATGCCCAAGAGTGGAAGACAATTTGTTTCAACTATTACATGTGCGCCCATGAAGTACTCCCGATCACACTTCAATGGAGTTACAACTCCCCAAAGTTCTCTTTTAATTTGAGCATACCTTCTTTGACATTCATTGAGAACCTTCGCTCCAAAGCGAATTGCCTATCTATTGCCCTCAAGATCATCTTGACCAACTGCCCATCCTATCCCAATAGGACTTGTGTCTACTGTGAGTATGATTGGCTGTCCATTAGAGTAATTAGCCCTCTTTAAGGTGGGGGTAGAAATTAGCAATTTCTTCAATTTTTGAATAGCTTGAGTATGCTCTTTTTCCCATATAAACCTTTGGCCTTTTCTTAACAGTTGATAAAGATTTTCAGCAACATGAGCGAAATGTGGGATCCAAATAAGATAGAAAACACATGCTCCAAGAAATCTTCTCACCTCCGAAGCATTTGTGCATATTTCCCGCATTTTGCTGATAGCATCAATCTTGATTGGAGAAGGCTTTCGGTCATATGGACCACACATATGCCCTACCACAAGAACTTCTTCGACTCTAAAAATAGATTTAGCACTTGAAAGAGTAAGATGAACTTTGTCCAATTTAGAAAAGATTTGAGCACAATCATTAATATGATCGGAAACAAACTTACGGCATCCAAGCTCATTGAGTTCTTCATTCTTCTCATGAATTTCACATCCTTTGATTGGTACATCATTAAGGAAAGGAAGAGTTAGTTGGGGAATATAATCTCTCAATACTTTATGCATGGCATTCATCATGTGAGCTACTGAATTTGTAGCTCCTTGAGGTAGAGTACACATGCAGACTAAACCAAGAGGCGTCTTCATTGTGGTAATGTCTCGGCTCTCCAAAGCAAGCTGAAATTGGTCATAACCCGAATATAAATCACCCATGGAATAAATTGCTCTACTTGCAAAGGACTGAGCAAATTCATCAACAATTGGCCCCGAACCAACATTTCTAATAGTGACTTTATTGACAGGCTGTAAATCTTGAATGAATCGCAAAGATCCATTCTTCTTAGGAACGGTAAACCATCGGTTGGAATACGGAGATGAAGATGGCTCCAATATTTTCATCTTTATCTTTTCATTTAAAAGCTCCAGTAACTTAGGAAAATGAGCCCTTGGTACCGAAATTGGTTTAAGATTCCAAGGAATGTGTGGGACCATGAAAATCACCATTGGTGCCACAACACTTTGATCCACACAGCCAATTTTATGAGGCTGAAATTAAAAAGGTTTTCCATGTTTCTTTAATATCTGCATGAAGGCTTGCTTTTTAGCTGGTAAGAGAAACGAGTCTTCACCAATTTTTAGCTCTTGTAAACTTTCAGCTATAAATTGGTGACCAATATCTTTGGGGTCACGAAGGCTTGGCTATTTGGATGCCCTTTCTGCCAGTCCTTCACTTTCGGGAGGTAGTGGAGTTGCCACCGGCTTGACCTTCTTGTCAACTGTCTTATACTTTGTCTCTACTCTTACCTCAACCTTGTTTGGCTATCCAAAAGCTTCATGATCTACAAATTCTTGAATTATGTCATAAATATCCAATGTGCATACCTGTATGGACTGATTTCCAGCTTGATTTTCTGTATGAACAGCTGCATGTATTTCAGCCAATGTATCATTATAAATCAGCCCATGAAATAGCCCTGAAATTTCTTCATTTTCAGCCAAAACATCAACTTGCTTCAGCTCTCATTCCACATGACCATAAATGCTTTCTTTCAGCCCTATTCATGGCTGAAAACTATTTATAATAGCCCACACTGTTGGCCGTAAATACCTGCAAGTCAGCTTTTGGCATAGCCCCCTTTACATGTGGAGGCAATTTTTTATGACATGAAGCACCACCATAGCCTCCACTTATAGCAATGCTATCCGAAAACCCTTAAATTCTCGGGCATTAGAAGGTACATGATGATCTCTCAATCGATCTCTATTCCAGTGATGATTTATACATACAGTCAGAAATTGGACAGTTTTGTCATTATCCTTACTTCTTATCCGAGCATATGATGAACCATCATCAAGGGCCTTTGTCTCCAAACAAGACTTAGAAATAAAAGGTTGACAAAGAATGATAGGATAGCTAGAGGAATCTTGAACAAAGAAATGAAATTCATCTTTTACATTACCAATAGTAACCCATACATAAGGACATGCCGCATAGAGATTGCCACAAGAATTATTGGCTACTTTCATGTGCTATCATGGGTCCACATCTATGGGCCATCTGCCATTCTCATAGAGACTTCTTGACATGACGTTGATCTTCGAGCCATGGTCTATAAGGGCAATGCATGGAGTCTCTCTTTCTCCAATCTTGACAACGGTTTCGGTGGTCACCCTTGCCCAATGGGTACGGGAGTAGTGACTACTAGGAATAAAATGAGCATCAATCTCTTCTTGCATGTTGTGAAGACGAGCTTCTTTCTTATGCATGGGTTGTTCTTTGGATTGAGAAGACCCCACCATAACATTCTCTGCAATAGCTTCTTCAATTTCTACTTCATAGATGTTTTCATCTTTGGCTTCTATGGCTGCAATCAATTCTTTGATTGCCTCCAATGGAATCCCTTGAGTATTCAGCTTCTCTTCATCCTGCAAATACACATGAAGTGCTTGCAAAAAAGCATGCACAGATTCTTTAGTTTCCTCACCAACATATTGTCTTTTCCGTTTAATTACATCAATTATTACATCATGAAATCCTCGTTTTGCAATTTTGAGAATTTCACCCAATTTAAATTCAATTCTGCTTCCTAGAATCCTTTCTTCTAGGATCCGCTTGAGATCCGTCGTAGTCTCTATGTCAGACTGTAGCTTGTAGCTGGGATGTTTACCTTTTCTCTTTCCTTCCGTCTTCTTTGCTTGTGGGGCATTTCCCATATCATGCTCTGGCGGTGGTGGATTTTCAGAAGCCTTCTGTTGTTCCGGTTTACTTCTTGTCACACATTTGGTTGGCCCCGAAGAGGAGGGACCGGCAACATCTTCATCTCTTCTTCTCTTTTCTTCTATCATAGCTGCATGATTATTAATTTTAGCCAACTGAGTGAAAGCTGAAAATGAATCAACTGGCTCGGTCCATCCGGTTCTTCCTCGGATGCATTGACTGGCAATAGTTAAATCATCTTTGGTTGCCTTGTCTCGCTCCATGCGATCTAAGGCCTGCATCCACACTTTAGATTTTGCATCAACTTTATATGCTTTAAAAATTTCATTAGTTGGCTCAATTTGCAGCCCATAGGTAGCTGCATCAACAGCTGCATAGGTTGTTCTTGTTGCCAAATCCTCCAGTCTTTTCTTCATGCCACCATTACCAAAATTTGGCTCAAGAGGAAGCTCGGTTTCGGTTGAATGAATTTTTCCATCCTTCCAAAAGACTAATTTTTGCGCCTCAGCTTCACGGAATGCACTGCACTCCCTCTTATCATGCTGTAGGCTATCACACTAGATACAGTGTCTTTTGAAGCCTTCTCGTACGGGTCTTTGGGCAGTTGTTTGTCCAATTTCTTCCACTTTCACATCAAGTCTTTCCACCTTGGAATTAATCTCTGTTAGATTAAGTTGGAGATCTCGCATGCTCTTGATCAACTTGTCCATAACATCCTTCTTTGGAAGTGGAACAATAGGATTTATTGGTTGCTCGGCCATAGAGACAGGAGGTCGAGATACAAGAATAGGCTCCTTTATGGATTCAATTGGTGCAGAGATAGACCCCCACCTTAGGCGCATCCGCTCTCTTCGAGCAATCATATTAACTGCTTCAGTGACATCACCCCAAGCAGTCTTCAATCTCGTCTCAAAGTCAAGATCTTCAAGCCGATCAATTAGCTTCTCTTGAAGAAAAGGATCTGCAGCCTTCAGAAACAATTCAATCTTTTGGCTTTCCATACCCTGCTGATCGTCAAGATCTAGTTGAGAAAATTTGCTTTCAAATTCATGGTGAAGAGCAGTGGTAGTTAGTCCCTTATTGGGCCTTTCAACCCATTCAGTGAAGACTTTCTTCGTCATGAGGCTAGAATCTTCAAGAAAAATTTCTTCTTGAAGAGCCTTCTTGAATGCAAACCATCCCGCATCTTTTTGAAAAAGACCATGAATCCGGTCCTGGAGGCCATGCACGGCCAAACGAGCAAAGTATCAGCTCCAAGCATGATGAGGAACTCCAAAGAAGACCATCTTGTCAATATAGAGGCGGATAAAAGAGGATGCATTTTTCCCATTGAATTGCTTGAGCTCTTGCCCAATTGCTTCCAAAGCTTTAATGGAAGTGGCATCATTCCGCTCTTCATCTTGTCTTCGTTGTTGTTGCAGTTGCAACTGCTGTTGAAATTGCAAGTGTTTTGTTGGCTCTCTTGCATCAGACGAACCAACTGCTGCAAGGCATCTCCTCCCAAACTTGATAATTCTCCCATTGTACTTTGTCTTCTGTGGGCTGACCTTCACGTCGGATTCACCATTGTCGTCATGTTGGGGGTTGAAGGTCTTCCACCGGGGTTTAGAGCAAAAGAGGAGTGTGGGATTCAAGGTTAGGAGAGGGAGAAAAATTGGGGTTTGATAAGACTTGGGCTTTAGAGATGACTCAATTGAAGAAGAATACGTCAAGCTTTTTCTTTTACTTAGCATACATGAATGGAATGAAAGACTTTTTCTTGATTACATCAAATGCATATGCGGATAATAAGCCAATGCATTTAAGGATTATCTCAGATTTAATCCAAATTCATACTTCAAATGCAAGCTCAAACAGTTTCTATTTCATGAATATTAATGGACAACAACTCCAAGATACAAGTATTTTGGTGATAGACTCTACTACATCCAATACATAGATCAAAATCTCATGAAATGCATTGTCAAAGCATAAAATTTACTTCAGCCCTGTTTTAAAACAGTAATTTCCAGCCCATAAACAAGCTCCAAAAAAGCACATAATCTCAAGAATAAGGCTCTCTAATCATTCTCAAATGAAGTCTTGATGTTAAGAGGTCAATTCCTTCTCTTACAACCACATAAAGCACTTGATTTCTCTTCAAAATGGACAAGAACAGTGGGCTGCCCTGTTTATGACTAGTTTTTTTAGTCCAAAACAGCCCATACACCTCCAAAATCCTCCCCTTTGCTTGCCCCAAATTCACTCAAGTACTTGGGTACAAGACGGGCTTCATGGTAAGAGAATGGAAGAAGATGTACATAAGAGCAGGCTGAATACTTTTTCTAAGTTTTCCCCTTTTATGGACTGTCATACCACTCATTTTCGTCATACCAAATGGACGGGCCAGAAGAGCTCTCACCTTCTTTGTTTGCATCTCCTTCTTTAGCTTCAGTTTGCCTTGAGTTTGCATGCTTTGGGGTATGCACCATAGCCTTCAGCTCACCCTCCATTTGCCAAAGGTATGTAGGCGCAAAATTTGTGCTAAAAAATGCGGGCTACACTCCCTTCAGCTCCCACACTACAGTTTGATCATTTAGGTCACTTATAAGTCATATAAGTCCATTATTCCAGGTCCCATACAAACCTAGTGGACTTTTGGCACTTCTCTTGCTTTCGAGGCAAATATTCCTCTTGAACCAATGTGACTTAGCCTGCAGACTGTCAATTACCTCCAGTTGATCAAGTTGTGGGTTCCCATAGACTTAATTTTTGTCAATATACATGGTACAACTGAAAATTGCATGACAATTACAAAAAAACTTATGAAATTAAGTGATATCTAAGTCGGATGTTGGGTAACAATGACTGAATTATGTATGAAAGTTTCTCATGTGAATCCTAATGAAGTTCTTCTGCAAACATAAGAACTCTATGATTTATATCATGAACAGAAAACTCTTTGACAGTGCCGAGGTAAAGGCACCTCTGCTTAGCCGCCCGTGTGTTACTACGCTGACAATACCCATGCCTGCACATTGCAGGGGCAGTGGGCGCCCGTCACTGTCACTTCATTCTTTATTCTTTCAGTGACACATGAGGAATCAACTCAACTAAAGTAACTTCTGAGCCCCACAACTCACAAGCAATTAACTCACCTAATAAATATTGCCTAGCCTATATCAACGACAGAACTCTCAAAATCTATGCAACTTCCAATGACAAAACTCTCAAAATCTATGCAACTTCCAATGGAAGAGTTTGAATTGCAATCAAATAGGCATGGTCCCAACCCCCAAGATTTCTGGCTCACTCACACCTTTGGCCATCAATGCTCGTACAACATATACATTATTATGTTACTACAAGTTATTAAGCAACACTAAGACTTAGCTTTGCTTACTTGGAAGGAATAAACTATTGTATTTGCACTTAAGGGTTTCAAGATCAATCATCACAATATGATCCTAAAGTTAAAAACATTATCAAATTTGTATCTTATGATATAGCCACATGTTTTTCCCTAAGGTGTATGTTTAAGAAAATTTCCAAGTTTTTCATGTTCCATACAAGGTTCTTGGGGGTATGTCCTCTCAATCTTTGCTTTGGTCAATCAAATTACTTGGAAGGGACATGACCCTAGCAGTCCAAGAATGCACAAAACCAGGATAACTAGGTAGCAAAGTATATGCATGGAGCTTTGCTCCTCACCATGAAACTTGCAAATCTAACCTCTCCTGCTCAGAAATACAAGCACACAAAAGAATTAAGGCATCTATCCACACCAATCAAGAGACAAGATTGGGTGGATCCTCCTTCAAACTCACACACCAAGAATCCATAGTTGTTGCACAAGTATGAGAGAGAAGAGAGGATGGACAAAAAGGGTGTGAGAAAGAAGGAAGAGAGAAGTTAAAGAGACACAAGCATAAGCTGTGATCCAACCTCCTCAACCACCTTTTCTTGAGACTCCCTTCGCACCTCTTTGTATCTTTATTGAATTGAAATAGTTTGACCATACAAAAGGACTAAAGTATGATCCTTTTACGTGTTGCATGCATTTAAGGCGAGCTCCCTAAGGTTGTAAAAACGAAAGACATATGAAATGGATCTTATAATTCCAAGTCAAGCATTTACAATGCACCAAAACATATATCAATGAAGTATAATGAATGTGCATATAGAATAAAGATTTTGGATAAAGTAAATGATTTGTCAATGGAGATGCCAAATCTTTTAGCCTTTTTTGGTGATGAAATCGGAGGCTATCATTCCTTCCACACTTTAATAGTGAGCTCCTGCAAACCAAAGAACCATGATGATTTCCATCTTTAGCTCCATGAAACACTTTCACTCTTTTAAATAATTCTTTCATACGATCATGGATCATTTATCCACCTCTTCAACCACTATTGCTGGATCTACCTCTTCTTTCTCTTGAACACGTCACATAATTTATTCCCATAAGCAAATATGCATAAGGAAAAACACCAAAACACCTTGTCCTTAGAATACACACCATCATCATGAGGTAGAAATAGGAAAATCCCACCACTTCAAACACCAAAAAGGTGTAAAAATCTACAAATGATATTCATTAGATTTATCCATTGAAGTGCTCCCACCTATATGATTTAATGCTTGAATTATTTTAACAAAATGATAAATTAGTGAGAAGAAATTGACCCTTGGGTTTTTATAGTTTTTTAGAAATGTTATATTTTCCATCTTTGACAGGTCATGGAAACTGTTGTAGATAAGGAGAGGAATGGAGGTTGCAAGCTATGCTCTGGTCAAGGTGCGCCATCACATTTTCCATAGAAGAGG
Source organism: Lygodium microphyllum (assembly GCF_053477565.2). Taxonomy (NCBI): domain Eukaryota; kingdom Viridiplantae; phylum Streptophyta; class Polypodiopsida; order Schizaeales; family Lygodiaceae; genus Lygodium; species Lygodium microphyllum. The sequence continues at coordinate 45,799,940 of NC_141141.1, read as the reverse complement.
AAGAGCAACCAAACTGAAACACCACTGGCTCGTGATGGTGGATTGCTTTGGAAAAGGTCGCAGACTATAGAGATGGAAGAAATAAGATCATTGATGCACTCTACGAAAAATGGAAGTTCCTAGTAATTGATTCTTCTCCTTCTTCTTTCTCTTAAATGGCCCAGAATGTGATTCCTATATGCCCACATTTCCTGCTCGTCACCATAGAAGGGAGGGAAAAGAAAGGAAGATTAACTAGAAGTCTAGGAGTGATGAAAGGCAAAGATTGGAGATGATTGTGACAAGCTAGCCAAGAAGAGAAAGGGACTCTTAGGCTATCTCTCTTATTGCATCCCCTTGACCTTTTTTTAAATTTGTGGGAAGTTCTTAGATGGTTATATTGCCACATTTATTATGGGTTGCTACATGTTTGCATCATCTTCTATTATACCTACCCATGGTCCATGTTTTTAATCATCAACATAATCTTTCATCTGAATCCCCCATCATAGCAGTAGCTCCACCATAGCAGCAAGCAAGAGGTGTCCTCTTCTAGTCTTTTTGCAGTGTAGCCTTCTCTTTATTTTGCAAGAGTTAATCCATCCTCTTTCGAGCACAAATCCCAACTTGGTATCATAGATCTCAAGGCTAGCATAGTCCAAACAACTGAACCAACAATGACCAACTCTCACCCACCTGCACTCCAAGAATGCACAAAACTAGGATAAGCGTGTAACAAAGTATATGAATGGAGCTTTACTCCTTAGCATGAAACATGCAAATCGACCCTCTTTCTAGAAATACAAGCACACAAAAGAATTAGGACATCTATCCACACCAATCAAGAGACAATATGGGGTGGCTCCCCCTTCAAATTCATACACCAAAAATCCATAGTTGCTGCACAAGTATGAGAGAGAAGAGAAGATGGGCAAAGAGGGTTTGAGAAAGAAGGAAGAGAGGTGTTAAAGAGACACAAGATCATACTCGTACTCCAACCTCCTCAATCAACTTTCCTTGAGACTCCCTTTGTACCTCTTTGTATCTCTACTAAATTGAAATAGTTTGACCATACAAGTGGACTAAAGTATGAGATTTTAGGTGTTGCATGTATTTAAGGCAAGCCCCCTAAGGTTGTAAAAATGAAAGACATAGGCAATGACTCTTATAATTTCAAGCCAAGCATTTACAATGCACCAAAACATATATGAATGAAGTACAATGAATGTCCACATAGCATAAAGATTTTGGATAAAGTAAATGATTTGTCGATGAAGAACTCAAATCTTTTAGCCTTTTTGGTGATGAAATTCGACACTATCATTCCTCCCACACTTTAACTGTGAGCTCCCGCAAACCAAAGAACCATGATGATTTTCCACCTTTAGCTCCATGAAACACTTTCATTTTTTTAAATAATTATTTCACACAATCATGGATCATTTGTCCCCTCATCTACTTCTTCTTTCTCTTTAACACTTCACATGATTTATTCCCATCAACAAACATGGATAAGGAAAAACACAACATTTTGTCCTTAGAATACACACCATCATCATGAGGTAGAAATAGGAAAACCCCACCACTTCAAACACCAAAAAGGTGTAAAAACTTGCAAATGATATTTCAATAGGCACTCGTGCTCATTATATATATCCATTGAGGCACTCCCACCCATAAGATTTAATGGTTGAATTATTTTAACAAAAGGATATATTAGTAAATAGGCTTTGGACTAGTGCATTGCATATGAACTATTTCCCCCCCTTTACCCTTTTAAAAGGGTAATCAATCCTAAGGTTTTTATAGTTTTTTAAAAAAATTATCTTCTCCATCTTTGACAGATCATGGAAACTATTGTGGATAAGGAGAGGAATGGAATTTGCAAGCTATGCTCTGGTCAAGGTGTGCCATCACATCTTTCCATAGAAGACGCGAACTGAAGCATATAGCTGGTGATGATGCGCTACTTTGGAGAAGGCCACAGACCACAAAGATGGAATAAATGAAATCATTAATGAACTTTGTGAAGAATGGAAGTGCCTTGTAATAGCAACAACATGGTTTCTTCTTCTTCTTCTTTCTCTTAATAGGTCCAACATGTGGACTTGTATGTGCATGCAAGTTTTGTGCCACATTTCTTGCTTGTCACCATAGAAGGGAGGGAGAATAAAGGCAAATTTCACTATAAGTTTGGGGGAGATGAAAGGCGGAGGTTGGAGATGGCTATGACAAGCTAGCCAAGTAGAGGAAGGGACTCTTAGGCTATCTCTCTTCTTGCATCCCCTTCACCTTGTTTTCATTTTGCGGGAAGTTCTTGGATGGTTATACTACCATATTTATTAAGGGTTGCTACATGTCTGCATCATCTTCTAGTATTCCTACCCATGCTCCTTGTTCTTGATTATTAACACAATCTTTCTTCTAAATCCTCCATCATAGTAATAGCTCCACCATAGTAGCAAGCAGATAATCGGGCAACAAAATATATGCATGGAGCTTTGCTTCTCACCATGAAACTTGCAAATCAACCTCTCTTGCTCAAAAATACAAGCAAACAAAAAACTTGAGACATCTATCCACACCAATCAAGAGATAAGATCATGTGGCTCCTCCTCCATGCTCACATGCCAAGAATCCATAATTGTTGAACAAGTATGAGAGAGAAGAGAGGATGGAAAAAAAGGAATTGAGAAAGAAGGAAGAGAGAAGTTAAAGAGACACAAGCATCAACGGTGCTCCAACCTCCTCAGTCACCTTGTCTTGAGACTCTCTTCACACCTATTTGTGTCTTTACTAAATTGAAACAATTTGACGATAAAAATGGACTAAAGTATGAGCCTTTTAGGAGTTGTATGTACTTAAGGCAAGCTCCCTAAGGTTGTAAAAAGCAAAGACATATGCAATGGCTCTTATAATTCCAAGCCAAGGGTTTACAATGCATGAAAACATATATGAATGAAGTACAATGAATGTGCACATAGCATAAAGATTTTGGATGAAGTAAATGATTTTTTGATGAAGAGTCCAAATCTTTTAGCCTTTTTGGGTGATGAAATTAGATGCTATCAAGATATTAGATGATAAGTGTAGCCACAAATTCTTACAATTCATCACATGCTCGATTTGCTTCTTGAGGCTCTTGTCTACTTAGTGAAGTTCAATGAGCATTCCTTGACAAGAGGAGCAATCTTGGTGTAACTTTTACAATCTTTTTGAGATACTATTGCTAATCATTAGCATGTAGGTTGTGTGATTGTCCTGTCACGGATATCAAGACTGGATATCTTTTGCAATTTTTAAGATCAGGTATAGCTATTATACTTGATTCAAAATGCTATAAAATAATATAAAATTGACCCACTTGGGACAAATGTTATGGAATGGCAACTACAACACTTCTTCTTGGTCACTTGACTATCTTCAGTAGCTAACCCAACTGTTCACCATATACAAATGTAATCAGGGCTACCATGTCTAAACTTGCAAAAACCCAGCTGGGAAACATTATGATCCAATAGAAGATCTGAAGAATTTGGAAACATAGAAGTATTTTCTCCATTTGTCTGCTTAAGCCAACATTGAATTACTAGCTAGAGAAGCCTTTGCCACGAGTTGTTTCTAGTGTGTCTTAACACTATTTTTGTAAAGTCACTAGTTTTCTCATGACCTCCTAATTCTTCTTATCTGACCTACCAAAATGATGATCTCATCAAGAATGTAGCATAGAAGATTTCCCTTCTTGGAATGTCATTGGTTGGTTAAGTTGCAATTGGCTATGTTGATATTGTCTATGCTACTCATGTTCTTAGTGCCACTATCCTTGTGATGTATATTTTTATTCAAAAAGCATGAGCCATTAGGGATGCTAAGGATTAGTCCAATCCTCTCTGCATCTTTAATTTATATTTTTCGAAAGCCCAATTTAGCTCTTGCTAATTTCATAGGATCCTACCCTCCAAATCTGGAATAAAGTAGGGCTTATCTTACAAGGAGTAGCATGGAATAATAATCAAAAGCAACCTCAAGTGAAGAAATTTTTTGTAACATAATTACCAAAGCCATTGTTAAGTTATAGGGATCTCTCTCTCTATCTCTCTCTTGTTATACTAATCATGTTGTTTATAAAGAAACATCAAACATATGAAGGACAATAGAGACATGTATAGCTTTCTTAATCTCTTGATAGATCTACAGCAACACTTAATGCCACTCATAAAACTTGTAATTTTGGAATGTGGTGTAGTTATCCTATCATGGATATTAGTGCTACATTTGGTGCACACACACATATACAAACCATGTCGCAAAGTGCTCTCTTCCTCTTCCAAGATTTTGGCTCCTCTTGTTCTACACTCAAAAATCCCCCCCCAACACTAGCCATGATGTTATGCGCTCCCCCCCGTGATGTAATTCCCCTCTCTCCCTCCCCCTCATGCCATGATGCGCCCTCCCCCCCCCCCCCCCAAAACACACATACACACACCATGCCATGATGTGCCCTTCCTCCCTCCCCACCCCCTCCCCTAAAAGAAAATTTCAAGATTTGAAGGAATGCCTTGCCATTGGAGCAAATGCGTCTATATGAGCATAGTGGTGCTTGCTCTATCAAAACACTCAGACATGTAAGGGAGGGTGAGGTGAGGTGTCTAGTCCGTGCATTTGTCTTGCTATGCGAGGAGTGTCTCATGAGTGATACCATGTACCCCCCATCAACAATTATGCTTAAGTGACTTGTGGTGATCCTTGTGAGGGGAGCATTGCATTGTGGCAATCAACATATGTCTACTAAGTAGTGAAGAGAAAAATGCACTCTCGTCCTTTCTTCCCATGTGTGTTTAGAATAATGACTTTTGTGGGCCATCAAGATATGGTCATTTAAGAGTCTATTGGCATGCTTTGTTTCCATTTAGCACTAACTCATAACTAGACATATATAAGCACGTATACAAAAATAGACACATACAAACATAGATAGCCAATCACAAATATTGATATTAAATCATATGATCTTATATAAGCATATGCACACATAGACACATGAGTGCACTCACCTAGACACTTAGATATGTTTAGAAAGACTATCATGCAATTAATAACTTACAAACTATATATACAACTATGTATAAACTAGGCTTCAATGCACATTAAAAAACTCACAAACACATATATATAAAACACCCACTCCTTCAAGACACATGTGTCCATATACAAAAATTCTCTCTTCTAGCCTCTCTTGTTGATGAGAAAAGTTACACTCGCCCCTTATCCCTCTCCATTCTCAATGTGATGTTAGGGGAAGAAATTTGTATTCTTGTGCTAGACCCATTGCTAGGGCTCCTCACAAACCTTAGTGCACACCTATTAGACTATTTGTTATGCCATTGAGATACCACATGCTTCAAACACTCATGTTTTAGAAGGATAATGCAAGTTGGGATCATGACATGCATATCAATCTAATAAATGTCCACATTAGAAGAAGGAATGCACTTGCATATATTGTGTCTAGCTTAGTTGATGTGCCAAGGCACATGCAAAAAATACACAATTGTTAATTGAATTGATATAGATTCTTTAACACTCGAGAACCTCACTCCTCAATTGATAGATGGAACTCCACTGTATCCCCCATGCTTGCAACTCTCTCTTGCTTGGCCATGTATGATGAGCCACATATGAATCATGTCTCACATTTTAGTGTAGTCCTTCTTGATCCTCAACTCACCCATTGATCTCACCTTTCATTCCATAATTCCTATTGAGTGTCAACATTCCCCAAAGAGATGTATTCAAGTGTGTGCATTTAAAGGCTCACACTCAAAGTGCTTGTGTAACTAGGATTATTGGATATGGCTCAAACTAGCCTCATGCTATGCCAGTGCAATTAAATGGTGCATTCAGTGCATCTTCTCCCACATTGACATAGAAATAATTTGAAGGTCAAGAATAAGAAGCTCCAATGCATGTCAAGACAACATGTGCAAGTGCTACTGCTCATGTCCCAAACCGTAGTGATATGCAACAAGTTTAGGGTATCAGAACACATTACCTCCCCTAATGGTTTCTTGGCCTCTTAGTATCTAGCTCCATCTTCATTATCTAAATAAAAATAAACCATGCTTGGGAAACAAGGTTATGTACAATCCTAGAAAACAAACCAAATCACACAATAGAACTCTTGATCCATGAAGAGTTTGAGTTTTATTCCTTTTCCTCCAAAGGATAAACCATGATGCACCTATATAACACAAGGTTTAAAGCCCTCACTATTTGATGGTGTCATAGGGTTTTTGAGGGTTTAGTGAAAGAGCGTCATGGTTAGACTCTCTTATATTAACGACAGATTGCATCATGGTTAAAGGTGATATCTTCAAGGTTGGTTCACCTTTATCGAGGCCATATTTTTGAATAGAGAGTGGTGAGTGTTTTATTTGTCTCATGGTCCTCCTAGTAGTTTGGTTCACTTACTTTTAAACCCCTACTAAGTCGAAATCATAATGTTTTCCTTTAGTACCACGAGGCTGTGGCCTTGTGCTCCACCCATGGGACATCCAATTTCTCTTACATGTGATTTCCCATTATTCAACCTCACCACTCCCTCAAGAGATCTTCCTTTTATTAGTAACCCACCCCACATGGAAACACTGGGATATACATAACAAGGTGGATCTACATTGAAAGAACACCTGGGATCTAGTCCCTCTACCATTAAGCAAAAATCTAGTCTCTCTACAAATGGGTTCTAAGGTGTGCAGATATGACTTTGATGGCTCCACCTCAAAGCTCAAAGCCCACCTTGTAGAGCTCTTGGATTCTTAGGGGTATATTTTGTGGATTGCACTTATACATACTCACCCACCTTGAGCACAACTTCTATTAGGATCCTTGTTGCCCTTGATATTCATCTCATGATCTTCTACTGAGCTTCTACTCCATCAAATTGACATTTAAACTTCTTTTTTATATGGTGATATATCTAAAGAGGTCTATATGGCCTAGCTCCCACACTTTTCAAACCCCTATGAACCCACATATGTGTGAAAACTTTGCAAGGCCATTCATGGATTCAAAAAAATCCCTAGGTAATGGTATCACAAGATCCATATCTATCTTGTGAAGAATGGTTTTCATGATATCAAAGATGATCATCGCAATCTCTACATCTTCAAAAATGATGATTACTTTATCATATTTCAACTACTTTCTTGACTTGGAAAAAAAAGTGGTCACCTACTGCCACATGTAATAACTCTCACCTAGCACTTAGTGATTGTGGATCTCACGTACCACTCTTTTAAACTTGTATTTATACCACATTGTAGTAGCTCCTCAATGTATTTCTCTTATAGAGTAGTAGTGCAATAGTAGTAGAGTAGAGCAAGAATAGCAGATAACATCATTATACAGATTATACATTCTCACACTCCATTCTCCAACATTTCCTCGTAGCAATTCTCCAACATGGTATCATAGTAATTTTCCAATACGGTATCACTTTTACTTTATCTATTCTAATCGCACACTCTATTTTCCAACTATATGTTTGGATTGGACCATGATAACTAACAAATTTGGATAGCCACTCATGGAGAATTGATGATTATTGTCATTCTTTCTATGTGGATGTTTGATGGAAGTGGCTAAGGCCACTAGTTTGGAGGATTTCCTTATGTGAAGCTCATGGATTTGGATTTTTGCCAGTAATTTGCAGATGGATTGAGAAGAGCTAGAATATTTTCTTATGGAAGCATGCCAAGAAGATGGTAAGGAGGAGAGGAGAAGGGTGATTTGGAGCTTCTCTAAGATCTCCAAGACTATGTTCAAAGCTTCATCAAGAAGAATTTTCCACTTCTCACTAAAGTGTGTTGCCAAATGTTCTTACATAGTCTAGTTAACTAGTTTTCACAAGGTGATGACTTGATGGATGTCATGTTTCTTTTCATAAACATCTTTATGGATGATGGTATTTAAGAATGATGTTGATGGTGGCTTTAATGTACTAGATATGTCCCTTTAAGGCTTTCCAATGAACTTGAGTAGGGTTTTCTAAGTACTTGGAGAGGGTATATCCCACATAGCAAAGGTTGGGTCATGTACAAGTGATAAGGTAGCAAATGCACCCTAGAATTTGGATATATGCTCATGGGAGAAAGAATAACAATCATAATACTTAAGTTTAGGAGAGGTAGGAAGAGGAATGAAGGTAAGATAGCAATATTGAAATTGAAATTTATGAAAAAATTGAGTCACATACCTTTTTTTCTTGAGTAGAATGGAGTGTGGATCCCTTTTGATCTTGATGCATAGAGACTATGAGAGAGGAGAACCATTGCCAGTATAAAGAAAGTGGGCAACAAGCCCCCTTTTTGCTCAAGAATTGTACTTTCCATGGAACTCTTATAAACATAAGAGCTTTGATCAATTTGGATCTAAATATCTATTATCAATCAGTAAGCTATCTCATATTCTAGCTCTAAACCAACCATCCATCCTTTCTCTTTATCCAAGAAATAGAAGAATATAATTTTTTTGAGGTATAATGAACTCGCCTTCATACCTTTCCCTATTGTTCTCAAAGCATGACGGCTCATCACTAGTGCCATAATTCATGTAATGAATTCCTCAAATGAACACCTCAAATCCTTCTTTGTCCCTTGTTTTCTTGTCCACATCAAGCACCCCTTTGGTGAAAGAGAAAAATGGACAAGATGGAGGAGAAGAAGTACTAGAGTTTTGCTTCATCATGTCCCTCACTCTCACTCATAATTGTCCCTCATAGAGAGCTCCATTCTTAACCTCTTAAATGGGAAGAAAAAAAGATAAGTAAGAGATGGATGTGAGCTTATATATCCCAAATTCCTTACTCATTATCTTTGTCCCTCACTCCCAACAATAGTAACACAAGATAGAATACAAGAAGCAAGAATAATGGTTACTTTAAGTTTGCAAATACATGAATAAGGCCTCTATACAATTTTTTTTCTCTTTGTGCCTCTTATACCAAAACTTGGACACACTAGCCACTTTATTGGCCTATGACTAGCACTTCTAATAGTGTGTGCCCATAATCCTCACATTTTTTGCCAATTTTCTAATTCTCACTTAGAGATATTACAATTTGTATGGATAAGCCCAGCTCTCACACGATGTTACAATAATAAAAATGTTTATTATGCTAGAAATATGATGAAATAGATTATATCTTGCACATTATAGGTAGAAAATACCTAAAATAATATGATGAGCCCCCAAAAAAATCATTTTTTGAAAATTAATTCTAGCACTCAATGTAAATTATTCCCCTTAACTTTGACTTGACATTGCATCATTCTTTGTTAGTCACTCCTAATGGTTACTATCATATAATGATAGACAATACTTGCAAGGATGAAAAAACTTTATTGGAAGTGATCACCTTGAAGAAGGTGATCCTTACCTCTATTAATTTCATACATGACTCACATTGATTATTCATCTTGGCTATAAGTATCCGCCTCAAGGTGATTACTCATCTATCACCTTGAATGCATATAAATCGCATACCCTCAATGCAAGGTGATCTTAACCTTAAGTGTCCATCATCTCTACTATCCATCACATTGACTTGACTTCCTCATCACCTTGATCAAGGTTAATCACCACCTAACCTAACTAAACCACTCAAGGTGGTCACCACTTTGTCTCAAAGGGATCAACTAATTTCATCAAGCCACTTAGACTGTATTTGAACCATTCAAGGTGGTAAGAGGGAAGCAATGGTTGGATACAATATAGACGCTATGGATTGCAAGAGGATTAAGAAAGATAATATAAAAGAGAATTTAGTTGATACAATGAATGGTACCTTATGCCTTGTTATCTTCACTCCCTCTTCACTTATATGATTGTATAGTGTGTATTTATACAAGAGGCACTCTTATTCCTTATCATCTTCACTTATATATGATTATAGTTGTGTACTTATATAAGGGATATCCATTTCCATTGGCCTTTAATCCAACAACCTCCCACTTAAAGGTCAATGTGCCTTCATGTGAATATAAAAAGAAAGCATGATCATTATCCAATGCCCATAATCATTTCATTATATACAAAGTTCTCATGAGGTAAACTCTTCAAGAGAAGATCAATAGGAGTATCATCTGTATGGACCTTGGCTTGTCCTCAAGAACCTCCCTAATGAAGTGATGCTTCACATCAATATGCTTTATCTTTGCATGAAAGATATGATTCCCTACCAAAATGGCACTCTAACTATCACAATGCAATGTACTCATCTCTCTTGCAATACCCGAGTCTCCCACTAGACAAGGAAGCCATATAGGTTTCTCATAGGCCTCAATGGATAGCAACATACTGAGCCTTAGTGGTAGATAAAGTTGTACATGGCTGCAAATCAAGAGACCCATGAGACTACACCATCTATGAAAATAAAAACAAACCTATAGTAGACCTCGTAGAGTCTACACTCCTTGCGAATTAGTTAATATCTATATATCTAAGAACATAAGCATCCCTCCTTTCAAAGCATATGCACATAGCTCTACTTCCTCAATTATCTCATGGTACTCTTTAGTATGTCCCAATACTTCTTACTAGGGTTTGCCATGTTTTCAATCCCTCACCATTGAATTTGAGGGGCTTTGCTTGCTTTAATAGAAATTTCTTTTATTATTGATTTTCCAAACTCATTGGTAGTGGAGGGTATATTTTTTTAAAAAAAATTAGTAGATTAATTAAACCATAAAAATATCAAGTGTTATTGCATCATTATATATACCATTCAAGCTTCAAAAAAGAGCTCATTTCATACACTTTGTGAGGATTCAATCATGAAACCTGGCAACAAGTATTTCCTTGTATACATTGGGTTTCTCATGAATTTTAAGGAGTTGATAATGACTTGGTTGTTCAAGGGAATCTTTGAGAATATAATCATTTTGTTTTTGTATGCCTAGGTGACCTATTTTATCAAGAGATAAGATATTAGTCACTTGATCATAAACGTACCAATCTTGATAGATACTTTGATCATTTACAATTATGATGGTTTTGACCTTTGGTTCCTGGAACAGAAATACCTTGACAAGTTTTATTTCCTCCATCCATTGCATTCTTTTGAGATTTTTTTCAAGGTAGGCTAGCCTCTCAGTGTCAATGGAGCAGTAGATGTTGTGCTGAGTCCTGTCCACATAATATTTGAGAGGATAGTGAAGAATTTCTAAGATGTTTATGAAGTCTTTCCACCAAGAATAATCCAATGAGTGCAAGGTGGATTGGTACATAGCATGCAATTCAAGGTAATCATGTCATGGTTCACCTTGAATCTATATATATGACAATGTGAGTTTAATAATAATTATTTACAAAACAAGATTTCTCATAGAAAAGAAAGAAAAACCAATTGTATTATTCCATTATTTATATATAAACCCTCTACTCTGAAGCCATATGACATATAAGATCAGCTATGGAACTCCTCAAGGAAAATAACTTTATATTTAGGTAGCTCACGCATGATATCTAAGGTTACATACTTATTGGGGAGATTTGGAGAATCCCAGGCCACCTCATATCTAGAAGCATGAGATCTCACTACAAGATATAGGCCTTATACTGACATTAAAAGTGATAAAAATATAAATAAAGATTTTTTTTCCCGTCATCGCAAAAAGCATCGTTATTGGCGACGCCATAGAATAGTCGATATTAGTGTCGTTATTAGCATCGCTATTTGCATCGGTATGAGCGACGTTGATACCGATGCAAATAACAACGCTGATAACAACGCTTTGCGATGCTAATAACGACACCAATAACAACGCGTGCAGTAAATTTGTGACGCTAATAGCGGCGATAATAGGGAAAAAATTTTGTGGTAGGGTAGCAAGCTGCACTGCCACATATAGCCCTATGTGCTTTATTTGGGCCATACAAAATAGTTTCTACATTGTGTACAATGCTCGTGTAAATAAAGAAAAAGTGTACTTAAATCATAACACTGATACATGAAATAAATACATGATCGCATAATGAAAGCAATTGGTACAATCATGGCAAGATAGCACTGCTATATAGAAAATATCTACACATATCACATGACCAAAAAAGAAGGGTGTATGAGCTCCAGGGATCCAAGGGCGAGCTATAGATCATTGCCATCCGAAAGCTCATTCCACTGCAAAGGAGCATCGAACAGACTCTAGAAAAAAAGAAACAACTACACATCAGTCCACCATACAATAATGCATTCTAATTAAACATGGTAACTACGGACAAGAAAGATGAGCGACTTATAGGGCTGACACGTCCATACAATCGGTCAATCAATGCAGTGAGAGTGTGCATCTTAGCATATCGAGTCTCAAGCCTGGTCGGATTGCAATTTGTAATGGAGTGTTGCAAAGGAAACAAAATACTAACTGTTAGAAACACGATTGTCAGTACAAAGGATATTGCAAAAAAATAAGCAAGCAAAACAAAAGCAAAACTTACAAAGTCCTCAAGATATGTCTTGTGGCCGCCACTCCCAAGATGATGGACCACTCCGGCCTCTAGTCGTGCCCTCGCCACCTCGTGTTGTTGTCTCTGACATCCTGGAGAATTTGTAGCCTTCTCCCTCAATCGGTGCCAGTCGTCCGGGTCTAGCCACTCGAGCTTTACAGCCCCATTCTTGAGTGCCTTGCATGCGTCCGATCGTCTGTGTGACATATATGCACGTATGCACTCTACGATCTAGCCCGTAGAAAATCTATTTGTTGCGGCTGGTACCAGAAACTCCTCATGCAAGGATGCTATTATGTAGTCCTTGCTCCCCTTTGGTATGTTTTTCCAATGATCCAAGACATTGTGACGAAAAACTTGTTGGCACAACTCTCTCATGCGAGCCATCACTGTCCTCCCCTCATCAATCATGATGATGGCTCCTGACCAATCATCTACAAGGTAGGCATACCCCTCTTGGGTATGCCTAAGATGGGTCCTCTCCCACCTGTGACCATGCTTCTGGGCATAACCAAGAGACCCCTGTACATCTGGTGTACCGATCGGGGTAGTATCTATCGGAGTAGCACCCATAAGGGTGCGACCTGTGGATGGCTGAGTCGGAGTGACTGGAGTAGACGTTGTCAAAGGATCTTTTGTTCATGGCATAAAACATGGAGTTCTTATGTTTGCAGAAGAACTTCATTAGGATCCACATAAGAAACTTTCATACATAATTCAGTCATTATTTCCTTACATTTGTCTTAGATGTCATTTAATCTCATAAGTTCCTTTGTAACTTGACATGTAATTTTCAGTTTGTATCAAGAAAAATGGCAATGATAGTGTATATGAGGACCTTCAACTTGATCAACAGGTGGTAATTGATAGTCTACAGGTTATATCACATTGGTTTATGAAGTTCATTAGCTTGGAAGATCCAACTGTTGTCAAGAGCACTCCAAAGTTGACTAGGTCCACAAGAGACACGGTGTAATAGTTGCAAAGGACTTATATGGCTTGTATATGATTTATGTGAACTCTTTTTTGTGTGGAAGAAGGAGAGGAGTGCAATCCGAGTTTTGCGGTGCATTTTTTGGGCCTGCACACCTGTGGAAGATGGAGGGAGAGTTGAAGACTATGGTGAATGCTCCAAAGCATGCAAACATAGAGAAAACTGAAGATAAAGAGGAGATACAAACAAAGAAGGTGAGAGTCCTTTTTGCCCCATTCATTTGGTATCACAAAAATGAGTTGTATGACAGTCCATAAAAGGGAAAAACAGAGATAAAATATTCAGCCTGCTCTTAGGAGCATCTTCTTCCATTCTCTTACCATATTCGTGTATCATTGAAGCCCTTCTTGTGCCCAAGTACTTGAGTGACTTTGGGGCAAGTCAAGAGGTGATTTTTGCCAATGTATGGGCTGAATAGGCTCTCCCAAAAACTATCATAAACATGGCAGCCATTAAAACTCATTCATTTGAAGGGGTTTCTTAAAATCTAATCATTTTCTTGTGTAGACAATGCTCCTGAAACAATAGGGCATTGGTTGAGATTGTAATGAGAGATTTTCCCATGAGTTTGTATACATTTTTGAGTCAAGTTTGAGGGCTGGAAAGTACTGTTTTAATGCAGGGCTGAAGTACATTTATGGTTCTATTGAAGCATTTTTATCATCCTTTGGACTCTATGTCAGTTGTAATGAGTTCTATCTCTCTATACCTTGTATCTTGAAGTCTCAATACATGTATCTTCATGAAATGGAGGGAATTAGAACTTGAATTTGTTGTAAGAAATGGAACAAAATTTGATATAGATCTATGAATAAACCTCATGGTTATTGATGTAATCAGATCCAAGTTTATTATGGTAAACTTGTATGACACGGCTATGTAAGATATTGGTTACTCTCTATCTCATCTACTCTCTCCATAACCCGAGAATCCATCAAACCCTGATCTTTTTCCTCTCTCCCCCTTTGAATCTCTCACTCATCTTTTGCTCTAAACCTCGATGGTAGACCTTCGACCCCCCACACGACGACAGTGGTGAACCTGACGTGAAGGTCAGCTGCAGAAGAGAAAGCACAATGGGAGAATCATCAAGTTTGGGAGGAGATGCCTTGCAGCAGTTGGTTCATCTGATGCAAGAGAACCAACAACAACAATTGCAATTTCAGTAGCTGATGCAACTGCAGCAACAATAGAGGCAAGATGAAGAGCGGAATGATGTTGTTGCCATTAAAGCTTTTGAAGCAGTTGGACAGGAGCTCAAGCAATTTAATGGGAAAAATGTGTCCTCTTTTATCCGTGACAAGATGGTCTTCTTTGGGGTCCCTCATCATGCTTTGAGCCGATACTTTGCATGTTTGGCTGTGCATGGCCTCCAAGACCAGATTCATGGTCTTTTCTAGAAAGATGCGGAATGGTATGCATTCAAGAAGGCTCTTCAAGAAGAATTATTTCTTGAAGATTTTGGCCTCATGACAAAGAAAATCTTCACTGAATGGGTTGAAAGTCTCAATAAGGGACTAGCTGCCACCATACTCTTCACAGCAATTTCGAAAGAAAATTTTCTCAGCTAGATCCTGATGAACAGCAAAGTATGGAAAGCCAGAAGATTGAATTGTTTCTGAAGGCTACGGATCCTCTTCCTCAAGAGAAGCTGACTGATCGGCTTGAAGATCCTGAGACGTGATTGAAGACTGCTTGGGGTGATGTCACTGAAGCAGTTAATATGATTGCTTGGAGAGAGCGGATGCGTCTAAGGTAGGGTTCTACTCTGCACCATCTGAGTCCATACAAGAGCCTGCTCCTGTATCTCGACCTCCTATTTCTATGGCCGAGCAACCAAGAAATCCTGTTGTTCCACCTCCAAAGAAGGATGTCATGGACGAGCTGATCAAGAGCACACAGGATCTCCATCTTAATCTAACGGAGACTAATTCCAAGGTGGAAAGGCTTGATGTGAAAGTGGAAGAAAGAGGGCGCGCAGCTACCCAAAGACCCATACGAGAAGGCTTCAAAAGACGATGTATCTGGTGTGATAGCCTATAGCATGATAAGAGGGAGTGCAGTGCATTCCATGAAGCTGAGGTGCAAAAATTGGTCTTTTGGGAGGATGGTTAAATTCATGTGGCCGAAACTGGGCTTCCTCTTGAGCCAAATTTCGGTAACGGTGGCATGAAGAAAAGACTGGAGGATTTGACAACAAGAACAACCTATGCAGATGTTGATGCAGCTACCTATGGGTTGCAAATTGAGCCAACCAATGAGATTGTTAAAGCATGTAAAGCTAATGTAAAATCTAAAGTGTGGATGCAAGCCTTATATCGCATGGAGCAAGGCAAGGCGTCCAAAGATGATTTGACTACTGCCAGTCAATGCATCCGAGGAAGAACCGAATGGACCGAGCCGGTTGATTCATTTTCAGCTTTCGCTCGGTTGGCTGAAATCAATAATCAAGAAGCTGTGGTAGAAGAAAAGAGAAGAGAAGAAGATGTTGCTGGTCCCTCCTCTTCAGGGCCAACCAAACGTGTGACAAGAAGTAAACCGGATCAACAGAAGGCTGCTGAAAATCCACCACCACTACGAGAGCATGATATGGAAGATGCCCCACAAGCAAAGAAGATGAAAGGACAGAGAAAAGGAAAACATCCCGGCTACAAGCTGCGGTCTAACATAGAGACTGCGACGAATCTCAAGCGGGTCCTAGAAGAAAGGATTCTTGGAAGAAAAGTTGAATTTACATTAGGTGAAATTCTCGGAATTGCAAAATGAGGATTTCATGATGTAATAATTGATGTAATTAAATAGAAAAGACAATATGTTGGTGAAGAAACTGAAGAATCTGTGCATGCTTTTTTGCGAGCTCTTCATGCGTATTTGCAGGATGAAGAGAAGCTGAATACTCAAGGGATTCGATTGGAGGCAATCAAAGAATTGATTGCAGCCATAGAAGCCAAAGATGAAGACATCTATGAAGCTGAAATTGAAGAAGCTATTGCAGAGAATGTTATGGTGGGGTCTTCTCAATCCAAAGAGCAGGCCTTGCATAGAAAGAAGCTCGTCTTCACAACATGCAAGAAGAGATTGATGCTCATTTTATTCCAAGTAGTCACTACTCCCGTACCCATTGGGCAAGGGCGACTACCAAAACCGTTGTCAAGATTGGAGAAAGAGAGACTCCATGCATTGCCCTTATAGACCATGGTTCGGAGATCAACGTCATGTCAAGAAGTCTCTATGAGAATGGCAGATGGCCCATAGATGTGGACCCGGGATGACACATGAGAGCAGCCAATAATTCTTGTGGCGATCTCTATGCGGCATGTCCTTATGTATGGGTTATTATTGGTGATGTAAAAGATGAATTTCATTTCTTTGTTCAAGATTCTTGTAGCTATCCTATCATTCTTGGTTAACCTTTTATTTCTGAGTCTCGTTTGGAGACAAAGGCCCTTGATGATGGTTCATCTTATGCTCGGATAAGAAGTAAGGATAATGACAAAGCTGTCCAATTTCTGATTATTTGTGTAAATCATCACCAAAATAGAGATAGATTGAGAGATCATCCTGTGCCTCCTAATGCCCGAGAATTTAAGGGTTTTTCGAGCTGCACTGCTGTAAGTGGAGGCTATGGCAGTGCTTCATGTAATAAAAATTTGCCTCCACATGTAAAGGGGACTATGTTAAAAGCTGATTTGCAAGTATTTACAGCCAATAGTGTGGGCTGTTATAAACAATTTTCAGCCATGAATAGGGCTCAAAGAAAGCATTTATGTCATGTGGAACGAGAGCTAAAGCAAGTTGATGTTTTGGCTAAAAATGAAGGAGTTTTAGGACTGTTTTATGGCCTCATTTATAATGATACATTGGCTGAAATACATGCAGCTATTTTCATGTAGAAAATCAAGCTGAAAATCAGTCCATACAGGTATGCACATTGGATATTTATGACATAATTCAAGAATTTGCTGATCATGAAGCTTCTAAATAGCCAAACAGGGCTAAGGTAAGAGTAGAAACAAAGTACAAGACAGTTGACAAGAAGGTCAAGCCGGTGGCAACAACACTACCTCCCGAAAGTGAGAGGCTGGCTGAAAGGTCATCCAAATAGCCAAGTCTTTGTGACCCCAAAGATATTGGTCACCAATTTACAGGTGAAAGCTTACGGGAGCTAAAAATTGGTGAAGATTCTTTTCTCTTGCGAGCTGAAAAGCAATCTTTTATGCAGTTACTAAAGAAACATGGAAAAGCTTTTTCATTTCAGCCTTCATGGGACCTAAAACGGGCCGGCACTGGCTCATGCACTAGCCAGACCTCTATCATGTGCTCAACAACCCCACGGCCTCGCGGCCAGGAGCATTGATGACACATTCATCATACATTGCATTTCTAAACATCTTGCATTTGTATCACGTCTCGTAGTCCAACTCTAACCCAATTAACACTCCTCAAAGGGAGTCCTAGCACATTGCCAAATAGCACGAAGCACAAACATAGGAGGTCCTCCAACGGCTGACTACCGCTACCTCACTACGACTCTCCTACATCTTGGGGATTGGCCCCTCGATGCGTCGCTAAACATATATAACATACGAACACAAACTTCTCTCTTTTATGATTCGCATATTTCCAGGAGATATACCATGCTTCCTCACTTTCTTTCCCTTAGACCCAACGCCTAGCCTACAGCTTGGACAACCTTACTCACTCAACGTTGGTCATATTCCTCTAAAAAGCAAATGCTATGCATCCAGGAGAGGATTTGTCTGATATTTTTTAACTTTCATGCTTCATGCAAATTGTGAATGTACACGTGCTCAAACAGTTCAGAAAATCAGCTTTGGTGCTTAGTGCAAAAACATTCTTTCAATGGATTTCTCTATCACTCGTATACAGTGTTGCATGAACCTAGCACCGAGAAACCCTCGTGCTACTAGGTCCTTAATCTTTAAATATCGTCCAATCTATATGGTATGCAAAAAAAAAACCAGCAAGCTTTTCATCATTTCATTCAACATTTACACGCTTTTCATACACTCCACCCCCTCACCCGTTTAGGTTGTGCATATTGCATAGGTTTAGGGTTCATTTTTCAGATTTTTATTGCATAAAAAGCCATAAAACTCACTAAAACATAGAGGTAGGGCTAAACTGAGGCTAAACCTCATACTTCAGACCCCCCATACATCCACAAACATGGTTCTTATTTTTCCTTAATTTTCGGCACTCAAAATCCATTTTTCCCTATTTTTTTTCTTATTTTTCTTATTTTCCCTATTTTTCTTTTATTTTTTCCAATATTTAATGACTGAAAATTCAAAAATGGGTTATGGGTTGTGGCCCTTAGGTTCATTTGTAGCAAAAAGACAAGTTGAGTTGGTGTGTCTTATGATATTTTTCATTGATATCTCAAAAACACCCAATTTTCCCATATTTTACATATTTACGGGTTTTTCACTACTAATTTCATCCACAACACTTATGATTCTCTGATTTTTTGAGCATAAATAGTTGAAAGACATTGAAGACAACATTATAATGCATTATCATCTCATGGGAACAAGAATGCATCAAGTAAATTGCATAAAAACACCATTTCCCTTCATAAAAATGAGATTACCGTTCTTTTGCGGGTTGCGGGTTTTTATTTGCCATATCTTGGGACTGATTTCCAGCCACCATTACTGCTCATGACAGTCCACATTCAGCAATCTTCAATCTTCTTACACCATGGAGCAATCCGGTCTTCATTGGGCAAGCATCCATCATCCATTTTTCTTCTTCCTCTTCACCACATGAATCGCCTTTAGGGGGGAGAGAGGGAGGAGAGAGAAAGACTGAAATCAGAATTCTTCATAGAGACCGCCATTGGAGGAGCAAAGCACGGCGATAGAGTCCACAAACAGAGGGGATTCAAGCCCCATGATCAATTGGGGGGGTTGTTTGCAGCAGCCATGATGCCTCTCATCCATTCATGGTACATTTTTCGGCGTCATCTTCCTCCACGTTTTCTCCACATTTTTTCACTCATCTTTCATGCCACGATTTTTTTTGGCATAAAATGCTTCCAAGACCCGAAGGGTCACTTACCACTTGGCCCAACCCACCTCTTCAAATCTTGACCAATTCTTGGCCATTTCCCCGTCCGGACTCAGAATTGAGCTCTGAAAAATCCTGGGCATCCGGCTCGGCATCCTGGATTGGTCGAAAGCTCCCCTGACTCACACAGGCACATGGAAAAATTACTAAAAATCTGCAAGTGTTGCACGTGCGTCCTTAGAGCACTTTGACACTTAAAATCGTCCTAGATCGAGCTGCCGCCTTCGACGTTGAGTATTTTTTCCTTGATATTCATAATTTTAAACTATTTTTAAGCATTTCTTGGCATCAAAATTCCACTCTCAAGCCTCATGAAATTGGCTGCGTGGATCCAAGTGTTGTGGCACCAATGGTGATTTTCACGGTCCCACACATCCCTTGGAATCTTAAACCAATTCCGGTACCAAGGGCTCATTTTCCTAAGTTACTGGAGATTTTAAATGAAAAGATAAAGATGCAAATATTGGAGACATCTTCAGCTCCTTATTCTAACCGACGGTTTACCGTGCTTAAGAAGAATGGATCTTTGCGATTCATTCAAGATTTACAGCCTGTCAATAAAGTCACTATTAAAAATGTTGGTTCGGGTCCAATTGTTGATGAATTTGCTAAGGATTTTGCAGATAGAGCAATTTATTCCATGGGTAATTTAAATTTGGTTTATGACCAATGTCGCTTGCTTTGGAAAGCCGAGACATTACCACAATGAAGACGCCTCTTGGTTTAGTCTGCATATGTACTCTACCCCAAGGAGCTACAAATTCAGTGGCTCACATGATGAATGCCATGCACAAAGTATTGAGAGATTATATTCCCCAACTTACTCTTCCTTTCCTTGATGATGTACTGATCAAAGGATGTGAAATTCATGAGAAGAATGAAGAGCTCAATGAGCTTGGATGCCGCAAGTTTGTTTCCGATCATATTAATGATTGTGCTCAAATCTTGTCTAAACTAGAAGAAGTCCATCTTACTCTTTCAGGAGCTAAATTTGTTTTTGGAGTTGAAGAAGTTCTTGTGGTTGGACATATGTGTGGCCCATATGGCCAAAAGCCTTCTCGGATCAAGATTGATGCCATCAGCAAAATGCGACAAATATGCACAAATGTTTCGGAGGTGAGAAGATTTCTTGGAGCTTGTGTTTTCTATCTTATTTGGATCCCACACTTTGCTCATGTTGTTGAAAAACTTTATCAATTGTTAAGAAAAGGCCAAAGGTTTATGTGGGAAAAAGAGCATACTCAAGCTGTTCGAATATTGAAGAAATTGCTAATTTCAGCCCCCACCTTGAAGAGGGTTGATTACTCTAATGGACAGCCTATCATGCTCATGGTAGACACAAGTCCTATTGGGATAGGATGGGCTGTTGGTCAAGATGATCTTGAGGGCAACAGGTATGCAATCCGCTTTGGAGCAAAGGTTCTTAATGAACATCAAAGAAGGTATTCTCAAATTAAAAGAGAACTTTGGGGAGTCGTAACTACATTGAAGTGTGATCGGGAGTACTTCATGGGTGCACATGTAGTAGTTGAAACAGATTGTCTTCCACTCTTAGGCATGATTGCCAACTGTTCCACTCCCGACATAGCTATGCTAAGATGGATAGTCTATATTAGATCCTTAAATCATGATTTGAAACATATTGCAGGAAGAGATAATCCAGTTGCTGATATGCTTTCACATGCCAGATATAAAGATGAAGAAGAGATGATGGATGAGGAAGTAACAGAGTCTATATTTGCTGAAAATGATGCTGTAATTGCAAGTTCAAATCAGAAAATAGCATGTACATCTATTCTTAATGATGGTACAGCTGTCATAAATGCAAGTACATCAATAATTGCAGCAAGTACAATAGGTACTGCTGTTGTAACAGGATTTACAGCAGCAAAGAATGAAGAAACAACCATGGAAAGACGGTGGGTAGCCGAAAGACAACATGCTCAATGCTTTGTTTTAGTTTGTTCTCATTTTATGGAAGAATATTATGCAGATGATTGGCTAAAAATTGGCCAATACTTAATTAAGCACTATGACGAAGAAGGAAGATTGGACTAATGAAGAGTTCAAGAGAATCAGGAGAAAGGCTTATGGCTTCTTTCTCAAAGACGACTATTGGAGGCATGCGAAGAAGAAAGGAGGAGCACCTATTCGTGTCTTAGGAGACAAGAAGACTCAAAGACAGGTCATGCAAGAATCATGAAAGCCTATTGGCTAGCCATAGAGGCATATGGGGCACTTTTGCCAAAATAAAAGAGAAATTTTGGTGGCAAAACATGTATAAAGACATTGAGCATTTTGTTGAGACTTGTCATGTTTGTCACATGTACTCTATGGTTAAGCATAGAGATGGGCGTCAGCCTACCTTTCCTTTATCTATTCATTACAGATGGGTTATTGATTTAGTAACCATGCCTACATGAATTTGCAACATGAGATATCTAGTGCTTGCTAGAGAAGATCTCACAAATCAGGTGGAAGGAAAAGCCTTGACAACAAAGACCACTCAAGCTATTTGTAGATTTTTACTTGAAGAAGTGTTTTGCACGTATGGTTGTATTGCCAAAGTAACTATTGATAGAGGAGAATTGGATACCAATGAGGCTCGCCATTTCTTTGCTCAATTGGGAATCAAGCTATCTCTTACATCAGCCTATAATCCTGAAGGCAATGGTAAGAGTGAAAGAGGTCATCAACCAATTCTCAAAGATTTGGCAAAGTCTTGCAGAGGGAAGATGAGAGAATGGCCTAAAATGCTTCCATTCACATTATGGGCTGATAGAACTACCCATAGTGCAGTGACAGGCTATATGCCGGCTGAACTAATGTATGGGTAGCCACCTATTATGCCTATTGAGGAGTCTATTATCACATGGAGTATCTTGCCTTGGAATGAAGGCATAAATAGAGAAGAGCTGCTGATTTTGCACATAAGGCAGCTTGAAAGAAGGCAAGAGGATGTCAAAACAGCCATTGAAAGGCTGAAGGCAGCAAGATTGAAGAATAAGAAGAGGTTTGACAAGTGTCATCGACTCCGTCCAAGAGCTATCCAAGAGAATGATTGGGTACTTGTCTATGACAGCAGCCTAGACAATCAGTATAGTGCTCATAGGAAGTTAGCCAAGCGATGGTTTGGACCATATGTGGTGAAGATAGTACATGATAATGCTACTTACACTTTGGCTGAAATGGATGGGACCATGATCAAGATACCAATAGCCGGCAAACGTATCAAGCTCTTCAAACGAAGAGAGACTTCTACTTATGAGCTTGATGACTTGGATGTGAGCCATCTACTTGAAGACAAGGAAGAAGAAGAAGACTTAGAGGATGAAGATGAAGATATGTTAGAAGAAGAGCCTCCTTAACCTGCAAATTCATGAAGTGGCACATGCCGGAGGATGTGCAGGTTAGGAGGGGGTGAATGTCAAAGGATCTTTTGTTCATAGCATAAAACATGGAGTTCTTATGTTTGCAGAAGAACTTCATTAGGATCCACATAAGAAACTTTCATACATAATTCAGTCATTATTCCCTTACATTTGTCTTAGATGTCATTTAATCTCATAAGTTCCTTTGTAACTTGACATGTAATTTTCAGTTTGTATCAAGAAAAATGGCAATGATAGTGTATATGAGGACCTTCAACTTGATCAACAGGTGGTAATTGATAGTTTACAAGTTATCTCACATTGGTTTATGAAGTTCATTAGCTTGGAAGATCCAACTATTGTCAAGAGCACTCCAAAGTTGACTAGGTCCACAAGAGACACGGAGTAATAGTTGCAAAGGAGTTATATGACTTGTATATGATTTATGTGAACTCTTTTTTGTGTGGAAGAAGGAGAGGAGTGCAGCCGCGTTTTGCAATGCATATTTCGAGCCCGCACACCTGTGGAAGATGGAGGGAGAGTTGAAGACTATGGTGAATGCTCCAAAGTATGTAAACATAGAGCAAACTGAAGATAAAGAGGAGATACAAACAAAGAAGGTGAGAGTCCTTTTTGCCCTATCCATTTGGTATCACAAAAATGAGTTGTATGATAGTCCATAAAAGGGAAAACCAGAGATAAAGTATTCAGCCTGCTCTTAGGAGCATCTTCTTCCATTCTCTTACCATATTCGTGTACCATTGAAGCCCTTCTTGTGCCCAAGTACTTGAGTGACTTTGGGGCAAGTCAAGAGGTGATTTTTGCCAATGTAGGGGCTGAATAGGCTGTCCCAAAAACTTTCATAAATAGGGCAGCCATTAAAACTCATTCACTTGAAGGGGTTTCTTAAAATCTAATCACTTTCTTGTGTAGACAATGCTCCTGAAACAATAGGGCATTGGTTGAGATTGTAATGAGAGATTTTCCCATGAGTTTGTATACATTTTTGAGTTAAGTTTGAGGGCTGGAAATTACTGTTTTAATGCAGGGCTGAAGTACATTTGTGATTCTATTAAAGTATTTTTATTATCCCTTGGACTCTATGTCAGTTGTAATGAGTTCTATCTCTCTATACCTTGTATCTTGAAGTCTCAATACATGTATCTTCATGAAATGGAGGGAATTAGAGCTTGAATTTGTTGTAAGAAATGGAAAAAAATCTGATATAGATCTATGCATAAACCTCATGGTTATTGATGTAATCGGATCCAAGTTTACTATGGTAAACTTGTATGGCACGGCTATGTAAGATATTGGTTACTCTCTATCTCATCTACTCTCTCCATAACCTGAGAATCCGTCAAACCCCAATATTTTTCCTCTTTCCCCCTTTGAATCTCTCACTCCTCTTCTGCTCTAAACGCCGGTGGTAGACCTTTGACCCCCAACATGACAACAACGTCCCCATAGGTGTGACAAATTGTGGAGGTGACACAACTCCAGCGGAACGATGATACGGAGACACTGCATCCCTGCCTCCACAACAACCACCTGAGCCACACTCTCTGGAACAGCCATGAGAGCGAGGAGTAGCACTTGTATCCCGAGTCGACCGCGGGCTCACTATATTTGTATCTCTGTAGCATCACCCTGACCCTGAAGCACTCCCTCCGTCTGGCCCAAGTTTGGAGAATCGACCTCATCTGCTCGAAACTGAAGCATCTGATCGTGCCAAAGTAGATCTAATAGGGTGGCCTGACGATGTCCGAGAGACAGCTCCTGGTCTACCATGTCTCTGAATCTCGCCATCTGATCTCGAGACATGCACGTGAAGATATCCTGCAACTCCTTATCGATCATCCCTCGACTCATCCTGATGATCTAAGTATCCACAAAGGTCACCTGCATAGACAAAAAATGATGTTAGCATAATCAATTTAAATTATACAAAGCACGGTAATATAAATCTTTAAAAAATGATCTTACTTAAAATGCATATCTTATGTATCCTTATAAGCAATTAGTCAACTAATTGAGTAAGTGGATGCTCCAAGTATGAAGTATCCTATAGTCCCATGTCAATCTCCTAACACAACTCGGCATAAACTGGAAGGTTGATAGACATGTCACCACAAAAGTATGAGTCCATCTCGTCCACACTTAGGAGTGCAAGCAATGTCTTTAGGTGAGATACTCGGCACCCATCATATAATAGTATGGATGCTTCCTCTCTAAGCGGATCAGAAGTTTCGACATCCATGGGAATCAATGCATCGATCATTGCCTCCATCTCAGGCTCCAAGATTGTAGATAAGTCTCGAAGGCTATCTGTCTCCTTTGGTATTGATAGTATAGATTGGGTAGTACCTTCCAAGTGGTGGATTGGCTCAAGCACTCCATGCATCACATGCCTACGAACTCTTCTAATTGGCTGCAAAGGGTACACTCCTCCTTGGGACGAGACGTCACCTCCCTAGATAGAAAATTTGCCAGCCACACCCAATCTTTTGGTATGTGGTATTCAATTAGCTTGAGAGTATAATGCATGATTGATATTAACTTTTCTTACCATTTGCTGAAAATCCAAGTTCACCTAATCAATTATCTCAAATTGAAACTCGCCGAAGTATCATACGTGTTCTATAGACAATCAACGTTTTCATCTAATTTACAGCTTACATTGAGAGCAAGGACATGGGATACCCTAATTAAGATATGCCTTGCGATCTTGAACATTAAGACCTTCATCATTTTTCATTTTGTCTATGTTACGACAAACAATTTGTTTTTGTTATCATTCTTTTTTTCTTCCTTAAATTGTTTGAGAAGGGATTTCTTCTCTTGTAACTCATTAAAAATTAACATATGTAAAGTCTCCACCAATCCACCCACAAATTAACATATTTCAGAGTGTTTCCCGTCTCGTGTTACACCGGACCTCACCGGACCTCGCCACTACTCTCTCTTTGTTTTTTATCCATTCATTATCTCCTCTCCTTCCATCTCTCTCTCTTTTTCTCTTTCTTTATTATGTTGTATGTTTATTCCCTGTCTCTCATTCCTTCTTCGTTTTTCTCTTCCTCTCCCTCTCTCATTTTCTTTAACAAAACATATCTGTCTCTACTTCTACTACTACTACTACTACTACTACTACTACTACTACTACTACTAGAAATAAGAAAAGAAAAGAAAAACTACTATTACTATCACTACTACAACAACAATAACAAATAAGAAAACTAGACAACAATAA
Organism: Lygodium microphyllum; assembly: GCF_053477565.2. Lineage (NCBI taxonomy): Eukaryota > Viridiplantae > Streptophyta > Polypodiopsida > Schizaeales > Lygodiaceae > Lygodium > Lygodium microphyllum. The sequence goes on along the minus strand of NC_141141.1, from coordinate 45,773,743 downwards.
ACAAGAAAACAAAAAAAACTATTACTAGAACAACAACAACAACAGCAAATAAGAAAACCACCACTACTACTACAACCATGACTACGACGACTACGAACGACTACGACCACGACTATGACTACGACTATGACTATGACTATGACTATGACTATGACTATGACTATGACTATGACTACGACCACGACCACGACCACGACCACGACTGCCACTGCCACTGCCACTACCACTACCACTACCACTACCACTATAATAAACAAGAAAAGAAGAAAAAATAACAATAACAACAATAACTACTACTACTACTACAATAACAATAAACAAGAAAAGAAGAAAAAACTACTACTACTACAAAAAAAAAAAACTAAACAACAATAAACAAGAAAAGAAAAAAAAACTACTACTACTACCACTACAACAATAATAAACAAGAAAACAACAACCTCTCTCTCCTTCTCTCTCTCCCTCCCTTTCCCTCTCCCTCTCTTTCTCTCTTTCCCTATTATGTTTAATGTTTTCTCCCTCTCTCTCTCGTTCTTTCTTTCCTTTTCTCTCTTCCTCTCCCTCTCTTATTTCCTCTCCCTCCCTCACCCTTATCCTATCTTTCTCTCTTTCTCTATTATGCCATCACCCTCACCCTCACCCTCTCTTTCTCTCTTTCCCTATTATGTTTAATGTTTTTTCTCTAATCTCCTCTCCCTCTCTCATTTCCTTTTCTCTCTTCCTCTCCTTCTCTCATTTCCTCTCCCTCCCTCTCCCTCTCCCTCTCTTTCTCTCTTTCCCTATTATGTTTAATGTTTTTTCTCTCTTCCTCTCCCTCTCTCATTTCCTCTCCCTCCCTCATCCTCTCCCTCTCTTTCTCTCTTTCCCTAAACCGGTTTAATGTTTTTTCTCTCTCCTCTCCCTCTTCCTCTCCCTCTCTCATTTCCTCTCCCTCCCTCATTCTCTCCCTCTCTTTCTCTCTTTCCCTATTATGTTTAATGTTTTCCTCTCTTCCTCTCCCTCTCTTTCCTCTCCCTCCCTCTCCCTCTCCCTCTCTTTCTCTCTTCCCTATTATGTTTAATGTTTCTCTCTCTTCCTCTCCCTCTCTCTTCTTCTTGCTCTCTTTCTCTCTCATTTCCTCTCCCTCTCTCAATACACCTGAATTTTAACAAAAACAAGTAAAAGAGAAAGAGAAAATGCAAAAACAATGCAAGAAGGAACAATGTACTCACCGTAAAGGCTCGAAGAATAAGGGTTCAACGGCTCCTCTTTGCGACAACGGCTCCTCTTCACCCTCCGTACACTTCCTCCTCTTCTTTGCGAATGGCGGTGGCGTCGATGAGAAGATTTTCTTCTCCCTCTTTATCTCTTTCTCTCCCTCTCCCTCTCAAATGCAAGATGTTCGCTCTCCCTTTCACTCTCTCTTTCGTGTATGCGCACAAAATAACGTGCTCGGGTTTCGGCCCGAGTTTTTTTCGTCTGAGTACTGTCGCTATTTGTGTCACTTTTAGCGTCGCAAATGCAAATAGAGTTGCATTTGCGACGCTAATAGCGACACAAATAGCGACGCCGCTATTTTATGTCAGAAAGCACCATCGCTATACCTCCATATCCTTGTAGTGTCTAGGAGAGAATACAACTCCATTTGGGTCAAATGACCTAGGTAATCCTAATATATACCCACTAGGGTTGAGTCATGGCCTCACCCTCATGATACTCTACAGGACTTGGAGGACCAGATTGAAAAGTAAAGAGTCAAACAATGTTGTCCCTCTTAACCCAATGGATCCTCACAGCTCATACTTGAGGTTGCCAATACAATCAATGCATATATAGTAGTTGGTAGAAGTCTTGTATTGACCCATATACTGCATCCATTGGTGAGCATATAAGAACTTGTAGTGGGGTGGAAAAATGATCTAGTCCATCAACTAGAAAACTTGCCCCCACAAGGGTAGACTACATTGGAAACCTAACTCATCCATAGGAAACATCAAACAATATTTCTCTTGCACAAGATATCAAGTGGTGTAAGAGAGTGTAAGTGCATTTACCGATTCCTATACATTTCTTTATTATATTAAATACTATGTTTCTTCTAGTTGATGATATTTTTAAAAAATCCTTAGATTTTCACAACTTTATATTATCACCCCAACATTCTTACAAGGTTATAGGTCATTATACTGATCTTCATATTTTATTCAACCCTTGGAATTTTCCTTTGCTTATAAAGTAATAGTTGTCCTAAAATTATATTTTGGCAATGTGTTGGCAGTGGTTTCAATAGGCTCAACTATATAAACACTAGGAGGATCTTTATGTACATTAATGACCATAAGGGGATAGTCAAGGCAACTTGATATCTTTATATTAGGAACAAAAGAGTTCTAGGGTCACATTCCAACGCACCTAGGATTTATAACTCTTGTGAGTCGTGGATATACATATTAATTTTGGTTAATCAATTGATTATTTTCACAAACAAAAGCTTCTATGTCTTTTGTTTTGAAAAACCAAAAGACTTCAACCAAACTAAGTTCTTCATGGATCCTAGCTCTCATTATACTCGGGTAAATTACTCGTGAATATATGTATGCATCACGTGGGTTCAAAATAATGTATTTTTAAAATACCATTTTTATACGTTTTTTACATACAGAAGGGTGTAATATAAACGGGTTATTTATAGATTGAATAGAAAAGGGTTATGTTTTATTCAAGAAAAAATCATAGATAAACATATTTATAAATAGGCATTGAACGCACGTGATGTAGAGGATACATATATAGTAACTTCCCTGAGTCATTATACATGCTCAATGTGCTTAACTTTACTAGCATCCACTAAGTAATTCCCATTTCAAAATTTCCAACTTCCATCTTGGATTTTTGACCAATCTGATTTGAGGATAGCCTTGAAAGTAACCATGGCAACATTATATCTGATTTGAGGATAGGCTTGAAAGTAACCAAGGCAACATTATATCTAAACCAAAATTGCTAGACCCACAAGCCATGATGTACATTACTTGAAGTACTTCATGGCTCAAAATTTGACTAAAATTTTCCCTAGGAAAAAAACATCCTAGATTCACCTCATGGCTTGAAAATCAATTAAAAGATCCTTAGGAAAAGGAAAACGTTCTAGCTTTAATCAACTATTTATAAGCACTGAATTCAAGTTAACACGTTTATTCATATTTCAAAACTAGTATTTAGGAGCTTAACATTGTACTAACAATGGAGCATACTAAAATTTACACTCTAATACCTCGTGAAACGTGCCTCATCCATAATCACATGAAGTATATTTTGGTAGTCATTTGGGGACTTGGTACTAGTCGTCACCATCCATGCTAGCTTGGAGCATTTGGATTTAGACAACTAGGAGTTTCCTAGGTCTACCTTACCAAGTGAAGCATCCAGTCTCATCCCATGAGGACCAACCTAGGGGTTCCAATAGACATGCTAAAGACTTGAGGTGGACAAGCACCACACTTGGTTCAATGAGAGTGTGAAGTGAGGGGGAGCTATGCCTCAACCATTTTAGCCAGAATGCATAGTCTCACATTGGTCCCCTAAAATAGTGCTTAGCTAGCTCTAAGAATTGACCCTAGAGATAGTTATCTTGTTGGCTCTTACCTAAATTTTTGGGAAAATCCACCCAGCTATAAGATGGGCTCATCAAGAAGACCATCCACCTGCTTTTCTCATCATAGTGTATTTTAGTTATTTAAATAAGTATACTACTTACATTATGTTAGCATATGAAAACAAATTTCTTAATTAATTCTTACATAGGGTTTGTTGACACATCCTTCTGTATACAAACAACAAAGAAATCCATTTGGAAAACAAGTAATTCATAATCATATATTCACAATTGTTTTGAAGAGCTAACAAACCCAAGAAACCAGGTTTCCACCCTTGCCTGTTCATCTCAGGCCTTCCAATACAAAATCGTGTTGGGCTTGTATAGGTTTCCTTCTCTATCTTAGGGCCAAGATCAAGATTATAACCTCTAACCAAAGGCCTACTGGTTCTTGCTCATTGTATTCTAGGTGGGATGGCATCAGACCTCAATCCCATCTAGCCATTAGAAGCACACATTCAATTAGAATATTTTTCCATAAAGACTAATGTAACCACAATCATTCCTTTTCAAACAAGGATCAAATTATACTTTCCTAAAATTTCTAAGAAACTAGAAACTTCCTAATGGAATTTTTATGTGATCCATTCACTACAAATTTAACTCATGAAATTGAGTTTAATACTATATGCATGAACAAACTTTAACTTTCCATCCTCATGAGCATAGTAATCCAAGGTTTAATGCAGTGAATTGATATGGAGAGAAACAATGTATTGGTTGGGAAACTCGATGTAGTGCATCGAATTTTTTGACACTTATGATAACAAAGACACTTACTCCAATTGAGGTGAAATTCTCTTAGCTATGGCAGCCATCCAAATGTGTACTCTTTACTCGTCACAATCATTTATTTGTGGTTTAAAGGAAAAATTTGCAACCTATTTGTACATTTGTCTTTTGACTACTACCAATTTGTCTTGTAAAGAGCTTCTTCTATAGCTGGATGCTATATAATATGGGCTATTAGTGGTGTTATATTGTTGGTTTGGTAAACTAATGTTAAGATTGATGCCTAATACACCATGCACATGAACACATTTTAATATAATAATAAGGGATCTAAATTATTTTTTTAGAAAAGAAATACGAAAAAATAATTTTACGAGATTTTCACCAATCATGAAAAATATGAACGCTATAAGCAAAAATATGATTTCTAAGTTATGGTAGTTAAATATTCACTTTTATTGACTATTTAGTGGTATTGCTAAATAAAAACCTACCAAGGAGCTTTAGTTAGTTCAAAATACTTTTTAAACTTTTTGGTAATTTTTTTCTTATAAATTATATAGGTAATTTAACTATTTTCTTAACAAAAGTATATTTGTAATCACTAAATTTAATTTTAATAGATTTATTACATTTTTATGTCTCTTTTAATTATTACTTAATTAATTATAACTCTCAAGCTAATTGAATATATTTTCAACTTTAAATTATTACTTATTAAAAAATTAACATAATTTTTATTATATTTTTAATTTAGAAAGTTATCAATAAAAAATAAAACAAAGATAAGATAATATTTAATTTTTAGTTCAAAAACAATTATTATGGAAAATTTTAAAAATCAAACAATGCCATTTAATTACAAAAATGAAATAATATACATTAGTTGTATTTATGGATGGCCCTATTTTTGACATTTTGTTGAGTTGGTTTCAAAACATTGAGTGTTTGTGTGGGACCAAAGTGAATAAGAAAAAGTGATAGAAAAGAAGGTTTCAAGGTTAGGATGCCGATATATGAACAAGTACTAACTCCTTCATGAAAAATTTCCCTTGCCATCTCGATGACTTACTAAGGCCCTTAAGGCCCCTTACTAAGGCTACTAGTAAAGTTTTTTTATAAATATTTAATATTTTTCTCTTTATGTGTGTGTGTGTGTGTGTGTGTGTGTGTGGAGACACACACACACATTAACAATCAAAATTCAAGTTTAAAAAAAAAAGAGAAAATAAAGTTAGAATTTATCATAAATTAGGATAAAATCAGTAATATATCATCAACTAATGGGGTATAATTTTTTAAACAAAATTTATAAAAAAGTAGAAATAAATTTTCGTAATTTAAAAAAGTAAATAATAAATGAAGGTAATTTAGAAAAATCATTTAAGAATTAAAGTAATTTTAGACATTTGATCATACTTTAGAAAAATTAATCAATAATGAGAATAAAATAGAAAAATTGATAATAATTCATTATAATTTAGAGAAAAATAAATTGAGAAAAATATAATAAATAAAAATAATATAAATTATTGTATAAAAAGTATGCCTTAAATCATGATAATTTTTCTTAAAATGAATAGATATAAGAACTTATAAGCAAGTAGTTAAGGGGTGAGGATAGGACTGATCACACGTAATTGACTTAAGAAAATAAGGAATGTTACATACATCTAGTACATCACTATTATTATGAAGAGAGTAAGCCCAAAGTTTCCTAGAAGCATCATCTATAAAAGTGGCAAAACAAAACTCGACCTAATGAGATTATGGGCATAGACCTACACAAATCACTATAAACCAAATCGAGGTACCCTAATCTTCTATAATATGACCTCTTTTATATGACAATTTAGTTTGTTTACAAAAAAGACAATGCTCACAAAAATCAAGTTTAGAAAAGTTTAACACTAGTCTTGTAATTTGCCACAAAATTGGCTACAAGTCACTTTAGTGGCTCAAGTCCTATATCACTATATTTGAAATAACTTGTGTATAAGATACCAAAATTTGATGGAACTTTACCAATATCCTAAGATAGTAGAATAAAATATTTAGAATAAGTTTCAAATAAAAATTAATTTATTTGCAATAAATATATTTTTAAAAGTATATGAAAATTGGGCAAAAAAACACTTAATAACGCAATTTAAAGCTCTTAAGAAAGTTTATAGTTCTTATCTAATTACAAATCTCTTATTGGGAATACATATTATACATATTAGAGCATTTTTAATGAAATTTTTAGCTTGATAAAATTTTTAAAGATGGTTTTGATTAGAAAACTAATTTTTTTCCGATTTATAGCAAAAATGATCTCAAAATTAGACATAGAAATGTACACTTCGCAACTTGTTTTGATCATTTCTATTCTTTTCAACTACTATATTGTGTTAGTGACATTTTCTAAAGCTACCTCTTCTTGATCTTTCTCCTTTATGACAAATGAAATTTTTTGTAGAGGTCCAAATTGCCACACAATTGACTTTTTTGCTTCAAAACTAGTGCAGAAATTTGGATTGAATCCATGGAAGATTATTTTACTACTAACCAAGCCATGATATCTAAGCTAAAAATAATTGGCAAAGCTCGACTCTGGTGGAAGCAGTGGTGTTGAGATCAAGGTGTCCCTGAAAAAGCCATTACTTGGGATTTGTTGAAAGAAGCTATAAGAGGAATGCTTTTACCTCCAGCTTATTGCACCCAAAAAATGAATGAGCTCTTTAATTTGAAGAAAATGGGGTTGACCCTAGAGGCATATTACTCCAAGTTTGTTTCACTTCTTAAATATGCACCCTCCATGGATATTGTTCAACAAGTGTCCAAGTTTTGTAATGGGCTAAATTCTCCTTTGAACACTCGTTTGGAATCAATGCATCCAACATACCTCCAAGATGCTTTGATTCGAGCTACTCGTATTGTGCGAGAAGTACAATCAAAGCCCAAAAATAGTAATTTCTGGAGCTACAATAACCAGAACAAAGGAGGATTCAAAGGTCAAGCAAAAAGAACCCAAGTCAATTTCACCAAGGCCAGAAGAAAAAGGCAAAATCCAATGCAATTGGAAATTTTATTCCTACCCAGGGAAGCAAGGATGGTCTTAGGTGCTTCCACTGTAATGAGCCAAGACATTTAAGGAGAGATTTTCCAAAGCTTGGTGGAAACCATCACCTAGGCCAACTTAATGCTATCAAAAAAAGCTATTATTGGCAAAGACTCAAGGGTGATGTACTTAAGTATGTTATTGAATGTCTAAATTGCCAAAGGGTAAAATCTAAACGTGTCAAGTTACCAGGAAAACTCTAGCCGCTTGACATCCCCCAGATGAAATGGGAGTTTATCAGCATGGACTTTGTAGTTGGGTTACCTTCTGTACAAGGAGGATATAACTCAATGATGGTGATAGTAGACATTCTAACAAAGGTTGCGCATCTTATTCCAACAAAAACCAATTATAAAGCTTCAGATATTGCAAGAATTTTTGTAATAGAGATTTTTAGGCTACACGAGTTACCTAAAAGGATCATCAGTGATTATGATTCTCTTTTCACATCACATTTCTAAAAAAGTTTATTTGAAGTCATTGGAACCATCACTGCTTATCATCCACAAACTGATGGGCAGAGAGAACGAGTGAACCACGTGATTGAGGATATTCTTCACACATATTGTGGCAAGGAACCTAAAAGGTGGATTCAGTATGTACACTGAGTGGAATTTTCTTATAATGCCTATTATCATTGAAGTATTTAGATGACTCCATTTTAGGCACTATATGGTCAAGATTGCTATATGCCACTTAATTTTTTCAATCCTACTCTAAGGGTAGAAGCTTTGAGAAAAATGTTAGAAGAAATGGATGATCAAATCAAGATTATTAGACAAGATATTCAAGCTGCCAAGGACTGACAAAAGGCATATGTTGATCTAGAAAGGCAAGAATGAATCTTCAAAGAAGGAGACATGGTCTTTGTCCATGTCCATCCAATGAAGAGTTCCTTGTCTTTAGGAGAATTCTTGGGTAATATATGTGTGCATCATGTGGGTTCAAAATAAGGTATTTTTCAAATACCATTTTTATACATTTTTTACATATATAAGGGTATAATATAAAGGGGTTATTTACAGATTGAATACAAAAGGGTTATATTTTATTCAACAAAAATTCATAGATAAGGATATTTATAAATAGGCCTTGAACAAATGTGATGTAGAGGATATACATATAGTAACTTGCCTAAGGGAGAATTTAAGAAGCTAAGTCCAAGATATTGTGGACCCTACAAGGTTCTCAAGTGCTTAGGACCAAGCGCTTACAAGATTCAACTCCTTGAGAAATTAAAATCCACAATGTATTTCATGTTAGCTTATTGAAAGCATACGTAGCTAACCCTAACCATATCCTTGATTATCAACAGATTATAATACCTAGCCAAGGAGTCCTTGAGCTACAACCTAATAGAGTAATTGATGTAAGAGAGAGAAAATTGAGGAGTAGAAATATCCTTAGAGAATACCTTATCCAGTGGAAAGATTATTCATGAAGAAGATGCTACATGAATAGATGAGAATGTTCTTTATCAACAATACCCACTATTTCTCTCAAGATGAGGACATCTTGATTCCTCTAAGGGGAGGAGGATGTAATATTCCCACGTCTCCAATAAATTTATGGCTAGTTAAAACATAAATGTTAGTTAGTACTAAGTTAGTAAGTTAATTTATAAGTTACTAAGTAAGTTAGTTAGTTCATAAGGTTAGTTTATATATTAGTTACTAAGTTTAATAGTTAGTAAGGTTAGTAGCTTATATATGATATAAGTTACTAATAACTAACGTAAAAAAAGAAAAAAAAAGGGGGCGTTCAACTGTCAATCGTTGCGGCCGTGAAAAAGAGTACCTCCCAAACAAATAGGCCGTGGGCCTCATCATCGTCATCATCAACATCATCATTGTCGTCGTCGTCATCATCATCATTGTCATCATCTTTATTATCATCATCATCATCCTCATCTTTATCACCATAATCAGCTTCATCAGCATCACAACCACTCACTTCTTAAATAATAATAATAATAATAATAAAGAGTTCTAGAAGCTCCCACTCTGAGTGAAGGAGCTATTTTAGCATAGAGAGAGGAGAAAGAGAAGGGAAGGGAGAGGCAATATGCACTCCCTTTTGCCTATATAAAGGCATTTCCTCTACTCAATTGTAAAGTAGAAGGATACCCCGAGAGAGAGAGAGAGAGAGAGAGAGAGAGAGAGAGAGAGAGTGTGTGTGTGTGTGTGTGTGTGTGAGTTACACTGAGAGATTGTGAGTTATTTAGAGATTGAATAGAAAAGGGTTATGTCTTACTTAGGAAAAACTCACAGACAATGATATTTATAAATAGGTCTTGAACGCATGTGATGTAGAGAATATACATATAGTAACTTCCCCAAGCAGCCAATGTCACCATACAACAAGACACAACTACCACTACAAATGCTATGTTCGATGTAGTGACTATCATGGCATATATCGAGCTACCCACTATAGATGTAAATGGGATCTTGGCCATTTCATCCTTCTCATCATCTTACTGGAGACAATCTTTCTGGGTGTGACCTCCACATGAGAAGGTAATGGATAGCCACCAATAGGCTTACCACCATGTATATGGAATCACTCAAGGACTATATGAATGTACTCCCTTTGTGACAAGTAGTGAAGTCCTTACGGAGATTACACATCATACACATACCAAGTATGTCAGAGGCATACCCCATTTCCTTAATCTCAAAGATAATCTTAAGCTAAGTCTTTGAAGCATCTAGCTTAGAAAATACTCCTAGATATCAATATATGATCGATATATAATACCAAAATTATAAGGCTACCATCACAGATCCTTTTCATCTAGAGATTCGATCCATAATGTTGTGCAAATATCTCTACAAATGCACAAAAGCATCAAACTTGTGCTACCATTCCCTAAGTTCCTACTTAAGTCCATGGATACTCTTTCTCAACTTGCACACTAGGTGTTCCTTTCTCATTTTCACAAAACCCTTAGGCTACTATATAAATGCCCTCATGTAGGTCCCCATGTAAAAAAGCCATTTTCATATCCATATGATAAAGATCCAAATCTAACTATGCAACTAAGGCCAAAACCAAGCAAAGGGTTGTCATCTTGATTGTAGGGGAGAATATCTCATCAAAATTAGCTCCCTTTTTATGTTTAAAATCCTTTGCAACCAAAGGGGCCTTGTATGTTGGCTTAGGGTAACTAGGGATACTCTTCAACTTATACATCCACTTGTATGGAAATGCATATTTACCATCTACAAAAGGAAACAAAATCCCATGTATGATTTTTCTACAGTGAATCAAACTCAAACTGCATGATCATTTCCTAAGAATGACTATCACCTCTCCACATAGCCTCCTCATTATAAGGAAGGGGCTCATCATAATATAATACATAGAGGTCTCAAAATGATCAAGAGGATGTAAGGCTCTAGAAGAGCATCTCAAAATTGTCTTGGAACCTATACTACATGTCCTCTCTATCTAAGATCATGATCCTACATCTCAAAATTGTCTTGGGACCTATACTACATGTCCACTCTATCTAAGATCATGATCCTACACAACAGGAAGATCATGGACCCTTATATTATTAGTAACTATAGGTTGTCTAATTGAGATTAGCTATACTATAATAGGAGGCCCTTCTGGAAAGATCACCTTGTAGACATTAACCATATAATTTGGTCTCATATGCATCTTTTCCTTATGATGATAACATCATGACTATAAATAAGCTTCGCTTGTGAATCCTAAAGTTGATAGCCTATCAATCACCATAGAAAGATGCATTTGATAGACTTTGGATCTAAATTGTAGTGTTTGTCTTTGGGAACATGGAAAAAATCCTCACATCCAAAGACTCATATGTGTGCATACAAGGGATGTTTACCAAACCATACTTAATCAAATGAATTGTAGTACTAACTACTCATCCCAAAAGTATCATGGTAAGCCTAGTAATAATATACTCTTTTCTAAATAGTCCTATTTATACACTCTAGAATATCATTTTGAGGTGGAATATACGGGGTGGTCAATTGATTCTTAATACCCATCTCATCAACAAACTACTCAAATGCCTTAGAGACATATTCATCTCGATTATCAGATCATCGGCATTTAAGCCTATGCTCAAATTAGTTTTCAACCATAGCTAGAAAGCACTGCAATGTTAGATAAGATTTCTGATTTTTGCTTTATTGGATAGCCCCAATATTATGCAAGTAATCATCAATAAACATAATGAAGTACTTTACACCACCTAATGCCTGAGAGAGCATGGGATCAAAAACATCTGAATGCACAAGAGCCAATGTCTCACTCATACACATAAAACAATACTTTTTAGGGCTTTCTTAAAATCAGCATAGGTCCAACCATGCTTTGTGTAAATTAGGTTTGTTTGGGTTCATAGCTCATGAGCCACATCTTTGTTGAAATATCACAGTGTCTCATCACCTAGAAGATTGGCCCAAACCCTCTAGAATGACTATTATTCACTCAACATCTCTCTCTTATATACTCTCTATTACTCATATATGCAAATATAATAGAATGAATGTCCAAAACCCTTGTGGAAACACCCTTCAAGAGGTATGGCTGTGATCCATATTAGAAGTTAAAGGTGAATTGTTCCTAGTTGCTTACATTTACTTATATTTATTTCCCGCACACATGTACATTGTAGGTTGTTGGGGTTAAAGGCCACTTGTGCCTAGCTATCTTTGCCCTTGGAATATTTAGGCGAAAGAGTTTCATAGTCAAACAATGTGATTGCCTGGTCTAAAATGATCTCAATATACCTCTCCCTTATCCACCACATATATGACTCACAGTAATCTTTGTACTAAAACAAAGCACACAATAACTCAATTGAGAACACAAGAGAATTTTACTTAAAAGTAAAAGATCAAATGCTTACATTCAACCTATCTATGTTTAATAACTTTGAATCTATAGTCCTGCAAACATTCAAGATAACTCTCCATCCACAACTATGTACATCACTTTCAAGTGGTACCTCTTGAAAGAGAAACTTGAAAGGTCTCTCAAAGTCAGCAATATCTTCCAAAATGGCATCCAAATGGGCAGTAACAAGTCTAATAGCATTGGAAATGAAAATTTTTAAGGAAATAGTAAAGACTACTTGCAACAAATCTAGAAACAAAAGAAGTCTATTGATAATACATTTTTACCATGCCTTGAATTCCTGAAAGAGAATTCATAACGATGACCTCTCGAGCAAGAATATGAAAGTAGATTAGACTCAATGACCCCTATAAAGAAAACAATTAGTTAGCAAAAAATATGAAAAAAAATCACCAAAAGTAACTATGTATAAGGGATTTACCTTTCAACATACAGAAAAAAATATGTATGTGTGTACGGCACTATCAAGGTCCAACATAGAGCTTCTTGTGATCCACAATAGCTATATGAGGTCATTCCACCATATGCACCCATGTTCTTTGTATTCCACATGAACCTTGTATTCCCAAAGAGTCATTGAATATGTACTTGAGTACTAAGAGTTGACGAGTTCAGCTTGTCCACTCACCACTATGAATACCCTCACTTCACTTCTTATTTAGCTACTAAGAAAACCAACTAAGCAGTAAAACTAACAAACCTTACAAAAGTGACAGCTTATTATTCCAACTACTGCACATGTGATGATTGCAAAGACATGGGGTCTTATGAAGCAAGCACGACAAGACAAGAGTTGGTACCTATGAAAAATAAGATGGAAAGCTAGGAAAACACCCTCGGGAAAGTTACTATATGTATATCCTCTACATTACATGCATTCAAGGCCTATTTATAAATATCCTTATCTATAATTTTTTCCTTAATAAAACATAACCCTTTTCTATTTAATTTTTAAATAACCCTATTATATTACATCCTTATGTATGTAAAAAATGTATAAAAATGGTATTTTGAAAATACCTTATTTTGAATCCACGTGATGCACACATATATTCATGAGTAACTTACCCGAGAAAACACCAAAGTAGTCACCTTGTCAGTTCTAGTGAACAAATAGCTCAATACTCATAAGAAACTCTTTAGGCAATTGGTCTATAATTTAACTCCTCTCTTGGCACTTAGCTTTCAAGAGAACTCTAGTTTTGATAAAACGCATAACTTAGCATGCATAGAACCTGACATGCAGTACAATCTAGCTAGCAATCCTCTCAAACACATGTATAAGGTCTTTTTCTTCTACTCTCGGATACATTCTTAATTCTTTCTTCTCTAGAAGCTTTCACAAGAAAAGGGAACTTTCATAGATTTCACTTGTGGTGCTTACGAAGGCTACAAAGGCAAGCTAAAGCAATGAACAAGGATTGTAAAGAAGAGCATTTGCATGGACTCAAACACTTGGAGAACAAAATGATGTTGGTCAAGTGGCTTCGAGCGATGAAGATCACATGGAAGAAGAAAAGGAACGTAGTGGTTTGGTTAGCTCATACAACAGTATTCCAATATTGGAGGTAAGGAAAGAGGAAGTGGAAATGGAATGCTTGACATAAGAAGATAATTAATTCAAGCTCCATCTCTTGATGACTCTAATCTATACCTCTTCTTTCTTTCCTTACTTGTCTTCAGTGCAGTAGCATGTTGGTGAAGCTCCTCCTCCTCCTTGTGCATGCAACGCCACTTGCTGTCCCCTCCAAGCAGCAGTCGACTCACTCAGAGAGCTAATCCATGCTCTTGACTCATGCGTCCGCTGTCTTGTGGATACTCCTGCTCCATCACACAAACGTCTTTTGTGCTCATTGCATTGCAACACCAGCACCTATCTTCATTCCCCCAAACAGTGCTTGAGATGCCCCTCTTTGCCGTCTATGCTGAAATGAAGCATCTCGGCGGTACTTACGAGAGTACCTCTCAGCCAATTCAATATCTTTGAACAAATCTGATGGACTTTGGGCTGAAACATCAGCTGAGAGTTGGGGATCCAAACCATAAATGTACTTGTGAAGCTTTGCATCGTCACTAATGGACTCAACATACATTGTGAGATTGAGGAATTGGTTTTTGTAGTCACGCACTGTCATCCCGCGTTGCTCTAAGTCATACCATTGCCTTGCAAGTTTCTCCTTCTCAACCGGGGATACAAAGACTTGAATCATAAGAGCTTTGAATGCATCCCAAGTGTCAAAAAGCTGCTGATTTTTCCTCTTTATGTACCGCTACCACGTGTGGGCAAATCCCTCTAAGTGTATCATGGCAAAGTGTATCTTTTGATCGTAATTTCTTGGCATTATGTCAAAATAGTCTTCAAGCTTCGAGAGCCATTCTTCTAATTCAGCCGGCGAGGACGACTGGCCATTGAACTTTGAGAAAATGATTTTGTCTCTCAACTCCCTTTCATGGTTGGGGGGTTGTCCCATATACCCAAAGTGGAGCTGATCCATTGGGCTACCAAGAAATGACCCATTGTTTGAGTGATTCCTTCCAAAAGACAGCTGAGCAAGCATAGGTGGCATGGGCGTGGGTGGTGGCTGAGAGTTACTCCTCATCCCATTGTTTATGGGCTCCTCATGCCTTTGTGAGGGCTCTCCTTGCTCAAAGCTGATGTTATGGGAATGCCCGTTCTTCCCAAAATACCTTGGGTACTTTCATAGGCTGCATTCGCGGATGGGACGGTTACTCTTTCAGCTTGCATGCTTGGTCTATCCTCTTTTTCCTTGCCTTTCATTTGGGAATCCATCCACATTGAGAACTTGGCTGCAAGTGCTTCCATGATAGAGGTCATTTGGCGCATCTCCGTCACCATTTGAGCTTGACCTTCCATTACTTCCCTATGCCTCTCCGCATGTCTAGTCTCGTGTGAAAACTGAGGGTATGATTGAGTGCACTAAGACTTCCCATGGTGTGAGAGAGGTCTTCCTCTTCACCCTTAAAGTTGGTGTCATCCCTCGAGGTGCACGCATCCCTTATCTGTTTGCTGAGCATCTTCATTTGCTTTGTTTTTTCCCCTATTACCCGCCATGTCTAGGTGCAGTCCCGTGAGACCACCTGTCACTGTTTTGGCTATAACTAGAGCTAGAAAACTCTGATTGACCTAATTTCTGGTTTAAAATAAAGGAAAAAATTCCCTCTTCAATATGAGCATAGGCACGTGTTCCAAAGTTTTATATAGAAAATTCTATAATCAGAAATGTGGGACTGTTCTGTGCAAACCAGCACCCTGTCTACACCTAGGAAAGTCCTGTTTTGGGCTGTAGGTATTTGGTATGCTCCAAGTGAGTATCCAAAATTGAGCAAGGTTCTTGGCAAGGAATGAGGGTACTCTCTAAGGTCAGCACCTCAATTCTTGGGAGTGGAAACACCTCTGCAAATGCAAGCAATTTCTCTACAGCACCCTGAAACAATCACAAGAGGGTTGAAACTAGGTTCCCCTTCTATTGCACTGTGGGATTCACTGTTTGCTTGGCATCATACATCACTTTAGCATCCCTTAGCATGTTTCGCATCACTTCAGCATTACTGAGCATAAGAGTAAGCATTCCCATCACCATATCCAGCAAGATAGGCTCTCATACATGCATAACCACTGCCCTTACTGCATATATGACTGCATAAGTGTATCCCATGATACATATATCCATCTTCAATCCAAGTGAAGCAATACATTCCCATAAATCACTACATATATAACTGCACGTGTATCTAAAGATACATTTACTGATACATTTGCTGAAGTATAATCATACATCCCATGCACACAAGAGTGTGGCATGCCACAGTCATCAAAATTTCCATCATGCCAAGTCAATTTCTCAAATTTCCAAGAAATACCTGCACCTGCAAACGTGTTTTGGGGTCTGGATCACCAGGAGGGGAAGACATTGGCACTAAGGGACAGGCAATGTTTTTGGTCACAGTGCAGAATTGTCACAAAGATCCCATTGCAAAAAAGTATGTCCTGAATCAAGAGGTAAACCCTATAGCTCATCTCGAATAGGGCGTTGTCTCCTCTAGTTTGAATACACTATCTCCCCAATCGGAGTTAGGGTGTGAAAGTTATGCCCATTTTGGTGCACTAGGGTCACTGTGGACAGGTTGCAAACCGCTCCAAGACAGGCACTGTAAAACCCCTACAGAAAATTCTGATCATTTTCTATCATAAATGTTAATATCTCATCTTGAAGAGGCCGTCTTCCCCTTCGACTTGAGCCCAAAACCTCATCAATCAGAGTTTCCTACTAAGAGTTATGCGCTTTTTACTGACCGCAGGTCATGAGGACTACATCCAGATGACTGGCCAGAAAGGCAAAAGCAAGGCCCACCAAGAGGAACTCCAGATGGAGATTAGAGACTCCCGGACCTCCATGAATGAGGAACCAATCTCAGCACAAGATTACCATGGTGACATATAGGAGGAAATGCCTAAAACGGACCCGTATGCCCTTCTTAATCACACCCTCTGTCAACATGAGCTTCGTCATATGGAACGCCACAATGATATGGTCACCAACCACCACCAAATGATGTCCAAGTTTTATGAAGCGATCGAGCACATGGCTATCTCAAACTTAGAGACCCAACAGACCTTGGAACAGCTCACTACTCTTATTGCTCAGTTAGTGACCGTTTCATCCCAAGAGAAGACTAATGACTCTAGACATGAGTCTAGACGCCCTCCACATGAGTCTAGACATCCTCCTCACTACTCTCATTTCTCAGTTAGTGACCGTTTCATCCCAAGAGAAGACCAATGACTCTAAACATGAGTCTAGATGCTCTCCACATCAGGAACCGTCGCATGGCCCACACGGTATACTTGGAGCTAAGGGAATTTCCCCTTTTACTTATGAGATTGAGGAACCCTCTCATACACATGATGAGCCCCTATTGAATTCCCTTGTCCACCATGTCGGCAACATTCACTTGAGGTCTTCTCCCACCTTGGGTCGAATTTCACCCACTCTACGTAGGAGCCCCCATGCACCACATATGAATCAGCCCCATCAAGAACCATATGGTACAAATGGCCAGCCTGGCAATCATGGACAACATGGGCTAAATGCACCATAAGGGATGTATCAGTTCATGAACTTGACTATGTATGTGGAAAGCATCAGTGACGATGCTAAATTGCACAAGTACATCTATGGATTGGAAACGAGTCTATCGGCTGATGGCATGGCCCAAAAACCCACTTCACTGTATTCCTATGGCATTACACCACCCCTTGAAGGTCCAAGTAGCAATCGGGAAGAAGAAATCAGCACACATATATGTCTTGGAGTTCCCTTATGCTTGGCTAAAAATTATGTAGCACTGGTTGATCTGATTGCCCTAGATATGGGCCCCATTGATGTTGTCTTGGGCTGTGATTGGCTAAAACAATTGGGAAAAATTGCTATCGAATTCTCTCAACTTTACATGGAGTTTATGATGCATGGACAGCCTATCCACCTAGAGGGAGTTCGAGATCATGCTGATTTTTAGCTCATTATAGCAAAGCAACTGAAACAGGAGTTTAAGAAATGCTCATAGATCTTTGTTTTGCAATTAAATAAGGACACTTTTGATCAGCCCTTCGCAGTATCATATGACTCTACCTTGCAGGCCTTACTTGAGGAATACAATGATTTATTTTAGATGCCTACATCCCTCCATCCCAAGTGACAAGTGGACCACCCACTTGACCTATAGCCCCATTCCAAGCCAGTGAACAAACCCCCCTATAGACTCTCCAAGTGTGAGCCTGAAGAGGTTGCAAAGAAAATCAAGGAGTTGTTGGAGATGGGTTTCATTGAACCGAGTTCTTCCCCCTATGCATCCCCTGTCCTCTTAGTCAAAAAGAAAGATGGCTCCTTTCACATGTGTATTGACTACAAAGATTTGAACAAAATTACAGTGAAAACCACTACCCCATCTCCTGGATTGATGATTTGCTGGATGAGTTAAAAGGGGCATGCTTTTTCTCTAAGATTGACTTGCGCTCTAGCTACCATCAGATTCATATGCGGGCAGGAGATGAGGTCAAAACGGCCTTCAAGACTGATCGTAGCCTTTACCATTTTCTTGTGATGGCTTTTGGGTTGACTAACGCCCCTGCCACCTTTTAAAGCCTCATGAACAAAATCCTGCAGCCCTTTCAGTTCAAGTTCGTGCTTGTCTTCTTTGATGACATCCTCATTTACAACAAGTCATCTACAGAGCACTTGACACACATTCAAAGGGTGTTTGACATATTGAGAGAAAATTGACTCTTTGCTAAGGAGAGCAAATGTATATTCATGGAGACATCTGTGGAGTACTTGGGACACATTGTGAGCAAAAATGGTATACAGGCTGACCCCAAAAAGGTGCAATGTGTTAAGGATTGGCCCACTCCTTCCACCACCACCTCCTTGTGTGGCTTCCTTGGTCTCTCTTCATTCTACAGACGCTTCATTAAGCACTATGCCACCATTGCAGCACCTTTGACTGATCGCTTGAAAAAGAGTCATTATTTTGGGATGCCACTACAAATCATAGCTTCAAACAGTTAAAGGATGCACTTACTTCAGCCCCCATCCTTGTTTGCCATGACTTCTCTAAGCTCTTTACCATTCATTGTGATGCCAGTGGCCGGGGTATTGGTGCAGTATTGTTGTAAGAGCATGGTGTGATTGCATTTGAACGCTGCAAGCTTGATGAGAAGGAGATGCAAATGAATGTATACGACCAAGAGATGTTGGCCATCCTCCATGCCATCAAGAAATGGCACCACTATTTGTATGGCAACCGCTTCCAAGTGAAAAGCGATCACTGAGTCCTCCAATACTTCTTGACTCAGACTACCTTTACTCCTAAGCAAAGGCAATGGGTGGAAACCTTACAGAACTATGACTTTGACATTTCACACATGCGGGGCAAGGATAATATTGTGGTTGATTGTCTCTCTTGAATGTGGGCATGCAGAGTGTCATCTATCTCAGAATTGCACAATGATTGGGTTGAAGAGCTCTAGGAGGCTTACTTGTTAGATGATCATTTCAGCCACATATTTTAGAAATTACACCATGGGGTTATGGTTGAAAACTTCCAATATCAGCTCAAGCATGGCCTTATTTGGTCCGATGGCAAGATTGTCATCCCACACACTTCCCCCTTCTCGCAGAAGATCATGGAAGAAATGCATTCTTGCCCCACTGCTGGTCACTTGGGTGTTTTCAAAACATATGACAAGATTGCCAAGAGCTTTCATTGGAAAGGCTTATGGAGGGACGTCAAGGACTTTGTGACCAAATGTGTTCCATGCCAACAGAACAAGGATAGTACACTCAGGCTCGCTAGCCTCTTGCAGCCTCTCCCTATCCCTGAAGGGAAATGGACTCACATCACAATAGACTTTATCACTAGCCTTCCCATGACCAAGAAAGGGTGGAACAGTATCTATGTGGTAGTTGATCGCCTCACCAAAAAGCTGCCTACTTTATCCCCACTAAGGTCCAATATACTGCCTCTCAGGTGGCCACTCAATTTATGGAAAATGTCTTCAAGTTGCATGGCTTACCACAAGTCATAGTACATGATCGGGATGCAAAGTTTATGAGCAACTTCTGACAGACAGTTTTCACCTCCATGGGGACCAAGCTTGCTCCATCCACTGCATATCACCCTTAGACAGATGGCCAAACTAAGAGAGTGAATAAATGGCTTGAGACATATTTGAGGCACTTTTGCCATGATGTACAACACAGTTGGGATACGTGGCTTCACTTGGCTAAGTTTGCATATAATAACTCCACACACTCTAGCATTGGAGCTTCCCCTTTTGAGGCCTTATATGGGTATAAGGTTCCCCTTCCTACAGTCTTGTTTATTGATAAGATCAATCCTCAGAGTCAAGCTGAATTGGATCGCATGCAAGCTTTACTTCAGCAATGCAAGATGAATCTTTAGAAGGCCCAAACACACATGAAACTCTATGCTAATGAAAGTCACAGGCATTTGGAATTCCAAGAGGGGGAATTGGTCCTTTTAAAAGTGCCTAAGTCCCGCTACTCCACTCTCAAAGAGGACAGTAGTAACAAGCTAGCCCATCACTTCTATGGCCCATATCGCATCCTGAAGAGAGTTGACGACTTGGCCTACCGCTTAGAACTCCCCCCTACCACCCAAATCCACAATGTGTTTCATGTGAGTCAGCAGAAACCCTTTGTCGGCTCCTCAGTGGACTATGTGGAAGAACTTCCCCCCATTGATGAAGATGGTATCACTTAATATGTTCCTGAAGCAATCATTGGGTAGCAAGATAAGCACTTACGATCTCGATCCATCAAAGAATACCTCATCAAATGGCAAGATCTACCCTTGGAAGAAGCCTCTTGGCACCCAGCAACCATCCTCGATGAATTTCCCTACCTCTGTGAACCCCAATGGCTGGAAGACTAGCCGGTCATGCCCCAAATTGCCCATTTCCAGCCCCGCAGACTGCACACTATTTTAGAACAGTTTTGTACTTACTCAAATCACATGCATGTGCATTCTACATAGGCTGAAAGTACTCATTATAAGCTTCGTTTTGACATATAGTACGCCCCATTTGGAGCTGCCTATCAAAAGTTATGACAAACAAGCAGACCCATAGTGGAAAGAGTATGGTGGAGAGGTGATTGAGCTATAGCATATTACCAAAGTGCTATCCATTGTAGCTTCTATTGGTAGTTGCGAGTGTAATTGGTCTACTTTTGAGTTTATCCACACTAAATGACACAATTACCTAAATGTAGCCTATGTAACTCATTGGTGTATGTCTTTTGTAACATGCAATTAATGCATGTGCCAATAAAGTTTGCAATAAGAGCTACCACAAAGACAACTTTTGATACACTTCAAACTACAAAGGCTCTTGCAAAAAATGATATAGTGATGATGAAATTGGTTAAAGGATAGCTTCAGAGTACTCTAATGCAAAGAAGGTCGATGACTTTGTTCCAATTTTGGACATGCCTGATATTCTAGAACCAGAGCAATGATTTTTTGGCCATTGTATACACAACTTGAATATATTTGTGGTTCTCATGTGTGCCTGAAGAGATTTAATGAACTATGTCTTGCTTATACCATTGCATTGTTAAATAAGCAATCTTCTCTTGAAAATTATGCCCCATGTTTATAACATTGTGTTCTCACATAAACAATTATATTTTCATAACATTGCATTATCACATAAAAAACTATATTTTCTAACTAATATTTCATGTTTACGTGTTCTCAAAATCTAAGATTATGGATCTACCAAGTGAGCTATTGCTAGCCATACTTGGGTGTGCCTCTACTGGAGTAACAGACATGTTGGTTTGCGATTGTGCTAACTACATTCTCAACTCATTAGCTAGATGTTGAAGCTTATCACTTTCTTGTTTCAATGCAGCATTGCATACCAATAGTTCCGCCACACTTCGTCCTTATGATGATGATAATATTTCTCCATGTGTTGCCATCTCCATGATGTGCTCATGCTCTTCAAAAATTACCACAACAAGTCTCTTTCTTGGTGGTTGTGTAGATTTTCCTCTTTGTACTTAGGCCTTATCAGCTATTCACCCCTACCAAATGCCTATGTTAACTAGCTTTTCATTCCAATTCACATGCCTTCATAAAATATAATGGACATTGCATTTTTACACAAAGTAGATGGTCACTTGGTTGTTGTTTGGAAAGCTCCTACATTGTCAAATGAACTTGGGTACAAGAACCTAGCCAACCCCATGTGTTGGAGGTTAGAGATATTCAAATGTGTAGTCTCCTCTCATGTAAGTTACTCATGAATATATGTGTGTTCAAAATAAGGCATTTTTAAAATATCATTTTTATACGTTTTTTACATACAGAAGGGTGTGATATAAAAGTGTTATTTACAAATTGAATAGAAAAGAGTTATGTTTAATTTAGAAAAAAATCACAGATAAGGATATTTATAAATAGGCCTTGAACGCACGTGATGTAGAGGATATACATATAGTAACTTCCCCGAGAGTCTCCTTTGTCTTGCCTGATGCCTGATGTACGAAATAATGTATCCCATATAACCCAATTTGGACATAGCTTTTTAACTTCTTTAAGTATAAGGAGCTCACTCTAAATGCCATCAACCACTTCATCTTGAAGAATAGTCAACAAATCTTGATTGCCAAGATTTTCTTGTTCTTCTTCGATGATTCTTTGAGTTTCATCATGATTTAAGTTAGGATCTTACACAATAGATGTTATTATGGCTCGTGCAATATCTTTCATGATCTAAAGAAATAAATGAGCATTTTCATATGAGTATATTGAGCTATAATCATTAATTGCCACATCAAGTGAAATACATTTCAATTTGCATTTACTTGATATAAAAGACCAACATATATAATAAAGTAGATAAGATATAAACAAAAAACAATGAGCAAAGCATAATCATGTGTTGTGGGCCTTGCTAGAAAATATTTATCTAAACACATTATTCCAAAAGATGTTTGGAGTGGACTACATATGGATATATTATGCTTCAACCCCTTCTAATAGCCTCTAACATAACACAATACAAGTTCCACACAGTTTAAATCCATTCTTTGTGTAAAAGGCAAACCTCTAACACATGTAGAAATTCACATTTTATTACTTAGACTTACTATTGGAGTGTGAGTGTAAGTCTTTAACACAAAGTGACACTAGTAAATAATCCTAATATGTCCTTCTAGAGCATGATAAATGCTTCTAACATGCATAAAGGGTATTTAAATATTTAAAAATACTTTGACATATGGGATGAACCTCTAATACAATAGAATTTTTATTTAAAAAAATACAATATAATATAAGTACCACAAAGTTTGAAACCATTTGTGGAGTGTGGTGCAAGCCTCTAACACACATAGAAATGGATATTGTATTACTTAAACTAACTATAGGAGTGTGAGTCTAAATATAAGCCTCTAACACAATACAACTCAAGTGACTGATATTAATATTCTGTTTTTGGAGTGTAAGGCATGTCTCCAATACATACAAAGGGAAAGTAAAGTTTGAAACATACTTTTGAAGTGTGAGGTAAACCTTCAACACAACAAAGTATTTAAAGATAAAAATGTTCATTTAAAAAGTTTAAGAAAACAATTAAAATTCCTTAAATTTTTACATTTAAGTTGTTATGGACTGAGGTAGAGATAAAGTGAAAATGATAAAAACTAGTCAAAAAGCTTTCAAAATAATGAAAAATGTTGGCTAACTGCATTAATATAAATAGGGTTTCTATCAAAAACCTATCGAAAGCTTTCAATCAAAAAACTTTCAAGCAAAAATATTTTTTTCAAGGGATATGTCCATTATTTGGGAATAGCACTAATAATATAGTTATATGCATTTAGAAACCATTATTTGGACCAAATAAGTGGCTACAACTATCTTATTGGTAAATAACTCTACAAATTAGTATTCTTTGCTTGCATCTCTAATCCCCTTGCATGGTGCTTACAATCTCTAACCACTAGCCAAATTTATAACACTTGGTGTTCTACTATTTTATCACCCTAACCATGATGTAATCAGGCACTTGAAGCTTCATCTTGTGATATTTGTGGAATCATAATTATGTAATGCAGTATTTTAAGCATCAACATGTGATGACTCTAGCCCATGAGGTGACATCCTGAAGTACTTAAAGCTTCCTTAGGTTTATGGTGGCTACCATTTTCTTACTCCTAGTAGCTACCATTGCATGCTAGTAGCTACCTCTATCCTATTGGTAGCTACATCTATCCTATTGAAAGCTACCCTTGAATGCTAGAATCTACCTCTACCTTACTAAACAAACATTTCCAACCCCAAGAACTAAACTACTTGAAATGATTTAGGAAAGCAAGCAAAAGCAAGATTTGATAGCTCAAAATATGCTAGTGAATAAAGAGTAGATCATTAAATAAGAATGCTTGCCAATGAGAATTGAAAATAAGGAAGTATTCAAATGTATTACAATAATTAAGAATCATAAACAAAAATGAATCCATAGCCTACTTAGACATGAGTTGGTTTGTTGTGATTAGGTCAATAGTTGGAGCTTAAATAAGAAAATAGCATGAAAAGCTATTACGATCCTCTCAATGAGCTCTTCTTATTCACACTAGTTATTTATTATGTTATTCAAATATTTAGCTAATCTCAATCTTGATAAGAGATAGATTAACTTTTACTCCTGACTTTTAGCTACCTAACATTCTTATTGCATTGGCGGCCACCTTAATTTGGTGAAGCCATATCTTTTTCTACATAACTTTGATTTGGATGATCAAGTAGTCTAATTCTGTTTGTAAAAGCTAAAATTTTCAAATATTTAATAAAAAATAAGATTCAATTTTTTTTAAAAAAAAACATGTGAAATTGAATTGTTTAGTACAAGATGGGGAAATGTAGTTCACATGCTAATTGAAGTCGACTTTTGATACTTCAACATTCCTCCTTAAAAATAATCTTAATATCTAGCTATTGTGTCTTGAAATAAAGATATCAAACTAGTGAGAGACCCAGATATTTATTAATCATTCCCCCTTAAATATAAATGTATTTATTTGACTTATTGAGTCTATGCTCCTTGAATAAATCTCTTACAAGTGGCTTTGTGAAGAAGTTTGCAATGGAAAAGTGCTTTAAACTAACTTCATTATTTTAGAACCTTTTCCCTAACAAAGTGATGTTTCACCTCTTTTTTTTAAAAAAAACTTTCATGGAAAATTGGATTATGTACCAATGCTTGAGTTAACTGATCCATGGAATATTTTTGTGGGAATTCTCCCATCCTATATTCTAAATTAAATTAGAAAACTTTGTAGCTTTAAAGCCTCTTTTATTGTGAAGGTAGAAGCCTTGTACTTAGCTTTATCAAAAAATAGGGGAAATTGTATCTTCATTCTTTAGCAATGAGTTTGCACCATTGATTGAAAAGAAGGCATTATCAATTGTGGACTTTTGCTCCATTACATCATTTACATAATCAAAGTCAAAGCATCCTCTTAGACATATTGCTTGCATATATTTCAACACTATTTTTGCCATAGTCCAAGGCCTTTTGTAGGTGCCTACATGAATTAAGTTAGTTTGCCAATTACATAGTTAATATCTACCTTATGATAGTAAGATAGATTAAGATCTCTATCAACTTCAAGAACTGTAAGAAGTTGGAAATAGTTAAAATGTTGATAATATGCCATGTCACACTGACATTGGTATATAAGGAGATAAGTTGTAATTTTCCACATCTTTTTGACAAATCAATACATTTACAATCTTTCTCTCCCATCTTGCTCCAAGCTTCCATGGCTTCTTCATCTTTCCTGTCTTTCTCTCTCCAATTCTAGTATTTCTCTCTCCTCGTCACTCTTATTCTCTCTCACTCTACAGTCTTTCTCTCTCCTCTTTCTCTCTCCCTGGTTCTCTCTCTGGCAAGTGGTATCAGAGCTTAGGCTTCTTGATCCCAGTTTGGTTACATTTCAACTAATTTTTCCTATTTCTTTAATCAAGTCATCTATGGTGGCAGACAAGTACCAGGAGTACAGACTTACATGCAGCAGTGCATTAACCAGTGGACATTCCCAAGGAGAAGACACATTGCATTGAAGGCATTTTCACAAGTTGGAGGTAAAAATGGAGATCATGTGAGCAGACTTGCAGCAAGAGCAATAATAAGACCCGTTGCATAGCCTACGAGAGCATACCATACATACTTCTAGCCTTTCCAGAAATTATTCAACTCATTATTGCAATCCTTGATTTTCCATTGTGACTTGCTGGGATCTCCGGGCTCCAGAGCCTCAATAGTTTTCACCCTGCCTTTATTCTCTACATTTGGTGATGAGGAAGAGACACTCTCTTCTGCTTTGGAGCTGTAGAAGGTCTGCTGCCTTTTCCTTTCAGGCTTGCAGATCTTTCCTTGAAGGAAGCGTAAGATGATGATGAAGAAGAAGGCGGGAGAAATAAGAGAGGCTATGGCCACTCACAGAAGGATCCCCACGAGGTAGCCGAGAAATCGCACTTGGAGTGGCAAAATTTGATGAAGTGCGCACTGACACTTACAGACAGCTCTGTCATTCGGAGCAACTGATCAGTGCTGCACTATCATTGACAATGTTTGTGATCTCTACCACCGACAGCTACTCGTGGTACGTCTTCTCCATAGAGATGACCGGTGTGTAGGATGAAAAGATGAAGTGGATCCTTGGGTATGGCACTAGGTTGGTCTGGAACTCGGTCACGTCCACATTCACGGCTCCAATAAAACGAAGGGAGGCCGTCTGACCTGTGACACAAGCCTATACACCAAAAGCCTTGAAGCCCCATGTAGTTGTCTGCCAGCTTGCGGATCCGGACCAGGTAGAGATCGACGATCCCCTTGCCAATAGTATAATGACCATGGGCAAAATTGTTGGCAACATCTTCCTTGCCAATTTCTAGGTTTTGGTCGAGCATGTGTGCATCTGAAGCCTTGCCTCTTATTAGAAGTCCACACAGTCTTGCACAATCTCCCTTCTCTAATGATGGCAGCCTATCCTTCTTAACGACAAATTTCCTCCTCGACGCAGCACAACGACAGTATAACGACAGCTCTCACAGTCACAATCAGCACACGATTCTCTCCTTCAGCCCTCTCTCTTTCCTTCCTCCAGAGGGGTTTATATAGGATAGAGAGAGGAGACCTCTCTCCCCCACGCGGCCAGTTGCATGGCCATTCTCCCTTCTACGACCTCCAACAAGTGAGCTTGCACATCCGTGCTTCACTCCCTCCCCTCCAGCATGGCCTTCGGCAACTTCCTACTAGCAACTTACAGAGCTTGTCCTTATCAAAGTAACAGACAGACATGGAAGCGTGAGTTCTGGAGAGTATCAAAGCTCGATGGAATCAACAATTGATACCTCATTACAGCACTGATCAGTCACACAATAGCTGCTTGTGGAATCTCAGACTGTTCAACTTCAAGTTGTTGTTGTAGCTGGTGCTTGTTTCTATGCTGAAATAAGTGCATAGGAAAAGCATCTAAATCATGCGCATGTTGTAAGACATTCTTAGTTCCTTCCATGATCTAAAATAGATGAGCCAGGCAATAAATCAATGGCTGGGAGATGTGTTTGCTGCGGCGACAGAGAAACTTGAAGGAGATCCACAAAATTTTACAGAGAACCCATGGATTTGAGCTGTGTCTCAGGGACTGGTTGCATAAGACCATTTTTACCAAACTATTGCTGTGAAAGTAAAGAGAGCTTTGACAACTCTATATCTTCTGCTTCAACTTGAGGAAAAGCAGGCATTCTGTGTGGAAGTCTCATCATCAATACTACTCACAGTTCTCCGCAGGCTGGGACTTCTCCTAAGGTACTCTACAACTCGTTGCCCTTGCTCGTGGTGGGCAGTCTTCTTATGAAGATGACCTGTGAGGCTACACGCTGACAAATATCCTGCAATCCCATCATAACCTGCTGAAGAAGCAATATCTGCTGCAGTACGACCAGAGGGATGTTCACGTGTTGGATCAATATCACCGTCCGTGGCTTCGCCCCAGAATAGAGGGATCTTAATATATTTCAACTCTTCATCTTCATCAGCATCGGTCTGAGTTTGTAGATTGTTTACACTCTCTGCCAGCTTTTCTATTTGTGGAACGTTTTCCAGGTCCCTGCAGCCAAGGGATTCTTCAACAGACAAGGATGTCCTCCCAGAGATTGTATCATGGGACTGTGAAGCTGTGGTACTAGAGACCCACTGAACTCATGTGGCCCAAACCAAAAGAGATGTCAACATCTCCATGCTTCAGTTTCACTCCAGCTGCCAAATTGACATGTTCCTTATTGCTCCCAGATGTGTCACTGTTGACAATGGTCGATGCAGCTAGCCCAACACCATTGGAATAACTTTCAGGTTCCCTGAAAGTCCCCTCGTCAGGAATTTCTCTGGGTCTTTTGCCTTCTAATGCATCCGGGCTTACAATGGTACTCTTCAGAAGATTTGGGAGTGAAGCTAAATCTTTATTCTGCTCAAAATCACCTGGCATTGCTTCACTTTCATTAAGTGCACTTCTCAGATGAAAATGGTCATCCATCACAGGGAGGACACTCCTTTTCAGATCCCCGTCGGACATCTCCTGTAGGACTATGCTGTGTCAAACTCGAATTCGACATCAATGACTTTATGTCCGCATGCACTCCACAGGCACTTCCTTTAATATCACTGTTAGGAAAGGGACTTGTCGCATTCAAATCATCAACCAAAAAGTGACCCTGGGGAGCAGCAGATGATGATTTTCCTTGTGATACACATTTAGGCACATCCTTTTGCTAAAGAAAAGGTTGTGAAATTGGTGGATGAACTGCTACACTGTTTGAGGTCCACCCAGCAAGTAGCATTTGTGCTACACCATCAGTTGCCACGTTTACAATATTTACACTTGACATGGGTGACTCTGATTTCCCACTGCTTGTGGGAAAAGATGTAGGGATGCAGTTCTGAATGTGCCTATCTAGTTGATGTGACAGTTTCAGATTACTTGAAGTTGAAAATAATCTGGCCACTGACCCCATTGCCAACAAGCCATCTTCAGGATGGTTCTTTGCATTGACATGTACCTGTCCTACTCTTGCAACATGATCGGACACAATGTCAGGATCTTGTTTTGTTGGAAACAAAGGCAACATCTTTGAAGGAAGTGAAGAATCTGAAGTTAACTTGTACCCAGAAGGCACTGACATTGGAGGTGTCCATGGTTCCTGAAAAGGCAGATAAGATGATCCTGATGGAAGATAATATTGGCTTTCAATCCATTGTCTTCCATTCTCGTTGAAGAGTGTTCTCCTTCTGGATGTTGTAATCTGCCAGGCCTCCCTTCTCCTCATCTGCAATTCTACCCATGTTCTCAGAATCAGAAACTTTATTCAGCTCCAGGCATTTACCAGCCCCAGTTACTGCAGCACGACCATTAAAGCCTGATGGCTTCTGGGTGTCTTAAAACTCTTGTGACATATACCTCTATATCATTGGTAGAACTTGTAGCTTCAACAATCTAGTGCTGTTCTTTGCAAGTGAATAAGGCACCTGCCCCTTGATATGGAGGATTGGTGTTGATCAACCTCAGCTAGAGAATAACATTGAGCTGAGAGACAGATTTTCTATTTTACAGAAGATGATGCTGGTTTTTGACAACAGCTGAACCATTTGAGTGGATAGAAGCATTTGAAGCTAGCGGAAGTGCCTTCAGAAGGCTCTGACTGCATTGTACCACAGGCCTATCCAGAGAGAGCTGGCTTTTCTATCTCAGAAAGCTTGCTCTGCAACTCACCTTCTGTCATTCGGTTTCTGATACACAGAGTTCGGAGTTTTAAGTGTGGCAACAGACATCCTGAAGAGAACTCATTTTCTGCAGCATATGTCTGCTTAACTTTCAACTCGTCTAGTTCTTCCAACATTTTGCTAAGAGCTGTAACAGACGCCAACTCAGTAGACCTGACATGCTTGAGCAGCAACCAAAGCCTCATTAACAGAGCCCTGTTCTTCAATCGCTGAATCTGTAGAACTTGTAGAATTCTGATCAACATGTTTTAGCTCTCTTGTGGAAAACATCCATGAACCAACCACCATCTGAGGATATATAGGCTTTGGGGATGCAAATCAGTATACTCACTGATACTTTGTGTGCCCATGAGCTGAGACATAGGGAACGACATGAGGCCATCTTGTCAAGAATGGATCAGATGGTTCAATCTACTGATCAGACCAAGGCTTCTATTGATAAGTTGGTAGAATCCAACGAGCAACTCATGGCACAAATTGCTAAATTTATGCAGTCGCAAATGGCATCAAAAGAAGTTAATGAGAAGGCTTGTTCAAACAGTGACCTTTCAGTCCCACTTCATCCATCCAACCAAAATGGTCATGGAGATGGAATCATTGGAAGAAGAGGCATTCCAAAAAATGGTTATGCTCATGGCCAGCATCAATATGCTGATGGTACACCTGAATCAAATGCTTATGCCTATGTACAACATGTATATGCTGATGAGTATCATCCCATTGAACCTTGGCAGCAGAATGGTTATTATGGTCAACATGCTTATGCTTATGAGCATCCATCTCTTCAGCAAAATAGTTCTTATGGATGTGACAGAAATGGTTATGCTTATTAGTACACTTCTAGCTTTGATCAACAGCAAGCAAGTGATTATGACCAATGCTGTGGGACTAATGATCAAAGGCAACATGCTTATGAATGTGAGCAGCAAACATCAGTGGAAGCAACTGCATATGCTCAACCTAACTGTCCCTCTTATGTGCAGGAGGGCTATTATCACCATATGTAGTATGGGCAGCCATCTATTGTACATGATGAGCATGGACAGCCATCTGTTATGCATGAGCAGCAAGATGACTATGAGCAGCATGTCAAATCTATCATAGAGCTAACCAATGGTGATGAACAGGTGTGTAAATTGCTATCTAAAGCTAAACGTGTTAGACACCTTACTAGTGATACAATACGGGAACTGCATGCTGCGGGCTTATGCTATCGTTGTGCTAAGCCACTATCTTGTAATCACCAAGCCACATGTAGAGCAAAGTCTGCCAAAATAATCTTGCTATTTGAATATTATGATGTAAATGATGGAGAACATCTTGTTGAAGACCATTCTGGTATGAGTCCACAACAAGAAGTTCAACAACAAGAAGTTCAGTTCAAGAAGGCAGATTATGGACAGCATGTGGATTTGGAGGACCATCATGCAATGGAGACTTCGTTAGTGAGTACTATCATGATGATCATATTTCTAGCAGTATTTGATTTCGATCTTATGAAAGTTGATCTAATGCATGGCAAAGAAACAACTTTTCCTTTTGACCCGGGAGGCTACAGGCTGATTTTGACCTCCTGTATAGATTAGTACTACTATTGAGTATTAGGTAATCTTTTCTTTTATCCCTTGTAATGCTGTACAGAGTAGTACTCTGTTCTATCCATCTCCTCTTTAGCTTGTTTCTAGGTTTGTTTTTTAGGACAAAAACTTTTGGGAAGGGATGGATTGTAAGAAGTTGGAAATAGTTAAAATGTTGATAATATGCCATGTCACACTGACATTGGTATATAAGGAGATAAGTTGTAATTTTCCACATCTTTTTGACAAATCAATACATTTACAATCTTTCTCTCCCTTCTTGCTCTAAGCTTCCATGGCTTCTTCATCTTTCCTGTTTTTCTCTCTCCAATTCTAGTCTTTCTCTCTCCTCGTCACTCTTATTCTCTCTCTTCTTGCAGTCTTTCTCTCTCCTCTGCAGTCTTTCTCTCTCCTCTTTCTCTCTCCCTGGTTCTCTCTCTGACAAGAACATTGTTACATCCTTTAAGAACTTTGAATAATTTGCATTTTTAGCTTTGCCAATGAATTTCAATTGAATTAAAAATTACTTACATTTTTACATTCGAAACTTCTTCAATAGAGATAAGTAACATATATTGTTGAGCAATAAAAGTAGAGACCTTGTTTCTCCACACTTCTATTCCTAAAATGTAGTGAATAATATTAGAGTCTTCCATCTCAAATTCTAAACTTAAAAATTTATAATATCAACCAACAGCATATCATCATTATTAATTTTGAACCAAATCATCCACATAAAGTAAGGTGAAAGAGATATTATGATCATCGTGTTTGTAGTACAAATTGTGATTCTAATCACTTCTTATCAAAGACATTTGCATAGACTTAGTATGAAACTTGAATGATAGCTCCTTAGAGCTTGTTTCAATCTATATAATCTCCTCTTTGATTGTCAAACACACATTTTCTTAAGATTTTACAATGAAACATTTTCACTATTGTGTGTATACTTCCTCATCTAGGATGCCATTCAAAAAATGCAATTTTGACATCCATTTGGAAAATTCTCCAATTTTTAATTGTATCTATAGACATAAAAGTTCTAATAGTAGTTATCTTTGCTAGTGGAGCAAAATTTTCATCATAATCTATTCCATATTGCTAGGAATAGCCTTTGCCTACTCACCTTACTTTACGTTGGCTGATGATAAAGATGTAATTTAATGGCTCATGTCTCTAAATCTTAGTCATCAAGTAGACCCTTCAAATGTTTAACAAATGGGAACATCTCACATCACCTTCTCATTTGGCATTTGTTTACTTGCATTTTGCATTCCCACTTGCATTTTGCACTCTTTAACTTGCTTAAACTCATAGATGACACGAATATTCTATTGACATTGCTATCTACCATTGCTTTTCTTCTTCATGAAAAGAAAAATAAAATATTTTCTTTGCACTTTTGGAAATTGGAAGAACTGGCTGGTTGGAGAAGGAGAGCAATTTACAATCTTCAGGTTGAGCTTGATCTTGAATAGCAACATCTTTGTAAGACAAACAAGCCTCTCTTTATAATGAAAAACACTTGTGTAGAATGTAAGGAATAACAAATATAGGTCTATGGGTTGATGGAAATATCTACCCCATGAAACCTTTGAAAAATTCTACACCCATTTAAGAATGTGATACCTCTACTCAGCTTTATTAGTGATGGAAAATTTAATTTCTAGAATATACACATCATCTAGATGTGGATGGGTAGTTCCTATTGTTAGAAAAGAATTTTCATGAGAAGGAGGACATGTATTTGAAGCATGCCATAAATTAATGTTTGAAGAAGTTAGAAAGAAATAAAGAAATTAGGTTATACAAAAGAGAAATAAGCATTGTGACTTAAGTAAATAACATTGGGTCTTTGTAAATGAGAAAAAAAGCTCTAGGAAATTGCTAAAGTGAAGGCATGAAGTGAAGAATCAATAAATGCATTTATACAAACAAGTGAGCAGTGTTTTTTACTTCTTCTTTCTTTTTCTACATAATATGTGATTAAGTTTGTATGTATACTCTACAATCTCTATTTATTTCTATGTGGAACATGTGCACCCTAATCAAAATGGTGATGGCATGCTTGACTCAATTGTAGCATTTAATGTTGGTCTTCTTATGAATCATTAGGAGATGGAAACAATAATGAAGAAAAAAATTTAAGAAGAGTACTCAAAAGATGTGTAGAGCTTCATCAAAAATATTATAATGGATCCAAAAGATGTCCAAGAGATTCTTGAGTAGGTGAACATCTCATACAAAGGCTACTCTACAATCTATAAAACTTTGCGAGAAAAGATGAAGCAAGTAAATGTAAAGGGCTCGTTGGTGCGAGAAAATTCCACGTCTATAAGATTGTCCCACTATAAAGTTAATGAGAAGAGATTCTACATGTTCTAGGATGACCATTCTATATTCATGATATATATATAGCTCAACTACAGGAGATGTCGTTTATAATCAATGTATCAAATTTTTTTATTTGGAGACTTTGCAATCCCAAGTAGTTCAATAGTTTAAATTCCCATGCTCTTGTTTTGAAATTTGTTATCAAACTTAATGAGTGTCAAATCATCAATAATAGAAAATTTGAAAGAGTGATTATAACTTTGATGAATAAAGCACTTGATCCTTCCATAGGAAATATGATCCAAAGAGGTTCTGTGTACAATGCAAGAATACCATATTTTATTTGGGATCATTTGAGATATGGCTAACTCTACTATCTATGGGAAGGAAGTCAATGTTCATTTTGCACAATCTAATTTTCTTAAAGGTATCATGTATTTCAATTACCATGGAGATATTTAATATTTTACATTGGGTACTTTCATAAGACTCAGATACCTAAGATATGGATCTTTCATAAAACTCACCAATATCCTTCATAAGACTTGAATACCTAAGATCTATTATATTTTCCATTGGGTCTCTCATGAGACTCGAATACCTAAGACCAAGAACAAGTAAAGAAATGGAAAAATGTTATGTGTTCAATTCATGGGAGGATATAACATGGAATGCCGTATGGTAGGTAGTCATCCATGATTGGCAAAACTATGTTAAAATTACATGTAATTTTATATTAGAAAGTCATGCCATGCTATTAAAATTGATCTATAGACCTTGAGGCATGTGTAACATGTCAAATGATGTCATTTCTAAAAGTAAGTGTATATTGCATTAGCTTTGTAAATATGGTTGACAAGGGATCCTAAAAGAAGGCTTCAAAGAGGCACATGAAGGACCCTAATTTTAAAGAAATACTTGACATTATACTATGCAAAATTTACACTTGTACAATGGATTTTCTATGCAAAATCATTGAGAATCTAATGTGTGGATTCTATATCAAGAGTAGAAAATGAGAAATCTTTAGAAGCACTCAAAAAAGTTCTCTCCAAAATTGTCTTACATGAAGCAAATGCAAAGATTAAGAGGGATGTGAAAAGATCAAATAGGTGGAAAGATGTACCCAAAGAGCCCTCTATAAAGGTGTGAAAGTAAGAATATTCCTATTTACACCACAATATTCCTATTTACACCACCCTTGGACAATGACTCTCTACCTGATTGACAAGACAATAACTATCAATGTTAATATTGTAGGAGGTGGGGTCCATCAATTATATGGTATACAAATGGAAATGTGTTCATAATGCCGTAGTAGACCATGTTAACCACTCATGGGGTGTGAGATGGCGGGTGGTCACTCATGAATATATGTATGTATCATGTGGGTGTTGAGATATCGAGCTCCACTCGTGATATGCCAGGGTGACCGTTGTGCATTTATGTCACCGACGTGTTAGTTACAGATGCGGTTGGTACACCGCCCATGAATAATAGCTAGATGACAGCTATCCTTATCTACTCTAGTTCGTGGCTCAGTTAGTATGCCACCTTAGTTAGTTGAGTTTGGTTTGAGACCCATATATAGGGTTCTTCTATTTCTTTGTATTAGAGTTCTTTTGGCTTACACAACTAAGAAGAGGAAAACTGTTTTCAGCCTCCACCCTTGTGTGTCTTCCCCCATTGTGCAAGCAAGAAAGGTACAAGTGACACTCCTTCCTTCTCTCCCACAATCTTGACATGGTATCAGAGCCTTGTTCGTGGTAAGGAGCTCAAGAAAGCAAGCCAACCTCGCGGTGTTCTGGTAAGAGGAGCAGTGTTGCTTTCATTTTCTATTTTGGGAGCAGATCTCTGCAGGTAGCACAGCCAAAAAGTGCAGGAGTGCATTGTCTCAGGTTGAGACGCCCTTCGCGGTGAAGCAAGAGGGCAGTATATGCTACGGAGGAGGGCTTTAGCCTTTGGCGACCTTGTTTTTTTTATTTGAGGCCATTTCGGGGCCTGTTTTGCAGGCGGAAGTTTTCTGCACGCACTCAGGAAAAGGCCCAGTTTTATGCTGTGCAGCCATTGTTCTACAGGTCGGTGAAAAGTTACTGTAGAAATTGCATCGTATGCTTGTGCGCAGAGACATTCGGAGTTACAGAATCATCCATGTTGCCTGTTGATGCAAAATCGTCACTAGGAAGTGACTGTGTGGTCAAATACCACTTTCGCCAGTTTTGCAGATTTTCCCTTGTGAGAGTGAAGCTGTGTTTTTTGCAGTGACAGAATTTTTTTGCAATGTTCTGTAATGGCATCTGATTCTCTTTCAGAGATTGTCACTGAAAAGCTTGACAAGAACAACTTCCAAGCATGGAAGTTTAGAATGACGAATTTCCTTATGGGAAAAGGATATTGGGAATTTGTTGCAGGAAATGAAGAAGAACCAGTTCTTCCTGATGTTCCCAATCAACAGCAAATGCAGGCATTCAAAGCATGGCATGAGAGAGCCAGGAAAGTTATGTACTGGCTGTCTATCAATATTTCAGACTCTATGATTGTGCATGTTCAGGATGCAAGTACGCCAAAGGAGGCATGGGATACTTTGTCAAAAATGTATAGCACAAATACGCAAGCCAGGAAAATGCAGCTCAAGCAAGAGTTGCACAATGTGCAAAGAGAAAGTATGAGCATCAATGACTACCACATGAAGGTGAAGAAGATTGCAGATGCACTTGCTTCCATTGGGTCGCCAGTGGAAGATGATGATTTAGTCTCAGTGACCTTGAATGGTCTAGGAAAGGATTATGCGCAGTTTCGGACATCCATTTCAGTTCGCGAAAGATTTCCTGATTTTGAGGAGTTGATTTCTCTTCTAATTTCTGAGGAGCAGAGAAATGGTGGTGCATCTTCTTCAGGAGGAACTTCAAAAGAAGCTGTCTTCTACTCAAATGCTGGAAGAGGTAGAGGCAGAGGTAGAGGAGGCCGATTTGGAGGCCGTGGTAGAAATCAGAATATGCAGTAAACTCAAGAAAACTAGTCCTATGGAGGATGTGGTAACTCTAGAGGCAGGGGGAGCCAAAGGGTCGTGGTGGATGGCAAAGAGGCCAAAATGCAAACAGTAATGTTGAATGCTACTACTATGGTAAAATGGGTCATATGGCTAAAGACTGCTATAAAAAGCAGAATGAC
This sequence comes from Lygodium microphyllum, assembly GCF_053477565.2. Lineage (NCBI taxonomy): Eukaryota > Viridiplantae > Streptophyta > Polypodiopsida > Schizaeales > Lygodiaceae > Lygodium > Lygodium microphyllum. The sequence continues at coordinate 45,736,895 of NC_141141.1, read as the reverse complement.
ATCATGAATGAAAAACTGTAACAAGGGAATTATGTGTCTTCTAGTAGACAGGGTGATGATAGAAATGAGCACTTGTTTATGGTGCAGCACATGAACAATTCTGTGACAAGTGCAGAAGAAAGCAATGATGTATGGTATGTTGACTCAGGTGCATCAAACCACATGACAGGTCATGCAGAATGGATGGAGGATGCAAGAAAAATGGAAAAACCAGGATTTGTGGAGACTGGTGATGATACTGCACATCCTATTGTGCACATTGGAAAATTTCCTTTGTCTATGCAGGATGGGAAAAAGAAATACATGTCCGATGTATTTCATGTCCCGAATATCACCAAGAATCTGGTTTCTGTTGGTCAAATGGTTGAGCAGGGCTTGCAGATCAGATTTAATCCTCATGGATGCTTTGTTGAGAATATGAAAAATAAAGGTCGCTTAATAGCAAAAGGAAATAAGAAGGGCAGAATGTTTACATTGGATGCAGACATGTCTGAATTGAGTGCAGCAATGTTTGCACATGGGACCGGTGTAGTTGCAGATATTGATATCTGGCATAAACGCATTGGTCATGTTAATGTACATCGACTTAAATCAATGCAGGCCCAAAATATTGTTGTAGGTTTGCCGAAATTCAAGGTTGCAGAAATGCATAAGATATGTGAAGCCTGTCAGTTTGGAAAACAGGCAAGGAAACCATTTCCTAGACATGTTCAAGAGAGTAAGAAGCCATTGGAATTAATCCACTCTGATGTGTGGACTACTAAAGCTGCATCTCTTGCAGGCTGTCATTATTTTGTCACTTTTATTTATGACTATAGCAGAAAAGTTTGGGTGTATTTTATGAAAAAGAAAAGTGAAGTTTTTGGGCACTTCAAAACTCTTAAAGCTATGGTTGAAAAAGAAACAGGCATGCAGATAAAATGCCTAAGGTCAGATGAAGGGGGAGAGTACCTCTCAAATGAGTTTGCAAGGTTCCTACAGGAGCATGGCATAAAGCAGCAATATTCATGTAGTCATACCCCACAACAAAATGGAATTGCAGAAAGGAAAAACATGCATATAGGAGAGGTATCTCGTGCCATGCTCAATGAAAAAGACTTGCCAGATTTTTATTGGGCTGAAGCAGTTGCTACAGCAGTCTACATAATGAACAGGACTCCCACTGCAGCAATACATGGAATGACTCCAAAGGAGAGGTATACTGGTAGGAAACCAGATATTTCTCATTTGAAAATTTTTGGTTGCATTGCCTATGTACATGTGCCAGATGAGTTGAGATCCAAGTTGGATCCAAAAGCTGAGAAGTGCATCTTTATTGGTTACTCTCTGCAGCAAAAAGGGTATAGATGCTATAACCCTTCTACTCGTAAGTTTACAGTGAGCAGAGATGTTGTTTTTGATGAGATGAGTAGCTTGTATAAACCAGTAAATGTGATTGATGATGTAGATGCACAAAATGGTAATGCTGCACAGAATTCACCGCAGCAGTCACAAAATATTAGTGGACCTGGAGCATCCTCTAGCAGTGCTTCACATTCTTCGCCATGGACAGGCAGATTAAGATCAGGAGAATCTTCTCAAAGTAATGCAGATAGTGGTATGCAGGTATCACGAAAAGGAAAAGAGAAGGTTGATCAGCCCATGTTTGATGTGAATGCAGGTCACTCTTATGTGGATGGTGAATCCAGTGGCTCAAAACAGAGCATTGATGATGAGTTGGGTATTCCTTCTATTGTTACACCTGGAGTAAGGAAGACTAGGGATGTTTTGAGAGCACCTGGGAGTGAACCTACTTTGCGCAGGTCTACGAGAGCTAGGTATCCTATGGTTAGGCTGAAATATGATGGATTTACAGCCATTCACTATGCATATATGGTCAAAGTGATACAGGAACCAGAACCCACTTCTTTTGAGCAAGCCATGGGAAAAGAAAAATGGGAGAAAGCCATGGATGAAGAAATGGATGCCTTGGAAGCAAATGCTACATGGAAATTGGTACCTTTGCCTAAAGGTAAGAATGCAATTGGCTGTAAGTGGGTTTATAAGGTGAAGCACAATGCAGATGGTTCTGTGAACAGATACAAGGCAAAATTAGTAGTCAAGGGGTATGCACAAACATATGGCATTGACTATGAAGAAACATTCAGTCTGGTTGCAAGGATGGCAACCGTAAGAGCAGTCATTACTATGGCTGCATCAAAGGGATGGTCTTTACATCAGATGGATGTAAAGAATGCTTTCTTGCATGGTGATTTGCAAGAAGAGGTCTATATGGAGTAGCCATCAGGTTATGTGCATGCTGTTCATCCTGAGTTTGTTTGCAGGTTGAAGAAAGCCTTGTATGGCTTGAAGCAAGCACCTAGAGCATGGTCTGACAAGATAGGACAGTATCTTGTCACTATTGGCTTTCAGATTTCCAAGGCAGATTTCTCACTTTATGTGAGAAAAACAGAGAAAGGTATTATGCTACTTGTCATTTATGTTGATGATTTGATTGTGACAGGTGACAGTGATGAAGATATCCTTCATGTGAAAATGCTATTGAAGCATAAGTTTGAGATGAAGGATTTGGGAGAGCTGCGTTATTTCTTGGGCATTGAGGTGATTAGATCACCAAGTGGGATACAGCTCTTGCAGAGGCAGTATGGATTGGACATGCTGTCCAAATATGGGATGACAGGCTGTAAACCTATTTCAGTTCCTTTGGAGCAAAATGTGAAGCTGAGCACAGATGCAGGTGAGCTTCTAGAAGACCCTACTATGTACAGACGCATAGTAGGAAGTTTGATTTATATGACTATTACCAGGCCAGATTTGAGCTATGTTGTTGGATTGGTAAGTCAGTTTATGCAGGCTCCAAGGAAACTACATTTGGATGCGGCTAGACGCATACTTAGGTATGTGAAGTCCACATTGCAGTATAGACTATTTTATGAGTCTGGGGTTCAGATACAGTTGCATGGATACACTGATGCTGATTGGGCTGGTAGTATTTCTGATAGACGATCTACCAGTGGATATGTGTTCTCTTTTGGGAGTGCTGTAGTCACTTGGAGCAGCAAGAAACAGCCTACAGTTGCCTTGTCGAGCACAGAGGCTGAGTACAGGGGCGCAGCAATGGCTGCATGTGAGGTAGCTTGGTTGCATAAGCTACTTTATGATATGCATCAGCCTACAGATGGGCCAGTTCTCATTTATTGTGACAACATGAGTAGTATACACTTGGCAAATAACCCAGTCTATCATGCTAGAACAAAGCACATTGAGGTGCATTATCACTATGTGCGGGAGAGGGTTTTACTAGGTCTTATTGATCTAGTTTATGTTAGCATAGAGGATCAGGTAGCTGACATATTTACGAAGGCATTGGGCGCGGAGAAGCTGCGCAAGTTCAGAGACCTGCTTGGTGTGCAGGAATTGGGATTGAGCTCGAGGGGGAGTGTTGAGATATCGAGCTTCACTCGTGATATGCCAGGGTGACCGTTGTGCATTTATGTCACCGACGTGTTAGTTGCAGATGCGGTTGGTACACCGCCCATGAATAATAGCTAGATGACAGCTATCCTTATCTACTCTAGTTCGTGGCTCAGTTAGTATGCCACCTTAGTTAGTTGAGTTTGGTTTGAGACCCATATATAGGGTTCTTCTATTTCTTTGTATTAGAGTTCTTTTGGCTTACACAACTAAGAAGAGGAAAACTGTTTTCAGCCTCCACCCTTGTGTGTCTTCCCCCATTGTGCAAGCAAGAAAGGTACAAGTGAGACTCCTTCCTTCTCTCCCATAATCTTGACAGTGGGCTCAAAATAAAGGATTTTAAAATACCATTTTATGTATTGTTTACATCTAGAATGGTGTAATATAAAGGGGTCATTTATAGATTGAATGAACAAGGATACATACATACATACATACATACATACATACATACATACATGCATGCATGCATGCATATATATATATATATATAGTGAACATGGGAGGTTAACCAAGAATGTGCCATAGCATAAAAGGTGAGCATTCAAAGATCTTTCCATACACTGTTCAAATTTTTGGAAAGCAAGGATTGACACTAGCTTATCACAACACCTTTCAAACAACAGTTAAAGAATTGAAGAAGTCAATGATTGAGGCATGGATAGATTAGCACATAAGCCACTATATAGTAATGAAAGCCCTGATACAATAATTCACTATATTATATAAAAAATTTGATAAATATCCATAGACTAATAGGTGTTATATATATTGTAGCACATCATCTATACTCGCACTCTATGTTTTGCAAAACAATATGGTAGTCTTTCAATAGAGTCAACCTAATAAATGAGCAATCACATTACCAAGCACAATCAAGCTATTGCAAGCATCCAAGACATTGTGGAACATGCCAAAGAGCTAATAGCCTAGAAGCATTACATTAGTGGAAATTGTTGCACTTCTTGAGCTCAAGGATGGGACTTTGGATACCCTATTATTCATTCAATATGTTCAACTACAAATTTTGACGGCCATCTCTCACCTAGCCTCTCACACACACCACGAACATCAAGATTCACTTGTAATGAGCTTGTGCTCCCTTCCTTCAAGCATGAAGGATGATGTTGAAAAGCATCATAATCCAAAAGTGTGCTTTTTTATTCTCACCCTCTACAGCCTTAGCATGCAAGGAAGAAGCATGAGCATAGACATGAGAGTGTGCAAGGTTACATCAATGAAGCCTTGGTTTATACATTACATTTTGATGGAGCTTCTTGAGGACCTACTAAGCATGTGAGTATTGGGGTTGTTATAAAATATCCCCATCAAAATTATGGAGGGTTTGATGATCATCATCATAGGAAAAATGTATATAGACCCATCTTCGTTGTGTTTTAGGTGGTCCAATGAGACTTTTCATTATGGAGAAAGGGGTGGATGTGCTAACTCCCTCTCCTTTCTCACTCTCTTTGGGCCAAGTGCGATATAGGTCTGCTTTAAATATTTGAGTCACTTTTTCATAAGCAATTGCTACAATAAAAACTAGATAAACTATTAGGTGATCTTAATATTGTTTAGGAATGTTATTCCCATGTCAATACTTGTGGAAATGAAACTTCCCTTACAAGATAGACTCATGTGATTCTAGACAACAAGGTCTATGATATTCCAATGGTGTTTAGGATGGCATTTCCTAGGTTTGTTTCTTAATTGGCTACCAAAATCCTACCATCAAGGAGAGCTAGGTAGCCATGTTATAAGAGAATAGGAACAAGTGGAGATGCACAATGCTAGAAGGAAATAGTTTAGTTAAAGAGGATCATCATAGAAATATAGATTGATATTGTGACAAGAGGGTACTCAAATTATTAATTCAAGAAAAAGATTTAGTATCAAGAAGGAGGCTTCACTGAAGTGTTGAGATATCGAGCTCCACTCGTGATATGCCAGGGTGACCGTTGTGCATTTATGTCACCAACTTGTCAGTTGCAGATGCGGTTAGTACACCGCCCATGAATAATAGCTAGATGACAGCTATCCTTATCTACTCTAGTTCGTGGCTCAGTTAGTATGCCACCTTAGTTAGTTGTCTTTGGTTTGAGACCCATATATAGGGTTCTTCTATTTCTATGTACGAGAGTTCTTTTGGCTTACACAACTAAGAAGAGGAAAACTGTTTTCAGCCTCCACCTTTGTGTGTATCCCCCCATTGTGCAAGCAAGAAAGCTACAAGTGAGACTCCTTCCTTCTCTGCCACAATCTTGACATGGTATCAGAGCCTTGTTCGTGGTAAGGAGCTCAAGAAAGCAAGCCAAGCTCGCGGTGTTCTGGTAAGAGGAGCAGTGTTGCTTTCATTTTCTGTTTTGGGAGCAAATCTCTGCAGGTAGCACAGCTGGAAATTGCAAGAGTGCATTGTCTCAGGTTGAGACGCCCTTCGCGGTGAAGCAAGAGGGCAGTATATGCTACGGGAAAGGGCTTTAGCCCATGGTGACCCTGCTTTTTTTATTTGAGGCCATTTCGAGGCCTGTTTTGGAGGCGGAAGTTTTCTGCACACACTCAGGAAAAGGCCCACTTTTATGCTCTGTAGCCACTGTTCTACAGGTCGGTGAAAAGTTACTGTAGAAATTGCATCGTATGCCTGTACGCAGAGACATTGGGAGTTACAGAATCATCCCTGTTACTTGTTGATGCAAAATCGTCACTAGGAAGTGACTGTGTGGTCAAATACCACTTTCGTCAGTTTTGTAGATTTGCCCTTGTGAGGCTGAAGCTGTGTTCTCTGCAGTGACAGAATTTTTTACAGTATTCTGTAATGGCGTCTGATTCTCTTTCACAGATTGTAACTGAAAAGCTTGACAAGAACAACTTCCAAGCATGGAAGTTTAGAATGACGAATTTCCTTATGGGAAAAGGATATTGGGAATTTGTTACAGGAAATGAAGAAGAACCAGTTCTTCCTGATATTCCCAATCAACAGCAAATACAGGCATTCAAAGCATGGCATGAGAGAGCCAGGAAAGTTATGTACTGGCTGTCTATCAGTATTTCAGACTCTATGATTGTGCATATTCAGGATGCAAGTACACCAAAGGAGGCATGGGATACCTTGTCAAAAATGTATAGCATAAATACACAAGCCAGGAAAATTCAGCTCAAGCAAGAGTTGCATAATGTGCAAAGATAAAGTATGAGCATCAATGACTACCACATGAAGGTGAAGAAGATTGCAGATGCACTTGCTTCCATTGGGTAGCCAGTGGAAGATGATGATTTAGTTTCTGTGACCTTGAATGGTCTAGGAAATGATTATGCACAGTTTCGGACATCCATTTCAGTTCGTGAAAGATTTCCTGATTTTGAGGAGTTGATTGCTCTTCTAATTTCTGAGGAGCAGAGAAATGGTAGTGCATCTTCTTCAGGAGGAACTTCAAAAGAAACTGTCTTCTACTCAAATGCTAGAAGAGGTAGAGGCAGAGGTAGAGGAGGCCGATCTGGAGGCCGTGGTAGAAATCAGAATATGCAGCAAACTCAAGAAAACCAGCCCTATGGAGGAGGACGTGGTAACTCTAGAGGCAGGGGGAGCCAAAGAGGTCGTGGCACATGGCAAAGAGGCAAAAATGCAAACAGTAATGTTGAATGCTACTACTGTGGTAAAATGGGTCATATGGCTAAAGACTGCTATAAAAAGCAGAATGACATCATGAATGGAAAACTGCAACAAGGGAATTATGCATCTTCTAGTAGACAGGGTGATGACAGAAATGAGCATTTGTTTATGGTGCAGCACATGAACAATTATGTGACAAGTGCAGAAGAAAGCAATGATGTATGGTATGTTGACTCAGGTGCATCAAACCACATGACAGGTCATGCAGAATGGATGGAGGATGCAAGGAAAATGGAAAAACCAAGATTTGTGGAGACTGTGATGATACTGCACATCCTATTGTGCACATTGGAAAAATTCCTTTGTCTATGCAAGATGGGAAAAAGAAATACCTGTCCGATGTATTTCATGTCCCGAATATCACCAAGAATCTAGTTTTTGTTGGTCAAATGGTTGAGCAGGGCTTGCAAGTCAGATTTAATCCTCATGGATGCTTTGTTGAGGATATGAAAAATAAAGGTCGCTTGATAGCAAAAGGAAAGAATGTTTAATTACGTTGGATGCAAACATGTCTGAATTGAGTGCAGCAATGTTTGCACATGGGACCGGTGTAGTTGCAGATATTGATATCTGGCATAAACGCATTGGTCATGTTAATGTACAACGACTTAAATTAATGCAGGCCCAAAATATTGTTGCAGGATTTCCTAAATTCAAGGTTGCAGAAATGCATAAGATATGTGAAGCTTGCCAATTTGGAAAACAGGCAAGGAAACCATTTCCTAGACATGTTCAAGAGGGTGAGAAGCCATTGGAATTAATCCACTCTGATGTACTAAAGCTGCATCTCTTGGAGGCTATCATTATTTTGTCACTTTTATTGATGACTATAGTAGAAAAGTTTGGGTGTATTTTATGAAAAAGAAAAGTGAAGTTTTTGGGCATTTCAAAACTCTTAAAGCTATGGTTGAAAAAGAAACAGGCCTGCAAATAAAATGCCTAAGGTCAGATGGAGGGGGAGAGTACCTCTCAAATGAGTTTGCAAGGTTCTTGCAGGAGCATGGCATAAAGCAGCAATATTCATGTAGTCATACCCCACAACAAAATGGAATTGCAGAAAGGAAAAACAGGCATATTGGAGAGGTATCTCGTGCCATGCTCAATGAAAAAGACCTACCAGATTTTTATTGGGCTCAAGCAGTTGCTACAGCAATCTACATAATGAACAGGACTCCCACTGCAGCAATACATGGGATGACTCCAGAGGAGAGGTATACTGGTAGGAAACCAAATATTTCTCATTTGAAGATTTTTGGGTGCATTGCCTATGTTCATGTGCCAGATGAGTTGAGATCCAAGTTGGATCCAAAAGCTGAGAAGTGCATCTTTATTGGTTACTCTTTGCAGCAGAAAGGGTATAGATGCTATAACCCTTCTACTCGTAAGTTTACAGTGAGCAGAGATGTTGTTTTTGATGAGATGAGTAGCTGGTATAAACCATTAAATGTGATTGATGATGTAGATGCACAAAATGGTAATGCTGCACAGAATTCACAGCAGCAGTCACAAAATATTAGTGGACCTGGAGTGTCCTCTAGCAGTGGTTCATATTCTTCGCCATGGACAGGCAGATTGAGATCAGGAGAATCTCCTCAAAACAATGCAGATAGTGGTATGCAAGTTTCACAAAAAGGAAAAGAGAAGGTAGATCAGCCCATGTTTGATGTGAATGCAGGTCACTCTTATGTGGATGGTGAATCCAGTGGCTCAGAACAGAGCATTGATGATGAGTTGGGTATTCCTTCTATTGTTACACCTGGAGTAAGGAAGACCAGGGATGTTTTGAGAGCACCTGGGAGTGAACCTACTTTGCGCAGGTCTACCAGAGCTAGGTATCCTGTGGATAGGCTGAAATATGATGGATTTATAGCCATTCACTATGCCTATATAGTCAAAGTGATACAGGAACCAGAACCCACTTCTTTTGAGCAAGCCATGGGAAAAGAAAAATGGGAGAAAGCCAGGGATGAAGAAATGGATGCCTTGGAAGCAAATGCTACATGGGAATTGGTACCTTTGCCTAAAGGTAAGAATGCAATTGGTTGTAAGTGGGTTTATAAGGTGAAGCACAATGCAGGTGAAGCACAATGCAGATGGTTCTGTGAACAGATACAAGGCAAGATTAGTAGTCAAGGGGTATGCATAGACATATGGCATTGATTATGAAGAAACATTCAGTCCGGTTGCAAGGATGGCAACCGTAAGAGCAGTCATTGCTATGGCTGCATCAAAGAAATGGTCTTTACATCAGATGGATGTAAAGAATGCCTTCTTGCATGGTGATTTGCAAGAAGAGGTCTATATGGAGCAGCCACCAAGTTATGTGCATGATGTTCATCCTGAGTTTGTTTGCAGGTTGAAGAAAGCATTGTATGGCCTAAAGCAAGCACCTAGAGCATGGTCTGACAAGATAGGACAGTATCTTGTCACTATTGGCTTTCAGATTTCCAAGGTAGATTTCTCACTTTATGTGAGAAAAACAGAGAAAGGTATTATGCTACTTGTCATTTATGTTGATGATTTGATAATGACAGGTGACAGTGATGAAGATATCCTTCATGTGAAAATGCTATTAAAGCAGAAGTTTGAGATGAAGGATTTGGGAGAGCTGCGTTATTTCTTGGGCATTGAGGTGATTAGATCACCAAGTGGGATACAGCTCTTGCAGAGGCAGTATGGATTGGACATGCTGTCCAAATATGGGATGATAGGCTGTAAGCCTATTTCAGTTCCTTTGGAGCAGAATGTGAAGCTGAGCACACATGCAGGTGAGCTTCTAGAAGACCCTACTATGTATTGACGCATAGTAGGAAGTTTGATTTATATGACTATTACCAGGCCAGATTTGAGCTATGTTGTTGGATTGGTAAGTTAGTTTATGCAGGCTCCAAGGAAACCACATTTGGATGCGGCTAGACGCATACTCAGATATGTGAGGTCCACATTGCAGTATGGACTATTTTATGAGACTGGGGTTCAGATACAGTTGCATGGATACACTGATGCGGATTGGGCTGGTAGTATTTCTGATAGACGATCTACCAGTGGATATGTGTTCTGTTTTGGGAGTGCTGCAGTCACTTGGAGCAGCAAGAAACAGCCTAAAGTTTCCTTGTCAAGCACAGAGGCTGAGTACAGGGGTGCAGCATTGGCTGCATGTGAGGTAGCTTGGTTGCATAAGCTACTTTATGATATGCATCAGCCTACAGATGGGCCAGTTGTCATTTATTGTGACAACATGAGCAGTACACACTTGGCAAATAACTCAGTCTATCATGCTAGAACAAATCACATTGAGGTGCATTATCACTATGTGCGGGAGAGGGTTTTACTAGGTCTTATTGATCTAGTTTATTTCAGCACAGAGGATCAGGTAGCTGACATATTTACGAAGGCATTGGGCGCAGAGAAGCTGCGCAAGTTCAGAGACCTGCTTGATGTGCAGGAATTGGGATTGAGCTCGAGGGGGAGTGTTGAGATATCGAGCTCCACTCGTGATATGCCAGGGTGACCGTTGTGCATTTATGTCACTGACTTGTCAGTTGCAGATGCGGTTAGTACACCGCCCATGAATAATAGCTAGATGACAGCTATCCTTATCTACTCTAGTTCGTGGCTCAGTTAGTATGCCACCTTAGTTAGTTGTCTTTGGTTTGAGACCCATATATAGGGTTCTTCTATTTCTATGTATGAGATTTCTTTTGGCTTACACAACTAAGAAGAGGAAAACTATTTTCAGCCTCCACCTTTGTGTGTATCCCCCCATTGTGCAAGCAAAAAAGCTACAAGTGAGACTCCTTCCTTCTCTCCCACAATCTTGACATGAAGATGCTCTCTCTCTCTCTCTCTCTCTCTCTCTCTCTAATGAAAAGCAATAAGGAAAGTACTCAAAATTTTCACACACATGAATAGTTTGTTCTATTATTTCTTATCCTTTAAATGCAAGAAAATTAGGGTTAGGGTTTTCCCATCCCCCTTGGGCATCCTACCCCTTTCTTGGTCCTTCCAGTCGATCATTGCTCTCTTTACATGTAACCAAACCTTAATCTTGATGAAAAAATAAAGTGGACACAAGGTGTTGGCTACTAAAAATAATTTTCATGAGAGAGAGCCTGGCTCTCATAAAATAATAGCATATAAGTGTTACAAAAATTATTGTTTTTCCAAATTTTCGTAGGCCTCTTTATTTATCTTCTTCTTGTAGTTAACATTATCCCCCTCCTAGATGAGTACCAATCCCATGGTACTTTCACCAAATGTATAGTGTTGCTATTAATGAAAGAATAAAAGACATCTAATGAGAGAAATCAAGGGTAGATGCTATGGTGTGGCAAAAGAGATGTGGATGGCAAGGTAAAGGGACTGAGAGACTCAAAGCATGCTAGATTATATTGAAGACAAAGGAAGAGATTATGGTCGATGCTAAAGGGGTCATAATAGATTCATGCTACTAATATTGATGGGTCTTGAGGAGCTCTGTCATATCTATCATATCACTCATGCTGTTCTTATGAGGAGTGTCTATCTTCCTTGTGCAATGATTGTGCACTTGTAGATGTGCAACTAGGATCTAGGTTAAATCCTAAGTAAACTTAAAATGTTCTCCCACACTTGAGGATCTAATTGGTGAGAAAATGTGGTGCAATACTATCCTCAAGGTGAGAGATCATGGGGGGGCTTGAGTGTTGGATGTAGTTAATGTATACGTGCTTTTCTATTTTTCTTTTCTTTTTCTCTTTTTGTTTAGATAAATAATACACAACATATGAAAAGCTACAAGAGAGAAATTAGATAATTCATGAAGTGGGGTGGTGTGCAGTGCTAAAGATAACCTTTGCTAAGAAGATACTCCTTGGCGTGCTCCCACAATTACTATGATATCTCTAGGTAAAAAGGATACATATACATGGTGAATCTTCTATTCGTCCCCATGTCCTCCAATGAACTTGGTACAATAGGCTAGTGGTAGTATGGCACAGAGGTGAAGGCAAACAGTCACCACTCAATCAATTCCAGTGTTGGTACCAAAAGAGAGTGGTACCAACTCAAACAAGAATGACCTTGACCTTGATTTTGGCCTTAACATGGTAGGATACCCAAACAACATCCAATGACACTGATCACTCGAGTAGCCATTCTTCATGAGGGATTATTGGTTGTTGGAGGAGCTTAATAAGGAGACAAAGATAATTGCAAGTCATGTGGAAGGAGGGGTTTGGGCAATTAGCAAATTTTATTATAAATTGAGAAAAGGAAGGAACCAAGTCAGTAGGTTGGAATAGGTAGGTTTTTTCATCATGGGTTGCTCTGATATTGGGGATCTTTAATCCATCTCATTTCCTTTCAAAATGAGATAGCATCATTTTGGTAGTCTTTGCTGCACTTCCCTAGGCTTCAATTTCAAGTACCTTCCCCTGCTTCCTTGAACTCTACATGACTTTTGATAAACTTTCATATCTAAAGGGTGTCACCACTTCATAGCAATGTTTTTATCTATTTTTATGAGCAGCCATATATGCATAAATGAAGTAGATTTTTAAACCTACTCTCCTCATTGACCTTGAAATCAAACTTCCCAGTAGGACTGGTCTCCTATTTCTCTTGATATATTTGCATTGTCTCCTAGACTATGTTTTCTTGCTCTTCCTATGGTAGCAGCTCTATGAGAATGGATGCTCTATTACTCTCTATAGTTGAGCTTGTAAATTCTAAATCATGGCCATATAGGCCTCCCTTTCTCTAAGTCTTCCTCTTCATCTACTGGGTACTGTTTTGACTCCCATGTGACAAAATCTGGTGCGTTTGGCATATCCATGTGGGGTGTCATGACTATGGGTGGCCCTAAGGTGACGAGAGAGGTTAACAAGGCTATTTTAGGTTGAATTAGACAACTTGTTGCCTTGAGTTCACACTCATCATAGCTTTTTTGCCTTAACTATCAAATCAAGTCTTTGTTTGATTGGCCCTTTTCTCATCAAATTGATCCCTTGAAACATTTCCATACTTTCCAAGGTGTTGCAGAGAAATCCTAGTCAAGATTTAAGTTCTTCTATATCTTCAAATTGAGGCATGTGGGCCAATATTATAATTTCCCATAGTAACTCTTGCTACTCATCATGACAATTTGCAAGTCTCAAATTGGACTCTATGTTAGCTTTCACTATACAAGGGTGCTCCTAGGCCATTGGAGAGCTTCATCAAGGTGGTCTCATAGAGACTTTGTGTATCATTTTCTACCATAACTATAGCCCCCTAACAAGTTGGTGGAGATGGTCTCCTATAGACCTACATGTGAGGAACTCTATTGGGCTTGTATCTACTAATGCTCCAAATTTCATCTTTCATATGTAGATTTATCTTTGTCTTCTGTGGGGCCACTTTGATTTCAACAAGGATGAGTTAACACATGATTTTGCACGCTTAGCTTGGCAATTTCTACTCTGTATCTTTTAAGTGTGATCTTGCTCATTGATTCTATCTTGAAGCTCATCCATGGCAATCAACAGTCTCCTATTATTTAAGTTGATCTTGGACCTTTCTAAGCACTGAACCATGCTTCTTCAATTGAGTCTAAAGCTCATGCATTTGTTTTTCTTGGAGATCTTGAGCATTGTGTCATGCTCCTTTAACTAGTTTTGGAGATCTATGAATACCAAGTTACACTTCTTCAATTGATTTTAGAACTCCTACCATTACTTCTCTTAAAGTTCCTTCAATGCATTATCATGTTCCTATAGTTGAGCTTGGAGATCCAACATTCCTTTGAGATTCCATCAAGAAGTTTTTGTATTTATCTCATGTCTTTTTTAGTCTTACCTAGAGCTCTTGGTTGGCCTTGAGTGCATTGGATTTGTCTTTTTTAAGCTCTTAACACATCCTCTCATGGGGGCCTATTCTTCTTGCTCAACTCTACCCCTTAGAAGACTCTTGTGCATTATTTGTGGTATCTATTGAGCAAGAGATCTCTTCTAGATTAGTTATGGTGACTTCAAGTATGGGTCTTGTTTTTGCAACTAACTGATTTATGCCTTTATGGTTCTTGTTTGAGCCATCAACTCATAGAGGGTCCCAAAGTGACTGGTTGGTTTCTCTATCACCTTCTTCTTTCCTCTACTAGAGTTGATTTTTCCTTTTTGGGCTATAGGATTTGCTACTTTCTATGCAATGGTCTGGTCTTTGATGTATAAGGACTCTTCTAAGATGCTATAATAGTCCTTTCATACTCTTCTCCAGACAACCTCATTTTGGCTCATAGTTTGCTCCATTCCTTCTTTGACCTCTTCTTAGTAGAACAAACAATTAGCCACTACTCTTGTGTGTCTTTTTTATTGAAGTCCTCTGAGGATGAACTACTTCTTTCTCTTCTCTCTACTTCTTCTTTTTCTTGCTTGTGTCATCATTATGGATGGGGTTCTCTCCCTTTTCTCATTCTATTGTATCTACAAATGAATCCTTGGATAGTGTGGGTGGCTCTATGTGTGATGGCAAGATGTCTTGCAGGGGCATTCCTACAATGACAACATGATGCAGGTAAGTGAGTTGCCATAGTTGATGATCGGACGCCTAGCCTCTATGCAATTAAGATTTACTTTAGGATTCTTTGGAGAAACCCTTTGTGCCTTGGCCAGGCATTCAATGACATGTTCCATCCATAAAGAATTTAAGTCCTACTTAATCATGTTTCTTGTCAATGCATCCTCTAGGAGTCATCTAGGGATCTTCATTGGGCCTAGTCGAGGTTTTGTTGTAGGTGAAGAGATGATGTCGGTAAGTGAGGTACCATAGTTGATGATACTATGCCTAGCCTCTATGCAATTAAGCACTACTTTAGGATTCTTTGGAGCAACCCTTTATGCCTTGGCTAGGGATACAATGACATGTTCCAACTCTAAAGCATTCAAGTCCTGCGTAACCAATTTTCTTATCAATATATCCTGTAAGAGCCATGTAGGGATCTTAATTGGGCCTAATCGAGGTTTTGTTGTAGGTGACGCTCAGAGGTGATGAGATGATGAAATATCTCTATTCTCACCCTTAGCTCTTCATCTGGGATTTCTCTCAAGGAAACTCCTTTGTGGGGCACTACTTTTATTGTGATTCCATGGATTTTTACCACTGAGGTTTCATCCCACCTTTAAGAGACTTGGGGGGTTCTCTATGTTTTAAAATACTTTTCTAATTCCATCTTGATGCCTAAGGTCTCTTCTACTAACTTTGGATGGAACTCAATGCTAGTTATGTGTTCATCATGGTTTCCATCAGTTTTTGTGTCGTAGATAAACCTACTTGGTCATAGTTTTGGATCAATATGATTCAAATTAAAAAGTGGATGTGGGCATGATCTAGTCTTTGAGAGCACATTTGGCTACATGTTACTTGTAGCCTACTATTTTGCAATTTTACTTTCAAGGTTGAAGGCAGAGAACATGAGTTTATCCTCGTTCATTGGGTCTCTGATAGGTACAAGCTACATTGTGTGGATGAGAGAAATGATGCTTGTGTATTTTTCATTTGTTAACAAAAAAGGATTTTGGTGAGCCTTTTTAGATAAAATTTTGTATTACACATCATTTACTTTTCTTAATAGAATTGAAATTTTAATTTTCACACCCTAGAATCTTGAGCCTTACCCATATTTTTGAAGGGAGAAGCCCACGTGAGAGCATAAGCAAGCAGAAGTAATGAAGGTGTGAGCTATGGCACATGGAGAAAGAGAGCAAGAGAGAGAGGCTCAAGATGTGGGAAGTCCAATAGTCACAATGTGTGATTGGCCTCCCTTATTCTTATACTGACCACCTATAGTGTATAGGTGTACAATTACTATCAATGTAGTGAGTATATGGGTGATGTATCCAACAATCTCCCACTTAAAGGAGAATGTGCCCCTAGTGAGAGGGAACAAGAAAAAAATGACAAAGTACAAATACATAAAGTATAATAGGATGAGGAAAGACATCATCTCATCCAATACCCATTAACTTCCTAAAGGAAGGCAAAACACTATACTGAGAGACTTTTAGTAAGTAGATCCACAAGATTTTGGTCAATTGAGAACTTAACAATCTAGATGAACTTGTCCTCACGACCTGAGTCTCTAATAAAATGGTAATTCACCTCAATGTGCTTTTGTCCCCACATGGAAGACTAAACTCTTGGCCAACCAACTATCAATCATAAAATCCAAATGTAGTTCTTAACATTGAGATGCATTGCTGATATCAACCCTCTCACGAACATAATCAACCACAAAACTAGGGACAAAGCATTCAAAATCTATGTGTATAGCTCTGTCATTAATCTCAAAACAGAAAAGAAACCATAAACCTCTCTTTTAATAATGAACCAATTTGTCATCTTCATCCATAGCTTCAATTATTATGCAAGAACAAAAGGGAAAAGAGGAATTTCTACACAAAAGACAGAGGAGAGAGTAGAGAGAACAAATTTTTGGCACCACCAAAAAGGGAGAATATGCAATTGGAGAATATAGAGGAAAGGGAAAGAGACACATAACCACTCGTGCACTCCACCCCACCTCTTCCCCAAAAAGCACACCCCTTCGTATTTTTATTATTTTTTTGAAACTTTGATACATTTGATATTATAAGGCCTTTGGCCTTTAATTTTGAGTATTCCTACCCTTTACAAATGCATGCTCATAACACTTGAAAGAATACCATTGACTTTAATAGATGTGGCTCCCCTCCCCCTTATGTGGGATATTACTTTAGTGATTTTGTAACAATTTAGTATTATTCTCTTGACAAAACATAAAAATATGATGCATGATTGGATTCTTTTGTGCCTTGTTTTTATGCTTCTTTTGAATGCCATCAATATTCCTCCCACACTGAAATGTGAAGCGTCCTCACAAACCTTGTCAAAGAAGAACCACTGTCTAGCATAAACAACTTCTAAAATTGTTAGTAAAACAACTTTGATAACAAGAATGAGGCCTAGCCATGGTAGGGTATGGGACTCCAAAGCCATGACCACCAAAGTAAGGGAACTCCTGCCTCCATCACACTCCCACACTGAAAAACTTGCATACTTGTTGAAGGATAGGGTTCAATCTTCAATAAAGGATCATGAGTACAACTCCCACGTCCAATGGGGAAAGAAAGACGATCATATCATGTGGCTCTCAACACCCTTGAAATGTTATTAGCATTGTTATCTATGAGGATAAAAAAATTTTAAGCTAGTTACCCCCTTGCAAAAGGGTTTGCATTGTGATTGCTAGTGATAGGTATCACAAGGGTGTGTTTTAGAATTTTAGAAGATGTGCTTAGGTTTGATATTTTTAGCTTTTTGTTTCTTTGATAGTGTTATGTATCACTTTAAATTTGTGTTTTTTTTCTCTTTAAAAGGGCATTGAGGGTTGGGTATGTGGACATAAGAAGGAAAATAGGGGTGAAGCCGTGTTGGCAAAATGGTGAGGATAAATATATGAGGCCCATGGGAGGGTTTGTTAAGGAGGAGGTAAAGCTAATGAGGGTTTGTAATAGGGGGCTTTTGATGAAGTAGAGTAGAGCATGGAAACAACCCTTACTAAATTATTTACATTAATTCTATAAATATTATATTTTCAATTCTCCCTCAGTTTCTTAAAGGATAGTTTATTGAATTAAATGCTTGTGTTTAAGTTAATGTTTTTTTAAAAGGCTAAGGATTAAGAGAAAAATGATTTGTCATGAGGTGTAGGGATAAGGTAAAAACTTTGTGGTGCCACAGCTTCTTCTTTGTCTTCATCGATTCTTTCTCATCCTCGCGCCCTCTCTTCTTCTTTTTCTTCTTCTTTTATTATTGTTCTGATGATACGTTACTAAAAGAGAGAGGAGAACTGGGAGCATCATGCGGAACCAATGGGAGTGCTTATTGGGCAAACCGTACAATTTGCCATGAAGCGCCTGAAGAATGACTCTATGTAGCCGGCAGCGGAATGGAGGTCGCCGATAGGGAAACCTGATGATCTCAACACAATGTGTTTGGAAAGATCCTTGAGCAGGATGAAGTGGATGGCCATTTGGATCTCCTGAGATGTGATGGTGGGCTTCTTATTGTAACGGGCGAGGTAGGAGGCCTCACAGGAGAGCTCTTCTTCTTCTTCTTCTTCTTTTGCTGTTGCTGCTGGTAATTTGATGGAAAGCACTGATGTAGGCAGCGATGGTGAATGCAAGGACGAGTATATATTCGTGTATGACCTCTCTAGTATCTTCAATCACGACATCGTGTCCAGCTGCTCCTCTCTGAATCCATGGGTAAACGCATGCCCTTGAATGGCCAACAATGGCTTAGGGGAGTCCTTGGAGGAAGCATCCCCCTTGGGCAAGCAGGTTCCTGGTACATCTCGGACCAGTTCACATCAGAGATAGTGTTCCACAACCAATGCTACAACACCCTTGCCTCACGGACAAGGGCAAGCAGGCAAAAGCCCTGTATGTGCCCTTCTTTGGAAGAGAAGACAACTCTTCTTCTTCTTTTTCACAAGAAATCTGCATCCTCCTCATGCTTCTTCTTCTTCATCTTCACAAAAATTATGTCTTCTTCTTCATCATCGTATCCCTATCTTATCCCTATCATCTCCACAATAACCTTCCTTCTTCTTTCTCTCACCTTCGTTCTTCCGCTTGCGCATCCTGCTCATTTGATTGATAGCCATGGACGATGGCTTCCAGGTATCCGCCATGGATGCTAAAGGTCACGTCTTTGAAGTAGTTGATTTTCTCTATTGATAACACAACTTTGAAGATCTGGATTGATGGCCTCTCTCTCTCTCTCTCTCTCTGTGCATTTACACTCCCCTTGCTTTGAGGGGCCCAACCTGCTCCTGTGAAGCCTTGCCTCACCTTTCATCCGCTTTAGCTCACCATAACCACAACCCATTGATAGTTTGGCCACATCCAATTGTAGGCTCTTATTCTATTATAATCCATTACAATCAATCCCTTTAACAATCTCTACACCTATCGTTGCAATTAACAAATTCCTTTCATCTATTAATTCTGTACAAATAGTGTACAGGTATTAGCCCTCGAAGCGTCTGAACCTTTTCCAATTGTAACAAGTCATCCCTTTTTCCCTCTTCACAGAACTTGGGAGTGCATCTTTACACAGGAGAGATGAGGGATGTCGAGGTACAATTGAAATAGAGAAGTATCTCAAATTATGACCTTGTGGACATTTTCCAACAGTCCACCACCTTGATCTCTAAGATAAAGGTAGAGGCCATCGATGACTGTTGAATCTTATCTTGGAAGAAATCTTTCTCTTCTCATCCTTGTTCATCTTTTGCTAATTCCTTTCTCACTAATAAGTCTGTATATTCCAGAATCCCCTTCTTCTTGGGTTTTCAGTAAGTGCTCTACAGCATATAGATTTTGAAAGGATCTGAAACACCTTGGGTTGTTGAGATCAGCATGTTCCCCGGCTACACACCAAAATGATAGCAACCCTCCCACGACCATAATCAACCACAAAACCAGGGACAAATCACACAAAATCTATGTGTATGGCTTTTCCATTAATCTCAAAACTAAAAAGAAATCATAAATCTCTCTTTTAATAATGAACCAAATTGTTGTCTTCATGCATAGCTTCAATCATTATGCAAGAACAAAAGGGAAAAGAGGAATTTCTACACAAAAGACAGAGGAGAGAGGAGAGAGAACAAATTTTTGGCACCACCAAAAAGGGAGAATATGCAATTGGAGAAGAGAGAGGGAAGGGAAAGAGGCACATAACCACTCATGCACTCCACCCCACCTCTTCCCCAAAAAGCACACCCCTTCATATTTTTATTTTTATTTTGAAACTTTGATACATTTTATATTATAAGGCCTTTGGCCTTTAATTTTGAGTATTCCTACCCTTTACAAATACATGCATGTAACACTTGAAAGCATACCATTGACTTTAATAGATGTGGCTCCCCTCCCCCTTATGTGGGATATTACTTTAGTGATTTTGTAACAATTTAGTATTATTCTCTTGACAAAACATAAAAATATGATGTGTGCGTGGATTCTTTTGTGCCTTGTTTTTTTGCTTCTTTTGAGTGTCATCAATTGCTAATTTTTTCGCCTACTCAATTGGATATCAATAAGGTCCTTGATCAACCTTCACATGACAAGATAAAGGATACTCAATAGGCTTAACATCCTACCCTAGGGAGTCCACCTTAGGTTAACCATCTATATAACATGCATTCAAATGGTATTTTTAAAACCCCTTTTTAAAAATTTTGCACCATTTCATATACCTCTTTTGTGAATTTTGAAGGCAATATTTATATTCCTTTTGTAAATCTAAATTTTGAGATGATGTTCATTTTTGTAACCCCTTCTACACAATTCAAACAAAAACACAATGCCACACTACTTTGTGCCGAGTTTTTTCATAATAATCTTAGTTGAATATCCAAACACTGGAGTAAGCAGTCTTGTACACTTTTACAACCCTATGCAAGAGCCACCTACTAGAGGGCAAACTCCTATTTGGGAACCATGCACAACAACCATAGATAATCATGGCCTAAATCGTGGGTGCAAGAGCCAAGATAAGATACAAGGTCATGAGCTTGAGTAGTAGATACAACAAAATAAACAAGAGACATATTTTAGACTATCTTGAGATAGAAAATGAAATCAATTACACCTTTAGGGAGATCTAAAGGGGCTCTCATGTGAGTAAAAGTTTCTATCTTTGAAAAGATGAATACATTCCATATAAGAAACACCCCATCACATGAATTTCTAGACCCATGGATCTAGTTACATAACATAAAACATACATTTTCCTTTCAAGACTAAGACCATGGCTCAAGATTAGATTTTAAAGAATTGTATGATGATGTGAGAGCCATCCCTTTATGAAATGGTCTCTAGAAACCAACGATTTTTCCAACTTTAGGTATAGCATCAATTTGGACCTTCATTATAGAAACAAGTGATAAACTAAAACATAAATAATCCACATGAATTTTCAAGTATCCCCAATAAAAGCTTATGATTGTAACCTCCAATCCATGCTTGTAGTTCTTTCATGTGGTTGAAGACCCCATCTCTATTGTACTTGCCCATGTCAAAGGGCCCAAAAAGATCTACTTTTTCAAAGGTTTAATAAGAAGGTTAATAGATATGAAAGGGAGGAGGTCTAGTCTAATGATCAAGAAACAAGGATAGAAATGCATCACATCATCATGGTGGCCTATTAGCATACCCCACTATCAATCAAATGATGCATTTCTACATATTTTATCATTGTTTATCCATAGAAGTGCTTAGCATGGCAACAACATGCTACATTCATGCAAGGAATCCATATAGCCATTAAACTATCAATTCTCCTCATACTCATCTTATCCAACTTAGCTAGCAAGCCAAAGGGATAATCTCACTATTTACATGCAAAGTATGATTTAATTCATCTCAAATCCTCGTCTCCATCTCACATAGCTAGATAGCTCATTTTTTCCCCCATATATTCCTTAACAAGGATTAAACTTAAAATCTTTTAACTCAACATATCTCCTTACAAAGGATGTAATTTCCTCCCTCCCCTCCCAATAGATACAACTTCATAACATATATAGATGGCATTGCATTCACCATGCTAAAGCCATGTTTTTCGAGTTTTGTTTGATTCTTCTCACCCAAGGCCTCATTGCATCATTTAAAAATAAATTAAGCTTTCATAATCTCTTGAGATCTTATTCTTGATGGTAGAACATTTTAACATAAAAACCAACACCAGAATTGACACCACATGCTTACTAGTTGTACAAGCATTCTAAATTTTCATTTCCAACTTAAAAAAACTCTAGACTTTACAATGTGTGCAAGAGTCATTTCTCTACTTTGCAAAAAGGATGTTATAATATTTTACAATACTAGTATGACATAAAGCTATATGCAAAAATCTCCAAGGCCCACATGTCCAAAGTATATCACATACATTTGGACTCTGTAGTATAAAAAGATCTACATACATGTACTATATAAAAGAAGCAAACATAAGTGTATTATTTTCCATTGCTTTCATCACTATTTATCTCCATGCATAATGTTGTCAGAGAATCCCAAACAATCAAAATGCCACAAATTTGCTTTGAAAGCAAGACAAAAGCAAATCTCTTGTGTCAAGCACTCATCAACAGCGCATACAAAGTATGTAGCATAACTAAAATCAAAAGAAGACTAGACAATACATACATTATATACAATATAGTTTGGCCATGATGTAATCCCAATACATCATCTTAATATTTTAGCAACAAAAACATACTTCAATCAACCTAGTACCTTACCATAAGACTAGTTTGAAGAGCTCTCAAAAAACCCTTTAGTAGCAATACGTTAGCTAATTGCTGCAAAGAGTATGTCCTAGCCTTGTGAGGTGCTATCTTGAAGATCCATTTCCTATAGGAAAAAAGACACTATAAAAGCATAACAAGCTTATTTAGAAAGAAAATACAAATCTTGTTCCAAATTGAGATCACTTACTTTGAGCACGTATGTGATTACTCAACACACTTGAGAAAGTCATTAAACAATTTATAATCATTCGCATCTAATTGGTATCTTTCATTTGATGGATTGTATGTTAGATTTGTCAATGCGATCACCGACTCTATGGGAAACATGTTCAAGTTTGTTAAGTCATATGAGAACATATGTGATCCTTTCACCCTCTGTGGTACCAACCAAGCTGAAATTCTATGTCTTTAGGTCAATTTGTCAAATCAAAGTCTCATTTATAATCCACATATCAACCTCCTACTTTTTTCCTCATCTTTTAGACTCTACCAAGGTATCGCATGCTACAAGACCCATCCATTTTATTCAAGTTTGTGGCTTTTACATCTCTCTTTGGATGCTTACCACTTCCTTGATCTTGTATATCATATACAAAATATACTACACAATTAGAACCTATCCCAAAGAAATTCACATTGTTTGATGATTGCGATTTTGGTTTAGGGTCAAAGTAGACACGTTGCCTCACTCTTGCCAATTGATCCTTTGAAAAAGTTGAACTCCCATTTAGTTGATTAACCAACCTAGTCTTGAAGATATACTTTCCATCAACTTCCACCATTGGGTTGATCTTCTAACTTTCTATAACAATACTTGAGCCATGAACCTCATCTAAGAGCCCATCAATTTCATGTCAAATCTCACTAAGAGCAATGACGTCATCATCCCCATCTGAATCCTCTAATTGTTCTTCATCACTGGTTGGTTGTCCAAAGTCATCATATTCATTCGCCTCCCCCATTTCATCATCTATCTTTGACCACATAGAATCTGTATCCTCCCAAGGCTTTGACCACCACTTCAAGTTATCTACCTTGCTAGGTTTCAATCCCAATGACTAACACAACATTTGTGCTTACTACAAGCCCTCTTTCAATGCATCTACTATTATTTTTTTTGAATCCACGCTTTCATAGTTACCTAGATTTTCCTCTAAAATTTTCTTGTTTACTCAAGCACTTCCATATATGCTCTTGCTTCTTGTGAGCCCTTGAAAAGATTAGCCCATTTGAACTACATTCATGCATGGCAATCTTATTCAAACTACCAATACTATGCAAAAGGTCTCCAAAGTCAAAGGTTCTTTCTTGTCCCACTATACCTCCAATTTTACTAAAATAAATTACAGCTGCATATGATCTAGTGAGCTGTAATGGACACATGGGAGTAGGAAAAAGTTCATGAAACATATTTATGAGAATCACAACAAAATGGCAAGAAAGTTAAATATATGTGTAGGTCTCCTTACTTATGAAGTTTGTCTTTAAGTTATACATGGCATGTTGATGTAGCCACAGCCTCCAAATCCTAAAGAAGAAACTAACCTTAGTTGCCATCACCAAATGGTCCTTCAAGTTTAGATGAGGTGACAAGCCTAAATATCAATGTAATCAGCCACAATATGCAAATATGTCATAGTTCCTTGTATGCTTCTCTCTCTCCTCTGTAATTGCCTCGTACAATGTTGCACTTATCTACTTGCAATCCTCTAGGTAGGTGCCCAGTTCTGGTTTTCATCTGTATGTGTATCTCCATCTTGTAGCTTGTGTTGATCAATGGAAAATGAGTTATAGAGCATTATAACATGATTGAGTGTAATCCAAACATTACCAATTGCAAGTTATCGAATAGGCCTATCTAGTGGACCAACATGCTTTTTTCCACAGTATATAAAGTCTTGATCATGTAAACCATACACATGTCCTTCCACAATTCTCCCTTTTAATTTCCACCCACACCAATTAATAAAAAATCTAGTCCTTGTTCTTTCCAAGGTAATATTCAAGCATAAGCTAGTGCCATCTACTGTCCCCATTTGAAGCAAGCCCAATTATTGGGCCTATTGTATCCTTTAGCTTTGCATCCCACAACAAGACTCCATTGGTTTCTGACAAAAACACTATCAAATCTATTGCATGTAGCTTGTGCCACCAAAGCTAGTCATGGAAAACTCTCATGAAGATGGTTTACTATAAAAAATCTTTCATAGCTCCCCACCAAACGGTTTTGAAAGGTATCCACTATCATGTCATAACCTTATGATCCATCTCCCACAACAATTGTATCATTGCAATAGCATTGATGATGTTCTCCCTTACTTCCACAAAATCCAGTAAGAGTGTCGTTCTTTGCTTTCCACCTACACAAAATGAAGTCTTGTTTAGATTTTTGTCACTTGTATATCTTCCATACATGATGGAAAGTAAAGAAATATGTAAGCCACAACATGTTAGAGCTATCCATGCTAACCTTATGCAATGTTTGATGGTTGTCTCATCTTCAACGATGATGATTAGAACCATTGATGGTACCCCATGTTTTATTTTTGCATCCATATATATCTTACCCACCACCTCAAAGATGTATTCATGTTCTCTAAGTATGAAGTGAATTACTTTCTTTCCTTGTCTTTTTGTAGTAGACATGGATGGCCCTCCAAGGTTGGCACTCAAAAAGTCATGCAAGCATGGCCCACTCAAATGTTTAATGAGCTCAAACATAGTCTTTGTAGAATCAGTAAATCTTTGTGCCTGCCTTCCTTGCACTACATTCCTTGCTACATATTGAAAAAGTCCCACAAGACTAGTTTACCTCCAAATTTGCCTCGTTGATGGGATCAATTAAATTATTACAAAAGCATCACATGTCCTTCCTATTTAAGCATTCAAAGTTTCCTTCTTTTAAGGACCTGATCCTCATAGAAAGCAGAACAACTCTTGGTTGCAACCACCATAGCTCCGTCTTGGCCTCTTTCAAGTTTCTCTTGGTCTTAGTTGTCACATTTTTTAGCTCTTCATCACCACTAAGATAATCTAATCGTCTTCCTCCTCTTGTGTTCCTAGGCCCTCTCTTCTCAATAGCAGCCCTCTCTCTATACACTCTCGTGCAAAAATCATCACAAGTGGGAATTTTTTTGCAATATTCACATGTGAAATGTTCAAAGGGTTTTCCACCATATGAACTACAAAGATAATTCGCATGCCTATAACATCCATCTACCTTGATTTCAATAGATTGGTCATATAAGGTAACTTTTGTGTATGGCTCTAGATACCATGCATTCCCTATTTTAAGGTCATGTAGCATAGATTTTATATCTGAATCACAAGCTTTGTAAGTTACAATTCTTTGCCATAATCCCCAACAAAGCAACTTCAACTCACATGAAGGAGACATGTTTGAGTCACATGTATAAGTAGAAGGTGTTTCCAAATATGTTGGTGTTGCACTTTTTTGGGTTGACTAGACAAAGGCACCTACTGGATTTTTTCTTGGATCCACCTCAAAAATCTTTCTTGGTCGTCCTCGAGCGTTTGCTGAAAAACTACTTGGTTGGTGGATGATGTTTTAGATATAGCCATGATGTGAGACTTTGACTTTACATGCTCCGTAAGGAGTGTTTGTAAGTTTGGTCTTTGACAACACAAGTGCGGCCACTTTCTATCATACTTACAAACAACTCTTACTCTTCCTTTGTCTTTATAGTCATGCAAGGTTGCCTCAACAAGCTCAAAAAAGGATTAGGGATTAGCTCTAAAATGCTTGCACATGCGATCCTTAAATGAATCCCAATTATACCTCTTTCCTAAACTAACAATTGCTACATATAAAAAACAATTTACTCAAGGAGACTTGCCTTCATGAGTGCTATTGAAAATATGATGACCCCCAAAATTGTGCAAATTTAGGCACACAAGTATGATCTTCATCAGCAAATCTTATGTAGTTTGATAATTTAACCTTGTAACTTCATTGCAAAATCTCAAGACAAACATTGCAAAAGGTATGACTAGATATTATAAAGTCATGACCTTAAAGTATATGTGTGTTTCTTTTCCAAATTTGAAAGGTTGAGAAGTGAAAATAAAAGAATATTCTTGTAAGGTGTAAATAACCATGTAAAGCAGAAGTCTCAAAGAAATGAAAAGGTGGAAATGAAGAGGAGCCCTGCAACTCGTGGGAAAAGGTGGTTTGGGGAGTTACAACTTCTCTTCCTCTTCTTTATCTAGCTTCTTGCACATATCTTCTTTTCTCTCTTGCATTGGCACAACTCTTGCTCTCTTGCCTCTCTTGTACTTTTCTTGTTTCTTCTAACTATGGAAGAGGAAGAGAGTGAGGAAGAAGATGATGGTCATATTTCTTGTGTGTGAGAATGGTTTCTTGTTGAGAAGAAGGGTGTTTCTTGTAGGTTTTTAAGGCACGAGCATTGTAGATGCCACCATAAGGCCTGCTCTCTTGGTAGATTTGGTGCTGTCCTTGGGCTTCTCATTTTTGGCAATCTTGCCAAGGGCCTACTCATGGATGCTCTTGAGCTTTGCAAGAAGAAAATGAGAAAGATTGTTATGTTAGTGATATATAGGGAGGCGAAGACGACAACAAGAGAGGGCCATGGGGAGAATGCCCTATCTCACAAATGGAAAGAGCTGGTGGGTAACGGAGGGAGGAAAGGATCGTGGGTGTGCATTGCTCATGGCCACAAACTGGATGGATTGCTCTCGTCTAATTTGAGAACCAACAAGATGCATCAAAGCTGTGGTAGGAGGTAGCTAGTTATAGCCACCTGAGAACTTCACACATTGATGTCCTTCAAGGGGCCTACGAAGTGTCCTGCAAAAGATTAGCAAAAAGAGTATTGCATCTGCCGAAAGTAGAAGGCCAGCCGAGGACCAAAAGCATGCACGAAGTAGATAGTTCCCATCTCCTGGCAAATGACGTGAAGCAAAACTCCCTCCCTCTCTCTCTCTTCCCCCTCTCTCTTTTCTTATCTTAAAGGGAGGTAGAAGGCCTCGCCAACCTAGGGCACTTGTCCCTTTCCCTCCTTCCGATCGCCATCTCTTTCTGCATTTTAATGGCAACACAAACATCTGCTACAGGTTGCATAGAGCCTTGAACCTTTCAAAGCACAGACAGAAGGTGGAGGACTTTGAAAAGGTCCGGGGCGTATAGAACTCAGACCAAGAGAAAGAAGACCAAGTGAGAGAGTGATAGGTAGAGAGAGTGCATCCACCAACCCCAGAGTATCAATAATTTTTAGAGTGAATCCTGCTAGTATGCGTGAACACATTATTGTTCGCATTGTTTCTGACTGAAAGGCACTCACAACGGCAACTCTTTCGCCGATGAGGGAATTTATAACTGTGGAGCTCTTTCCAACACCGCCTTTTCCCAGGACCAGTATAGTGAGGCTATTGATGTTCTCCTGGTGTAATCTGCCGAGCAGAGAATGCAGGGCATTTTGAGTAGCAATAGGGAATTGCTGTAGGCCAATCCACTCGCGAGGCTGGCCGGACGACGCCATAGCTCCCCTCTCCACCAGAAGCACAGCCCGAGAGAGAGAGAGAGAGTATAACCTCCCACTCCACTCCTCTCTTCCTATCTTCTTCCTCTAGTGATGATGCACGTAGCAGCAACAACAAAAAGGAGCAGTAGCAGAAAGAAGAACCAGCACAAGGCTCACCGCCACCGGAATCCAAGGTGCCATATTTTCCTCTTATCTTTCTTATCTTCCACTACGTAGCACATCCATCAAATTCCCTTTCTTTAAAAACAATATTAGCAATCAAAACCTTCCCATGAGTCTTGTTTCTATGCTTTTCCTTCTTTCTCTCATACGCATGGATCTAAAAGCAATTCATATACTCTTCTTGCTTTATCAATGACAGATGATTTTTGACTCTGAGAAGAGTTTTAAAATAGCCAAAAAAATTCGAATCTCAAAGGAAAAATAGACTTCGACGAAGGCGGCAACTGGAATTAGTACGATTTTACGCGACAAGCCCCAAAAGTACTTTAAAGACCCACCTAACGATAGTCGAGAAATTTTAATAATTCCTCGGGATGATAGATGACCCTTCAGCCAAAAAAAAATGGCAATGACGTCCTCCTGCAATGCGACTTTTTGGAGAGGGGGGGGCTATAAGCCATACCCTAGGGTCAATACAACCCCCTGATCTGATCACACAGATGATTTTCTGACTTTCTACACTCTCCATCACCGGTCTTCACGTGAGCAATGGCTGCCTGGAGAGGGAGATCAGAATTCAATCTTTCTCTCTCCTTCCTCTCTCTCCCCTTAAGGGGCAGTTCATGCACAAGAAGAAGAATGAAGACCAGTTGAAGGATGCTTACTGGACATGAACCGGATTGCTTCAAGATCAAGAGGAGGCTGAGGGGAGATGCTCAGTATTGAAGATTTGTTGCTGATCAGTCCATTAGCAACTTGAAAAAATAATAAAAAAATCCGCTACACGCAAGTAAGCGATATGCACCATTTTTACAAAGGAATTTTGCTTCTTGTTGATGTTGGATAGTTGAAATGGAATTCATATGGAACAAAAATTTATTTGGAGCCTGTTTGGATTATGATTGAGGGCTATGCATAAAATAAATGCAGATCCATAATAATAAATAGTCATAATAAAATTTAGAAAATTATGTTTAAAAACTAATTAACTGAATAAATACAGCTAGCCATAATAAACCAAATACTCATTGGAATTTCATTAAATAATCAAATCATGTAGACGCTAGCACTTGAGATATGAATATTGTGGCATCTTCGATGCATAGCTTCACCTATGTTTCAACCTATAAGCCTCATGCCCGAAAAGGATATGCATCCCCATCAACCTTCTGCCCAAGATGAAAATTAATTCTCTCTTAATAGTGTGCCCCGCGATAATGGAGAACCATTCAAGGCACTCATCCTGTCAACATCCACACAAGGGATAATCATTGATGAAGGCGCTCACCCCCTTGTGTAGGTGCCACCTAGCAACATCAATAATAATAACTCATCTCTTTTTAAGGAATAAAGAATTCTGAACATCAATGCATTTATCTATTTATTTGGTATATATTTGGATTCTTAGAAGCTCATTCATGAATGCACTTATTTGTTTATTTAGCATATATCGTGTATCCTAGAAGTTATGGTTTGTAATTAAGGATTGGCCATCCATTCTTAAGGGATGTCAATAGCTTGTCTTTAGCTTGGATACCCTCAACATGGGTGACTTACTAGGAGCAACTACATCTTGGACTAGTGGATGGTTCAAAGCAACTGAGGATAATGATGTGATGAGGAAATTGCTAAAAGAAATAGGGTAAATTACATGAAGGCTACTTTTATTATTCAAGGAATGAAGGCATGATGATAGAGCCTAATGCTAGCAAAGAAGTTGGGAGTTGCTAGATGCACGTGGGATTAAATTTTGAGACAAAACATCTTTTGGCTATCATAATTAGTCACTAATCATAAATCAGAAAATAATCTCCAATGTACGTTGCTTTGGAATGAATACATGGCACACTTGATGCTACTACAAACACATAGCCCGCTACAAACACATGAGCATTTACATTGCTTATTACCCATTTACATTGGCAACCTTAAACACATAGTCACCACATTTCTCACAAGGTGCTAACCAACCCTACAAGGTAGTAACCTGCAATTGAACATAACCTTGCTACTCACTTTGCACTACTAGTGACAATCATTTTCTATCAAGCCACCAACCCTTCAAGGTAAAAAGAGGTCCATTATACATTTCTTTAGAATGAACACGTGACCCACTTAGTGCTACTACAAACACATCGCCCGCTACAAACACACAAGCATTTAAATTGTTTGCTACTACAAACACACAAGCATTGTTTGCCACCCACTTACATTTCCAACTCAAAATACATAGTGGTCACATTTTCTTCTTGCCAACTTGCAAGGTGCTAACAAACCCTTCATCAAGGCACTAACCCACCATTTCATGGCATGGCATGGTCAAAAGCATTGTAGCTAGCTAGTGCAAGGGAGTGTGTGGTGTGATCACATGAAGCCTAAAGTGTAGTTAAATAGTGCAAGTGACTTTGATTGCCTACATTCTCACCTTAGGTTCTATTGCAACAAACCCACCCTCATGAAACCTATCCTACATCCCCTCAAAATATCAAGCATTTAGAGTAAGAATGAAATAATATTTATTGTCATACTTGCATACATAGAGAGCATAAACTAGTCCAACAATGTTTTAGACTAGTCATCATTACTAAGAAACTAGCCTTATCATGTATATTCAAGCTCTCATAAAGAAACTCCGATGCATACTTGAAGTAATTTCAATAATCATTAGTATAGAATGGTCTCCCTAAGCATTAATTTCAAGATCTCATAAAGAAACTCCGATGCATACTTGAAGTAATTTCAATAAGCATTAATGTAGAAGGGTCTCCTTAAGTACACTTTTTTATCCTCCTTCAATTTAGGTGCTCCCCATGATATAAATACACTTCTTAGCATATATAGGACACATAGATTGCAATTGTCTCACAAATTAACTTATGCGATAGGATAACTTTCCAAAAATTAGCCACCTACTAGGAAGAATCCCATGTGAACAAGAGTTGTGATCTGTACATTGTGTGGAAGTAGAAGTACCACATAAGTGAAAAAGGGAGAACTAGCCATGAAGATTGAAAGAAAAAGGAGGTGAATAAGAAGAAAAAATATTACATTTATATTTAAATCTATCTACTTCTATGCCGTTTTCTCTCATTCTTAGCTACAAGTTGTGCTTCGATTTCAAAGCACGTCTTTAAAAAGTAGGCTTTTGCATGTAAGACTATTGATTGCAGTCATTTGGCTAGTGAAATAAGGTCTCTATAGTAAAAGCATGAAATGTTTTAGATCTTTACATGTAATACTAACATGGATTCAACATCCATTTAAGGTTTGCATAGGTATTATAGATAGAGACATAGACACATATGCACACACACCTACATGTACAAAACTAGCAAGAGGGTTAATGTCATGCAACTAGTCTTAAAATTGTTTGTAATGACATCATGACCAATTTAATTTTTCAATGTGAGTGATTTAGGGCTAATCCCTATTAGTAGAGAGACTTAGGTATGGGCATGATTGGGGCAAAGCACCCTTACCATATGGACTTGATAGAAATGCAGCTGCTCTATGCTTCTTCTCTATGGCTCTCAAGATCAGGGATGATGAGCATGCATGAGCTCTCCAAGAGCTTGTTCAATGCCCAACAAGCTTTGTTCAAATGCACAGGCATTGTTGGCCATGGTTGTAGCCACCATTCTAATCATCTTTAGATGTTCTAAGAGAGAGAGAGAGAGAGAGAGAGAGAGAGAGAGAGAGAGAGAGAAACCTTAGTCCACACAAAGGTTCGCAGGAAAGGTTCTATTGCAACAAACCCACCCTCATGAAAACTATCCTACATCCCCTCAAAATATCAAACATTTAGAGTAAGAATGAAATCATATTTATTGTCGTACTTGCATACATAGAGAGCATAAACTAGTCCAACAATGTTTCAAACTAGTCATCATTACTAAGAAACTAGCCTTATCATGTATATTCAAGCTCTCATAAAGAAACTCCGATGCATACTTGAAGTAATTTCAATAATCATTAGTATAGAACGGTCTCCCTAAGCATTAATTTCAAGATCTCATAAAGAAACTCCGATGCATACTTGAAGTAATTTCAATAAGCATTAATGTAGAAGGGTCTCCTTAAGTACACTTTTTTATCCTCCTTCAATTTAGGTGCTCCCCATGATATAAATACACTTCTTAGCATATATAGGACACATAGATTGCAATTGTCTCACAAATTAACTTATGCGATAGGATAACTTTCCAAAAATTAGCCACCTACTAGGAAGAATCCCATGTGAACAAGAGTTGTGATCTGTACATTGTGTGGAAGTAGAAGTACTACATAAGTGAAAAAGGGAGAACTAGCCATGAAGATTGAAAGAAAAAGGAGGTGAATAAGAAGAAAAAATATTACATTTATATCTAAATCTATCTACTTCTATGCCGTTTTCTCTCATTCTTAGCTACAAGTTGTGCTTCGATTTCAAAGCACGTCTTTAAAAAGTAGGCTTTTGCATGTAAGACTATTGATTGCAGTCATTTGGCTAGTGAAATAAGGTCTCTATAGTAAAAGCATGAAATGTTTTAGATCTTTACATGTAATACTAACATGGATTCAACATCCATTTAAGGTTTGCATAGGTATTATAGATAGAGACATAGACACATATGCACACACACCTACATGTACAAAACTAGCAAGAGGGTTAATGTCATGCAACTAGTCTTAAAATTGTTTGTAATGACATCATGACCAATTTAAATTTTCAATGTGAGTGATTTAGGGCTAATCCCTATTAGTAGGGAGACTTAGGTATGGGCATGATTGGGGCAAAGCACCCTTACCATATGGACTTGATAGAAATGCAGCTGCTCTATGCTTCTTCTCTATGGCTCTCAAGATCAGGGATGATGAGCATGCATGAGCTCTCCAAGAGCTTGTTCAATGCCCAACAAGCTTTGTTCAAATGCACAGGTATTGTTGGCCATGGTTGTAGCCACCATTCTAATCATCTTTAGATGTTCTAAGAGAGAGAGAGAGAGAGAGAGAGAGAGAGAGAGAGAGAGAGAGAGAGAGAGAGAGAGAGAGAGAGAGAGAGAGAGAGAGAGAGAGAGAGAGAGAGAGAGAGAGAGAGAGAGAGAGAGAGAGAGAGAGAGAGAGAGAAACCTTAGTCCACACAAAGGTTCGCAGGAAAGGTTCTATTGCAACAAACCCACCCTCATGAAAACTATCCTACATCCCCTCAAAATATCAAACATTTAGAGTAAGAATGAAATCATATTTATTGTCATACTTGCATACATAGAGAGCATAAACTAGTCCAATAATGTTTCAGACTAGTCATCATTACTAAGAAACAAGCCTTATCATGTATATTCAAGCTCTCATAAAGAAACTCCGATGCATACTTGAAGTAATTTCAATAATCATTAGTATAGAACGGTCTCCCTAAGCATTAATTTCAAGATCTCATAAAGAAACTCCGATGCATACTTGAAGTAATTTCAATAAGCATTAATGTAGAAGGGCCTCCTTAAGTACACTTTTTTATCCTCCTTCAATTTAGGTGCTCCCCATGATATAAATACACTTCTTAGCATATATAGGACACATAGATTGCAATTGTCTCACAAATTAACTTATGCGATAGGATAACTTTCCAAAAATTAACCACCTACTAGGAAGAATCCCATGTGAACAAGAGTTGTGATCTGTACATTGTGTGGAAGTAGAAGTACTACATAAGTGAAAAAGGGAGAACTAGCCATGAAGATTGAAAGAAAAAGGAGGTGAATAAGAAGAAAAAATATTACATTTATATCTAAATCTATCTACTTCTATGCCGTTTTCTCTCATTCTTAGCTACAAGTTGTGCTTCGATTTCAAAGCACGTCTTTAAAAAGTAGGCTTTTGCATGTAAGACTATTGATTGCAGTCATTTTGGCTAGTGAAATAAGGTCTCTATAGTAAAAGCATGAAATGTTTTAGATCTTTACATGTAATACTAACATGGATTCAACATCCATTTAAGGTTTGCATAGGTATTATAGATAGAGACATAGACACATATGCACACACACCTACATGTACAAAACTAGCAAGAGGGTTAATGTCATGCAACTAGTCTTAAAATTGTTTGTAATGACATCATGACCAATTTAAATTTTCAATGTGAGTGATTTAGGGCTAATCCCTATTAGTAGGGAGACTTAGGTATGGGCATGATTGGGGCAAAGCACCCTTACCATATGGACTTGATAGAAATGCAGCTGCTCTATGCTTCTTCTCTATGGCTCTCAAGATCAGGGATGATGAGCATGCATGAGCTCTCCAAGAGCTTGTTCAATGCCCAACAAGCTTTGTTCAAATGCACAGGCATTGTTGGCCATGGTTGTAGCCACCATTCTAATCATCTTTAGATGTTCTAAGAGAGAGAGAGAGAGGGAGAGAGAGAGAGAGAGAGAGAGAGAGAGAGAGAGAGAGAGAGAGAGAGAGAGAGAGAGAGAGAGAGAGAGAGAGAGAGAGAGAGAGAGAGAGAGAGAGAGAGAGAGAGAGAGAGAGAGAGAGAGAGAGAGAGAGAGAGAAAGAAAGAAAGTTATATTAACGTCTTCTAAAGACCAAAACTGGCCTATGAGACAAACTGTGATACAACTGATGAGGTCCAGCTATCCAAAATAAAAGTGCTGAATGAAAAGCTAAAAACTGGAAACTGAAAATATAGTTCTGTGAGTGTGATAGGTGTCATGTATGTGTATGTGCGTATGTAGCTCTGGTACTCCAGATAATGGCTACAAAAGGGGAACAAATGTCGGCTGTGATAGGGGAACAACTGTCGGCTGTGATAAAGTGGTGCGATGTGTATATGTAACAGATGCAGGGAGATATACTATCCTGGGATGTAGTAGCAGACGTCGAAGTCGCTAATAGCAGGTGATCCCTCCTGGATGCAGGATGTGGTACATCAGCGGTGGAGAAAGAGCAAACTGGAGGTCTGAGATCCAATGTGTCGAGTGTCATCAGATCTCAGTCTGCTGTCGATGTAGATCAAGAATCCTCCAGATCTCCTGTCGGTGTGGCTGTGGGGTCCGAAACCCACGGATCCTCGTGCGGGGTCGGGTACACTAGTCCTCAGCCTGTTGTAGTGTGAGCCCGGAGGTCTGGTTGGAGGCTGGTACAGTAGTTCTCACTCATGAAACCTACCCTCATGAAACCTATCCTACATCCCCTCAAAATATCAAACATTTAGAGTAAGAATGAAATAATATTTATTGTCGTACTTGCATACATAGAGAGCATAAACTAGTCCAACAATGTTTCAAACTAGTCATCATTACTAAGAAACTAGCCTTATCATGTATATTCAAGCTCTCATAAAGAAACTCCGATGCATACTTGAAGTAATTTCAATAATCATTAGTATAGAACAGTCTCCCTAAGCATTAATTTCAAGATCTCATAAAGAAACTCCGATGCATACTTGAAGTAATTTCAATAAGCATTAATGTAGAAGGGCCTCCTTAAGTACACTTTTTTATCCTCCTTCAATTTAGGTGCTCCCCATGATTTAAATACACTTCTTAGCATATATAGGACACATAGATTGCAATTGTCTCATAAATTAACTTATGCGATAGGATAACTTTCCAAAAATTAACCACCTACTAGGAAGAATCCCATGTGAACAAGAGTTGTGATATGTACATTGTGTGGAAGTAGAAGTACTACATAAGTGAAAAAGGGAGAACTAGCCATGAAGATTGAAAGAAAAAGGAGGTGAATAAGAAGAAAAAATATTACATTTATATCTAAATCTATCTACTTCGATGTTGTTTTCTCTCATTCTTAGCTACAAGTTGTGCTTCGATTTCAAAGCACGTCTTTAAAAAGTAGGCTTTTGCATGTAAGACTATTGATTGCAGTCATTTTGGCTAGTGAAATAAGGTCTCTATAGTAAAAGCATGAAATGCTTTAGATCTTTACATGTAATACTAACATGGATTCAACATCCATTTAAGGTTTGCATAGGTATTATAGATAGAGACATAGACACATATGCACACACACCTACATGTACAAAACTAGCAAGAGGGTTAATGTCATGCAACTAGTCTTAAAATTGTTTGTAATGACATCATGACCAATTTAATTTTTCAATGTGAGTGATTTAGGGCTAATCCCTATTAGTAGGGAGACTTAGGTATGGGCATGATTGGGGCAAAGCACCCTTACCATATGGACTTGATAGAAATGCAGCTGCTCTATGCTTCTTCTCTATGGCTCTCAAGATCAGGGATGATGAGCATGCATGAGCTCTCCAAGAGCTTGTTCAGTGCCCAACAAGCTTTGTTCAAATGCACAGGCATTGTTGGCCATGGTTGTAGCCACCATTCTAATCATCTTTAGATGTTCTAAGAGAGAGAGAGAGAGAGAGAGAGAGAGAGAGAGAGAGAGAGAGAGAGAGAGAGAGAGAGAGAGAGAGAGAGAGAGAGAGAGAGAGAGAGAGAGAGAGAGAGAGAGAGAGAGAGAGAGAGAGAGAGAGAGAGAGAGAGAGAGAGAGAGAAACCTTAGTCCACACAAAGGTTCGCAGGAAATGTTCTATTGCAACAAACCCACCCTCATGAAACCTATCCTACATCCCCTCAAAATATCAAACATTTAGAGTAAGAATGAAATAATATTTATTGTCATACTTGCATACATAGAGAGCATAAACTAGTCCAACAATGTTTCAGACTAGTCATCATTACTAAGAAACTAGCCTTATCATGTATATTCAAGCTCTCATAAAGAAACTCCGATGCATACTTGAAGTAATTTCAATAATCATTAGTATAGAACGGTCTCCCTAAGCATTAATTTCAAGATCTCATAAAGAAACTCCGATGCATACTTGAAGTAATTTCAATAAGCATTAATGTAGAAGGGTCTCCTTAAGTACACTTTTTTATCCTCCTTCAATTTAGGTGCTCCCCATGATATAAATACACTTCTTAGCATATATAGGACACATAGATTGCAATTGTCTCAGAAATTAACTTATGCGATAGGATAACTTTCCAAAAATTAACCACCTACTAGGAAGAATCCCATGTGAACAAGAGTTGTGATTTGTACATTGTGTGGAAGTAGAAGTACTACATAAGTGAAAAAGGGAGAACTAGACATGAAGATTGAAAGAAAAAGGAGGTGAATAAGAAGAAAAAATATTACATTTATATCTAAATCTATCTACTTCTATGCCGTTTTCTCTCATTCTTAGCTACAAGTTGTGCTTTGATTTCAAAGCACGTCTTTAAAAAGTAGGCTTTTGCATGTAAGACTATTGATTGCAGTCATTTTGGCTAGTGAAATAAGGTCTCTATAGTAAAAGCATGAAACGTTTTAGATCTTTACATGTAATACTAACATGGATTCAACATCCATTTAAGGTTTGCATAGGTATTATAGATAGAGACATAGACACATATGCGCACACACCTAGATGTACAAAACTAGCAAGAGGGTTAATGTCATGCAACTAGTCTTAAAATTGTTTGTAATGACATCATGACCAATTTAATTTTTCAATGTGAGTGATTTAGGGCTAATCCCTATTAGTAGAGATGTTGAGAATCAACAATCACACTCACTCAAACAACCTCTTTGTATGGAGCTTCAGGGTCAAGGATATGCAGGCTTACCTATCCCATATGCACAGTGGTGCCTACTGTAGTTTCCTACTTTCCTATAAAGCATTATACTTGCTTCCTTTTCTTAATGCAATGATAGTACTCTTTTCTTTTCAGTGAAGTGTCAGTGTCATTGTCCACATACACAAGATTGTGTTTATGAGTCCAAGTCTCAATCTTGGAACCTAATTCACTTGTGTAACAAACAATGTCTTGGTCTTCTCCATCATGAGTCCACTCTTCTCTTTCCATCCGCCATAACCAACTGCCATGCTCTAGATCCCGTAACCTTAACATGGTATCAGAGCGTAGCTGAGCATGGCTTAGCATGGTTTAGGTCCTCTCTCTGCTCTCTCAGTTTCTCACAATCTCTATCCAGCTCAACTCAAGTGTTTGACTTCATCTCCAACTCCATTTTGACTCTCTACCCCTTGGCAGCCATAGCCAACCTGTAATTTACCTCTGTTCCTTGACTCAGGGCGCTGCATCCTATCACTTCAAACACCAACATTGGTGAGCTACAGATCCAGCATTGCGAAAATTCGTCGTCACTGTCGAGACTGCGCTGCTGCAGATTCGTACGTCATATTCCGCATGCATACGTCGCGATGCTGACGAAGATCATAGGGCTTTGATAGGCCTTGGAAAGAGCTACATTTTCATAAAAAAGGTTTTGGAAATGATCAACCATAGCTCCTGCAATCTACAAAAAGCCAGGCCTCTCTCTGAAACCCTAAACTGTCAGCCATAGCCAAAATCTCTCGAGCTTCTTTTTTCCTCATTTTTCTCACTCCTGACACTAAACCAAGCTAAATTCCACTCTAATCCATTGACCGAGCATCAAATCAAGGAGGGGAAGGACCTGAGGAGATTGAAGAACGATCGAACAAGAAGAATCAAGCTCAACATCAACACTGACATAGTGTGTTTTCACACTGTCATTAACTGTGTCTCTTGACACATTGCAATCTGCTCTTCTACTGATAAAATCTTGAAATTTTGGTGTTGATTTGCTGCTAATCTTGCAACCTCAACATGGGAAAAGACTCTCCAAATGCTCGATTCAAAGGAGTCGGGTTCCACACTTGGCAAACCCGCATCAAGCTCATCCTGATGAAGAAGGGTCTTTGGGCCATCACAAATGGCAAAGAGAAGAAACCTCGAGATGCGGACCTTGCAGTTACTTGGTAGAAGAATGATGACAAGGCACAAGCCATCATCAAACTGGAATTGGACGATAGCTACATTCATCATGTGGATGCCTGTGACACGTCCCATGACACTTGGGATAAATTGGATACCCTATTTGGTGCATAGTCAAAGTCATCTAAATATGGTCTATTAATTGAATTTTTTCGACTTGATATGAAGCCTCATACATCCCTGGCATCCCATCTGAACTACATGGAAAGCCTGCTCACTCAACTTGCAGGAATAAAGCTAAAAATGGATGAAGATGTCTGTATTGGTGTCTTGTTAAAAAGTTTGCCTCCTGCCTATGACAATGTATCAACCACTCTAACCAATATGCCTGATCCTCAACTTGTTGATATTAAAGCCTCTCTGTTAGAAGAAGAAAATAAACTTAAAAGCAAAGAAGAGCCCAGCACTTCAAAGGATGAACAAATGTTATATGTAAACAACAGATACAAAGGTAAAAAGGAACCGCTCTTCTGTGACTTCTGCAAAAGGACCGGACATACTGAGAAGTTCTGTCATGCTAGAAAGAGGTCCCAAAAGGCCTATCTTGCAACTGTGAAAGAAGAAGAAGAAAATGGAGCAAAGGAAGAAGAAGATGAAGATGAAGACCACCAGGATCGGAAGGACAAGACTCATCAGTCCTTCTACTCTCATAACTCTGATAGATTGTTTTAAAAGCCTTGTACTTCCTTGCCCTAATGCTTCCTGCCATAAGCTTTGTAAACTCCTTATGTAACTTGGCATTACAGCCCCTGTACACTTTGTGAGGCCCCTGTTACAGCCTCTGGATGTCCACCATGTTTATGGTACCCACACTTAGCCTTTTCTGTGACAGCCTCTGGTGTTTTGCCATGTTTATGGTATGCCCACACTTTGCAGGTGGTTCTCATTACAGCCTCTACACACTTTGTGCCTTTCTAGTTGTGATTGAGGAGGGGTGTTGAGAATCAACAATCACACTCACTCAAACAGCCTCTTTGTATGGAGCTTCAGGGTCAAGGATATGTAGGCTTACCTATCCCATATGCACAGTGGTGCCTACTGTAGTTTCCTACTTTCCTATAAAGCATTGTACTTGCTTCCTTTTCTTAATGCAATGATAGTACTC
Source organism: Lygodium microphyllum (assembly GCF_053477565.2). Taxonomy (NCBI): domain Eukaryota; kingdom Viridiplantae; phylum Streptophyta; class Polypodiopsida; order Schizaeales; family Lygodiaceae; genus Lygodium; species Lygodium microphyllum. Next base: position 45,696,832 of record NC_141141.1, on the reverse strand, counting down.
TTTTCTTTTCAGTGAAGTGTTAGTGTCATTGTCCACATACACAAGATTGTGTTTATGAGTCCAAGTCTCAATCTTGGAACCTAATTCACTTGTGTAACAAACAATGTCTTGGTCTTCTCCATCATGAGTCCACTCTTCTCTTTCCATCCGCCATAACCAACTGCCATGCTCTAGATCCCGTAACCTTAACAAGAGAGACTTAGGTATGGGCATGGTTAGGGCAAAGCACCCTTACCATATGGACTTGATAGAAATGCAGCTGCTCTATGCTTCTTCTCTATGGCTCTCAAGATCAGGGATAATGAGCATGCATGAGCTCTCCAAGAGCTTGTTCAATGCCCAACAAGCTTTGTTCAAATGCACAGGCATTGTTGGCCATGGTTGTAGCCACCATTCTAATCATCTTTAGATGTTCTGAGAGAGAGAGAGAGAGAGAGAGAGAGAGAGAGAGAGAGAGAGAGAGAGAGAGAGAGAGAGAGAGAGAGAGAGAGAGAGAGAGAGAGAGAGAGAGAGAGAGAGAGAGAGAGAGAGAGAGAGAGAGAGAGAGAGAGAGAGAGAGAGACCTTAGTCCACACAAAGGTTCGCAGGAAGTCGTCAGCAGGTCCACGAGAAGCTTGGCAAGCATGGAGCCATCATCCACTAATAGCATGCATCGAAAAGAGCCCTGTCAAAGTTGATTGGACTCCCTAGAGTGTGTTGCAAAGCCATCATCCACGAATAGCATGCATCGATAAGAGCCTTGTCAAAGTTGATTGGAGTCCCTAGAGTGTGTTGCAAAGCCATCATCCACGAATAGCATGCATCGATAAGAGCCTTGTCAAAGTTGATTGGAGTCCCTAGAGTGTGTTGCAAAGCCATGTTGCATCAGTAGCATGAGTCCTTTTCTAAGCAGTGTGACGGAGGAGGTTCAAATGAGGCACTTTGCTATCACTTGGATTCACACTCACACCAATGAGAAACATAGAAATGCAATTTTTTGTCTTTTTCTTTGCTATCATGTGGAATAGATAATCATCGCTCCATGTGAGAAACAAATGGCTCACATCTGCACCAATGATTTTTTAGGCATGTGCAATGGGAGGCCACAGCTTGAGAAATGTGCTCCAAAAAGACTGACTAGCAACAATACTGCATGACGAATGCAACAACATGATGCTGGAGAGACCAAAAGCCTTGATTATAGCTGCATCAAAGCAAACTGCCGCCATGACACCGTCATGAAACCTAAAGCACGAGAAAATGGGGGAGAGAGAGAGAGATCACATGTGGGGGGTAAAGAGGGAGGGTAAATTATTGTTTCTAAATTTAATAACTTTAGAGAGAGAGAGACAGAGAGACAGAGACATAGAGGAACAATGGGTGTGTTGTTGTGGAGAGAGAGAGAGTTAGGGCCACCAAAACATTGTCATGCACAACATTTCTCCCTAGCCACCCAAGTTTAACGATCTCATCACAAATTCATTCACCCTTGCCAAGCACTCCTATGTTCAAGGCACAAATAAGGCAGCTGTCTACAATGTGGGGGAGTGTCACTCATGTCACATCTTATCAAAGCATTTCATTGCTTCTTTGCCTTGCCCATGCTATGCTTATCCTGCAATTAGTGCACTCCAAGTGACTACATCTTGGATAGGAAGCTCATCCAACACTCCTTGTGCTTTTCCCAATGCACTACACATGCACACATGTTCATCAAAGCATTGTCAAGTACAACATATTTCTCTAACAACATTAATATGACAATATCATCGTGAATTTTTTGCCCTTATTGAGTGCTACTATACTATTATAGGCTTTCAATGAACATGCAAAGGGTGAATGAATTAGGAAAGTGGCCTTTATGCTGCATCTTATCAAAGCATTTAAGATCTTTATTGCCATGGCCATTTTGTGCATATCTTGCAATTAGTATAGTCCAAGACAATCTATCATGAATAGTATCTTCGTCAAGCACTTGTTGTGATTTTGCAAGAGCCCCACAATTAGCATACATAGTTATTAAAGTGCTTGCAACATAGGGGCTTCTTTCAAGAAACCCTCATTTGCAAATGTCCTCATGTAGACTTGTTCTCTTGAATAGATCATTTTTCTTTGTACAAGTCTTCAAAAGTCCCACAAAATGAGCAATCTCCTCTAGAAAGGAGATTGTTTCTCCTCTTAAGGTTTCTCTTTGCTCAATCCAAGTGTTAGCATTGATGCAGTTTTTCTAAGATCTTTAGAATCCTAGGTTGGATTCTACCAACATTCCAACCACAAGGCCTTTCTTGTCACTTTGTGCTTGAAATCTAGAGGCCTTGCATTGGCTTGGGGTTAGAGTGGGGTAAAAGAAAAAGTCATGTTTCTATGAGAGCTTATAAGATTTCATTTTTTCCAAAGGTTGAATATATCATAATCAAATGCAAAGGTTGAATACATTGTAATTAGATATATTGGGGCAAACTACCTTGTTGTTGCAATTGTCTTGACTCCCACCACTGTGGGGGATCTTTAACATATTGCATCCATAATGACTCCACCTTTGCCTTCCTGATATTTGATTGAATGCAAAGGGGAGCTATGGATTGCAAGACCAACTCTCTACTAAGACTTGAAGAAATGTTGCTAGTTAGAATGATGATTTGATGGATGATGATGATGATGATACCTTAGATCCTTTCTACTATGTTGGCTTCAGAGAAGATAGACCTACTAGGGCTATGCTGACCCTTCCTCTATGCCATGCTCACCATATATTCACACCCTCTCTCTCTCTCTCCCTCTCTCTAACTCCACTTTCACAAAATAATACATTTTCACAAAATTACACATGTACACACTCTCCCTCTCTTCCCTTCGCAAAACAATTAATCTCCACAAAATTAAAGTGGGCTTCTAATCTAACATTCAAAGAGTTTGGAACACATGATAGAGTGAAGATTATCCTTTTTTCTCATTAGGGGTGAGAGGAGTGCTTTGAGATAAAATTCAATCAATGACCCCATGTCTTGTGTACCATTCATGCCAACTCATAACACACATGACCAAGCTAGCTTAATTGTTTCATTGCATCCATATTTGATGGCCTAACATAAGGGTGTCTACTGAATGCTTTTCTTTTCAAATAGTGTATTCTTGTAAAAATTATGGTTGAGCATGAACTTCATATCTCAAGCATACTTTTGATATTCCAGATCTACATAAGGTCAAAAGATAAAGCAAGGACCCAAAGACTTGAGGGGGGCTTGAGATGCAATTGTACCCCTCCCAAGTCTAGCTATGAGGAGGATATTGGGTCTCAATCTTCAATTTGATCCTTGTAGAGAGATCATAGAGGAGGGTGTATCATGATAGGTTGAAGCAAGTGGCCTTAGCATCATATAGAGGATGATAAGGTGATTAGAAGAGAAAGCACCCACCCATTGGTAAAAGTGAGGTCTATTTCAACAAAGTCGTATGGTAGGATTTTGTAGGCATAGTTTTTTCTTTTGTCTTTTTCTGGAGGGAAGGTATAATGCTATTTGACGGTTTCCATTGAGTATTTTACAAAGAGAAAGAAATATCTTTTTTTTATAGACCATATGATTTTATTTTGAATGATAAAGGTACAAACTAATAGCTAACATTGGATGTTGAAAGAGGCATAGGCTCCTTATGAAGTAGGGAGATCCCAAGCAAACAAGCTAGTGATTTGAAAATAAACAAACACTTTGTATACCAAAAGAGAAAGTGGTGGTAAAAGAGACACAACTTTTGTTTAGGGCTCTCAATTAGACACATCTCGGGCACATCCCTCCCCACCCCCCCACCCCCACCCAAATTGCCCCCCCATTGTGCCTCTAAGAATTTTCAAATAAAAACACCCATAATGTGAATTTAAATTAAGCACATTTATAAATCCCTCCTATTTTTAGAAAATTGTAAGTCGACATAATAAATATACCCTTTCTTTTGAACTCACGTGGTATCTTACATGTTCTATAAGGTGGACTCCCCCAAGCATCCTACATATGAAACTACTCAAGGACCTTCTGGATTTCAAAGCTCTTCTTGAGCTAACTTTTCAAGGCTTCCAACTTAGCATAATCACTCCCAACAATCACCATATCATCTATATAAAGTATCAAAATCATAAGGCTATCATCTTGGGCCTTCTTCATGTATAAATATGGATCCATATCACTATGGATATGTCTATGTGAATGCATAAAAGTATTAAACTTGCACTACCATTTCCTAGGTGCCTAATTAAGGCCATAAAGATTGTTTCTCAACTTGCACACTAGGTGCTCCCTACCTTTTTTCTCAAAACTCTTAGGCTACTATATACAAATATCATCATGCAAGTCCCCATATAAGGAAGCCATCTTAACACCCATCTGATAGAGGTCAAGATCTACCTAGGAACCAAAGCCTAACTAAGCATAGAGTAGTCATCTTGACTACAAGAGAGAAGATTTCATCAAAATCAACACTATACTTTTACTTAAAACCCTTAACAACTAATCTAGCCTTATAGGGTGGCTTGGGGTACCATGGGTACTGTTCAACTTGTATATCCACTTGCAATGGAAAGCACACTTTTCATTAAGTAAAGGGACCAAATCCAACATATGATTTTTCTATAGTGACTCATACTTTGACTACATGGCACTCTCCCAAGAGTGCTATCACCTTTACACATGACCTCATCATAGATAAGAGGCTCACCAATATCTATCACCATGACATAATCCATGGAGGGAGAAAACCAATTAGAGTGACATCTATCTCTAGTTAGCCCACCTATGGGGCTTACACATCCTATTTAACATCATGGTCCTAAGCCATGGAGTATTAGTTTTTGCTATAGGCTATGTAGCTAGCTATACAGTAATAAGAGGTTCCTCCTAGAATATCACCCTGTGTACCTCACTAACCTACTCAAGTTGCTTATGCATTTTTTCCTTATGAAAAATAATATCTTGGATGCATATAACATTTTGTTCTTGTAGATCCCATAGGCGATGGCCCATTTCACTTGCATCCCCATATTTAAGAAAGATGCATTTCATGAAATTAAGATCCAACTTATTGCACTTTTCCTTGGGAACATGGCAGAGAGCCTCACAACCAAATATACACAAATGAGCATATGATGGAGGTTTTTCCATAACATACCTCCTTTACAACCTGATAGTCAAGAGCGATGCATGGGGATCGACTAATCAAATGCATCGTAGTAGTAACTACCTCAACCCAAAAGTGCTATAGTGAGCCTGCCTAGCTAAGCATACTATGAACTCTCTCATGTATCATCTTGCTCATGTGCTCAACCATACCATTCTAGGGTGGGGTATATAGGGTGAACAATTGATGGTGGTTAACGCCCCTCTCATCACAAAAATCTCAAAGGCTTTAGATGCATACTCACTCCCATTATCAAATTTTAGGCATTTCAACCTATACCCAGACTAGTCCTCGATAAAGGCAAGCCAACATTGAAATGTAGCCTAGGCTTTTGATTTCTGCTTTCTAGGGTATACCTAGATCTTATTTGAGTAAATCATCAATGAGAGTAACAAAATAATTCATGCCACCTAATGATTTACAAGGTATAGATCCACAAACATCAAAATGAACAAAAGTTAAAGACTCACCCATCCACGCAATCCTAGACTTCTTATGCCAGTCAAAGCCAAAACATGGTGTATATCGAATGCTAATTCACTAACCAATTTTACAAATATTGTCATATTGTAGTAGGAGTGGAACCACTCTCAATGAGAAGTAACATGAAATGAATCCCTTGAATCAATCTACTAACACTGAGCATAGGTGAATGAGGCATCAGTCAACTACCAAACATTAAGAGAAGAAGCTATAAGTATGTAATCATCTTCAAAATCGATCTACATGGCATTAATCTCTTCAATCTTGATGTTGGACAACTTACTAGGGATAATATTGTGATCATAATTCTTTTCTTGCACTTTTCTCTTTCCCTTTTCCTTGTGCTTGTCATCATGCGTTTTATGACTTTGTGGTTGAATATGACTATTCCCACAATAATGTCAAGTCAATATGTACTTATGGCAATAGGACTTACTATGATACTGGCCATGTGATTGAGAACAGACTTGTGAGAGTCTCTCCCATGCAAGTCATCACCACTCTTAGCATTACTACCTCTAATGGTCAAAACATGAAAGATACGGGAAGCATCAACATTCTTTCTATCAACCTCTTCATTCAATAATGCACCCTCTACATCCTACAATCTCAAACCATCCTTAAGCATATTAGCACATGTGATGGTACAAAAAGTGTCCCATGACTTGAGAAGTATTACAGGAAAGAACAAGGGAGGAAGATTATCCTTAAACTCAATGCCCTATGACATCAACTGTGGGCTAAAGATCGAGTGAAACTCATTCACATGCACAAACACATTGGTCTATTCCCTGATGCAAAGATCCATGAGTTATTTCAATGAAGACATTGTGAAGTAAGACTTTTCTTGTCATAGATATCACATATCTTGTCCCATAAGTGCCAAGAGGTCTACCCTTCAGAGATAACATTGTAGAATACATGCTTTTGACAAAATGATTGTAGATTTACATAAGTCATCCAATTCATCCCAATCCTTTGCATCAAAGAATTCGGGATTTACACCCTCATGTATCAATGGCTTAATCTACAATTTTTCCATAAAACTTGCCATATCTATGCCTTTTAACAACTATAATTAGTGCCATCCAGTTTGTGAATGTTAAAGATAGCACTATCATTTGAGCCACCAACCATCATGCCAAGAAATGAATGTGCAATACAAGAAGATGGGATATTGTAAATTAATACAAATTAACCCCAAAATGACAACCTACACAAGAGCTAAGCAAGAGAAACTACCAAAATAATCAAGTCAAAGTATTTGATCTCATAAACAATGGTGAAAAACTACAAATTCGACATATTGAAATTAATATAGTAGTAAATCCAAAACCAAGTGTAGAGAAAGCAATAAAATATCAAGCTCCCACTGCCAAGAATATCCAAGAAAATAATCAAGATATGTAGAAGCAATTAGCAGTGAAGATACATACAACTGGTACCAAGATCTATCACACCTTAATGTGTCAATAAATCACACATCCAATAGGCATAGACATCATGTATGTAATAGGTCAAAAAATGAAAGAGAAATGTCAAATGCACAACCATAAGTGAGCAAGAGTAACATAGATCAATACATAACCAAGTAGTGTGTATACATTAGTGACATCAAACTGATAGAGATAGGTACCAGATCCAAAGCATAAATCAAATCATCCCACTAAAGAGCATTTATGTAGTTCAATGAGTTCCAATTTCTCAATGAAAGATGTTAACCCCAAGCCGAGAAGGCGGAAGAATGAATGAAAAAGCGGAAAGAAGATGGAAAAGGAGCAAAGACACACAGGCGACCTCTAAAGCTAAGCCAGGGCCAAAAGCGTAGTTTTAAATAAAAGGCGCCCCAAAAACTCCAAAAACTCTTGTAAAAGAGCGCCAGGCTCCCTCCTGTGCCACTTGTAAAAGAATAGTCAGGTATAGGCTTAGGGCATGAAGCAAAAGAGGGAATTAAAAAAAGGGACCTTGCCATAATGGCCGGTTATGTAAAAAGGGATGGGCGCCCATGGGGTTTTAGGGTTTGTATATATAAAGTTCAAAAAGTGAATGGAAGCTCATTCTTTGGTGTGTGGCTAACAAGAGCTCTTCTCTTCTTCTCCTCTTCGTGCTTGTGTGTGCTCTTGAGAGAGGGAGCGTGAGAGCATGAGGGAGTGAGTGAGTGAGAGTGAGGGATCAAGAGGGTGAATCTCTTCACCATCTCCTCTTCTCTTCTTCTCTTCTCTTCTCTTCTCTTCTCTTCTCTTGTACACGCGACTATGGTGGATGGAGCTTGGAGATGGAGGAGGCTTGAGGATACTTGAGCTAGCATCTAGGATCGTGGAGCTACCGGTGTGTGCGAGAGAGAAGGCAAATCATATCAGCATCAAGGTAAGCTCACTACACTTGTAGGATCGATGGTGCGTCAGCTATGTGAGAGGTAGCCATTAGAGCTCGCTTGGAACACTTGAAGCAATAAGCGGTCTGTGGGTCTCGACAGTTGAGCAAAAGCTTCCACATTTTGGTTCCATTGTCGGGACAACAGATTCAAGCTTGAGCACTTGCCCACCCCATATTAAGCATCGAAGTAAGAGATTCATCCCCGAAACGGAGCTTGACATAGGTAGGAAGGTTGGGTGTTTTGATCTTTAAAAAAAGTAAGTATTTTGGGTTAGTTAGTTAGTTTGATGATTGGAAAACAGGGAGAAATCATTTTAGTTTGTTGCTTTTGATTCTTGTTGCATTTAGTATAGGATAGGATTAGGAAATCGAATCGGGAAAGGGTAGAGTTTATTGTTGCAATAGGGCAAAACATGGCATAAATCATGAAAAAAATGGCAAAAAGCTTGCTTGGGATGTTTAATGTCAGAAAGTGAGTGATTGGGAGTGTCAAAGCCTTTCCCGAGAAGGGGTTTAAGAGCCAAGAGGCCAAGGGAGAGCTCATTTGCAACCATTGTAGAGAGAGAGAGAGAGAGAGAGAGAGAGAGAGAGAGAGAGAGAGAGAGAGAGAGAGAGAGAGAGAGAGAGAGAGAGCCCGCAAAGATTCAATTCGATCTCGTCATTGGAGAGCCTACCGCTCACCCCGAGTAAACCAATCACTTCCTTTGGTGCCTTAGTTGGGATCTGGGGAGTGACGACACTCGGCCCTTTGACCAACCCAACATTCGGCTTGAAGTCCACTCGGCCCAAGACCCAACTCGGCCCTCGGCCCTCGGCCCAACATTTGACTCGGCCCGTTTGAGTCACGCCACTCGGACCTCGGCCTGCAAAAAACTTTTTGCACTTAGACAAGAGCAATTCGACCCGTCCGAGTCACTCACTCGGACCCTACAATTCGGAACAGTCGAACCGAGTGTGTGTTTGCCTCAATTTCTTAGAAATTTGACCTGACCCAACTGGAGCTCAGCAGCGCAACCTGTCTAAGCCCTCCTGACATTCAGAACCTGATTCTGGTTCATGGAGTGGACAAAATTGTAAGGTGTAGCCACTTAACAGTTTGAGTGGGCTATCGCAATACCTAGAAACCTAGAGACCTAGAGGCAACCCGCTAAGCCATAAAACCGTGATTGAGCCCAAAAACAACAAGGCAACATAACCGAAAGACCCTAAATCTCGTCTAGATGGCCAGAGAATTGATCGATAAAGCCTACCAGGCCCGAAATGAAGTGAGGGTGCATGAGACACTTAGAGGCTGGTTGCTGCACTCACCTTGAATTTCCGCACCTGAAGTGCAATTAAGAAAAACTGAAAGCCTGATTGAACACAAGTGCACCAGAAAGAACACACGCACGGAGTGGAGATAACTTGAGGACTATATTTAATAAGTCAAGGAACTCACTCAGATAAGCCACTCAAAGAACCCACGAATAGGAGAGAACCCATAGACAGAGACAAACCATCAACACACAAAGTAGGACCAAGCAATCGGCGCAAATGAAGGGGAGTTGACAAACCCACTCAACCTGATCGATAGCTTGGTGAAGCACAAAAACTCAACTATGGCAGAGGAAAGCTCAGACCGCAGGTCTAACGAGGAACTCGACTTAGGCGTCTTCCCAGAGGCCATTCAGTTAACTGGTCAGTAGCTATGATGCGCACACCCGGTATGAGCACCGCGGTCGAACAACAGATGCTATCATCGCAGACTTAGAAGAAGAGAGGAAGCTATCCCACAAGGCGTTGCAAGGCATAGCTGCATACAATAGAGACTAGCAGGCCAGGAGTCAAAGGCAAAGCATAGAGTTGCGTGAGGTATAGTGAGTGCTGAACTTGGTCGGCAAAAACAGAATGGATCACGAGAGAGCCCTAGAAGGAAACTTAACGCTAAGCGAGCTTCTTATGAAGCAATTGTTAGACAACACCGCAGCAGAGCAAAGTACTGCACCATTGGCAACCTCACTGCTGGCAGGGTTAGGAGCAACCCAAGGCTCTAAGAGCCTGTCTAAAATCCCAATAGTCGCAAAGCAACTCGACAAGTACCAACCCCATGACGACCCATACAACTTTGTAAAGCAGTTCAAGCAAGTCTGCGAAGCCAACGGCCTCAACGAGCTGACTCAGCATTCTCAAGCATTCGGGCTCTGCTTAGGTGACAAGGGCAGGACTTGGTATACAAGCTTAGATGCCGTAGAGTGGACAAACTTCAATAACCTCAAGAATCTCTTCATTAAGAGATTTGCCAAGCTTGGATACTCTGTCAATCTACTAGTACGACTGATGAATGTCAAGCAGAAAGAGAAGGAGGACATTCACGATTACGTAACCCACATAAGGAGCCTCTTCAAAGGGAATCCCCACAGGTGAATGACTGGCTGAAAGAGCAGTTTCAACTGTGTTCATAAGCGGAATTCGAAACGAGAAACTGTATAAGGCTTTGGCAGCCAACTCAAGCTTGCAGCGAGACACGCTAGCTAGGGTTTTTTAGGAAGCTATCAGAGTTGATGATCAACTAAAAGAGAGGAGCTCTAAGAGCTCCAACTCAAAAGAAGCCATCTTGTGAGGTTTAGAAAGAGCATCATCCTCTGGTGAGCGACCAACCCCATCATCCCAAGATAAAGGGAAGGCCACCGAGATGAACCAAGACTTGGCTGATGTCAAGATGGAGATAATCAAGCTGCAAGACTTGTGGAGACGACCAATGTGGCCAACGTCCAATGTGTGTACTATGGCGGAAACCATTTGCCGGCCATGTGTCAAGATCCTCAGTCGAGACCTTGCGCTAACTGCGGCACGCTCGGTCACGACATTGTGCATTGCATATTGCCCAGGAGATTTCCATACTCCCAACCATACGGTCAGCCTTACCTAGCGAATAGAGCGTAGCCACTTTTCGGAAGGGAAGCCCCATTGGCCCTTCGTGCGCCTAACGACATTAAGCCGGATGTCCCTAGGGTGGACATAAACCCTACAGGTATACCTAGGCTGCCCGGTCCCTATGTGACCCATCCATCGAGTGACACTCTAGTCCACTACGTGGAAGAGCCAAATGAGGAAGAGACTTACTTATACCCTTATGTCTCTCATGACGAGGAGGGCAACGCAATCCTTATGGACTATCGAACAGTACTAGTGGTGGAGTTAGGGAGGGAACGAGGTAGGGGCCTAGGAGGGCAGACGCAGGATCCAAATGGACTGTTTGTCACCCGGGTCATGTCTCATCACGTTGCCCCGAGAGGGAGCAGCAGAACAGAGACAAAGCTGACCTAAGGTGCATTGAGTGCAGAATCACCCATCTCTTCGTCGATTGCCCAAAGCGAAAACCTTCTGCAAGTTCGACCAACATGCCATCTGTTCCATTGGGGCTGTTTGGTGTCGAGAACCTTGATGGGGAGGCCACACCCATCCCGTTGTGGGTCATGACCCGTGCCCAAACAAAGCAGGTTGGCATATCACTACTGGGGCCCAGTAACCTCAATGCAGCCTCGATAGGGAAGAAGAGCCATAGGTGAAGGAACAAGAGGTCAGAGACTAAGATTGCACTAAAAACTGAGAGTGCTACAACTTTGCCTGTTGGAAAGAAAGTCATGGATGTAGAGGCAGAAACTTTAGCCCCCAAGACGGCCGAAAAGGGAAGTGCCAAGGTGGGGGAGTACCCGATCCAAAGTGCCAACTCGAGGCCGTAGAGAAAGTGAAGGACTGGGTAAAAGAGACCCAAGAGCACTTAAGGGACACTGAGCCCATCCTAGAAGACGAGATCGATGATCTCACTAGCATGAACATGGCAGTCTCACCCCCTCGACCAAAGTTAGGAGATACAACTACACCGCAGACAGTACCCCTTAGGCCAAGCCTTGATGTTGTAGGCCCACAAATCAGTCACAACCGTTGGCCAGGACAATCCAGTGTAGGAGAGGGACGAGCAATTGACATCCTCCTTACCACACTAGTAACCACCCCTATGACGTTAAGCCTAGGAGACCTGCTCAAGTGACATCCCGCCCTATGGCAAGACCTCAAGCAATGGGTCGAGGGGTCACGAGAACAAGCTGGGGATCTGCATGATCAAGATGTAGAAACACAAATACTGAGTCTAATGCTGCACTCCGTGTCAAAATCCTTGCATGTTAATGCTTTCTGGGAAGGCACCGAGATGTATGCAATGTTACTAATCCTAGCCTTAGGTGACACAACGAGAAAGGGGATTGTAGACATGGGAGCCAGGGTTACTGTGCTGAGCCACACAATACTACAAACTTGGGGAAACCCACCTGTTGAGACCGCTCGGTTTAATGTCACATTAGCAAATGGCATGAGGGTGAAACCATTGGGGGTACTTAAAAACTAGCCAGTGAAAATCACAGGTGTCCAGTTCTTTATCGACTTTATACTGAAGGGGGTGGACTACGATGTCCTGTTAGGCTGACCCTGGATGCGCAATGCCAGAGTTATTGAAGATTGGGGTAACAACTTGATATTCTTAGGCAACAAGACAGAAGTTGTGAGGGTAGAGATGGACACTTAGAAGACCTCACCAGTCAACTTGGATGCCATCTCCGTGATGCCCAAGGGTGACGGTCAAGTCAAGAAGTCTTATGGTCCTTGACCAAGTATATCCCATGCCCAAAGGATGAGCGGGATTGGATGCATGTCCTTGCTACAATCGACCTGCCGTTCTCGGATCAAGAGGCATATGAGCAAGCCATCAAGATGATGGGGCACGACCGATGGCACTCCCTCTGTACCAGTTTGCATGATGGAAGGAACCCTTCTTGGGAGACCTAAGCCCGCCGTCACCTTCCAAGTGCCAAGCAACAAGAGAGAACTCTAGGAGGCTCTAGAACACTTAACACACAAGCTAGCTGACAATTCAAAAGCAAACTTCAAACCAATCTAGGGTCTCTTAGGCGAATCCAAGTGGCAATGGACCAGGGTACATGACTTGAACCTTATGTACAACTGGGCCTTAGTCCCAGATCAATGACAAGAGATATACCAAGCTCTACGAGATGATGAAAAGTTTGATGCAGAGGACTCTGACAACGAGTACAAAGATGACCAATCCTTTAGTGATGGAAGTGAGGGTGAGATGGACTCGGTAGAATACAAGACTGAGGGACATGAAATAGAACAAATACGGGCAAACTCCAAGCTGCAAAAGAGAAGTGCCTACAGGATAGAGCGAGGACTCATGCACATAAATTGTGATTGCGCCTAGTTAGAACACGTAGGAGCCATAGACCTTGAGTAAGTAGTCTTGGCTCAACCAAGAGCGACATGAGTGCTTAGGGCAGAATCACCTTCTGAATTGCGACCACCAAGGGAGACCCTCTCTTCTAGCAAAGATGGTGAGTTCAACTCTAAGTCGGTGGTAAGCTCGGATAGCGACCCAAAAATACCTAGGCCATCCCCAAGACTCGATGCACAACCGGGCACCTACCTGTCCACCTAAGGCACAGACGATTGAAGCAGGGAAGGTCGAACCAACCTAGGCACACATGAACTGACAAACAACGAAAACCATGGGACCTCCCTAAACGATTTACGAAATTCAAGAAAGGAGATAGGGTAGTGATCTTGTTGGGTGCCAAACGGTAAGGGAAAATGAGTGAACCAATCGAGGGACCGGTCAAGATCAAAGAGGTGAACTTAGCCCGGGAAGGGGAGACACCCCGACCAGTCTTCATTGCCGATGACTTGATTGAGAAAAATACAATATTAGTGAGTTTGGGAATCTCCCAATTCCCATTTTTTGAATACTAAAAAGGTAGCACCCAGTTAACATGCCCATAATTTTCTCAAAACCATATGATGTGACCTACCATTGGAAAGCGCTTGAAAAATGGAATCTAGTGAGCTATAGAGCACTCAATTTGGACTTATAGTGTTTAAATTATGACAAATCCAAAGATTTGACCACGTGTCCCAAACTTATGGGAAATTCCCATATTCCCCAATATGGTGTTGGAAGAAGAAACGAATCTTGTCGCTCTCTTGCGAGAGTATGTAGACATATTCGCATGGTCCTTGGAAGAGCTTAAAGGGGTGGACCCGAGTGTAGTGACTCATAACATGCCCACGACACCAGACGCAGCACCTGTGAAGCAGTGACCATACCCAATGAATCCAAAGCACTCTCATGCTGTCAAGGAAGAGATTGATAAGCTAATGAGAGCAGTATTCATTTACAAAATTGAGCACACGGACTGGGTATCACCCATATTCATCGTGATGAAGAAAAATGGAAAAATTAGAGTGTGCGTCAATTACAAGAAGGTGAATGCTACTACTAAAAGGGATCATTATCCATTTCCATACACCGAGCACATGCTTAAAAGAGTGGTGGGCAAGGAGGCCTACAGTTTTCTGGATGGCTTCTCAGGATACAATTAGGTGCAAGTGCATCCTATCAACAGGCATAAGACTACCTTTGCCACTGAGTGGGGCATCTTTGCTTACATAGTCATGCCTTTCAGGTTAACTAATGCACCTACCACCTTCCAACGTCTCATGTGCACCATATTTAAAGACATGCTTCACAAGGAGTTGGAAGTCTTTGTCGATGACCTCTACATTCACTCGACCTAGATGAAACACTTGAACAAACTCCAAGTAGACTTTGACCGGTGTTGCCTATATTGTCTCTGCTTGAACCCCTTGAAATGCCAGTTTTGGGTGAAGCATGGATGCATCCTCGGCCACGTGGCATCGAAGAACGGCATTGCCACTGAATTCTCGAAAGTCAGGGTTATTGTCGACCTTCCACCCCCAACCAACTACAAGGGAGTTCAATGCTTCTTAGGCCATACGGGATACTATCGACGGTTTGTGTTGAATTACGCATTGATAGCTAGACCTTTATACAAGATGATGATTGTCTTTGAATGGACTAAAGCATGCCAACGAGCATATGAAGAGTTGAAGAAGGCTCTTACCACCACACCAATTCTACAAGCCCCGGATTGGACCATAACCTTCCACGTGCATATCGATGCTTCTAAAACTGCTGTGGGGGTAGTGTTGTGCCAACCTGGCAAGCACAACCTAGATTATCCAGTGACCTTTGCTAGTAGACAACTCACAGAGACAGAAATGAATTACTCGACAATAGAAAGAGAGGGCTTGGACATGGTGTTTGCTGTAAAGAAGTTCCGGCATTATCTATTGGCTACACCCTTTACCTTCTTTGTAGACCATCAAGCCTTGCTATACCTAGTGAACAAAGCTTGCACTACAGGACGCATAGCTCGGTGGCTCCTTATGCTTTTGGAGTTTGACTTCTCCATGGTTGTACGGAAGGGAAAATTGCACTACATGGCTGATCATATGTCACGCATCCCCACAGAAGAATCTGCTAGAGAAGGCATTAACGATGAATTGCCAGACGCTCACCTCTTTAACCTCTCCAAAGGGAGAGATTTATTCAAGGCCGATCTAATGCCATATTGGGCAGATGACATAGTCCAAGTGTTTGAGCACGGATTTCCTGAACAACCAATAGAGAAGGCAAGGTTGAGGCGACTTATTCTCAAAATCCACCCCTACCAGTTGATAGTGGGCCAGCTATATCACTTAGGGCAAGATGGATTGCTGCACAGATGCGTGTGCGAACATGAGATGCACAACGTGCTCTCAGAGGCATATAGTGGGATTGTTGGTGGACACTTTAGTGGAGACACAACGGCCCACAAGGTGTTGCAATCTCAACTATAGTAGCCAACGATGTTTTGTGATGCCGCACGATTTGTTAAGCATTGTGACGAATATCAACAGATGAAGGTCTCGATTCGCAAGGATCAAATGGAGTTGACCCCAATCATTGCATGGTAACCCTTTGAAAAATGGGAAATCGACTTCACAGGACCCATCAGCCCTGCTACATAGTATTCTCAAGCCAAATACATAATTGTGGCCACAGGCTACCTAACGAAGTGGGTAGAGGTGAGAGCAACACAAAATAACGATGCTCGAATAACTGCCAAGTTCTTGTGGGAGTAGGTGATCTCATGATTCGAATGCCCCATCGAACTAGTCAGTGACCAGGGGACACACTTCATCAATGAAGTCATAGCTCATCTCCTATCCACCTTCCTAATTATCCATTGAAAATCCTCCCCATACTATCCTCAAGAAAACGGCCAGGTAGAATCCACAAATAAGATTCTGGTCAATGTCCTAACCAAGGTAGTCTTGGCCTCATGCAGTGACTAGGATAACAAGCTGATGGCAGCCTTGTGGGCTTACCACATAGCTTACAAAACGGCTGTCAAACAAACCCCCTTTAGGTTGACCTACAAAACCGAAGCAATTCTCCCCGTAGAATTCTTTGTACCTAGCCTGCAAATTGCACTTCACGAGCGATGGGAAGGAAAGGAGGCATGGACGCAACACTTAGTAGAGCTCGAACGCCTCTCGGAGACTCGCCTTCTAGCCACTCATGCACTCATATGCGAGAAGGCACGACGCAAGAGCTGGTTTGACAAGCATGTCAAGCAACGCGACTTCAAACAAGGTGACCTGGTGCTCCTATACTCAGTTAAGGGGCACAAGAAAAAAATGAAGTTTCGGGGTCTTGGACCTTTCAGAGCCCGTGCGATCAACCGAACTGGCAACGTCAAGCTCGAAACTCTAGCCAATGAGGAAATAGGCTTCTTCAATGGTAGTTGTATCAAGAAATACTATCCCCCCATGCATCCCTTGCATGAGCCACCGATGTTGGAACCACCTATCAAGATACGAGTAGCCACCATCACCAAAATCGATGATGAGAATGAGGAAACCGTGAAGCCTGCATATTTGCACATCATGGTCACTGCCAAGCCAACATGTACCTTCAATGCCTTAATTGACAAGGGAGCAGACTTCAATGTCTTGACTCATGATCATTGGACCCAACTTGGCAAACCACCACTACAACCCACTAATGCCAAATTAAACCCATGTGGGGGCCACTCCTATGCACTTCTTGGCAAGTGCAGGGCCGCTGTTTCTATCGAGTCTGAGTCTGTATCAATGATCTTCTACGTGCTGCTAGACGCCAAGGACACAAGCACGGAGATGCTGCTAGGGCGAACCTTCAAGAAGCAAACTCGTTGCAACATTGATTATGAGTTGCAGTGCATTCACCTTGCCATAGACAACATCTGCATTGATACACCTTTCAACAAGGGTTGCGCGATGGAACAGTCCGCATGGCCACCAATAGAACTATTAACAGCCAAATCTAAGGAGAAGGGTAGTGCTCGGCCACCACGCACCACCTCTCAAGAACCACTAGTCGTGGTAGCAAAAGCTAAGGCTCAATAGCCTAGTTTCCAATGGAGGCCTAAACACCCGCACCGCTGCCTAGGGGTCGTTGCACACAACCTCGTAAGACCCAAAGCTCTAACCTAGGACACCAAGGTGTAGTTATAGAAATCGCTGCATAATCAGGCAAAGGTGGGTCCCTAAATCCCTCCTGCACGCGTCTTAGGTAGAGCACCGCACCCTTTCCTTTCAAGCATCACAAAGGCAACCAACCACCGACTTCAAAGGCCCCCGTCCACCACTTTCTATCCATTTGACTTCTCCAACAAACCTTATTACCACGCTTCCACAAGCACCCAAGTTTACACGTTGCCCTGCCCTTACACGGCTGCTTCGCCAACTGCCTCTTAAACACCAATAGTCGACAAGAGTGCCAAGGGGGGTAATGTTAACCCCAAGCTAAGAAGGCGGAAGAATGAATGAAAAAGCACAAAGAAGATGGAAAAGGAGCAAAGACACGCAGGCAGCCTCTAAAGCTAAGCCGGGGCCAAAAGCTTAGTTTTAAATAAAAGGCACCCCAAAAACTCCAAAAACTCTTGTAAAAGAGCGCCAGGCTCCCTCCTGTGCCACTTGTAAAAGAATAGTCACGTATAGGCTTAGGGCATGAAGCAAAAGAGGAAATTAGAAAAAGGGACCTTGCCACAATGGTTGGTCATGTAAAAAGGGATGGGCGCCCATGGGGTTTTAGGGTTTGTATATATAAAGTTCAAAAAGTGAATGGAAGCTCATTCTTTGGTGTGTGGCTAACAAGAGCTCTTCTCTTCTTCTCCTCTTCTTGCTTGTGTGTGCTCTTGAGAGAGGGAGTGTGAGAGTGTGAGGGAGTGAGTGAGTGAGAGTGAGGGATCAAGAGGGAGAAGCTCTTCATCATCTCCTCATCTCTTCTTCTCTTCTCTTCTCTTCTCTTCTCTTCTCTTGCGCGCGCACGGCTATGGTGGATGGAGCTTGGAGATGGAGGAGGCTTGAGGATGCTTGAGCTAGCATCTAGGATCGTGGAGCTACTAGTGTATGTGAGAGAGAAGGTAACTCATATCTGCATCAAGATAAGCTCACTACACTCGTAGGATCAATGGCACGTCGGTTATGTGAGAGGTAGCCATTAGAGCTCGCTTGGAACACTTGAAGCAATAGCAGTCCGTGGGTCTCGGTGGTTGAGTGAAAACTCCCACAAAAGAATCTCAAATGCATAAACCCAAATCTCTACTTAAATGAAAAATATCCAAGTAGCTCAAGTGACTCCCATTGGAACAAACCCAAATGCCAACTGAGCAAGACAAGCTCAATAGATTATGTACATGGCATCCAAGTATCCAAGATACATGAGGCATAAGTTGCAGGAGCATAAAACCCAATATAATCTTCAAGCCTATAACTATGTAAGACACTGCAGCAATTAACAAAAGCTCCAAGACATGTAATCAAGTTCAAACACAAAGCTCAAGACTTTCCATAAGCATATTTGAGTGCGTAGACTAATGCTAAGCATCAATACATTTATATGAAGCACCCAAATGGCATCCAAGAGCAATAGGCATATATTTTTCATCTTGATAAAAAGCTTGCTACCTACTATAGAAGCATTGAAAAAAACTTTGAAAGCTCAACTAAATGAGGGCTTACTTTAGCCAAAAAATATCCCAACTCAATGTCATAACATCCACCAAGCATCAGGGTACTAAATGAGCATTAGTGTAGGCATAAAACGGGAGCTCCAAGCATTGAACTAAACCCTCTCAAATGTGTGTTAGAGTAGATCTACTACATATTATAGCAAATAATAGAGAACTGGGGCCTCTAACTAATGCCCAAAGCATCTCAAGACATGGGACAAGCATCCACCAAGGATCCCATCATCATATGACCATCAATAGGCATGGATAGGAGTTCAAACAATGGGTGTAATAGCTATCTATGTTTTATGACAACGTTGCCCTAAATATCTAGCTTTAGAAAAAGGTTGAGAACCTCAAGATGAATGCCCAATAATGAATTCCTATTCCAAGAGGATAGGGAAGTAATGGCTAGTGATCAACAAGTGTCAAAGAAAGCAATAGAACCGCTATCAATGCCATGAAGAAGAGGCATGAAAATAGGCACAATCTAAGGTGTCCACATTGACCTATTTAGTGCTATTGCTGGCCACACTTGAGCACTTCTTAGTGCTCAATCAAGACTTTGGGAGGCCTTGGGCAAGCTCAATCAACCCTAGAGCAAGCCCTCAATCAAGGGCTCTAATACCAATTGAAGGGAGAAGCCGGAGTGAGAGCACGCTGTCATGCCGCTATGCACTCACAGTGTGAAAAGCTCTAAAGTGCATTGTCATTCAACTTTCTTATTGATCTAGAGAGCCAATTCCATATTAGTCATTAATATCAATGTCTATAGTGTGGATGGTTCAAAAATAATATATTTTCAGACAAGTTTAGCCAATTTTTGATATTATCTCTTGTAAATATCCAAAAATTGTAGCCAACTTCTAGAATAGGATGATAGCATAAAAAAAACCAAGTGTCTTTCACCCATTGTTAGGGGATTTTATGCAAAAACAAGGATCAACGAAATTGCATGATGCACGATCGCAGTTTTCAAGAGTGAATAGCACTCTCAATTGGGAAGAAGGAGTGATCTGGGAGAATTCTTTCTAGATGTCTTAGTACTTTACCCCCATTTTGGAGCCAACAAAAGCATCAGATTGGCGGTCTGAGCAGTAGAGAGGAAGTTATTGTTTTATGCACATTTTTGTTTACAAGAGATTTATCTTCTCAAATGCAGAAATAAATTGACAAGCTTCCCCTCTATGAGTATTCTTTCACATCTTCTATTTATTTAAACCCCTTCTCTTCCGTCTACTCCTCTCCCTAAATCTCCCTTCACCCTACTGTCTCTTACCCCCATAGTAGAGTTTCAACCCCAAACACCTCAATAGTGGTGAACCTAATGTGAAAGTTGGTAGTAGGTGTGTAAAGATGGGGGATTCTATAGGTTCAAGTAGTGGTGATGCTTTACAACAAATGATTACATTGTTGTTGCAACAACAACAGCAGCAGTTGTCGTTACAACAATAGATGCAAACTTGGCATGAAGTAGAAAGAAATTGATTCCTTAGCTGCGAATGCATTGCAGACAGCGGGACAGGAATTGAAGCAATTTAAGGGTCAAAATATTTCGGCCTTCATCTGGTTGTATGAAGAAAATATGTTGTTTCATGGGGTACCGTAGTATGCATGGAGTCAGTATTTCTCTCGTTTGGCCATACATGCATTGCATGATCGGATTGATGAGTTACATAGAAGAGATGTTGATTGGGCAGATTTTAAGAAATCTTTGAGAGAAGAGTTTTTCTTGGAAGATGCAGGATTGGCAACTAAAAAGACATTTACAAATTAGATTGAAAAGCCCAATAAAGGGTTGGCTACTACAGCTTTGCTCCATGAATTTGAAAGTTGGTATGTCTAGTTGAATGCCGATGAGCAGCAATCATTGGAGAGTTAAAAAATTTATCTGTTTCTAAAGGCTGCAAATCATGTCTTGCAAGAGAAGCCGACTAAACATGTAGAAGATGCCTCTTCTAAAACATGGCTAAAATCAAATTGGGATAATTTAACTGAGGCAGTGCATATGTTGGTAAAGAGAGAGTGGATGAAATTAAGATGAGGTATAGGTATCATACCTGCCAGTGCTCAGAAGGGGGTTCAAATTGCAGCCAAGGCGCCTATAGCTATGGCAGAACAACTGGCTATACCTGTTGGTCCAGCTCTTAAAGGTGATGCTCTGGATGAATTAATCAAATTCATGTGTGATTTAAGGCTAAATTTGACAGAAATCTATGTAAAGGTTGAAAAGTTGGATATTAAGGTGGAGGAGAAGGCTCGGGCAACAACCCAAAGACTGTACAAAGAAAGATACAAGAGGAGATGCATTTGGTGTAACAGTTTATAGCATGAAAAGTGAGACTGTACAGTTTACCATGAAGCAAAAGAAAAAAGGTTAGTCTTTTGGAAAAATGAAAAAATACATGCAACAAAAACTAGACTTCCAATAGAGCCAAATTTTGGAAATGGTGGCATGCAGAAGAGGTTGAAGAGATTGCTACAAGGACAACATTTGTTGCCATAGATGTAGCCACATATGGGTTGAGAATTTAAGGGACTGATGAAGCTTGTAAAGGAGGCATGGTTGAACCAAAATCTTGTGTTTGGATGCAAGCATTAGCTTGCAAGGAAAAGGGCAAAACAACAAAGTCTGAATTGGCTAATGCAAGTTAGAGTATACGAGGGAGAATAGGATGGAGTGCACCAGCGGATTCATTTTCAGCCTATGCTTATTTGGCTGAGGTTCATAATCAAGAAGCTCTTGTGGACGAAAAGAGAAGAAGAGATGAGGGCACCGCTAGTCCTTCCTCTTCATGCCCATCTAAACACATAACACAAAGTAAAATGGAGTAGTAGAAAGAGGCCGAAAAAGCCATACCTAAGTATGTTATGGAGGATGTATCTCAAGAGAAGAAACAAGAAGGGAAGAAAAGGGGCAAGAAGCCCGATTATAGGTTAGAATCGGATCTTGAGGCTGCCACAAACATTAAAAATGTCTTGGAATGTTGCATATTTGGCAATAGAGTGGAATTCACACTTGGTGAAATTCTTCAAATCACAAAGCATGAATTTTATGATGCAATCATTGATATGTTGAAATGAAAAAGACAATTTGATGGTGAAGTTTTACAAGCATTGATGCAAGTTGACAAAGACATAGAGAAAAAACTTCAGAGGGAATATGATGAGGCATGTAATGCTAATTTGGAGCAGGTTGATGTCGAAATTGGGTTAAATGGGAGTGTAGATAGCAAGCTTATGGCTAAAATTAGTCTTATGCACAATAGTAAGCATAGAGAGAAGGCTATGTATGATAGGGATGTCCATCAACAAGCACATTGTAATATTCCCGCCATAACACTTTATATCAAGAAACAAATTCGGGCTTGAAATGTTTTAAAAATTACTTGTCGAGTTATCACATAAGTGACTGCACTTAGTTTTTTTAAAAATATCGAGTCTTGCATTAAATCAATTCCACAATCCGACATGAAAAGACGCCTCAATGTTCCCAGTCAACAAGAAGCAAAGGCGCCTCGTAAATAATATTACGATGGCTTGATCATAATTTTTTTTACATTATATTTGATTTAGTATTCCCGATTCCATTTAATGCGTCAAAGATCACGTTGATTTCGTAACTGCAAGATAACTTGCAAAAGTCTTAATCGGTAGACAAAGAATGCGCAAGAACGAGCATGATATTGAGTAAGTTAAGTATCAAAGAGTATGACATGACTTTATAAACTAGATAAGTCATGAGGTAACTTGGCCACAAAACCACCAAATGAAGTTGTTTTGAAGAAAAAAATATACTTTTGAAAAAGTAGACAAAAGATCATGACTTTTCAATGCATGGAGGGAGAGAAATCATTTTAAAATCATCCCCATGCTACCATCCAATAGGTAGACAATCAAAATGCATTTTGAAGAAAACTCACTTGGCTCTTGATAAGTAGCCAAAAGAATGAGTCAACTGCATGCTCCCCCTCATACCTATAAATACACCCCCTCTTCTTCACAAAGAAAGCAAGAAGAAAGACCTCCTAATGATGGAAATTTTTCTCTACTTCTCCTTTCCATTGTAGCGTGAGCCTTGAAGGAGGAAAATACCCCTCTTCGACCTCATTTCCATTTCCTCTACCCTCTGTTACACCTTCCTCCCATATAGCCAGATCGCTAAGAAAAACGTTGTTGAAATTTTTCGGGATGACCACTAACTCTCCCTGAACTACCATATCAATTTCACCTAACATCCATGGCTCCGCGAGATTGCAAAAATTCAAAAAGTCCATTCGAAGCAAGGAAAGCAAAGAACATGGCCAATGGAAAAAATGACGCAATAGGAATTGGAAAAAACCCCATTACAGCAAACCTGAGAAAGGTAACATCTCACCGATTTGGAGAAAAATAATATTTTATAAACTTATTGTCATATTTGGCTTTAAACGATTACAAACACATTCTAAAGAAAATGCATATGAACTGTCGCTTAGAAAAATAGCCTAAGTAAAACTATTCAGTGAAAAGACTCTTTCACTTGGAAAATGATAATATGCTTGTCAGTTTTAAAAAATCCTAATTATGATTTATTTTGTGATGTTTGTTGTTATTTCGTTAATGACGCATGTGATTATAATAACAAAAAAAAGGTAGAGGGTATTAGGAAAGGGAATATTTTATATTTTTTTCCTAAAAGTGACTATCTCTATTTCATTTTGCTAATGATAAACAAATGCATATGAGTTTATAATAATTTATAGAAAATTATTTAGATAATACCATGAAATAATCAATGCATTAAATCAATACAAAATTATATAGAAAAATATATACTAGATACGCATAAATTAGGTGTGTAGTAATATAATTCGATGTCTAAAAGATGAAAGAAAAATTACACTTATGATTTTTGCATGGCCTAGAATAAAGTTTTCAGAAAAACAATTAGCATTGCACTTATGACATAACTATATGAAAATTGTTATTTCTAGATAACGTTGAAAGTTCGAACATCATTGATAAAACCATAAAATATGAGTAGAATAAAATAAAAAACATTTTCTTACTGAAAACTTGTGCAATATTAATGATTATATTAACGGGAGCATCAATATCATGAGTTGACCCAAGTATGAATCAGGGAGAAAACCTAACCTAAAATATTAAGAATGTTGAAGAAAAAACAACTATGAAATACTCGACAACCCTGAAACTATTAGTATCAAGAAATTAAATAAATATCCAAAGTCTGTAGGACTTGTTGGGACATTAATAAGAATTTGTCGAAACAAATTCTAAAGTCTAAATAGACTTGGAAAAGCATTTGAAATCCTACTAAGTGTAGGTTGGGGCAGGGGTTGCGCACGAATTGCCTACCATAGGTATAAATTCCCATATTTTCTTTTAGGGAAAAAATACCAAATTTTTCGTAAGGATAAAATAGACTTCAAATTCGCAAAACAACTTTCAGATCGCACAAAAAGAGCTGCAAATAGGAAGCGAAACCCTAAGAATAAGGTGGGACTTTAAAAGAGAAACCCTAGATTTGGGTGGGGCTGGTTCTTATGCTAAAAACACTTACTGTTGTTTCTTTTTTATTTGTGCATGCATTAATGGTTGCATAGGAAAGATTGATTGATCTTGCAGTAGTTAGATCTGATTGTAAATATATAATCAGGATAATAAGAGGAAAGATCGTGCTATGCCTCCCCCACAGCTAGATGCGAAATCTTACTCCAAGGGGGATTGTTTTGTAATGCCGTGAGGAGCTTTGGACTGGCCTCGACGGCGAGAGGCCACTTGGTGAGGAATCCATTAGGTAGCAAGAGGAGGTAGGAGTGCTAGGGGGGCTATGGCCATAAATCTCTCAATCGCTCCTAGGACCCGCCTGACCCTTATATAAATGATGATAAGATCTTGGAGTCCCTGGTACTAGTGAAGGGATGGAAATCTTAAAGGGTCCTTTCTTCTTCACTAACAAAAGGGATTTTCCAGTGAATAGAGGTTTATCTTCTACATCACTAGAAGGGAAAAATCATTGTAAATAAATTTACAAAATAATAAATAAATATGTTTTGCTAGAAGACTATTTCTCTATCTTTGTATTGTGCCGTAAAATTACGCAAAGAAACGTGTGATAACGAGTCAATTAACGAAGCTGCTTTCATATGTCATAACTTAATGTGATAGGTAATTGGAAAACAAAAGAAAACCATTTGTAGGAAGTGGTGGGAAAAAACCCTAACGGATCCGTCCTATGGATGGGAGGTCCAGGTAAGCTCGGAGCTTCTCTCAAGAGATTGAATGAAATGTTAATTAGGAAAAATTATGTAGAACTGAGCATTGACTTACCTAGGGTCAGGTCTTAAAAAGCCTTGATCAATAATTATCTTAGGGGAAAGGTGTGGCGGCTATGTCAGAACTCTATTATGGTTCCATGAATCCTAACCAGTTGTTGGAAAAAAGCATTGCACTCCATGAACCAAGGGTAACTATGATAGCTCCAGTCAGGCGAGAAGCCCTTGTGGGACACCTCCGATGGAGCTATCTGATGCATCAAGACCTCAGTTGTAAAATTAGGACCCTGAGCTTGTAGGTTGATCCTCATGGAGACGGCCAGTACCTTTCATTATGAGGTGGACTCCAAGAAACCTAGACGATAGACCCCATGCATTCATGGTATCATAGCATATTTAAAATTAAAAATATCAATGGTTTTTAAGACCAGCTATTCTAAGCAATAATCAATCTACTGATTGTTAAGGGATAAACTTTGGTAGAATAATGAAGCCTATAACCAATTTCTTTTTTTTCGAGTAATGTACACATCAATGTTGAACTCCACAGATGACGAGTGGAGAAGAGAAATGATGATGATACTCAATTGCCTATACGATCCATCCTATGTGAATCACAAAAGAAGATGGTTCTGAGATGAGTGTTACTATTACATTGAGACCAATTGATTCTTCAACATGCAGACTAATTTGAAATGTCTTCAATGGATGGAAAATTTAAAAGTAGTTGAGGCCTTTATCTTTTGTCCATTCAGAAGGAATCCACTTATGATTACTAGTGGTCAGTAGATACATCTAGATCGTTATGTCTATAACAAGGTACTGAAGGTAATCCTAGCTGACTGGATTATAATCCAAGGACGTCGCAAGTATCAAGATTACCATATCCATGGTTTTTCATACCTGCCATTTCCACAGTATAGGTTTCTGGACATAGATAGCAATTAGCCTACTTTTTTCTACATGAATATAACTGATATCCATCCCAGAAAAAGAAAGATATAATGGTATCATGTTTTGAAAATTGTATATAGCATCCAGCATATCCTATTGATGATGATTCATCTCTACTTGTAAACATCTGCCATTTATAAATATCCCTTACTTGTAAAATTCGTAGCATATGGCTATTGATAATAAAAGATAACAACAGCTATATTTTGTAAAAATGTTGTGCTCTTTGGCCCATCATTGTTTTACAAACCTAGTAAGATATGTTAATGTGAAAATGAAGTTGAAAAGTTTAAGCACTAAACTAATTTGTTAAACTTATGATAACCTAGGGTAATTCAACTATTGCTAGCCCGACTGAAATTCAGGAGAAGTATCTCCTTAAGCAAGTTAACCACCGGAATTCGATGGCAAGGGAAAAGACATTGAAACCGAGGCACAGATTTGAATTGAGACCATGGAGGACTACTTTACTACCATGGGAACTACCCTTGCTAATGAAGCTATGATAACCAAGTTGAAATTGACTAGTGAGGCACCCCTGTGGTGGAAATAATGGTGTAAAGATTAAGGACTCGCTAAGATAACTATTACCTGAGAATAGCTAAAAGAAGCTATGCATGGTCGATATTTTCCACCAGCTTATCGCATACTAAAAATGAATGAGTTCTTTAACTTAAGACAATTGGGAATGATCCTGGAGGCATATTACTCAAAGTTTATCTCATTGCTTAAATATGCACCTTCCATGACTATTACTCAGCAAGTGTCTAAGTTTTGTCACAAATTGAATGCTCCTCTAAACACATTCCTTGAATCTATACGCCCAATTGATCTGCAAGATGCTTTGATTCACGCATCACCTCTTGTTCAGGAGATTCAGTCAAAGCCAAGGAATAATAGCTCTCGAATCAAAACAAAGGGACTTCAGGGTGCTATGTTAAGCAAGCCCAAGGTCAGCGTCCACTTGGTCAAAGAAAGAGGGGCACAACAATTGCAATCATTAAATTCATACCTATGGGAATTAATTCAAGAGTACCTAGGTGTTTCCAATGTAATGAGCTAGGCCACTTTAAAAGGCAGTGCCAAAGCTTGGCCAAATTCCTCACCAAGGACAGTACAAAGGTCAAAACCAAGCTTCAATTACAAAAGGAAAATCATATGCTATAATTCTTAAAGAAATTGAAGAATAGGGAAACCCAACTATGGAAGCCAATATGGAGAGGGCATCAATTCACACCACCCTCCATAAGAAAGGACCAAATCATCACTTTTCAGTGCTTCAAACACCAGTAGAATATGAGGGTAAGTCCTTTAAAATTTTGATTGACTATGGAAGCACACACTTGTTCATGTCACCAAAGTGTGCAAAGAAATTAGGTATAGACACAATACCTACATCTAGGTTGCTTGTGGAACTTGCTAATGGAAAAGAAATCATGTCTACTTAGCAAACTTGCAAAGTGACATTTAGCCTGAAAAGAAATCTCTTTGAAATGGGATTTAGGATCATGAATTTAGGGGCCTATGAATGTCTATTGGGTATGGACTAGCTAGTCCCCAATGATGCACATATTCAGTGTAGAAAAGACCACATGACTTTTCAAAACCTAAAGGGGGAAATGGTGATGACCCAAGGTGAGGCAAGAAAACCCAAGGTTAAACTAGCCAAATCATTTTGCATAATAAAAGGGTTAAGAAAAGGATTACCTATGTATCTCATAAAAGTAAATAAGGTTGAGCAAAATAATCAAGACGAGGGAGAGCCATATTAGCTGAAGGAATATGATGACATCTTCCCAGAAGAGCTGACTGAATTACCACCTCAAAGAGAAGTGGATCATGAGATCAAACTTGAACTAGTAGCTGCTCCAATCGCTAAGAGTCTGTATAAAATGTCTATCCGTGAAGCAATTGAGCTGAAAGAGCAACTCAAACAGTTACTGGATCAAGGATACATCAAACCTAGTAATTCGCCATGGTGAGCCCTAGTATTGTCTTAAAAGAAAAAGGATGGAACTATCCACCTTTACATTTGATTGCTAAGGTCTAAACTAGGTAACAAATCAAGAATAGGTATCTGATCCAAAGAATAGATGAGCTACTTGATAGGCTGCAAGGGGCGAGGATCTTTTCAAGATTGATCTCCGATCTGGTATTACCAAATAAGGATCAAGGAAGAATATATCCCCAAAAATGCCTTCAATACCAGATATGGTCATTTTGAATTTTCTAATGGACCGCCACCGCCACCGTGATGACGAAACCCTCCCTTTTTCTATCCTCTACCGCCATTGTTGTAAATTCCCTCCCCTCCCTTTTTCGTTAACTCAAATTTAAAAATAAATAAAAATGGAAAAAAATTTATCACGTTTCACCCCCCTCTCAACCCCGTCAGGCGGCGGAGGGAGAGGGAGTTAATCTGCATGATGATGAGAGGAGAACTGCCACTATTAGTGAAGAGGAGCCATAGTGGGCACCGGCACTGGGACTGGGTGATGACGGGACTGATGTGGATCTGTCGAGGTACAGGAGGATGATGATTACGATGGGGGGGAGGGGCACATGTGTGCCAGCTCCAACCCTCCCCCCCAATATCCCTTCTTTTCCCTCAAGGCCACATGGAGATAGAAAAAAAGTCTGGGGGTCCTATGTAATTAAGGACCCCCTATTATAGCATTTTCCAACCCCATATTTTCATCGCCTTGCCCTTATAAAACCCCCCTCCTTGAAAAGGCCAGATATTCCTCTCTTCCTTTCCTCCCTACCTATTACCCTTCCTCCTTTGTAGATCTCCCTCTTCCCTACCACGGATACACTACTCTTCCCCTTCCCTTGCTGCCATCTTGTGAGAAAGAGAAAAGAGGGAGAGGTAGTGAAGGAGAGTAAGAGAGAGAGAGGGAGAGAGTAAGAGAGAAAGAGGGAGAGAGTAAGAGAGAGAGGGAGAGGAGGCTTGAGAACAAACCTCTCCCTTGGGCAAAGGCTTGAGTACCATCTTCCCCACCATCACGAGCCTCGTAACCTCTCCATCGATTGCCTTAAATTGACAAGGAGGTCATAAAAGGCAAGACAAGGCGTAGGTAATTTTGGCACCAAGGATTTCATTGAAGGAAGTGAAGGCCACCTCCAACTCCACAATGGCTCCAAACCTCAAGCTCTCCTAGGAAATTGGAAAAGCTACGACTAGGAGGGAACTTGTCCAAACTATTTTTGTGTTAGTGCCATAAGTTACACAAGCGAACCTTCTTTCTTAAAAGTCTTAATTAAGGAATATGTTTTTAAATGTCCCACATAAATGTGATAGGAACTAATTAGGTAACTAAAGAATGCCCATTGAGGGAAGTGGGTGGGTGGAACCCTTGATGGGTCCATCCTACGGAAGGGTGGTCCCAGAAAGCTGGGAGGCTTCTCACGAGGTTCTGTAAACAAACAACCTTTAGGTAATATTAGGATAGAATCCTATTCATGCCATTTTAGGGGACCGGAATGGGACTAGGCCTTATGGACAGAGAGGTTGAGCGGTGCATCCCTCTTGTTTCCCATTCTCTTTGAACCAAGTGCGGTATGGATCTGCTTCGGATTGGGTATCTCTGCATAAAGTAGGATGTCCAAAACCCGATGCTAGGATGTTGTCAGAAGACTTTGTCTACTAGGAACCTAAATTTCAAGTCGATTTTAGTGGGTTTGGTCGTGGACGTTCCATTGCGAGACGAACTCGGGAAGCCCTAGGCGACAAACCCCAAAACACTCCATGGGAGTGCCGGGCGGTGACGCCTTGAATTGTTTCTTGATGGACCACTAAAACATGGTTGGATAGCCGATAGGCGGGCACATTACAAATTTCTTGTAATGTATTTTGGCCTAACTAATGCCCCTTCTACATTTAACAGATTAATGCGATACATTTTTTGACCTTATCTTAATGAGTGTCCTAGTCTTCTTTGATGACATCCTAACATACTCTAAGAGAGACGAAGACCATGAGCTACAATTGCACATTGTGCTAAACACAACGAGGATGCACAAGCTCTATGCAAAGAAAAAGAAGTGTGCCTTTTTCAAAAGATAGAATGAATATCTCAGATTCATAGTATCTAGTGAAGGAATCTATGTAGACCAAGCCAAAGTTAGAGATATTCAAGAGTGGCAACCTCCAACAATAGTTAAGGAAGTGAGAAGTTTCTTAGGGATAACTGGATGGTATAGAATTTTCAAAAAAATTTATGCCCTAATAGTTGTATCTCTCATTGATTTGCTGAAAAAGTAAACCGTCATTGTATGGATGTCCATTGAGCAAGCCAATTTTGAGCAGCTTAAGAAAATTTTGGTAACATCACCCATTTTTAAGCTACCTGGCCTAAGTCCAAGAGTTTGAGGTCATAATAGATACAAGTTATCTTGCACTAGGTTATGTGCTTATGCAGTAAGGTCATCCAATAGCCCATTCCTCAAGGAAACTAAAAATCCATGAGAGGAATTATGCCACCCATGATATCTGTTACTTGTGATCCATGCTCTCAAATTGTGGCGATACTATCTGCTTGGAAGCAAGTTTACTTTGGTCACTGAGACCACAAAAGTCTCAAATGGATCTTTACTCAACCAAACCTCAACATGAGGCAACGTTGGTGGATTGAAGTCTTACAAGAATTTGATTTTGAAATCAAGTTCATACTTGGGAAAGAGAATGTGATTGATGATGCATTAAGTCGTAAAGCTTTTCTTAATGCACTTATCATGGAAGAGGCATCTAAAGGAGAGACTTTAGCTACCACGATATCGATGCCTAGCAATCCAATCATTAAGCTAGCCAAAGTATCATCTAATGCTTAGAGAAATCCTAGTTAATGACGTTGATCCTAAGCTCAAAGTCAAATACCGAAATTTCATTGTGGATGATGGACTTGTCTATTTCAGGACAAGGCTTTGCATTCCCCTCAGTTAGATGCTGAAAAACAAGATATTAGGGGAAGCCCATGACTCCATGTTCTCA
Organism: Lygodium microphyllum; assembly: GCF_053477565.2. Taxonomy (NCBI): domain Eukaryota; kingdom Viridiplantae; phylum Streptophyta; class Polypodiopsida; order Schizaeales; family Lygodiaceae; genus Lygodium; species Lygodium microphyllum. The sequence continues at coordinate 45,665,654 of NC_141141.1, read as the reverse complement.
GGACACATTGGCTATGCAAAAACTCTTAATGTAGTAAAGAAAAGTTACTACTAGGAAAGACTAAAGCATGATGTACTCATATATCTTACTGAATGCCTAAGTTGCCAACGGTTAAAAGCTAAGTGTGTCAAAATGTCAGGCAAGCTCTAGCCTCTTGACACTGAAATGGGAGTTCATCAGTATGGATCTCGTAGTTGGCTTACATTATGTTCAAGGAGGGTATAATTCAATCATGGTGATTGTGGATATGCTAACAAAGGTCACTCATCTTATCCCAGTCAAGACCAACTACAAAGCTTTAAATATTGCACGAATGTTTGTGAAAGAAATCTTTAGGCTTCATGGATTACCTAAACAGATTGTTAGTGAGCGCGACTCTCTGTTTACGTCACATTTCTAGAGAAGCCTATTTGAAGCAATTGGAACCCAACTTTACTTTAGCACAACTTACCATCCCCAAATTGATGATGGTCAAACAGAGCGGGTTAATCAAGTCATTGAAGATATATTGAGAATTTACTATTCAAGAGAACCAACAAGGTGGATACAATATTTTCCCTTAGTAGAATTTTCCTACAATGCATCATATCACTAGAGTATTCAAATGACTCCATTTCAAGCATTATATGAGAAAAAATTGTTTGATGCCACTAAATTTCTCTGATCCAACCCTAAAGTTTGAGGCTTCTAAGAAAATGTTAGAAGACATGGATGATCAAGTCAAAATAATCAGAAAAGACATCCAAGCTACCAAAGATTGCCGGAAAGCTTATGTTGATCTAGAACAGCAAGAGCATATTTTCCAAGAGGGAGATATGGTTTTCATCTGTGTATGCCCAATGAAGAGTTCTTTATCATTGGGAAAGTTCAAAAAGTTGAGTCCAAGGTATTGTCGGCCATACAAGGTTTTCAAATGCCTAAGAGCTAATGCCTACAAACTACAACTTCTTGATCATGTGAAAGTCCACAATGTATTTCACATTAGTCTTCTAAAATCTTATGTGGCAAATCAAGATCATATTCTTGATGACCAACAAATCGTAATGCCTAGTCAAGGAGCCCTTGAACTCCAGCCTGATAAGATCCTAGATGTAAAAGAGAAACCTCTCAGAAACACAACCATTAGAGAGTATCTTATCCAATGAAACAATTATCCTAAGGAGAATGCCACCTAGATAGAAGAGACAACTCTAGAAAACGATTTTCCCCAATTCTTTTCGAGATGAGGACATCTCAATTCCTCTAAGGAGGAGAGGATGTAATATTGCCGCCATACCACTTCATATCAAGAAAAAAATTCGGGCTTGAAATGTTTTAAAAATTACTTGTCGAGTTATCACATAAGTGACTGCACTTAAATTTTTTTAATATCGAGTCTTGCATTAAATCAATTGTGCAATCTGACACAAGAAGATGCCTCAATGTTCCCAATCAACAGGAAGCAAGGACGCCTCGTAAATAATATTACGACGGCTTGATCATAATTTTTTTCGCATTATATTTGATTTAGTATTCCCAATTCCATTTAATGCGTCAAAGATCACATTGATTTCGTAACCACAAGACAAATCGCAAAAGCCTTTATCGGTAGACAAAGAACGTGCAAGAATAAGCATGATATTGAGTAAGTTAAGTATTAAAGAGTATGGCATTACTTTATAAACTAGATAAGTCATAAGGTAACCTGGCCAAAAACCACCAGATGAAGTCGCTTTGAAGAAAAAATGACATTTTTGAAAAAATAAGAAAAATTCATGACTTTTTTATGCCTAGAGGGAGAGAAAGCATTTTAAAATCATCCCCATGCCACCATTCAATAGGTACCCAATCAAAATGAATTTTCAAAAAAGTTCACTTGGCTCTCGACAAGTAGCCAAAAGAATGAGTTGACTACATGCTCCCCCTCATGCCTATAAATACACCCCCTCTCCTTCATAAAGAAAGCAAGAAGGAAAACCTCCTAATGATGGAAATTTTTCTTTACTTCTCTTTTGTTGAGATGGCAAGCTCAACACGTGCGAAAATTGATGATGGACCGCTTGGCTAGATGGGTCCGCACATCTACACTTAGCATGTTGGTGGTCATTATGACACTCACATGGCCACTAACTTATCACTTATTATATTTAGGTTGTTACACCTACCTATAGCTGGCAAAGATATAGCGCCAATCGATTATTGTAGTCGGTTATACACTGTTTGACTTAGAAGGCCACTTTCCTTTATGTTGTATCTTATCTATAATTTGTGTACATTGTATAGTGTGTGGAAGAAGAGGAAGAAACCAACAAGAAAATGTATTTGGTCTCCATCTATCTTCTTGTGTTCTTGAGTGAGCTTCCTCTTGTGTATACAGTGTGTGTTTGGTGCAGCAGCTCAAGAAAATCCCCCCACCACGCGATTCTTGACATGGTATCAAAGTCATGCCACTGAGAGAGGCTGATTTTGAAGGCTGAAGTGAAGGAGAAGAAGCAAGGTTTGAGCAAGCAAGCAACGGGTAAGAAGCTCTCCCATTCTTCCACTCTCTCTCTTGGATAGTGCCTGTGGAGGCACTGGAAGCAAGGTAGAGCAAAAATCTCAGATTGTTGTGAGATTTGGTGTGCGAGCAGAGCACAGTATTTCCTACAGACTAGCTCTTTAGGACTTTTTCACAGTTATTTTGGGCGTCTGAGGCCGTTTCAAGTCCCATTGTTGTGCCACTACACGCGGACATGGTGTGAAAAACTCTAGAATGCATCATCATCCAACTTCTTATTGATCAAGAGAGTCAATGTGATCTGAGTCATTAGTATTAGTGTGAGTTGTATGGATTATCCAAAAATACTAGATTATTGGATATTTTTATCCTATTTTTTATATTATTTATTGTTTAAAAATCCAAAAAAGTTAGAAAAGCTTCTAGATTAGGATGGCATGCAAAAAGCTAGTTGGTTTTTCAGCCAATTATGGGTTTTTCATAAAAAAGATAGATGGACGAAATCGCGCATGTCACAATCGTTGTAAACAGGCTAAAAGCTACACTTTGAACTAAAAGAAGAAGGAGTGATCTGGGAGCCAACGGAGCCATCAGATTTGGGTTCCAAGTAACAGAGAAGGAGCTATAATTTTGATGCACGTTTTGTTCTATGAAGAAGCTCTAGGAGATCTAATGCCTGGAGATTGCTTCTGAGTAGTGCAAAGATTCCAGGTTCTTTCATTACACATTGATTTAGTTCATTGTGCTTTGTCTTTGTAGTATTTACCACTTGTGTATACTCTATCTTCTCTTCCATCTCCTATCTCTACTTCCTTCTGCCTCTAATCCCCTGTGGATTCAACCTTTCGACAAAAACCCCTTCGACATTAGTGAACCCGACATGAAAGGTCGTCAAAAGAAGGAAAGACAAGATGGGACAATCTTCGAACACAATCTCCAATGATGTTTTGCAAGAGTTGGTACAAAATATCAATATGCTTATGTAGGTACAACAACAATAACAGGTGATGCAAGCTTCTGCTCAAACAGAAAACTATCAATCGGTGATGGTCGCGGCAGCCGATTGCCCAGCATCATCGGCCAAGCATTGAACCTGGTGTGTTGTAGGTGTTTGAGAGTGGCATCGTACGCGTATATAAGATGTGCCCCGGTCAACCATAGTATTGTGCGAGCGAGCTAGCCTTCGCTCTTATAATTGATACACACAGACATACAACTAAGCCACCTTGTACGTGTGTGATATACCCCTCCTTGCAGGGTTGCAGAAACATTGGCCGGTGCAGGAGGCACTAGTCTTGGTCCTCGGTCATGGTCTATATAGGCCCACGTAAGAAATCTATGAAAAAATAAGCTTCACATCATTACAACTACCAGTCATCACAGTATCATAGGTGGCGGCTGCATCGATGCGCGTATTGTGATGAATGCTTTCCAAGCAGTTGAGCATGAGGTGAAGTTATTCAATGGCAGGAATGTATCTGCATATGTACGTACCTATGCTCAGAAGATGGAATTATTTGGGATGGCTCAATCTGCATGGAGTTGGCATTTTGTACATGTTATTGTTCATGAACTAAAAGTACGGATTACTGAATTGTACTTGCAAGACGTTGACTGGGTAGCCTTCAAGAAGACACTCAAGGAAGAATTTTACATTGAGGACACCAGTTTGATTACACGCAAGACTTTTTAGGAGTGGGTTTTACAACCCAATAAGGGTCTTGTGCCTATAAAATTGTTAAGAGAATTTGAAAGTCGATTTGAGTAGTTGGATCTTGCAGAATAGCAAGCTCTTGCAAGTCAGAAAATTGACTTGTTTCTACAGGCAGTTGATCCTGAGCTTCAAGAGAAGCTTGATAATTTGCTGGAGGATCAAACTACCAAAGATAGGTTTGAAAACAGAGTGGAGACTTGTCAAGGAAGTTGTTACTGCACTTGTGAAGAAGCATAGAAGAAGAGAAAGATTGCATGTCTCTAGCTTGCCCACTGTTACCGTCAAGATAGTTGATGTTTCCATTAAGCCACCTACTTCTGTGGCTAACCCTATGGCTATACCTATTATTGTTCCCTCTATTAGGGAAGATGTCTTAGATGAATTGGTCAAAGGCATGCATGATCTTCAATTGAAGGTTGCAAAATTGGATGAAAAAGGACAAGAGGAAAGGGGACGGACAGCAACCCCTAAGCCAAGAAAAGGATATATGTGGTGTGACAGTTTGCAGCATGAGAGAAAGGATTGTACTGCCTATCAGGAGGCCTTGGCATGACAGCTCATCTTTTGGAAAGATGGCAAGATCCATGAACAAGAAATTGGATTGCCTCTTGCTTTGAATTTTGAAAAGGGAGGCATGCAAAAGTTGTTGGAATACTTGGCAGTTCGAAATGCTTATGCAGCAGTACATGCTTCTACTTTTGGTCTACAGTTGGATAGAATGCATGACCAAGTGATGGTTGGTCCAAAGGCTGAAATATGGACACATGCTTTACATGCAGCTGAAAAGAGAAAGGTTACTGATTGTGAAACGTCTCATGCAGGGCAAGATGTTTGTGACATAACTAGTTGGGAATCACCGGTAGATGCATATTCAGTATATGCATATTTAGCAAAGGTACAAAACATGGATGTACTTGTGGAAGAAAAACGAATAAGAGATGAAGATATTGCAACGACATCTAAAAGAATGACAAGAAGAAGTGTGGATCAGCCTAAAGCTGCAAATCAGCTACCTCCCGAGCATGTTATGGAAAAGGTCAGTTAGGAGCAAAAACAGGATAACAAACAAGAGGGCAAAAAGAAGGGCAAGCAGCCAGGATATAAGTTGCAGTCTAGCATTGGAACAACTACAGATCTTAAGAAAGTTCTTGAAGAACATATCTTAAACAGTTCAGTGGATTCGACCTTTTGACAAAAACCCCTCCGACACCATTTTAGAGCCGCAAGGTTGCGGACAGTAGTTTCAAGGTACACTGTGATTTCGGTTATATTGATCGAAAGTGGGTTCACAGGTTACAAATTTTGAATCTCTAATTTTTGAGGTGTTTGCAAGAAGCAAACATAAGGTTTATCTACAAACAGGTTGCAGATTACATGTACTATTGAGCAATCAGTGAAAAAGGTTGCTTGGTGTATTGTTGTGCACGTGTTGTGAAAGATTGTAGAAGACTAGCTTGCTGTGTTATATCCTTATTTGTGATAATGGCAGAGAACAGTGGAAATCCCATTATTAAGAAGCTCAACAAGAACAACCACCCTTCATGGAAGTTCCGAGTGACGAACTTTCTCATTGGAAAGGGCCTTTATGAGTTTGTTTCAGGTGAAGAAAATGAGCCACAGCTAGTGACTGCAAATGAATTAAAAGCATGGAAAGAATGGAATGCAAAGGACAAAAAGGTGATGTACTAGTAATCTGCAGTCATTGATAATACGATGTTGGGACATATCAGGAATGCAAAAACTTCACATGTAGTTTGGACAATTTTTGAGAACATGTTTTCAGTACATACAAAGGCACGAAAGATTCAACTCAAGCAAGAGTTGAATGCCTTGAATAAAGAAAAAATGACTATCAATGAGTATGTGTTGAAGGTGAGGAGCATTGCAGATGCTTTAGCAGCGATTGATGCAATGCTTGATAATGATGATTTGGTTTCATCCACTTTGAGTGGCCTTAATAATGAGAAGGCATGGAAATTATTTTCAGATTTTGATAAGCTGATCTCTCTCATGATTACCGAAGAGATCAATATGTAGGGTGACTCATCTGGAAAAAATGGTAAACAGGTTCAAGCATTTTACTCAAGTTTGGGAAGGGGACATGGTAGATCCTCTTCGAGAGGCCGTGGTATGGAACATGCTGGTGATAACCAATAAAACAGGTTCAATTAGCAATTTGGTGAAATGCAGGTTTCAGGAGGCCAAGGAAACTTTAGAGGCAGGGGGAGGTCTAGAGGAAGAGGTGGATGGCAGAATAGAGATTCTAGAAATTATGCTATTGTTTGCCATTATTGTGGCAAAATAGGTCATATTACAGCCAATTATTATGCTAAGAAGGATGATATTCGCAGTGGTAAATTGTAGCAAGGAAACTATGCATCATCTTCACAACAGAATGAAGACAAAAATGACCGTCTGTTTGTTATACAGCATATGATGAATGCAATTACAGAAAAGGGGACACATGATGATGTATGGTATGTCGATTCAGGCGCATCTAATCATATGACTAGTCATGTTGAATGGTTTGGAGAGATGCAGGACTTACAAAATCCAGGTTATGTGCAGACGGGTGATGATTCATGCCACCCAATTTCACACATTGGAAAAGGTTCCCTTGTCCTTGTATGATGGCCAGACAAAGAGTCTGACAAATGTATTATATGTGCCATCAATCACAAAGAATCTAGTGTCTGTTGGACAAATGATAGAGCAAGGGTTGCAGGTCCGATTCAATACAAAAGGTTATTTTGTAGAAGACTTTAATGATAAGTGTAGGTTGGTCGCAAAAGGAAGTAGAGTTGGCCACATATTCACTTTAGATGCTGGAATTCCTGCAATGGATGCTGCTATGTATGCTAAAGGAAAAGGATTAGTTGCAAATATTGAAATATGGCATAAACATATGTGCAAAGGCTGAAATTAATGCAATCCAGAGGATTGGTTACAGGGTTGCCTTCATTTAGAGTTGCGGAATTGCATAAAGTCTATGAAGCATGCTAGTTTGGTAAGGAGGCAAGACAACCCTTCTCGCATGACAGAGAAGTGAGTAGAAAAATACTTGATGTAGTGCATATAGATGTTTGGGGGCCTACATAGAATGTATCTCTTGGTGGCAGCAAATACTTTGTCACATTTATTGATGACTATTCAAGGAAGTTATGGGTATACATGAAGAAAAAGAATTATGTGTTTGAGCACTTCAAATATTTTAAGGCAGCTGTTGAAACAGAAACAAGCTTAAAAGTGAAGTGCTTGAGATCAAATGGAGGGGGAGAGTACCTCTCTAATGAGTTTAGTGGCTTCTTGAGAACTCATGGGATCAAGAGGCAATTTACTTCATGTATACTCCACAGCAAAATGGGATTGCTGAAAGAAAAAATAGTCATATTGCAGAAGTCGCATGGGCATTAATGGCTGAAAAGAATATGCCCAAGCATTTTTTGTCTGAGGCTGTCCATAGTGCTGTCTATATTATGAACAGAACCCCCAAAGCTGCAGTTCATGGGATGACTCGTGAAGAATGCTTTACTGGCAAGAAGCCCGATATATCACACTTGAAGGTATTTGGATGTGTTGCATATGTTCATGTGTCAGATGAGCTACGGAAGAAGCTTGATCCAAAGACAGAAAAATGTATTTTTATTGGATACAAAGTAGAAAGGGTATCGCTGTTATAACCCTGTAACAGGTGAGTTCAACGTGAGCAAGGATGTTATCTTTGATGAGATGGGCAGCTAGTATGCACCTAATGGTGATCTATTAGATTATGATAATGATCAGGACAGCTATGTGCAGAAAGAAAAACAAGAATCACGGAGTCTTAGTGGACCAAAAACATCATTTGGTACTATACCTACAATGAGCTCTTGGTCTGGGAGACTAAGGAGTAGCCCCACATCTTTAGGTGAATCTATAAGTGTTGCAGGGAAGGGCAAAGAAAAGAAGAAAGTGTTGGATGGTAATGATGCGTCTATGAGCCATTTGGAATTTGACGGAGATTCTAGTGGTTCAAAGAATTTGGATGATGAGCTTGGTGTTCCTTCAATCAGGACACTAGGTGTATAGAGAGCTCATAGTAATGTAAAGGCTCCATTGAGTGATCCGGTGATACGTAGATCTAGCAAGGTCAGATACCCTATTAAAAGATTTAGTTTTGAAGGTTATGCAGCTCACCATTATGCTTATATGGTGAAACTAGTTGAGGATGTTGAGCCCACTTGTTTTGAGGATGCTGTTGGTCATGCTCATTGGGATGTAGCAATGGATGAGAAGATAGTTGCATTAGAAGCCAATAAGACTTGGGATTTGGTACCCTTACCTAAGGGTAAGAAAGCTATTGGTTGTAAGTGGGTTTACAAAGTCAAGCATAATGCAGATGGTTCAATTAGCAGGTATAAAGCTAGGTTGGTTGCAAAAGGCTATGTTCAAACATATGGCATAGATTATGAAGAGACATTCAGTCCATTTGCTAGGATGGCAACTATTAGATATGTGATTGCCTTGGCAGCAGCCAAAGGTTGGATTTTGCAGCAAATGGATGTTAAGAATGCCTTCTTGAATGGTGAATTACAAGAAGAAGTGTATATGGAGCAGCCAACAGGTTATGAGGATTTAGAACATCCCACATAAGTATGCAGATTAAAGAAGGTGCTCTATGGGCTGAAGCAAGAACCTAGAGCATGGTCTGATAAGATTGGAGAGTATCTTGTCAATATTGGATTTTTTATTTTTGATGCTAATCACTCACTTTATGTGAGAAAGGGAGATGTAGGTTTGGTCATCATAGTCATCTATGTGAATGACTTGATTATTACAGTGATAATGACAATGGGATTGTTGAAGTTAAGGACTTCTTGAAGAAGAAATTTGCGATGAAAGATTTGGGTGAGCTGAGATACTTTCTTGGTATTGAGGTGATTAGATGTGATGATGGTATATGGCTTTCCAAAGGCAGTATGGCTTGGAAATGTTATCCAAGTATGGTATGACAGCATGTAAGCCTCTTTCAGTTCCATTGGAGCAAAATGTGAAGTTGAGTGCCGACTTTGGGGGTGAGATAGAAGACCCTACTATGTTCAAGAGGATAGTAGGAAGTTTGATTTACATGACTATCACAAGGCCAGACTTGAGCTATGTTGTTGGCCTAGTCAGTCAGTTTATGCAGATGCCTAGAAAGCCTCATTTGGATGTTGTTAGACATATATTGAGATATGTGAAGTCCACTTTACATTATGGACTTTTTTATGAGGCAGGTAAGGACATACAGGTCCTTGGATACACATATGCAGATTGGGCTGGTAGCATGTCAAACAAAAGATCTATTAGTGGATTCTTGTTTTCCCTTGGTAGTGGAGTAGTTACATGGAGCAGCAAAAAGAAACCTACAATTGCTTTATCAGAGTACTTATGCTGAGTATAGAGGTGCTTCTACGGCACCATGTGAGGTGGTATGGCTGCAAAAGTTATTAGGTGATTTGGATGTGCAGGGGGATGGTCCAATTGTCATTCATTGTGACAACATGAGCAGCATACAGTTAGCAAGGAATCCAGTGTTCCATGCTAGGACAAAATACATTGAGGTACACTACCACTTTGTGAGAGAGAAGGTACTTGCAAGAGAGATTGACTTGGTATATGTCAGCACAAAGGATCAAATAGCTAACATTTTCACAAAGGCATTGAGTGCAGAGAAGCTTCAAAAGTTTCGAAGCTTACTTGGAGTTGCAGAGATAGAGTTGAGCTTGAGAGGGAGTGTTGAGATGACAAGTTCAACACATGCGGACATTGATGATGGACCACCTGGCTAGATGGATCCGCACGTCTACACTTAGCATGTTGGTGGTCATTATGACACTCACATAGCCACTGACTTATCACTTATTATATTTAGGTTGTTACATCTACCTACAACTGGCAAAGATATAGTGCCAGTCGATTAGTGTAGTCGGTTATGCACTATTTGACTTAGAAGGCCACTTTCCTTTATGTTGTATCTTATCTATACTTTGTGTACATTGTATAGTGTGTGGAAGAAGAAGAAGAAATCAGCAAGAAAACTTTTTTGGCCTCCATCTCTCTTCTTGTGTTCTTTGAGTGAGCTTCCTCTTGTGTATACAGTGTGTGTTTGGCGTAGCAGCTCAAGCAAGTCCCCCCACCATGCGATTCTTGACATCTTTTCCATTGTAGCTTGAGCTTTGGAGGAAAATATCCCTCTTCTACCTCATTCCCATTTTCTCTACCCCCTGTTATGCCTTCCTTCCATATAGCCAGATCACTAAGCAAAACTTTGGTGAATTTTTTTGGATGGCCACCAACTCTCCCTGAACTACGATGTCAATTTCATCTAACATCCATGGCTCTACGAGGTCGCAGAAATTCAAAAAGCCCATTTGAAGAAAGGGAAGCAAAGAACACGGTCAATGGAGAAAATGGCATCGTAGGAATTGTCAAAACCCCCCTTATAGTAAACCTAAGAGAGATAACATCTTGTATGTTTGGAAAAAAATAACGTTTTATAAGCTTAATTCTATATTTGGCTTTAAATGATTACAAACGTATTCTAAAGAAAATGCATTTGAACTCCCACTTAGAAAAATAGCCTAAGTAATATAATGATTAACTATTCAATAAAAATACTCTTTCACTTGGAAAAGGATAATATGCTTGTTAATAAAAAAAATCCTAATTATGGTTTACTTTGTGATATTTATTGATATTTCATTAATGACTCATGTGATTATAATAACAGAAAAAGGTAGAGGGTGTTAGGGAAGGGAATATTTTATAAATTTTTCCTAAAAATGACTATCTCTATTTCATTTTGCTAATGATAAATAGATGCATATGAGTTTTATAATAATTTATAGAAAATCATTTAGATAATACCATGAAATAATCAATGCATTAAATTAACAAAAAATTATATAGAAAAATATATACTAGACGCACATAAATTAGGTGAGTATTAATATAATTTTATGTCTGAAAGATGAAAAAAAAATTACACTTATGATTTTTGCATTGCCTAGAATAAAGTTTTTAGAAAAACAATTAGCATTGCACTTATGACATAACTAAATGAAAATTGTTCTTTCTAGTTAAAGTTGAAAGTTTGGTGGACATAGTCAATTAAACTATATAATATGATTAGAATAAAATAAAATTTATTTTTTTACTACAAACTCACACAATAGTAATGATCATATTAGCAAGAGCATCAATATCATGAGTTGACTCACGTATGAATCAACAAGAAACCTAACCCAAAATATCGTGAATGTTGAGGCAAAAAAAACTATGAAATACTCGATAAACCTAAAACTATCAATATCAAGAAATTAAATAAATATCCCAAGTCTGTATAGGACTTATTGGACATTAATAAGAATTTGTCAATAAAAATTCTAAATTCTAAACAAACTTGGAAAAGCATTTAAAATCTTACAAAGTGCGGGTTAGGGTAGGGCAGTGCATGAATTACCTGCCATAGGTATAAATGCCCATATTTTCTTTTAGGACAGAAATACCAAAATTTTCATAAGGATAAAATAGACTTCAAATTCGCGAAATGACTTGCGGATCCCGAAAAAAGAGTTGCAAGTAAGAAGCAAAACCTTAAGAATAAGGTGGGACCTTAAAAGAGAAACCCTAGATTTGGGTGGGGTCGCTTCCTATCCTAAAAAGACTTGATGTTGTTTCTTTTTTATTTGTGCATGCATTAATGGTTGCATAGGAAAGATTGATTAAGCTTGTAGTAGTTAGATCTGATTGTAAATATATAATCAGAATAATAAGAGGGAAGATCGTGCTATGCCTCCCCCATGGCTAGACATAAAACCCTGCTCCAAGGGGGATTGTTTTGTACCACCGCAAGGAGCTTTGGATCGGCCTCGACGGCGAGAGGTCGCTCGGTGAGAAATCCATTAAGTAGAGGAGGCAGGACTGCTAGGGGGCTCTGGCCATAAATCTCTCAATTGCTCCTAGGAATTGCCTGTTACCCTCATACAAATCAAGATGGCATCCTGGAGTTCCCGGTACTAGTGAAGGGACAAAAATCTTAGAGGGTTTCTTTTCTTCTACTCAAGCAAAAGGGATTTTTCAGTGAACAAAGGTCTATCTTTTACGTAGGTAGAAGGGAAAAATCATTGTAAATAACTTTGCCAAATAATAAATAAATATGTTTTGCCAAAAGATTGTTTTCTCTGTCTTTGTGTTGTGCTACAAATTACGCAAAGGAATCTATGATAACGAGTTAATTAACGAAGTTGCTTTCATGTGTCATAACTTAATGTGATATGTAATTAGAAAACTAAAGAAAACCATTTGTGGGAAGCGGGTAGGCAAGATCCCTGATGGATCCGTCTTACAGATGGGTGGTCCTCTTGGTAAGCTAGGAGCTTCTCTCAAGAGATTGAACAAAACATTAATTAGGAAAAATTAAATAGAGCTGAGCGTTGACTTACCTAGGGTTAGATCTTAAAACCTTGATTAGTAATTATCTTAGGGAAAATGTGTGATAGCTGTGCCAGAACTCCATTAAGGTTCCGTGAATCCTAACCAGTTGTTGGAAAAAAGTGTTCCACTCCATGAACCAAGGGTAACTACGATCGCTCTAGTCAGACAAGAAGCCCTTGTGGGACACCTCCAATGGAGATATCTGATGCATCAAGACCTCAGTTGTGAAATTAGGACCCCAAGCTTGCATATTGATCCTCATGGGGACGGCCGGTACCTTCCATTATAGGGTGGACTTTAGGAAACCTAGATGATAGCCCATGTGCATTCTCGCGAGTGCCGAGTGAAGTCGTCTAGGATAGTTCCCTAATAGACCACTAAAAGCTGCCAAGGAATCATTAGGTAGGCATGTGACACATATGAAGATGAATATGCTCATTTTATTCCAAGCAATCATTATTCACGAATGCATTGGGCTCATTCTACAACAAATACAACTACTAAAGTGGGAGAAAGAGAGACACCTTGCATCTCTCTCTTGGATCGTGGTTCTGAAATCAATGTTATGGCACATAGCTTGTATGAGAATGGAGGCTAGCCGATTGATGTAGATCCAGGATGGCACATGTGGATAGCAAACAATTCATCAAGGGATATTTATGCAGCTTGTCCAAATGTACCCATGACTATTGGAGATGTTGGGGATGAATATCATTTTTTGTGTGGGATTCATGTAGTTATTCGGTGATTTTGGGGCAGCCCTATATTTTGGAATCAAGGCTGGAAAAAAATCCTTGGATGATGGTTCTTCATATGCTCAGATTCAAAGTAAAGACAATACAAAGGTGGTATAGTTTCTCACTGTTTGTGTGAATCATCCTTGCAATCGAGATAGGCTGTGGGATAATCCCATGCCACCTAATGCATGAGAGTTTAAGGGTTTTTACACAGCACTACTGTAAGTGGATTCTATGGCAGTGCCTCTAGGAAGATAATGTGCCTCCAAGAAAGGGGGAAATTGTGTTTGTGTCTGGATTGCAGGAATGGACAACATGCAGGAAAGGGGGAAATTGTGTTTGTGTCTAGATTGCAGGAATGGACAACATGTAGTCTTGGCAATTTTAAGAATATTTCAATCATGTGCAAGGTTGAAAAGAAATATGTAGGATGGGCTGAAAAAGAGCTCAAGACATATGGTTTGATGGCTACAATTGAAGGTACTTCAGGGTTGGTTGATCTTGATATGGTGGCTGAAATTTTTGCAGCAATTAATGCTAAAAGCATACAGAAAAAGAGGTTATTTATGTATGAAGTCATTCAAGCATTTGCTGAGCAGGAATGTTATGGGCTGCAAAAGAGGGTTGAAGCAAGGGTGGATACAAAGTATAAAATAGTTGCAAAAAAGGTTCAGTCTATGGCTTTGCCTTTACCACCTGAAAGTGATGGGTTGGCTACAAAAGTGACTCAACAGCCTAGTTTATGGGATCCACATGGAATAGGACATAAATTTACAACTGAAACTTTACAAAAGCTAAAATTTGGTGATACAAGTTTTCTTTTGCCCATAGAAAGAGCTTGTTTCTTGCAGATGTTGGCAAGGCATGGGAAAGCCTTTTTGTTTCAACCAGATGAAATTGGATGTGTTGATCCTATGGTGATCTTTATAGTACCTCATGTGCCATGGAATTTAAAGCCTATTCTAGTACCTCGGGTATATTTGCCTAAGTTGCTGGAGCTTTTGAACAAGAAGATCATGATGCAAATTTTGGAGCCCTCTTCAGCTCCATATTCAAATCAGTGGATTACTGTTCCAAAGAAGAATGGTTCTTTGAGGTTTATACAGGATTTACAACCAATTAATGTCATCATAAAGAATATTGGATCACGCCTGATAATGGATGAATTTGTAGAAGCATTTGTAGGCAAGGAAATTTACTCTATGGGAGATTTATATTCAGGATATGATTAGTTCCAACTTGCATTAGAAAGCCGAGATATCACTACAATAAAGACACCACTTGGATTGGTTAGGATGTGTAATGCTTCCATAGGAAGCAACCAATTCAGTTGTGCATATGATGAATGCTATACATAAAGTTTTGAGGGAATATATTCTTGAGTTGACCTTACCCTTTCTTGATGATGTGCTGATCAAAGGATGTGATATCTATGAGAAGAATGAAGAGTTGAATGAGCATGGATGTAGAAGATTTGTGCCTAATCATATTGCTAATTGTGATAGGATTTTGAGCCATCTTGAAGAAGTGCATTTAACTTAGTTAGGAGAAAAGTCAGTTTTTGGAGTGGAGGAAGTATTAGTTGTTGGGCACATGTGTGGACCATATGGGAGAAAGCCCTCACCAATAAAGATTGATGCCATAAGCAGGATGCATGAGACATGTTCAAATGTGTCTAAGGTGAGAAGATTATTGGGTGCATGTGTCTCTTACTTGTATGGATTCTGCATTTTGCTCATGTGGCTGAAAGTTTATATCAGCTCTTAAGAAAAGGGAAAAAGTTTTGGTGGGACAAATAGTATACAAAGGAAGTTCAGAAGTTAAAGAGCTTATTGATTTTAGCCCCAACACTAAAGAGAGAAAATTATGAGAATGGGCAGCCTATTATTCTTATCGTGGATACAATCCCAATTGGCATTGGTTGGGCAGTGGGTCAAGATGATGCTGATGGGAATAGTTATGGCATTTGGTTTGGAGAAAAGGTCCTCAATGAACGGCAACGGCGGTATTCTCAAGTCAAAAGAGAGTTTTGGGGTGTAGTGATAGCAGTAAGTGTGATAGGGATTATTTTATGGGAGCTCATGTAGTGGTAGAGACCGATTTTCTACCTCTATTGGGCACAATAGTAAATTGCTCAACTCTTGATATTGCCATGTTACGGTGGATTTCATATATAAAGTCACTTAACCCTAATTTTCAACATATTGCAAGTAGAGAAAATCCTGTGTCTGACATGCTTTCATGAGCAAGGTCCGAAGATGAAGAGAAGGTGATGGAAGATGAAGAGGACGATATGATAGGTGTTGAAAATGACTATATGACAGTAGAGAATGAGTATGCAGCTATTATTACTATAGGTACAACTATTGTAACAAGGATTTAAGCAGTGAGAAAAGAACTTACAACCATGGAGAAGAGATGGGCATTAGAGAGAAAGCATCATTAGTGTTATGCTTCTATGAGAACACAATTTTTGGAAGAGTTTTATGAGAATGATTGACTAAAAATAGGCCAATATCTGAGTCTCATTACAAAGAAGGTTGATGGTCTGAAGCTGAATTCAAAAGGATTAAAAGAAAAACTTATGGTTTTTTCTTGAAATACGGATATTAATGGAAGCATGCAAATAAAAAGAGAGGAACTCAAGTACATGTATTGGGAGATAGGGCTTCTCAACAACATGTGATGCAGGAGGTTCATGAAAGCTTATGGGCTGTACATAGAGGAGTTTGGGGCACATTTGTCAAGATCAAAGAGAAGTATTGATGGCAAAGCATGTATAAAGATGTGGAGTGTTATGTGGAATCATGCAGTGTCTATTAGATGTATTCCATAATAAAGCATAGAGATGGGTTACAATTGACCTATCCATTGTACATGCATTACAAATGGGTAGTTAATGTGGTTACCATTCTTACAAGTTTGTGTAATATGAGATATCTTGTGATTGCACGAGAAGACTTGAAAAATCAAGTTGAAGGTCAAGCTCTTAGTACAAAGACTACTCAAACAGTTTACAGGTTCTTATTGGAAGAAGTCTTTTGTAGGTATGGTCGTGTTGGTAAAGTGGTTGTAGATAGAGGTGAATTGGATGCCGATGAGGTTCATGACTTCTTTTCACCATTGGGTATCAAGTTGGCTTGAACTTTAGCCTACAATCCTAAAGAAAATGGCAAAAGTGAAAGAGGTCATCAGCCTATCATTAAGGCATTAGCAAACTCATGCAAGGTCAAGATGAAAGAGTGGCCAAGAATGTTACCCTTTGCTTTATGGGCTAATAGTACCAATCATAGTACACTTACAGGGTATATGCTTGCTAGATTAATGTATGGACAATAGCCAATCATGCCTATTGAGGAGACTATTGCTACTTGGAGTGTTCTAGCATGGGAAGAGGGTTTGAGTAGAGAAGAGTTGCTAGTCCTACACATTAGACAATTAGAAAGAAGGCTTGAAGACATTGAGATAGCCATGAAAAAGTTAAAGACTGCAAGGATCAAGAACAAGAAGAGGTTTGAGAAGCAACACAGACTTTGACCACAAGCTATACAAGAAGGGGACTGGGTGTTGGTTTATGACGGCAGCTTGGAAAATCAGCATAGTGCCAGTCTTGAAAGATGGCAAAGTAGTGGTTTGGTCCATATGTGGCAAGGGTTTTTTTTAAATAATATTACCTATGCATTAAATGAGATGGATGGGACAGCTCTAAGGACTCCAGTGGTGGCTAGAAAATTTATCAAGCTCTTTAAATGTAGGGAGTCCTCAGCATATGAGTTGAAGGAGTTGGATACTATGCATGAACATGAGAATATGGAAGAAGAAGAGGTAGAAGATGAAGACATTGACATGGCAGAGGATACTTCTTTTGACACTGCAAATCCGTAAGACTTTGGCACATGTTGGAGGATGTGCACGTTAGGAGGGGGTGGATGTCGTGCCGCTACACGGTCATAGTGTGAAAAAACTCTAGAGTGCATTGTCATTCGGCTTTCTTATTGATATAGAGAGTTCATGCCATACTAGTCATTAATGTCAGTGTCCGTAGTGTGGATGGTTCAAAAATACTAGATTTTTGGACAAGTTTAGCCAATTTTTGATATTTTAGATATTATCTCTTGTAAATATCCAAAAACTATAGAAAACTTCTAGAATAGGATGACATGTTTAAAAAAAAGCAAGTGGATTTCAGCCACTTTTGGGGGATTTTATGCAAAAAGAAGGATTGGCGAAATTGCATGATGCACGATCACGGTTTTCAAGCAGCAATGAACAACACTTGAATTGGGAAAAGGAGTGATTGGGGAGAATTCTGGCCAAGTGTCCTAGTATTTTACCCCCCTTTCAGAGCCAACAAAAGCATTAGATTGGTGGTCTGAGTAGCAGAGAGGTAGTTATTGTTTTATGCACGTTTTTGTCTACAAGAGATTTATCTTCTCAAGATGCAAAAATAAATTGACAGGCTTCATCTCTATGAGTATTCTTCTACATCTTCTATAATTTCTTTAAACCCAAGGCTCTTCCATCTACTCCTCTCCCTAAATGTCCCTTCACTCTATTGTGTCTTACCCCCGTGGTAAACTTTCAATCCCAAATTCCTCGACAATGTGCAAGAGGAAGTAATGGAAGTGTCAACTATGGCAGATGGAGCAAGAGAGAAAGAGGAGAGACTCAAGATATGGGAAATCCAATAGTCACAATTTGTGACCATCCTCCCTTATTCTATTAGTCACTAAAAGAATAAATAATCAAGTGCCAATGATGTGCACCCACCACTTGTAGTGTACAAGTGTGTTGGTACTATAAGTGTAGTGAATCTCATGTGACGTAGGCACAGACCCCTTTACCCTCAACAGTTTTTACATTTACATCATAGTTAATGGTTACTTGTTTGTGGTCAAGTTCTCAGTTTCTCAATTGCTCTTGGATTTCTAAAGGCCTTTGAAGTCTTGACTTTCCAATATGTTGGACTTGGTCTCTTGGTCTTTGAGGTTTGGTCTTGGCAATCCAAACTTGCCTTCCTCCCCCTTGCAAAATTGGATCAAGCTTCCCAACTTGGGAGAGTAGGTCATAGTACATGAAAATAGTTTTATGTTTTAGTAGTTTTATTATTATTTACAAAGAAAACTAGTTGTCATATTTATATACAACAAAAGAGGATTGGAAAATCCATGAGTCATAGAAGTCAGGGTTGTACTCTACTAGAGCATCCACAACATCAAATCAAATTAGCAACTCACAAAGATAAGAAATGATGCCATCCAAGTGAGGGCAACTGAACCGACTTGCTACACCGATCTCTTCTTTATTCACCAATTCATCAATCAATAGCATGTGATAAAGCAATTGTTTGGGCAGTGTCAACATTCAAGCCTCAATGATGGTGCACAAAGATATGGTCTCACAATATGTTGAATCATATTTGAAAAGATAGACAATCTTACATTGTTTGGCCATGGGGCTAGTCCAAGATCTATCATTGGGAGTAGTTTGGAAAAGGTACCAAACATAGAATCGAGCTACAAAAAGCATTTCAACAATGGTTTTCTACTTTGATGGATAAGCCTTCAGCCATTTTCTAGATTAAACAAAATTAATATCATTTTTTCAACCCGATAGGTTGAGAGGGTCCATATCTACATATTTGATATGGGAAAACTTGGTACAAGGTAAGAAGGATATCCTCTTGTGGGAGTAAGTGAGCTTGTGCCAATGACAATTATAGCCAATTTAGAGTATTGAGATGCTAAGCAAATTAGGAAATTTGAAGATTGAGATGAGGTGGTCAGCTGAGCAGAAGATGTAGCTAAACCTTTTGGCTAGGTAGGAGTGCCACATGAAGGCTCTATGGAAGCCTAGTTAGTAGACATAGTGCAAGCAACTAGCTTATTTGGTTTATGGGATGTCATTGGAGCTATTGCAACAATCAGTGTATGGGTAGTAACGATGCATGCAATCATGGACAATTTTGGCAACCAAAGTTTGTGCAATATTCATAACACAGTTGCACTCTTAGAAGGGTCTTTGGAACCCATCAAGTCACTATATGTGGATTACCTACAAGGCTAATAGCATTGAGAAGCATGCTTTTGCATATGCTTTTCCAGCATGCAATGCATAAAGTTGTGTGAGCGGGTTTTTGGTTTCCATTATCACTATGTGGTGGAGCTAACACGTGGCTTCTTGCAAGACTAATTGTTCAAGAGATGGGTCAAGAGCATCATGGTTTTTGGGAGTTAGTCAAATTGAGACATAGGGGTAATCTAAGTAATCTTATACTACACTTATTTTGAACAAGAGGTTGTAATCACTCGTGCATTTGTTGTTAACTATACATGAATGTATTTATCAACATAGTCAACATTGCAATTAGATAAGAACTTGAATATTTGTCCCAAAAGAATCTCAATGCCACTTTCCCTAGAGTTCAAAAGAACATAAAAGGGGAGTGGGATGCTCTCAATCTCAATGGGTTAATTTTAGATTTACACTTACCCAATAGAAATACTGCTATGGGTGGGTGGTCTATTGGCTACTGCTATGGGTGGGTGGTCTAGGTTGTTCTAATAGCAGTAAGGAAGTGTGTCATAATCTAATCCCTCATCAATGAGTGCATCGACTGTGATTGACTTAGCTACTATATGGCATATGTGAAGATAAGTTGCTAGAATAAGAAGCTCATCTTCCATTTCTAAGATGCTAATGGTAACAACTCAAACATTCATAACTAGGTCTGATGGATCTGGTTAGAAGTGTCATACAAGAGTGTGTTGTTATTATTGCTTAAACTATTTACAAAAGTTTTTTTTAATATGTAGCAGAGGACTATCATTGTTTGCCATGGGTGTTTCATGGGAAGGATGTCTTGGTGGGGACAATATTTCTTTATTTTGCTACTATCAAAATGGCCAATGGGCTGGCCATCTAGGGTTTCCAACTCAACATTCCCTATCATGATGATTACATGGATGCAGAAAGGTTTAAGGCCTTAGAGTTTTAACTTTTTCTTATGGCCTTTCATCAAGTAAAGCAAAACAAGGTCCCCTTTGTCGAAGGATCATTGTTTGACATGCTTATTATCAAACCAGGTCTTATGTTAGTGCCTTTTTTGCAAATAGGGTTCCACCATTCCACCATTCTTGGTTGACAATGCACCATTCTTGGTTGACAATGCACAAACTACAAATTAAGAACTCAATGGGTAGGCATCTGTGCCATGATTTAGAGTTCTTCAAGTCCATTTTGTGAGAAGTCGAGAAGATTGAAAAATAAGATCGGGATGTCAGGATATCACATCCTCTCCCCTTTAGAGGAATCTAGATGTCCTCATCTCGAGTGAAACTGGGGATATTGGTTACATCATGATTTCTAGTCAATCCATGTGGCATCCTCTTCAGGGTAGTCTTTCTAATGGATGAGATACTCTCTAAGGGTTTTGCTTCTTAGAGTCTTCTCCCGTATGTCAAGTATCTTTTCTGGTTGAAGTTTGAGGACTCCCTAACTTGGCATTACAATTTGTTGGTAGTTAAGTCCATAGTCTAGGTTGGGAACATATGCTTTCAATAGACTGACATGAAATACATTATGTACTTTCAAGTTTTTAGGGAGTTGTAGCTTGTAGGCATTTGGTCCTAAACACTTTAGCACCTTATATGGCCCACAATACTTGGGACTTAGCTTCTTGAATTCCCCCAAAGATAAGGAACCTTCTTTGAAAATGTGTTATTGCCTTCATTGATGAGCATATGCCTTCTATCGATCCTTGGTGACTTGAATGTCTTGCATTATATCTTTCACTTGCTAGTCCATTTCTTCTAGCATTTTCCTACATGCTTCTACCCGTAGGGTAGGATCGGAAAAATTTATTGGTGTAAGACAATCTTGCCCATATAGTGCTTGAAAAGGAGTCATTTGAATACTTTGATGGTATGATGCATTGTAGGAAAATTCAACTAAGAGTAGGTATTGAATCCACCGTTTGGGTTCCCTATTACAATAAGCCCTTAGTATGTCCTCAATAAATTAGTTGACCCGCTCTATTTGACCAACATTTTGGGGATGGTAAGCAATACTGAAGCAGAGTTGGGTTCCTAGAGCTTCGAACAAACTCTTCCAAAAGTTTGAGGTGAAGAGAGAATCGTGGTCGCTGATGATTCTTTGGGGTAATCCATGTAACTTGAAAATTTCCTTAATGAAAATCTTGGTGATATCAGAAGCCTTATAATTGGTTTTTATTGGAATAAGGTGTGTAAATTTTGTTAAAATACCAATGACTACCATTATGGAGTTATATCCTCCTTGTACCGGGGATAATCCAACTATGAAGTCTGTGTTGATATACTCCCATTTCATTTGAGGGATGTGACATGTTTGACCTTAATTTGTTGGCAATTTAGGCATTCGGTGATACACTTGAGTACATCACCCTTGTGTCTTTCCCAATAGAAGCTTCTTATGACTGGATTAAGAGTCTTAGCATAACCAGGATGACCTAAAAATGGAGAATCATCAGCTTCCCAAAGTATTTCAAGATACTTAGTCTTGATTTTTGGATTTGAATCCTTAACGGAAATTTCTCTTAACAATCTCTAATAGCTTGGATCCTTCACTGCCTCTTCTTTAGCCATTTTTATGATAGGGTTACTAGGCATGGAAATCATTGTAGCAAGAGTTACAGTCCTAGAGGATTCTTCTAGGATTAGAGCATTAAGGAATGATTTACATCTTATGGCATCCACAATCACATTCTCCTTGCCTGGTCTATACTTGATTTCAATTTCAAATTCGGTGTTGTCCCATATTGAGATTTGGTTGAGTAAAAATCCACTTTAGGCTTTTATGATCAGTGACTAGAGAAAACCTATTACCAAGCAGGTAATGTCTCCATAATTTAAAGGCTTGAATTACAACAAGTAATCCTAGATCATGTGTGGCATAGTTTCTTTTGTGGATCTTTAATTTTCTTAAAGCATAGGCTACTAGATGCCCTTCTTGCATAAGCACACAACCCAAAGCAAGAGAGCTTGCACCAATTATGACTTTGAAATCTTTGCTTAGGTTGGGTAGCCTTAAGATAGGGGCAGTTACCAAACTCTGGTTAAGCTTCTCAAAGCTAAATTGTTCAACGGATGTCCATATAATGGAGACCTTCTTTTTGAGAAGGTCGATGAGAGGTGCAACAATTGAGGCATAATATTTAATGAAGACACTATACCAACCCGTTAGCCCTAGAAAGATTCATAGTTCCTTGATTGTTGTTGGGGGTGGCCAATCTTGTATATCTCGAACATTGGCAGGATCCACTCAAATGCCATCTGCCAATACTATGAATCCTAGATATTCAATCTACTTCTTGAAGAATGCACATTCTTCTTTTTAGCATACAGTTTGTGGGCTCTCATTGTTTCAAGAACTATTCGTAGCTGTGGTCCATGGTCTTCTTCATTCCTTAAATATGTTAAGATATCATCAAAGAAGACGATGATGAAGTCGTCAAGATAGGGTCAAAAAATGTATTGCACCAACCTGTTGAAGGTGGCAAGAGCATTTGTTAACCCAAATGACATCAGAATAAACTCATAATGACTGTACCTTGTGTTAAAAGAAATTTTAGGGATATTTTCCTCCCTAATTCTTATTTGATAATATCATGATCTAAGATCGATCTTTGAAAAGACCTTTGCTCCCTGGAGTTGGTCAAGCAACTCATCTATCCTAGGAATTAGATATGTGTTTTTACGGTAATGGATACAAAGGTGGAGTGTTCTATCTTTCTTTTTCTAAAATAAAATCGGGGCTTCCCAAGGTGAATTACTTGGTGGGATTTATCCCTGGTCTAATAGCTACTTGAGTTGTTCTTTTAGCTTAATGGCTTTAGGAATTGGCATTCGGTAGGGCCATTTTGGCCACAGGAGTAGCACCTAGAATGAGTTGAATTTTGTGATCTACTTCCCCTTGCTAGTGGGAGTTTTGTCAGGTCTTTTGGAAAAACATCAGTATATTCTTTTAACCATGATAGTTGATCCTTGGCTTCACTATCTTGCTCAGCCTTGTTGAGTTTAATTAGATAGATGGGTAATCCCTTATTTAGTCTCTTTACTATTCGAGAGGCTTTACTCAACTGAACCTTAGGGTTCCCTGCTTCTCCTTGAGTGGTTGCTTGATCTCCCTTTGAGTCTTGGAATGTGATTTGGCCCTATTCGCAATGGATATGGGCATTATTTGGAATTAACCAATCCATTCCTAGCAAACATTCATAAGCCCCGAGCTTCATAATTCGAAAGTTCATTTTGGAAGAATTGTCACCTACGCTAAATTCGACCTTGCTAGTTTGTTGTGTTGTTAGAAATTCTTTGCCATTTGCTAACTCCACAAGCAATCCATGTGCAAGAGTAGTGTTTATGCCTAGCCTTTTTGCACATTTTCATGATACGAAAGAGTGGGTACTTTCACAATCGATTAAAATTTGAAAGGGTTTACTGTGATAATTTGCTAATGTTTGAATTACTGAAAGTTGGCGATTTGGACCCTTCTTATTAAGAGTGGCATGTACTCTGGATCTTTCCATATCGAGTTCCATTGTGGGATATTTATCATTACTGACCACTTTTAGGTTTATTCCAGCAACCTTTCGCATGGCATCATGGCTTTGTTCATGAAACTTGGCCAAGCTTCAGGCACTACCTCTTGAAATGTCCTTGTTCCTTGCAATAGAAGCACCTTGGAGTCTCATTGCTCCTTCCTGTGGGTATAAAGCTTCCCATTGCATTTGATTTAGCCTTCTTTGTCTTATTTGGTTGGTACTGCCCTTGGGCTCTTTTCACATAACCTTGGAAGTTGCCCTTACCCTCACTATTTTTGTTCCAAATGTTTGCACTTCTTGGCCTTTGTTCAATCTCCTAAACTATTGGAGCTACTTGAATCAATGCATCATGTAAATCCAATGGTCGCATGGATTTAAGAGGTGTATTCAAGGGTGGATTCAAACCATTGAAAATTTTGGATACTTGCTATGAAACATCCATCATAGGTGCATATTTTAGAAGTGTTACAAATTTGGAGTAGTAAACTTCTAGGCTTAGGCTTAACTGCTTTAGATTGAAGAACTTGTTCATCTTCTAGGCTTGATATGTGGGCGGAAGATATCTCCTATGCACATCGTCCTTAATGTTGTACCAAGTAATAGCACTTTCGGACATTCTTTGGTCCTTGCACCACTATTTCCACCAAATATGGGCATCTCTATGAGTTTTAGTTTGGTGATTATGGCTTGATTTGACGGTGCAGTCCCTATAGCAATGAAGTAGTCTTCCATAGATTCTATCCATGTTTCTGCTTCTATTGGAATGTCCCTCCCCCTTTACCATCAAACTCCAATAGCTTGTACTACTTGAGAAGAAATTTCTTCTCTTGAGCTTCAATAGTATTGAGATTCGGGATAACGTTCTAGGGAATTATGCAATTTTGTGATCAATTTTGTTTCCCAATCATATTCAAAAAGAAAGATATTTACTTGCTTAATCTACCTCATTAATTTAGGAAGAAAATTGTGTACTACTTGTCCTTCCAATAATGATCAGGGTTTACACTTTAAAGGAGTGTTTTAATCCCCAGAAAAATCTCATCAACAAATAATATCTATCCACTATTTCTGATTTATCAAGGAGACAAAAAAATGGACAAAAATAATTCTTAATGTCAATAGGAAGGGAATACATTATTCGAGTGGTTCAAGTGCTCATATTATTCTTGGGAAAGGTTCTTCTGCCACAATCTAGGCATTGTGATACATCCATCACATAGTAATTAGGATTATGAGAATAGATATCTAGAAATCTATATTTTAGGGGAAGATTAGGTAATCCATCTTTCTTATAGTTGCGGCAACTGGAGCGTCCTACAACCATGACTCGATCAGTCGGTATAACCCTTGTAACCTCCTCATAGATGTACTAGTTTAATTTGACCTATTGCCCTCTAGTGAACACGTTTGAGTTTATTCTGGCTTCATAGAAGAGATAAATCTTGGCAACCTTAAGGGCTTCCATCCACATTAGCCTCTTTAAATTATTCTGGAGGTAAGCAAGATGATTTGTGTCAATGTAACAATACCCTCCGCTTAACATCCATCGCCTTTCATAATACAGGGGTAGAGGATTGTATATCTGATCTAATATTCACATCATCTAGTTTCTCCAACTGAAACTAAAGAAGCACATTGCTGACATAAATATAACTTGGAAAATCAAGAATCGTTCCCAAGGTTCATCTTTCTGGCAAAATTCAAGAACATATATTAACAAGAGAATATTTTCACTATTTAAGGAAAGATGTTTTATAATGTAAATATAACTAGTTTTATTCACATGCATCATGTCTTATGTCAACGTGCGCTCTTATATCAACTATAATGTGCTTGCCCCAAGCTTTCCTTGGCGGTACGTTCTTAGTAGCCCATCAAGAGATGTCCTAGGAAGCACTGTCCGGGATTTTGATGAAAACTCTCAGAGTTTGCTAACTACACTCACTTGAGTCTACCCCCCACAGTGGAAGTTCTGGCCATTCCCATGAGGATCAACCTAAGTCTTTCTCGTCAAATCAATTACTAATAATGTTTGATTAATATTAGTGATTTGATATTCCATCCCCTATAGGAATTTCTAACTAAAACGGACTTATGAGAATGGGGGAAGTATGACACTTTAATCCCTTTTGCCTAGGGTTCTAAAGCAATACGAGTCAAACTCTTTGATCTCTAATGGGCCATCAAAAATGATATTTTGATTCCTTCTTTAGAAAGCTCTCGGCTTATTGAGACCACCCATTCATAGGTCTGGATCTGTCTGTCCTCTTGATTCCCTCGAGAGAGTAATTTTAGATACCTAATTACATACCACTTTAGGTTCAACATATAAAAATAGCTTCTTTGAATTATCTCATAATACAAATTTGTTACATACCTTTAATTCATGACACAAAAATAGAGTAGAGCAATTACTTATTAATAGTTCCTTTCATAAAAATGAATTTTTACAAATATTTTCTTGTTCGAAGGTATTAGTCTCTCTAAGTTCCGTTCCCCAAATAGTATTGGAACTTCGAAGACACAGTCTGGAAATCGAAGGGTAGTTGGCAGTCCGTAAGAACCTAAGCACTTTATGACTAGAGCCCCTTGGTATCCTCACCTCCTCCTGCCAACTAGAGTTTCCTACGACAAGACCTTTCCCATCATGATTGGTATGTACTCACTAATGGGAAAAAAAAAACCCTAGGAGTAGGTTTTATTCACGCTAGTCTTGGGGAGGTCTAGCACCATTAAGAACACTACCTCAATAGGGTTTTGTGCTCATCGAAATACTACCTCAGGCAATCTGTACTCAATCATCCATCTTTTATCCTGTTAGAAAAGATTAGTACCTAAGTTACAATCATAAACATCTTATTTTGAATGCATTACTTTTAACAAATTTATTTACAAGACAAATCTTTCCTTCCAAAAATAATAACATCAAGGAAAAACTTAGCATAAGTAGCAAAATTAGTGTAAGTGGCAATACCCTCCAATAGTCTTCTCCAATTTTCCCTTCCTCGTGATCTAGTTGGACTAAATCTAAACAAGAATTTTATTCTTGAGAATAAACCCTTTTGAATTTCATGGGTCCTTGCCTGCAATAAAAGAAAATCTTAGTTAGTTTAATTACAAACAATATTCTTTGGCAATTTCATCTCAAAGTCTCCTACATATCGATGATCTGTGATTACCAACCAGAGGTTTTGTTCGATCAACACAAATCAAAAATATTAAATTTTTTAGGGACACAGTACCTTCTTATACTTTCCTAGGTTCATCTTGTATAGACCCAAGTTGCCCCTTGGAATTTGTGGTTAAGAATTCTTTTAATAAGATTATATGTAGGAATTGAATAAAATCTTATTTTACGAATGCAGCTTTTGTCGCCCATTCATGGAATGGTAGCCTACTAGCTACCTTGATTATAAAATGTAGTATCTTGGGATCCATGTCTGGTGTTGGGTTGATGGTATTCGCAGCTTCATTTGTAACCCCACTACTCATCATTTCATTTGTAGTGATTGTGTCCGTAGTGTTATTGGCAACTCTTGCCTCTGCGACCTTTGTAACTTTCTCCTTTGGGCCATGGTCTTTAATTGCAAGATTGAAAATGGGATTTTTGGTGAAGGAGCTTGGGGGTAATTAGATTGATGGAATTTTGATTGATGGGGAAAGGCGATCACCAAGAATTTAGAAAAATCGAGAAGAGCCTTGATTTCACAGAGAAGTGGGATAGAAGGGATGGAGAATTTGATTCCAAGAGTTCATGGAATATCCTTCTTGTCTTCGTGACTAGGGTTCCCATCCTTGTGCTTCTCTTGACCCACTTTCCCTCGCTCTCTATACTCCTGAGAAGGCCTCTCCTCTCTTGCTCGAACTACCCTCAATGGCTCCCCATGCCTCATATTTATAGCTAAATTGAAGAAAAAGGGTTGTGGCCAAGAAGAGGAGCTCTTTATGGAGGGTATCTTAGTAAATTAGCAATCTAGAAGCTTTCAAGATGCAATCTGATGTTGGTGATTTGTAACATATCCCCCCTCGGTCGCTCTGTGTAGGATACCCCCTATAAAAATACATCCAAAATCCCCCCTGTTGTCATTGACAACAGATGGTGAGGGGGGGACACGACAAGTGGCAGGGAGGAAAGATGGTGGCATGACGCCAATAGGGCAAGAAATCGAGAAGGAGATGACGGAAAGGAAGGAACATTCAATGATGGAGAAGATGATGAAGTAGATGATGATGACGTAGCAAGGAGGATGATGTCGATGATGGCAGGGGAGAAAGAGGAGGCACCTAACACGGACGAGAGAGAAGTGCTTGATGACGATCTCGAGGGGGAAGATGCAAATGATGGCGACAAGCTATTGAGTGCATGGCGGCAGGACAAACCTGGCCGCCCAAGTGGAGGGTGGGATGAGATAACCACCACACCTCTTTCACACGTTCCCCCCAATAACACTCCCCCCCCCCCCCCCCCCCCCCCCGACCCAATTGTAATGAAAAAATATGAAGCCTTAGAGGAGGCCACGGCACTCTGAAGGAAGACATGGAGAGGGTGATATGCAGGGTGAGAGAGAGAGAGGGAGGGAGAAAGAGAGGGAGAGGGTGATAGAGAGGGAAAGAGAGAGAGGGAGAGAGAGAGGGTATGACAGAGAGGGAGAGAGAGAGAGGGTGTGACAAGGAGGGAGAGAGAGAGAGAGAGTGTGTGTGTGTGTGTGTGTGTGTGTGTGTGTGAACCCTTGAGAAGGTTCTTCTTCTCTTCCCTCCTAAGAGGGTGGCCATACATATCTCTTTTTCCTCATTGATCGCGAATTACTATACCCTTTTCTCTGAAAATTATCCTCCCCCAAAGCTCAATTCTTTCCCCACATTGGACCCACTAACCAAGGAAAAAGTGTGAAAGTCTTGTGCAACTTGTGTCCAAGAGAGACGAAGATTGGGAATGGCCCCCAAGTGAAAAATGTCACACGTGAATAGCAATCCCGCAATGAAGGCCTCGAGCGAGGGCATCACTACCAATCCAACCACAGTTCCGGTTGTAAGTAATGTATTTCCAAATTGATGGATGCTTGATTTATTTTCTCATGAGACACACCAGGGCCATATTATGCCACACAAGAATAGGACATTGAAAAGGATAAACTGCATCACAAGTATTTGAAGGATTGAATTCCCCAAATGCGTGTATCAAGAGAAGTTAATTGTACGTAGATGCTATGCGATGAATTCTTGAACAACATATAAGGCTTCAAGCATTTGTCAACTTCCCGTCCTTGCAATAATAGGTGCATTTTCATCACTTCGAAGGTATAATGTTGCAACTTGCATGCCTAAAGGATTGCATGGTAAGCAACTTAGTTTAGAAGAGAATCATTTCGAAGCTCTAGACCTTTGCCCAAGTTCTCATTAATAGCTCATGTTTGATAGATTGGGAGTCTTGATGTTGTGCACAAACAATGATCATAAGAATTAAGAACTGAGATGCCTTGAGATCTGTCCGATAGTGACTATGTTTATCAATCCTATTCAGGAATTGGGCTAGGCACAAACTACAATTCCAAACTTCAAAGGCAAGTGGAGAGCTTTAGAGACTAGGAAACCTGAGTCAAGGGAAAGACCGATGCTTTTGTACTTGTTGGGAAGAAGGTTGGGTTATCGACCAATGTAAATGATTAATAGAACTTATGTCTTATATAGTGTTTGAAACCTTAATATATGCCTTAGTCAAAAGAAGGTATGTTAAGTAAATTTTACATGGAACTGCTCCTGGTTCCAAGGGAGAGAGCAAATACACGATGGGAAGGTTATCGCGATTGTTCTTGCAATGTTTGGAAAATGATACCATTGCTTTTGTTGACTGATCAAATAACGTCCTAAATTCTATTGCATTAAACTTATTGTTGGGATGTGATTTAGATGATTATTCCAAGTGCTTGTGGTTGATGGTAAACTTGTGGTAGGGGCCTGTGATGACAAATTGCCATGGGAAATAAAGGAATGTCTTCTTGGAAGATGACATTAGGCTGATTGCCTTGAGTATGCTTGACTCTTAAATTTGATTCATTAAGGAAGGATATTTGCATGGGTGGATCATCTCCAAGGTCGTGCTGCATTTCAACTCGAGAGGGCATTGCTCGATTCACAGGCTGAAGGTCGAGTGGTAAAAAGGCCAACCACAAAAGTGTGTCTCACTCCTAGGTTGCTTGGGGTCAGTGGAGCTATGGACACCCTTTGCCGAGTTCGGAACGGAGTTGTAGACAGTCGTGAGCCCAACGTCTGTGGCATTGGAAGATCCTATTCTAGATAATTGATGGAATTTGTGGTGCCATGTGATTTGGACCAGTTACTTCTGTAGGGCAAAAGGGGTACTTCTGTTGGACAAAAGGGGATATATAATTCTCCTATATGGGCAGGAGACAAAGATTAACTTAAGTTAAGGAACTCGTTTGAACTTGTTTGTTAAAGCACTACTTGCTTTGTATTCGTGTCTATGACATAAATTATGCAAACGAACCCTATTCCCTAAAAGGCTTAATTAAGGAAGTTGATTTTAAGTGTTGCACATAAATGTGGTAGGACCTAATTAGAAAACTAAAGCTATTAAGGGAAGCAGGTGGTGGAATCCCCGACAAGTCCAGGTGATCCCAGAGAACTAGGAGGCTTCTCATAAGGTTTTACCATCGTTTGACCCTTAGGTATTGTTAGGATAGAACCCGATTCATGCCTTTTTAGGGGACTGGATTGGACTATGCCCTACAAGCAGAGAGGTTGAGCGGCGCATCCCTCTCGTTTCCCATTCTCTTTAAACCAAGTGCAACATGGATCTGCTTCGGATTGGGTATCTCTATGTAAAGTAGGATGTCCAGAATCTGACGCTAGAATGCTGTAAAGAGACCTTGTCCACTAGAAACCCAAATTTCATGTCGATCCTAGTGGGTTCGCAACCTTGAACGTTCCGTTGCAAGGTGGACTCGGGAGACCCTAGGCGACAAACCCCGTAACATTCCATGGGAGTGCCGAGCGGTGACACTTAGATTCATCTCTCGATGAACCACTAAAAACGTGCCTGGACAACCGGTAGGCGAGCACGTTACATGATTTGATCTTTGAGGCCCATAGAGGCTGGTAGAGATGCCATGAGTGATTCGCATGGCTCTTGGATTATCTTGCTTCAATCCAAGCCTCTTGTCAAACTGAGAAGATGGGAAGATCGCTGGAGTTAGTTGTTGAATTACTAAATGTGAATTTAGGCTTTTTGATCCAAAATTAGGAATGCTAAAATTGGGGGATTCATGGCACCTTTTTTTTCAATAGAAAAAGGGGGGGCGGCCTATTCACGATGTCTTCTTCTCCTTCTTATTTATTTTCAAGCTTTTAAAGCTTTAAATCCTAAATCTTTGTGATTTATTTTACTTGCCAATTTTAAAATGAGTTTGCTCAAATTTGACTTATGGATCATAACTCTCGTTCATGAGGCAACTTCTGTGATGAATGGCCACAGTCCTTGTCGATCCATCAATCCTTGGGTCATTTTGTTCGAGATCTTCTCTTTTTAATGATTTAGAGTTCTTCAAGCCCATTTTGCGAGAAGTCGGGAAGGTTGAAAAATAAGATCGGGATGTTGGGATATCACATGCATTATGATGGCTTTCTAACTCTTGGTGGGACAAGGGTCAAGAATTGGGTGAATTCTACACTTGCCCATTATTTCTCAAGCCTTAATGATGAAATTTTGAAGATTATCACCTCAAATACTTAGATGAGTCCATCTCCCACTGTATATGCTTAAAACTTTGTCTAAGTTTATGTATTTTTCCAAATAGATTCCAATAGAGGTAAAGTTATTCTTATTGAAAAATATACAACACTTCAACTTTTTGGCTATGTTCTAAGCTTCTGAGCTTCAAGAAATGGATATTTCCTATGCTATAGTGTTTGTAGCCTAACTACTACCCCATTACAAGGCTACAAGAGGCAAAGATATCCCAAGTATGAAAATGGAAATGCTCCCTTACTAGTATAAAAGAAAGTTGAAATAAATGGAGAATCTTTCTGGTAATATAATAAAGATCACATATGTTGTATAAAGCCTCATTATAATAGTGAGAAACTTCATGTTCATCAACATTGGATTCTTCTATAATTTCTTTTATTTGTTGTGGATTCTTTTGTGAAGCTACATGTCAAAGATGTTTCTTGTAGAAAGTGTTGAACACCATACATGGTGGTGTTGATTTTGTTGACTCTCTAGATCCATGCCTTGTAGTTCTAAATTAACACTATCACTCCATGCCATGGGTGTTTCTCATAGCAACAATGATTTATAATTTTAGACAAAGCATGTGTCATGTTTTAACAAAATGTGATGATGAAGAAAAAGAAATTTGCTAGAACTATAATATGCAAGTGAAAGGCGAAATATTTGCCAAATAGAATGTCATATCTTTTCTCTCAAGCCTTTTACAATTGTATATACTAAGTTTGTTACTATTAATCTTATTGTATGAAAAATAACTCACATTTCTCTTTGTTTCTCTCAATACTTCAATGAACTTGTTAAGTTCTATCCAAACCTTCATCCATTTGCTATTATTGGATCACCACCCACATTGGTTCTACATTCACATAGTTCTTTCCCAAACTTTTGCATTGCATTGCACTACATTGTACCTTGTTAAATTTAGAGAGAAACCTTCTAGATTTTTCCCCTTCCATTGATATAGCACCTCATAGTTACTTATTTTTCAGATTATTATATATTCTTTTGAAGTTATACATGACCCTCATCAAAGCCCATTCTCCAAAGTTCTTCATATTTCTTAATGCATGTATTTAAAAGTGATGTGGGATTCATAGAGTAATCATCATATGATGTAAAGCAAGGAGTTTATCAAGAATCCTTATCAGTGAATACAAAGCTCACAAGATAGCCTCTTAATTTGGGCTCTCTAATTCTTGGAGTACACCTCTTTAGTATTGCTTTTGTCTACATTTCAATTTTGACGGTGGATGGCAGGTTATTTATGATAAACAAATCCAAAGAGCTCATTCCATCCATCCAATACAAGTCTAGATTTGCAACTGTTGCTCTTTAGAGATCTCAAACATAGATTGTAGGGCTTTCAAGTTAGCACTTGCATAGTATTCCACTTGAAATGACCTTAATCCTTCCACTTTAAGGTGCATTCCTTTGTCTTCTAATTCAAAAATGCTTGAGATTTCTATATGATGGAAATGTGATCATAGAGTTTCGTAGTTCTCAGCAAACACTTGTGCTAAACCTATCCATGATAGATATCTTCAAAATAGAAGAGTGAAAACTTGAACCTTTAGCCTAAATTTTTGTCCATGAGCACAATGCTTACCTATTCGATTTATTAGTCTTTTAATATTTGTGCCTCAACTAGTTTTACTATGAAAATAAGGCTTTTCTCCATGTTATTTAGAGTCATGTTATAAGCATATTCAATTGTCACTTGTATTGTCCTAAGATCCACCCGAACATTGTTGTACTCATTATATTGAAATCTATGTATGTTGCTTTCCTTTGCCTTTCTGAAACATGTCAAACCTATAATGTGCTTGTAGTCACCCAGAAGCATCATGATTACCAAAGGTTGCCAATATCTCACATTTGCAATGATACATGGTCCATGAAGAGCAAAAACAAGTAAATGATGTTGACAAGGGTTATTTGCTACTAGTTATTAATTGCTTGGTATTCCTTCCTACTAATTGAGGGCTTCTAGATCATCTTGATTGATTTTAAAAATCCTTAGTTATTTTCTTCCACACTTTAATGTGCAAAGCTTACACGTGAATCCTTAATCAAATTAAAATCTCTTCCCTATTTTGGTGTGCTAGTCGCCTCCTAGAATGGATCTTTTTAAATTTGATTCCTTTTTTTTCCTTTCCTTGAATTTCCTGCTCTTCGTTGTTGTTTACTATAACTTCTAAAACAAGAATATATGAAAATACAAAGGAAAAGAGTACTCTCATATTCTAAGAATACATTCTAAAGCTTCTAGCTTCTTTCAATACAAATGATACCTAAAGCTTCTTCCAATGGCACATACAAAGAAATGGTGAAAAGAGAAAGAAGATGAATAAGAAAAGAGAACAAACAACAACAAAAAATGTGCAAAGAATAAGAATAAGAGTATTGACAAAATTATCTTATATTTTGGGAATGGTAAGGAAAGGGAAGAGAGAGAAAATAGGAGTGTTTCCAATATGTAATGCTAATGTGGCCCTAAAGTTACAGAAAAATGAGCAATTAATAAGATTTTCATCTTCCCCTTTTTTAATCTTGGTAGCTTGTGATTAAAATTTTAATCAAATTCTCTTAGGACTTGCTTAGCCTCTCTTTTGGCCACAACAAGCAAAGCCAAATATTTATCTTACTAAGAAGCCAAACTAAAATTTATTGAGGAAATATATCAATATAAATAAAAATATCAGAGCTTTTGTAAGGACTTTGTAAGAGGCATAGTTTTTGGGGATAAGCTTGATGATATGAGCCTTCAATAAGGGGCTAAGCAATCTTTTTTAATCTCATTTGCAAGTTTGCAAAGATCAAACCATGAATCTTGTAGATCTCCTTTAAAAACACAAGTAGCTTCTAGGATTTATATTTTCATCTTTAAACAACTACATTCTTCACTTTATTCTCAAAGAATGCCAATCAAACAACAACATTTCCTCTCTGCTCATCACAAGAAAAGAAAGGATCATGAAATCCAACTATTTTATGAAGATATATCTCATCCACCTATGGCTTAACACCAAAAATTCAAGTAGAAAATTTGTGAAACTCTTTTGTAATGTCACCTTTTCTAGTATGTTTTACCCCTTGCTTGTGAGCTTCCTCTATCATGTCAATGTTTCCTTTATTTAACTTTATTGTATGTAAGAAAATCAATGCTATATAGTTAGTGTCATTTATAATGAGCTAGGCCATGTGGAGCTTACAACTTTATGCGAGAACTCAATCTTGAGGAAATCTAAAAGTATATTTGTACGAAATTATGTATTTGACTAAACTTTGAAATCAGGTAGGATGTGAGGTAAAAGGTGACATAATATAGGACAACTAGTGTAAGTTACACTCACACTCCACAATGATGGAAGATAAGCAAAAAAAATTCTAAATCACATACAATAAGGAAATCAACAAAATTGGAAAAACATGGTGCTCAACATTTACAAAAACATTGTGCTCAATAATTTCTAATGATTATAGTAAATCATTAGAATTTAATATAGTGGAACTTATTGATGATATGAGAGTTTTTTTAATTTGATACCTTAAATTTACATTTTGATTTATAATTGACAATATATTCATTTCAAAATTCATTTTGATAAAAGTTATAAACTTAATGAATTTTTAATGAGCGATGAAAGGGTGGCTTCCTTCAAACCAAATAACATATCCTTTAGTGGTAAGAAAAAATAGTATTATGAATATTTTCTTTAACCATAACACTATTGGCCACCTTAAGTCTATTTAAAATCATAATCAGATAAATAAGATAAAGTGGCATGATATTTGCCCCCGTAGCATATGTCACAATTGTGATTACATCATCAACATGTAGACAAAGTGAAAAGAAAACCATAAGTTGGTTCTTCAAATGCAAATTATGCATTTTGAGTTATTCTCATCAAGCAACTTAAACCCTAATGCCCTTTAGTCAACATCACCTCTCTAACAACTTTAATGTCAATGGTGATTATTAGAAACAAGAGATAAAATGGTGCAATATTAGTTTCACATTGAATTGTTGCATGTTTAGTGCTACATTGAATATGTTTGATGATGACACATAATTTAAATCTTTACAATATGCCATTTTTTTAGATGCATAACTCTTTTGATATATTTGTCTACAATAGCTGAAGTTCTACCTTTTTCTTTCTTAATTTTTCATCAAACAACTTATAGACATGCATAGATTCTATAAAGGGACACATTTTTAATGCTTAATCTATTGGTTTATGATAGAGATGAATGTTCTTTAAACATTCTTTTAGAAGGTCAATGTGATAGGAAGCTATGGTTGAGTATCTTATAGACATGCATGGATGCATGAATTCTTCAAAGGAACTCCATTTAATACTTAATCTACTAGTTTATAGCAAAGGTGAATATCCATTTTGGTCATTACTTTATGTTTTATCATGATGATTGCAAAGGCATTTGCTCTTCTAAGTGCCTCTAGTATAAAATCCATATTATATGTCTACATGGTAATTGTTTATAAATCATTTTCACATCTCATTAACTTAAAAAATTTATGACATGCATGTAATTTCATGTATTTTTACACATACAAATAAATCTTGCATATTGAAGAAAACCAATTTCAATGGAAATTTAACCCCAAGTCCACTTAGTATCTCATATGACAAGTTGTAGTGGTGTTGCCTCTAAGCAATGACTTGGATTTATGTTCTATGCTACACTAGATTCAAAGCATAGTCTGAAGCTCAATCGATTGCAACATGCCATTTGGAGGAAAGCTGATACTTTTTGGTGGAGTTATTTGTCAAGTTTTACCTATGATTCCAAAGGGCAGCTTTGAAGAGACAATAGATGCAACACTCTATTATTCTCCTTTGTGGAATTATATGCACATTTTATGCTTGTTTCAAAGTATGTGAGGGTTCATGGAAGATGAGAATTTTGAGAATCTGAATTTTTGTTAAAGTGTTTCTCTCTCTTGCCAAAGGCATAACTAGGTGGATGACAATAATCGTATTGCAATTCCTTCATGCATGATTTTGCATGGTGCTTTTATGGATGTTCTTATCGTTTATTTTATATGAATATTCATTTCATGTATGACTATGCATCCTTTTTAAATGATTGTGCAATTTCAGCCTCAAGAAACAAGGATGTTGATTTATTGGATATCGCTGATTTGTGAACAATGCCTAGTGATTCTACCTTTTGCTACAATTCTAACTCAATAGTTGAGAATGATGCAAATCCCTTCCTTTACTCTATGATGCCTTAACTCCACTAGTCTTGGTGGTGGTTTTCCTCCTCATCGCTTGGTCTTGAAAAAGAATGCTCTCGTGATACTCATAAGCAATTTGAACCATGTAGTGGGCTTGTGCAACAGTACTAGATTAATATATATGTAGTTCCATGGAAATATCTTAAAGGGTTGAATTATTACACGGATGAATATTGGTAAAATTATCTTCATGCCTAGAATCACATTTATTCCAATGTTAGTAGGATTTCCATGAATAATGAGAAGAATATGGTTTCCCATTCCCTTTTGCAATGACAATTGACAAGTCTCAATGTCAAACATTGATGTATATATGAATGTATCTCAAGACGCTAGTATTCTTCCATGGTGAACTTTATGTTGCATTTAGACATGTTAAGTTTATCCCTTTAATCAAATTTTGGAAGACAAGAATGCAATCCATGATCAACTTTATGTTACATTTACACATGTTAAGTTTGCCCCTTCAAATCAATTTTTGTTGGAAGATGAGAATGCAAAATTCCATATCACCACAACTATTGTTTATCATGAATTCTTTAAAAAATCAAAATAAATGTTACCACTTGCTTTGTCACAATTGATGTAGCTCTTATGCAGCATCATTTTGATTTTATGTTTATATTATTTGTGTTTTGCAATAGACTTCCCCCATTTTCCAAGGCCCACATGTATGATGGTTAAGTTTTGTCGCGTTTTGAAGACTTCCACACGATGACAAAAAATAGGCATTCCGTTGTCGCATCGCGTAGGGTTGAAGGTCACCATAGGGGTTTGGCAAGAGAAGAATGTATAGGGGTTCAAGAGCTTTTACTTCGGAGATGGAAGAGATAAGAGAAGGGTTGAAGGTGTCAAGCCAAGTTCTTGAAGATAAGAGACACCAGGGTGAAGGTAGATTTAGGGAGAGGAGTAGACAGAAGAGAAGGGGTTTGAAGAGATTGAAGATGTAGAAGAATACTCCAAAAAGAATTAGAAAATATAGAAGAATACTAACAGAGATGAAACTTGTCAGTTTCTTTCAGCATTATGAGAAAATATAACTCTAATAGACAAAAACGTGCACAAAATAATACCTTCCTCTATGTTGCTTAGATCACCAATCTGATGCTTTCATTAGCTCCGAAAGGGGGGTTAAATACTAGGACACCTAGCCAAAATTTAGCCAGCTCACTCCTTCTTCATCTCCCACTTCGGAGTGTTGTTCACTGCCTAAAAACAGCGATCGCACATCACGCGATTTCGTCAATCTCTCTTTTTACATAAAATCCTCTCAAATTGGTTGAAAGCTACATGCTTTCTTTTACATGTCATCCTAATCTAGAAGTTGTCTATAGTTTTATGGATTTTTACAAGAGATAATATCTAGAATATCAAAAATTGACTAAAAACTTGTCCAAAAAAATCTAATATTTTGAACCATGGACACTAACACTAATAGCTAAAGTGGCATTGGCTCTCTAAATCTAAAAGGAAGCCACACTCTAGATTTTTTTACACGATGTGCACGTAACGGCACGACACTGTTGTCCCTAAAGTACTTGTGTCCTTGTCAAGTATAGTCATTGCCAAATCTCCAAATACAATACCTTTGGGCAACATATGAAATATGTTAAAACTAAGACCTCCCGAAGATGCTTGCCTTCTTGGTATCACTCATCAACGAGGTACAGTACTTTTGATAGATTTCATCTATTTTTAAAACAATTTGGATGTCCCTTGTCTACATTGCTCTATTGATATTATATTCAGAGTATTTACCTACTTTTTTCATTGATTGTTACTATCTATGTGGCTCTTAGCATTCTCAAGAGATGCCATGGATCATTTGTTGTCTTTTCACACTTATAGTGCAAATACATTTTTGTTGATGGAAAAAAGTCATGCATCTAAACAACAAAACAAAGAGGCAAAGCAACAAGTGTGTCATTACGACTTAAAGCATCCAAGACCTATTAGTGCAATGATGAGT
Source organism: Lygodium microphyllum (assembly GCF_053477565.2). Classification (NCBI taxonomy): domain Eukaryota; kingdom Viridiplantae; phylum Streptophyta; class Polypodiopsida; order Schizaeales; family Lygodiaceae; genus Lygodium; species Lygodium microphyllum. The sequence continues at coordinate 45,626,706 of NC_141141.1, read as the reverse complement.
TCTCTAACTACTTGGAGTTCTTGTAAGCCTAATGGCAAATTAGATAGATTTTTGGCCATATGAACTCAAACTACATGTTGGCAATGCCCTTTAGTGTTTTCCAAAGGACATATGAACTCAAACTAAATATTGACATGATGTTTTAAAAAAGAAATGAAGAATACACATCTTACCCTTCACAATGCTATCGATGAATTATGCTATGAGATAAAAGGTGCAATGAAGGCTACATATAAATAAGATATGAGCTAAAAGGTGCAATGGAGGCTACATATATATAAGACACAAGCTAAAATGTGTAATGAAGATTGCATCTAAACAATACATTTAATAGATAATGTAGCAAAGGAAATATGTATTTCTTTTAGGAGAACAAATAATGAGAGTAATTTTATTGAATAAGGGAGAATTGTATGATACAGAGAAAGTTTCATCTCTAAGGATTAGGATTCAATGGATGGGCATTTGCTATTGATACAAATGGGCCAATGTCTCCATTTCACTTGAGCCATAATATAGCCTTCTTAAGACATGATGTTTGTTGTTTTTGTTTTATTTTACCACTAGAATCATGAATTCACTATTTTACTTTGAGCAACTATATTGATACCCTCAACATGCTACAAGTATGTTGTTCAATACTTTTATTTTCTCTTTATACCATTAAGATTGTCTTTGTTTGGTTATTGATTTCAACATGTAATATTGTGACAAATGTTAGGATAGCTCACGTGTTTTTTCTAAGAAGTGATTGTTTTGAATGGTGTATTGTGCATTTCTCTCTAAATTTGTTTGTGATAACTTGGAGGTTTTAATGTATATATGTAAATAGATTCTTACTTTCTTAAATGGAGAGATTTCATGCTTTCTTTTACATGCCTTAATGTGTTCAAGATCTCTCGTTTGTCAATTGCCTCTTTGGATATCTATCCCCACCTATGCATACTATGCTGCTTCAAAAACTTAATTGGAGTTGCAAGAGCAATTCATTTCTATGTTGACAAATATCCAATTATGTATCAAAACATCACTTGTGTTGTGGAGCATCTACCTACCCTACTATATGTAACAAGCGGGATACACACCGACTAGGGTTTAGGCACCCCATCACACTGACCGGGGTATTTAAGGTGTAAGAGCCCCAAATTAGGGCAACCAGTTATTATCAAGATCACACTCTTCACCTTCATCTCTAGCTTCCATGGCTTCCTCCTCCCTTCTCCCCTCTTTTCTCTCTTTCTCTCTCCTCTTCTAGTCTTCTTCCTTCTTCTTCTTGTTCTCTTTCTCTCTCCTTTGCTCTCTTTCTCTCTCCCCTCAGCTTCTTTCATTACAAGTGGTATCAGAGCATCAGGCTTTGGTCCTTTTCCTCTTTTTTCTTTCTCCCTTTTCAAATCCTAAAAACCCTAGTTACTTAGCTTACAGGTACAGGTTACAGCAAGGATTGCAATTAGCTTCAGTTTTTTGGGGCAAGCGGGAGCTATGGCTAGAGACTCAGACATATCTGGAGGTAAAACGGTTAAAATAGCAGGTCGTCACTTCTTTTCATGCAAATTTTAAGGGTTCCACGCCAAGTTTAGAGTCCCAGGAGTTGGAAGAGGGCAAAAACACAGTTACTTTTTGCCTTAGCCCTCTTTCTCTCTCTTCTCCTGCAAGCTGCAATGGCTGTCAGTCCAAAGAAACCCCAAGAAATCTGACCTGAGAGTGCTCCCCAACATCAACCGGCCCCAGGACTTCTTCCCTGACCTCCCAAGCTCCTAATCAAGGGGTGGACTGGGGGGATTTGCTGTCTAGGAGGCCTACAGAATAGCCCTGCAATTTTTGGTGCATTTTGTGATGGCTGTCATGCTCCTCCCCAGCCCTCCTGCCACTTCTCTTCTTACTGACCTCCCCTCCCTGCCACTCCAGGGCACTGCTCCAGCACTTTGGCCTTCCCTCTTTGGCATCTTTGCTCCCCGGAATCAACTCCCATGGTGGACAACAGCTGGGATTGTTTGAAACAGTTTGAGGTAGTCATGGATTCTCCTAACTGAAGCTTTCTTTGACCTGGAGAGCACTCGAATGCTGAAGCACTCTTCCACGGATCCCCAACCAACAACTGGACTTGATCAATGGAGCAAGCGGCATCATGATGATTCGGGCTTCAACGGTCGTCACAAGCATTAAAGAGGTATGCCACTCTTATCTTAATCTCTCAATTTAGCCACTTGCTGAGCTTAATCCATTGTTGGAGAGATTCAAGATTAAATACAAGCATTATACCTCTTCCCGAATTTCATTGTAATGGCTAACATTAACCCCTAACCCAACCTTCATCATTCCTTGCATCTCATGAAAAGGCCCAATGTCTTCTTTCCAATGCATCTCATGCTGATTTCTAATTAAAAATGTCTGCCATGTCTACTCCAACTGATGAAAAAGGCTGATGCCAGGCAAGGTGGTAAGACAAAAGAGAGGTGACCCTCTTTTACCACTTAAGACCCTGAAGGGGTGCACAACCCGGCCGAGGGGGAACTTTTTCCACCTCTCAGTGATCCAGAGCCCAATAATTGTTTGTAGGTGCAGGTACTTCCATAAGCCCCACTTCCGTGCCCCAATGATCCCTCTTGGATACCCCGCAATGCTAATGGCACCCATGTATGCCACTTGAGATACATGCAGTCAATGGAGATGTATGGCAGTGAATATACTTATGCATGAATGGAAAAGTTGACGGGTATGAAAGGATTTTCACGATTATGTTTAGTATGCTCAAGATTCTATTGATGTGTCATATCAGGCCCCTTGATCTATGCTCTATCCATGTAAGACGTTGGCACTAAGGGACAGGCAATGTTTTTGGTCACAGTCCTGCAGGACTGTCACAAAGATCCCATTGTAGAAAATTTTGTCCTAAATATGGGGTTAAACCCTATAGCTCATCTCAAAGATGGCTTTTTCCCCTCTTGTTTGAATCAAAAACCTCCCCAATCGAAGCTACGGTGTGAAAGTTATGCCCATTTTTGTACACTAGGGTCACCGTGGACAGGTTGCAAATCGCTCCAGGATAGGCACTGTAAAACCCCTATAGAAAATTCTAATAATTTTCTGTAATAAAGTTTTATAGCTCATCTTGAAGAGGCCATTGTCCCCTCCAACTTGAGCCCAAAACCTCAGCAATCGGAGTTTCCTACTAAGAGTTACACCCTTTTTACTGACATGAGGTCCTGTGGACTGCATCCAGATGGCTAGCCAGAAAGGCAAAAGCAAGGCCCAAGAGGAACTTCAGAGGGAGATTAGAGACTCGCGGACCTCTATGAATGAGGAACCAAGCTCAGTGCAAAATTACCATGGTGACATACAGGAGGAAATGCCCGAAACGGACCCATATGGCCTTCTTAATTACACCCTCTGTCAACATGAGCTCTGTCATATGGAACGCCACAATGATATGGTCACCAACCACTGCCAAATGATGTCCAAGTTCGATGAAGTGATTGAGCACATGGCTATCTCAAACTCAAAGACCCAACAGACCTTGGAATAGCTCACTGCTCTTGCTGCTCAATTAGTGACCGCTTCATCCCAAGAGAAGACCAATGACTCTAGACATGAGTCTAGACGCCCTCCACATCAACAACAATCACATGGCCCGTAGGGTATACTTAGCACTAAGGGAATTTCCCCTTCTACTTATGAGATCAGGGAACCCTCTCATATGCATGATGAGCCCCTATTGAATTCCCCTGTGTCCACCATGCCGGCAACATTCACTTGAGGCCTTCTCCCACCTTGGGTCGAATTTCACCCGCTCTACCTAGGAGCCCCCATGCACCACATATGAATCAGTCCCATCAAGGACCATATGGTACAAATGGCCAGCCTGGCAATCATGGACAGCATGGCTATAATGGACAACATGGGCTAAATGTACCACAAGGGATGTATGGATAGCAAGGCATGTATGGCCACCACGAGATGCATGGACAGCAAGGATTTCATGGGAAGCATGGCCCCTATGATTTGTGTGACAAGGTTATCCTCACAAAGTACAATAGGCAATCCCCCTCACCATCTAACCTGGAAGAATGGACATCCAAGTTGGAGTCCTACTTTAACATCTACCCCTGCACTAATGATCAGAAAATACTTTTTGCTTCTCTCCACTTGGAAGGTTTTGCCCACACTTGGTGGTGCTATATCAATCAAGAGAATCAACAATTCATTGATTAGGAAGATTTCAAAATGCATATGGTCCAAGTTTTTGTGTCCTCTGTGGAAAAAGAATGGTTGGCAAGAAGATGGTACACTCTTGGCCAACATAACCTACACCAATCAATTCATGAACTTGACCATGTATGTGGAAAGCATCAGTGAACGATGCTAAATTGCACAAGTACATCTATGGGTTGGAACCGAGTCTATCGGCTGATGTCATGGCCCAAAAACCCACTACATTGTTTGATGCAATCGAACTGGCTAAGAGATATGCAAGAAAGTACCGTAAGAATGAGCATTTTCAGCGAGGTGTTGGACCTCCCCACATCCCTTCACGATCAGCCCCATACGGAGGTGGTTTCTGAGGCTCTTCTATGCCTAATAACAGTCCCAAATTACCCACTTACCCCACCTTCCATATTGAAAGAAAAATGGGCAATTTTGGGATAGCATCGGGCTCTATTGCTGACAATCGGTATGCTGAAAATAAATAGTCCACTGCATCACCTTCCCATGGATCCAGTAGTCAATGGTTCATCTCCCCAGATGTTGTCGAGGAAAGGAAAGAAAAGAACCTATGCTTTAAATGTGGAGATAAGTACACTACTAATCATGCCTCCAAATGCCTGTACAAGATAACTAAGGTCAAAGTTCATAGCATGTATGTCATGGAAGATTGGCACAATGAGGAGGATGACCTGGCCATTGACCAGACTGAGCCCACGGAGGAGGATGTTCATCATGAGAAGTTCTATGACCTAGAGGATGGGTTTCCCTTTGACCCGGCCGGTGCACCCTCACAGATACTTGATTTAACATCCCACCCACTTCCCACTTTCCTTTGCTCGATCTCCTTGGATGCTTGGATGGGTTCCCGCAGCCCCAGTACCCCTTCGCATTCAAGGCAGTATCAATGGGAAGCGTGTTTTTATCCTTGTGCATAGTGAAAGCACTCACAGTTTTGTCAATAAATCAGCCATTGACCGGTTGAAATGTATCCCTATGGCATTACACCACCCCTTGAAGGTCCAAGTAGCAAACGGAGAAGAAGAAATCAGCACACATATATGTCCTGCAGTTCCCTTATGCTTGGCTAAAAATTATGTGGCACTGGTTGATCTGATTGCCCTAGATATGGGCCCCATTGATGTTGTCTTGGGCTATGATTGGCTGAAACAATTGGGGAAAATTGCTATGGGCTTCTCTCATCTTTACATGGATTTTATGATGCATGGATAGCCTATCCACCAAGAGGGAGTTTGAGATCATGCTAATTTTCAGCTCATTACAGCAAAGCAACTCAAACATGAGTTTAAGAAATGCTCATAGATCTTTATTTTGCAATTAAATAAGGACACTTCTGATCAGCCCTCCACAGTATCATATGACTCTGCCTTGCAGGCCTTACTTGAGGAATACAATGACTTATTTCAAATGCCTACATCCCTCCCTCCCAAGAGACAAGTGGACCACCCACTTGACCTAGAGCCCCATTCCAAGCCAGTGAACAAACCCCCCCTATAGACTCTCCAAGTGTGAGTGTGAAGAGGTTGCAAAGCACATCAAGGAGTTGTTGGAGATGGGTTTCATTGAACCGAGCTCTTCCCCCTATGCATCCCTTGTCCTCTTAGTCAAAAAGAAATATGGCTCCTTTCGCATGTGTATTGACTATAGATATTTGAACAAAATTACAATGAATAACCGCTACCCCATCCCACAGATTGATGATTTGCTGGATGAGTTAAAAGGGGCATGCTTTTTCACTAAGATTGACTTGCTCTCTGGCTACCATCAGATTCGTATGCGGGCAGGAGATGAGGTCAAAATGGCCTTCAGGACTGATCGTGGACTTTACCATTTTCTTGTGATGCCTTTTGGGTTGACTAACGTCCCTGCCACCTTTCAAAGCCTCATGAACAAAATCCTACAGTCCTTTTTGTTCAAGTTTGTGCTTGTTTTCTTTGATGACATCCTCATTTACAGCAAGTCATCTATGGAGTACTTGACTCACGTTTGAAGGGTGTTTGACATATTGAGAGAGCATCAACTCTTTGCTAAGGAGAGCAAATGTATATTCATGCAAACATTTGTGGAGTACTTGTGACATATTGTTAGCAAAAATGGTATACACGCTGACCCCAAAAAGGTGCAATTTGTTAAGGATTGGCCCACTCCTTCCACCACCACCTCCTTGCGTGGCTTCCTTGGTCTCTCTTCATTCTACAGATGCTTTGTTAAGCACTATGCCACCATTGCAGCACCTTTGACTGATCGCTTGAAAAAAGAGTCATTCTTTTAGGATGCCACTGTAGATCATAGCTTCAAACAATTAAAGGACGCGCTTACTTCAGCCCCCATCCTTGTTTCCCTTGACTTCTCTAAGCTCTTTACCATTCATTGTGATGCTAGTGGCCGGGGTATTGGTGCAGTATTGTTGCAAGAGCATGGTGTGATTGCATTTGAAAGTTGCAAGCTTGATGAGAAGGAGATGCAAATGAATGTGTACAACCAAGAGATGTTGTCCATCCTCCATGCCATCAAGAAATGGCACCACTATTGTATGGCAGCCACTTCCAAGTGAAGAGCGATCACCGAGTCCTCCAATACTTCTTGACTCAATCTACTTTGACTCCTAAGCAAAGGCGATAGGTGGCAACCTTACAGAACTATGACTTTGACATTTCACACACGCGGGGCAAGGATAATATTGTGGCTGATTCTCTCTCTCGAATGTGGGCATGCAGAGTGTCATCTATCTCAGAATTGCACAGTGATTGGGTTGAAGAGCTCCAGGAGGCTTACTTGTTAGATGATCATTTCAGCCACATATTTCAGAAATTACAGCATGGGGTTAGGATGAAAACTCCCAATATCAACTCAAGCATGGCCTTATTTGGTCCCATGGCAAGATTGTCATCCCACACACTTCCCCCTTCATGTAGAAGATCATGGAAGAAATGCATTCTTGCCCCGCTGCCGATCACTTGGGTGTTTTCAAAACATATGACAAGATTGCCAAGAGCTTTCATTGGAAAGGCTTATGGAGGGATGTCAAGGACTTTGTGACCAAATGTGTTCCATGCCAACTGAACAAGGATAGTACACTCAGGCCCGCTGGCCTCTTGCAGCCTCTCCCTATCCCTGAAGGAAAATGGACTCATAACACAATAGAATTTATCACCAGCCTTCCCGTGACTAAGAAGGGGTGGAATAGTATCTATGTGGTAGTTGATCGCCTCATCAAAGCTGCCCACTTTATCTCCACTAAGGTCCAATATACTGCCTCTCAGGTGGCCACTCAATTTATGGAAAATGTCTTCAAGTTGCATGGCTTACCACAAGTCATAGTACATGATCGGGATGCAAAGTTTATGAGCAACTTTTGGTAGACAGTTTTCACCTCCACGGGGACCAAGGTTGCTCCATCCACTGCATACCACCTTCAGACTAATGGCCAAACTAAGAGAGTGAACAAATGGCTTGAGACATATTTGAGGCACTTTTGCCATGATGTACAGCATAGTTGGGATACGTGGCTTCACTTGGCTGAGTTTGCATATAATAACTCCACACACTCTAGCATTGGAGTTTTCCCTTTTGAGGCCTTATATGGGTATAAGGTTCCCCTTCCTACAGTCTTGTTTACTGATAAGATCAATCCTCAAAGTCAAGCTGAATTGGATCGCATGCAAGCTTTACTTCAGCAATGCAAAATGAATCTTCAGAAGGCCCAAACGCACATGAAACTCTATGCTGATGAAACATGCAAGCATTTGGAATTCCAAGAGGGGGAATTGGTCCTTTTGAAAGTGCCTAAGTCCCGCTACTCCACTCTCCAAGAGGGCAGTAGTAACAAGCTAGCCCATCACTTCTATGGCCCATACCGCATCCTAAAGAGAGTTGGCGACTTGGCCTACCGCTTAGAACTCCCCCTACCACCAAAACCCACAATGTGTTTCATGTCAGTCAACTGAAACCCTTTGTAGGCTCCTCAGTGGACTGTGTGGAAGAACTTCCCCCCATCGATGAAGAGGGCATCACTCAATATGTTCCTGAAGCAATCATTGGGCAGTGAGATAAGCACTTATGATCCCGATCCATCAAAGAATACCTCAACCCCAACGGCTAGAAGACTAGCCGATCATGCCCCAAATTGCCCACTTCCCGCCCGCAGACTGCACACTGTTTTAGAATAGTTTTGTACTTACTCAAATCACATGCGTATGCATTCTACATGGGCTAAAAGTACTCTTCATAAGCTTCATTTCGACATATAGTATGCCCCATTCGGAGCTGCCTATCAAAAGTTATGACTAATTTACTTTAGTCAACCGGTTCAGGACTGCATGTTGTCCCTAGTCTCTCCACACCTATTCTTCATTGTCAAAGGGCTCTGAGTAGTACTCTGCAACCCTCCCTTAGCCCACCCATCACTCCCCTCTATTTCTCCTTGTTTTTTAGGGCAAAAACCTTTCGAGTGGGGATGGATTATAACAAGCGAGATACACACCGACTAGGGTTTAGACACTCCGTCACACTAACTAGGGTATTTAAGGTGTAAGAGCCCCAGATTAGGGCAACCAATTATTATCAAGATCACACTCTCCACCTTTATCTCCAGCTTCCATGGCTTCCTCCTCCCTTCTCCCCTCTTTTCTCTCTTTCTCTCTCCTCTTCTAGTCTTCTTCCTTCTTCTTCTTGTTCTCTTTCTCTCTCCTCAGCTCTCTTTCTCTCTTCCCTCAGCTTCTTTCATTACACTATAATTGGACTCTTCTAGTTTGTGAGGTCAAGTATGGGGAATATATCCAATGCTTTTATGTGCTGGCTCCTTTATATTTATTCATGATTTCAAAAAATCTTTTTTTTTCATCCCTTGATATTGTGACCATCATGAGTTCATGGATCCTTCATGCTTAATTAGGGTGTATCAATTGCACCTTGATATAATTATGGTCACAAGGAATAGAGACTCGCATACCTATCATTGTTTAGATGACTATAGCTAGATTTTCTCTTTAATTTCAATCCTTTTTTTATGCCTCTCTAATTTATAAGTGAGTTAAGCATTCTTTTTAGATAAAAGAAAGTTCTTAAATATTAATATTAGTAATCATTTTGTGCAAAAGAAACATGCATGCTTCAGCATTGCATAATATCATGGATGCTCTATTGCTATCTAACAATGCCTATTTATGAAAGAGAAACATTTCTTAGATGGGTTTTATTGCTTCAAATATTTATTGTGAGGTTTACTTGATACTCTAAAGTTTGTTTATCGTTGTAGTGTTTTAGTAACCATTATGCTATCAATCCATCTATGTTTCCAGATAAATAATTTATTGATTCTTCTACATTGTATTCTTTGAAATGCATCTTGAAAAATCATTCACAATGTTTTCTTTCAAATCTTTTTGGTTTTATCATTGAGAAAGATTTTTCTTGCTATCCTTTGAAAGTTGTGCAAACTCTTGTAGTATATTAAAATATTGTAACATTTTATTAACCTACGATGGTTTTTTATACATGTAGCATGTTATAGCATACTTCCTTTTTTTGGTTGAGCAAAGGGAAGCAACTATGAGCAAAGGGAAGCAACTATGCGATAGTGCAATTGCTTCCTTTGCTCAACAAGATGTGAAACAAGAAAGGCATATCCTCACAAGCTTAGCATTGAAATTAGCCATGTGAAGCAATGATTAGGGAGCTTAGCCAACAATGTTGGTCATATCACTAGTGTCTAAATGTAGGAGCAATCGACTTTTTGAGATATTTAATAAATTATAGTGTTTTATGTCCATTTGAATTCTCACAACATCCAACCTACTATGACTAATATGCTATAAGTTTCTTTCTTCAATGCAAATGTTTCTCTTTCTTTTATATTTTTTGTAATATAAGACTACTGTTCCTTACATTTTCCTTTTTCACATCAACAAAATTCACACATGCACCAAATGTTACAACACTCTAACAAGATAATTTCAACTGGATGAATACTTTACAATTATAATTGAACAATGTAAATGTTCTAAATGAAACCATACATTTATATTTTGACTATGTGAACATGATTGATAGCAATGTAGATTTAGAAAAATGTGATTTGAGCATACATGTAAAGAAAATGTCTTTATTAGGTCAAATTCTTTTAGAAAACTTGGTGCAAGTTGATTATTGTATTTTGAAATCACAATAGTCCATTCCTTTCTCATCCATGTTGCTCTCATTCACTCATGAGAAGTTCAAGAATGTTGACATGCATTTATATACATACACACACAAGGCATCATTTTGGAAATGATGCAAATATACAAATCATAGATGGTGTCACAAGGTGATTGGTCCAAAGAATCGTGTGATAAAGGGTGCTTATACTTCAACGCTCGATCTCTATGCTTCAAACAAGGTTGTATTCTATCCAATGTGCCCTTGTAAAGTACTTTAATAATACAAGATAGTGCAGTATACAAGGCACTAGTGTAAACATTGCTACTATTTACTTACCATTCAAATAAATGTCATAGGTCATGTGACACTCAAATATCTATATGGAATTGAGTTGAAAATGACATTTAAAACTTGCAACTATAAGTGCCAATCCTTTGTGCTTTAGAAATAAAATCCTCGTGTCAAGGGAAAATACAATTTTGCAATATAAGTACTAAACTATTACCAAGTTAACCATTCGGTTACAAGATCAACTTTCATGTTTTGTTTTGTTTTTTCAAACATTTAGTACAAATCTACATTCAAATATGGAAATATGTGCTTGGAATCTATAATATAATGTAGAGGCCTTTGTTAAAAAGAAACAGTAAAAGAAGAAAGGACAAGTGTCTTTTTTTCTTTAATGCAAAAGGAAAGAAAAGTTGTATGAAGATGAAATATTTACAAATCCCATTGGGATACATTTAACTCCACAAAGAACAACACATTATAGTTTCTCAAAGAAAAAAACCATGTGCTATTATCCATGAGGTAACCATTATCCATGAGCATAACAAAAGGATTTATATCATGCAGCACATTCATCTTTGCAAACATATCATGACACTTCCACTATTAACAATAAAACATTGAATCTGTGTGGAGAAAAATTAGTGTAACATTGATGCTATTATTATGAATGATAGAAATTGAAGTATCATCAAAATATATAATTGTGCATGGTTGTTGGCCTGGGGGATCCACTAGGGTTTACCATATTGGTACCACGTGAGTGTAAGGGAGGGGGGTTATTTAAGGGAATGAATGTATTTTATAAGGTAATGTCCCATAAATAGGGGGTAGATAAGGGGTATTTTCATATATTTCTTGCACGTAGGCAACGTCTCCTTATTACTACTAGTGAATCCCCAATGGTTGTTGGTAACCATAAACGCAACAAAACTCTATCCTCCATAGCATTGTCATCAATGAAAATACATTTTGGTCTTCTTCTTCTTTTGACACTACTTATGTCATAACATTGAATAGAATGGAGTATAACTAGCACAGCATTGGATAGAATGGAGCACAAATATCATAACGAATAATAGAAGCTGAAGTATCATCAAAATGTATAACTATGCATGGTTATTGGTGACCATGAAGGCAACAAAACTCAATCCTCCACAACACTATCATCAATGAAAACATATTTTGGTCGTCTTCTTCTTTTGACACTACCTATGCCATATGCTAAAGTGCTTGCCATGTGCTTGGCCATGTCCTCTACATAACATGGAAAATAGCTATGACGTGTCAAATTATTTGCAAAAAATAATATTACTAAGATACACTTAAGACATTTGACTCATTCACTTACTAGTCGGATGGGACATCGCACATGAACTCTTCATCATCTTTCTCCTTCTTAGTGTCAACATCCATAGATCCAATTGTATGCGTGTCATAGTAATGATTTACAAAAGGAAGAAAATACTTTTTACATATCTGAGTATCACTCTCTATCACCATGCAAGGGCATCCAATATGCATGGCTACCTTCATGCAAGGTGAAGTTCCTCCTCCAAGCTCAAGTACACAACCATTAGGAGGGAAAAATGCCTCCATTAAGCGAGGCTCTTTTCTCTAGTGGCCCACACCATCCACCACTTTTGCCATCACACCATGCTTTCAAATACGAGGGCAAGTAATGGTGGATTATGTCATTTGTCAAATCTTCTTGCAAGGCATCTCCAACCTGCACCATCATAATATAGAATTATCATTTTTAGTACTCAAAGCTAACATTGAAACTTATATATAAATAGCGTTATTGAACAAGGGTATACTAATTATTTTTTCTACCTTTGAGGCAGCCTTTATGTCATATTTTGGTCTCTTTCCAACCTTGTGGAAAGCCATCAAATGAAAAACTTGACTCTGTGTAAACACAAATGTACTTAAGTATAGTGCAACTAAAATGGAATTGCTAATGAGAAACTAAGAAACATGAAAAACACTTCACACCTTGAAGGAGACTCCACATTTTGTTGCACTTGAGTAAGGCTCTGAACACTCCATTGCCCATTGCAGACCTATCTCCAATCTTGCACCTAATGCCATTTTCTCCAAAACTCTAAGGCATGAAGGGATACAAATAACAATCGCCCATCCCAAGTCATACATAACTGAACATGCTACTGTCAATGTTGACTTGATATGCTCGCTTGATAGCCTATTCCATGGAGGAATATCATCAGAACCCACTACATGGGAGCTTGTGGGAAGATCAAGGAAACAATACTCCACACTCCAAGAGCTTGGCTTTGAATTTCTTAACTCATTCCTACCATCCACTTTTAGATAAACTTCCTCATCATCTCAAAACCCTCCTTGAAATTTCTAGCAAGCAATTATCGTGCTAATTGAATATAATCATATTGTAACACATGTGTGACTTCAAGGGTTTTTATTTGCAAGATCATGAAAATGTTTAAGGGGCACATGCAACTCCATGTGACTCATTTTCTTCCGAGAAAGGATGGCAGTAATCAAATGCACAAACTCTACATCAACAATATCCCAATGGGTCTTACATACAAACCAACAAAGTAAAAGAAAATATATAAAATCCCCAATAATAATGAATTAGTCCAATGTTAGAGAATACCCTTTCCTAGATATGATTGATTATTAAGATGTCCACCCTTCATGTGCTTCATCAGTCTCTCAACCTCTTCTTTCTCTTTGATCTACCTCAATTCCTCATCTAGCTTCTTTCATTGTTGCTCATCCAAATTTCTTGAAGAGCCTAAATCTGACTTGCATTATCCCTTCAGCTCTGCTTGAGATATGTATCCTTCTCTTCCTCCAAGTGTTCACCCTTTTTCATGTCTAACCACCAAGGGCAATGCTTACCCAATTGAACAATGTGAAAGAACCTTCTAGCTTGTATACATGCAATAGGTGGGAGGAGAGAGGATTGTCCAAGCCTTGTGAATGTCATGCAATGATGGAATTTTCTTCATCCCAACCAATGTATGAAGAAACCTAATTCCAACAACCAAAAATATGTTAACTATCAAAAACATTCATTCAAAGAACCTAGAAAACATTATACAAATATGTATACTAGCCGTCTCTAGAGGCATTTTGCATGTCTACATGCTTGGCTGCAAGCGTATCCACATACATCTCTTTTGGAGAGGAAGAAAAAGTACTCCTATATATCTAGCTACCACATCCAAGAAGTACTGATCCGATGCCAGCTTAGTTGTGGAAGCTCAATTTTAGTGGGAGCTCATGCTCATCCACCAAGACCCATGGACCGCTTATTGCTTCAAGCATTTCAAGCGAGCACAAATGGCTATCTCTCACCTAGCCAATGCACCTTGATCCTATGGGGTGTAGGGAGCTTACCTTAATGCCCAAGTAGCCTCCTCCCTCGAGCAAACTAGTAGCTCCACAATTCAAGATGCGAGCTCAAGAAACCTCAAGCCTCCACCTCCAAGATCCATCCTCCATAGTCATATGGGAGACAAGAAAAGAAAAGAGGAGAGAAGAAAAAGAGAGAAGATCTTGGAGAGCTTCTTCTCCAAGGTCCCTCACCCTCACACACTCACTCTCTCAAGCACACACATTCCCTCTCTCAAGCACACACAAGCAAGCAAGAAGGAGAGAAGAAGAGAAGAAGAAGAGACAACTTTTGCCACACACCAAAGAATGAGCTTCTCATTCACTTTTTGGGTTTATATACAAGCCCTAAATCTCTTGGGCACCCATCCCATTTTTTTACATGACCAGGCATCTTGCCAAGGTCCTCTTTTCCTATTCCCTTCTAGCTTACCCTTCACTTATGTCTGTTTAGACTTTATAATTTTCACAAGAGGGAGCTTGGCACTCTTATAAAAGGAATTACATTACACCCTACACTTTCCTTGCTAGAGCCTTCTAAGCACCTTGCTAGAATCTTCAGTGCTCTCCCACATTTTTTTTAAAGGTTGCCTTCTCCTCCACTTTTCTCACCTGGGAAAAATGAGCTTCTTTATTCACTATTTGACTTGGGCTTCTTTGGTCTTCCTCTGCTTCTTTTTGGGTTGCATGGTCCATAATACGTCTATAGCATTACCCCCTCCTAGACGAGTGCCTGTCCCATGGCACTTGTGGGTCTAAGCTAATGAGGATTCAGTGATTTGAGAAGCTGATAACATGATTAAGATGGTGGAGACCAAGAGTGGATTGAGTGGATGATGGGGCCTTCAAAGTCGGTGGCTTGCATTGTTTGTAGTTACCTATAAAGAAAAGAAGGTGCACTGTCTGGGGGTGTGTCTACCCTACTATGTGGTGCATTGCGCTCGTGCTAGTGAAACTAGGAGTTGGGTCGAACCATTCCTGGTGGGTGTTGTCCCACACTTGAGGACCCAATTCTTTCCTAAGTGGCTTAAGGAGATAGGTCTAACCATAGGTGAGGGTGACATCCCTAGGTATGTCCTGCCCTTTATGTGCCCTAAGCATGATGTGGGGAATCAAAATGGGCTAGGGGATTAGGGACAAAGCCGGCTAACCAAATCCACTATACGTGCCTAACTTGAGGACCCCTAGGTGCACTGACTATGGCCTACATGTAGTGAGATGATTTAGTTGCTTTATTTTCTTCTCATGATCTCCTATTCTTTTCTTTTCTTTTCTTTGTCATTTCTCTTCTTATTTTTTCTTTTCTTTTTTTATTTCTCTATTTTTTTAAAATAAATAGACAAAAATCTAGTCATCATCATCAAAGTCATGAGAGGGAGGAGTTGGGGGCTTAAGACATTTGTTAAGGAATCTCCAACTTTGCATGTATCCCTTGAGGTTCATTTGTGCCTAGAGAGGAGTAGTGGAAAGAAATGGATGATTACAGTGAGTGAAGTAGCTATCATTCATATCTATTAATAGAGATAAGCAAAAAGAAGGAGGGAGGGTAGCATGCATCATTAACCTAGTCATAACGCAACTGCCTATGCGATTTAGATCAAAAAAGAGTGGTGGTAGGCAGTACTCTTGTGATGTAGGCTCTTGCTTTAATAATACCCTAAGTAATCTAAGATAATTACACCTAGTTAATGTTGAGAAATGACAAATGATGTATGCTCCAAGAAGAGATGTCTTGAATCCCACATGCACAGTGAAGAGAGTGGAACAACCCAATTTCTATAAAGCATTGTACTTGACTATCACTTGCATATGGAATGAATACAATGTCATGATGCTTTGTACTTTCAGTTAAGTGTCTTGTCTTTGTCAATCCTACACAAGATTGTGTTTATGAGTCCAAGCTGCCATCTTGGAACCTAATTCACTTGTGTAACAGTTTGTCTCTACTTGTCTATGTCATTATGAGTTGGTCTTCATCTTCCACCCACCATAGCATCTGCCATACTCTAGATCCGCAACTTGTGACTTGGTATCAGAGCCCAGTCAGGAATGGCATGACTCCCTTCTCTGCTCTCTCAATCCCTCTTAGCCTCAAGTCAACTCAATGAGTTTATCTTTCAACTCATCTCCACTTGCTCCACCTTGGCAACCATAGCCAGGTCTGCACCTATCTTCCTTCAAACTTCTATAACTTTCTCTACAATGCATATCTCTCCAAGCTCCCTTCTGAAAATTTATTTTTTGACTCCCAAGGCTTCTCTGCATCACATAAGAACTTGACATTGCCCTATCTAGAGCTCAGCATTGTCACTTCTATCAATTGCTTCCATAACCTCAGTTTGTAGGACATACCCTTCATGGAGTACTTGGATCTCTCTCTAGAGGAAATATCTTTACAAGATTCTTTCTAAGGATATCTTTCTAACCTCAAGGCGCTCCCTGTTGTAGCCTTAAATCCTAACATTGCTCATCATCTAGCCCATCATTATCAAAATTTGTCATTACTGTCCAAAATTGCATCTGCCCACATTTATTTACTCTACGTGTGACGACTCTGCATTGATCTAGACAATGATCATAGGGCTTTTATACAGCATAAAGAGAACTTCATTTTCATAAAAAAAGTTTTCAAGTAGCTCTTACAATCAGTGAAAATCCAGGCCTGGGTCAAAACCCTAATCCAAGAAGCCATAGCCAAGATTACTTAAAGCTTCAGTTTTTTTCATTTTCTCACTCCTCTTGGCACACTCAAGCTCCTACCACTCTAAACTAAGTAATCACTCACTGTGTAGCAAATATTTCATCAACTAATCATCAAGATTTGGAAGATTTGGAGAAATCAAAGCTCAACGGGACAATATCATTGCTACTACAAATCTCAAGCTCTTCAATTTCAGTCAAGTAGAGCTCCTACCATTCAAAATCTGCTACAACACTCAGTCTTCCAGAAAATATTTAATTGATTTACCATCAAGGAGGGATTTCAAGCTGAAGGGGTAACATCAACCATCAAGCAACAAGAATCATCATCTTCAAAACCATATTATCTTTTGATACTACAACTGGGATTTGACACTGCCCCATCACTTGTGCTTGTTAGCACATTCAAGAAGTAACTCACCTTCTGATTCATGCTTCAAAGATTATTCTCAGTCTGCGTGATGATTTAAAGTAACATTGATAAAATCTCGTGTAAATCTCAATCTTCTTGTAAAAGGATAGACACTACTCGAGAGTTCTCATGGTAAGACCTCCTACTAAGGTGACTGAAGTGGAACAGATAACAAAGTTTAATGGTGAAGGCTTTCATGCCTGGAAGGAGAAGACCATGTACCACCTTATGCGAAAAGACTTGTGGGACTTGTTTGAAGATGAGGAAGAAGATGCAGATGACAAGAAAGAAGATATTGCAGAAGACCTGCCTAAAACAAAGGCATGGAAGAAGATGAACAACAAAGCTCTTGGTATTATTTCCTGGGGTCTATCAGGTGATGTATTACATCACATCTTTGGCATCGAGGATGCAAAGAAGGCATGGGAAGAACTTGACAAAATCTTTGGTACACAAGCAAAGAACTCAAATTTAAAATTACTTATGCAGTTTTATAAGTTGGATGTAAAAGACAGTTCATCTATGATTGTACACGTCAATAAGTTCAAGAGCCTTAAAACTTAGATAGCAACTCTTAAAAAGAACATTGATGAGGATGAGGCAATAGCGGTGCTACTTGCCAGTGTTAATCATGAACCATATGAGAACCTTGTTTCAATACTAAGTAATGTTCCCAATATCTCACTCAAATATATTGAGCACTCACTACTTGATAGAGAAAGCAAATTTAAAAGCAAAGATATAAAAGAGACCAACTCAAGAGAAAATCTCTTATACACCAAAGGAGCTACTAGACCAAAGGAAAGAGGTCGAGGATTCAAAACCGACAATAGAAGCCGAATGACATGTCATTATTGTGGTAAGACTGGCCATATTGCCAACGAATGTTTTCACAAGAAAAGAGCACAACATATGCAAAATGACCATCACCAAGGTCAATTCATGAATGAAGAAGAACAAGAAGAAGATGCTTCCGCTATCATTAACAAATCTGATAGATTTTTCTAAGGAAAATTGTTCCCATAGTGGATTTGCTTTGTAAAAACCCTTGCCAAAGATGTAAAGTCTCAAGCTTTAACTTGGCTAGGATGCCTATGAGCTAGTCTCCCGGGCCATGTTATCTGTAGGGGAGGCAAAAGCTAGCAAGTGTGGGACTCATCATTTGAGGGGGGGTGTTGAGAAATGAAAAATGATGTATGCTCCAAGAAGACCTGTCCTGAATCCTACATGCACAGTGAGGAGAGTGGAACAACCCAATTTCTATAAAGCATTGTACTTGACTATCACTTTCATATGGAATGAATACAATGTCATGATGCTTTGTACTTTCAGTTAAGTGTCTTGTCTTTGTCAATCCTACACAAGATTGTGTTTATGAGTCCAAGCTGCCATCTTGGAACCTAATTCACTTGTGTAATAGTTTGTCTCTACTTGTCTATGTCATTATGAGTTTGGTCTTCATCTTCCACCCGCCATAGCATCTGTCATGCTCTAGATCCACGACTTTTGACAGTTAGGAAGGCTTGGGTCTAGGCATGAAGTGAATTTGTTAAGGAAGTGGGCTATGGAGTCATATAGATCTTGCAGCATGAAAATGAGGGCTTCTTCAGGCTTGGTAGCTTTGAAATTGTATATTCTAGGGAAGTCATATTGATCGTGGATGTCTAGATTGTAATCCACCCCTAACCTTCTTGGATATGGCATGAAAGTAGGGTTATTTCTTTTGAATGGTAGGGTGTTTAAAAATGGCATCCAGGCATCCGTGTTGCCTTCCCAAATTCGCCTCCTCTACTTTTCTTGGTACTCATAGCCCTTCATTGTTTTGGGCACTTTATAGACTTTGTTCCCCTAGTAGTCTAGAGCCTATGTTCCCCATTGGGTAGGATTTCTCTCACTCTCAAAGGTCCACCTATCTCCCAACCTCCTTCTGACATCGATCACCTCTTCCACCACCTTGGTTGATAATACCTTGCTAAATGCAGTCGGGAATCAGAAATAAAATTGGAACAGTTCACGTTTATTCTCTCTCAGCTCCTAAAATATGAGTTTGGTGTTATAGTTTACTGGGAAAAGCAGTATTCTCTCGATGGGTTGGGCACTGCTAGCATTACTGTCGATTGAGCATTCAGTCTTCTTTTGTGCTTTCTCTAACATTTTCTGTCTCTTCTTTTTTAGCTCAGCTTTCTTGGCAGTAGGGGGGTCCACCTATTGTTGCTCTTCAAGTTGTGGGGAAGGAGGTTGTGGGACTAGCTTCTCCTCTTGTTGTCCCATTTCAAAGGGTTTTACCTCTTCCTCCTCACTCTGTTCCTGTGGTGCTCCTTTAGTGAATCCACTTCTTGCAACATCAAGTCTACCTTCAACAAATAGTTCCTCTGGTCTTGTAGGCTTAGGTTGATTCCTACTACTTGTAGTGGCATGTGCAACCCCCTATCTCAAGGTCCTATGAGCAATCCCTAGCTTTCTTTTCAATGAATCAACAGCCTTTCCTTCTTCCTTTTGGATGATGTCCATGATAGTGTTGAGGAAGGTGCATTGTTGGGTTGCTAAGCTCAATTGTGTAGCCTCTGCCATGCTCTCTACGAACACCTTATCCCCTTCTGCATGAGCTAGAAGACACGCTAAATCTGTACTCATTTTTCACTTTTGGTTGTCCATTCTTCTACCTTATTTTTCATTTTTTCAAAGCTTTATCCTTGCCTTTGAGCTAGAATCATCAACCTCTGCTCTTATTCCTCATTTTCCCTCTCCAATCTCTTCTGCTACTCTAGCCCTACAGCAACCTTCTTTTTCAAATTGTCTTTTTTATACCTTTGTGCTTTCTTCTCTCTCGCTGCTTCCAACAACTCTGTGGTGTCCTGGACATTTTTCATCTCCCCTTGCCGCTCTATGTATAGCACTACTAGCTCTTCATTCAGTTTTTGCATGCTCATGAGAGCCTATGTTTCTTCAACAAGCTTTGCTTGCCACCTTTCTTCTCCTCCTTCCTTTTGGCCTTGAGCTCCTACTTTAGCTCATTTATTTCTCTTTGACACATGGCCACTTGGTAGGTTCTTTCTAGTTGAGAGGCTGCCATAGTCTTCTTTTTAGCCTCTAACTCAACAACAACATTTTTGTTTCTTCTTTTGCTCTCTCAAGCTGTGATAGAAGTTCCTAAACATAGTCATCATAGTTCGTGGACGACGGTAGTGAGGTGGGGGTAGTGATTGTGGATGTGGATGATTCAATTTTTTTCCTTTTAGAATCCTACCTCAATTATGCATCTACTATTGTTGGTCTTTTCGTCATTGCCCACTGGGACTCCTTCACCTCCCTCTTGGGCCATTTCTTTGTTGACCATGGCCACATCCTCCAAGTTCAAGACATGCCTAAACCTGAACTAGTTGAAAGTCTCGTGTCTCCACTGAGAGGCCATATTTAGCTTTTTCTCTTCCAAGAACAAAAGTTTATTGCTCTTCTCCTGACCTTCCATTGTGGGTCCCTATCACAACACCACATCTCACCATTAGTTTTCTTAAGATAATGAGTAGAGAGTGGTTGTGCGCTTATAGAAAAATGAAAATCTTAAGTACAAAAAGTGAAATTTTCTTCACAATTCACACAATCCAGTAACAATTCACACAACCTAATCAAGGTCCATGAGATTTTTCTTAAAGTATGTTTTTCCTTAAATTATATTTTTCCACCTTACCCTCTTTTACCACCTTATCCCCTCCCCCTTTGGAAATGAGGAAAATCCTTCCTAAGATTAGAGGTTGAAGGGTTAAGACCATTCAGTGCATACTCATAGTGTTTCACTTTTGCATGAGCCAAGCATAGAAGTTCTGATTGTATTCCATGTTAGCATAGTGGTCCATGTCAACAAGTTGGATGCTTACATGAGTGATTCAGGTGAGGACATCCATTAGGAAATCATTGAAGCCTATTCTACTAGCAATGTCTAACTCCTCCTCTATCAAAATGTGATCTAGGCAGGGCTGAGCCATGATGTGCTCTCTTCGAGGGGCCAGTTTTGAATCGTGATCAATACCCTATAGGAGATTAGGGCTACATACGTTGGGTCATATTCCAAGTTCTTGATTGCACATCTCTGCTCAACATTGGTCATGATTTGGTAGCCCTCTTGCTCCCATTGAAGTTGGAGAGCATACCATTTTCGCAAGAAAGAGAAGTCATTGTTTGGTAGTCAGCTATTCCAACTTCACAATTTCTTGGTTGATGGCAAGGACCGCGTGCCCTTGTCGTAAGACGTAATGAGGCATTTCTTACATGCTTGTTCACGGGAAATATCGATGACAATGAGTTCCTTAGTTGTCTCGAGAGCCTTAATGAAAACAAATTCGGATTTTTCCCAAGAGCAAGGCAGCGTGCATACCTCCATTGCTAAAGGTTTCTCTAAAATACCTAGGTCTAATAGGTCATTGCTTTTAGCAAGTGTGGTAAACGTGGCATCCAAATGCCGAAGGCAACCAATCAAGTCATCCCCTATATTTTTAGCTAAGTTTGTGGCCAAGATAACGATCAATCATTGTTTGTAAGAGGGTTTAAGACTTGTTGTAGGCTAGTGTTTGACCGTGGGGTTTCACAGGACTCGACAGCTTAGCACCTAAGGTCTGCAATTGGGGTTGCTCTTGAGTGTTCAGTTTGGCTTCTCATGCACTAAGCATGGTTTGATATTCTAACATTGTGCCACCAAATGTTTGTGAAGCTTGAGTAGCACTAGCATTGCTAGGTTGGGTCAGTTTGGAGTCACCAAGCTACAGTTTCAGTCGATAGACTCGTTGCGGCTCTGTAGGCTTAACAATGTTGGGCTCTATGGGCTTTGTAGCTTGGGCTTTTTGTGGCTTTAGTGCTTGATTTATTGTGTGCCTTTGAGTGGTTGAGTTTGAGGGTGGCATTTTAATAGTGCCACTAGCCCTCTTGATTTTAGGCACCTATATCCAGGCATTGCCCTTGTAATAGCCTTGTGCTTGCAATAAGGTTTTGGGGGCCCATCTCAACTTGATCATTCATTGGTGTCTATAGTTTCTTTGTTGCCTCCTAGGTTTTGAGTATGAGTTCCTAGGCTTGCAAGGTCGTTGCATGCTCCTAGGCAGCAGTCCTTGATGTTAAGGCACCCAATTGAACTATGGTTCAAGGGCCTTAGCTTTGATCTTAGCGGTGTGTTGGCGGTGTCGTTATGTTATGAGGACAGAGTGTGAAAAAGTATGGAATGCATCATCATCCAACTTCTCTATTGATCTAGAGAGTCAATGTAATCTGAGCCATTAGTACTAGTGTAAGTTGCATGGATTATCCAAAAATACTAGATTTTTGGATAATTTTAGTCTATTTTTTATATTATTTATTGTAAAATTTTGAAAAAGTTAAAAAAAGCTTCTAGATTAGGATGACATGCAAAAAGCTAGTTTCTTTTCAGCCAATTGGGAGCTTTTTCATAAAAAAGACAGATGGACGTAATCGCGCGCGTCCCAATCGCTGTAAACAAGCTAAAAACTGTAGATTGAACTAAAAGAAGAAGGAGTGATCTAGGAAATCTGTGACCAGGTGTCATAGGGTTTTACCCCCCTTTAGAAACCAAGGGAGCCATCAGATTTGGGTTCCGGGCAGCAGAGAAAGAGCTGATTTTTCTGATCCACGTTTTTTGTCTATGAAGGAGCTCTAGGAGAACTAATACCTGGAGATTGCTTCTAAGTAGTGCAAAGATTCCAGGTTCTTTCAATGCATATTATTTCAATTCATTGTGATTTGTTTTCGTAGTGTTTACCACTTGAATATTCTCTATCTTCTCTTCCATCTCCTATCTCTACTTCCTTCTACTTCTGATCCCCGGTGGATTCGACCTTTCGACCAAAACCCCTCTGATAGCGGGTTGTGACAAGTCTTTATCCCCCCTCCTTAGATGTGGTGGTGGGTTTCTCTACCGATGGCCTCACGAGCTTTGATAGAGCCGCATTGTCCTTGCTAAAAGCTGTGGACTATTCGTGCATTGCCAATAGCAAGGTGAATATGCTATGACCCCGTAGTCGACATTACAATGTAATTTTCTCTTTTAATGAGTGTCCTAACAATGATTCCTTACTTACCAGCATCTTTTTTGTCTGGCAACACATAAAAGATTATGGGTATGTTTTTAGACTCGATAAAGTATGCAACCTTGCACTTTCTTAAAAGGGCATACGATCAGCCCCCAAATGGGCTAAGTTTAGTGTTGGTGGATTGTAGTTGTGGGCAACCAATTTGAGTCTAATGATCGTGAGTTAAGATATTAAAATCAGCTCCCTCATCGATCAATGCATTGAAGGTATGTGACCGTTATGTGCAGGTAAGCAAGTGCTACTGCCTCTTTATCCTCCCCCTCAATTTCCATTATTGTGGCAACTCAGACCTTCACAAGGGACTCTAGAAGGGGAGGTTTGCACAGTGGATGTGTTGGAGGGTAGTACTTCTTTATGCAGCTACCATTGAAGAAGCCTATGCCCTCTCCATCTAGGGTCTCGAGCTCTACAATACCAGTTTGGTTAATAGCATAGACCATCTTTTTTTTATGGCATTTTGTTGAGTACAACAAAAATAAGTCACCCTGTTTGAATTCTCACTACTTGATGTGCTTGTCAAACCAACTTTTGTGGCGTGCCTCTTCGCAAATCAGCACATGGGTGCCTAGAAGTCCAGTCTCTAATAAGCACTCTAGCTACATTAGGCACTCTGTCCATGCCATCTTTCCATCCCATCTCTCTTGATGGCCACTCTTAGACTCGAGACAAAGAACTCTATAGGTAGAATGTCTTCATTTGTCCCATAGGTTAACTTGAAGGAGTCTATCCTACCATTATTTTATAGGCTGTTTGATAGGCCCATAAGGCTGCCATTAGTTTGTTGTCCTAGTCATCATTGAGTGAGGCAAAGACCACTTTGGTTAGGACGTTCACTAAGACCTTATTAGTAGACTCAACCTGGCCATTTTCTTGAGGATAGTAGGGTGAGAATTTTTTATGGATGATCAGAAAGGTCAATCGGAGGTGAGTGATCACTTCATTAATGAAGTGTGTGCCTCGATCACTAACTAGTTCAATGGGGCAGCTGAAGAATGAGATCGCCTACTTCCAAAGGAACTTAGTAGTAGTTCTAGCATCATTTTTCCTCGTGGCTCATGCTTCCACCCATTTTATGAGATAGTTTGTAGCAATGATGATGTACTTGGCGTGTGAATATTGTGTCGTAAGGCTAATCGGTCCAATGAAGTTAATTCCCCATTTCTTGAATGGTTGGCTGACTTAGCTCTATTTTGTCCTTGCAAATGGGTACCCTAGTTCGTTGTCACTCGCACAATGCTTTACAAATCATGCTTCATCTCAAAAAAGAGTATGCCACCACAATTGAGACTATAACACCTTGCAAGTTGTCGTGTCTTTGCTAAAGTGTCCTCCTATAATTCCATCATGTGCTTTTGTAAGTGCATCATGCATCTCATGTTTGCACATGCATATTCACAACAAGCCATCTTGCCTCTAACCTGTAGAGTTGTCTGTCTATCAAATGATATGGTTGTATTTTAAGGATGAGTCGCCTTTAGTTGGGCCTTCTCGATGGGTCTTTCAAGTAGTCCATTGTTAATTGTCAGACGAACAAGGTGGAAAATCTGGAAAAGCTAAAGCAGAAGACAAAGGCCAAGGCAAAGTGAAACAGAAGAGGAAGGCGTGCCAAGAAAAATCTAGAAACACAAGAAGCACAGAAAAGTCCTAAATAAGGGGAAAATGCGCACAAGGAAAAGCGCAAGTCAATACTTTTATAAAAGAGCGCAAGCGCATCATGATTTAATTTAAGGAGCACCGGGCTCTCACCCGTGCAATTTGTAAATGTAGACAGGCGGTGGAAAGGAAGCTAGGAAGATAGAAGGACAATGGGAAAAAGGGCCTAGGCCACGGCCGGCCATGTAAAAAAGGGGATAAGGGAATGACCGCCCAAAAGGGATTTAGGGTTTTGTATATAAACTTGAAAAGTGAATGAGAAGCTCATTCTTGTGTGTGTCCAAAAGTGGGTCTCCTCTTCTTTTTCTTCTTCCTCTTCTTCTTCTTTATTGCTTGAGCTTGTGCTTGAGAGAGGGAGTGTGAGAGTGTGAGGGAGTGAGTGTGTGAGGGTGAGGGACCGGGGAGGAGAAGCTCTCCATCTTCTCCTCTCTTCTTCTCTTCTCTTCTCTCTTCTTCTCTTCTCTTCTCTTCTCTTCTCTTCTCTTCTCTTCTCTTCTCTTCTCTTCTCTTCTCTTCTCTTCTCTTCTCTTCTCTTCTCTTGAACACGGCGATGGAGCTTGGAGCGTGGAGCTTGAGGATGGAGCTTGCTTGAAGCTCGCACTTGGATTGTGGAGCTACCGGAGTGCGCAGGAGAGGAGGTAACTCGATCGGCATGGAAGTAAACTCACTACACCCGTAGATATGAATGGCGCATCAACTATGTGAGAGGTAGCCATTAGTACTTGGCTTGGAACGCTTGAAACAATAAGCGGTCCGTGGGTCTTGGCGGTTGAGCAAGAGCTCCCACATTTTGGTTCCATTGCCGGGACCAACGGATTCAAGCCTTGAACGCTTGGGCGCTTCGAATCAAGCATTGAAGTAGGGTTTTTCCCAAACCGGTGCTTGAGGTAGATAGATAGGAAGCGAGGGAGTTTGAAGAGGTATTTGATCTCCTTAACAAGTAGATTTTTGTTGATTTGGACTTGGGAAAGTATGCTGGAGTAGTGTAGGTATTTTCCTTATGAGTTTTTCTTGCATTTAGAAAGGATAGGAGCAAAACATTGGAGCAAACAGTAGGGTTTTATGTTGCTGTATAACAAGCTGAAACAGGAAAAAGAAGGGCAAAATATAAAATTTTGGGTTAAATGTTAGTAAGGGAAGCAAGATTAAGGTGAGTGCAGGCCTGGGTAGGGTGAAAAGAGGCCAAGAGTGGCAAGAAAGGCCACATTGTGCATTGTAGGGTTTCAGGAGAGCAGGAGAGAGGGAGAAAGCTTCGTTGAGTGGATCCGCTTCGATCTGGCCATCCAGGAGTTATTTGCCCAGCCCAGCTAATTCCACACCTTCCATTACATAAGTAGGTTGGATCTGGAGTTGCTCAACTAGTAGGATGGCCTCCATCGCTCGGCGCTATGAATTTTTTAAAGTCCAATGAAAAAACGCGTCGCACTCGGCCCATCCGAGTCATAGTGATTCTAGGCCGAGTCCCAAAATCGGCCCTCGGCCCACTACCGCTCGAGCCACCTGACTCGAACGCGTCGAAATTTAGCCCTCAGCCCTGCCAATTCGGCCCAACCCCACTCGCACAAGTTGACATTTGGCCGGCCGAATTCACCACTCGGCCCTCGGCCCACTCGAACAACTAGACTCGGACTAGCCGAATTTGACATTCGGACCAGTTACATTTGGCCCTTTCTACTTGGCCCTCGGACGGGCCGAATCGAGCAGTTGGCCCCTGCAATTTGGACCTTTTGGGCTGAATTTATATTTTTTCAAATTTTAACCTAAAGACAGTGAAACTGACTGAGAGACCATATAGAGCCGAAACCATATCATAGATCGATCACTGGGCTAAAACTTAGAGCAAGTAGTTCAAAATTTGGCTATAAATGGTCCTCCAAATTGCGCATGGTGTTTACCATAAACGGCCCTACGGGCCGAGGGGGACTGCCCCCCCCCCCCCCCCAAACCCCCGCCGCAGAGGGGGCTCTGCCCCCTTCGCACCTCCCCCGAGTAGGTTGGAGAGAAAATGCACACCGTGACAGGTCCTCCAAAATAGACCCTAGTGTAGTAATGGCTCTACACGAGCATGGATTCTCACTTGCAAAAGAGCAACCAAAAGCCCGTACCCGAACAGAGACAAACAGAGACCCTAGAACCTCAATGGGTCAATCTAGCCAACAAGGGCAAAAAGGCCACACTGCAAAAACACATATGTGTTGCATTCGGACTGCATCTAGTCAAAGCGGAAAGCAACAAATCAAGCTACAATGGCGAGAATGACTAGATATGACAATCATGACGATAGATGCTCCTTGAATAGCACTGCGCTGACAATCCAAGACACCAGTGGAGAATCCACATCTGGTCGTGCAGTTGGGGACTCAAGAGCATTTGTCAGAAGGCTTAAATTTACAAGCCAAGACCCAAAAGACAAATGTTGAGATATTGAGCTCCACTCGTGATATGCCAAGGTGACCGTTGTGCATTTATGTCACCGACTTGTTAGTTGCAGATGCGGTTGGTACACCGCCCGTGAATAATAGCTAGATGACAGCTATCCTTATCTACTCTAGTTCGTGGCTCAGTTAGTATGCCACCTTAGTTAGTTGAGTTTGGTTTGAGACCCATATATAGGGTTCTTCTATTTCTTTGTATGAGACTTCTTTTTGGCTTACACAACTAAGAAGAGGAAAACTGTTTTCAGCCTCCACCCTTGTGTGTATTCCCCCATTGTGCAAGCAAGAAAGCTACAAGTGAGACTCCTTCCTTCTCTCCCACAATCTTGACATGGTATCAGAGCCTTGTTCGTGGTAAGGAGCTCAAGAAAGCAAGCCAAGCTCGCGGTGTTCTGGTAAGAGGAGCAGTGTTACTTTCATTTTCTGTTTTGGGAGCAGATCTCTGCAGGTAGCACAGCTGGAAATTGCAAGAGTGCATTGTCTCAGGTTGAGACACCCTTCGCGGAGACCCTGTTTTTTTTATTTGAGGCCATTTCGGGGCATGTTTTGGAGGCGGAAGTTATCTGCACACACTCAAGAAAAGGCCTAGTTTTATGTTGTGCAGCCACTGTTCTACAGGTCGGTGAAAAGTTACTGCAGAAATTGCATCGTATGCCTGTGCGCAGAGACATTGGGAGTTACAAAATCATCCTTGGTTCCTGTTTATGCAAAATCTTCACTAGGAAGTGACTGTTTGGTCAAATACCACTTTCGTCAGTTTTGCAGATTTGCCCTTGTGAGGGTGAAGCTGTGTTTTTTGCAGTGACAGAATTTTTTGTAGTATTCTGTAATGGTGTCTGATTCTCTTTCACAGATTGTCACTGAAAAGCTTGACAAGAACAACTTCCAAGCATGGAAGTTTAGAATGACGAATTTCCTTATGGGTAAAGGATATTGGAAATTTGTTGCAGGAAATGAAGAAGAACCAGTTCTTCCTTTTGTTCCCAATCAAAGCAAATGCAGGCATTTAAAGCATGGCATGAGAGAGCCAGGAAAGTTATGTATTGGCTATCTATCAGCATTTCAGACTCTGTGATTATGCATATTCAAGATGCAAGTACGCCAAAGGAGGCATGGGATACTTTGTCAAAAATGTATAGCACAAATACGCAAGCCAGGAAAATGCAACTCAAGCAAGAGTTGCATAATGTGCAAAGAGAAAGTATGAGCATCAATGACTACCACATGAAGGTGAAGAAGATTGCAAATTCACTTGCTTCCATTGGGTCGCCAGTGGAAGATGATGATTTAGTTTCTGTGACCTTGAATGGTCTAGGAAAGGATTATGCACAGTTCCGAACATCCACTTCCGTCCATGAAAGATTTTCTGATTTTGAGGAGTTGATTGCTCTTCTAATTTCTGAGGAGCAGAGAAATGGTGGTGCATCTTCTTCAGGAGAAACTTCAAAAGAAGTTGTTTTCTACTCAAATGCTGGAAGAGGTAGAGGCAGAGGTAGAGGAGGCCGATTTGGAGGCCATGGTAGAAATTAGAATATGCAGCAAACTCAAGAAAACCAGTCCTATGGAGGAGGACGTGGTAACTCTAGAGGCAGGGGGAGCCAAAGAGGTCGTGGTGGATGGCAAAGAGGCCAAAATGCAAACAGTAATGTTGAATACTACTACTGTGGTAAAATGGGTCATATGGCTAAAGATTGCTATAAAAAGCAGAATGACATCATGAATGGAAAATTGTAACAAGGGAATTATGCATCTTTTAGTAGACAGGGTGATGACAGAAATGAGCATTTGTTTATGGTGCAGCACATGAACAATTCTGTGACAAGTGCAGAAGAAAGCAACGATGTATGGTATGTTGACTCAGGTGCATCAAACCACATGATAGGTCATGCAGAATGGATGGAGGATGCAAGGAAAAATGGAAAAAACAAGATTTGTGGAGACTGGTGATGATACTGCACATCCTATTGTGCATATTAGAAAAATTCCTTTGTCTATGCAGGATGGGAAAAAGAAATACATGTCCGATGTATTTCATGTCCCGAATATCACCAAGAATCTGGTTTCTGTTGGTCAAATGGTTGAGCAGGGCTTGCAGGTCAGATTTAATCCTCATGGATGCTTTGTTGAGGATATGAAAAATAAAGGTCGCTTGATAGCAAAAGGAAATAAGAAGGGCAGAATGTTTACGTTGGATGCAGACATGCCTGAATTGAGTGCAGCAATGTTTGCACATGGGACCGGTGTAGTTGCAGATATTGATATCTGGCATAAACGCATTGGTCATGTTAATGTACATCAACTTAAATCAATGCAGGCCCAAAATATTGTTGCAGGATTGCCAAAATTCAAGGTTGCAGAAATGCATAAGGTATGTGAAGCCTGTCAGTTTGGAAAACAGGCAAGGAACATATTCAAGAAAGTAAAAAGCCATTGGAATTAATCCACTCTGATGTGTGGACTACTAAAGCTGCATCTCTTGGAGGCTGTCATTATTTTGTCACTTTTATTGATGATTATAGCAGAAAAGTTTGGGTGTATTTTATGAAAAAGAAAAGTGAAGTTTTTGGGCATTTCAAAACTCTTAAAGCTATGGTTGAAAAAGAAACAGGCCTGCAAATAAAATGCCTAAGGTCAGATGGAGGGGGAGAGTACCTCTCAACTGAGTTTGCAAGGTTCCTACATGAGCATGGCATAAAGCAGCAATATTCATGCAGTCATACCCCACAACAAAATGGAATTACAGAAAGGAAAAACATGCATATTGGAGAGGTATCTCGTGCCATGCTCAATGAAAAAGACCTGCCAGATTTTTATTGGGCTGAGGCAGTTGCTACAGCAGTCTACATAATGAACAAGACTTCCACTGCAGCAATACATGGGGTGACTCCAGAGGAGAGGTATACTGGTAGGAAACCAGATATTTCTCATTTGAAAATTTTTTGTTGCATTGCCTATGTTCATGTGCCAGATGAGTTGAGATCCAAGTTGGATCCAAAAGCTGAGAAGTGCATCTTTATTGGTTACTCTTTGCACAGCAGAAAGGGTATAGATGCTATAACCCTTCTACTCGTAAGTTTACAATGAGCAGAGATGTGTTTTTTTATGAGATGAGTAGCTAGTATAAACCAATAAATGTGATTGATAATGTAGATGCACAAAATGGTAATGCTGCACAAAATTCACAGCAGCAGTCACAAGATATCAGTGGACTTGGAGCGTCCTCTAGTAGTGGTTCATATTCTTCACCATGGACAGGCAGTTTGAGATCAGGAGAATCTTCTCAAAGCAATGCAGATAGTGGTATGCAGGTATCACGAAAAGGAAAAGAGAAGGTAGATCAGCCCATGTTTGATGTGAATGCAGGTCACTCGTATGTGGATGGTGAATCCAGTGGCTCAAAACAGAGCATTGATGATGAGTTGGGTATTCCTTCTATTGTTACACCTTGAGTAAGGAAGACCAGGGATGTTTTGAGAGCACCTGGGAGTGAACCTACTTTGCACAGGTCTACCAAACCTAGGTATCCTGTGGATAGGCTAAAATATGATGGATTTACAACCATTCACTATGCATATATGGTCAAAGTGATACAGGAACCAGAACCCACTTCTTTTGAGCAAGCCATGGGAAAAGAAAAATGGGAGAAAGTCATGGATGAAGAAATGGATGCCTTGGAAGAAAATGCTACATGGGAATTGGTACCTTTGCCTAAAGGTAAGAATGCAATTGGCTGTAAGTGGGTTTATAAGGTGAAGCACAATGCAGATGGTTCTATGGAACAGATACAAGGCAAGATTAGTAGTCAAGGGGTATGCACAAACATATGGCATTGATTATGAAGAAACATTCAGTCTAGTTGCAAGGATGGCAACCGTAAGAGCAATCATTGCTATGGTTGCATCAAAGGAATGGTCTTTACATCAGATGGACGTAAGGAATGCCTTCTTGCATGGTGATTTGCAAGAAGAGGTCTATATGGAGCAGCCACCAGGTTATGTGCATGATGTTCATCCTGAGTTTGTTTGCAGGTTGAAGAAAGCCTTGTATGGCTTGAAGCAAGCACCTAGCGCATGGTCTGACAAGATAGGACAATATCTTGTCACTATTGGCTTTCAGATTTCCAAGGCAAATTTCTCACTTTATGTGAGAAAAACAGAGAAAGGCATTATGCTACTTGTCATTTATGTTGATGATTTGATTATGACAGGTGACAGTGATGAAGATATCCTTCATGTGAAAATGCTATTGAAGCAGAAGTTTGAGATGAAGGATTTGGAAGAGCTGCGTTATTTCTTGGGCATTGAGGTGATTAGATCACCAAGTAGGATACAGCTCTTGCAGAGGCAGTATGGATTGGACATGCTGTCCAAATATGGGATGACAACCTGTAAGCCTATTTCAGTTCCTTTGGAGCAGAATGTGAAGCTGAGCACAGATGCAGGTGAGCTTCTGGAAGACCCTACTATGTACAGATGCATAGTAGGAAGCTTGATTTATATGACTATTACCAGGCCAGATTTGAGCTATGTTGTTGGACTGGTAAGTCAGTTTATGCAGGCTCCAAGGAAACTGCATTTGGATGCGGCTAGACGCATACTCAGGTATGTGAAGTCCACATTGCAGTATGGACTATTTTATGAGACTGGGGTTCAGATACAGCTGCATGGATACACTGATGCTGATTGGGCTGGTAGTATTTCTGATAGACGATCTACCAGTGGATATGTATTCTCTTTTAGGAGTGCTGAGTCACTTGGAGCAGCAAGAAACAGCCTACAGATGGGCCAGTTGTCATTTATTGTGACAACATGAGCAGTATACACTTGGCAAATAACCCAGTCTATCATGCTAGAACAAAGCACATTGAGGTGCATTATCACTATGTGTGGGAGAGGGTTTTACTAGGTCTTATTGATCTAGTTTATGTCAGCACAGAGGATCAGGCAGCTGGCATATTTACGAAGGCATTGGGCGCAGAGAAGCTGCGCAAGTTCAGAGACCTGCTTGGTGTGCAGGAATTGGGATTGAGCTCGAGGGGGAGTGTTGAGATATCGACCTCCACTCGTGATATGCCAGGGTGACCGTTGTGCATTAATGTCACCGACTTGTTAGTTGCAGATGCAGTTGGTACACCGCCCATGAATAATAGCTAGATGACAGCTATCCTTATCTACTCTAGTTCTTGGCTCAGTTAGTATGCCACCTTAGTTAGTTGAGTTTGGTTTGAGACCCATATATAGGGTTCTTCTATTTCTTTGTATGAGACTTATTTTTGGCTTACACAACTAAGAAGAGGAAAACTGTTTTCAGCCTCCACCCTTGTGTGTATTCCCCCATTGTGCAAGCAAGAAAGCTACAAGTGAGACTCCTTCCTTCTCTCCCACAATCTTGACAACAAAGACATAGTACCACCTGCTTATCTTAGCGTCAAAGTCACCGCAAAAAGAGAGCACATCATCGATGCTCCGATTGATGAAGGAGCTGATTTTAATATCTTGACCTATGAAGCATGGACCCTACTAGGCCAACCAGAGCTCACATCGACTAATGCAACTCTTAGCCCTTATGGGGGACACCCATAAGCACTCATAGGGAAGTGCAAAATCCTTGCGACAATTGAAACTGAAAGCTTGCCTATCCTATTTCATGTTCCTCCAAATAGTGCTAATTACGATAAGGAAACCCTCCTAGGAAGACCCTTCAAAAGGGCGACCAAGTGTGAGGCTGACTATGTAGCATAGAGGATACACCTGACACTACCGAGTGCGAGGATAGTCACAACCTTTAGTAAGGGTGACCTCATCGAACCTTGAGGGAAAGGTAAGGAAGGTGCTGACATAACAGTCAAGCCTACTAATGAGAGCAAGGACTTGTTGGAAGAATTGATACAAGCACAGGTCGAACAATGAGAACCAGTGAGTGAGGCCATGCCTAAAACAAGAAGGTCAGGAGACAATGCCAAGGACAGGCTTTGGACTTACAAATATCATAGAAGACCCCAAAAGAAGCGCAAGCCTTATAGACGAAGGTATCGATGGAGGGTCAGCATAACGCCACGATGGATATCCAAAGCATTGCTACGTGCTCAAGGGTATTATGTAGGTAACTGATGGATTTGGGTGCCAAAACCCCCTGCTAAACCTCCTTTGTCATGACTAAAGGCCAGATCGTATCAAGAGAAAAGAAGCATAGGAGGAGATCTAAACGAAAAACCAAGTCTCGAGTCAAAAACATTGGAGTGACCAAGCCCCTCACGATCGAAATCAAGAAACCAAACGGGACTAATCGGAGGGTAGATCCTCAGCCTAGCGTGCTTGACAAGCAGATATCAGATGTAATCATTGAGGATACGCAAAAGCCACTGTGCCCAAGGAGCCTTTGATTCCCCAAGAGGATAACAAGCATCATAGGCACAACATTGCTCATGGCAAGGTTAAATGCTCAACAAACCAAATGGTAAAATCATCTAATAGCCATGAGAAAATCTTCCAACCAGTGTCGGAGCCACTAAAGAGTCCCAAGTCTCCTACACCCTCTTTCTCTAAACAGACACAGGAAGCACAACAGCAGTCATCAAGTGCAGCTGCTCAATCCCAATCTCTATCCCCATCTAAGCTTGCAAATGTCCAAGAGGTGGGACATGACACCATCTGTAGCTCTCGGCCCAAGGATGTGCATGTGCAACCTAATGTGACGAAATCAACTCACGCTCAATCTACGCACATGAATGCTCAAAGGGCAACAAAATACATGACCACTTCCGATCGCCCTAGGGACTTGACACTGCAATCTACTAACAATAGCCATTCCACTAAAATAGCTGCTACTACTTCCAATCAGGGATCATAGCTGTCACAACCCCTGGCTGTGACAACGCCCCTTGCAAAACGTGTCCTTAGCAGTTCACCTGTGGAGGAGGTGCCGCAACCAGCATCCTTGAAAAATCCAGCACTTTCAAAGTGCTTAAAGCATAGGCTGGAGGAGTTAAACATAAGGGAATTGGCTGAAGAGCTAGACTCTCCAAAAAGAGAGGCACTTGTACCCTCACAACCTAGCGAGGCTATTCAGCAGGCCACAACTATGCCCCATGAGGACACACTAGAGAAAGAGAATGCTGAGGCCCAACCAAGCACATCAACAACTGACCTAGTTCAAGGTCCCAAGTCTTCAAGGGATATACCTCGATTGCCTAAGAAAAAGAAGAGAAAAGAAAGAAAACAACAACGGCAGTTGCAAGTGGCTGTAGACCCCAAGAGCATTGAGACCAAGAGCACTGGAGAGTTGAGGAATAAAGCATCAAGTCCATCCACCAATGAACCCGTGGATGCCTCTCCTAATAGCAGTGAAATCTCAGACACATCCATGTGTTCTGAAAAATCAAAGCAGCCGTTACCATCAACGGTTGCTTGCAACACTCAATCCACCGACAACAAAACTCGCATTGACCAATCAAGAGTGGATGCAACACTGTCATAACATGGCAACAAATTTATACTAGTCACATCTAGGGAGAACCATGACGCAATAACAAATCCTCAAGGGAAACATGGAAACCCCGAGAGCATAAGCAACCTTGGCATTGACTAATCTTGCTCATCTAGGCCTGAGCCCCTAGCTATGCTAAAGCCTAGGGAAACTCCTAGAACCTTGCATGAGATAGCAACCAAAAAGCAAGCCCTCGTTGAACATAGAAGTGTCGCAGAATGCTTAACTGAGTTGGATGCTAAGCTCAAAGTGTTCACACATGTCTATGTCCTGGCAGACATGGGCGCATTCCCTAAAGAGCAACTTAAAGAATACTTGCCATTTCCCCTATCCTGGGAAGAGCAAGAACATCTTGATACGCATTATGACAAGCTCCTGCATGAACGCATGCAACTCACCTCTGACGAGAAAATTGATGAACTATGCTTAACTGTAACATTCAATGATGTGCTCTACCAACCAAATCTCTTAGGGATAGAGCAACTCAAGCGACAGAGGGTTGAAGTCAATTTGAGAAATGTTGGTTTGAAAACCGTGTTGCAATGGCTGAACTAGGAGCCCAAATCATGACAGTCTCAGAAGAGCGATTGGCCAAATGGCAGTCTCAAAGAGACCCAACCTATGTGGCGCCAACTTCCTTTTGAGTGCTAACTGCCACTTGGGGTACGGACTTAGTTGGAACTAACCAAGAGAACTCTTTGGCTAATAAGGTTCTCACTGAGGAGGAGCTACATGTTGCAAGTAGACTCGTACAAGGTACCATGATACTTGACGTTGCAAAATACCTGATGTTATTAAGAAGGCTGGCACGAGTACTAGATATGTGTGCCACACTCCAGTACAATCCTGAGTTCTACAATTGGTTTTTATCCTCGTGAAGTGACATGGATTCGTAAAAATGTATATAAATAAACAATGAATTTTGTAACCTTGTATAGACAATATCAACACACACAAGCAATGATAGTCAAGTGCAGGGAGAAGAGTTGGGTTTGACAGGCTAAGCTCCTCAAGTCCTCCTCTCACCACACATTTAGAAGTTGTGTGACCATTCCCACCTCCAGGCGGAGGGCATGCAACCCTCATTACCACCATAGGAAGCCTTAACCAACATCTTTGATGGTGTAGACAAGGTACCATCCCTTTCTATACACCTTTCCCCCTTTTCGATCTATCCTTCTAAGGATGAGCCCTGCCCCACTCCATGACAACCAGTCCACTCAACTTAGCATGAGCCAAGATCTGCTAATGGTTGGAGGCAAAACGAACATCATCATGGGGGCCATCCCTCTACAACAAACACTATATGCCTCACCTCTCCCCTCCTCGTCATATGCGCTTGATAACCCACTGTATAATCCCTTCCATGCCAATAGTTTTATCCTACCTCAGGGCCTAATCCTTGGTTTGCATTTTGCAGGTCCCCCTATGGTAGCAGTCATGGACCACGTAGTACAGCTGGCATGCAAGGAAGCTCTCCGCCGTCGAAAAGAGCATAAGGCACTAGCAGCCCCACCAGAACGCTACGTGCCTACTCGCTCAGCTTCTACAAGGTGGTTTCTGCCACAATACATGCATTGGACATGTGGACACGTAGGTCTTCTCGTCATCTCTTGTAGTCTCGCTAGCTCCATTTTCATCTCTACTAGTTCCTAGCTTGGATTAGCACCCTTCCATTCATCTTGGTTGCTTGGGCCTAATCATTCGCTAGATTTTGTTTCCCTTTCTGAGGTTCTAGAATCAGCTTCATCTCAATTTGAGCTTATGGAGCTTCTCTCCTTGAGTTGCTCATCCACTCGTATGGCCTCTTCAAAGACCTTAGCTAGTGAATCTCTCTACAAGCTTGAGTTGCCTACCGAGGCCTTGTAGAGTTCTTCATTGTGTATTCCATTGATGAACACAATGGACACCGCTCTCTCAGTGGGTCATTCGTTAGTGGGGATTATCTTATAGAGACTCCACATGTGAGTAATGTAGTCCATGATGTCCTCTTTGTCCCCTTGCTTCTTGACATTCATTAGCTGCACTATAAGATTGTTTGAGTACCTGGCCTCCAAGAATCTCCTAATGAAGAGACCCTTGAGGGCATTGAAATTGTGGCACTCCATAGTGTCTAAGCATATGTACCATGTCCTACCCTTATCACCCAAGTATAGGCCAAAATCTTGTGAGCGCTAAGCAAGATCGGTGAGGCCGTTAGCCTTGCAAACCTGCTCGAACTGCCCTGTGAAACTATATGGTTCGTTGCTCGACTAGTACTTGTCTAGTTGTTTTGCAACTGCAAGGATTCTTAATTCGCTCTTGGAGCCTTGGGTAACTCCTAATCTTGCAAGCAATAACGTTACTAGTGCTGTTGTGCTTTGTTCTGCCCTCGAGTAATCTATTCACATGAATATATGTTTGCATCATGTAGTTTCAAAAAAATGTATTTTTAAAATATCATTTTTATACATTTTTTACATACAGAAGGGTGTAATATAAAGGTGTTATTTACATATTGAATAGAAAAGGGTTATGTTTTATTCAAGAAAAAATCATAGATAATTATATTTATAAATAGGCCTTGAACACACGTGATGTAGAGAATATACATATAATAACTTCCCCGAGGTTCTACCAATGTGTCTTCTATTAGTCGCTTTGTGAGAAGCTTCGCTCAACGTTAAATCTTCCTTTAGCAATCTTTCCCTGTGTGCATCTGATCCTATTCGATGTGGACTTCTCACATTTCTATGTCCTACTCATTCTCCTAGTCTGCTACTATCAGTTGTATGCCGCTATGCTTTGCAAAGCTTTCCACATCAGCTTTCTTTCCTCATGTAACGTGCCCGCCTAGCAGTTTTCTCGGCATGTTTTTAGCGGTCCATCAAGAGACTAATCTACACGATGCTACTCGGCACTCCCATGGAATGTTACGAGGTTTGTTGCCTAGGGTTTCTCAATTCTCACCTCACAACGGAATGTTTGTGGCCAAACCCACTAGGATTGACCTGAAACTTGGGTCCCTAGTGGTCAAGATCTCCTGACAACATTCTAGCGTTGAGTCCTGGACATCCTACTTTATGCAAAGATACATAAGCCAAAGTAGACCCACGCCACACTTAGGTCAAAGATCTGGGACACTAGAGGGATGTGTTGCTCAACCTCTCTACCTGTAGGGCATAGTCCCATTCTAGTCCCCTAAAACGGCATGAATCGAGTTCTAATCTAACAATACCTAAAGGTTGAAGGATGGTAAAACCTTGTGAGAATCCTCCTAGTTCTCTGGGACCACCCTGCCATAGCACAGACCCATCGGGATTCCTTGACCCATAGCTCCATCAGTTGATGCGGGATTCATGCTCGATTGGACCTTACTTTGCTTGAAAGTCATCTCATAGTTTTGGCATTTCATTCATGGTTACGGACATGGGCTACAAAGGAGTTGACTCCTCGTGGGGGGGAAACGGCTGTGGGAACCCTCTCAAAGGGGGGGAGGAAGCTGGGAAGCTTCTAAGGAGATTCACCCTTTCTCTCTCTCCCTCTCTCTCTTTCTATGTTCCTTAGTCCCCTCTCCCTCTCTCTCTCTCTCTCTCTCTCTCTCTCTCTCTCTCTCTCTCTCTCTCTCTCTCTCTCTCTCTCTCTCTCTCTCTCTCTCTCTCTCTCTCTCTCTCTCTCTCTCTCTCTCTCTCTCTCTCTCTCTCTCTCTCTCACAATCAATCTGATAGCAGAGGGGGAAGGGAAAATGAGGTGCCCCTCTCTCACCTAGGAGGGGGAAGGGGGAAACGGCACGGCATGGAGCCTCCCCCCCCTTATCTCCATCAAGGCAACCAGGTGGACCGTCGGCATGTGGGATATGATGGAGGGGGAGAGAAGGGATAATCGTTGCCTTCCTCCACAGCTTCACTACCACCATATCAACTCGTCCTCTCTTGGAATTGTCAGCCACTGCAGCTCCCCCTCCCTCTACCAGCTGGCACAGCTGATAGGGAGGCATTTTTTTATTTTAAAATTTTCACTAATGTATAAAGGAAGGGTCTTATAGCGACGTGTTGCATCCTTCCCCCTTAAGGAATCAAGATGTCCTCATCTTGAAAGGAATTGGGGATATTGTTGGTTGAGAGTATTCTCGTCAATCCATGTGGCATCTTTTTTTGGATAGTCCTTCCACTAGATGAGGTACTCTTTGAGGGTTCTACTCCTCAATCTCTTTTCTTGAATGTCTAATATTCTATCTGGTCAGAGCTCAAGGACTCCTCGGCTTGGCATTACAACTTGTTGATCATTGAGTATATGGCTAGGATTGGATACATATTTCTTTAGTAGGCTTACATGAAATACATTGTGAACCTTTACATTCTTGAGGAGTTGGAGTTTGTAGGCATTGGGTCCTAGGCACTTGAGAATCCTATAGGGCCCGCAATACCTTGGACTC
The DNA here is from genome assembly GCF_053477565.2 of Lygodium microphyllum. Classification (NCBI taxonomy): domain Eukaryota; kingdom Viridiplantae; phylum Streptophyta; class Polypodiopsida; order Schizaeales; family Lygodiaceae; genus Lygodium; species Lygodium microphyllum. The sequence continues at coordinate 45,587,478 of NC_141141.1, read as the reverse complement.
AGTTTCTTAAATTCTCTCAATGATAAGGAGCTCTTCTTGGGCCATACACGAATGAAAACTATATCTCCTTTTTTGAAGAGTCACTTTTGTCTATTTAGATCCACATAGGCTTCTTCCCTATCCTTGGCAACCCTAATGTCTTGTATGATGGCCTTGACCTGCTCATCCATTTTCTTGGAAGCCCCTACCCTTAAAGTAGGATCTGAAAAATTCAATGGAGTACGACAATCATGTCCATATAATGCTTGAAAAGGTGTCATTTGAATTCTCTGTTGGTAGAAAAAGCATCATAGGCAAACTTTACCAATGGTAGATATTGGATCCACTTCTTGGGTTCACGACAACAATATGCTCTAAGAATATCTTCAATGACTTGGTTGACTCTCTCCATTTGGCCATCAATTTGAGGGTGATAGGCTATAGTGAAACAAAGTTAAGTCCCAATGGCCTCGAATATCCCTCTCTAGAAGTGAGATGTGAAGAGGGAGTCCCAGTCACTAACGATCCTTCTAGGCAACCCATGGAGTCTGAATATCTCCTTGATGAATAATCTAGAAATATCTAAAGCTTTATAGTTTGTCTTGACTAGAATGAGGTGTGCAACTTGGTGAGCATGTCTACTATAATCATAATTGTATTGTAGCCTCCTTGCACTAAATGTAACCCAACAACAAAGTCCATGCTGATAAATTCCCACTTCATTTGGGGAATGTCAAGAGGTTGCAGCTTCCCAGGTATCTTGACATGTTCTGCCTTAATGCGCTGGCAAGACAAACATTCTGCGACATATTTGAGCACGTCTCCCTTAATCCTTTCCCAATGGTATCTCTTTTTGACCATGTTGAGGGTCATGACATATCCGAGATGGCCTGAAAAGGGGGAGTCATGTGCTTCCCAAAGTATTCTCTGTTTTGAGTTTCTTGCTTGAGGGTATGTATAATCTTGTCCTAAAATAGACAAATCCCTCACTGAAAAACAATTCTTGATACTTAACCTTGAGTCTGGGGTTTTGGTCCTTTTCCAAAATCTCCTTTATCATCTTCAAATATGCTGGGTCATGGCTAGCTTCCTCCTTAGCTAATTCAAGGATAGGGTTGCTAGGTATTTACACCATAGTTGCCAATGATTCCTCCATTGAGGGTTCCTCCATGATAAGAGAGTTGTTGAGGAACACCTTGCGACTTAAGGCATTAGCGACGACATTCTCTTTACCAAGGGTCGATACCTGATCTCAAAGTCATATTCTTGCAAAACCTCAATCCAACGGCATTGCCTCATATTGAGGTCAGTTTATGTGAAGATCCATTTGAGGCTCTTATGGTCCGTGACCAAAGAGAACTTGTTACCAAGGAAGTAATGTTGCAAAACTTTGAGAGTATGAATAATTGCTAGCAGCTCCATGTCATGGGTGACGTAAGTCCTTTTGTTGGTTTTTAGAATAGGTTATAGGATGACTTTCTTGCATTACTACATAGCCTAGTGCAAGTGAGCTAGCATCCATGACAACTTCAAATTCCGTGCTCAAGTCAGAAAGTTTGAGAATTGGTGCTATCACCAAGCTATGCTTGAGTTGGTCAAAACTTGATTGTTCGGAGGGCGTCCACACTATGGCAACCTATTTTTTCAGTAAATTTGTGAGGGGTGCTACGATTTAGGCATAGTATTTAATAAAGATCCTATACCAACTTATTAATCCAAGGAAGCTACGCACTTCTTTAACTGTAGTCACAATAAATCCAAGATATTTGATTTGCCCCTTGAGGAAGGCACACTTTTTCTTCTTAGCATAGAGCTTATGAGTCATCATGGTCTCAAGGACGATGCAAACTTGGGACTCATGATCCTCCTCTTCCTTGGAATAAACCAAGGTATCATCAAAGAAGACAAGCACAAAATCATTGAGATATGGTCTAAAAATATCCTGCATTAGCCTGTTAAAGGTGGCAAGAGAATTAGTCAATCCAAAAGACATTACTGTGAATTCGAAATGACCATATTAGATGTTCAATGTCGTCTTAGGAATATCTTATTCCTTGATGCGGATGTGGTAGTATCATGACCTCAAATCAATCTTGGAGAAGATTTTTGCTCCCTGCAATTGATCAAGTAACTCATCTATCCTTGGGATACGATATTTGTTTCTAATGGTTACTTGGATTAGCCATCTATAGTCAATGCCTATCCTCTATCTCTAAATTGCATAGTGATCGGGTTGAAGAGCTTTAAGAGGCTTGCTTGCTAGATGATCACTTCAGCCACATATTTCAGAAATTACAGCATGGGGTCATGGCTGAAAACTCCCAATATCAGCTCAAGCATGGCCTTATTTGGTTCCATGGCAAGATTGTCATCCCCCACACATCCCCCTTCACGCAGAAGATCATGGAAGAGATGCATTCTAGCCCCATTGTTGGTCACTTCGGTGTTTTGAAAACATATGACAGGATTGCCAAGAGCTTTCATTGGAAAGGTTTATGGAGGGATTTCAAGGACTTTGTGACCAAATGTGTTCCATGCCAATAGAACAAGGACAATACACTCAAGCTCATTGGCCTCTTGCAGCCTCTTCCTATCCCAGATGGGAAATGGACTCACATCACAATGGACTTTATCACTGGCCTTCCCGCGACCACGAAAGGGTGAAAAAATATTTATGTGGTAGTTGATCACCTCACCAAAGCTGCCCATTTTATCCCCACTAAGACCCAATATGTTGCCTCTCAACAGGTGACCACTCAGTTTATGGAAAATGTCTTCAAGTTGCATGGCTTGCCACAAGTCATAGTACATGATCCGGATGCAAAGTTTATGAGCAATGTCTGGCAGACAGTTTTCACCTCCATGGGGACCAAGCTGGCTCCATCCACTACATACCACCCTTAGACTGATGGCCAGACTGAAAGAGTGAACAAATGGCTTGAGACATATTTGAGGCACTTTTGCCATGATGTACAAGCACAGTTGGGATACGTTACTCCACTTGGCTGAGTTTGCATATAATAACTCCACGCACTCTAGCATCGGAGTTTCCCCATTTGAGGCCCTATATGGGTATAAGGTTCCCCTCCCCACAATCTTATTTAATTATAAGATCAACCCTCAGAGTCAGGTTGAATTGGACTGCATGCAAGCTTTACTTTAGCAATGTAAAATGAATCTTCAAAAGGCCCAAACACACATGAAACTCTATGCTGATGAGAAAAGAAGGCATTTGGAATTCCAAGAAGGGCAATTGGTCCTGTTGAAAGTGCCTAAGTCCCACTATTCGACTCTTAAAAAGGGCAGCAGTAATAAGCTGGCCCACCACTTCTATGGCCCATACAGGATCCTGAAGAGAGTTGGTGACTTCACCTACTTCTTAGAACTCCCCCCTACCACCAAAATCCACAATGTGTTTCATCTCAACCAGCTAAAACCCTTTGTAGGCTCCTCACTGGACTATGTGGAAGAACTTCCCCCCATAAATGAAGAAGGCATCACCCAGTATATCCCTGAAGCAATCATTGGGCAACAAGATAAGCACTTGCAGTCTCAATCCATTAAAGAATACCTCATCAAATGGCAAGGCTTACCCTTGGAAGAAGCCTCTTGGCACCCAGCAACCATTGCTAATGAATTCCCCTACCTTCATGAGGCCCAACGGTTGGATGACTAGCCGGTCCATTCCTCTACCTCTTCAGATTGCACACTATTTTAGAACAGTTTTGTACTTATTCAAATCTCAAGCATGTGCATCCTACATAGCCTGAAATTACTCATCATAAGCTCCGTTTCGACATGTGGTATGCCCTATTTGGAGTAGCCTATCAAAAGTTATGACCTCTTTACTTCAATAGGCTAGTCCTAGACAAAATGATGTCCCTAGTATCTACCCACCCAATTTTCATTGTCAAAGGGGTCACATTTGTACTCTGCAACCCTTCCTTAGCCCAGCCATCACTCCAATCTACTTATCCTTGTTTTTTAGGGCAAAAACCTTTAAGGTGGGGATGGATTATAACAAGCGAGATACACACTGACTAGGGTTTAGAGACCCAATCACACTAACCAGGGTATATAAGGTGTAAGAGCCCCAAATTAGGGCAACCAGTTATTATCAAGATCATACTCTTCACCTTCATTTCCAGCTTCCATGGCTTCCTCTTTCCTTCTCTCCTCTTTCATGTCTTTCTCTCTCCTCTTCTAGTCTTTTTTCCTCTTCTTCTTGCTCTCTTTCTCTCTCTTCAGCTCTTCTCCTCTCTCCCCTCAACTTCATTCATTACACTTATTCTTTAAAGTACAAGAGTAAGGCATACTCCCATTTTTGTGAGTGGAAGATGTTTGTGGAGATATAGACTACTTTTCGAGTTCATGGTGTTTGAGAGAAAATCATGATTGAGAGTTTACTTATAACCTCTTTTATCAATTTTATAAGGATCATAGCATTCAAGTGGAGTACACCCATCCAAACACACCTTTGGAGAATGGTGTTGTGGAGCATGCACATTGAACCATGCTAGAGATGGCTCAATCATAGGTCTTCCTCATTCCCTTTGGGGTGAGGCGATGGATACTACAGTTCACAACCACAACTGTTCCCCAGCTTTTGCATTATAGGATATGACTCCCTACGAGGCTTTCTTTGGTTGAAAGCCCTCCATGTCTCACTTTTGTATCTTTGGATGTGATGTATTTGTCCATGTGGGCAAGAAGAAGAGGAAGACAAAGCTTGACTCAAAATCTAGGAAGCTCATATTTATGGGCAATAGCACTACCATGAAGGGCTATCAACTCTACAACTTGATGATACGAAGGCTTGAGGTGAGCAAGGATATGATCTTTGACAAGGCTTTGACCTCTAAGGATCCTATTGATGTAACAAGCGGGATACACACCGAGTAGGGGTTAGACACCTAGTCACACTAACTAGGGTATATAAGGTGTAAGAGTCCCAAATTAGGGCAACTAGTTATTATCAAGAACATACTCTTCACCTTTATCTCTAGGTTCCATGGCTTCCTCTTTCCTTCTCTCCTCTTTTCTGTCTCTCTCTCCTCTTCTAGTCTTCTGTTCTCTTCTTCTTTCTCTATTTCTCTCTCTTTAGCTCTTATTCTCTCTCCTCTCAGCTTCATTCATTACAAGTGGTATCAAAGCTTCAAGCTTTGGTCCTTTTCTTCTTTCCCTTTTCTTCCTTTTCAAATCCCAAAAACCCTAGTTACTCAGCTTACAAGTACAGGTACAGCAAGAACGACTACAATTAACCTCAACTTTTTGCAAATTTTAAGGGTTCCAGGCCAAGTTTGGAGTCTCAAGGGTTAGAGGAGGACAAAAACTCATCTACTTTTTGCTTCAGTCCCTTTCTGTCTCCTCCCAGTCAAATTTCCATAGCCACACAATAGAGAATGACCCTTCATTTTATCTAGAGTATCCATGGAAGTGCCCTGCTAAAGCCTTAGGAGTCTTCCCCTCTTGCCCTTGACCAAGGGCAATACCCTTGTGAAGGGCCATAGCCCAGGAGAGAGACCAGGGAACAATCCACAATTTGCGGCGCATTTTGTGCTATTGTTTCCTTCTTTTCCTACCTCCCCCCTCTCCTCCAACCTTCCCTCTTGCTGCCCTCTGCCACTCCAGGCAATTGATCAGCACTCTTACCTCCTCCTTCTTGACAAATCTTGGCCCCTGGAATCAACCTCCAAGGTGGACAGCATCTGGACAGTTTGGGACAGTTTGGGTAGCCATGGATTTCATGGGTAGCATGGCGCTAATGATCTACGTGACAAGATCATCCTCACGACGTACAATGGGCAATCCCCCTCACCATCTAACTTGGAAGAATGGGCGTCCAAGTTGGAGTCCTACTTCAATATCTACCCTCACACTGATGATCAGAAAATACTTTTTGCTTCTCTCCACTTGGGAGGATTCACCCACATATGGTGGCGCTATATTAATCAAGAGAATCATCAATTCATTGACTGGGAAGATTTTAAAATGCATATGGTCCAAGTTTTTGTGTCTCCTGTGGAAAAAGAGCAGTTGGCAAGACAATGGTACACTCTTGACCAACGTAACCTTCCTGTATATGAGTACACAAATCAATTCATGAACTTGACCATGTATGTGGAGAGCATTAGTGATGATGCTAAATTGCACAAGTATATCTATGATTTGGAAACAAGCCTATTAGCAAATGCCATGGCCCAAAAACCTACCACACTATTTGATACAATTGAAGTAGCTGAGAGATGCAAGAAAGTACCATAAGAGTGAATATTTTCAGCAAGGTTCTGGATAGAACCCCACATTCCTTCACAATCAGCCCCATAAGAAGGTGGTTTTTGAGGCACTTCTATGCCTAACAACAACCTCAAAGTACCCATTTACCCCACCTTTCATGCTGAAAGAAAAATGGGCACTTTTGGGATAGCATTTGACTCTAATGCTAAGAATAAGTATGCTGAAAATAAACAATCCATTGCATCACCTTTCCATGGATCCAATAGCCAACACTTCATATATCTGGATGTTGTGAAGGAACAAAAGGAAAAGGGCCTATGTTTTAAGTGTGGAGATAAGTACACTGTTGATCATGCCTCCAAATGCCCGCACAAGACAGCTAAGGTCAAAGTTCATAGCATGTATGTCATGGAAGATTGGCACAATGATGAGGATGACCTGCCCACTGACTAGCTAAGCCCAAAGAGGATGTTGATCATGAGTAGTTCTATGATCTAGAGGATGGGTTTCCCTTCGACCCGGGCAGTGATCCATCACAAATACTTGATCTGACATTCCATCCACCTACCACTTTCCTTTGCTCTATCTCCTTGGATGCTTGGACAAGTTCCCGAAGCCTCAGCACCCTTTGCATTCAAGGCAGTATCCATGGAAAGTATGTCTTCATCCTTGTGGATAGTGGTAGCACTCACAGTTTTGTCAATAAATCAGCCATTGATCAATTAAAAATGCACCCCTATGGCATTACACCACCCCTTGAAGATCCAAGTAGCAAATGGAGAAGAAGAAATCAGCATACATGTATGTCCCGCAGTTCCCTTATGCTTGGCTGAAAATTATGTGGCACTAGTTGATTTGATTGCCCTAGAGATGGGCCCCATTGATATTGTCTTGGGCTGTGATTGGTTGAAACAATTGGGAAAATTTGCTATGGACTTCTCTTAGCTCTACATGGAGTTTATGATGCATGGACAGTCTATCCACCTAGAAGGAGTTCAAGATCATGCTCATTTTCAACTCATTACTGCAAAGCAACTCAAAGAAGAGTTTAAGAAATTCTCACAAATCTTTTTTTTGCAACTGAATAAGGACAACTCAGGTTAGCCCTCTGCAGTATCTAATGATTCAGCCTTTCAGAGGCCTTACTTGAGGATTACAATGACCTCTTTCACATGCCTACAGCCCTTCCTCTTAAGACACAAGTGGACCACCCACTTGACTTAGAGCCCCATTCCAAGCCAGTAAACAAGCCCCCTTACAAACTCTCCAACTATGAGTGTGAAGAGGATGCAAAGCAAGTCAAGGAGTTATTAGAGATGGGTTTCATTGAACCGAGTTCTTCCCCCTATGCATCCGTTGTCCTCTTAGTCAAGAAGAAAGATGGCTCCTTTCGCATGTGCATTGACTACAGAGACTTGAACAAAATTATAGTGAAGAACTGCTACCCCATCCCACGGATTTCTTTTTGTGCTCTAGCTACCATTAGATTCGTATGCAGGAAGGAGAAAAGGTCAAAACAGCCTTTAGGATTGATCATGGACTTTATCATTTTCTAGTGATGCCTTTTGAGATGGCTAACATCCCCGCCACCTTCAAAGCGTCAAGAACAAAATCCTATAACCCTTTCTATTCAAGTTTGTACTTGCTTTCTTTGATGGCATCCTCATTTACAGCAAGTCGTCCAAGGAGCACTTGACACACATTTACAACAAGTCATCCAAGGAGCACTTGACACACGTCAAAAGGGTGTTTGACATATTGAGAGAGTATCAACTCTTTGCTAAGGAGAGAAAATGCACCTTCATGCATACATCTATGGAGTACTTGGGACACATTGTGAGCAAAAATGGCATACAGGCTGACCGAAAGAAGGTGCAATGTGTTAGGGACTAGCCCACTCCTTCCACCACCACTTCTTTGCATGGCTTCCTTGGTCTCTCTTCATTCTATAGATGCTTCATTAAGCACTATGCCACCATTCCAGCACCTTTGATTGATCGCTTTAAAAAGGAATCATTCTTCTGGGATACCACTGTTGATCATAGCTTCAAACAGTTAAAGGGCGTGCTTACTTTCGGCCCCATCCTTATCTTCCCTAACTTCTCTAAACTATTTACCATTCATTGTGATGCCAATGGCAGAGGTATCGGTGCAATATTGTTGTAAGAGCATGGTGTGATTGCATTTGAGAGCCACAAACTTGATAAGAAGGATATGCAAATGAATATATATGACTGGGAGATGTTGGCCATCCTCCACACCATCAAGAAATGGCACCCCTATTTGTATGGTAATCGCTTCCAAATAAAAAGTGACCACCGATTCCTCCAATACTTCTTGACTCAGTCCACTTTGACTCCTAAGCAAAGGCAATGGATGGCAACCTTACAAAGCTATGACTTTGACATTTCGCACACTCGTGGCAAGGATAATATTGTGGCTGATTCACTTTCTCAAATGTGGGCATGTAGAGTATTCTCTATCTTAGAATTGCACAGTGATTGGGTTGAAGAGCTTGAAGAGGCTTACTTGTTAGATGTTCACTTTAGCCACATATTCCAGAAATTACAGCATGGGGTCATGGCCGAAAACTCCCAACATCAACTCAAGCATGGCCTTATTTGGTCCCATGGCAAGATTGCCATCCCACACACTTCGCCCTTCATGCAGAAGATTATGGAAGAGATGCACTCTTGCCCACTGCTGGTCACTTGGGTGTTTTCAAAACATATGATAGGATTGCCAAGAGCTTTCATTCGAAAGGCTTATGGAGGGATTTCAAAGACTTTGTGACCAAATATGTTCAATGCCAACATAACAAGGACAGTACACTCATGCCCGCTAGCCTCTTGCAGCCTCTCCCTATCCCTGAAGGGAAATGGACTCACATCACAATGGAATATCACTGGCCTCCCCATGACCAAGAAAGGGTGGAAAAATATATATGTGGTAGTTGATCACCTCACCAAAGCTACCCACTTTATCCCCACAAAAACCCAATATACTGCCTCTCAGGTGACCACTCAGTTTGTGGAAAATGTCTTCAAGTTGCATGACTTACCACAAGTCATAGTACATGATTGGGATGCAAAGTTTATGAGCAACTTTTGGTAGATAGTTTTCACTTCCATGGGGACAAAGCTTGCTCCCTCCATTGCATACCACCCTCAGATTGATGGCCAGACTGAAAGAGTGAACAAATGGCTTGAGACATACTTGAGGCACTTTTGCCATGATGTACAGGCACATTTGGGATACGTGGCTCCACTTGGCTGATTTCACATATAATAACTCCACACACTCTAGCATTGGAGTTTCCCCTTTTTGAGTCCTTATATGGGTATAAGATTCACCTCTCCACAATCTTATTTAATGATAAGATCAACCCTTAGAGTTAGGATGAGTTGGATAGCATGCAAGCCTTACTTTAGCAATGTAAAGTGAACCTTCAAAAGGCCCAAACACACATGAAACTCTATGCTAATGAGAAAATAAGGCATTTGGAATTCCAGGAAGGGGAATTGGTCTTTTTGAAAGTGCCTAAGTCCCGCTACTTGACTCTCAAAGAGGGTAGCATTAACAAGCTGGCCCACTGCTTCTATGGCCCATACCGGATTCTGAAGCGAGTTGGTGACTTGGCCTACCACTTAGAACTTCCCTCTACCACAAAATCCACAATGTGTTTCATGTCAGCCAGTTGAAACCCTTCATGGGCTCCTCCGTGGACTATACATGGAAGAACTTCCCCCCATAGATGAAGAAGGCATCACTCAATATATCCATGAGGCAATCATTGGGCAGTGAGATAAGCACTTACGGTCTCGATCCATAAAAGAATACCTCATCAAATGGCAAGGCCTACCCCTGGAAGAAGCCTCTTGGTGCCCAGCAACCATTGTCAATGAATTCCCCTACCTCCAAGAGGCCCCACAGCCTAAAGACTAACCAATCATGCCCCATTTTCCCACCCTCTGCCTACAGACTGCACATTGTTTTAGAACAGTTTTTTTACTTCTCCAAATCTTAGGCATGTGCATCATACATAGGCTGAAAGTACTCGTCGTAAGCTCTATTTTGACATGTGGTATGCCCCATTTGGAGTATCCTATCAAAAGTTATGACCCATTTACTTTGGTAGGCCGATCGTGGACAGCATGTTGTCCCTAGTCTTTACCTACCCAATTTTAATTGTAAAAGGGCTCAGAGTAGTACTCTGCAATCCTCCCTTAGCCCACCCATCACTCCTCTCTACTTCTTGTTTTTTAGGGCAAAAACCTTCAGGGTGGGGATGGATTGTAACACACGGGATACACACCGACTAGGGATTAGACACCCAGTCACATTGACCAGGGTATATAAGGTGCAAGAGTCCCAAATTAGGGCAACCAATTATTATCAAGAACATACTCTTCACCTTCATCTCCAGCTTCCATGGCTTCCACCTTCCTTCTCTCCTCTTTTCTATCTTTCTCTCTCCTCTTCTAGTCTTCTCTTCTCTTCTCTTCTTCTTGCTCTCTTTCTCTCTCTTCAGCTCTTCTTCTCTCTCCTCTCAGCTTCATTCATTACAATTGATGGTTCTATTCCTAGTGATTCTTCATCCAAAGCTGACCATCCCCCACCCTTGGTTCCTCTCCTTTCTTCCAAGTTACCACTTTGCACCCCTTCCTCATCTTTGAATCCCCCCCTCCTCCTTCTTCACCCCCTACTCTGAGTTCTCTACCACCTTTAATGGTTGTGACTACTACTTCATCATTGCATACTTCCACCCTTAAGCTGGGCTCATTAGCTATCAAAGGGGGAGCCTTCTTCAAATGAGGAGTCTTTATCTTTTCTTCATGAGGGGGAGTCCCTCCCTTAGAAAAGTGCATTACCAGTATGGAGACTACTCAATCTCCCTCATAGTAGGATAAGCCTATTTGAGTCCCTTATTGGTACTGAATGCTCATGTAGGATTCAAGTGTTTCTCACATTCCAACTACTCCTCCAAGTCCATGTAGATCATCTCACTTACAGGCCCAATGGAATAGTTCACTTTGTGTGAACTATGCTCTTATCTCATATATTTTTCATGCTAGTGAGCCTATTATAATTGAGAAGGCTCTTGCATAAGATATTTGGATTCAGGCCACGCACAAGGAGTTTGATTCTATCGAGCATAATCAAACTTAGAAATGGGTTCTACATCCTCCAAAGTATAAGTTGATAGGTGTAAAGTGGGTCTATAAAACCAAACACCTTGCAAATGGCTCCTTGGACAAGCAAAAAGCTAGGCTTGTTGCCAAGGGTAATGCTTTGAGGGTAGGTGGACTATTTTGAGACTTTTTGCACCTACAACTTGGATATCTACTATTTGCCATATTTTGGCTCTTGCAACCCACCACTGGCTGGCCTGTTTATCAGATGGATGTAAAGTTTGCCTTCTTGAATGGTGTCCTTGAGGAGGAGATTTATGTTTCATATCCTCCTGGTTTTCTTGTGCAAGGGAAGGAGGACCATGTCTATAGATTATGGAAGGCCCTCTATGGCATGAAGCAAGCTCCTTTGTGCTTTTGGTACTAGAGGATTCATTGATTCTTTCTACAAAGTGCCTTCCATCGATCAACTCATGACCCAACCTCTACTTCAAGGTTGAGGGTGACAAGTGTGTTTTGATCATCTTGTGTGTTGATGATCTTATTATTACAGGAAACTCTACTCATGACGTTGATCATACTTGGGATATTTTATGACAGGAGTTTGACACAACAGATCTGGGGATCCTCCACTTCTTCCTTGGATAGGAGATCTATTAAATAGCACACTGCATTTTTATTTTTTAGCATAGGTACATTTTCTAGCTTCTCTCAGAGTTTGGTATGGCCAATTGTCACCCTATTTTTTTCCCCATGAACCCAAAGTTCAATCTTTTGGCAAGAAAATCTCCCCTTATAATTTCCACCCATTATAGGTGTCTTGTTGGCTCCCTCACATGGCTTATTCACACTCAATTGGATGTTTTTTTGTTATGGTATTGTTGTCTTCTTTCATGAACACTCCCACTTAGGAGCATTGGAGAGCAACTTTGTGTGTTCTTTGTTATTTACAAGGAACTCAATCCTATGGGATCATATATGGAGAGGGGATTACTCTCTTTGTTTGGAGTGTTTTGAACTGGGCACGTGATGTGGATTCATGATGATCCACTACATGTTATGCCTTCTCCCTTGGATCAATAGTTAACTTGTGGAGTAGCAAGAAGTAGCCTATTGTGGTTCTTTCTTCTATAGAAGTAGAGTATTGTGCCTTATGTTCTATAGCTATGGAGGTAGTCTCGCTTCACCGCATGTCAACAGACATTGGTTTTCCCCAACCTGGACCTATGGAACTACATGTGGACAACTAGAGTTCCCTAACTCTAGCAAAGAACCCTATTTTTCATGCTCACACAAAGCACATTGAGGTTCAGTACCACTATGTTCAAGAGCAGATCCTAACTTCTAAGTTAGTGGTGGCTTGCTATCCCACAAAGGAAACTTTTATAGATCTCTTCACAAAGCCTTTGCCCAAGGTTTCTATGCTTCATCAGAGGAGGTTGTTAGACCTTCAAACACTCCAGGGATCTGAGAGGGGGTGTTAGCCTACCTATGTTAGTTATGTCAATCTGTCATCTCCTGGTCATGAGCTCCTACTGGAGTCTAATAGAGACATAGGAGCTCTTGTAATTTAGGTGCATTTTCTTTATTTATCAGCTTCTTGTGTACATCCGTGTGTACATCCGTAGTAGGCCAATTACTACTTTCCAAAATCTACCTACACCTACTAGACATTGTCATTATCATCTAGGATTTTTCAAAGGTCGCCTCTATTTTTCTAGTATTTTTCCCTTTAGTGACCAACATTAAAAGCTAGTTAGCCAACATTTATGGCCCCTACGAGAGCAGATTGAATAGTTTTTTGGTGATTTGGCTATTTATAGCTAGCCCCCACTTGGCAAACACACACACTCTTCATCCTTGATCCTTTAGTCTTCCCTTTGCAAGTGTAGATTCCAACACTCTGACTCTCTGTACTTGGTGATGCCATCATCATCAGCCTAATTGGGTGTCCTCACTAATGTTTTGAGCTACATGTAGGGATAGATGATTCCACCATCATTGTATCAACACTCTTCTTCAATCAATGCAATATTTTTCCTTCTCCTCTCTCTCTCTCTCTCTCTCTCTCTCTCTCTCTCTCTCTCTCTCTCTCTCTCTCTCTCTCTCTCTCTCTCTCTCTCTCTCTCTCTCTCTCTCTCTCTCTCTCTCTCTCTCGGTTTGACAGACATGGGCTGGACATTGATAGACTCCCACCTCTTCTATATGATACTTAGGCTCCCACTTACACCCTCTCTCTCTCTGAGAGGAACAGAGTCATTAGACAGGAGATATGGCATATTTATATACAGAGGACATGGGTCAGCCCTGCACAGCCACTGCCATCGAAGATGGCACATTATTATACACAGTTCTTGAGCATATCAGAGCAAGGATTCATAGAGATTCCGAGATATATGCAGATCTATATGCCACATCGATTGAGAGTTCTTATTGGACAACTCAAGGTATCATCACATCAGCTTGTGATTGAGAGTGGTAGAGCCAGTGGCATCCCACGGGAGGAGAGGATATGCCCCCTTTGCAGATCAGAGGTGGAGAGTGAGGAGCATTTTGTTCTCAGATGCCCGGCATACTCAGAGTTGAGATCTAGATACACATGGAGCAGCTCACTTCAGGGATGTATGACTGATATGGATCAGAGATCATTTGGTCGTTTTCTGGGAGAGGCATGGCACATCAGAGAGCAGAGCACACAGCGGGTCCCAGTCAGAGAGGGGCCCACCCAGACGACAATTACACAGTTCTTTCAGATAGACAGAGTGAGAGCTACTGTACCAGCCTCTAGCCAGACCTCCGGGCTCACACTACAGCAGGCTGAGGACCAGCGTACCTGACGCCGCACGAGGATCCGTGGGTTTCGGACCCCACAGCCACACCGACAGGAGATCCGGAGGATTCTTGATCTACATCGACAGCAGACTGAGATCCAACGACACTCGACACATTGGATCTCAGATCTCCAGTTTGCTCTTTCTCCACCGCTGATGCACCACATCCTGCATCCAGGAGGGATCACCTGCTATTAGCGACTTCGACGACTGCTACTACATCCCAGGATAGTAT